>NW_027185380.1:4045000-5490000 GCF_022577435.1 Embiotoca jacksoni | reverse complement strand
CCCCCGTTTACTTGTATGTGATGACAGCCTGGTCTGTTCTGGACCAATATGGTGGACGTGTTGACATATAGCAGCAACGTCTCTGTATATACAGTGGTGTGAAAAAGTGTTTGCCCCCTTCCTGATTTCCAATTTTTTTGCATGCCTGTCACTTAAATGTTTCAGATCATCAAACAAATTTAAATATTAGTCAAAGATAACACAAGTAAACACAAAATGCAGTTTTTAAATGAAGGTTTTTATTATTAAGGGAGAAAAAACATCCAAACCCACATGGTCCTGTGTGAAAAAGTGTTTGCCCCCTCCTGTTAAAACATAACTTAACTGTGGTTTATCACACCTGAGTTCAATTTCTCGAGCCACACCCAGGCCTGATTACTGCCACACCTGTTATCAATCAAGAAATCACTTAAAGAGGACCTGCCTGACAAAGTGAAGTAGACCAAAAGATCCTCAAAAGCTAGACATCATGCCAAGATCCAAAGAAATTCAGGAACAAATGAGAAAGTAATTGAGATCTATCAATCTGGAAAAGCCATTTCTAAAGCTTTGGGACTCCAGTGAACCACAGTGAGAGCCATTATCCACAAATGGAGAAAACATGGAACAGTGGTGAACCTTCCCAGGAGTGGCCTGCCGACCAAAATTACCCCAAGAGCACAGCGACGACTCATCCGAGAGGTCACAAAAGACCCCACAACAACATCCAAAGAACTGCAGGCCTCACTTGCCTCAGTTAAGGTCAGTGTTCATGACTCCACCATAAGAAAGAGACTGGGCAAAAATGGCCCACATGGCAGAGTTCCAAGACGAAAACCACTGCTGAGCAAAAAGAACATTAAGGCTCATCTCATTTTTGCCAGAAAACATCTTGATGAGCCCCAAGACTTTTGGGAAAATACTCTGTGGACTGACGAGACCAAAGTTGAACTTTTTGGAAGGTGTGTGTCCCATTACATCTGGTGTAAAAGTCACACTGCATTTCAGAAAAAGAACATCATACCAACAGTCAAATATGGTGGTGGTAGTGTGATGGTCTGGGGCTGTTTTGCTGCTTCAGGACCTGGAAGACTTGCTGTGATAAATGGAACCATGAATTCTACTGTCTACCAAAAAAATCCTGAAGGAGAATGTCTGGCCATCTGTTCGTGACCTCAAGCTGAAGCCAACTTGGGTTCTGCAGCAGGACAATGATCCAAAACACACCAGCAAGTCCACCTCTGAATGGCTGAAGAAAAACAAAATGAAGACTTTGGAGTGGCCTAGTCAAAGTCCTGACCTGAATCCTATTGAGATGCTGCGGCATGACCTTAAAAAGGCGGTTGGTGCTGGAAAACCCTCCAATGTGGCTGAATTACAACAACTCTCCAAAGATGAGTGGGCCAAAATTCCTCCACAGCGCTGTAAAAGACTCATTGCAAGTTATCGCAAACGCTTGATTGCAGTTGTTGCTGCTAAGGGTGGCCCAACCAGTTATTAGGTTTAGGGAGCAAACAGTTTTTCACACAGGGCCATGTGGGTTTGGATGTTTTTTCTCCCTTAATAATAAAAACCTCCATTTAAAAACTGCATTTTGTGTTTACTTGTGTTATCTTTGACTAATATTTAAATTTTTTGATGATCTGAATCATTTAACACTTTTTCACATCACTGTATGTCTATGTATACACGTCTATGTATACACGTCTATGTATATACGTCTATGTATGTATATCTATGAATATATGTCTATATATACATAGACATATATATATATATATATATACGTGTGTGTATATATATATATACATAGACATATATACACATGTATATATATATATATGTATATGTCTACATATACACGTCTATGTATACATGTCTATGTATATATGTCTATGTTCTGATCTTCCAACAGCTGTTTGACCTGTGACCTCCTGAAACCTTGGTCTCCAGGGTTTACCTTCAGCCTAGTAATCCTGTTTAATAATCCATCACTGATGTACTTCATTGGTTCCTGAGTACCAACATGACAGCTGGAGAAGCAAACATGATGAGGTCCAGGAGGGACGATGTACAGCAGATACAGCAGAGCTTGTGCATCAGGATGAAGACTTGTTATATTGTCTGGGATATCATATGGATAACACACAAGTCTGAAGAGCCTGGGGGATCCTGTGAAAGTATGAATCCAAAACACCAGCAGACGGCTGTGTGGTGGATGGAGGCTAACAGCATCAGCAGATCACTTCTCAGACTCCAGAACATTCCTGACTAAGAACTCTACAGCGCTCCTGGAACAGACACCACCTCTACAACAATGCTTTCATTTCCTGGAGCCTGAAGGCAGCACGCTCAGACAACTTTAATAAAGAACAACAAATCTTCACTCAAAGCAGTTTACCCCCTGAGAAGACACACACACAGTTTGTGCACACACACAGTTTGAATTCCATTGACTTCCACGCCCTTAAACAAAGTTCATGCCATTTCACTGGACACAGATAAACAGAAGAAATATGGTGGAAGCGTTCAGACAAACATATTGAGGAGTATTTCAGTGATGCGTTCAGGAACGAGGCGTCATTAATGACGTTAAGGAACACCCTCTTCTGTAATATCACGACTATACAAGTTACCATCTAAATAAAACATGTAATCATAATGTATTCGTATTGGGGGGCAATTCACTCAAAATATAAAACATTTTGTTGGTGTGATGACCGTTTCCATAGCAACACATGACTAAGAACTGGAAAACAATCAGTCGACTCTGATGTAACGTATGCAATGTTTACTACTCTAGGAAGTAATCTGACCCTTAGTAACCACCTAGCAACAGTGGATTTCTAGTCTCCAACTGAATAAATACAGAACATAGAAACACTAAACTGCTCAGCTAGCTCAGTCTGGTTGAACAAAGATATCCCGGAACAATAAAACCCTGGACCTACTGCATGCTAATGCCATGGATGCATACAGTGCTACTGCCCTTCCCCCCCTTGGTAGGTCTGACACCTTACGCCTCCCAAACACCTCTGCTGCCTCCCCCCTCCCCCTCTGCTCCCCCTGGTGAGCTGCATAGACACAGAGCCCTCAACTTCAAAGGGCTCTTCCTCCATCGACGCCATGACACCCCCCCCTCTCTCTCTGTGACGACTGGCCAGGTTAGGAGACAGCTGGAGAGACTCCACCAGCTCAAGGCTGCAGGACCTGATGGCATCAGCCCCGGGGTCCTGAAGATCTGCGCCGTCCAGCTGGCTGAGGTCCTACAACACCTCTTCAACCTGAGCCTGAAGCAGGAGGAAGTCCCGGTGCTGTGGAAGACGTCCTGCCTGGTTCCTGTACCGAAGAAGACGACTCCATCTGGCCTCAACGACTACCGACCGGTTGCCCTCACATCTCATGTGATGAAGGTGCTGAAGAGGCTGGTCTTGGCACACCTCAGGCCACTGGTGAAATCTTCACTGGACCCGCTGCAATTTGCGTATCAGCCTCATGTGGGAGTGGACGATGCCATCATCTACCTGCTGCAACGAGCTCAGTCGCACCTGGATGGAACCGGTGACTCTGTGAGAATCACTTTCTTTGATTTCTCCAGTGCATTCAACACCATCCAACCACTTCTACTGAGTGAGAAGCTGCAGGTGGTGGGGGTGGACACGTCCACCGTCTCCTGGATCACTGACTACCTGACAGGCAGACCACAGTTTGTCCGTCTGGGCATTGTGCTGTCTAATGCGGTGGCCAGTGGTACTGGAGCTTGTTGTATCCCCAATTGTTTTCCCCGAGTCCGTTGATAGAAGCAGTCTTTAGGCAGTTACCGGTCTTAGCTTATTTTTTATTAAGCATAGCATACAAGATATCTTGGAGAGCCCAACATCAACCAAACGTCTCTTTGTTGGATTTTAACTTCCCGCTTTCCGGCACATACACTTATACTATTGGAAGAGGCGTGACCTATACTGTGGCGGGAACATTTGCATATGTTTGTCTCAGTACTTTTCCACTGTCCTCCTTTTAAGCCTCACCTCCTCTTGCCTGATAGCAAGTTGCACCCCACGTGACCCGTCCACACAGATTCCTGTTTTCTATGTTAAGACAAACAGTCAACACATTCAATTCCCTCGAACACATTTCATTTCCTAATGTGATGCACTAGTTGCATCCTACATTTGGCCATATTTCATACACGTGATATGTTTCTGCATAAACAATGTGTTTTACAATGATTACAGTCAGTATGTATTTTGAACGTACATCATATGAGCCCACATATGCTTTAATCAGATCTATATTCCACAAGCTCCACAGGGAACTGTTCTGTCTCCCTTCCTGTTCACCTTATACACCACTGACTTCCAGTACAACTCAGAGTCCTGCCATCTGCAGAAGTTCTCTGATGACTCTGCAGTGGTCGGGTATATAAGGGATGGACGGGAGGATGAGTACAGGGCAGTAGTGGAGGACTTCAGCTGCTTCTGAACGTGGCCAAGACCAGAGAGATGGTGGTCGACTTCAGAAGGAAGACGACGGCTCCACAACCGCTGAGAGTTCTGGGAGAGGAGGTGGACATGGCTGAGGAGTACAAGTTCCTGGTGTCTCCATCGACAACAGACTGAACTGGAAGACCAACATCAGCGCTGTCTACAAGAAGGGGATGAGTCGACTCTTTTTCTTGAGGAAACTTCAATCCTTCAATGTGTGCAGCAAGATGTTGGAGATGTTCTACCAGTCTGTTGTGGCCTGTGCATTGTACTTCGCTGTGGTCTGCTGGGGGAGCAGCATTGGAGCCGGTGACACCAACAGACTTAACAAACTGGTTAAGAAGGCCGGCTCCATCATTGGCTGCAAACTGGACAGCCTGGAAAAGGTGGTGGAGAGGAGGATGCTGAACAAACTATTATCCATATTGGATAATCCTGATCACCCTCTCCACTACCTGCTGCAGGGACAGCGGAGAAGTTTCTCCAAAAGACTCCTCCAGCTCTGCTGTCACAAGGACAGATACAGGAGATCATTCCTGCCCGCTGCAATAAGACTGTACAATAACTCACCTCTGGCAAAAATCCATCACACAACAATAACACTGTTGTCTGTGTTTCTTGTTTGTTTAAATATAAAAACAAATATATACATACTGTACTGTATATACTGTATATACTGTGCATTTTTATATTTAACATTTTTTTACTGTTATTTTATTGCTTTCCTGTATCTATAAATGCTGCTGTAGTGAAAAAATGTCCCCTTGTGGATTAATAAAGTAACTACCTACCTACCTACCTACCATCCATGGGACTTGTGTTTTTAAGATTTTAGATCCACATCTGATATGATCCAAACCCAACAGGCTAACAGGTCTACAGAGTTGCACAACAGAGGCACACACTATTAATTATATTCATTAAAAAAAAACAGTCGTTTGATATGATGGATCACTTTGGTTATTATGATACAACAGTGATGTCATTGGAGTTAGTGACTCTGAATAGCTGCTGCAGAGCTGCAGAACACGTCATTCTACTGCTGTGGTGGGCGGAGTCGTGTTCATTGCGATCAGTGATATGACATTGATGACGGACTCCCCCTTTAATCAAACCCTGCAAAGGGGCATGCAAAGATTGCAACAAGCCTCCACATGCTGAATGTGGGGAACAAAATGTTGTTACGACCAGACAAAGGTGTAACACAAAAATACAACATCAAACAACATCATACGATGCCGAAGAAAGTACGGTCACAAAGAAAGAAAGGAGGGTCTGTGGAGTGATGGCGTTAATGTAGTGGACAATGTAGCCAGGACTGCAACACAGTATCATGACAAAGCGTGAAATAGACACGTCTGTCCACTACAGCAAAATATGAGATAGCCACGCTTTGGGCTGCATAACCCTCATGTTGTCCTTGGATCAAAATGACCCACAGCTGTGTTCAACCAAGTTCTATTTTATTTCTATATTTTTATATTTTTTGGGATCATTGGTCATCATTCTTTAAAGAAACCCTCACAGCCTCCTTGTCACCACTGATCCCAAAAAGTATTAAAATAAAATAGAACTTGGTTGAACACAGCTGCGGGTCATTTTGACCCAAGGACAACACAAGGGTTAAGTGTGAAAGTTTACATGTTTTTAAAGCGTGTAACTTACATGCACGTAAATGTCATGTGATGTGGGAAGCAGGGGGCGTGGCATGGTGGGGTTTGTCACAGACTGTCATGCGGGATGATGAGTTTTAAATCCAGGAAGTGACAACGTTTTACTTGAGTTGTTTTTTGTTTCCAAACCCCAAACGCGTGTTTTTTATTATCGGTTTCATTTTCCTGTAGATCACGTGGCTCAAAGCATTTAGTGGGTTTTATTTTCGTCCACGACAGGAAAATGTGTAACTTTCCCGCCTAGACAGCACCAAGCGTAGTTATCTCACGTTCTGCTGTAGTGGACAGGCGTGTCTATTTCACACTTTTGACTGGATGAAGCAAATAATGATGCAGAACTTTGAGTTTTATCTCATTAAACCTGTTTTTACTTTAAAGCTTCTGTGGTCATGTTCCCTCTTACAAAGATTAACAACGACCACAAACATCCTCCGATGGTGTGTGTGTGTGTGTGTGTGTGTGTGCGTGCGTGTGTGCGTGCGTGCGTGCGTGCGTGCGTGCGTGCGTGCGTGCGTGTGTGTGTGTGTGTGTGAGAACAGCTGAGGGACAAAGCTGTTGCTAAGCTGGACGGTTTGCTGCAGCAGAAATGCAGTGTTTGTGCTGCTTGTTTGGGTGCCACCTCCCTGGTGATGCCCCGGCCACTGGCACCCTGACCAGGCCTCTCTTGGCTGAGTGCTGCATCAATCAGTGCTGGTTCTGGTCCGGGTTTTCTGCAGGCTCGACCTTCGGACTTGGGTTGAAATTAAATGATCAATAATTGAAATCAGTTTTAATTTTAGACATTTAGAGTTGAATTTATCCTAGAGTCCAAACAAGATAGGTGCATGTGTGTGTGTGTGTGTGTGTGTGTGTGTGTGTGTGTGTGCAGAGCGTAATGGTAGTGAGGCTCATAATGAGGCTCCGGGCCCCTCTGACCAGGCCTTTGAAACACTGAGCAGACATTTGGCACCCATGGGACACTGCATCACTTGGACAATTTGGACAAAAGGGTATTCATCGGCACATATATGCAAACCTGACAGCAGTCTCACACACATGCACACACACACACACACACATACACACACACACACACACACACACACACACACACACACACACACGCGCGTTTGTACGTCTATTTTTGTGAAGACATTCACTCATATAATGCATTCTATCTTTAACCCTAAAATGAAGTCTTAATCCTCTGAAGATGCTTTGAAGGGTTTTAGAAAGTGAGTCCTCCATCCGCTGGTGAAAACTTAAACTGGTCCTCACAAAGAGAGTTCTATAAGTACACTCACAACATTAATAAGTTCCACACATCAAACTCTGCTCATCGGCTTATTTCAAGTAACAGAAGATCAACGAGTCCTCTGCACCTCTTCTGTGCTGCTGTTTGAACTGTTATTAATACGACGCCTCCACCAGGTGGACAGACATCAGCTGATGACCCTCACATGTCAACCAAAACAATAATGAAATATAAGATGAGAAGTGTGTTGTTTCTATTACTCTAAAAAAATTAATAAATTCAGAGACTGGTGTGTAAATGTATGAATGTCGACCCAAAAACGTCTTCTCCGTCTACCTTAGATAAAGTTTGTGTGTTTTTACCGTGTTTTTAATTCTTGTGAAACAGTTTTTTCTGTGAAACGTTTGATACCAAATAACTTCAATTTCTCACTCACTCAGTCATAACTTCTTGTGTTTTCAAATGTCACTTTCCAGGTTTGAACATTTGACAGACTTTCATGTGGACGGTAATATTCACGTCATATTCTGCAGACATGACCGATGCTCAAGTGTAAAATCCTTCAGATGACGTCTGATGAAGTGAATTAAAATCTCTGATACTGAGTTAAACTGACAGTAACAGTCGAAGGTGACTCTTAGGTCTGAGGTGGCTGATAGGAAGAGGATGATGTTAAATTAGACACAAACTCAGAATATATTTCATCAGTGACACTTGTATTGTTGTTGAAAATATCTAATGTGAATAGGGTTCATAACAATAACTGATGTGGAGTAAGAATATGGAAGTATAGATCAATCAAATCCAAGACTGCTTCGATGTTTTGTGTGTGTGTGTGTGTGTGTGTGTGTGCGTGCGCGTGTGTGTCTGTGTTTGTGTTTGTGTCTGTGTGTATGTGTGTGTCTGTGTGTGTGTCTGTCTATGTGTGTGGTTGTGTCTCTCTGTGTGTGTCTGCGTGTGTGTGCGCGTGTGCGGTTGTGTCTGTGTGTGTGTGTGTGTGTGCGTGCGCGTGTGTGTCTGTGTTTGTGTTTGTGTCTGTGTGTGTGTGTGTCTGTGTGTGTGTCTGTCTATGTGTGTGGTTGTGTCTCTCTGTGTGTGTCTGCGTGTGTGTGCGTGTGTGTGTGTCTGTCTATGTGTGTGGTTGTGTCTGTGTGTGTGTGTGGTTGTGTCTGTGTGTATGTGTCTGTCTATGTGTGTGTGTGTGTCTGTGTGTGTGTGCGCGTGTGTGTGCCTGTCTATGTGTGTGGTTGTGTCTGTCTGTGTGTGTGTGTGTGGTTGTGTCTGTGTGTATGTGTGTGTCTGTGTGTGTGTCTGTCTATGTGTGTGGTTGTGTCTCTCTGTGTGTGTGTGTGTGTGTGTGTGTGTGTGTGTCTGTCTATGTGTGTGGTTGTGTGTGTGAGTGTGTGTGTGTGGTTGTGTCTGTCTATGTGTGTGGTTGTGTGTGTGTGTGTGGTTGTGTCTGTGTGTATGTGTGTGTCTGTGTGTGTGTCTGTCTATGTGTGTGGTTGTGTCTCTCTCTCTGTGTGTGTGTGTGTGTGTGTGTGTGTGTGTGTCTGTCTATGTGTGTGGTTGTGTGTGTGTGTGTGTGTAGGGTTGTGTCTGTCTATGTGTGTGGTTGTGTGTGTGTGTGTGTGTGTGTGTGTGTGTGTGTGTAGGGGGGGGGGGGGGGGGGTTGCAGACTGAGGTCACTGAGTGGGAGTCAGTCAGACAGACGGGGCTGTTGGTGGGCTGAGGTATCAGGACTACAGGACTCGTACCGAGTGGAGCACCAGGGTGTACCAGGTTCTGTCCCGGCCGTGTTCCCAGCACCGCCCTCCATGACCCTCTTCACACACACCAGGAACGGTGGAAACCCCCAGGATGTCAGGTTCCCTCGGAGTTCAGCCCCATTCCTGAATGACGGGGTTGGAGTCATGACACATGACAGGAACATTAGACCCTCACATGACCCAGATTAGCCCACATCTGTACTGAACCTCCGTCTGTACGGGAAGTAGAAGACCAACATGGACGTTTCAGGGACTCCAGCAGGACACAGAGCTTCACACATTAAACATGTGATTCAGTAGATGAGGCCTTCACTCAGACAGTCCACAGGGAGACAGTCCACAGGGAGACACACCACAGGGAGACAGTCCACAGGGAGACAGTCCACAGGGAGACACACCATAGGGAGACAGTCCACAGGGAGACACACCACAAGGAGACAGTCCACAGGGAGACACACCACCGGGAGACAGTCCACAGGGAGACACACCACAAGGAGACAGTCCACAGGGAGACACACCACAGGGAGACAATCCACAGGGAGACACACCAGGGAGACACACCACAGGGAGACAGTCCACAGGGAGACACACCAGGGAGACACACCATAGGGAGACAGGCCTTTTATGTTTAATATGAGTTTACATTATTTTATAATTCTGTTTTTATTTGATTTTACACAGCGTCCCAACGTTTTTGGAAACAGGGTTGTATCTTGATCAGGGGTATATTGTTTCAAAGCACATCAACCTTGGAATATTTAAAGTGTTTTAATAAATGATTTCTTGGTTGTTTCAAGTCTCCATGTCATTGGGTTCCAAACACTGTTAATAGCAGGTGGTGCTGACGGGTTGACCTGTTCTGAATACATGATATACTGACCCATTGAAACATCCTTCATCTGAAACTCTTTTTATGTCCTTCTTTAAACTGCTGTGTTTGGTCGGCCTCTGAGACTACAGAGCATCTGCTGGAATACTCTCACACACATGTTAAAAACTCTGATGATCATAAAGACTTCCTCATGGAGACTCAACAATTCAATTCAATTCAACTTTATTTGTATAGCGCCAAATCACAACACAGGTTATTTCCTGGCACTTAACACATTAAAGTCCTTACAGCAAGACTTTACAATATTATACAGAGAAACACAACAATTCAACAATTCCCACATAAGCTAGGAGGGAAAAAACTCCTCTTTAAGGGAGAAAAACCTCCAACAGAGGGAAGGAAAAACTCCCTCTTAACAGGAAGAAACCTCCGACAGAACCAGGCTCAGAGGTGGGCGGCCATCTGTCTTGACCGGTTGGGGTGAGAGGAGAGCATAGAGAGAAAAGGACAGCATAGAGATAGAAGAGAAGAACTGTTGGTGGCGACGACAAGCGCAGGGCAGAGACATGCAGCTCCATGGCAGGACATCTGCAAAAGAAAGAAGAGAAACTACGCAAGCGAGGGAACTGAATGGAGACAACAGACAATAAGAAAAAGCTATGGGAGAGAAAAAGATGGTGAGGTATGAGTCAGTTAAAGAGTAGGAGGAAAGAAAAGAAGCTCAGCATGTAACAAGGTCCCCCAGCAGCCTCGGCCTGTAACAGCATAACTTAGGGTTGGTTCAGGTCCACCTTGCTAAATCCCGTCAGTACTCTTGCTGCAGCATTTTGGATCAGCTGCAAGGTTTTTAATGAGTAATTTGGACATCCTAACAACAAGGAATTACAATAATCTAGCCTAGAAGTAACAAACGCATGAATGAGTTTTTCTGCGTCACGCTGAGGAAGGATTTTCATGATTTGATTAATATTACGTAGATGAAAGAAGGCAGTTCTGGAGATTTGCTTTATATGGTGGCTAAAGGACAGATCCTCATCAAATATGACTCCAAGGTTCCTCACAGTTTTTCTGGAGGCCAAGACAACGTCATCTAGAGTAACTAAGTGATTACAGAAAGAGTTTCTGAGGTGTTTAGGACCAAGTACAATAACTTCCGTTTTGTCTGAATTTAGAAGCAGGAAGTTTTTGGTCATCCAGGCCTTTATGTCTTTTAGACAGGGTTCAAGTTTTACAAACTGATTAGTTTCATCTGGTTTTATAGAAAGATATAGCTGAGTGTCATCTGCATAACAATGGAAGTTTATGCAGGGCTTCCTGATGACATCTCCTAATGGAAGCATGTACAAAGTAAAAAGTATTGGGCCTAACACTGAGCCTTGTGTAACTCCATAATTAACTCTTGTTTGTCTGGAAGACTCATTGTTGACATGGACAAACTGGAATCTATCTGATAAGTAGGATTTGAACCAGTCTAATGCAGTTCCTTTAATCCTTGTAACGTCTTCTAATCTCTGCAATAAGATCAAATAATCAATCGTATCAAAAGCAGCACTGAGGTCCAGAAGAACAAGTACAGAGATGAGTCCATTATCTGAGACTAATAAAAGGTCGTTAGTAACTTTCAGAGCCGTTTCTGTGCTATGATGAACTCTAAAGCCTGACTGAAAATCCTCAAACAGATCATTCCTTTGTAAATGATCAAAAAGTTGATTTGCAACAACTTTTTCAAGGATTTTAGAAATAAACGTCAGGTTGTAAATTGGTCTGTAATTTCCTAAAATAGCTGATCAAGAGTCGGCTTTTTAAGTAAAGGTTTAATTACAGCCACTTTAAAAGCCTGCGGTACATAGCTGGTTACAATAGACAGGTTGATCTGATCTAATATGCCTAGCAGAGCGTAATTCTGAGTTGTACCATGGAGACAACTTCCTCTGATTCATTACACTCTTCTTCAGATGGGCGACATCATCCAGAGTTGTGCAGAGATACTGCAGTGTTTTCTACCAGATGATCCACTTGTGTGGGACTAAGATCAACGTAGATGCCTTCCACTGCTTTAACATGGCATCGAAGAGGATAAACATGTAACTGCTTCCTTAAACTTGGCCACGGCATTATCTGACAGACATCTACTGTAGTGGGATTTATTCCCACATGCTGTGTAGTCCATTATTGTAACTTCAAATGTTAATAAGAAGTGGTCCGACACAACAGGGTTTTGAGGAAATACAATTACATTTTCACTTTCCATCCCATACGACATAACCAGATTGAGGGTGTGGTTACCACGGTGAGTGGGTTTATTTACATTCTGAGAAAAGCCTATAGAATCTAATAATGAGCTAAAAGTAGAACTGAGGCTGTCGTTGTCCACGTCAACATGAATGTTAAAGTCTCCCACTATCGTCACTTTATCTGAACTCAGCACTAAATCTGATAAAAAGTCAGAGAATTCAGTTAGAAACTCTGAATATGTTATGTGGTGGGTGTTTTTCCAGGACCCAAATGCAAGCTCACAGACTCAAGGTTTTCAAGTTCCAAAAAATACAGTCTTTATTGTCCAAAAAACAAACAAAAAACTACAAACCAAAAGGTGGCACCGAGCGTGTCCACTTTACGTCCAGTTGGGAGGGCAACTCAACCGACAGCTCCAGGGGGACACGGGTAACAGGGCAGCCGGCAGACCAGCGGAAGGGACGGCGTCAACAATCTTCCAAGCCGGGAGGGCAACTCCACCGACTGATGATTTTGACGGGGATATCCACAGGAGACACAGAGGCCGGAGGAACGGGAACAGGTACAGGACTGACGGAGAGCTGACGGGGAGCAGACGGAAGACGGACGGAGAGCAGACAGAGGACGGACGGGTGGCTAAACAAAAATGCACCGACAACCAGAGTTGTGCAGGGGAAGGTTACATGTAGTCTGGGGAGGTGATCAGGGAGATGCAGCACACCTGCAGGTGGTGATCAGGGGTGAGTGGCTGCATCTGCTGGGACTGGTGAGGGGCGTGGCCACGGGAGGTGAGTGGCGTGGCCACAGACAAAGACAGGGGACACAGGAGGAGAGGTGATCGGGGGCAAAACGGAGGACAAAACTGAACTCCTGACAGTACCCCCCCCCCCCCTCAAAGGGAGTCTCTCGGTGACCAAAACTGGACCGGGTGGGAGGAGGGGGGACCGGAGGAGGGACGGAGGACCACACTAACACAAGACAGGAAACCTAGGTGGACGGAAGAAGGCCACGGGGCAGGGAGGCCTGGGGTGACCGCTCCGGAGGACGGCCACGGGGCAGGGCGGACTGGGGTGACCGCTCCGGAGGACGGCCACGGGGCAGGACAGGTTCGGGGGATCTCTCCGGAGGACGGCCACGGGGCAGGGTGGACTGGGGTGACCGCTCCGGAGGACGGCCACGGGGCAGGGCGGGTTCGGGGGATCTCTCCGGAGGACGGCCACGGGGCAGGGCGGGTTCGGGGGATCTCTCCGGAGGACGGCCACGGGGCAGGGCGGGTTCGGGGGACCTCTCCGGAGGACGGCCACGGGGCAGGGCGGGTTCGGGGGACCTCTCCGGAGGACGGCCACGGGGCAGGGCGGGTTCGGGGGACCTCTCCAGAGGACGCAGGCGGGGCGCCGACCTCGCCGGAGGCCGGAGACGGGGGCGGCGACTGCGCCGGAGGACGGAGACGGGGGCGTGGCGACAACCGCGCAGGAGGATGGAGCCGGAGGCGGGGCGTCGACCGCGCCGGAGGCAGCAGGGGCCGGTGGCGTGGCGACGACCGCACACGAGGATGGAGGAGGGGGCGGGGCGTCGACCACCCTGGAGGACGGAGCCGGAGGCGTGGCGACGACCGCGCCGGAGGACGGGGCCGGAGGTGTGACGTCGAACACGCCGGAGGCAGCAGGGGCCGGTGGCGTGGCGACGACCGCACAGGAGGACGGAGGAGGGGGCGGGGCGTCGACCACCCTGGAGGACGGAGCCGGAGGCGTGGCGACGACCGCGCCGGAGGATGGAGCCGGAGGCGGGGCGTCGACCGCGCCGGAGGCAGCAGGGGCCGGTGGCATGGCGACGACCGCACAGGAGGATGGAGCAGGAGGCGGTGCGTCGACCCATTCGAAGGCAGCAGGAGCTGGAGGCAGGACGTCGATGACCCGTCCAGCGACGGGGAACGAAGGAGCAGCATTACTGCCGCATAGGCCATGCTGCAGATACTTGAGGGCCAACGCCCGGGCCCGGATGGCGTCCGGATCTCTCGCCGGTGCTGCGGGGGTAGAGAGTTCGTAGGGGGGACCGACGGGGCTGTGGGCTCGCCCGTAGCGACCGCCGGGGCTGTGAGCTCGCCTGTAGCGACCGCCGGGGCTGTGGGCCCGCCCGTAGCGACCGACGGGGCTGTGGGCCCGCTCGTAGCGACGGACTGGACTGACGGCTACACGTCCAGAGATTAAGGGCGCAGCAGGACCGGATGGCCGGTGACCCCGGCGTTGCCACCTCCTTCTGGGGGGGTCCCAGAAGGCCAGGCGGGTTCCCTCGAACCCAGTCCGGGGTTCAGCGGAAACCGTGTCATTCAGGCGGGCCTGATTGGAAAAATATTGAAATAAAGTCATGTATTTAGGATTCGAGTCTGTGGCTGCTGGGTCCTTCCTTGGTCGGTGCATTCTGTTATGTGGTGGGTGTTTTTCCAGGACCCAAATGCAAGCTCACAGACTCAAGGTTTTCAAGTTCCAAAAATACAGTCTTTATTGTCCAAAAAACAAACAAAAAACTACAAACCAAAAGGTGGCACCAAGCGTGTCCACTTTACGTCCAGTCGGGAGGGCAACTCAACCAACAGCTCCAGGGGGACACGGGTAACAGGGCAGCCGGCAGACCAGCGGAAGGGACGGCGTCAACAATCTTCCAAGCCGGGAGGGCAACTCCACCGACTGATGATTTTGACGGGGATATCCGCAGGAGACACAGAGGCTGGAGGAACGGGAACAGGTACAGGACTGACGGAGAGCTGACGGGGAGCAGACGGAAGACGGACGGAGAGCAGACAGAGGACGGACGGGTGGCTAAACAAAAATGCACCGACAACCAGAGTTGTGCAGGGGCAGGTTACATATAGTCTGGGGAGGTGATCAGGGAGATGCAGCACACCTGCAGGTGGTGATCAGGGGTGAGTGGCTGCATCTGCTGGGACTGGTGAGGGGCGTGGCCACGGGAGGTGAGTGGCGTGGCCACAGGCAAAGACAGGGGACACAGGAGGAGAGGTGATCGGGGGCAAAACGGAGGACAAAACTGAACTCCTGACAGAATAAGGACCAGGTGGGCGATGAACAACAACAAATAGAATCGGTTTCTGTGCTTTCCAGTTTGGGTGCGAGAGACAAAGAATCAGACTCTCAAATGAATTATAACTAAGTTTTGGCTTTGGATTAATTGATAAACTTGAGTGGAAGATTGCTGCCACTCCTCCTCCTCGGCCTGAATCTCTAGGAATATGATAATTAATATGACTGGGAGGAGTTGCTTCATTAATACTAACATATTCTTCCTGTTGCAGCCAGGTCTCTGTGAGACAGAGTAAATCAATCTGATGATCAGTTATCAAGTCATTTACTAGCAGAGATTTAGACCAGAGAGATCTGATATTTAATAGTTCGCTTTTAATTGTCCGATTTTTTTGATCCATTAATTTGGTAGGATCAATTTTTATTCCATTTTTATTGATACATCTTTTCTTGAGTTTTTTAAATATAGGTGGTCTGGGTACAGACACAACCTCTATAGGATGTTGAAGGTTTTGAGTGAGTGACAGCTCTAAAGAAGCTGCAGAGGAGCGTGTAAGACTGCAACTCTGCATCCTGACCTCAACCCTGGATGTCAGGTTTTAGGGCTGTTAAGAGACATGGCCATATTTCTAGAAAGAAGAGCTGCACCATCCAAAGTAGGATGGATGCCATCTCTCCGGATCAGACCAGGTTTTCCCCAGAAAGTATTCCAATTGTCAAACACAAAAGCCGTCAAGGTGCTGTTTCAAGCAGAGTTCAGTCACGCAGCTGAAAATAGATGCAGCTTTATTGAATTATGATATTAAGTAGAGAGATGACGCAAGAAACATACACACTCCCACACACACACACACACACACACACACACACACACACACACACACAGGATGCTGTGTAATTATCTGGCAGCATGTCTGTCTCTCTCACCATCTTCTCCATTCCACTCTGATTCAGAATGAAACTTTAATTAGTTCCACTGTTTTTGTTCTGAAGCGCTTCATGATGGTTATGAGATGACCTTTGACCTGGATCCGCTTCTCCAGTTCCTTTCAATCCATATGGTGTATAAAGAATTTATATAATGTGTGGGTTCATCGCTGCATCCACAAATGCAAAACTCTCCAAAGAAGAAACCAGATAGAAACATGATCCAGAAACACCACCACCTTCTCTGGACCGAGATCATTGAAGTTGGACTGAGGTGAAGTGGAACACTGTCCTGAGCTCTGATGAATCACAATCTGAGATTCTTTTTGGAAATCATGGATGCTACATCCTCCGGGTTAAAGAGGAGAGGGACCATCCAGCTTGTTATCAGCGCTCAGTTCAAAAGCCAGCATCTATGATGGTACAGGGATGCATTAGTGCACATGGCATGGGTAGCTTGAACATCTGGAAGGAAGCATTAATGCTGAATGATATTCAGGTTTTAGAGCAACATATGCTGCCATCCAGACAACGTCTCTTTCAGGGAAGGTCTTGTTTATTTCAGCAGAACAACGTCCAACCACATTCTGAACGTATTCCATCAGCATGGCTGCGTAGTAGAAGAGTCCGCTGATAAACTGGCCTCCTGCAGTCCAGACCTGTCAATCATTGAAAACATCTGGAGCATCAGGACATGAAAAATACAGCAAAGGAGACCCTGAACTGTTGAACAGCTCAAATCCTTTATCAGGCAAGAATGGGACAACATTTCACTTTCAAAACTCCAGAAACTGGTCTGCTCAGTTCCCAAACGTTTACAGAGTGTTGTTAAAAGAAGAGGTGATGCAACATAGTGATTAACACACACAAAGTCCCACCTTTTCTGGAAATAGGATTGTATTAATACCTCAATTCTTTTCACCATTTCTCCTTTGCAATAGTGTTCAGGGGCCTCTGCTGTGTTTGAAGAGGAACTGTTAAACTATAGCACAGATTCAGGTTGGGATTATGTCTCTGATTTGGCAGTATTAGGAGTTTGTAGCTGGTTAAGTTTTTCAGTTTCCAGCTTGTGAAGATCTCTGCCCTCGATCATGATGGTTTTGTTCAGAATCTACTAAAAAAACAAATGTTTAAGGTCTGATTTTGTTATGCTTCTTTCAGAACATACAGTTTTCCAGTCTTCTCTGGGTCAGTATTCTTGTCAAGTTAACAGTCTACCAGTTCACCAGCTCAGCATTCAGCCCAGCTGGAACGTAGCTTTTCCTGAGTCCCCCCCCCGAATAACAAAAGAAGTGTCCTGCTTCTGATTTTCAGCCTGTGGGAGTGTTTCCACAAATGTACAGGCCAGCATGTTTGTTCCTTAATGAAAAAAGTAAAACTGCAATGAATGGTCCAATAAAAAGAACGAGGTATTCTCGGCCTAATCTGAGTGCTGCTCTCTAATTAATCTCTGAATCAATTTTATTACAGCCAACAGTTTTATGATGCAGTCCGCTGGTATGTGCAATGAAAGCACAGCAAAACAGCTCTTGTCTTACTCGGTGTTTGAAAATGGTTGGAGATTTAGTTGCAGGACAATTCACACCATCAATGCCAGATACAAATGATCTCAGAAATTTGGTGAAAATAATAAAATCCTTCTGGACCACAGATGCCTGCAGGTTGCGCCATGAGTCAGCACTGGCTGTAATGAAATAAACAACGCTGTCCAACTGAGATAATTTATTCAAGAAACTGGAAAAGAAAAGCATCCAATAATCCTTCATTTAAATTTCAGCTCAAGGCCAGTCTGATGAAAGAGTTCAAAGAAGCATGATGAGGATGTTGCAGATATTAGAAACAGAGAGCATGTTTAAAACATGCTGACACACTGGAGAGACAGCGTCTTACACACAATAACTTTCACACATCTTCTACGTTTATTCATTAGTATATGGAGATATGTTAAAGGATGCTGATGATGAGTGCAGCTAAACTACTTTACTCCACTTTTTTCACGAGATAAATGTTGGTGAACAGTTTGTAATTAAGTTAAATTACATTTGAAAGCTGAAGTCTCTATGAAATGATCTCATCTGGCTTGTTCTCATCGGGAATGTTTGTTAACCTACATACAAAAGAGGTGTTGGATGAAAACAGGATCAAAGTAAAGCAACTAAAACTTCAGTCAGGAGGTGAAGGTGGGAAAAAGAAGAACACCATCATCATCATCTGCTGAGAATACCCTCTACGGCCAGGTCAAAGAATGAAAAGGTGATTTCAACAAAACAACCGACCAGTATTGGATGGTGGTGATCTTCGGGCCCTCAGGCAGCACTGCATTAAAAACACATTATTCTGGAGTGGAAATCACTGCATGAACTCAGGAACACTTCTGAAAACCATCGTCTGTGAACACAGTTCATCGCTGCATCCACAAATGCAGGTTAAAACTCTACCAGCAGACACCTCTGTGGGGGTTGTAAGGTTTTCAGGCAACACACACACACACACACACACACACACACACACACACACACACACACACACACACACAGACAGATAAGTCCTGACTGAGTTTCTTTCCCAATACACTCTTGCACTCTGCGGGCCCCTGAAGTTTGGCTCGCCTCCTCTTGAGGTGGATCAGGGAAACAAAAGCAGTGGCATCGTAAGAACAGTCTGGAAAACTTTCAGGTTCGCTGGAACTGAGAAAACCGATCAACTCGTTTACTTACGGTGGACACAATATGAGGACCTGCATGTCCTGCCGCTCCCGGTATGATTAGTGAATGATGATGTTTCTTCAGAGGTCCCCGGGGCTCATCTCCATCAAACTTTGGAGGGTAACTGGTGTGTTTGTGCTCCAAAGGAAGAAGGTGCTGTTTTATGTTGTGAATGTTCAGCACAGAGGTTAACGGTGGAGAAAACGACAGACCCAGTGAGTCCAGAATTTCTTGTAGGGTTGGGAGTAGCTTGGCATCTGAGTGGGTTACAATGTTACACTTCAGAGAAGAAAATATAATGTGCAAAAACTGGCAAAAATATGAGATGTAACAGATTTTTTTTATTCTGCTGTAAAACATATTTTTAAACTGATAATTAAAATGAATTCTAACTGAACAAGAGTTATCTAATTCATTTTGTTCACATTACCAAGAAAAGGTCAAAACCAGATGTACTTTTGACCTGGTTCACTTCTTTTACTGTATCTCATATAATTTGATCCTCCAGTGGTCCAATTAGAGAGAAACAGGAAACAAGTTGCTTCCAAGTAGTCCTTCAATGTTAATGTAATCAGCCAGTTATTCAACATCACATGGGTTCTTCAAGGAGAGTGTGTGTGTGTGTATATGTGTGTGTGTGTGTGTGTGTGTGTGTGTGTGTGTGTGTGTGTGTGTGTGTGTAAACAGTGGGGTAAGCAGGATCACATGGTTTGTTGAAACAAATGAAGGCTAACTTTAGCCATCCGTCAGGAGCTACAGTTGGTTTCTATTTTTTATTCCAGAAAATATATTTTGTATATATGAGCAGCAGATATATATATATATCTGTCTACATACATATACATACATATACATACACACACACGTAGTGGTGTGAAAAAGTGTTTGCCCCCTTCCTGATTTCCAATTTTTTTGCATGTCTCTCACACTTAAAAAAAAAAATCCAAACCCACATGGTCCTGTGTGAAAAAGTGTTTGCCCCCTCCTGTTAAAACATAACTTAACTGTGGTTTATCACACCTGAGTTCAATTTCTCGAGCCACACCCAGGCCTGATTACTGCCACACCTGTTATCAATCAAGAAATCACTTAAATAGGACCTGCCTGACAAAGTGAAGTAGACCAAAAGATCCTCAAAAGCTAGACATCATGCCAAGATCCAAAGAAATTCAGGAACAAATGAGAAAGTAATTGAGATCTATCAATCTGGAAAAGCCATTTCTAAAGCTTTGGGACTCCAGTGAACCACAGTGAGAGCCATTATCCACAAATGGAGAAAACATGGAACAGTGGTGAACCTTCCCAGGAGTGGCCTGCCGACCAAAATTACCCCAAGAGCACAGCGACGACTCATCCGAGAGGTCACAAAAGACCCCACAACAACATCCAAAGAACTGCAGGCCTCACTTGCCTCAGTTAAGGTCAGTGTTCATGACTCCACCATAAGAAAGAGACTGGGCAAAAATGGCCTGCATGGCAGAGTTCCAGGACGAAAACCACTGCTGAGCAAAAAGAACATTAAGGCTCGTCTCATTTTTGCCAGAAAACATCTTGATGATCCCCAAGACTTTTGGGAAAATACTCTGTACTGATGAGACCAAAGTTGAACTTTTTGGAAGGTGTGTGTCCCATTACATCTGGCGTAAAAGTCACACTGCATTTCAGAAAAAGAACATCATACCAACAGTCAAATATGGTGGTGGTAGTGTGATGGTCTGGGGCTGTTTTGCTGCTTCAGGACCTGGAAGACTTGCTGTGATAAATGGAACCATAAATTCTACTGTCTACCAAAAAATCCTGAAGGAGAATGTCCGGCCATCTGTTCGTGACCTCAAGCTGAAGCCAACTTGGGTTCTGCAGCAGGACAATGATCCAAAACACACCAGCAAGTCCACCTCTGAATGGCTGAAGAAAAACAAAATGAAGACTTTGGAGTGGCCTAGTCAAAGTCCTGACCTGAATCCTATTGAGATGCTGCGGCATGACCTTAAAAAGGCGGTTGGTGCTGGAAAACCCTCCAATGTGGCTGAATTACAACAACTCTGCAAAGATGAGTGGGCCAAAATTCCTCCACAGCGCTGTAAAAGACTCATTGCAAGTTATCGCAAATGCTTGATTGCAGTTGTTGCTGCTAAGGGTGGCCCAACCAGTTATTAGGTTTAGGGAGCAAACACTTTTTCACGCAGGGCCATGTGGGTTTGGATTGTTTTTCTCCCTTAATAATAAAAACCTTCATTTAAAAACTGCATTTTGTGTTTACTTGTGTTATCTTTGACTAATATTTAAATTTGTTTGATGGTCTGAAAGATTTAAGTGTGACAAACATGCAAAAAAACAAGAAAACAGGAAGGGGGCAAACACTTTTTCACACATACAGTATATACATACTGTGCATCCGGAAAGTATTCACAGCGCTTCAACTTTTTCCATATTTTATTATGTTACAGCTTTATTCCAAAATGGATTAAATTCATTTTTTCCCTCAAAATTCTACACACAATACCCCATAAGGACAAAGTGAAAAAAGTTTGTTTAAAATTTTTGCAAATCTATTAAAAATAAAGACCAAAATATAACATGTATATAAGTATTCACAGCCTTTGCTCAATACTTTGTTGAAGCACCTTTGGCAGCAATTACAGCCTCAAGTCTTTTTGAGTATGATGCTACAAGCTTGGCACCTATTTTGGGCAGTTTCTCCCATCCTTCTTTGCAGGACCTCTCAAGCTCCATCAGATTGGATGGGGAGCGTTGGTGCACAGCCATTTTCAGATCTCTCCAGAGATGTTCAATCAGGTTCAAGTCTCTGGCTGGGCCACTCAAGGACATTCACAGAGTTGTCCCGAAGCCACTCCTTTGTTGTCTTGGCTGTGTGCTTCGGGTCGTTGTCCTGTTGGAAGATGAACCAGAGCGCTCTGGAGCAGGTTTTCATCAAGGATGTCTCTGTACATTGCTGCATTCATCTTTCCCTCCATCCTGACTAGTCTCCCAGTTCCTGCTACTGACAAACATCCCCACAGCATGATGCTGCCACCACCATGCTTCACTGTAGGGATGGTGTTGGCCAGGTGATGAGCGGTGCCTGGTTTCCTCCAGACATGACGCTTGGCATTCAGGCCCAAGAGTTCAATCTTTGTTTCATCAGACCAGAGACATTTGTTTCTCATGGTCTGAGAGTCCTTCAGGTGCCTTTTGGTAAACTCCAGGCGGGCTGTCATGTGCCTTTTACTGAGGAGTGGCTTCCGTCTGGCCACTCTACCATACAGGCCTGCTTGGTGGAGTGCTGCAAAGATGGTTGTCCTTCTGGAAGGTTCTCCTCTCTTCACAGAGCAACGCTGGAGCTCTGTCAGAGTAACCATCAGGTTCTTGGTCACCTCCCTGACTAAGGCCCTTCTCCACCGATCGCTTAGTTTGGCCGGGGGGCCAACTCTAGAAAGAGTCCTGGTGGTTCCAAACTTCTTCCATTTACGGATGATGGAGGCCACTGTGCTCATTGGGGCCTTCAATGCGGCAGAAATGTTTCTGTACTCTCCCCCAGATCTGTGCCTCAATACAATCCTGTCTCAGAAGTCAACACAAAATTCCTTGGACTTCATGGCTTGGTTTGTGCTCTGACATGCAGTGTCAACTGTGGGACCTTATATAGAAAGGTGTGTGCCTTTCCAAATCAACTGAATTTACCACAGGTGGACTCCAATCAAGTTGTAGAAACATCTCAAGGATGATCAGTGGAAACAGGATGCACCTGAGCTCAATTTTGAGTGTCATGGCAAAGGCTGTGAAAAAAACACGTGATTTTTTTTTTTCATTTTTTATTTGTAATAGATTTGCGAAAATTTAAAACAACATTTTTTTCACTTTGTCATTATGGGGTATTGTGTGTAGAATTTTGAGGAAAAAATTAATTTAATCCATTTTGAAATAAGGCAGTAACATAACAAAATGTGGAAAAAGTGAAGTGCTGTGAATACTTTCTGGATGCACTGTATATAAAGTTGGGAAGCTGTGTAAAATGTAGGCTCAATAAAACAGATTGATGAGACATGATCTGTAAATCATGTCAACTCATTTAATTAAGAATAGACCAAATACAACATATCAAATGTTGATTTAGAATTTGATGGCAGCAACACGTCTCTAAAAAGTTGGGACAGGATCATGTTTACCACTGTGTTGCATCACCTCTTCTTTTAACAACACTCTGTAAAAGTTTGGGAACTGAGGAGACCAGTTTCTGGAGTTTTGAAAGTGAAATGTTGTCCCATTCTTGCCTGATATAGGATAGGTGGCGGTGTTTCTGGATCATGTTTATATCTGGTTTCTTCTTTGTAGAGTTTTAACCTGCATTCGTGGATGCAGCAATGAACTGTGTTAACAGACGATGGTTTTCAGAAGTGTTCCTGAGCCCATGCAGTGATTTCCACTCCAGAATAGTGTCTGTTTTTAATGCAGTGCTGCGTGAGGGCCCAAAGATCACCACCATCCAATATTGGTTTTCAGCCTTGTCCCTTGTGTTTTAGAGATTTCTCCAGATTCTCTGAATCTTTTAATGATATTATGAACCATAGATGATGAAATCCACTTATTCTTTGTAGTTTTATTCTTAGAAAGTTGCACTATTTTCCCTCACAGTCTTTCACAGAGTGGTGAACTTGCCTTCGCCCAAAGTGAGCTGGGATAGGCTCCAGCCTGCCCGTGACCCTGTTCAGGATAAAGTAGGTATAGATAATGGATGGATGGATGTTGACCTTGGTCTAATTGCAATTAAATAAAATCATTGCATTTTATTTTTATTTACATTTTATGCAGCATTCCAACTTTTGGGGAAACGGGATTATACAATTGAAACTATTATCAACTATAATTGAAAGAGTTCAGTAAAGAGCTTTGGGATAAGGCACGTTATCTTTGGCTCGTGAATCGACTGACTTCTTTTACTTTGTGAAGATTTCAGTGAAACATCAGGAGACTCTGCAACGTTGAGTGGACCGTCAGGAGCTACAGTTGGTTTCTATTGTTTTATATCTGTAGCTAAACAAATATGAGCAGCAGATGGGATGTTGCTTGTCTGTGTTAAGTCCAGAAACAGTGCCTGAGATCGTTAACAGTGCTTTCTTTCATATGACATTGCATATTATCTACAACTGGGAGGACTATTGTTTTGTCGGCACTGTACCTGCATTATAACCCTGAAGGTTCCTGTTCCTTTAGCATGTTTCACCTCAAGATTTTACCTGACATAAGCTTCAAAAGAAGGATTTCATCACTCGTCTTAGAGCTGAGTTTCAGAGTAAAAGTCAAAAGTGTTCAAACTGAATGAAGCTCTAAGCACACATTTCACTCCTGCATGTTAAAACTCACATGATACTGGTGAGTAAACAATAAACCATTAATCATTAGTTAGTGTAAATCATGTCACCTTCTCCATACTGTCCATATGAAATCAGGACCTTCCTGGTGTCAGAGCCGGTTAACTCACCATCACCACCAACACTGAGGCATGTCTGTGCTCGGCCTGTTAATGGCAGCCTGAAGCGTTGGCCCTAACAGGCAGGCTGGCGTCAAGCTTGGCAGAGAGAAACTGAGGGAGAAGTTGGCATGAACAGAGAGGATCTGAACCACTGCCCGTTTTTTCTGCTAAAATGGAGAACCAACAGCAGAGAAGGGCTCAGCTGTCCGAAGCATTAAAACTGCACAACACTGTTTTCTATGTTCTCTGTGTTTGTGTGTCTCTCCCTTTTACATCTAGCTCAATAAATGTTCCCTGGTTGTTAGCCTGCACAGAGACGCAGGACAACGCTGCAGCAGCTCCTTCCTGCTGGATGGCTGTGAATCTGAATACTAATGTACACAAAGCTCCAGGCAGGACGGACCACACTCACAGACTAAATATTAATATAATGATAATCTCACTGAACTCTGCAAGTTTGTTGTTGGCAGCACTGACATTCAAATTAATGTCTTCCATCACGTAGCAGCGGTTGTCTCCAGATCATTCACACCTTCAGTCTTCAGAATAGTTCTCATTGTTGAAGTGTTTCTTTTTTCAAGTTGAATAATTATATTTGTATTTGAAGGGTTCTCATCAGCTAACCATGAAAACATGCTGAAGTGAAGATGTCTGCTTTTACTTTGAAAATGTCCTTTAACCCGGGGAGACAGGAAGTGTTTACTACAGACAGATTATTATTGATAGTTCATTAATATGTGTCTGACTTCTTCAGTTACTGCAGTGCAATCAACTGTGTTCTTTAAATAGAAGTTGGTATTTCACCAAGACAATCCTGGGTGTGATGTTCATGGACAGAATCTCAAGGTGCATCTTCCTCCTCCTCTTCCTCCTCTTCCTCTTCTTCAGGGATGGTTATTGGGACAGTCTGCTTTATGCTCCCTAAAACAAATTAAATGTTAGAAAATCTACAAAAAGCATCTTATGTGGCAAAAAAACAATGTTGAGAGTTGCAGAAAGTGATATGCAGCTGTGAAACCTTCAGGCCTCACAACCTGTCTGATGTGTTCACCCTGGATCATTTATGTGTTAAATTTAAAGCCTGAATTATGAACACATCCACCGCCATCTTGGGAAGATATATACTGTATCAACCTTTGAACGGTTTTACTGTCAGAAACATCGGTCTGATGTTCAACTGTGTGCAGCGAGGTAACATCATGTCACGTATCTTAACACGTATATTACATTTGTGTCATTAGCAGACCATCTGATTTCAAATATATATATGCACATATATACTGATATATAAACTACATATATACTGATATATATACAATATATACACTGAGATATATAATATATATACTGAAATATACATGCGATATATACACTGACATATATACTATATATATATATTGATATATATATACGATATATGCACTGACATATATATATATATATATATATCAATATATATGTATCAATATATATATATATATATATATATATATATATACTGAGATATATACTATATATACACTGACATACAGTATTTACTATATATACACTGACACATATATGATATTATATGATAATAAGTAAGTTACATGCAGAATGTAAACTGATGAGTTAATTTTTTTTTGATTTGGATAAAATAAAATTTTAAAAAAAACAAGGTGAATGACTAACACATCTTATTAATTTAGACATATATACGATATACACTGACATGTATACTATATATATGTATATGTATACACATACAATATATATACTGACATATATACTAACATATCTATATATATAGATATATATGTATATATATACATATATACATATATACTATATATACACTGACATATATCCTACATATACACTGACATATATATTCTATATACACTGACATATATACTACATATATATACTGACATATATATTACATATACACTGGCATGTATACTATATATACTGACATACATACGATATATATGCTGACATATATACTATATATATATACTGACATATATAATTTATATCTACTAACATTATACAAAATATATTTTGTATAATGACATATATACCACATATACACGATACATACACTGAGCAGCAGTCACAGATGGAGCTCCATCCAGAACGGCTGTTTGTTTCCAACACTGAGATATGTAAATATTTGTGTGTGAGAGTCTGTGTGAACAACACTCAGATCAGAACCAGAACCAGAACCGGGTCATTTTTCACAACATCAGCTCCACTTTCTGATGACTAACCTTCTAAATGACCTGAATGTGTCAAACTCTGTTTCAGATGGAAAAAAAGAGATTTAATTTGTTTGTCCCACAAACATGGTTCAGATATGACCATATTCTACACAATCTCCTCTACACAACTGCTGTATGTACTGAAAACAGAAGGTCATGAAATTAGCCTGAAAATAACCTGAAGTTCAAAGGGTTAAAAATATATATTTTTTTATTTTTACTCAAAACTGATTCTAAAACGTAGTAATTTAGTTCAGACAGCGTATTCATGTTACATGTGAAGGGCTTCAGTCACTTCATTCTGAAAATATGTATTTATTGTGTTTATTTCAAAGAGAATATTACTGGCTCTGAAACTTTTGGATGTTTCTGCATTTACCAGCCACAAACCTTCAACTTCACACATCTGCAGCTCAGATCAGTCCAATGCTGTCATCTAGCAGTCCATCATGTGATCTGGGGTCAGTGGTTTCATATGTCTTCATAATGTGCAGGAGGATGTGAGAAATTACAGCTGATCCAACAGCCGGTCGCTGAAATGATTCACAAATTAGATTTCAAGCTTTTAGTTGTTTTAGTCAAAGTTGATGAAGAATCAGGAACTGGACCCAGTAAAAACCAACCATCAACCATCAGTAACATCATCGTTCGTTTGTGAACATCATGAAGCCTCCAGTTTACATTCTGTCCGTTACCATCCTGCTAGTTTGGAGAAGTTTGGAGCAGGAAGTGACCATATTTGGATGAACTGGGGGAGGAGCCAGCGGTGGATCTGACTGATCTGATTGGAAACCTGACGATACTACGTCCCGCCCACCGACAGCTGTAACCACAAGCCTGTCAATCAAACAGACACGCCCCCAAAAACAGGTCTTTTTGAATCTTATTTTCAAATGAATGAGGGATTATTTTCAGATGGACCTCCAGAAAACTAATAAGGAGTGACTTTAGCTAACAACACCGAGATAACTGATGGACACATTTTATTCACTTTGGATTTGATGAGAGAAGTTGAATGGGAGTCTATGGAGCCGGAGGCTTTTTGGAGCCATCTTCTAGTGGCACTCGGTGGTATTGCAGCTTAAGGCACTTCTGCATCAATAATTTTTCAGACTTGGAAGCTACGAAAACTTTTATATCCAGTCTGTGGTAAAAATTTTGCATACCAAATAGGGTAAAGATTGCAGTGTTTATTATAGCAGCACTCTGCTGGTCTGTGTTAGACATTAGATTACATTAGAGATAAGATGATGTTGTTGACGTGCCTCTGTTATTGTAACACTATGATTGAGCAGACATTCATCACACAGTCGGACAGCCTGCACTGATACAGAGTCCTGGCAGGGATTATATTGAGATTAAATAATCTGGTGCAGCAGTCTAACGTCACTTTTGATAAATAACTGACCTGTGTGGAGTCAGATGACTTTATTGATCCCAAGAAGGGCAGTTATGTGCAGCTCATCCGGTCCATAAGCAAAATTTTAAAGTAGTTGGACCACATGTCAGAGGAGACAGATCAACATATCAGGTCGATCCAGGGAGGGAAGCAGCAGTATCTAAAGATGAGTTATAGTCTATACAAGTTACCAAGTTCAAACCCTGTTTCAGTCCTTTAGAATGACCTCCGTTGGCGTTTAGTCACCTGACAGCAGAAGGAAGGACTGAGCAGCAGTTTGTTCTACTCAGAGACACATTATACCTTCTACCTGAGGCAGGTGATTAAAGTTCAGCCACAATAAATACATACATGACAGACATTTAACACATGTTACAGATGTACTTTACTTTTCAGACCTTTAATACAAAAATATGACTGATGTCTGTAGATGTCTGACTCTGGTTCATAAAACTGGACTGTTTGTATGATCTGATGAGGTCGTAACATTTTCTAAATGCATTTAAATGACAGCTCAGGTAGGATATACATGTTAACATGTATGTTACAATAGAGAACATACAATGTACACGTGCACATAGATTCAACGTTTCTTTGTAGCGTCACATTTCTGAACAGCATTCCTCTAGTTTTATTTTGTAACAGCAATTGGTGTTTGTATCTTCAGCCGCACAGGAAGAAAGTCAGATGTGGTTTCTGCTTCTCTCCCTACGACAGTCGGAGCACGTGCAGATCTCGAACACAGGCCAAACATCCTGCTACGAAGGAAACTGAGGAGCAACAACGAGATGGCAACAAAAAAAGAAATGAGACAGCAACAAACAAAAAAACGAGACAGCAGACGAACATGGCAGAGACACTTCTGATGGGGCTCCAGTACCAATCTCACACAGTACATATCCTACAACTCATCTGGGTGTGTGTGTGTGTGTGTGTGTGTGTGTGTGTGTGTGTGCGTGTGCGTGTGCCACACTGTGGGATGACAGGATCCTCTCACCATGGGAACTGAGTGAGGGGAACACAACATTCCTGCTGAACACGCGTGCGCGCACACACACACACACACACACACACACACACACACACACACACACACACACACACACACACACACACACACACACACACACACACTCAGTGGTCTGTTTGAACATAAACATTCCTCATATCCTCCCTTTTGTGGTGGAAACATGGAGGGAATATGAGAGCTGCTCTTAGCGACGGTCCCATCAAGTTATTAAAGATTCAACACCGTTAATGTGGATGTCCATTAAAAACACTTATCTGACGTTACTGAGCATCATCACCTGATAACGATCATCACCTGATAACTATCATCACCTGATGCTGTAACGATCACTGTGTTGGTCCAAACTTTATTGTCTCACTCTGTCCGAATGAGGAAACAAACTTGAATCACTTAGTACAGGACGTAGTACATATAGTGATCTACATACAGAACGTAGTACATATATTGATCTACATACAAGATATAGTACATATAGTAATCTACATACAGGACGTAGTACATATAGTGAGCTACATACAGAACGTAGTACATATATTGATCTACATATAAGATATAGTACATATAGTGATCTACATACAGGACGTAGTACATATAGTGATCTACATGCAGAACGTAGTACATATATTGATTTACATACAAGATATAGTACATATAGTAATCTACATACAGGATGTAGTACATATAGTGATCTACATGCAGAACGTAGTACATATAGTGACCTACATACAGGACATAGTACATATAGTGACCTACATACAGGACATAGTACATATAGTGATCTATGTACAGGACATTGTACATACAGTGATCTACATACAGAACGTAGTACATATAGTGATCTATGTACAGGACATAGTACATACAGTGATCTATGTACAGGACGTAGTACATATAGTGATCTATGTACAGGACATTGTACATATAGTGATCTACATACAAGATATAGTACATATAGTAATCTACATACAGGATGTAGTACATATAGTGATCTACATGCAGAACGTAGTACATATAGTGATCTACATGCAGGACATAGTACATATAGTGATCTACGTACAGGACATTGTACATATAGTGATCTATGTACAGGACATAGTACATATAGTGATCTATGTACAGGACGTAGTACATATAGTGATCTATGTACAGGACATTGTACATATAGTGATCTACATACAGGACGTAGTACATATAGTGATCTACGTACAGGACGTTGTACATACAGTGATCTACGTACAGGACGTTGTACATACAGTGATCTACGTACAGTTTGAGCAGAGCACCACCTGTCTGTTTGTGGACGGTTCAGTCTCTCTCTGCTGCATGTCTTCTGATGGATAGTTATGGTATCAGCTGTCGCTACGCAAAGAGAATGAGGTTGTTGTGTTTGAGCGGCCTCCAGAGCGCCCCCTAGGCCACACAACCAGAGACGAGAACTCAAACCAGCTCGTGGTTCTTCCTGGTCTATGACTCCGTCTCTATAAAAGTCACATGATAGCCTGCCGCTGTAAAAACAGCTTTTGAAGCTGCTTCCCAAAGACACAAAGAATCTAATGTAGAATTTATTTGATTACATTTACCATCAACACTGATTGGACATCTAAATAACCTGCCTCAATCTGCTCACCTGCTCCTCGTTCCTCAATCTGCTCACTTGCAGCCCGTCTGCCACTGATCAGTGTTCAGATTATTACGGTCTCTCTGTGCTTTACCCTCCAACCCATCAGGGCTTTCTACCGTGTGTCATGCTGCCTGGACTTCATCTCTCTGTGTTGGTTGTCTGTCTGATCTTTGCAGTCTCACCCGCCTTGGAGGTAAAGTTCGCCTTTAGCTTTCCAGTGTTTTGTGCTTCACTTTTCCTTCTGTGAAGTTTAGACAAATGGTTTTGAAAAACGGTCCTTAAAATGTGGCAGAAGCTGGAAAATATCTTTTAATGCACTGTTGTTTGTGTTTGCATCGTTGCTCTCTGCTGATCACCTGCAGATATAATTATACGATATCACCAGTGTACTATTAGCGACTGTACTATTATCTGTGTACTGTTGGTTGTGTGCAGTGGATTTATCACAGTGGCTTGCTGATGGGAACGAGTATGATCAGAGTGTGTGGGCCGGGAAACCAAAACAAGAGTTAAACAAGGCTAAACAGCTCTACAGAGAGTTCCAACACCTTTCAAGGGCGTTCAAAAGCCCACAATGTTGTTTAAAACATTTAAAACATGTCCAGGAGCAGCCTTTATACTGTCACCTGCCATTTTAACTCCATCTGGTCCCCGAGCAGAGCTTTAGCCCCTCTTGGTTTTACCATATAAGTTTCCGCTGTGTGCGTTTGCTGCAGATTTGTGAGTAAACTGACTTGGCGAGGGGTCTGTTCCCTGAGGAGCTCTGTGACAGAGTGCTTGTTTCCTCTGAGCACACTTGCTTCCTGTGGGGAAGAGCAGCGAACACCAGACTTTATAAAACAGAGAAAGGGAACTGCATTTCATTCATTTCTGATGACACGATGTTGACCACAGCTGAACGGATTACTGACCACCAGACAGTTGAATGTCTCCTTGTTTCCTTCACTTGTGTCCTAATCACTCCCACATGAGATGAGCCAGGTGTACAGTACAGATCTGACCTCAGGAAAAGATCTTGATCATTGTGGCAGCAGGAGCATCAGAGGACCTTTGGTAGCTAACGTGCCATGTTGTCATCAGCTCATGGGGATAAATTTGGTTTTACTAATTTAATGTTAAGTTTCTGAACCAAGTTGTGGGTGAATGAAGCCAACATCTGTCCGTCATGGTGATAAGCGGCTGACTCCGGGTCCTCCCGACTAACTGACTATAATTCAAGGTTGCATTAATGCCTCCTTTTAAAGTGTAGTCCAACCAGGCGTCGTGCAGAGGAGTCACTCACTGCTGGTAAAATGTCCCGGCTTTAAATTTAGTTTGTACTTTTTACACCTCATTTAGAGCAGAGTAAAAACATTTCCTGTGAAGTGCAGTGGACACATCATGGCACCATCAGTACCAATCCTGCTTATCTTCCATGACTTTAAGAGAAATTATCTGATGGGAAACAGAATAAAATCTAAAAAAGAAAACCAAAACAAAATAATCACGACTGAAGGTTAAATAAGAATAATTATTTCTCTGGATGATTTCTATGTGTTTTCCCTTTATGCCATTTAGACTGCATTGTAGCTCTGAAACGTTTACTGTCACCAGAAACACTGACGGTCTGCTGGGACCTTTAACTGCAGACGATCGACAGAACGCTGTGTAAAATGTAAATAAAAACAGAATTCAATGACTTGAGAACCACACAAACCCAAATTTAATAGAAAATAGACCAAAGACAACATATCAAATGTTGAAACTGAGAAATGTAATGGTTTTGTGAAGAATATCTGCTCATTTTGAATTTGATGGCTGCAACACATCTCTCAAAAGTTGGGACAGGGTCAACCAAATACTGGAAAAGTTGCGTAAGGCTAAAAAAAAAATACAAAAAAACACCTATCGGAACATCTGACAATTAATTAGGTTACCATGGCAACAGATCAGTAACATGATTGGGTATAAAAAGGGGTGGAGTGGAAAACTGTCCTGTGGTCTGATGACAATCTGAGATTCTTTTTGGAAATCATGGACGCTGCATCCTCCGGGTTAAAGAGGAGAGGGACCATCCAGCTTCTTATCAGCACTCAGTTCAAAAGCCAGCATCTGTGATGGTACAGGGATGCATTCGTGCACATGGCATGGGTAGCTTGAACATCTGGAAGGAAGCATTAATGCTGAATGATATATTCAGGTTTTGGAGCAACATATGCTGCCATCCAGACAACGTCTCTTTCAGGGAAGGTCTTGTTTATTTCAGCAGAACAACGTCCAACCACATTCTGCACGTATTCCAACAGCATGGCTCCATAGTAGAAGAGTCCGCTGATAAACTGGCCTCCTGCAGTCCAGACCTGTCAATCATTGAAAACATCTGGAGCATCAGGACATGAAAAATACAGCAAAGGAGACCCTGAACTGTTGAGCAGCTGAAATCCTTTATCAGGCAAGAATGGGACCATATTTCACTTTCAAAACTCCAGAAACTGGTCTCCTCAGTTCCCAAACATTTACAGAGTGTTGTTAAAAGAAGGGGTGATGCAACACAGTGGTGAACATGATCCTGTCCCAACTTTATAGAGACGTGTTGCTGCCATCAAATTCAAATAGAGCAGATATTTTTTATAAAACAACAACATTTCTCCATTTTAACATTTGATATGTTGTCTTTGGTAAAAACATTTTTTTATTAAATGAGTTTACATGATTTGCAAATCCTTGCATTCTGTTTTTATTTACATTTTACACAGCGTCCCAACTTTTTGGGAATTGGGGTTGTAGATATCTATATATAGTTTATTTATCAATGGAACATAACTAAATCACAGTGTCCAGTGAGTGTGTGTCCTCTGAAGTGATGTAAAACACTGTGTGTGTGTGTGTGTGTGTGTGTGTGTGTGTGTGTGTGTGTGTGTGTGTGTGTGTGTGTGTGTTGGATGAAACTCCCTCTGCGTGACCAGCAGGAATACAAAAACACACAAACACAAAAACAGCACTTTCTTCAGTGCAGCACATTGAGACTGTAAACAGTGATCATGTGAGAAAAGATAAAGACCATTTACACCAGGGGTGTCAAACATACGGCCGGATACGGTTATTATGCTATGATTTTTCTGGTCTGGCCCACTTGAGATCAAAGTGGGCAGTATGTGGCCCTTTAACTAAAATGAGTTTGACACCCCTGATTTACACTGATTGTCTCATATGATGCACATTCAGTTTATGTCTCCTTGTTATTGCATCAGCAGACATGTTTGTCGTCAAAGTCATTTTCACAGTGAATGAATTTAGTCCTGGGAGTAAAATCAATTTTCATTTATTTCATTGTCATTATTGTAATGTAACGTTTTTACAAACATGGCTGGTTTATTTTCACGGCCATTGACTATATTTCTGCAAGAACTCATCCGACGACAAAGTTCAACCTGCCTCAGCTTTTTACCACAAAGCAGCTTCACTTCCCCTCAGACTCACTGCAGCTGTTAGTCTGGAACACGGTGCAGTGTCTGCCTTCAATTCATGCATACAACACTCAAACTGTTGTGATGGAGGAAGTCCTCCAAATTAAAAGACTCATAAAACATGACCTCACATACAGAAGCAAAACCCTGATACTACAACAGATGAGATGCACTGAACTTTAGATGTTTCCTGTTTGTTCAGACCAATCAGCAACCATCAGTGATGTCATCGTTGGTTTGTGAAGATTATGAAGCCTCCAGTTCAGATTCTGTCCGTCACCATCTTGCTAGTTCGGAGCGGTTTGGAGCAGGAAGTGACCATATTTGGACGAGCTGGGGGAGGAGCCAGTGGTGGATCTGACCGATCTGATTGGAAACCTGACGATACTATGTCCCGCCCACCGATAGCTGTAACCTGACTGCACCACAGTCCTGTCAATCAAACAGACACGCCCCCAAAACAGGTCTTTTTGAATTTTCTTTTCTTATGAATGAGGGATTATTTTCAGATGGATCTCCAGAAAACTAATAAGAAGGAGTGACTTTAGCTAACAACACCGAGATAACTGACGGACACATTTTATTGACTTTGAATTTGATGAGAGAAGTTGAATGGGAGTCTATGGAGCCGGAGGCTTTTTTGAGCCGACCTCTAGTGGCACTCGGTGGTATTGCAGCTGAAGACACTTCTGCATTGGAACCATTTTTCAGACCTGGAAGCTACAAACACTTTTATATCCAGCCTGTGGTTTTTACTTATAAAGAAAGTTGTTAAATAAAATAAATAAAGTATTGAGTTCTACTGTTCTAATTTTGATTTGGCAATGTTTGTCATTTTAACAAAGTGAAGCTGTTTCCACTCAGTCTTATTAAAAAAGATCTGAATGTGTAACATGGATCTTAATCTATTAAACTGTTCTCCCACAAAAGTCTAAATAGGTCTGAATAAATTTAACCTGCAAATTACATTTCAGTCAAAAATATCATTCTCAGCTGAAAACGTGTGTGTGTGTGTGTGTGTGTGTGTGTGTGTGTGTGTTTTTTTTCCAGGTCCAGTGTGCTAGAGTGTGATTAATGTATACTCTTACAGTTTATCAAAGAATATTGTTGCCCATGACTACCACGGATTAGTGTGCAGTATGAGTGTAACACAGTAAAGGACTGAAGCAGCAGTCCTCAAAGGAACCTCAGTCTGTTTGTCCCTCTGTCTGGTTCTGGTTCTGGTTCTGGTTCACGTCGTGCACGTTGGCAGTCAGTTTGTGTGTTTTCAGATAAATCAGCATGCTGGCAGATGCAGCTTGTCTTCATGCAGCCCACACATGGCCAGACTTTATAGGTACACGGTGGGGCAGGGAACACACTGACGCTCTATATTTTCAATTGCTAAATTGGGTGTAAAGAACAGATTTACTGTGCAGCTAACGGTGCTATTTTCAAGCTATTACTGCATACACTCATGTTGTATATGTGGTGCGTGTGTGTGCGTGCCTCTATATAAGGTAGTTGAAAAGGCAGGAAACAACAGTGCTGTTTTCAATTAGCATGCCAGTCTGAAAGTCATGTCGGGGTGGGAGGACTTTACGAGCAGCCTACATACTCGATGAATGAGACGTACAGATGAGAGCTGCTCGCTGCCAGCTCTACGCTAGCTTCTGCTACCACACTGGGTGAGTGAGTGACCGAGTGACCGAGTGAGTGAATGACCGAGTGAGAGGGTGAGTGAGTGAGTGAGTGAGTGTCCGAGTGAGTGACCAAGTGAGAGGGTGAGTGAGTGAGTGAGTGAGTGAGTGAGTGTCCGAGTGAGTGAGTGACCAAGTGAGAGGGTGAGTGAGTGAGTGAGTGAGTGAGTGTCCGAGTGAGTGACCAAGTGAGAGGGTGAGTGAGTGAGTGAGTGAGTGAGTGAGTGACCGAGTGAGAGAGAGAGAGTGAGTGACAAGTGAGTGAGTGAGTGATTGAGTGAGTCTGAGGAATTTGGTGTGATATTGGTCAGATGAAGGTTGAATGTTTGTGTGTGTGTGTGTGTGTGGGGGGGGGGGGGGGCATTTGAGGACACCCACCACCATCAGTGAACATAAAGTTTCTCTATGGTCAGGAATGTCACCAAAAAATACACATTTTAGTAAAGAACTATTGACGTTATTGCTAATTATTAACCGTTATTAAGATCATATTTTAATAATAGGTTTTAATATAACTGCAGTTGGGTGTGTGAGACCATGAAGAGGTTAGTCTGTGAACTCAATTCACTTCAATCTCTGTTCAAAGATGGTCTGTGCTTTCAGATTTCTCCACTGATTTCTGATGGATGACTTTTGACCCCTTTTCCAAGAGCTGTTGTGAGCGGTTTAGTTTACAGTGTTCTTCTCTGACCTGGGCTCCTTTATGTACTACATTTAGTGTTTTGTTTTTTTCTTCTTCCATCCCTGTCTTCAATTTTGAACTGAACAAATCGCTGTGAGGTTCAGCAGATTTATGTAATTCCTGTTGATATAAATGTAATATTGACTGTAATGTTCACTGAGACAGAACCTGGACAGCTCTGTTGGCTGTGAGAAGGCATTTCTTCTGTAAACTGGTTACAAGCTTGGATGCTTCATGAAACCTTCCCAGGACACTGATAATCTACCATATGTGAGGCTAAATGAAGCAGTGTGACGTTTCCCAGATGGCTGAGCCAGAACCGCTGCAGTCTGTGAGTGTGTGTAGGTTCTTTAACTTTACTACTGTAACACACGTTGGTGCTCAGCAGCTTGCTGACTAAATAATAAAAGCATTACACCGTAAGCCGAGCAGTCACATAGTGTTAAAAGCATATTGCCTTTTCAGAAAACAGAGCTGTGGGATTGATAGGAGACCTTGGAGGGGTTTCTGCGTACTTTGCTGTTCAGAGGAAGAAGCAAAATGAGCTTTTCATTCCAACTTTGGCACAGTCTCTATCGAAGTGGGTCTTAAAAGAGGCAGTATGGAGGCTGGGCTTCTCAGTGTGCTTTTCACGTTTTCCCAGGCACATCCAAAATAAAAGTCCCACAGTGCTTTTGTTGCTGATGGTTGCACAACAGCAGCAGGACTACCTGGTGTTTTTTCATGGATCTGCAGAGCTGGAGGACGTGTGTTAACTCCTACACGGCTCAGATACACCAGGGAAAGTTTCTGCAGTGATTTAACAGTCTGCTTTCATGGCTGCGGACAAAAGACCAAACAACATGAAGCAGAACAAACTCTGATCAACTATTTCTGTGTTTTAACTTGATCAGCAGCTCATCAAATGACTTCACGTGATTTTCAATAAGAACCTTTCTCATCATTGTGCTGAGCTTTACCGGAGCTTAGTTCTCCTAGCGAACCGTCATGTTGTTTCTTTCATTCACTGTCAGACAGTTTATCCAGTAAAGTGTTTCATACTGTCCTGTTTACTGTACATGATGATCTGAAAAGAATAACAACAAGAGAAGAAGTGATTATAATCTTTGTTGTGATTTGACGCAATATAAATTAAATTTAAGTGATTTGAATTCTAGTTGGTGATTATCATTTGTGTTGATGTTGACAGTAGAAGCCTCAGCCCTGCTTTCAGTTCTTTATTAAACTCAACTAGCTTTTATCAAAAATGTTACTGATAAGAAACTGAACATTTAATAGTATTTTATCATCCTGTTGATAGCGCTGCAGCCTCTCTGTGTACGACACCCGACAATGTTACCTCATTGAAAAGGGTTAGAAAGAAAAAGAAAACCAATATTGGATGGTGGTGATCTTCGGGCCCTCAGGCAGCACAGCATTAAAAACAGACACTATTCTGGAGTGGAAATCACTGCATGGGCTCAGGAACACTTGTGAAAACCATTGTCTGTGAACACAGTTCATCACTGCATCCACAAATGCAGGTTGAAATCTACAAAGAAACCAGATAGAAACATGATCCAGAAACACCGCCGCCTTCTCTGGACCGAGATCATTTAAGATGGACTGAGGTGAAGTGGAAAACTTTGAAATAAACAAGACACTGTGTTCTGTGATTATTTTTTTGGAAACCTCATTTCAACTCACTCCTATCTATACCTGTAATCTTCACTCCTACACCACTTCTTAGTCCGTTCCCTGCTCGGAGGTCGTTGCTTGGGAGATAAACACATAACTGCTTTCTGTGTCAAATAATTGGCAGTATGTTCATGAGTTTGACTGTCACTGGGAGACCCCGTTTGTTAAGTATTTTAAATGACTGAAACTTCAAATGTTTTCGATGGGTGACAGGTCTGGACTGCAGGAGGCCAGTTTATCAGCGGACTCTTGTACTACGGAGCCATGCTGTTGGAATACTTGCAGAAAGTGGTTGTTGACATTGTTTTGCTGAAATAAACAAGACAAAGAAGAAACCAGATAGAAACGTGATCCAGAAACACCGCCGCCTTCTCTGGACCCGAGATCATTGGCTGAGGTGAAGTGGAAAACTGTCCTGTGGTCTGATGAATCACAATCTGAAATTCTTTTTGGAAATCATGGACGCTGCATCCTCCAGGTTAAAGAGGAGAGGGACCATCCAGCTTGTTATGAGGGCTCAGTTCAAAAGCCAGCATCTGTGATGGTACAGGGATGCATTAGTGCACATGGCATGGGTAGCTTGAACATCTGGAAGGAAGCATTAATGCTGAATGATATATTCAGGTTTTGGAGCAACACATGCTGCCATCCAGACAACGTTTCTTTCAGGAAAGGTCTTGTTTATTTCAGGAAAATAATGTCAACAACCACTTTCTGCAAGTATTCCAACAGCATGGCTCCGTAGTAGACGAGTCCGCTGATAAACTGGCCTCCTGCAGTCCAGACCTGTCACCCATCGAAAACATTTGAAGTTTCAGTCATTTAAAATACTTAACAAACGGGGTCTCCCAATGACAGTCAAACTCATGAACATACTGCCTTTTATTAGACACAGAAAGCAGTGATATGTTTATCTCCCAAGCAACGACCTCCAAGCAGAGAACGGACTAAGAAGTGGTGTAGGAGTGAAGATTACAGGTATAGATAAGAGTGGGTTGAAATGAGGTTTCCAAAAGATAATCACAGAACACAGTGTCTTGTTTATTTCAAAGTTTTCCACTTCACCTCAGTCCATCTTAAATGATCTCGGGCCCAGAGAAGGCGACGGTGTTTCTGGATCATGTTTCTATCTGGTTTCTTCTTCGTAGATTTCAACCTGCATTTGTGGATGCAGTGATGAACTGTGTTCACAGACAATGGTTTTCACAAGTGTTCCTGAGCCTATGCAGTGATTTCCACTCCAGAATAGTGTCTGTTTTTAATGCAGTGCTGCCTGAAGGCCCGAAGATCACCACCATCCAATATTGGTTTTCAGCCTTGTCTCTCTCTCTTCATCTTGCATCTTCACTGTTGAGAGACTCTGCCTCTCTGAAATGATTTTTTTTTTTTTATATACCTAATCATGTTTCTGATCTGTTGCCAGGTAACCTAATTAGTTGTCAGATGTTCCAAAAGGTTTTTTGTTTTTTTTAGCTTCACACAACTTTTCTTTTGTTGACCCTGTCCCAACTTTTTGAGACGTGTTGCTGCTATCAAATTCAAAATGATCATATATTTTTCATAAAACAATACAAATTTCTCCATTTCAACATTTTATATGTTGTCTTTGGTCTATTTTCAGATCATTGCATTCTGTTTTTATTTAACTTTTACACAGCATCCCAGCTTTTTGGGGAATGGGGTTGTATGATGTGAGTGCATGGCCTGTGATGGTGTCTGGACCCGCTGCTTTCTGTAGGTTTGGTCCTCCAGTAACCCTTCCATAGTGGCAGCCGAGCTGATGTAGAAATCATTCAGTTGTCTTGGCCGTGTGGAGTCGATGGTTATCCTACTCCTATTACAGTAATCTGTGATGTGAAGGCCACATGAGCTGAGTGTTAGTTGTACTGTAGCAACCCTCCAGTTTCACTCTGTTGTCTCTTATTCTCCATGATGGATCTCCATAGGTCATACCTGACCTTTTAGTCATCTTCAGGATTGCCTCAGTGGGTCCACAGACCTGGCCTGAATCTCCTTGTTACTCCTCAGTGTTTTTGTAGGTATGTCTTAGTGCCTTTTGTGGGAACAACGTTTTACTGTTTTCATTGGACGTGCTGATGTAGCTGTTTAACCTCTCAATTTATTCCCCTAAATCCACAGTACAGTCCTCCTACATGGCAGCAATCTGAAACACCTTTCAGTTAGTCGCACCAGAGCAGTCCTGGAATACCTTTAACTTAAGGGGATGTATAATTTTTATATCTTTGCATGATTTACAGTGAAAAGACTCCTTATCTATCTATGGGCCCTTTCTGTTCCTCCTCAATTAATCCACTCTCTGTGTCAGGATGTTGTAATCCCATCTCTTTAATATCCCCTGCTGATGAGCCCATTCAACTCTGATTGGTTGATTTCCAGAGGCTGCCTCTTGGCAGAGCTCCACAAAACAAACTGAAGTGGTCTGATTGAACTTCTTTTTATACATCTGTACATTTACATGCTCGACCCCAAATCCAATCTAAAATATGCAAGAGAACAAGGCTACTAACAACACACACACACACACACACACACACACACACACACACACACACACACACACACACACACACACACACTGGTCAGTGTCTACCGCTCGTTGCATGAAACTCTCCCACACACACTAATCCCTGTGGCCTCGTTGTTTTCAGCTTCATCTAACTTCTTTACAGGTGACTGATTGACCCCGACCACCAGATTAACTAATTTCTTTAACAACTCTGAGCAGCATGTCACATTTCCTACTGTCTCTGCCTTCAGACATGCCGGCAAAGTCAAGGAGCCCAGCTCATATGTATGTGTGTAATAAAAACCTGTGTTGTCATGTGGCTTTGATGGAACACTATCAACTAAACTCATTTTAAAGGAAATTATTCTCAAAGGGAGACTGACTCTTTGTAAGAAGTCCTTGATGACTGAAGTTCTCATTATAGTACCTTGTTAGAGGAACTGACTGTCATAAGTTTTATTCAGTTCAAATAAACCTTCAAAAATATGTCAGAGGAAGACAAGAATATTTTTGTGATGCTCTTAATCTTAACATAGAAGCTAATTTTGAAGACTTAGTATCTGCAGACGTTTTAATAAATAGTGTTACAAGTGGTAAAAACTTAAAACATAAACAAACATATCTACAATGATATATTGTAACCAAGCAGCAACCATCAGTGAGGTCATTGTTGGTTTGTGAACGTTATGAAGCCTCCAGTTCAGATTCTGTCTGTCACCATCTTCTTAGTTCGGAGTGGTTTAGAACAGGAAGTGACCATATTCGGATGAGCTGGGGGAGGAGCCAGTGGTGGATCTAACTGATTCAATTCAACTTTATTTATATAGCGCCAAATCACAACATAGGTTATTTCATGGCACTTAACACATTAAAGTCCTTACAGCAAGACTTTACAATATTATACAGAGAAATTCAACAATTCCCACATAAGCTAGGAGGGAAAAAACTCCTCTTTAAGGGAGAAAAACCTCCAACAGAGGGAAGTAAAAACTCCCTCTTAACAGGAAGAAACCTCCGACAGAACCAGGCTCAGGGGTGGGCGGCCATCTGCCTCGACCGGTTGGGGTGAGAGGAAAGCATAGAGAGAAAAGGACAGCATAGAGATAGAAGAGAAGAACTGTTGGTGGAGATGACAAGCGCAGGGCAGAGACATGCAGCTCCATGGCAGGACATCTGCAAAAGAAAGAAGAGAAACTATGCGAGCGAGGGAACTGAATGGAGACAACAGACAATAAGAAAAAGCTATGGGAGAGAAAAAGATGGTGAGGTATGAGTCAGTTAAAGAGTAGGAGGAAAGAAAAGAAGCTCAGCATGTAACAAGGTCCCCCAGCAGCCTCGGCCTGTAACAGCATAACTTAGGGTTGGTTCAGGTCCACCTTGCTAAATCCCGTCAGTACTCTTGCTGCAGCATTTTGGATCAGCAAAATGATCTGTTTGGAAACTTGACTGACCCGCCCACAGATAGCTGTAAGCTCCAGAAAACTAATAAGAAGGAGTGACTTTAGCTAACAACACCGAGATAACTGCTGGACACATTTTATTGACTTTGTATTTGATGAGAGAAGTTGAATGGGAGTCTATGGAGACGGAGGCTTTTTGGAGCCAACCTCTAGTGGCACTCGGTGGTATTGCAGCATAAGGCACTTCTGCATCTGCCTCATTTTTCAGAACTGGAAACTTTGTCATAGTTCTATTCGTTGAACCAGTCGGTTCCGAGTCCTACCTCAGGCATCGGTGTAAACTAGGAATGGAAGATGGTTCTATAATACCTTAGGTTTCCCCTCAGACCACATCCATGAGGTTTTGGCTTGGAGACCACCCCTGCCACTTACGTTTAGGGTGTATAGGCCGTATGGACAGATGAAGGCAGTCTTGCCTCTGGAATACTTATCCATTTCCACCTGCCAGTATCTGCTGTTAAGACCTAGAGGAGAACAAACTGTGGCTCCAGCAAAGGACTCAAACAGTTCCTCAATGTTATAAGCATCAGTTTGTGTCTTAGTGTTGGGTTTCTGCACACAGAATCAGGGTTCTACAGTTTTCCAGAGGACGATTACCAATGGAGCCCGATGTGGAAGATTAAAGTCCTATCCAATGTTTTCCAATGTTTCATCCAAAACCTCCTTCAACACCTTGAGCTCTGGTAGTGAGAGCCGGTAAGATTTCTGTTTGTATTGTAGCATCTCTGTAAACCTCACTCTTATTTGTCTTGGGCCATATGTGAGTTTTGAGCTTCCTTTTCCAAGAGGTCTGAATATTCTGGTGAGGGAGGTGGTACAGTCAAAGGTGCCCTTGCAAGAATAGAGCAATGTGGCCTCCTGGCACACCCTCTTCCTGTGGGCTCTTTGGTTGGTTCGGAGAAAGTGTCTCCCAGTAAAAACCAGTAAGAGCCCCCTACAACATCGATTTGCATCCCATTGAAGATCCAAAATCTAATCGCATGACTACCGAGAATGAGACAGCACAACCATGGGTAGTGACCATGTCTCTCCGTGCCTCCATATCAGTCCGTCCAAGAGGCTCTGGTCTCTCATTTGCTCGGTGTACGAGAATGCCTGTTCCATTGTTACTACTTGATGTGTATGAAGAACCAGTGTCCAAGAAGGCCGTTCCTTACAGCAACCGAACAGTGAGCACCTTTAACTGCTGCTACAGCAGAGCATTGTGTAAAGAAGGGCAGAAACCCTTTCTAGCTTTAAGGTTAGACTTCAAACTTTCCTTTTTGATAAAGTTCATAGTTATCTCATCATTACATCTCATTAACTTCACTCTTTCACTCTCTATAACTCATATCTCACTATTACACCTCATTAACTTCACTCTTTCACTCTTTAACTCATTGTGGTGGCGGGGTATGGTTTGGCTCCTCTGCAGGAGGGACTGATTGGCGGAGTGGTTCAGGGAACAGTGCCTTGAAGAGGCTTAATTAGCACAGCTGCAGGGAATCACTGATTGTCTCTCACCAGATAAAAGCCCTAGCAGGTCACCAGATGGCTGGCACTCCTGACAGACTGAGCAGCAGGCTGGCTGCACACTGGAGGTGGGCTGTGGGTCATGGGATGTGTGCTCAGAGGATCGTCAGGAAAGCACAGGGTGGTCGCTATTGTTTGTGTTTAAATAAACACCTCGGAAACCGTAGACACGCTGGAAGAACCCATAGTGACGGCAGGATGTTTGTCACAGTCATATCTCACCATTACACCTCATTAACTTCACTCTTTCACTCTCTGTAACTCATATCTCACCATTACACCTCATTAACTTCACTCTTTCACTCTATAACTCATATCTCACCATTACACCTCATTAATTTCACTCTTTAACTCTATAACTCATATCTCATCATTACACCTCATTAACTACATATTTTCTCTCTCTCATAGTTTTTGCTATTTTCTGTTGTCTCCATTCAGTTCCTTCGTTCGGGTAGTTTTGTTCTTTCTTTGCAGATGTCCCGGCCATGGAGCTGCATGTCTCTGCTCTGTGATTATCGGCCCCACCATCAGTTCATGTTTTGTATTTCACCCCAACCGGTGGAGGCAGATGCTCCGCCCACCTCTGAGACTGGTTCTGTTGGAGGTTTCTTCCTGTTAAGAGGGAGTTTTTCCTTTCCTCTGTTGGAGGTTTTTCTCCCTTAAAGAGGAGTTTTTCCCTCCTAGTATATGTGGGAATTATTGAATTGTTGTGTTTCTCGTATAATGCTCTAAAGTTGTGCTGTAAGGACTTGTGAGTTTGGCGCTATATAAATAAAATTGAATTGAATTGTGACTCCACAGTCAACACTGTGGAGTGCTACAGCTTCCTGGGTACCATCATCACCCAGCACAAAATCAGCTCACTCACAATGAAAGCTCAACAAGCGATGAACTTCCTGCAGCAGCCGGAGAAGGTAAACCTGCCGTTAGTAATGATGCACTTCTACTCTGTTATCATGGAGTCCATCCTCACCAAGTACAAGAGCAGACTGCAGCACATCATTCGCTCCACTGACAGGGCGATTGGCTCCAACCTTTATGAAGATAACAACAGCTCCTGAATGTGATTGCTTTGTTTCCAGTTATGTAACGGTAGAAACTGTGAATCTGTGTGCAGCAGCTCAAATGTTTGCTGGACAAAGGAACATTTAGGCTGCTGATAGAAAATGAATTGTGAAGCTGTGTGGTGCTACAGTCACAGAAAAGGAGCTAACGTTAAATATGAGTTTGGTTGACATGAAACTGTCCGAGAGTAGATTTAAAGAGCAGTTAGAGGGATGTCCACTCCGTGACTCTTAGCTGAGCTCCAGACGGCTGTAATTTGGATGCTCTGGTGGGCTAATTTATCCCCTGGTGGTTCTCCATAAAAGCGACCAGTGTTGACTGTAGGTAGGAGATGAAATATGAAACGTGACCACTGGATTAAGAAGCATTTTGCCCCATCCAGCCAGACTTCCTTCCTAAGAGGTTTCGTGGTGCCATAACAATGTCCCACCACACCTCCCTCTGCTTCAATCACATCCATCATGTCTTCTTAAACCCGCCTGATTGAAACAAATTCATTATATCATGTCTTCAGGGTCAAAGTTTAGGACGGAAAACCTCTGGAAAGCCACAACCGACACATCCAACAACCAGACTCATTTCTAATGCAGAGACCAGATCAGTATGTAGAAGGCCGTCCTTGTTTATTGCAGCACAGAAACACAGTTGGTGCATTTCATGGACTGAGTAAATGTCTGTAGTCTGCCTGTCTACTGTAATTACAAAAGCAAGAAAGAAAGCAACAAATGATTCATACTAAATGTGACTCACTGCTGTAAACTGGCTATTATGTTGTTAGAGCAGCTGCTGTTTAAATATGTAAAGAAAACTGCTTTAATTAGACTTTACCTGTGGCTTTGGAAAAGCTTACTAAGGTAAAAAAAATAAAAAAATAAGATGCATGCTGGAGAGTCAGGGTAATAAACTACATATTATTGGCTAGATATAGCTGGGTCCAAATAAAGTTGTGCACCACTTCTTTTTCTTGTTTATGATCAGCGCCTTAAAGTAAAGGTCCTCTATGCTGGAGATGTTGGTGTAAACCATTATCAAGGAGGATATTTGGCTCCTAATCCCTGCTGACATTATTTCTGATAAATTATTTACTCTAAAGAGATGTCAGACTCCTACCGTCGGTCATTGTTTCCCGTCATCGCAGCAGGATGCTGGCGAGATGCTCCAAGAAGGTTAACGCACCTTTTACTGTTGATGTAACAGCGTGCTCATTGTTATTTGCATTATATTGCGTTTTCTGCTTCCCATTTAATTTTGAAATGTGTGGTGTCTTGTTTCACTTCCTGCCTTGTGTCTGCCCCGTGCTGATTAGTTTCATCTGTCCCTCATTGTCCTTCCCTCCCTGGTGTCTGTGTGCTTCTGCTCCATCTCTGGACGTGTGTTTTGGTTGGCTGGCCGTTCATGTGTGTTTTCATAGCCAGTAAGTTATTTGTCCTTTTTTAGTTCCTCCTGTTTAGTCTTGTTTTTTTCTCCGAGTGTTGTCGTTAGTGTCAGTGTGGAGCTCACCGTGTTTTCAGACTGTGTGTTCTTATTGAAGCTGTTTAGTTTTCATGAAATCCTCGTCTTTCTGTTCAGTTCCTTCCTGACTCTGAAGCACAACAGTCTTTACTGTAATCTCCTCTCTTTTTCTTAATTATCAAATGATAAGACTACATTGTTTTCCAATAATATATATTTTAATGTGTGTGTAGGTTTACATTATTTCTTCTATTTCTGTCTTTTTTTCTTCTTCGTTTCGCTGTTCAACACTTTAAATGACCAAAACTCTGTAACAATAACAGCAAAGGAATCAATCAAATACTCAAAATATTTCATAAAGATTATTGTTATCTAATAAACATATAAAACAGGAGGTGAATGGGCGATGGCATGACACACGCATTACATTTAAAGATTAGTTTGTGGAATAGAAAACTTATTTCCACACATCTTTGGACACCTTTCTTTTTTGTTTTTGTTGAAAAAAAAATTATTTGTCATTTTTAATGTGAGAATCTTTTTTTTTCAAGATTCCCTGAAACTTGCACAACAAATAATCAACATGAACCATTTTGTTGGGTACCCAACGGCATGTTTGTTCCAAAATACCAACATCTAAATCTGTAATGTGTCTGTGAAAATAGTTGATTAAATGTCTGTTTGAGGTGAGGCATCCTTTGTAAAAAACCGCAAGGATGTTTGTAGGTCTGTGGTGTTTCATTCCAGACTACAGCAGCGCTGCACTTCTCTGGGAGTGTTCGTGAGCCTGCACTGATGCAGACTCGGCGTTGGAGGACTTTATAATCCACTCCCACTTCATTCCACTTGGAATGACACATAATGTGGCAGACCCTCCGCATCAACCCTCACAGGCAAGGAGGGTGTGTGGGGGGGAGGGTGTTGGGACCTACATGTAGGTCCTCTGACTTTACAACAGGAAGTAAAACACCAAAACGTCCTAATGAGATGTCAAATCTTCTCAACACAGCTGAGGTAGAAATTCAGAATTCCCTGCAGTTCTTTGCAGCTTCTGTTTCAAGACTGCTTGAAGCAGCATTTATAGTGATGGAATAATCTGGGACGTTTTACTGTTGTTTGAAGAAAAACTGGATGGACACGTACTTCTTGCTTGAGATTGTGATGCGATGTTTGGTGGTAACATCTCCTTTTAACTCACAGAGCATGTTTGAACATACATGTGATCTTCTTTACAGAGGAGGCTCAGCATCACTCTAATTACGCCCAAATGACTTCTGTGGCTTGAGAATAAATCTGGGACAAATTAAACCATCAAATGACACACACTAATTACAAGGTGGAAACGTAAAAATCTGTTCACATAATTATAATCCAGTGCCAGTGAGCTGGGGGTTTTAATGGATGCCAATTTGACTTGATCCCTTATTGGTTTAATTGGTAGCATGCTTATGGTGTGTGTGTGTGTGTGTGTGTGTGTGTGTGTGTGTGTGTGTGTGTGTGTGTGTGTGTGTGTGTGTGTGTGTGTGTGTGTGTGTGAGTGTGTGAGTGTGTGTGTGTGTGCGCATTCTGATAACAAAAAAAATGCAGAAACTGCATTGGTCATGTTAGTGTGTTAGAAAGTTTGTCAGATTGTAAAACTGACGCACTGCCGGTTAAAATGAGAGTTCATTGAGTCGTCATCACTAAGTGATAGAGTGTACTTGAATCCATCTTTTGCCTCTGGCTTGACAGGTAAAAGGTGTCCAGCCTTCTTCTTTAAGATAAAACTGTAAAAACATACCCTTTAATTGAATTCTCTCTGTTTCATTTTAAGTTTTACGCATCATAATTACACCCTGTTTCCAATATAGACACCCTATCTACCGTTAACATTCACATTTCCTGTTTGATAAAGCTATTTCACTCTTTAAATAGAAACATTACCATTGTGTGGTAAATACACACCAACCAACAGAACACAACACTAACCCTGACCTGTCAATCTGCTTTTACAGATGGCCTAACTTATTCTCAAGTCCTCAGCATTACTGTTCCCATTAGGAGAGATATTTACTGTTAAAACTTAATCCTGATAAAATCATCCAACTGCAAGTTTAGTGTGCAGCACACCGAGTCTGAAGCTCAGTGCAGTGGTGGTGTTGGTCCCTGAGGCTGGGTGTGTTCCTGTCCCGCTCAGGTCTGAGCTGTGAGCCTGAGTAGCCATGGGGCCTGACAGGCCTCCTCCAGACTCTCTCTAATAGGTGCTAATTGCATTCCATCCTCACTGGTCAGTAGTCCGAAGGAATGTGGCTGTTATTATGGTGGAGATTTGGAGCTGTGGGCCATCAGCACATTCTTCTGAACTCAGTCAAAACACGCCTCCTGCACCACAAAGGTGTGAAGCAGGCTGCTTAGAAAGTAGCTCCAGGGCAGGGTTCTCCGATCAGAGTACGAGTGGAGGAGGACTGTACGTAGGAAGGAACACGGCAGCAAAAATTTATTCATAATAGTAGTAGAAATAAATTCAAACAGTTTGATTGGAATCTTTTCTTGGGCAGGCTGCGACAGTCCGGTGTTTGATCATTCAAACTTACTGCCATAAAATAAATATTTCTAAACTCACCCTCTTATTGAGATGTGCTTTTAAACCAACTGTACTTGTAGATTAATTTTATATGATTGTATAGTTAAACTTGTGCCCTCAAAACTCAGGCATCCACAAACAGTATGACATCCCATCTCTGAGCACCCAAAGACAGCGTTTTCACAGAGCTAAACTTGTGTTTATTTATATATTCTAAAAACTGAATTATGTGCAGCCGATGTGAGACGTTAGTGTGGCGCCTGCATTGGTTTCATACTCAGAGCATGTTGTGAAGGGTGCCGTGAAAGCATGTTAAACAAATGCACCCTTCCAAATGAACCCACCAGTAATGCCTCGGTCCATCCAACCAACATGAACGTGGTTTACTACGATGGATCCTAACATGAAGAAACTGTCATGTGTTTGTTTGAACCTCTTCGTCCACAACACACTTTAACAATATTCGCAGTTATTGAAACCCCTTAGAAGTGGTGGCACAGACATATTCAGTTTTATAATCAGTCATGTATATTCACTGTTCTGGAAGGAAGTCCCCAAGTATGTATCACATTGCCTCCAGGCTCCTACTGCAGCTGTACTGGTACCACAATGTATTGGTTCATCCTTCTATTTGGATCCTACCAGCATCGCTGAGAGGGGAGTCTTGAGGTCTGGGCAGCCTGAGACTTCGATAATGTCCTGCCCACACTGGAGAGGACACTCCACCCATGTCACAGGATATGCACAAAACACAGGAAGTTACCATTGAGCTTTATCTAAATGGTGGATGAAGAAACGCCGGGTTAACTTCTGTTGGTGCGAGAGATCATCGCATCTCACTGGGCAGTTACCGCCCGCTTCAAGCTGGGTAACCTCCCGCCGGTAAGCTGCTGTGTTATGTCCCTGGTCTAGAAGAACCAGAGACATGATTTGTTTGAGAACCTCCCCCACTTGCCCCACTCCCAATGAGGTCCAGCAGCACACAAAAAAGTCCAAAACTGAGCAGTTTACTTTTGCTTCAGCGGGGAGCGATGCCCAAAATGTCAAACAAAACAAGTTAGTTATCATTAACACTTACCTACCAGCAAAATAAATTAAATGCAAACATAATCATGAATCAAAGTTCCACTGTTAATCAATTGACAGAACAGAGGAAAAACTGGCACCTTGTTGGCAGTGGCTAAGTTGCAGGAATGGGAGGAGCCAATAGCTGTCAGCTGAGGTTTAAAAGGCTGAAGCAGCAGCCTGGTCCAATCAGGCGGCATCCCTCCATTGAACTCTTCCAATTGCTGCTCACCAGTTAGATTTAAATCAGCCACCTGGAAAGCTCCACCTGAGCTGAAGAGCACACCCACACAGAGGCGCTGAAGGGAGAAGAGAGAGCACTGAAACTGATTATTCTATACATGATTAACTCCAAGGACACAACATGCTGTTCCACCGCAGCCTGAATTCTCCACTGGGTGCGTGGAGGTCACAGTAACCTTGACAAGCAGGTGGCAAATCTGCACCAGGAGAGAACAGCAGACACAAGAAGACTCCAACTCTTCGCCTTGCAAGCTTTCAGACTTACTGAAGACCTTCAGCAGATCAACGATCATCGATAAAGACCTAATGAGACTGAACATCAGTATTGCTTGTCTCCAGGAGACCCGTCTGGCTGACAGTGGTTCCATCACAGAGCTGAGCTACAGCGTCTGCCACAGGTTTACCCAAACCAGCATGGCACTGGCTTTGCTGCTAAAGAACTCACTAACTGCTGACATTTAACAACAAACATCTTGGTTTAGGACGCGGACTCGCCTCCAGTCATCACCACTTGTAACAGCCTCTGTGGTTGACAGTTTCACTTATTTAGGGTCAACTATATGTAGCTCCATGTCTCTCGGCACCAAGGTGAGTGCAAGAATCTCCAAAGCTGCAGCCGTCATGGCGAGGCTGTACAAGAGAGAGTGGACCAATACCCAGATGTTGTCGTGGACAACGTGACAGGAGGACAGACTGACCAGTTTCAATTCAATTCAATTCAATTCAATTTTATTTTATTTATATAGCGCCAAATCACAACAGAGGTTATTTCATGGCATTTAACACATTAAAGTCTTTACAGCAAGACTTTACAATATTTTACAGAGAAACCCAACAATTCAACAATTCCCACATAAGCTAGGAAGGAAAAAACTCCTCTTTAAGGGAGAAAAACCTCCAATCGAGGGAAGGAAAAACTCCCTTTAAAAGGAAGAAACCTTGGACAGAACCAGGCTCAGGGGTGGGCGGCCATCTGCCTCGACCGGTTGGGGTGAGAGGAGAGCAGAGAGCGAAAAGGACAGCATAGAGATAGAAGAGAAGAGCTGTTGGTGGAGACGACGATCACAGAGCAGAGACATGCAGCTTCATGGCGGGACATCTGGAAAAGAAAAAACAGAAACTATGTGAGCGAAGGAACTGAATGGAGACAACAGACAATAAGAAAAAGCTACGGGAGAGGAAAAGATGGTGAGGTATGAGTCAGTTAAAGAGTAGGAGGAAAGAAAAGAAGCTCAGCATGTAACGAGGTCCCCCAGCAGCCTCTGCCTATAACAGCATAACTAAGGGTTGGTTCAGGTCTACCTGAGCCAGCCCTAACTATAAGCTTTATCAAAAAGGAACGTTTTGAGTCAAATCTTAAAGCTAGAGAGGGTTTCTGCAAGGTTTGTAATGAGTAATTTGGACATCCTAACAGCAAGGAATTACAATAATCTAGCCTAGAAGTAACAAATGCATGAATAAGTTTTTCTGCATCTCGCTGAGGAAGGATTTTCATGATTTTATTAATAGATGAAAGAAGGCAGTTCTGGAGATTTGCTTTATATGGTGTCTAAAGGACAAATCCTCATCAAATGTGACTCCAAGGTTCCTCACAGTGGTGTTGGAGGCCAAGACAATGTCATCTAGAGTAACTAAGTGATTACAGAAAGAGTTTCTGAGGTGTTTAGGACCAAGTACAATAACTTCCGTTTTGTCTGAAATTAGAAGCAGGAAGTTTTTGGTCATCCAGGCCTTTATGTCTTTTAGACAGGCTTCAAGCTTCAAGTTTTACTAACTGATTAGTTTCATCTGGTTTTATAGAAAGATATAGCTTAGTGTCATCTGCATAGCAATGGAAGTTTACGCAGTGCTTTCTGATGACATCTCTTAATGGAAGCATGTACAAAGTAAAAAGTATTGGGCCAAACACTGAGCCTTGTGGAACTCCAAAACTAACTCTTGTTTGTCTGGAAGACTCATTGTTGACATGGACAAACTGGAATCTATCTGATAAGTAGGATTTGAACCAGTCTAATGCAGTTAATCCTCGTAACATCTTCTAATCTCTGTAATAAGATCGTATGATCAATCGTATCAAAAGCAGCACTGAGGTCCAGAAGAACAAGTACAGAGACGAGTCCATTATCTGAGGCTAATAAAAGGTCGTTAGTAACTTTCACCAGTGCTCTTTCTGTGCTATGATGAACTCTAAAGCCTGACTGAAAATCTTCAAACAGATCATTCCTTTGTAAATGATCAAAAAGTTGATTTGCAACAACTTTTTCAAGGATTTTAGAAATAAACGTCAGGTTGGAAATTGGTCTGTAGTTTCCTAAAACAGCTGGCTCAAGAGTCGGCTTTTTAAGTAAAGGTTTAATTACAGCCACTTTAAAAGCCTGCGGTACATAGCCGGTTACAATAGATAGGTTGATCTGATCTAATATGTAAGTATTAATTAAAGGAAAAACTTCCTTAAAAAGTTTAGTTGGGATGGGATCTAACAGACAGTTAGAGGATCCAGATAAAGAAATAATTCTAGTTAACTCAGAGAGCGCAACAGGAGAGAAATGTTCCAAGTATACATCTGGCAACATACAGTTGCTTTCAGGGCTGCTGTGCTTAACATCACATCAGTGATGGTGGCAGGAAGGGTCGGCCCGATTCTCTCCCTAACAGTAAGAATTTTATTAGTAAAGAAGTTAATGAAGTCATTACTGCTGAGAGCTGAAGGAATAGAGAGCTCAACAGAACTGTGACTCTTTGTCAGCCTGCTACAGTGCTGAAAAGAAACCTGGGGTTGTTCTTGTTGTCCTCTATTAATGATGAATAATATAAAGTCCTGGCCTTACAAAGAGCTTTCTTATATAATATTAGACTATCCTTCCAGGCAGGTGAAATTCTTCTAAATTAGTGGAACTCCATTTCCTTTTCAGCTTTCTAGTCGCCTGCCTAGCAGAGCGTAGTTCTGAGTTGTACCACAGAGACAACTTCCTCTGGTTCATGACTCTCTTCTTCAGAGGGGTGACATCATCTAGAGTTGTGCAGAGATACTGCAGTGTTTTCTACCAGATGATCCACTTGTGTGGGACTAAGATTAACGTAGATGCCTTCCACTGCTTTAACACACGGCATCAAAGAGGATAAGCATGTAACTGCTTCCTTATAAACTTGGCCACGGCATTATCTGACAGACATCTACTGTAGTGGGATTTATTCCCACATGCTGTGTAGTCCATTATTGTAACTTCAAATGTTCATAAGAAGTGGTCCGACACAACAGGGTTTTGAGGAAATACAATTAAATTTTCAGTTTCCATCCCATACGACATAACCAGATTGAGGGTGTGGTTACCACTGCATTAGTTACATTCAATACAATTTGTGGCCAGCAAGACTCACCAACACAGAGGTACTTCAGTGACCTGGCTGCCCAAGCATGTCCACCTTAATCAGTTCGACGCGTCTCAGGTGGCCGGGTCATGTGCACTGCATGGACCCATGGTGCATCGAAGCGGCAGCCATCAGTCATCGTTGGTTTGTGAACGTTATGAAGTCTCCAGTTCAGATTCTGTCTGTCACCATGTTTGCTAGTTCGAAGCGGTTTGGAGCAGGAAGTGACCATATTTGGACAAGCTGGGGGAGGAGCCAGCGGTGGACCTGACTGATCTGATTGGAAACCTGATGATACTACGTCCCGCCCACCGATAGCTGTAACCTGACTGCACCACAGACCTGTCAATCAAACAGACACGCCCCCACAAACACATCTTTTTGAAGCTATTTTCTAATTAATGATGGATTATTTTCAGATGGACCTCCAGAAAACTAATAAGAAGGAGTGACTTTAGCTAACAACACCAAGATAACTGCTGGGCACATTTTATTGACTTTGTATTTGATGAGAACCAACCTCCTGTGGTACTCGGTGGTATTGCAGCTGAAGGGCACTTCTGCATTGACCTTATTTTTCAGAAGCTACGAACACTTTTATATCCAGTCTGTGGGTGCATCCCAAAGGACAAGTGTATGGTGAACTGTGTGAAGGGTCACGGCTGCTTCATTTTAAAGATGTGTCCAAGAGGGATTTAAAGCTGGCGGGCATTAATCCAAACACCTGGAGAAGAATAGCAGCTTGGAGAGTTGCAGTCACAGACGGGAGGGAAGAAGGTTCAATCTGTCAGCCATGTCTGAAGGCCTACCTCATTAAATGGAGTTCATCAGTTGCCAGGGAGACAGTTTTGTTTTGTCTCCTGCTATTACATTTTGAATGTTGGTTCAAATGAAAATAATGAAATTGGTTTGTTCTCATTTGGTTCCTGTGAATCACAAAACCAACACAGTGTGACAGAAGGGAGAATAAATAAAAGTCAAAAAACAAAAGTCAAGTGTTTGCTGGAAATAAAGTACAATTTAAGGAATAAAAAAAAACTATTAAAAAAAATTAATTAAGCACAAACTTCAGATATCTAAGAGCTGCTAAAAATGAATATTTTTCTGTCCAATTACATCGTAGGTAACTTTCTTAAACAATGACATTTTAAAAAGAAATATGAAGATATGAAGATCATTAATCAATTATTTTTATATATACAATTATTTTTTATATATATACATAAATATATATACATAAGGACAGCAGAGGACACAGTATGTCCCAGTATGTCCAATAGAGACACCAGATCCCTCAGTGTGGAGGACTGATGGGAACTCCTCACCTGAGGAGTCATTTCATAACTGATCTGTGTGTGTGTGTGTGTGTGTGTGTGTGTGTGTGTGTGTGTGTGTGTGTGTGTGTGTGTGTGTGTGTGTGTGTGTCCGTGTGTGTCCGTCTGTCTCAGACTCTGTCTGTCTCTCTGTGTCTCTATCTGTCTCTCTGTCTCTGTGTTTCTGTCTGTCTCTGTGTTTCTGTCTGTCTCGCTCCGTCTCTTTGTGTCTATCTCTGTCTCTGTCTGTCTCTTTGTCTCTCTCTGTCTCTGTCTGTCTCTTTGTCTCTCTGTGTCTATGTCTGTCTCTCTCTTTCTCTGTCTGTCGCTCTGTCTCTCTGTGTCTCTGTCTGTCTCTGCCTGTCTCTCTGTCTCTCTCTGTCTCTGTCTGTCTCTCTATTTTCCCACCAGGTCAGTATGAGCAAGTGAGAAAAGAGGAAGAACATTAACTATGTTATCCTTCCTGCCTCCGCTCAGCTCATTCATCTGCTTCCCAGTATTGTTTGCTTCCCAACAGCAGATGAGTAACACTAACACATACACACACACACATACACACACACAGTAGCAGTGGTTTATTTAAAAAATTGTATGGCTTGTAACAGGGCTCAGTTACTTATTGTGAGTAAATCTGAGTGAGTCACTTTGGATGATGTCACTTCCTGTTTGCCTGCCAGGAGCTACTGCACTTTAATTAATTTCATTCATTTTAATTTGATCAGTTGTGATAGATCTTGTGATATAACATTTTTGTCATTTGATTTGAATTACAACCCTGTTTCCAAATCAGTAGTGATGCTGTGTAAAATGTAAATAAAAACAGAAAGTGATGATTTGCAAATCATGTAAACTCATATTTACCAGAAAAATTGGCCAAAGACAACATATAACATAACATAATGCAACATAATGTTGAAAGTGAGAAATGTTATTGTTTTATAAAAATATCTGCTCATTTTGAATTTGATGGCAGCAATGCGTCTCTAAAACGTTTTACGTTGAGGAACATTATTCTTAGATTGTTGCATTATTTTCTCACACAGTTTTTCACAGAGTGGTGAACCTCTCCCCATCTTTACTGCTGAGAGACTCTCTGAAATTATCTTTTTATACCTAATCATGTTATAAATTAAAATTTCAACATTTGATATGGTATTTTTTTGTCTAATTTTCAATTACATTTGATTTGCAAATCATTGCATTTTATTTTTATTACCATGACAGCTTCCCAACTTTTTGGGATTTGGGCTTGTAGTTTTAGTCACAAAAACTGAAGATGTTTTAGATTCATATTTTTTAGTGACATTTTTGTTTCATTTTTGTGTTTTTAGTTTTAATAGCTTAGGTACAAAAATCTGCAAATTAGAAATGAAAGCTGTCAGATAATAAAGTTTTCATCGCTCTTTAAACAAAGTATTTTCTCTTCCACATCTCAGTGAATTTAAACATAATATAAGTTGCACTATAAATGGTAGAAAACAGTGTCCAAACCTAATTCATGGACAAAAGTATGAAGATTTCTGATTATAAACTTAAGATGCTAAAAAGATGAAATGCATGTTTTATTCTCTCTCTGGTCTTCACTCCTTTCTTCTCAACACATGAAACTTTCATCCCTCCTCTTCACCTGTTTTTCTCCACAAGTGTTCCCATCTCATTTATTATTCTCTCCTTCATTCTTTTCCTCATGTTTTCTTTTCACTCTTCCCCTTCTTGTTTCTCACTCACATCCAGACGTCCACTAACATTTGTGTCCACTCCTTTCCTGCCCTCCGTGCCCTCTGTCTTCCACTTCATCTGTACACTGCTGTCCATCCAGTACTTACTTTCCATTCCCTCTCATTGCCCTCCTATTGTTGTCTGGATCGGGGAATTTTTCCTCTCCCATTCCTATTTTTGTGGCTGTACTGACGGTGTTTTCAACTGGGCGAATCCCGGTCTGTTCAGCCTGTATTTACAGTATAAAGATGACTGAAGGAGTGAAGGAGTGCTCACACCCTCAGAGATCAGTGGGATCATTAGGGCCTCTAATGACAAAGACGGTCTTTGTGGTGGGAAACAACTTCATCAAGCATTTGGATCACAGTAGCCGAGTTAGCGAGTTTCTCCATCCTTCTCTCGATCAAACTTTTAGCCACCAGGAGTTCTTCTGGCCTCAGCTGAATCCTCTGAATGGAGGCAAAGCTATAGAGGGCCTCTTTAGAGAGGGGGGTCTATTTGGTTTGGTTTCAGGCTTCATTAATTTAAATTCTCTCACACCTGAAAACCGATGGCTGAGCTCCTCAAATGATCCGGTCCAGGCACAATAATTAGAGGCTGATGTCTGAAATCATCTGCAGTGGTCAGATCTGAGGACTCCACCATGAAGCCATCACATTTGTCCTCCTTCTGCTGGGACCAACAGGGAGCTTGATGTCTTTTATAAGACCAATGAATCACATCTTCACCACCAGAGTCTCTGCAGAGCTCTGTCAGAGTCTGGAGGCTATCTTGTGCTCATACCAGTGTGGTCCTTCACTTTGATATTTGCGTTTGTGTTCACTAGATTACAAAAATTGTTGGCCACACCTACATGCACTTCCAACGCACAGAACTTACTCCTGCGTTCAGAAGGGCCTCGTGAGTTTGTGGTTCCAACACTTTCAGTCGTGTGCTCGCCGTTCAAGTGGTGAAGTTGTAAAAACACTGTTGCTGGACAACAGCAATGTGGACGGTGTCTAGAAGCCACAGACACTAACAGTTTATCAAGCTAACAGGATATACAAATACGCAGAGGGAAAAGATGAGGCCGTTGGGAAGATCAACATGTTGCTTGTAGAATATTATCTAAGTTATGAAGACAAACTCTACATGACTAAAATTACAACATTTTATCTGAACATCCAACAAACATGAACTTCCATGACCGCTGATCTTTCTGTAAACGTCAGCAAACATGTCACAACTCGTGAACTGGAGGCTTTAGAGTTGTGACGTGGTGAACACCACAAGAGGGCACTGTTCATACGGACTCTTCTCTGAATACGAACACATCTGAATGCAGCAACAGACCTGCGTTTGTGCTGTTGGTGAAAATGGACACAGGTGGAATGAATCAGGAAGGTAACCATGGCGGCAGCTAAATAAGTGGTAAATGGGTCAATTTCACAAAGAAGAGAGTTGATTTTGTCCATTAACGTCACGAGGGCTCAGAAAATATCTCCTTCACTAAGTATGTCTACTTTGAATGTAGAAAACATTGTTTCACATCTGAATTGTTCACAGTGAAGAGATAAATGCTCACACCTTTCTGTATCAATCATTTCAAACGTAGAGTCTCAGTTACGTCCTCACATGACTGCCTCACTGTGTCTGGTTAAATGAAACCCCTCGACAGTGGCAGCGATTTGAGTTTTATTTTTTATATTTTTTTAAATGCTGCAGGGATGCTCTGCTTCAGTTCAGTGAACAACAGTTTCTGCAGTAATTCTCCTCTACATTTCAGTACCAGCTGTTTCAGTGGGATGCAGCAGCATGGAGCCAGAGCTCAGTGGTCACTGCACTGTTATTCAATCGAAGTGATAGGGTTCACTTTACTGTTATTATTGTCATATCATAGGCCCCTCTGGAAGCTGCTGGGAGGGAGATAACAGATGGTTCTGGCCATTAATAAACAATCTTTGATCTTTAGAGTCCGCTGTTTGAGCAGATGTATCAAGTCAAATAAACAGAAGGGAGAGTCCATTAAATCCAGATTCTCTCTGTCAGTGAGAGCAGCAACACAAATATGTTTTTATAGTTTGTGACTGATCTTAACGTGAAGGGTGGGACGTATATCAGAGGGGAAGTCTTGTGCTTTCTGTAATGTGAAGGAGCGTTTGTTTTATTATAAATTGCGTTTTATAATAACATTGTAGCTATTGAAGATAATTGCTGAGATCTGGGAACATCGTGAAGATGGTTTAGAAACACAATCAGTGAGTTTATCACAAGAAGAAACGTAGTTATGTTAATAAAAATAAAAAAAGCGCCATCTGCCGGAAAACTGTGTGCACTACGATAATAAATACCATGGGCCCGATTGTCGTCCACCTGGGTGCAACACAGGTGGTCAACTTATTTGGTATTTTAGTAAACCCAAGCGCAGGTGCAACTCCAGTGCAGGGCAGCGTTGAAGTAGGAGGAATAAATAGATAGAAGGTGTGTCACAGCTGACTTCAATCAGCCAATCAGATGAGTTCCTCTCCGCCCCTTTAAAACCTCTGTCTTGCAGCTGTTGTCAGTTTGGAATGAGTGAAGAAGGAGCAGACTGGCACCAACATCCACACTTTAACCAGGAGGAAACTGACATACTTGTCTGGAGGTTCAGGCTCTAATCTCTGAATTTATGGTGCTACAGTCGGCCTCCACCATGATGATGTTAAACCAGCTGTGAAGACGGAACTAATATTATAAATAACTCTTCACTGGTATTATGAGAACCGCTGCCCAGTGGAGTAAGAGGTTCAATGATAGAAGACAAAAACCTGCTTCTTATAAACAGTGACATTAATTAAATATGAAAGTGAATAAAGAACACTCATCAATACAGTGGAACCATGTTGAGGAGTGAGCAGAAGTAAATCATTCAGACTTCATGAATGATGCAACTTATTTATTAACAACAATGGTGTAGAGCAATATGCTCCAAACGTCACTGATGTTGTTGTGTTAATAAATAAACGTATGTTAATAAGTAAACTGATGTTGTGGTATTAATAAATAAACTGATGTTGTGGTGTTAATAAATAAACTGCATCGGGAGCCTTAAGTGTAAATAATTTACTTTCCAATCATAAATTCAATGAGCTGAGCTGCTGTGTGTAACCTGTTTTAACCTTTAGTGTGTTAATGACACAGTGTCACACTCCATTTGTTTTCGTGTTGACAGACATCTTGTCTGACTATCTGGTGTTGCTTTTAACTTCATGTGATGGCAGATTATGAAAAAGGGACATCTGCATTGTAAGTCAACACAGAGTCCCTGCAATTATTACCGATGCACGCAGAAGTGTTTTATTTCTCTTTATTACTTCATAGAAGACCGAGTACTCATCAGTTTGGGTCTCCCTGTCTGAGAAGAGAAGATGTGTGTGAGAGTTTCCAGCTGTGTGAGCAGCTCTGTGAGGGTGTATGAAGGCACTGCAGTTCTTTCAGCTAAACGTTAACATCAGCATGCTGACACTGGAGGAAAACGCAAGTAATCTATCAAATATGTGTTGAGATGTTTTAGTCTGGACCGAATCGATTCCCATTCATCGAGCTGTGCAAGCAGCATACCTGAAAGAAGGATCCCTTTAGGTGTAATTACATACCTCTGAATCCTGAGGAAATCAAAGGCTTATCTTCCCTTTCAGTGATGACAAAGCTGAGAGTTGGACTGTTTCAAGTGGAGATAAAATCTGAGCTGTGAGTTTGAGAAACGGAAGCAGATGGCTGTGCTGTGAGCTTGCAGTGAACTGTGGTCCACAGACTCCACTAATCAGCTTCATACAGTGTTTCTACATCATTCAGGAGGAGCCAAGTCGTCACACACGTATGCATGCAAATGCATGAAAACACAAACCGCATCTATTGGCCTCTGTACTTTTAATTGGGAGTCCTGATACTTACACTCACCACTAGACAAGATTCCAGTGTTTGCATGCAGGCATGTGGCTCATGTGGCCTGTTTAATGAGCTGCAGCACAATGGAACAGAGACTGCAAACAGGGTCAGTGATTCAAGTAGAGGAGTTGCTTCTGGGTTGAAGTTCTTCATTGGTGGAAAGATAGACAAAAAGAATGAAGATTTTTTTTTATGTCGATTATCCCAATAAGCATTATAAACTTATATGTATATATACTATTCACAGTTTAAATTCAATATTATCAATAACAGACAAATACACTGTCTCTGTGAATAGACCGTGTATATATATATATACTATTCATATATATACTATTTATATATATATATATATATATATATATATATACACAGTGGTGTGAAAAAGTGTTTGCCCCCTTCCTGATTTCTTATTTTTTTGCATGTTTGTCACACTTAAATGTTTCAGATCATCAAACATCATCATCATCATCATCATAACACAAGTAAACACAAAATGCAGTTTTTAAATGAAAGTTTTTATTATTAAGGGAGAAAAAAAAATCCAAACCCACATGGCCCTGTGTGAAAAAGTGTTTGCCCCCTCCTGTTAAAACATAACTTAACTGTGGTTTATCACACCTGAGTTCAATTTCTCTAGCCACACCCAGGCCTGATTACTGTCACACCTGTTCTCAATCAAGAAATCACTTAAAGAGGACCTGCCTGACAAAGTGAAGTAGACCAAAAGATCCTCAAAAGCTAGACATCATGCCAAGATCCAAAGAAATTCAGGAACAAATGAGAAAGTAATTGAGATCTATCAGTCTGGAAAAGGTTATAAAGCCATTTCTAAAGCTTTGGGACTCCAGCGAACCACAGTGAGAGCCATTATCCACAAATGGAGAAAACATGGAACAGTGGTGAACCTTCCCAGGAGTGGCCGGCCGACCAAAATTACCCCAAGAGCACAGCGACGACTCATCCGAGAGGTCACAAAAGACCCCACAACAACATCCAAAGAACTGCAGGCCTCACTTGCCTCAGTTAAGGTCAGTGTTCATGACTCCATCATAAGAAAGAGACTGGGCAAAAATGGCCCGCATGGCAGAGTTCCAAGACAAAAACAAAATGAAGACTTTGGAGTGGCCTAGTCAAAGTCCTGACCTGAATCCTATTGAGATGCTGTGGCATGACCTTAAAAAGGCGGTTGGTGCTGGAAAACCCTCCAATGTGGCTGAATTACAACAACTCTGCAAAGATGAGTGGGCCAAAATTCCTCCACAGCGCTGTAAAAGACTCATTGCAAGTTATCGCAAACGCTTGATTGCAGTTGTTGCTGCTAAGGGTGGCCCAACCAGTTATTAGGTTTAGGGGGCAAACAGTTTTTCACACAGGGCCATGTGGGTTTGGAGTTTTTTCCCTCCCTTAATAATAAAAACCTTCATTTAAAAACTGCATTTTGTGTTTACTTGTGTTATTTAAATTTGTTTGATGATCTGAAACATTTAAGTGTGACAAACATGCAAAAAAAAAAAAGAAATCAGTAAGGGGGCAAACACTTTTTCACACCATTGTATATTCAAGTTGATTGATCATGGAGTCAGTCTTCCAGCCATGAGGACAAACATTAAGGGAACAGGGCAAAACCTAGAATTAAAGTCTCCTCCACTAGTCAGCTGTGTCTATCCACATCTGTCCAGACTCATATAAAATTTGTAGCGGAGACTTTGAAGGAATCTGAGTCCAAATTAGTGTTTGTGTCACATTTGAAGTTCCCTCAAGGCGTTTCTGAGGTATGGAGGGTGTGAACGTTGCACTTTTATTGAGTGTGCAACTTACACTCATGTCAATTTCACATGACAAGGGGTCATGTGAACAAAATCACTGCAACAGACGTGACAACGTTGTTCAAGGTTTTTTGTGTTTCCTAACCTAACCATGTGTTTTTGCGATCTGTTTAATTTTCCTGTAAATCACATGCCTCAAAGCTTAGAACAGGTTTCATTTTCTCCACTGCAGGAAAACGTGTAACTGTCACGCCTCGATGTCATGTTTCACCGTAGTGGACAGTTGTGTCTATTTCATGTTGGGTTGGAGCAAACAATAATGAGACCTTTGACATTTGGTCTCATCTTACTCGTTCTTCACGATGTCCAAGTGACAATTTGTGCTAAATGTGAAGAAAGTCCCTCCCTTCTTTACCTGTTCTAGGTCTATTAAATGACCCATTTGTTGAAGTCAGGTCTCTTTTGGTCCTTTTTGGTCACTCCGAGCACCCGTACCGTAACACCACGGATATTTACATTTCAAATCCTAGCGGCGGCTAGCTGGACCGGTTTAATTTGAACACACGACACAGTGCTAAAATTTTAAAAACATATCTTTGTTCATCAGATATCTTTGTTCATCAGATATCTTTTTTCCAACCAGACTGAGCTAGCTGAGCAGTTTAGTGTTTCCATGTTCTGCATTTATTCAATTGGAGACTAGAAATCCTCTCTGTTGCTAGGTGGTTGCTAAGGGTCGGACTACAGCCCGGAGTAGTAAACATTGCATACGTTACATCAGAGTCTACTGTTTTCCAGTTGTTAGTCATATCCCATGCGTTGCCATGGAAACGAGTTCACACTAATAAATAGTTTTATATTTTGAGATTGAATTGCTCCACAATATGAACACATTATGATTACATGTTTTATTTAGATCGTTACTTGTTGTATAATCTCAGTGTTACACTGGAGGGTGTTTTAACGTCATTATCGGTACGACAGTGATGCTTACGGTGGTTGCTCAGGGTCGGACTACTTCCTGGAGTAGTAAACATCGCATACGTTACATCAGAGTCTGCTGACATGACTGATTGTTTTCCAGATGTTAGTCATACACCATGTGTTGCCATAGAAACAGAGATCACACCAACAAAAAGTTGTATATCTTGCGAGTGAATTGCTCCACAATGAACACATTTAAATTACAAGCTTTATTTTGTTGGTAACTTGTATAATCGCAGTGTTACACTGGATGGTGTTTCAACAAGCGCCTTGGTCCTGAACACACCAACGTCGTGCCAATAATCACGTTAAAGCACCCTCTCATGTAATATTGCTTAGTTGGTGATCTGCTGTCAGAAGGAGAAGTTAGATCACCCTCTCCCTGGTTTTACACGTTTAAGATTTAAACTGAGGAAATGACCCTTCCTCTCAGGGCGTCAGGGCATTTGTTCTGTGTGAGTGTCGGTCGTCTCGGCGGGGAAGAATGTCCAAGTTTGTTTGCAGTTGGACAGAAACAGACGCAGCAGATGAGTTTGGAACAGGAACTGGACGGAGGCGGTGACTCTCAAACAGCCCAGTGTTGGTATAGTGTCCATCCACGCTCGTATTGTTGCCAGTGGTGAACACGGGGACAGATCGGAGCTTGGGAACGGCTGGCTCGTTTTGTTCTCTGCCATTGTTCGTCTTTAGGATGTCCTTGAAGAATGTTACACAGGAGGTCAGAGGAGCAGCTCTATATGTCTGGAAGGAAGCCAGCCGGACCCACAGCTCTGATGTCCCTGGAAGACCAAAACAAAACAGGCTGCTTCTGTTCCACTGGGAAATGGTGTGTGTGTGTGGGGGGATGGGGGTGGGGGGGTACTGTTAAATTAGAGTTAACATACATTTTATTGTTTCACATCCCTCTGGGGAAAACGATATTTTTTCACACAAGAAAAAGGTTGCATAATGCGTGACCTTGTGTTGGACACTATTCATAGCTTATAACTGGGTTCAACATGACGTGGTGATGTGTTTACGTCCCTGTTGGGACCTCACACATCCACCTGGAGATCTCCTGCTCCATCATACCCAAAGATACCTCCTTCATTTGGGATTTCAACAAACTTCTATAACCCTGTTAATCAAAAAGTAGGGACGCTGTGTAAAATGTAAATAAAAACAGAATGTGATGATTGTTTCTGGATCATATTTATTTCTGTTTTCTTCTTTGGAGAGTTTTAACCTGCATTTGTGGACGCAGCAATGAACTGTGTTCACAGATGATGGTTTTCAGAAGTGTTCCTGAGCCCATGCAGTAATTTCCACTCCGGAATAGTGTGTTTTTAATGCAGTGCTGCCTGAGGGCCCGAAGATCACCACCATCCAATATTGGTTTTCCAGCCTTGTCCCTTGTGTTCAGAGATTTCTCCAGATTATCTGAATCTTTTAATGATATTATGAACCGTAGACGATGGAATCCACTAATTCTTTGTAGTTTTACGTTGAGGAACATTATTCTTAGATTGTTGCACTATTTTCTCACAGTCTTTCACAGAGTGGTGAACCTCTCCCCATCTTCACTGCTGAGAGACTCTCTGAAATTATCTTTTTATATCCAATCATGTTACTGATCTTTTTCCATGGTAACCTGATTAATTGTCAGATGTTCCAACAGGTGGTTTTTTTAGCGTTACACAACTTTTCCAGTTTTTTGTTGACCTTGTCCCACCTTTTTTGAGACGTGTTGCTGCCATCAAATTCAAAATGATAAAACAATAACATTTCTCAGTTTCAAAATTTGATACAGTATGTTGTCTTTGGTCTATTTTCAATTAAATATGAGTTTACATGATTTGCAAATCATCACATTATATTTACATTTTATGTAGCGTCCCAGCTTTTTGGGAAACGACGTGCCGTCATTTGGAATTTTTTATTATTTTTAAAGAAGTAAAATATACAGCTGTATAAAGTGTCCTACTACACCTCTGAGTAGTGGGGAGAATAATGAACTGTAAGAAACTGTACCTGCTTTTGTCAGTAGCTGTTCCACCTCCACTGGGATGTTTTTTTAACTTGTAGCGTTACCATACATAGCCGTGCTGGCTCCAACACTGACTCCATCATGCAAACTGTAGATGTGGCATTTATATCTGAAAATATCCACCCCAACATGACAGAGGTGAATGGAACGACATTTCATTTATTAAACAGGAACATCTCTGTCCACACACGGCGTCACCTCAACCTGAAACTATCTATACTGAGGTAGAAACAAAACATTTTTCTGACAGAAACCTGCCGGGTCTGCCGAGGATGGAGAAACAGAAAGACAGACAGGGAGACAGGGAGGCAGACAGGGAAACAAAGACAGAGAGCAACAGAGACAGACAGATGAGAGACAGACAGACAGACAGACATGGACAAGCAGGGAGACAGAGGAAAAGCTGGTGTTGTTTTTCCACTACGAGGTCATAGTGTGAGCAGCATGTTCGCCGCTCTGCTGCTTCATCTGTGTGTACACAGGATGCAGTCAGGCACAATGAGCTGGAGGTGGCCTGTGTGTTGGAGGTACCAGGAAACCGTCTCTGTGATTATGGGCCTCCATGGAGGAAAATGGACCTGAAGCATAAAGACATGTTTCAGCTGGTGTTAACGTGTTTCTGACACATGATGGACAGCTGGGTTCATGAAGACAACACTGATGGACCTGAAATGATTCATGTGAACACATCAGTCGTCTGCAGAATCGCCAACGCTGAAAGGAAGCTGTTGGACTGCTGGAGGTTTGCTGCTGGTGCCACCAGCGTGTCATACTCAGTCCATGACCTTGCACATGTTCATGTATTAAAACGTCTATTGTTGGATTTGTGACTTTATGTATTTCCTCTCAGACAATAGACGACCTCACAGAGCTGAGAGTCCTCATCACAGGCAGCAATGGTTGGAAACATCTGTGGTTCCCTGTGGTCTGATGGACTCAGTGGTACTCTGACAGAGAGGAGAGAGTGTGTGTGTGTGTGTGTGTGTGTGTGTGTGTGTGTGTGTGTGTGTGTGTGTGTGTGTGTGTGAGTGTGTGTGTGTGTGTGTGTGTGCAGGTATTCCTTATGTTGTGGGGACTTCTTGTGTTCAAGGGGGACAGACGTCTTTGAATTTAAAGGTGCGGACATGTTTAACGGTTTGAATATGGTTTAATTTAGGTTCATATTAAGGTTAGGGTTATGATAAAGTAACCATGGTTACAGTTCCTCTCCTGGACCTGAATGAAGTCCTAAAAACTCACCTCAGTTCATCAAAATAACATATTTATAAATTTTTTTCCCAGAAAGATATCCTCTTGAAGTGCCTCCGATGTAACTCGACACTTTTGTCCTCCTTCTCTATACTGATCAATGAATATGTAAATAGGCCCCACCTCCGTCTCCGCCCACCTTGGAGCTGTTACAGGTTCTGCCCTGTAGGAGGATGATGGGATTGGTTGCTGAGTCATGTGACATATGAATCCCTGACTGTCTGAATCTGTGTGTTCGAGGTCACAAAGTTTACTGATTATTTTACTAAGAGGCCTCGTAGATTAAAAAAAACACCTCATGGACATATTGTCAGGTTGAAACACTTTCACTGGAGGGTATTTGAGATCAGGGTGAGTCTCCAGGAAATTAATGGAAGTCAAAATGATGTCCTCTGAAGTGTGTGTGTGTGTGTGTGTGTGTGTGTGTGTGTGTGTTCTCCTGTACGGAGCAGAGAGAGCTCCTGAATGGGCCCAGACACACACTTCCATCTATTTGTGTGTTGTTGTCTGTCCAGGCGAGACAGACGTCTGTCTCTCTCTCCTCCAGTCAGCAGAGACAGTGTAATCAGCCCTGTTGTGTCTGATCATGCAGCCTGACAGCAGTAATTATCTCAGACATCCAACCTCTTCTAATGCGTGTCTGCCTGCTGAGATCACACAGTAAATAATTATATTTTTTCATTTGATATCCTCTCTAGTTTATGTTGTGGCCAGATCTCTATTCTTCAGTCCTAAGTGGCACTTAAACCTTCCACATAATTACTGTCATCGTCTGCAGGCTTCATGCTGGATTTAAAAGAGCCGACTCTGCAGAGCTCAGCTCGACTCTGAGGCCGATAAACAGCTGACACGACAAATACTCAACTAACAGTCAGTTCTTCATATCTGATCATTATATTTACTGTCAGAAAACAAGGAAGTAGCTGAGGAGTTTCTGACGTGTTCTAGTGGTAGAGTAACATGTATTCAATGGCTAATAATGTTCAGATAGTTATAAGACATGTTCTTTTTTAATTTCAATAAAAGTTAAATTAGCTTGAATCTTGAAATGCACCTCAGAGACCAGAGGTTACTTGAGGAGCCAAAGGTACAAACAACACAAACAACTTTAGCATCACATTAATATTACAGCATCATATCTGAACTCCAGGTTGGAACCGGCTGACCCAAAGAAACAGACATTTATAAAAGAGCCGAACTCTCTCCACCCTCATCCTCAGCAGCTGGGACCACACCTAGAGGTCGGGACCCTCTCAGAACGCACAGAGTGGTCTCCTCCGCGGACAGGGGCCCCCTTTGAACCTCCTGTGGCAACAATAATAGGAGTCGTTCTCAAACACACTGCAGTGATCTGCCTCTGCTAGATCTGTTCAATCTCCTTCAAGCAGCTCTCATGGCTCCAGTCACCTGGCCTGGAATAACACACATACACACACACACACACAAACACATATATATATTTATAAATTATTGATCACAGTTGTTGGGATGTTTTTATTTCACAGTTAGTAAAAGTCAGATTTTTCCACTGAAGTCAAACATATTTCAATACAACCCTATTTCCAAAAAAGTAGTGACGCTGTGTAAAATGTAAATAAAAACATAATGTGATGTAAACTCATATTTAATTGAAAAAAGACCAAAAGCAACATATCAAATGTTGAAACTGAGAAATGTTATTGTTTTATGAAAAGTATTTGCTCAATTTGAATTTGATGGCAGCAACACATCTCTAAAAAGTTGGGACAAGGTCAATAAAAGACTGGAAAAGTTGTGTCATGCTAAAACAAAAAGATCAGTAACATGTTTGGGTATAAAAAGATAATTTCAGAGAGTCTCTCAGCAGTGAAGATGGGGAGAGGTTCACCACTCTGTGAAAGACTGTGGGAAAATAGTGCAACAATCTAAGAATAATGTTCCTCAACGTAAAACTACAAATAATTAGTGGATTTCATCGTCTACGGTTCATAATATCATTAAAAGATTCAGAGAATCTGGAGAAATCTCTGAACACAAGGGACAAGGCTGGAAACCAATATTGGATGGTGGTGATCTTCGGGCCCTCAGGCAGCACTGCATTAAAAACACACTATTCTGGAGTGGAAATCACTGCATGGGCTCAGGAACACTTCTGAAAACCATCATCTGTGAACACAGTTCATTGCTGCATCCACAAATGCTGTTAAAACTTTACAAAGAAGAAACCAGATAGAAACATGATCCAGAAACACCGCCGCCTTCTCTGGACCCGAGATCATTTAACCTTTTAAGCCCTAGAGGCCCCCAATTGGGGGCCGGGTAGAAGACTTAACAAAGCTATTATTAAAATATGGACATATATACTGATATTTACACATCTGAAAAAAAATCTCACAAGTGTTCCCTTTATTATAACACAAACATTATTCAAATAGACCTTGTGGTTGCAGAGATATACTCTTTTTTATTATGGGTGTGCAATTTTCGAGCAGAGGCCTAAAAAAATAGGCATGTTTTTAAAAGGTTAAGATAGACTGAGGTGAAGTGGAAAACTGTCCTGTGGTCTAATGAATTACAATCTGAGATTCTTTTTGGAAATCATGGATGCTGCATCCTCCAGGTTAAAGAGGAGAGGGATCATCCAGCTTCTTGTCAGCGCTCAGTTCAAAAGCCAGCATCTGTGATGGTACAGGGATGCATTAGTGCACATGACATGGGTAGCTTGAACATCTGGAAGGAAGCATTAATGCTGAATGATATATTCAGGTTTTGGAGCAACATGTGCTGCCATCCAGACAACGTCTCTTTCAGGGAAGGTCTTGTTTATTTCAGCAGAACAACGTCCAACCATATTTTGCACGTATTCCAACAACATGACTCCGTAGTAGAAGAGTCCACTGATAAACTGGCCTCCTGCAGTCCCGACCTGTCAATCATTGAAAACATCTGGAGCACCAGGACATGAAAAATACAACAAAGGAGACCCTGAACTGTTGAGCAGCTGAAATCCTTTATCAGGCAAGAAAGGGACAATATTTCACTTTCAAAACTCCAGAAACTGGTCTCCTCAGTTCCCAAATATTTACAGAGTGTTGTTAAAAGAAGAGGTGATGAACACAGTGGTGAACATGATCCTGTCCCAACTTTTTAGAGATGTGTTGCTGCCATCAGATTCAAAATGAGAATATCTTTTTATAAAACAATACAATTTATCCATTTCATATTTTACCTTTGGTCTATTTTTTTTAATAAAATATGAGTTTATATGTTTTCGTATTTCATATTCTGTTTTTATTTACATTTTACACAGCGTTCCAACTTTTTTGGAAATATGGTTGTATATTCATGTGATGTTTTTTTATTGCACAGATTTTTCAGGGTCAGTCTGTCAGCAGGATTTGTGCAGTCGTGCGTACAGATCTGTTGCCAGAACTAACGTGAGCTTTCTGATCAGTAAAGTAGCTGAACTATAAATATGATAATAAGTAACTGTCTTTTTGCTGCCTTGTTGAATCAGTGGATTTGGTTTTTGATAAAGTGTTGGTGTGTGCAGTGAGGTTCCTCAGAAGTGTTTTTGGGACACCGAACAGTGTGAACAGTTTGTGAACGTGTGGTTTAGTAAAGCCTCAGCTCACAAGATTGCACAGCTTTAGAAGCTAATTATATTGAAACTTTCTAAAAGGTTCTCCCTTTTAATTAAATTGAGTTTATGAAGAGTCTAGACAACAATAAATATTCAGAGACAGATCTTGATTGAACTATTTTGACCTTTAGAGTTAAAAGTTTGATCACAGTTTGTCCAGCGTCTAATAATCGAATTCTGTCGGAGGATTTTTCTCGCAGACCCTCATTTATTTTTTCAGAGAAACAGTTTGTCTCAGGCTCATAATCAATTAAAAAATTAGCCCTTCTAGGGAAACACAAGCTACACTGATAAGACTCTGATGTGTTTTCACCGATCCTCTAAAATAATTTTTGGCAGCCTGAGATGTGAGCTGACATTCAGCCGATAATTAAATCTTTCTTCAATCATGCGTCATCTATTATTTCTGATTTGAACTTGTTAGCAGCCATGTGACAACACTGAGGTGTCTGGTTACTGAATGAGTGTCCTGCTCTTCCTCACACAGGACGAACAGACCACTCAACAGTGGTGTGATGTCACAGAGGTTTCATGTTGAGTCAGAAAGAAATGATGAGTCGTGATTTCAGGCTACTCTGATGGAACCATGTTGTTTGTCTCTCTTTTGAAGGATATGAACATCACGATTTGAACATCACGATATGAACCTCACGATATCAACATCACGATATGAGCCTCACAATATGAACATCGCGATATGAACATCACGATACGAACCACATGATATGAACCTCGTGATATGAACATCATGATGTGAACATCATGAACATCACGATATGAACATAATGAACATCACGATATGAACATCGCAATATGAACATCACGATATGAACATCACAGCCTTCAGACCGATCATACAACCCTCCTCCTCTTCCTCCTCCTCCTGCGGCATGCAGCTCTGTCCTCCACCACCAGCAGGGGTCCTCTCCCCTCTCCTGTCTTCTTCTGAATCCAGATCAGGATGCTTCTCATTACTGAGATCTGTGCTCTCTGCTCATGTTTCAGGCGAATCACAGATCAATCAGGTGCTGATGCTGATCAACAGACAGAACCTGGAGTATTGAAGGTTACAGCTTCTCAACAGGAGCAGTCTCCGAACTTTTGACCTCCTCGACTTCAATTCCTCGAGATGTGCTCGTGTCGTTACATCTGTTCTTACGGGTTCTTCTACTCCTACCGCTGGCCCAATACTGCATCCCGGGAAAGCGTGAGATAGCCACGTTTTGGGCTATCTAGGCGTGAAAGTTACACGTTTTGTAAGCGTGAAACTTACAAACACATAAATGTCAGTTGACTAAGGTACAGAGGTATTAAGGGGCATTTTTCATGGCCCTCAGCATGCAGTAAGTTTAATTTTCATCCTCAAACAGGAAAACGTGTAACTTTCAGGCCTAGTCAGCCCAAAGCGTGGCTATCTCACGTTTTGCTGTAGTGGTCGTGCATGTCTATTTCACACTTTATCATGACACCGGGTAGACTGACAATGCTGCTGGAAACATTTCGATACTCGACCTCAACGTCATCACATGTAGCCATGCCCACGTGTCTCTGATTGGTCTGCCTTCAGAGAACCTTAATGTGAACACGTTTTCCAGACAGTAATCACAGAGAAGACTGAAGCTGTGAGTGATGGTGGAGTCGCGACAGAGACACAGACTTGTGGTTAAGTTAAATATTTTTATACACTCTGTCTTCCTTTATTTGTCTTAAATCATCAGTTCAACATCAAGTCTGCTTAAATTAATCCCAGAAAATTCATCACACCTGAACATGTTTTCATCTCTCCTTTTTGTTTTGTTTTTTAAAAGTTAAAGTTAATATTCTGAAACTAAATATATTTTCTTTCTTGATACAGTATCTCAGTGAGAGCATCTCCAGTCTCTGTGGTCTCCACTGAGATGAAGCTCATGATGGTATCATGTTACGTTCCATCCAGTCGAGTTCAGCTGCTGCTCAGCAGGACGTGTTGTGTGTGTTATGTGGAGGTTCTGGTTCTCCAGTTACTCACTGTGTGAAAGTGTTACGTCTCACCTCTGGACTCTGAGTGGGGTCCTCATCGTTTGTGTGTTGGAGGACAGATGACTGTCAGTATGGGTGTAACTGTAAGATATGGTGGTCACCGGCCCACTTCCCATCTCCCTGATGAAGCCTGACCTGGATGACCTGTACATTCTGGGAACACACGCTACCTACACTGTTTATATTGTGTGTGTGTGTGTGTGTGTGTGTGTGTGTGTGTGTGTGTGTGTGTGTGTGTGTGTGTGTGTATGTGTGTGTGTGTGTGTGTGTGTGTGTGTATGTGTGTGTGTGTGTGTGTGTGCTTTTGTTCTCACTTCATACGGTATCTGTATCCTGCAAACTTTATGGAGAATTCAGTGAGTGAAGGCAGCAGATTAAATCACTCTTATTATCTTCATTTCAATTTCCAGTCTAATAATAGTTCTGTTTTCCTTTTTTATGTTTTCTGTATATTTTGTCAGAACATAAATATATATGCTTCGATTTTTAATACAGAAACAAACATGATTTGTATCTTATGCAGAAAGTAGTTCTGATCCAGAGATATAATTGGTCGACTGAACATTTGGAACAAATCATCATGACATCACGTCTGTCATGTCTATTAAATTCAACCCATTTGGTGAAGTCAGGTCTCTTTTGGTCCTTTTTGGTCGCTCCGAGCACCTGTACCATAACACCACGGATAGTCACGCACTTACAATCCTAGCAGCGGCTAGCCGGACCGGACCGGTTTGGTTTGAACATGACACGGTGCTAAAATGTTAAAAACACATGAGTCCATGGATATCTTTGTTCATCCGATATCTTTTTTCCAACCAGACTGAGCTAGCTGAGCAGTTTAATGTTTCTATGTTATGTATTTATTCAGTTTGAGACTAGAAATCCTCTCTGTTGCTAGGTGGTTGCTAAGGGTCGGACTACAGCCCGGCGTAATAAACATTGCATACATTACATCAGAGTCTACTGTTTTCCAGTTGTTAGTCATATCCCATGCGTTGCCATGGAAACGAGTTCACACTAATAAATAGTTTTATATTTTGAGATTGAATTGCTCCACAATATGAACACATTATGATTACATGTTTTATTTAGATCGTTACTTGTTGTATAATCTCAGTGTTACACTGGAGGGTGTTTTAACGTCATTATCGGTACGACAGTGATGCTTACGGAGAAAGTGAGGATTGAACATGTTCTCTGTGTGGAGTTTCTCCGGCTTCCTCTGATTTTACAAACACACAAGTCAGGGTCATTCTAAACGGATCGCCGGTGTGAATGTGAGGATGAGAGGTTACCTCTTTCTCTGTGTTGGACCTCTGATGGACCACCTTTGTCCATGGTCAGCTGGGACACACTCCAGTCCTGACCCGTCCATGTGGGACAAACTCCAGTCCTCACCCGGCCCCTCTGACGTGTTCAGAGTTGCAGCAGGACCGGTTCTCCATGTTAGTGTTAGATGGGTCTGACATCTTTCTCCCCTCTGCTGACAGCAGTTCTCTAAATGCCTGCTGTGATTATTCCACTGACACTCCTCCGTTACAGTCAAAGCTGAGCTCCAGTTACCTCACCCACATTTCACTTGATGTGTTTCTTCTTCTCGTTCACGATTATGTGAATCTTTAAGCATTTTAAACTTTTTCTTTTATAGGTTTACTGTTGTACTTTTTTCAAATCTAAAGAATTCCTTAAAGATGCTCTCTATGATTTCTCATTACACCAAATCACTCTTTCTTTAAAACAGCACACATCGTGGTTTAGTTTGATGATAATGGGATGAAGTGAAGGTACTTTATACTGAGATCAGTTCATGATGAAGTTTGTCTTTTAAAGAACACACAGACTCTTATGGTTATCCAACCATCAACCATCAGTGACGTCATCTGTTGGTTTGTGAACGTTATGAAGCCTCCAGTTCAGATTCTGTCCGCCACCATCTGTCTAGTTTGACGATACTACGTCCCGCCCGCCGATAGCTGTAACCTGACTGCACCACAGGCCTGTCAATCAAACAGACACACCCCCAAAAACAGGTCTTTTTGAATCTTCTTTTCTAATGAATGAGGGATTATTTTCAGATGGACCTCCAGAAAACTAATAAGAAGGAGTGACTTTAGCTAACAACACCGAGATAACTGATGGAGAATGATAATTCTATGGTCTAATTGCAGTTTGAATTTGACTTCCTAAAAGATTCTTTCACATCCATCCGGGGGAAACACCAGTGGACTTTTCCTGAGTTTAACTGTCAGTGTTTCTTATGGATGGTGAGTTCAGTCCAGGGTTTTTGGAGGCAGCTCCCTGATGGATAAAGATGTTACATGGACTGGTGGAAAAGCCTCAGAGACTTCGATGTGTTTCCAGAGACTCTGTGTTATTAGTACAGGAGGGATCTACACACCGGCTCACAGCATGATGATGATCTCTCAGTAGAAATGTCATCTAATGAAGATACTTCTTTCACTGCAACATTTAGGTAAATTATGTAAATGTGAGGACAAATCAATGTAGAAAAAAAACACTTAATATCTTCCATCAGCTGTCTGTCACCATCGAGGTCGCCACCCTTCACCTCCTCTCAGAGCTCAGTGTGATGAGTCAGCAGTCTCTGCAGTCTATTTGAATGAGGGTGGGGAATGTGAGTGGAAACACATCTGCACTCAGAGACCTCGGCCCGTCTCTGCTGGAGCGGATCCAGGGAACAACAGGAAGCACTTCCTCTAGTCACTGGTGCTGCAGCAAGAGCTCCTCTCCACACTGGGGTCTGGAAAACACAGTCAATAAATATGTTAGCATACAGAGATTCTAGTTAAATGTATACATACTTAATGTATGATATCGGAAATAGAAGGAAACACAAAACATCACGGAAGTCTAAGTCTAAGTTTAAAGTCTTAAAAGGTTTATAGTTTTTCAGGTTTGTCTGAAGTGGAAGTGGTGAGGACCAAAATTCATAATCTTTGTTCGGTGTAAAAAATATATTTCTAAGATTTGGTGGCAATAAAATGAGGCTTTAACAGTCTGTTTGTTTAGTATAGTTCTTTCTCTCAGCCTTCACAGGACTTTTCTGACGTTTCCTCCTGTTCCCTCCTGTTTCCTCCTATTCCCTCCTGTTTCCTCCTGTTTCATCGTGTTCCCACCGGTTTCCTCCTGTTCCCTCCTGTTTCCTCCTGTTTCCTCATGTTTCCTCCTGTTTCCTCCTGTTCCCTCCTGTTTCATCGTGTTCCCACCAGTTTCCTCCTGTTCCCTCCTGTTTCCTCCTGTTTCATCGTGTTCCCACCGGTTTCCTCCTGTTTCCTCCTGTTTCGTCCTGTTCACTCCTGTTTCCTCCAGTTCACTGACTTTTATGATGTTCCTACATCATGACAGACACCATCAGTACCAGAAGGTGAGCCATGAAAGAGGAGCGTCCTGTCATCTATAGTACAGACAGGAGAGCAGTGGAAACCTGTCTTATTATAAATCATGATAATCTACCAGTTATTCTCAACCCATCATGTTTTAGTACCCGTGAACACCACCTCTTCAGATGAACTCATACGTGTTTTAAAAGCGCCTATGCAAATCAAAAAATTCCTCTCCTTTAATCAAATGAAGAAATGATATCAAAAGACAGAGCAGAAATGGAACTGCGATAAACAACAATTTAATTTCCTGTTGTTTGATGTCCAATCACGGATCTGTTATTGTGTTCTCTGGGGAGGAGTCAGCAGCTCTAAACACACAGAGAGCCCAATGGAGACACCTGTTCATCTTCAAACTGACCTCTCTTCATCCTGGAACACAGAACCGCTCTCCGGACCGCTGATCGTGTTCAAGCCTGGCTCCACCGAGGCCTCACTATGTCATGCTTTACTAAAGATAACGACACCTTCTACCCTCCAGACTGAACTCTCCCACGGAGTCTGATTCATGCAATAATGATAATTCAATAAGGAGAGATGATGAGGAGGAACAACAGTGTGTTTGAGGACCACACTCTGTTGATAAGACTCGCAGTGAGAGGTCACTAATGGAGACGTCCCAGCTGGGTGTTGGTGACGGGACGGGACCCCCAGAGGCTCCACGCAGGAGGGGGCGGGGGTTACACATGTATATTCATGTCGTAACATATAACAACATGAGACATGTGAGGGAGCTGAGCACAGGAACCAAACATTCAACAGCAGGAGGGAAGAACTGGAACCAGTTGTTTTAGTACTGGGAGGAAGTCCTCTGATCATTTTGGTTAAATTAAAGGTCCCATATTGTATAAATTTAGATTGTTGTGTTGTTTGACAATGAAGCAGGTCTGCTGCTGCATAAAACTTTCAGTCCATGAAGAAATTAACACAGCCTGTCTTTAGCAGCTGTGCCGTTTTGGACTTCCTTAAGTGTGTGATGTCACAAACTCACTCAGATGTCATATATTCAACCTTTTAAATGGAAGAAAACAGCGAGAAGAAAAAAGGAAAACTCGATCGGTGTCGTGAAGCGAGCAAGCAACAAAGAAAAGATGTGCTCGTCACTCAAGAGGAGTCAACCAATCAGAAGAGAGGGTCGTTGATGTGATGCGCATTAAAGACACAGACAGAAAACAGCCAGTTCTTGGTAGAGGCTTTTACTAAAAACAAAAAAATATCTGGTTATGGATATCAAGGCTGCAAATAAAACTAAAAAAAAAGTGTAAAATATGGGACCTTTAAGTTCGTCATGGTTACCTGACGTACATTAATGATGTCAGGTGGTACCTGGAGGCAGAGCTTCCCCCATAGTACCAACTAAAATATGTCACACTACATCCTGTAATATGATTTGTAATAAAAAGTAACACACAGGAACAACATGGAGGTCACGCATACAGCCTACACACACACACACACATCATGCAGTCTACACACACACACACACACACACACACACACACACACACACACACACACACACACACACACATATCATACAGCCTACACACACACATCATACAGTCTACACACACACACACATCATACAGCCTACACACACACACACACACCATACAGTCTACACACATACACATCCCGCAGCCTACACACACACAAACATCACACACATCACACACACGCATACATCACACACATTATACAGTCCACACACACACACACACACACACACACACACACACACACACACACACACACACACACACACACACACACACACACATACACACACACACACACACACACACACACACACACATCACACAGCCTACACAGCCTACACACACAAACATCACACACATCACACACGCATACATCACACATCATACAGTCCACACACACACACACACAAACATCACACACATTATACAGCCTACACACACACACACACACACACAAACATCACACACATCATACAGCCTACACACACACAAACATCACACATCACACAGCAGAGGATCCTGGCTGTGCTTTAGAGAAGCAGCAGGAACAAACACACGTCTGTTCTCTACTTTCAAAGACCATTTTAACATCAGAAACAGAGACAGAACCTCCTGAACCTGAAGCCCACTCTGTCAGAACAGACGATGGGAGGACTTCACGTCTCATCTGACAACATGTCTCTGGGTGTCTTTGAGGACAAAAACGTCCCTCTACTTATTCAACCAGCTCATCAGGTACGCTACAGCAGCAGTGGTCTATCATTCATCACCGACAGCATCCATGTGGTCAGTCCACGAACGAGCTGACTCAGCGTTGTTAAAGAGTCACGGCAGGCCACGAACAGAGAGCTGGAAGATCCTCATGTAAAACCACTGGAGACTGAACGGGAGGGTGTGTGTGTGTGTGTGTGTGTGTGTGTGTGTGTGTGTGTGTGTGTGTGTGTGTGTGTGTGTGTGTGTGTGTGTGTGTTTTCTGTCGAGTCAGTGCTGTTGTCGAGCATGCAATTGATTGTGCTGCGGCTTTGCAGCCAAAAGCAGTTAAAAATACAGAGCCGACCAAATGAGGTGCAATTTGTTTGTTTCTCTTCAGGCCTGTAAAGTGGAACCATGTGAACGGAGACTTATATCTCCTGGAGCCGGTTCTTTCTTGTCTTCTTTGAAAATAATTGGAAATCTCGATATTCTAGTTACCACATTTCAAACATAATTACAAGCTGTGGGCATTGTTTTCTTGTCTGATGTGGTCCCATGGAGTTTTTTTCTCGGGTATAAAAAGGCTAAACAAGCATGAAGGTTCTTTTTTCTGTCTTTGTCCTAATTTGTTTCCAAACTGCCCTTTTATTAAAGTGGTGAAGGCTAGGAAACGCTGTAGAGAGCCACAGACTGCAGCACGTTTCACGGGCCTGATACCAGACTAAGACTCTTCTTCTGGGGTCCGTGTGCATCTGTCGGGGGGGCAACAAACACAGAAGCAGAGGTGATGAGAGTTGGTCTGAGGACGGATGGTGGATGCCGCCCCGCCCATCCCGGCGTGGTGAGGTGGAGCAGATGGAGCCCTGCAGGAACTATTGAAAACTATAATCATCAAAAACAGTAATCACAGGCTGAGGTTTGGAGCGAGGTGTCCTCTCTGCTCCACCAGTGGTCTCACCACAGGGACAAACAGGAGACAGACATGCTTAAATTTTTAGCTCCTGCACAGAGGTCACGGTATCAGGTCAAAGGTCACATGGATGTTATACATAGAGTCTGTACAGCATTATTTTAAACAGCAGCAAAATAAAACTTATTGTGTTTCTTGGTGTGTACACAGTATTGACCTTTCACCTATTTGGAGTTTTACATTTCGATTGAGATGAATATATAGCTCAAAACTGGACATAAAAACTGAGATATTTCGCAAAGGTCCCTTTAAATAATCTAAAGACGAGGTAATAACACAAACCTGCACGAACAGAAGAGGAAACATCATCTTTGGATATATTTTTAAGATCAAAACGACCACTGTTACCAGAGTCGTTTAGTTTCTGTGGTTCGGATGAGAAGAAGATTCCCAGCTCTTCATAAAAGGTTTGCGGTTCGGTCCCTTTAGTTCTGTCCTCACGTCGATGGGTCCTCGGGGAAGACGCCGAACCTAATGTTGCGCCTCGCACGGCAGCTCTGCACGCTGGTGTGTGAAATTGTTCCCGAGGACGGGAACCTTAAATGTTTAGTCTCCCAAAATCATTCAGTGGTTTTGTTGATAAAAGAATGCTTCATTTTTGTGGTCTGAAACTTGGTATCCAATCCTGAGTATTCAGGAAAAAATGATACCAGAACGGTTACCACGGCGACCTGGAGATGATCTGGAAGAGAGAGCGGAGGAGATGATTAGATGATGGGATGCAGGTGCCCTGATGGGGAACCTGAAGCTGATGAGAGGCACTACAACACACACACAGACACACAGACACACACACAGAAACAGAAACACAGACAGACGCACAAACACCTGAAACAGGTGAACAGCACAAACATGTAACAAATAATGGTGAAATATTCACATACCCACATACCCACATGAATATACAATATTCATATACTGTATATATACAGTATATATATATATATATATATATAAAAGTGCGGTGATATTTAATAAATTTGTTTTCTGTTAGCTTCCTTCTGGATATCTGCAGACTGCATTCGTATTCACCGTGTACAGAGATGTCACAACTCTAAATGTTCTATCAGCCTCGAGTTCACAAGTTGTGACATGTTTGCTGACATTTACAGAAAGGTCAGAGGTCGTGAAAGTTCATGTTTGGTTGGATGTTCAGATAATTTGTAATTTCAGTCACGTAGAGGTTGTCTTCATAACTTAGATAATATTCTACGTCTGAGGAAAATGTTGATCTTCCTAACGGCCTCATCTTTTACCTAAAACCTGTTAACCTCGGTGGCTTCTAGACGCCCTCCACCTTGCTGTTGCCTCGCAATGGTGTTTTTTATGATTTAACCACTTGAAGACCAAGCATGCGGTTCACACTCCAGGGAGGAAGGTCGTTGGTGTTAACTGATTACTCTCTCTTCCTTAATATCAGCAGTAGCATGCTCAGACTCACTCAGACTCACCAACTCTGAAGACGCTGCCGAACGGACGGGAAGTGAGCAGACAGAGGTTTTGTACCGGCGCCCTGGACGTACCCAGCTGCTAAGCGTACAACATTATAATTTTGGTTATTTTTGAGTGTGGAATCCAGAAAAGCACAAAGTGTTGGAGTTGTCCTGCAGTGTGTCGTCCTCTGTCTTCTTACAACAGCTACGGTCATGAAATGAGCGTTGAATTTCACAGAGAATGACGTTCCTGCAGTCGGCCTGGCAGCTCTCTCTATAATATTCGGTTTTCAGATGTCACAGGTTCAATACTACGTGCAATAATACTTCAGTTTGCTGTTTGTGTGCTCACCAACACAGAGTTTAACAAATGTGTGAACACAGTTTGAAACTTTTAAGTCAATAAAAGAAGACTCAAATCTTTTACTTTTAACTAATGAAAGATGGGAGTGAAGCAACAGTGTTGTTATATTTTAGTTGAGCATAGATTCAGAGAATATCTGAACACGTTGTTTCCCAGTCTGGGAGGCAGCTCACTGTAACTTCTTCCACCAGCTCGGTGACGGTAGCTGGAGTCCTTTTTAAAACTCAAAGCTCTTAAAGCTAGAATCAGTAGCAGTGGTATCAGGAGAAGTAGTAACAGTCCAAAACACATGCACTTCACTAACATAGATGTGTGTACTCTGAAGAGGTTAAAGGTCATCGGAGCGAGTCTGGGACCGTGTGCTCTGAAGAGGTTATTTATTTGGTCGCGTCGTTATCGTGTTCCAGGCTCTTTAATGCCGTGTGAAATTCTTCGGGGTTTCCAGGCAGTGCAGTCAGCATGAAGCAGAAACAATGAAATTATCCCTTTTAAAGGTAAGTGCTTTTGGCTGCTGACTGTGTCCCTCGCCACGGAACACACGCACACGCACACGCACACGCACATGCACACGCACACACACACACACACACACACACAGATCCTGTTTACATCACTTCAAGTGGACACTCCGTTGACTTGCATTAATTTCCTCTCAGAGCTGACCACATTATAAATGTAATATTACCTCCGTCTGATTGGACAGAGCTGACCGTCTTAGAGAGACAGAGGGAGGCAGCCATTGATCCGTGTTTTGTTTATTAGTGCACTTAAAAAATGTCACATATAGATGACCAACAATAAGATGCAGCCACGTTCAGTTTGGAAACCTACCATCGAGGTTTTAGACACGTTTAGATCTAATTTGAATTTGACGATGTAATCCACATTTTTTTCAGAGTTGACCTTCCTCCTCCTCTCACACTGCTCTAAGATGTGTTGAATGAGCTTCAGCAGCACTGCAACAACTCCTCCAATCCTATTAACAGACTGCAGCGTACACCATCGGCTGCTGCTTATGATTTATGTTCATAGGATTTAGGTTCAGAGGATTGTAGGAGAAATGGTTATTAATATGACACAATTATTATCACAAGTTTTCTTGTGACTGAGTCATGAGAGGAGGATTGTTTGATTTTTGTGCTGCGTGTTTCTGAGGATGTTGAGTAGCAGGTGTCAGCTGATGGTCGACTGTGCTGGGCTGTAAGATGTGATCATTGCTGTATACTGTATGTTGCACATCAACCATCAGTGACATCATCGCTGGTTTGTGAACGTTATGAATCCTCCGGTTCAGATTCTGTCCATCACCATCTTACTAGTTCAGAGCTGTTTGGAGCAGGAAGTGACCATATTTGGACGAGCTGGGGGAGGAGCCAGCGGTGGATCTGACCGATCTCATTGGAAACCCAACAATACTACATTCCGCCCACCGATAGCTGTAACCTGACTGCACCACAGGCCTGTCAATCAAACAGACACGCCCCCCCAAAAAATCCTACCAGAAAACTAATAAGAAGGAGCGACTTTAGCTAACAACACTGAGATAACTGCTGGACACATTTTATTGACTTTGTATTTGATGAGAGAAGTTGAATGGGAGTCTATGGAGCCAGAGGCTTTTTGGAGCCGACCTCTGGTGGCACACGGCGGTATTGCAGTTTAAGACACTTCTGCATCGGCCTCATTTTTCAGACCTGGAACTACGAACACTTTTATATATAGACTGTGGTTGAGCCTTGACGAACAAAAAAAGAGCTTAAAGTAGCTTTTACTACTGACCAAATTTTTTTTTTTGGTCTAAATAAGTGTTGCTGCCATATTAGATTCAACTTTATTGTCATTGCACAGAGAATAAAGTCTGAGACAGATGCAGACAAATGCAGTTTAGCATCTAACCAGAAGTGCAAAAGAAGCAGTAATGTGGAGTGTAACATACAACGTACGTACAATGTACAATATATAAACAGAATAAACAGTATGTGTAGGTTTTAATACAAAGATATAGACACAGTGTAAACAGTAACTGGATGTGAAAATTGTTTTAATTATTTATATAAATGGGATTAAATACAAAGAACATACACTAAACCTGTCTGAGGGTCTGTTCATGTGTGCTCTGCTCACAGCCCTCTACTATGTGTTCAGTTATGTTAATATATGATGATGATGATGATGATGATGATGATGATGATGATGATAACTGTCTGGGTTGAACTCTCCATCCAGCTGTGTGCACTCCATGTACATCTCATGTCTGCGTGCATTTCTTCTGCCTTGCCCGGAGCCAGCTGCAGCCCCCCCCCCCCCCACCCCCCACCCTCTACTCCCTCGCCCTACCCCCATCCCCAAACCCGCAAAAAATAAATAGATGGAGTTTTTTGTTACTATATCATAATATTATATCATAGTCATTCTGAACTACTAATTATATTTGAATGTTTGAAAGTTAAATTTGATGGTTGTAATGAATGTGTAAATGACTGTCAGCGCAGGGCATGACTCTGACAGGCAAACATCACACACACATGTGAAGCTAACAGCTCCAATAAATAGAAACGTCTGTGGTGCTCTCTGCCAGTGCTGCTGCATTAATTGCTTGCAGGGCTGTTGGTTGCATACAGAACTCTGAGGTCATGTCCTCATTCCTTCAGGGTGGAGCTGGAGGGGTTGGGGGAGGGGGAGAGGACTTTTAGTAGCCTGAGGTGCAGGTTACTGTTACTCATGTCAGACCGTGTTACACAGCGGCAGAACATGCAAAGTCAAACTTTCTAATTCTTTATGTCCTAACCTTAAATTATTTGCTGGTATGTTGCTTTAGGAAGATAAAGGTTTAAACATTGTCTGTATATAAAAGTGTTTGTAGCTTCTAGGTCTGAAAAATGGTTCCGATACAGAAGTGCCTTAAACTGCAATACCACCGAGTGCCACCAGAGGTCGGCTCCAAAAAGCCTCCAGCTCCATAGACTCCCATTCAACTTCTCTCATCAAATACAAAGTCAATCAAATGTGTCCAGCAGTTATCTTGGTGTTGTTAGCTAAAGTCACTCCTTCTTATTCGTTTTCTGGAGGTCCATCTGAAAATAATCCCTCATTCATTAGAAAAGAAGATTCAAAAAGACCTGTTTTTGGGGGTGTGTCTGTTTGATTGACAGCAATGATCACATCAGCTGACACCTGTAACTTAACATACTCAGAAACAAGCAGCACAAAAATCAAACAATCCCCCTCTCATGACTCAGTCACAAGAAATCCTGTTAATAGGATTGGAGGAGTTGTTGCAGTGCTGCTGAAGCTCACAGCTATCGGTGGGCGGGATGTAGTATCATCAGGTGTCTAATCAGATCAGTCAGATCCACCGCTTGCTCCTCCCACAGCTCGTCCAAATATGGTCACTTCCTGCTCCAAACTGCTCCGAACTAGCAAAGATGGTGGTGGACAGAATCTGAACTGAAAGCTTCATAATGTTCAAAAACAAACGGGTGACGTCACTGCTCGTTGCCACTTTGGTTTAAATAAATAAGCCAGTATCACAGCATAGCATGAAATAGCTACGTGTGAAAGTTACACGTTTTGAAAGTGTTGAAACGTACACACATAAAAATGTCAACTGATGTGGGATCATGTGACAAGTCCCTAACAGAGCCAATAAAGGACATTTTAGTCACTATTATGAGCCAGGAGGGGCAGCTTAAATAGTCATGGACTGTCATGTAGGATGATGAGGTTTCGAATCCAGGAGGCGACAGCGTTTTTGTTGATTTGGCTTTTGTTTCCTAACCCCAACCATGTTTGTATTTTTTCCGTAACCTCAACAATGTTCTTTCTTCTAACCCCAACCACAAGTTTTAGCTTTACGTGTTATTTCCCTGTAAATCACGTGGCTCTACGCATGCAGTGGGTTTCATTTTTGTCCACTGCAGGAAAACGTGTAACTGTCACACCTGGACAGCACAAAGCATGGCTATCTCACTTGTTGCTGTCGTGGACCGGCGTGTCTATTTCATGTTTTTGCAACCGGGTTGTGGTATTACCAGACTGGACAAACACTGGGGAGGACGACAGCAGACAGTGTTGCAGTGGGCTTCAGTCTCATTCTGCTGACATCATGTCTTTTACGTTTTTCTTCCAAATATGATGTCCCACATCGTTCTTGTAGCTTTGACGATGTTGACGACACCTTTTTTACTGACTTCACTGTCTCAATCTGGAGTCTGAGTGGAATAGTTATCCGGTCTGGTTATATCCTGGTGCTGTTCTGGGTTTTAAATAATGACTGAGGGTCTTAATGCTGTGTGACACATGTGCAGCACGTTCTGCGAATCAGACTAGAATATCACTGCAGGAATAGTGTCTGCTGCTGTTTCCAGCTCCAGACCGTCTCCCGAAGAGGACGGACTCTATGAGCCTGCGTGGATGACATTCAGCTCACAAACGGGTTCCTGGGATTGTGTGCGGGTCAGTGTGTGCTGACGGCAGCTAAAAACCACACACACAATGTGTTGGACCGAGCAGAGAGAAGTCCAAGCACGACTCCACACCAAAATTATACTGTGCTGTCTGATCTGCATAAACACAACCTCAGGAACGGCACACCGCCCAGTCTGCCCCAAGTGGGCGTTTATTTGGAGCCAGGAAATAAAAAGTGAACCAGAAGAGAACGACACAAAGGATGTGTTGGTGATTCCATGGAAGTGTCGGGGACAGTAACTGAGGAGACAGTATGCATGGGGCCTCCGGGCCTCCTGCTGCCCTCCGCTCTGTGTGTGATGGATGTTGGAGCCTCTTGCTGAGTGGAACTCTGTATTTCATGAGTTGAAGGCAGGTTGGCTTTATTGAAGCAGCAGCACTTTCTAATTTAAACCCACATAAATATTTCAGCAGAGACTTAATAAAGTTCAAAACACAAGACATGGTGGAGGTCTCTGACATTTACATCTCTACTCTTAGACACACAAACACACACACACACTGCTCCTCACACCCATACATTGAAGTTTGGATTTAAAGTAATGTTGGAGGCTCCAGCTGCTGCTGAAAATGTTTTTCTCAGTTCAGTGACCTGAAGTCGATGTTCAGTCATTTCAGACCACAGACTGGATATAAAAGTGTTCGTAGTTTCCAGGTCTGAAAATTGAGGCTGATGCAGAAGTGTCCTAAGCTGCAATACCACCGAGTGCCATAGAGGTCGGCTCCAAAAAGCCTCCGGCTCCATAGACTCCTATTCAACTTCTCTCATCAAATACAAAGTCAATAAAATGTGTCCAGCAGTTATCTCAGTGTTTTTAGCTAAAGTCACTCCTTCTTATTAGTTTTCTGGTAAGGTTTTTTTGGGGGGCGTGTCTGTTTGATTGACAGGCCTGTGGTGCAGTCAGGTTACAGCTATCGCTGGGCGGGACGTAGTATCGTCAGGTTTCCAATCAGATCAGTCAGATCCACCGCTGGCTCCTCCCCCAGCTGGTCCAAATATGGTCACTTCCTGCTCCAAACGGCTCCGAACTAGCAAGATGGTGATGGACAGAATCTGAACTGGAGGCTTCATAACGTTCACAAACCAACGATGACCTCACTGATGGTTAATGGATGCTTCAGACATCTACACTGAGAGATCCCAATGAAACTCACTCATCAAACAGAAAGTACTGATGGCTGTTTCGATCATCGGATCAGTTTCATGTACAGGACATGACATGAAGCTTCAACAGTGACATTTAAAGATTGTTGCCTGGTGTAAGAATCAATCTGCATAAGATCAAAAGATTTAAAAAAAACAGTGAACATAACTGAAAGGTGTTTTGTGATGTAACAGAAGTCTGAAGAGCGGTCCTAAATAAGTTTAATTCAAACTTCTTTAATCTAGAATCCAGGACAGGAAACGTAGTTGTGCAGCAGAAGGACCATTTCTCAGAGAAAACAGAGCCTCCATCCTCGGTGAGAACACGTTCACTGAGAGCCAGGAAAATAAAAAGGCTCAGGAGCAAAGAAATAACCAGCCAGGTTTGGGCCTTGAAGCCATGTTGTTGGTTTTTCCATTATTCAGCTGACCTGTTCTTCCGTCAAGAGTCCATCAGCTCCTAGAAGTCGAAGCACTTTGTTTTCTTTTCTGCAGCTCAGCAACTTTTTCCACATGTACATCAATGAGATCTTCTGGCCTCGAAGATTAAAACCTGTCCTGGAAAACTAACTGTTGATTTACAGGAGCAGGGCTGAAGAACTAACGGGGGCATTTCCACCAGCAGAACCAGTTTGCTTCTCTGGTTTTAAAACCTAATTCAAAACCATTGTGAGCTTTTCCACCACATATGAATGAATATGGAAAATTTGGTTCTCGCTGGGAATCAGAAAATACGAGGACGTGAGATTGGAGCTTAAATGAGATTCTCTCATCAACCTCAACATCTCCTCATGTATGTAATCGACCCACTGTGACATTCAGATCACATACCTGGCTTTGGTTGTTGTGTTGTCATATTTCATGTGCTGTGGTTCTGCTTCTATAGGATCATAATAGGCTCATATATGTACATTAATCACAGAGCGGTTCTCATCCATCCAAACCCTCCTACGCCAAAGGAAATGCTGCTCTGAACTAAACCTGTAACCAGCTGCTGCATCATGGTGACAATGCATTTATGCAATCAATATCGATGACTGTATGTGTAACAGATGTCTTTGTGTGTTTTTACCAACAAAACCTTGAAAAATCGAATCGTGTTTAAGAGTCACCAGAAACAACTTTATTCGTTAAAGACTGATTGTTGTGAACTGACAGCAAACGATTAAATTCATTGACTGTAACCAACCATCAGCCATCAGTGATGTCATCAACCATCAGTGAGGTCATCGTTGGTTTATGAACGTTATGAAGCCTCCAGTTCAGATTCTGTCCGTCACCATCTTCTTAGTTCGGAGCGGTTTGGAGCAGGAAGTGACCATATTTGGACCAGCTGGGGGAGGAGCCAGCGGTGGATGTGACTGATCTAATTGAAAAGCTGACGATACTACGTCCTGCCCACCGATAGCTGTAACTTGACTGCACCACAGGCCTGTCAATCAAACAGACACGCCCCCCCAAAATAGGTATTTTTGAATCTTCTTTTCTAATGAATGAGGGATTATTTTCAGATGGACCTCCAGAAAACTAATAAGAAGGAGTGACTTTAGCTAATAACACCGAGATAGCTGATGGACACATTTTATTCACTTTGTATTTGATGAGAGAAGTTGAATGGGAGTCTATGGAGCTGGAGGCTTCTTGGAGCCGACCTCTAGTGGCACTTCTGCATCGACATAATTTTTCAGACCCGGAAGCTACGAACACTTTTATATAGTCAATTTAACAATGTTTGACACAATTAAAAGAATGTTAAATCCATGTCAAATGAATTTGTACACAACAGTATGTGATTTGACATGTTTAATTATACAGCGTGAAACGCTGAGTCAACACTGTGTGTCTGGCTTTAGTCTTTGTCCCAGTGAGACATCACTGCCAACATGAAGAAAAGCAGGAAATTATAATACAGCTCTCTATAATTTTGATCCACCAGACTGTTGATTGTGTTGTAGGTAAATGTTATTTTAGTCAGGCAGTCAGATGTCCAGCAGCGGGGTCCTTGAGTGCAGACAGGGCGTTTGGCAGAGTGCTGTGATTGTAGTTTGGAGTTTAGTTTAATGAATATTCTGGACTGTGAATCCATTTTTGAAGGCTTGACTTCATTACAGACTGTTTAATAAATGGACGCTCCTACGTCAGACCGCTGACTCTGCTGTACAGGAGACTGTTAAAGACCATGTCTGAGGAGTACCAGGGAGGTGAGTACTTAAACTCATGAATCACAGAGGTTGTAATATGATTCTGTGTTTTAATCAGTCCTGGTGTCTCCGTTAACTGTGACGGCTCCAGTTTTACTCACAGAGAACTCCCACACTCATAAATCATAAAGTCCAGCCAGTAAAACGTTCATGATTGTCCATGTATATAATGAGTTGAACTGTCAGGTGGTTTGCAGTATTTTTTAAAGGTACACAGTCACCATGGAACAGTTGTGTTGTTTGTGTGACCCTGAAACCTGCTGCAGAACCTCCAACTGGTTTCCATCTGCCTGTTTCCATTTTCATCTCCTCTACAAGTGGTCTTGTGTTTGGACTTAAATGTTATAATCGTGTGGTTTAGCCTCTTAATGCACTTTAAGCCATTTTCCTACACAGTATATCGACACACAGGCACACAAACACAAGTATGCGTATTTACAACCAGCATGTTGTTCATAAAGGGCCAGTCGCTGCAGGTTGGACAGCCTGGAGGTGATGAGGACGGACCGATCACCTGACTCAGCAAATGGAAACTCAGCGAGAGGAAAATAACTCCGAATTAAAAGTATTTCAGGATTTAGGATTATTGCAGCGGAACATACGAAGAGTTGGGACGCTGTGTAAAATGAAAATAAAGACAGAAACAGAAATTAGTTCTGCAAAACCACGACAGGCTCTGACTGAATTATTCTTTCTAATTTTAAGGACATACACAATGTTCTCATATGAACCTCCACAAACAACCATCTCATGCTGGACCTCTTTCCCTCCTCTGGCTACAGGATCAAAATATAATTTGACTTATTATATTATCCAACTCCTTTTTTTATTTCCCATCAACATACTGTATTTAATGTATAAAATAGTGGGCAAAAACTATTACATCATAGTTTCATGAGAAATATTTGGATTTGTTCTTGTCAGGTGGAGTCCCATCTGTGGCCGGAGTTTATGTTTCAGAATAAAAATCATCTCTGATGATGAGAGACGTCACAGAGGCTCCACTGAGCTGCCGGTCTGTCTGTCGTTTGGTGTGCGTGTCCTGCAGGTCAGAGACTGGAACCGGGTTCAGTCCAGAACCTGACCGATGACCTGCCGTGTTGGTAAATTCAGTGCTGCTCTGTTTTCTTATTAGATCTGAATGGATGAACGGGACATGGTTACATGGTTTACACTCGTGGTGTGACTCCACATCAGCTGGATGGTGGCCGAGTCCGGGTGGTTGGTGAGGAGAGACCGACCGGAACAGCAAGTACGTCTGCAGAGGCGAAGAGAGATGAAACGCGAGGGACAGACAAGGACACACGAAGACACATCACATGATAGGAGACCCGAGATGTCCTCTAGTGACAAAGTCAGCTACTGTGTACCTTCAAGTTTGTGAAACAGCAGTTTATTTGTTTTAGAGCGATTGTACCACTTTATTGGTCATGAGTCACTCTTTCCACAGTTTCTGCTCCCACTACAAACACTCTGTTATGGGACGCTCTAATTTAAGTCCCCTCGTTTACTGTTATTGCTGAGACACTCAGACCTGCACTGCTTTCACTTCATAGTTCCTTCTGTCTTTGCTTTAAATGACGTAAAATGTGCATGTTTTTTAGGTTGTTAAGCAGATATGAAGGTTCTCGGATACAAAACATAAAAAAACACAACATTTAAAATTATTTTCTGTCATAATTAGTGTTGAGTTACTTAGTTGTAACTTTGGTGTTGTTGTTTCCAGAATTACCAGTTTATTAGGAACACCTTTGGGTGTAATGTAGTCCGAAATATCACCACTTTTATACTGTAGTCAGTGTCACGGCGCAAAGCTGCCAATATTTATTTGTCAACCACAATAAAAGGCGGATGCCTGACAAGCTCCACCCACAGCATCACTCTCACTGACCAGGTGGGAGTGGTCTCCTGGAGTCGTCCGCTCTGCACTCAGATCAGCATTGGTTTCAGTTGATGTAAGTTAACGAACAGACTGAAACTAAATGAAACACCACAGGGATGAGAGTTATCATCCGTTGTCTCCTTAAAACACTCAGCAGCATGCCACCGTCAACGTTTGATTATTCTGATGCAGAAATAACAGCTGAAAGAGGAAGAAACCGCTTTAAAAGGGACAGCAGCAAAATGATTGGCTCAGAGACACCGGGAGGCAACATCTGATTGGACGAACTGTGTAGTACTTGAATTTTAACAGAGTAGACAGGAAATGACCTCATCATATGTAACCACATCACCCTCCAACATATCTGCAGCTTTAATTATTCCCTGTGTTCATTCATTCACTCACTTACAAGTACATACTTTGTAAGGGAATCTGCAGTCCGTACTAAAAGTAAAAATAAATAGTATGTGATTCAGAACGCAGGCTTTGTGTTCAGGAACAGCTGCAGCTTCCTTAGACACCTTAATTTGAAAATCCGTTACGTCGGGGCGCCCCTTCCTCCACGGAGCCAAGACACCGGAAAGTGTCCCGTTTCACACTTCTTTTTTGAGTGCATCATTCTGGTACTTGTTACTGCATGTTTCTGTGCTGACAGTGTGAACACACTGGTGCACTCAGATAAGCAGTAAAAAGCAATAATGCAGTCGAAGTGGAGAATTACAATCATAATGGTTCTAAGAAATAATTAACAATTTTTACATATAAATCTTTGTAATGGTTTTACTAAAAAAAAATTGTTGAAATCTTATTTATCTGATGCTGGTTTTGCTTTGTTTATATGTTTGTATTTTGTTTTAATTTTAAGGGTGAGAGTTAGTATACAAGTACAACATCTGGAACACAAACATAACATCTGGAACACAAGTACAACATCTGGAACACAAGTATAACATCTGGAACACAAGTACAACATCTGGAACACAAGTACAACATCTGGAACAGAAGCATAACATCTGGAACACAAGTACAACATCTGGAACACAAGCATAACATCTGGAACACAAGTACAACATCTGGAACACAAGTACAACATCTGGAATACAGCAACAGAGACAGACAGACAGACAGACAGACAGACAGACAGACAGACAGACAGACAGTTCCGTCAGAGGTTTCTTCCTTCCAACTCTTCCTGAATTGAATTGAATTCAATTAAATTGAATTGAACTCATTTTAATTCAATCAAATTAAATTAGATTCAATAAAATTCAAATTAAATGATTTGACTGAAATAAATTTAAATAAATTAATTTTAAATTAAATGTAATGAATTAAATTAAATTAAATTAAAGTGAATTGTAGGGGGATTCACCTTCACTGGGGGAGATAAATGACTTCAGTGGTGACTGTGGTTAATGATTGATGCAGGTCTCTGAGGAGCGCTGCTATAAGATGTTGTTCCTTATGAACTCTTTCTCAACAACAGCACACACAGAGGTCTTTGTATGCTCAGTGTGTATCAAAGTGTACATGCAGTGACTATTGTAGCTGTGTGTTTGTCAGACATGCAGAAATGTAACCTATCACAGGGTGGAGGAGATAAAGAGCTGAGCTGACTGCAAGTAAACATCAGCTTTCATTCTGAAGGACTGATACATGATGATATGTAGGATCTGGGAGAGAGACACACACACACACACACACACACACACACACACACACACACACACACACACACACACACACACACACACACACACAGACACACAGGTTCACTAGCAGATCATGTTTGACCTGTTTAGATTAGGATGTGATCCTGGTTAATTCCTGGTCAGAACCTCGGTGTACAGATGGACAGTCAGATAGATAGACGATGATGACGATGAAGATGAAGAGTAAGATGAAGATGATGACGAAGATGAGTGGGACCGAGGAGCTGCTGGGGACACAACATTTTCTAACAATGTTTGACTTAAATGTTTTAATTCATATTTTAGAGTTTAAGTTAAGAATATTTCAGAAGATGAGTGTCCTCGCTGACTGAGACTGGTGGACGGGGACAGGAGACGTCCCCCCGTCAGCTGCAGGCTGCTCACTATTCTGTGTTTATGGAAATCGTAGTGAAAAACTCATTAATGAAAGTTCAGTCCCCCTCTCCCCCCCAACACACACACACACACACACACACACACACACACACACACACACACACCCTCGCCCCCCCCCACACACACCCTCACCACCCCCCAACCCCCACCCCACGAACCCCCCGCTCCTCTGCCGCTCTCCATCGGAGCCACATGTGGTCGTCAGACTGCAGCTCTCTGCACATGTGGTTTGATTTACTGCTGTGGAAAGATTAAATAGGAAACTTGGAGAAGCTAAAAAGGGCTGCGTACTTTCTTATTATGGAATTCACTGAGTCTCTCTCTTAATCAAAGGTACAATACTTCAGGACTGAATACCTCTCATGGATCTGGATCAGGACTGGTGTTACGTGGTGTTCACAGGATGCTGCCAGCTTCAAACCAGTTTTCCTGTTTTTTTGAGCACATGATGCAATCCTCCTCCGAAGTTACAACAGTCAGTCGGAAACACTCAACATAAAATAAAAATATGTTAGTTTGTTGGATCTGTCCGTCCAGGTAGAGCTCTGCTCTGCTGTGTGTCCAGATCATCGGGACTCAACACTCAGACGTCACACATGTATGTTTTATGAATGTAAAATACACGGTGCTCCAGTTTAATGTTATAGAGACGAAGTGAAGCTCATGGTGACGGAGGAACCAGCTGTCACGGTGACAGCATGTTGGTGCTGCAGACTGAAGCAGCGACCTGAGGAGATGAAATGTATTAGAGCAGGTTTAACTGAGCATAGGAGCTGCATCAGATCATACATGTGATCTGGCAGAGCTTTTCCTTTCTCACCTCAGTCAACAGGCTCTTATACAAAAAGCTGCCTGCTGAAACGTTAATGCTCAGTGTTTTATATATATACGGAGGCCTGGAGGGGCCATAGAGAGAGAAAAAAATTAAAACGTGCCCACGAGATGCTACATCGAGATAGCCTTTCATGCACAGGTGATAAGTTTATATATAGAGAGAATAAGACAGCACAACACAACAGGTTTTCTCCTCTCAGCATGAAGTCCAGTGCACCTGCTTCAAGTGTCAGTTAACCAATAATGTGGATAGCATCCTCAAAGTTAGCATATTGACTAGGATATAATCCACAAACTCTCAATATCATATAATCCTGTCACATAATCCTTTGCATCTTTTACATTTCAGCTGTCCTTAGTTAACACAGTGGTTCTAAGCCTTGATGTTAGCCATATGGTGTTAGCCTTGATGTTAGCCTTGTTGTTAGCCTAGCCACCACAGCCAGTCTGACTAATTGATGACATATTTAGAGTCACCAAAAAGGCTAAAAGCTATTTGTATTATTTTTGGCAGATTGGATTTATTAGTGAACACGATCACACATTACATCATATAAAAGTCCAGTTTGCGGAGCATTAGCCATCATATTTATCATTTACGATGAATACATTGAGTGAGTACAGGATGGCCATGGCGATTTAGTATCTCATTGCCATAATTTAGTATCTCGTTGCCACGATTTAATATCTCGTTGCCACAATTTAGTATCTCGTTGCCACGATTTAGTATCTCGTTGCCACGACTTAGTATCTCATTGCCACGATTTAGTATCTCGTTAACGCGATTTAGTATGTCATTGCTGCAATTTACTATCTCGTTGCTACAATTTAGGATCTCGTTGCCACGGTTTAGTATCTCGTTGCCACAATTTAGTATATCGTTGCCACAGTTTAGTATGCCGTTGCCACGATTTAGTATCTTGTTGCCATGATTTAGTATCTCATTGCCACGATTTAGTATCTCGTTACCACGATTTAGTATGTCATTGCTGCAATTTACTATCTCGTTGCTACAATTTAGTATCTCGTTGCCACAATTTATTATCTCGTTGCCACGGTTTAGTATCTCGTTGCCACAATTTTGTATCTCGTTGCCACAATTTAGTATCTCATTACCACGATTTAGCGATTTTGTGTCTGTGTCTTATTGTGTTCAGCTGGAAGAATTAATGTTGTTTTATAGTCAGCTATCAATCACATCACTTTGACCTGACATGTTCACTCATGAAGAACACTGTGACCTTTGACCTGCTCATCTCTAACTAAACCAGGAAGTAGAGCTGGGTTTGTTACACACATTGCAGCTGTGTGTCTGAATTATTAGTCAGCTGTTTTTATCTAACCCGACAATAGACAGAATAATACCTGCAACCTGAACGATCAGAAGTAACAAACATTTATAAAGATAAAAAGGCCTAATGATGACCGACAAGGTAAAAGAAGACTTCCTCTCTGACTCCAATGAAACACAGCAGTTAGTACTTAAGAAAGAAAAATATTTATTGGTTAAAATAGCTTTTCACATACAATGAAAGAGTCTTTCTTTTGCTATCATGCACTTACACTGTGCAGCAGTGGATCCTCATGGATGAGCACTGTGAGTGACTGCAACACATGACTGTCAGTGGAAGACATATCTCACAGAACCAGAACCACATGGTCCGATGTTATAAAATAAATTAGTAACATGTCTATCAGAAAACTCTTCCCACTTAGTGTGCATCATATTACATCTCTATTACCAAGATCTCAGTGCAAAGGCCGTTGTCACTGAAAGATCCAGGACAAATGTAAGTACCGACGAAATGATGAGCAACATTTACGTTAAAAATAAGAAGTCCAAATTGAGATTCTCCTAGTGTTTGGTAGGTGTGGAGCTACATTGGCATACATTTAATATAAGTGACTAAATATTAGTCCAGATCTATTAGCAGTCTTCTAAAAACTCACATTTCTATGACGACACAGTTAGCTTGATTTACAGTACTAATATCTATTGTCAAGCAGCAACGGTTACAAAGAGTCTGAAAAACAAAACCTACAGAACCAAAAGATCATTCACTCAAAAAGTAAAACAGAAAATCACTCTACTGTCTGTGTATACCGGTCCCCGGAGGTTCTACTGTCTGTGTATACCGCTCCCCGGAGGTTCTGCTGTCTGTGTATACCGCTCACCAGAGATGGAACATAAAACACACTTCATTCGATGGAGGACAGGAATAAAGCCTTTCTTTATACGAGCAGTTCAGAGTCAGATCGGAACCATCAGAACCGAACCGTCGGATCAGAAATGTAGGATTTGAAATGTCTGATCTGAACCGTTGGATCGGAACCGCTGGATCTGAACTGTCCGATCCTAAATGTCCGTCCGATCCGAACCGTCCAATCTGAACTGTCACAAAAACACAAAACATGAAAACACATAAATTCAAAGTTTCTCAGGAAGTAACAGTCCGTGCTGACTGACAAAGTTACAATACCAAAAAAGAAAAAGAGTTTTACTGTCAATAAATATACAGTTTGTGGGGAGCTGAAGATGTTTGGAGATGCTCATAGTAGTCAATTCTTCCTCTTAGTGGTACAGATGTCAGGTAATAAATATGAACCTACATGTGTTGGAAAACCTGCAGAGACCAGGAGCATATACTCGGTCTCTGTGGGGACTGAACTGGGACTGAGAGCTGAGAGCCGGATGAGAGGACAGGAAGGCAAAATAAAGGAAGAATAAAGTGTATCAATAATAATGATGGACACACAATTATAAAAAACAAACTGTAAGAATGACTGAATTCAGGTAGAACAGAATCCGTCAGAACATTAGATCTCCTGCTGGTTCTGCTCATGTGTTAATCACCAGCTTCATATCAGAGAGCACAAAGTCCCCACGTGAGTCTGACACAGGTTTAAATTACAGCACGCGCCCACTGAACCGCTTTAATGACCCACAGTGTGTTCCCGTAACGAGCTCAGCTGGAGGTCCTGGTACCGAAACCTCTGATGGTGACTTCAAGACAAAACTGGAGATCTGTCTCTAACAGGGTTTTAGTGACGCTAATCTTCCATGGGCTGTTTATAGGACAGAGTAATAACGGGGTCCTGAACTGTGAGTGTTCAACATCAGATCCCTCTTTATATTTTAAATCTAGACGGTTTAGGTCGATTGGCTGAATTATTGAATTTGGACGAGCTGGTTAATTTAACAGGAACAAAGGTCACTGATCATTTGTTGATCAGTTAAACAGAAGAAGGCAGCGTGCTGTAAATGTGTCGTCACGTGACGGAACAGCAGAAACTATAAAAACATGATGGCAGATTAAAACCCAGTCGGTCGGACTGAGCGCTGTGACCTCTGACCTCTGCTCTACTCTCTGAAAGCTGGGTGAACCCCGCTAAGACGTTATGGTAGGAGAATATCTGTACCTTTGACAGTGTTACAAACAGGTTTAATGTCTCTGGGACTGACTGAGTCTCTAAGCTGAAGACAATGATGAGGTTAGTCCCGCCTCCTCCATCGACCCATGTGATCAAGTGTCTCCTGATTCTCTGGCTGCAGCTCGGCAGAGGTGGAGGGAGGAGAGGCCCAGGTTAAACGTCCAGGTCGTCGGGCCGGGCCCGGCTGCTGATGCGGCTGCTGGCCCGGCTGCAGGGCCGGGGATCCATCAGGGCCAGCGGCTGCAGCTCGTGTCCCGCGGACGAGGACAGTTTCTTGTGCTCGTGGGTGTCGTCGGGGAAGTCAAAGGCCTGCGCGTGGGAGTTTGAAATAGTGCTGCCTCCAGCGTTCTGGCCCAGCCGGTTCTGCTCCGTGGAGTAGTTGGCCCAGTTCTGCTCGTTGGCCTGCTTATTATAGTTCCTGCAGGAGCCGGTGCCCCGCTCCCCCGTGGCCAGCTTGTAGCCCGGGGGGGACAAGGGTGAGAGAGGGGCAGTGGGCGAGGAGCAGCCGTTGTAGTAGGCGTACTTGGTGGTGGACATGTCCTTGGGCGTGGGGCTCAGCGTGCCGCCGCTCGGGTACATAATAGCCGGCTGCTTGCCCTTCACCCGGTCCTTGATCCTCTTGAAGAAGACGTAGAAGAGCTCGATGACGTTGAGCAGCAGAGATACCAGCGACACCACCAGCATGAAGATGATGAAGACCGTCTTCTCCGTGGGACGCGACAGGAAGCAGTCCACCCGGTGGGGGCAGGGCGAGCGCTCACAGGTGTACACGGCAGACAGGCTGAAGCCGTATATGTACCACTGGATCACCAGGAAGCCCACCTCGAACATGGACTTGAAGAAGATGCTGACGATGTAGGTGCGGAGCAGGGCCCCCTTCATCTTCACCTTGCCGGTCTCCTCGAGGCCATACTTTAACTTTTTCATCGCGATCTTGTTTAGCGGGATGTCGACGTCTGCCCCGTCGCTCTGCACCGCCTTCAGCACCTCCTCCTTCCTGTTCAGCTTCTGCTCCTTCCTGTTCAGGTAGAAGACGTGCGCCAGGTAGAGCAGCGTGGGCGTGGACACAAAGATGATCTGCAGCACCCAGAAGCGGACGTGGGAGATGGGGAAGGACTTGTCGTAGCAGACGTTCTCACAGCCGGGCTGCTGGGTGTTGCACTTGAAGGCCGACTGCTCGTCTCCCCAGGCCGACTCCACGGCCGTACCCAGCACCAGGATCCTGAAGATGAACAGCACTGACAGCCACACCTTTCCGCCCGCCGTGGAGTAGGCCTGGACCTTATCCAGCAGACGACCCAGAGCGCTCCAGTCCCCCATTCTCAGGGATGGTTAGCTGGAGGAGAGACGGAAGAGTTGAGGAATCAGCTACTGAACAGTTTCAAAGCTACACAGACAGTAAAACATGTTCCAGACGGTTCTGGTTCATGTTCAGAACATTTATGTTTCTCAGCTTTACGTGATGAAACAGCAGCGTTATTGGAGGAGACAAAACTCAATGTTTCATGACGCACAACAAGCTAATCCAATTACTGCGAGCACAAAACACAGTTCAGGTGTTTGTGCAGCGCGGCCGGTGAGTCCGGACGTACGGATCAAATCTGACACATCCAGAAAATGACCATTTAAAAAAATGTCAGTGTTTATCAGAATTAAAAAGTTCTTTAGTTGAAGTCTTATTAACTTTCTCGCATCAGCAGTACGATCAGATCCTGGACCTGAAACATGTCTGTGTTCAACCTCTGACAAACACGTACAAAATATGGCTGTGGAGGTCAAATCATGATCTGTTAATACTCACATCCATGTGTGTAACACTGAACATCTTAGAATAACACAAACCGCTGCCACGCAGACAGTTTCATCAGCCAGCTCCATTAGAAAAACATCTTTCAGCCTCATGAGAGAATTTAATCTACACTCAGTTTATGACGCACCTCTGAACCTGTGAAAATAAATTTTTACACTGACAACCCAAAAGAGTTGGGACGCTGTGTAAAATGTAAATAAGAACAGAATGCACTGATTTACAAATCCCATAAACCCATATTTAAATGAAAATAGACCAAAGTTGTGCAAAGATAAAAAAAAAAAAAAAAAAAAACACCTGGTGGAACATCTGACAACTAATTAAGTTACTATGGGAACAGATCATTAACATGATTGGATATAAAAAGATCATTTCAGAGAGGCAGAGTCTCAGCAGTGAAGATGGAGAGAGGTTCACCACCCTGTGAAAGACTGTGTGGGAAAATAGTGCAACAATCTAAGAATAATGTTCCTCAACATAAAACTACAAAGAATTTGTGGATTTCATCGTCTACGGTTCATAAAATCATTAAAAGATTCAGAGAATCTGGAGAAATCTCTGAACACAAGGGACAAGGCTGAAAACCAATATTGGATGGTGGTGATCTTCGGGCCCTCAGGCAGCACTGTATTAAAAACAGACACTATTCTGGAGTGGAAATCACTGCATGGGCTCAGGAACACTTGTGAAAACCATCGTCTGTGAACACAGTTCATCGCTGCGTCCACAAATGCAGGTTAAAACTCTACAAAGAAGAAACCAGATAAAAACATGATCCAGAAACACCGCCGCCTTCTCTGGACCGAGATCATTGACGATGGACTGAGGTGAAGTAGAAAACTGTCCTGAGGTCTGTTGAATCACAATCTGAGATTTTGTTTGGAAATCATGGACGCTACATCCTCCGGGTTAAAGAGGAGAGGGACCATCCAGCTTGTTATCAGGGCTCAGTTCAAAAGCCAGCATCTGTGATGTACAGGGATGCATTAGTGCACATGGCATGGGTAGCTTGAACATCTAGAAGGAAGCATTAATGCTGAATGATATATTCAGGTTTTGGAGCAACATATGCTGCCATCCAGACAACGTCTCTTTCAGGGAAGGTCTTGTTTATTTCAGCAGAACAACGTCCAATCATATTCTGCATGTATTCCAACAGCATGGCTCCATAGTAGAAGAGTCCACTGATAAACTGGCCTCCTGCAGTCCAGACCTGTCAATCATTGAAAACATCTGGAGCATCATGACATAAAAAATACAACAAAGGAGACCCTGAACTGTTGAGCAGCTGAACGCCTTTATCAATGGGATCACATTTCACTTTCAAAACTCCAGAAACTGGTCTCCTCAGTTCCCAAACATTTACAGTGTTGTTAAAAGAAGAGGTGATGAACAGTGGTAAACATGATCCTGTCCCAACTTTATAGAGACGTGTTACTGCCATCTAATTAAAAATGAGCAGATATTTTTCATCAAACGATATAATTTCTCAGTTTCAAAATTTAATATGTTGTCTTTGGTCTATTTTTAATTGAATATGAGTGTATGTGATTTACAAATCATTGGATTCTGTTTTTATTTGCATTTTACACAGCGTCCCAATTTTTGGGGAATTGGGGTTGTACGTCAATGCAGTTTGTTAACTTCTATAAACACACACATTTAGTGTTTTCTTCAATCTGCTTCGACACACTCTTCTTCTACACTGCTTCTACACACTCTGCTTCGACACTCTTCTTCTACCTACTCTGCTTCACACTGAAGAACACAATGAAGAACACACACTGAAAAAACACTGAAGAACACACACTAAAAAACACACTGAAGAACACACACCAAAAAACACTGAAGAACACACCCTCCTCGGTTCTCACAGAGGAACCCTGCTTGTTCTCTCGGTTCCTGCTCGTTCTCTCGGTTCGTTCGCTCACTGAGAGCTTCACAGATATGAGTCCAGCTTCCTGTCTCCTCCATCCCATATGAAGTATTATCAGAGATCAGGTGGACCCCCCACCCCCTCATACACACACACACACACACACACCACCACCACCACCACCACCCACCCCCTCGACCCCACACTCCCCACTCTGGGACAGACAGAAACTCTCCTCAAACGACACACGGACATTTTGAATCGGCGGTGAGGACAACGCTGCCGGCTGGGCCTTCACCGGCTCATTGAGATAAGTAGGAAGCTCCAGTCTGATGCTGCCAAACTAACTGCATGTGCTCTGAGTGTGTGCAGAGAGCAGCTCCATCCTCCATGAGGAGGGTCTCCAGGAGCCCCAGAGAGGAGAACAATGGGAGGACATGAGAGGAACATGCAGGGTTCTGTTGGACAGAGGAGAGCGCGCCACTTTCTACATGACTGAGTTTGTCTGGTGGAGATGACAAAGCAGAACAATAGATCACTGCACAATGAGCCAGTGAGCAGCCTCAGAGGGTCTCAGACAAAACTGGAAGAAGTATTTTAATTTTCAGTTTCCTGGTGTCACAGATCTTTAATATAAAACTCTCCTGAAGGTGAAGGTGCAGGTCAGTGGCCCCCACACTTCTACATTACTACAACAGGAGGATTTAAAGGAGTCCAGAACAGGAGGAAAAGTCTTCACAGTGTCTCTCTCTCCTGTAGATTGGAGACGAGCTGCTTATGGCACGTCCAAGATTTTTGTCAGAAAAAAAAAAATGAAAGCAGACAAAACGAGTTGTTCCTCAAACCCCGCAGAGACTCTCCAGGTTTCTGAGCCTGAAGTTTGGAGTTTCTAACGGACTCTGAAAAACTTCTGTTCAAAAGAAAAAAAACTCACCTGGAAAGTTGGGAGACAAAAACGGCAGCAATGTCCTTTACAGGAGACTCTCTGGACAAGTGGAAATCCAAGTTCGGGACCAGGAGGGAAAATGAGTCCAACTTGTCAAACTTCCTTTATAAGAGTCCCGTCAGAGAAGTTCCAGTCACCTGATCTCTACGTCAAGACCGAAGCCCCTGAGGGGGAGGACGGAGAGGAGGGACCAGGGCGGACCGGGACGGACCGGGACAAGGTGAGGAGTCCGCCTCCTACATGCAGCATTAACCCCGACCCGAACCCCGACCCGAACCCCAGAATGAACTCCGACCCGAATCCCAGCTGATGTTTAAAGTTACAAACTTTACACCCTCACTACGTGTCGACGTCACGCGAGTTAGTGGACGTAACTCAGTGCCGCTCCTCCACTGCATTCATCTAGATCACACAAAGTAATCAGATTACACAAAGTAATCAGGTTACACAGGACTCCATCACAGGGAAGAGGAGGACTTCTCCCTCTGACACTCAGGACACTGATGATACTTTAATTAATTTAATAATGGAGGACTTTACATGATCGTGTTGATAGTGTTACTTGAATAAAAGTTGTGGATGTTTTGTCTTTATGAGTCTTTAAAACAGATTCATCCTGGTTGGTTAAAGGGAAAATGTTTTCTCTTTGTTTATTCATCACAAATCCTGGAAGAAAACCCAAAAACAAGTCTGTAATGTGCAGGAAAATAAATCTCCATAGCTTCATGTTAAAGAAAACTTCTTATATAAATGTTAAATGTTCCATTAAATGAGCTGCTGTCGATATTAACAATGAATCCACAATGTGATAATAATATGATTATAATGTGTTACACTGCCACATCACTTCTCCTATAAAGGTTTAAACTCTTGTTTTACTGATGATGTCAGTCCACTGGGAGTTTTTAATTTTGGAGCTATTTTACTTTACGAAATAAATCTGTGTTTTTATAAACTCTGACAAATATTTGAACATCCGTGTGATGATATGATCATTATGAATCTCCTCTGACTCCTCTGACTCCTCTGAAGTCAAACTTAAAACATGTTGATTGTGAATGTTGTAACTTTCCATTCACCTCCCGGAGTCCGTGCTGCACCGCACTGGTGCACAGCGCCACCCAGCGACGGAAATATTACGATGCAGGTACGTAATATCAGCAAATCCAGATTAGTTCATGTTCTCCTGTCTGACAGTCATGTATCTGCTCCTCCTGTAGGAGGACCAATAACTTCATTATAAAGCTGACATAAAGTTATAGGATACTTGGAACAGGAGGAGAACAGGAGGAGACCAGAGGAGAACAGGAGGAGACCAGAGGAGAACAGGAGAACAGGAGGAGACCGGGAGGAGAACGGGAGGAGAACAGGAGGAGAACAGGAGGAGAACAGGAGGAGACCGGGAGGAGAACAGGAGGAGAACAGAGGAGAACAGGAGGAGAACAGGAGGAGAACATGAGGAGACCAGGAGGAGAACAGGAGGAGAACAGGAGGAGAACAGAAGAGAACAGAGGAGAACAGGAGGAGAACATGAGGAGACCGGGAGGGAAACGGGAGGAGAGCAGGAGAACAGGAGGAGACTAGGAGGAGACCAGGAGGAGACCAGAAGATGACATTTTGGAGGACATGAGGTTTTTCTTGCCGCTGCTCCACTGATCTCCTTCTGGCAGGATTTCTACCTCGGTCCTGCACTTCATCTTGGTCAGTACGTTCTGTCAGCTCACCTGGTACCACGCTGCTGTAGCTCGCTGTAAGTTCCTCATTTGGTTCTGATCTGTGTCTGTTCTCCTCCTGACTCAGTCTATCCAGACCACCCTGCCGGTCCTCCAGACGCCTCCACTCTCCGCGAACACACACACACACACACACACACACACACACACACACACACACACACACACACCATTCTCCCCGGACTGCAACAACTCCACTATTTCTATACTATGATATTTCATTGGACAACATGTATATAGTATGACATTTTTGACGACATACTCAATGTAGTTACCATGGTTACGCCCTTGCAGCTGCTGATTTATAAATGACCGTTTCCCATATTAATTTACTACTTATTGAGAAAGATTAATTATGTATAAACATTTATTCCAGCACAATGAAACTCATATTTCCAAAGAACATAGCATTCATTACAAATATGCTTCACTTCAATAACAGACCGAGTCATTCATCTCGTCTGACAGAGGGGCTGGTTTTAATGGTACCTGGAATCCTGATTATCAGGATGAACAGAACATTTTACAGTTCAGTTAAGACCCTCTCACAGAATCCGTCTACTGACCACATGAAGAAACAGTTGGTATTCCAGAGTGACTGAAGCAACAGAATCTTCAGATCAACCCTCCACAGGTGAGCTGAGTCCTTCAGGTGTCCTTCTGTTTACTGATGGAGTCCCCGTGTGATCCATCAGGCGGAGCAGGCGGAGGCCACACTGGGAGCTCTCGGTGCTGGCTGCTTTCGACCCGCCACGCTGTGATGGATGGGGGGTGCAGTGCGGTGAGCTCCTGCTGCTGAGCTCCAACCTGCTTCCTGGCTTCTCTCCTCCGGTTACAGAGCAGGTATATCATCTCCACTACGTTCAGGAGCACCGAAATCCCCGAAACCACCAGCATGAAGATGACGAAGATGGTCTTCTCGGTGGGGCGGGAAACGTAGCACTGGGCCCCGCTGAAGTGGGCGCAGGGTGGAGACATGGTGCAGTGGAAGAAGGAGACCATGAAGACGGAGCCGAAGATGTAAAACTGTGCCACGCTGAAGCCCACCTCCAGGACCACCTTTAAGAGCAGCTGGGTCATGTAGGTGCAGAAGAGGAGGCCCTTGATCTTCACCTTCCCCCGCTCGTCTGTGTACCGGGGCCTCTTCAGGACCGCTGCGCCCTGCAGCCGCTCCATCATCCTCTTCTCTCTGTGGACGATGTGCACCGCGTGGCCCAGGTAGAGCAGCGTGGGCGTCGACACAAAGGTGATCTGCAGCACCCAATAGTGGACGTAGGAGATGGGGAACTTCCAGTTGTAGCAGGCGTGTTCACATCCGGGCTCCAGAGAGTCGCAGTAGAATTCGGACACCTCGTCCCCCCACACTTTGTCCGCCGCGGAGCCCAGGACAAAGATCCTGAAGAGGAAGAGGACGCTCATCCAGATCTTCCCCACCACGGTGGAGTGAGACTGGACCTTGTCCAGCAGAGAGGACAGGTAGGACCAGTCCCCCATGGCCGCAGACTGAGACACAGAAACATCCAACGTTAACGACACGTTGTGTTTATTAATGTGTTTATTAATGTTTCTGCAGTACAGACTCAGAGGGGATTAAATGTGTCTCAACAAGGAAAACATGTTTCATATTGGTGAGACTACAGCTGTTTACTCATTAAAAAACGTGTTCTCAGACCTTCTCTGGACAAACCTTTCATGTTTACAGACACAAAGAAAAGTCCAGGAGGAGTCTGCTGGTAGTAAAGGAGGGATATATGTATATATAAAATCTAGCGACATAAAAAGAGATGGAAAGAGACTGAAAACAGAATTCACAGAAACATTCATGTTAATAATTGTCACAAGAAGGATGTTGACGGTTGAAGCTGCTCCGCGATGTGACTCCTCCAACCTCGTAGTCACACTGATTCACAGTGGACTACAGAAACCCCAAATATTTCTAAATAAAATTTCCACCTCAGTTTCTGGGACATGTCTATGGAAAAAAAACACAATTATGTCAAATAAAGACAGGAAATAGACACTCTCTATTTCACCGTATCGTTCTCCCTCGTTATTTTCCCACAGATGAAATATAGTCCCCACCGTGCAGATACGAGTCTGCAGAGGAACACTAGCTTCAGGGGCTGAACAGTAACTGAGGCCACAGATCTATATCCATTATACACATTTAATTTCTCTTCATATCACTGTTTACTATTTTTGTAATCGTGTTGGTGAAGCTTGAATGGAAAAGATAGTTATCAACTTGGTAAATAAAGTGCTAAAGTTGATCTTATTGACGTCAGGGTGACACATCACAGGTCGTTTGCTGCCCTCTTGTGGCCACCACTAAAATAGTAAAAGTAGACAGAATTGCACGTAACATGTCTACAAGCATGAAGAAGCAGTGACACCTGTGTGATACTGACAGTTCATAATGAGCAGTAATAGAAACCCACAGCAGGGGGCAGCAGAGCTACAGAGTACGTCCGGTTTATAGGATTTAAGGGTCTGATGGCAGAAAGGACATATTGTATTGTTTTAGTTTATAATCATATAACTATAATCATAATGTTTTCAGGATCTTTGAATGAACCCTTCATGGATGCCGGATCCTCTTTCACAAAGTGCAACATGTTGCGCCGCCATGTTTCTACAGGAGCCCGGAGGAGACGAACGAAACGCGGACTCTACTTTGGTATCTTTCCTCAGCTTCACTGTAGATTCTCGGACACAGTTGGAGTACAATAAGTACAATTAGTTTGTACTTAAATTCTAGCACAAACAAATTAAATGAAGTTTATAAATCAACTAAATTCATTTTTATTTATGTTGCTCCAAATCATAACATATTCAGGTTCAGATTTTACAGTATTACAGGAAGAAATCCAACAGTTTCTACATAAACAAGCAGGTTGAGACTGTCAGCCTCCACCGGAGCAGAGATGAGATGATGGCTGAAATAAAGTGTTTTCACTGGCTTCATAAATACAGAATCATTTACAGGCATAAAATCCCCACCTCGGTGTGTTACAGCTGATCTGTGACCTGCTGCGACACAACAACCTTTTCAAAGCTTTAACTTGGTAGAAGGTGAAATGTACTCGCCTGTCAGGCTTCAGATGTCGGGAAGATTTTTCCGTGAGTCCATCCCGGAGGAAGTGGAGGTCAGGCGCCAGCAGACGACGCTTAAATAGTGCCGAGGTCGAGGGTTTGGTCTGCCTGACTCCACTGCTTCTCCTTCCACTCACCCTTGTGACCACGAGTCTGTTGACAGGATTTCATCACCTCCAGGTTCCGTAAAGGGAGCCACGTATTCCTGTCATCAACTCACTATATTAATCATACTCCTCCCATATGTCCCCAGCGTTGATTCACTCGGTGTGCATTTATTTCAGAGACACACGCCCAGTTCATGTGAAACAATGTTGGGAGATGTGTGTTAATCTAAAGGGGATGATATGAAATTACAACATGCTGCTGTGTAACTTGTGATAAAAGGACATCTGGTCTCCGTGTCCTCTTCTGTTGAGGTGAATAATATTGGACTTATAATTGATACGATTTTTATTCTCTTTTAGAAAAGCTCACATCAGAGTGTCTTCATGGAAAAGCTGTGATTGATGCAGCCACACGGCGACCAATCACAGCAATGCTCCCGTAGGATGAACGGAAACCGTGTTTCTTATTATTGAACAGAAATATTTGGTCATTTCTGAGCTCCTTTTCTCTCTTTGTAAAACACTCCTCTACAGGTCGTACGTGTCTCCTCTACAGGTCGTACGTGTCTCCTCTATAGGTCCTCTACAGGTCTTACGTGTCTCCTCTACAGGTCCTCTACAGGTCTTACGTGTCTCCTCTACAGGTCTTACGTGTCTCCTCTACAGGCCGTACGTGTCTCCTCTACAGGTCTTACGTGTCTCCTCTACAGGCCGTACGTGTCTCCTCTACAGGCCGTACGTGTCTCCTCTGGTTTTGTTTGCTGAGCTGACCGTTTCTGTATCTACATGAGAGTAAAAGTTCTCCGTCCTCACTTCCTGTGTTTTGATCCACAATCTGGGGCAAAGGTCGTCCAACTGTGCAAATGTGAAATGGTTTGTAGTCCGTGCCTGGAGGTCAGCGGTCACTTCATGGCTTAGTCTAATAAATGTTGTAAAAGACGATTTTAATCAAACAGTTTACGTTAAAATGACACAGAGAGTCTGTCACTACGACAAGATGATGATAAATTATTGATTTGATGAGGAATTACTTATAACTGCATTACAGAAACAGAAAAAGACTGCACCAAGTACAGATGTTTTCTTATTATCACTATTGCAGTGTAAAACCATCTCACTGCATCTCATCCTGTCTGTCTGTGGTTATTTTATCAAACATTATTTTAGCAATATTACAGGAGAGGTTGTGTTTTAACGTCATTATTGGCTCCGTAAGCATCACTGTCGTACCGATAATGATGTTAAAACACCCTCCAGTGTAACACTGAGATTATACAAGTGACCAACTAAATAAAACATGAATTCATAATGTTTTCATACTGTGGAGCAATTCGCTCTCAAAATATACAACTATTTGTTGGTGTGATCTCCATTTCCATGGCAACACATGGGGTTTGCATAAAAACTGGCAAACAATCAGTAGACTCTGATATAACTTGTGCAATGTTTACTACTCCAGGAAGCAGTCCGACCCTTAGCAACGTACACATATGACATGAAATTCTATTCTAAGTCTATATTCCCATTGAGGAGGAGGAGTGATATTTCCAGTAATGAGCAGGGTGTGATGTCATGATGATTTGTCCCAAATGTTCAGTCGACCAACCAGATCTCTAGATCAGAACTACTGGTTGTATAATTCAGAATTAAAGCGCAGTTTTAACAGAGGAGCCTTTTCCTCCATCAGGCGATAAAGACGGATCCACACTAAGGTCACATCGTGTTTTACAGTTTTTCATGATCGCTACGTCACAACTGTGAGCACAAAACCCGATCTTCAGATTACATTCACCAAACCTCTGACAAACAAAAAAACAAACAATCTCCTCAAAACAGTTCCATCTGTCCTCAAAACCAAACTATGTCATTAGATCATATACGCCAATAAAAAAAAGATAAAACTACTGAACAGTCATCACACCGCATCAGAAAATAGAAAACACAACAATCAGGACAGGAAGCTCCAGATTTTTTGTTTGTTTACAATACAGTAATTTTGAATAAAAATAAATGAATAAACGTTTCAGAACAGATTCAGCATTTTAAAAACTAAAGTTGTGGAAAAGGACAAAGACAAAATGGAAATGTTGGAAGTCAATGATGGAAAGCTTTTCAACATGTCACTCTGCTGTTCTTCACTCAGTCTGATGGTGTTGTTTTGAAGGACCACAACATTGAACAGAACCATTAAATGAACTCGGCACAGCGTTTGAAGAGGTTCCCGGATCGGTGCCCGTTCGACCGAGCCGAGCCGCTCAGTGTCGATGACTAACCACCACTCCTATAAGAGGAGCCGTCATATCTGAGGCGTGTTGATTTCAACATAAGGACATCGGTTACGTTGTCAGGGAGTGTGAGTCGGTCAGCCAGAGTGGGAGGAATCTGATGATCTGGCAAAATCAGCCTCAAATATAAAGAGGAAGTGAAGGAACCTCACAACACAGGACTGACTGAACCGAGCAGAGTCATTACTGAGGTAGGAACACTTACTACTGTCAATACAAGTGCAATATTAACTATTAATCAGTCAAATGTGAATACAGGAATATGATTATGTCAGAGTTATGAATTTTAATTCAACAAAAATCTATGGGGACAAACTGTATAAACTCAAAGTGTTTATGAAAGATATGCATGTTTAACTGAAGGTATTAAAGTCAACATGGGATTTATCATAGAAATTAATCTTTGGTTCAAAGATCCGACAGAAACAATCAGATAATATTAGTATAGAACTTGTAGAATTTAAAATACACTTGAAAGCAAATTCATATAATTAATAAAAATCATATTTATATTCAGATAAAATCTAGTGACAGATTTCTTCCAAAAAGTAAAAGTTAAACTGGATACTGAATGTTTGTTTGAGTCTGTGACTTGTGACCTGTCTGGAAAATTGGAGGTGTGTTATTAACACACTTCATTTATATTCACATTGTCTGTTTATGAGGTGACGTGACGTGAAGCGACGTGACGTGATGTGAAGCGACGTGAGTGACTTGAAATAATGTGAAGGGATTTTGATGTGAAGCGGTGCGAAGTGAAGTGAAGTGAAGTGACGTGACATCAAGTGAAGTGATGTGAAGTGATGAGTGATGTGAAATAATGTGAAGTGATTTTGATGTGATGTGATTTAACGTGACGTGACATGACGTGGAGTGATGGAAGTGATGTGAAATAATGTGAAGTGATTTTGATGTAAAGCGATGCGAAGTGAAGTGAAGTGACGTGGTGTGACGTGATGCGAAGTGAAGTGACGTCAAGTGAAGTGATGTGAAGTGAAGTGAGTGATGTGAAATAATGTGACGTGATTTTGATGTGATGTAAAGTGGAGCGATGTAAAATAACGTGAAGTGATTTTGATGTGAAGCGATGTGAAGTGACGTGACGTGAAGTGTGACGTGAAGTGTGACGTGAAGTGTGACCTGACGTCAACTGCAGTGATGTGATGTGAAGTGAGTGGTGTGAAATAATGTGAAGTGATTTTGATGTGATGTGATGTGAAGTGAAGTGACATGACGTGTAGTAATGTGAAGGGATTTTGATGTGAAGCGATGCGAAGTGAAGTGACGTGGCGTGACGTGTGACTTCACGTGTGACGTGACGTCAAGTGAAGTGATCTGAAGTGAGTTATGTGAAATAATGTGAAGGGATTTTGATGTGAAGCAACGTGACGTGAAGCGGCGTGACGTGATGTGAAATAATGTGAAGTGATTTTGATGTGAAGCGATGCAAAGTGAAGTGACGTGGCGTGAAGTGAAGTGTAGTGACGTGACGTCAAGTGAAGGGATGTGAAGTGAGTGATGTGAAATAATGTGATGTGATTTTGATGTGAAGTGACGTGAGCGATGTGAAATAATGTGAAGTGATTTTGATTTGAAGCAACGTGACGTGGTGTGACGTGATGTGACGCGACGTGAAGTGTTGTGATGTGATGTGAAGTGATGCCTCTTCCATGAAAAGTCCTTCAGTTGTAGATGTTTGAAGGTTCTGATTTATGTTCTGTGTGGTTCTGAATTCTCACCAGTGTTTTCTGGTGGCTCTGCTGGAAGTCGGAGTCATGGGGGACTGGTCCTTCCTGTCTGATCTGCTGGACAAGGTCCAGTCTCACTCCACGGTGGTGGGGAAGGTCTGGATGAGCGTCCTCTTCCTCTTCAGGATCTTCATCCTGGCTGCTGGTGTGGATACAATCTGGGGAGATGAACAAGCCAACATGAACTGTAACACCAAAAGCCCCGGATGTAAGAACAGCTGCTACGATCTGTCCTTCCCTCTGTCCCACACACGCTTCTGGGTCCTTCAGATCCTCATCGTCTCCACTCCGACGCTCATCTATCTGGGCCACGTCCTTCTGGTGATCCGCAGAGAGAACAAGTTGAGGAGACGCCTGGAGCAGAAGCTCGGGAAGAACGGGCAGATTAAAGCTCCAAAGTATTCAGATGAACACGGTAAAGTGCAGCTGAAAGGCGTTCTGCTGGTCAGCTACATCATGCAGCTGGTGTTCAAGATAATGCTTGAAGCGGCCTTCGTCGTGGGCCAGTACTTCCTGTACGGATACATCATGATGCCCAGTAAGATCTCATGTCCCAAGTACCCCTGTACAACTCCGGTGGACTGCTTCATCAGTCGGCCCACGGAGAAAACCATCTTCATCGTCTTCATGTTGGCCATGGCCGTCCTCTCTGTGCTCCTCAACATCGTGGAGATTTTCCACCTGATGATCTCGAAAATGATGGAGAGGAAGAGGAGGAGCGGCTTTCTTCCTCCAGAGGTGTACTGCCCCAACAGACCCGCCCACATGTCACGTGACACAGTGACGTTCTGCTGATGGACTGATTCAGACTGGACTTAGTATGACTAAGAGTGGATCTGTGTGAACTCTGACTTTTAGTTTCATCATCACATTGTTTCATCGTTGTTTGTTGTGGTGCAGTTCATTGAAATGTTTTTCCTTTCAAGTCTAAAATGGTCTAAAATTCTTGATCACGAATTAAATAAAAATCTGTGAATTGGTGTGAAAGGTGGATCGTGTTCTTTACCTTTGAAACAGAGGGCAGCGTGGACGCAGCAGGAGCTGATCCCCACATCCACTACTCACATGGCTGTCTGCAGGATGAGTATCACTGAATGATGAAGAGTCAGACTGAAACACTGAATGATGAAGAGTCAGACTGAAACACCGAATGAAGAGTCAGACAAACACCGAATGAAGAGTCAGACTGAAACACTGAATGATGAAGAGTCAGACTGAAACACTGAATGTTGATCAATCTACTTTCAGGGTGACCAGACGCTTCCTGCTCTGAGAGCCGTTTATCCTCAATGACGGAGTGATGAAGTACTTAATAGTGTCTTGTTGAGTCATCACGTCTCATTTCTCCTCCTGCAGGTCGTCAGCATCACATTCACGTTTCCGTCAGCTTCTCTGTTAAAACCTTCAGGTGTCAGAGAATAAAAGTGTCTCGTGTAGAAGCCACCGCGGAGATTACAGCTCCATGTTACACACTGATTATGTCTGAGAGGACAGAAACTCAGCGAACAGATGAGATTAATAATATTTATCATCACGTCAGCTGAGTGTCTCCTGAACAGTCCAACTGTTTTCAACAGTCAGCAGCACAAATATACGTTTCTAAACACTGATTTAAATGAGAGTCTATGGTTTTATAAAATAAAATAAATCAGTGTTTCTGTTGTCTGTCACGTCACTGCGGTGTCCTGATCCTAAAGTGTTTCAACAGTGTTGGACTGACTTCAGACTTCACTGTGGTCCGACTTCTAAAATCAGAGCAGCTGCCTCCTTCTCATCGTGGTTCATAAAATGATGAGAATCAAACCATCGCAGTATGATAACCAGACTGTTGGTTTCATTTCCACCATTCAGTGGAAACATGACTTCCTGACAGATCAGCCTGGCGTGTCAGAAGCTCAAAAAAAGATGAACCAGCAGGAAAAAAGAAAGAAAAAAAGAGAACTGTCTGTTTAGTTTAAACTTGAAACCAAACTTCTTAAAAAAAAAAAATGCCAGTAAAAATATATTTCATTTTAATATTATCCTATATCCTATAATATGAGTTATGCGAGTTAGGGCCTTAAATAAAAACACTGATGAAAATAGTAAAAAGTATATTTTAATGCTTTGAACGACCAAAATATCCAAAATAATTCAGTTATTCACTGAGAGCACTTGTGTTTTCATGATGGGGGTCAGGTGACTCAGTGTCCCCAATCAGAGTGTCCCTGATCAGAGGGTCCCCGATCAGAGTGTCCCCAATCAGAGGGTCATCCTGCTGACGGTCGACGGGACACGCTGAATGTCTGATAGGAAGTTCAGAGTTACTGAGAGAATGACTGACAGATTTCACACAGTCGATCACATCTGAAATCACTGAGGTCATAAAGTCTCAGACAATAAACAAACACATGAATGTTTCTCTTCTCAAAGAAGCTGCTGTTAGACAGACAGACAGAGAGACAGACAGACAGACAGACAGACAGGAGATGAAGAGTTCACAACAGAGAAACTCAGACAGGTGATTTTCTTATTGATCATCGCTCCACACGACCCGTCCTCAGTGGAAGGGCAACAGTAAAGACAACACAGGGGAACAAAGACATGGTGGACGGATGCTGTCCCGTAGCAGGTGCAAGAAAAAGGTCTCACTGGTTGCTAAGCGATGTGGAAGATGAGACAAAAACAAAACTGTGAGGAAATGAAAGTCTGCGTCCAGAGCTCAGGGAGACATCGTGGGACGAGACCTCGAGGTTTCAGTGTCCACGGTGTTCACACTCTGGGCCTCTTGGACACCTCTTGGTCCCAGTCGGTGTCCAGAACATCGTTACTGAGCTCAGTGGAGGCGAACAGAGACCGTCCTGAGGACAGAGCCGTGGAGATGCTGTCAGTCCCAGACAGAGGGCCCAGTTCAAAACACTTCCTCTTCCTCAGACCGATGGAACCGTGCTGGTGAATAAAACCAGCGTCCGTCTTCTCTGTGTCTGTCCCGCCTCTGGACACTGCTGGAGACTCTGTCCCTAGTTCAGGACGCTGTCCTACTGTGGGCTCGGAGGCTGGGGGGGGGTTGCTCCTCGTCCTCAGCGGGCTGTCTGCCATCCTGTCTCTCAGGTGTCTCCGTTCTGGACTCGGTTCTGCCTTCGTGGACTCAGCTGTGCAGGTGAAAGAGAACCTGGAGAGTTTAGCCAGAGTGGAGGAGGCCACTGTGGACCGGAAGGCTGCTGGGCTCCTGATGGGTCCTGGTTCTGCAGGTGGTTCTGCAGGTGGTTCTGGAGTGTCATCAGTGTTGATGCTGGCTCTCTGCTGGTCTTCTGTAGAACCACCTCCAGTTTCTTTGTCCTCTCTGGAGGGGAACACCTCGTGGTCCGGTTCTGGTCCACCCCCTGCTGATGGACTGTGGAGCTGGTTCTGGTTTGGGATTGGTCGAACTGGGTCCTCCTGTGTGTTCAGTCTCATCCTCCTTGGCCTGAACATGAAGCCTGACAGATGTGCGTTCAGGTCTGTGTGTCTTCCAGCTGCCATCTTCTCTTTGAGGACAGAACTCATGGTCCGAGAGACGGCCCCGTCCCTCCCGTCGTCCTCCTCACGTCTTCTCTCTGGGTCAGAGGACCGTCTGTCCTCATCTCGGACGTATGAGGGACAGTGTTTATCTGCAGACGACACCCTGTCTCCATGTCCCCCTCCGTCCTGCTCACACTGCTGACTCGGCTGTCTGAGTCTTCTGTGTCTCAGGTTCTTCTGAATCGGACCTCCTGATGACTCTGGACCGGTTCCACCTCTTCGTCTCTCAGACTGCAGGATCTCCTCCTGGTTTACATGTTTCCTGATAGTTTCTGGAGGATCTGGATTGACACGGCGTCTCAGCGTTGACCCGGTGGTGCTGAGGACGTCCTCCTCAGTTGGACAGCCGGACTGTTCGGACCCCGTCGACACATCTGACCAGCTGGAGGTTGGATTTCTGTTCAGGTTCTGTTGAGTGGATGTGATTATGGGCGGGGCCATCTCCTCTGGTGACAGTGATGGAAAGATGGAGCCACTCCCTACTGTGATATCACTCCTCAGGCTCCTTCTGATGTCCCGGCCCTGTGATTGGCTGATGTCCCGGCCCTGTGATTGGCTGACGTTCCGGCCCTGTGATTGGCTGATGGAGTGTGTGTCGCTGTGATCAGTCGGAGGGTTGAATATGGAGCTCCTGCTCTTCAGCCTGGTAAACAGAGGAAACACCTGAAGTAAACTCACCTGTGTTCACTTCTGTAGCACAAATCTCTCTGTGGTCGCTGATCAACATCACTGATCACAGTCCATTGGATCAATTATTGAATTACGTAACATCGGATTTTGGGACCAAACTTTCACTTCAGGGATTTTGTTTCTCATTTAAATGATCACCTACATCCAACATCATCAAATCATCCAACATCATCAGATCATCCAACATCAAATCATCCAACATCATCAGATCATCCAACATCATTAGATCGTCCAACATCCTCAGTATAACTGAGACTCACCTGTCCAGTCGGTCCATCTCCCTCTGCAGGAGGTGTGGCAGGTTCAGTCCCTGCAGCAGAGTCTGACACTGTGTCTGATACTGCTGATGTGGGTCATCGGGGAACGAGGTGAGTAACGCATTTACGTTTCCCAGCAGAGCTCCGCCCTGAAAGAGGAACTCCTTTTAAATGTTGGTCCATCGTGGATAAATACGTCACTGACACAGCTGCAAATATCAACTTATACTGCCGAGCACTATTCAGGTTTGGTTGGTCCATACCTGCATGGAGCACTCCATGACAGAGACAGCGACAACAGCGTCCTCTGTGGTGACGGTCTCTCTGTACATGAGCCGGGCGTGAGCTGCAACGTAAAAACAACTCTGTGTCACCGCAACCGCTTAATGCCGTCAGCTATTCAGACACCTTTCAACTTATTTACATTTTCTGTGCAGGATCATGTTTTCTACCTACAACCCTGTTTCCAGAGAGGTTAGCACCCTGTGGGAAATAAATAATACCAGAATGTCGTGATTTGTACATCATGTAAACTAATATATTCAATATAAAATAGACCAAAGACAACATATCAAATGTTGAATCTGTTGTTTTATAAAAAGATCTGCTCATTTTGAATTTGATGGCTGCAACACATCCCTATAAAGTTGGGACAGGATCATGTTCACCACTGTGTTGCATCACCTCTTCTTTTAACAACACTCTGTAAACGTTTGGGAACTGAGGAGGCCAGTTTCTGGAGTTTTGAAGGTGAAATGTGGTCCCATTCTTGCCTGATAAAGGATTTGAGCTGCTCAACAGTTCAGGGTCTCCTTTGTTGTATTTTTCATGTCCTGATGCTCCAGATGTTTTCAATGATTGACAGGTCTGGACTGCAGGAGGCCAGTTTATCAGCGGACTCTTCTACTACGGAGCCATGCTGCTGGAATACGTGCAGAATGTGGTTGGACGTTGTTCTGCTGAAATAAACAAGACCTTCCCTAAAAGAGATGTTGTCTGGATGGCAGCATATGTTGCTCCAAAACCTGAATATATCATTCAGCATTAATGCTTCCTTCCAGATGTTCAAGCTACCCCTGCCATGTGCACTAATGCATCCCTGTACCATCACAGATGCTGGCTTTTGAACTGAGTGCTGATAACAAGCTGGATGGTCCCTCTCCTCTTTAACCTGGAGGATGTAGTGTCCATGATTTCCAAACAAAATCTCAGATTGTGATTCATCAGACCACAGGACAGTTTTCCACTTCACATCAGTCCATCTTCAATGATCTCGGGTCCAGAGAAGGCAGCGGTGTTTATGGATCATGTTTCTATCTGGTTTCTTCTTTGGAGAGTTTTAACCTGCATTTGTGGACGCATATTATGAACCGTAGATGATGAAACCCACTAATTCTTTGTAGTTTTACGTTGAGGAACATTATTCTTAGATTGTTGCACTATTTTCACACAGTCTTTCACAGAGTGGTGAACCTCTCCCCATCTTCACTGCTGAGACTCTGCCTCTCTGAAATGTTTTTTTTTTTTTTTTTTTGTATTACACCACGTCTTTTGTTGAACCAGTCACAAGGTTTTTAGATGTGTTACAGCCAGAAGTGACCAAAACCCCTGAATCAGAGGTCAGCTGGAGGTCAACTGACTGTAGATCCATGCCTCTGTAAAGGACTGAACAGACCTGAGGTCCAGAGGTTTCTCACCTTCAGCCAGCCGGCTCAGACTCTCCAGCATGCGGATGGTGGTGCGGGCAGCGTTGCGGCCGTCGCTCTGCCTCTGCAGCTGGTAGTAACGTGTCAGGATGCAGTCGGCCTCCTCGGACAGCTGCGGCTGCAGCCGTCGGATCACGCTGAAGTACGCCTTCATTTTGTCCATCGGCCAGAGAGAGGACGACTCTGCAGGAAGGCCTGACTCAACAGACGGAGACTGCAGGTTTATCACCTCATTATTCATGTCACAATATTACAATAAATGTTTTAAAATCATATTTAACCAAAGATTATAATAATAAATAATGTTAGTGTTCGGATGAAACAATAGTTTGAAATGTATCAGTAACTTTATGTTCAGAGTATTCAAGACATATTTTACACTGTAGTTATTAATTATAACATCACAATACACTCGTGAAAATATTCAGACTTTATTCTTTTTTAGCAGCTCAGTTCCAAATTTAAAATCACTTCCTGTACCTCTGTCCTCCAGAATAAAAGAGGAGATGATGCGGTCCCACTCTGGGTTTCTGGTGTCCAGCAGAACCAGAACCAGATCGAAGCGACTGAGCAGAGGACTGGCCAGAGCCACGTTCACTGACAGAGGCTCGTTGGGATCGTACTGGCCTTTAGGGTTGGTGGCTGCCAGGATGGTGGTCCGGGTGTTCAGCTTACACACTATCCTGGGGAGAGGAGGGGAGGAGGAGGAGGAGAGAAGGGAGGAGAGGAGAAGAGAGGGGAGGAGAGGAGAAGAGAAGGGAGGAGAGAGGGGAGGAGAGGAGAGGAGAGGAGAGGAGAGGAGAGGAGAGGAGAGGAGAGGAGAGGAGAGGAGAGGAGAGGAGAGGAGAGGAGAGGAGAGGAGAGGAAAAACCTCAATACGTGCAAAAGGCAAATAAAGTGTGTGTGTGTGTGTGTGTGTGTGTGTGTGTGTGTGTGTGTGTGTATGTGTGTGTGTGTGTGTGTGTGTGTGTGTGTGTGCGTGCGTGCGTGCGTGCGTGCGTGTGTCGTACCCTGCCTTGGCCACACTAATGGACTGCTGCTCCATGGCTTCGTGGATGCTGATGCGGTCGTGTTCCTTGATGCTGTTGAACTCATCAATGCAGCACAGACCTCCATCGGACAGAACCAGAGCCCCCGCCTCCAGGTGCCAGTCCCCCCCGTCCTTCACCGCGGCCACCGTCAGCCCTTCAGAGGACACGTTCACTCATGTCAACTGATTATGGTTATTTATGTACGGTCAGAATGAAGAAGCGCATCCAGCTGTGACTCCGGACACATGATGAACAGAGGAACAGCTGACGGCGAGGACCCACCTGCACTTGTTGATCCGATTCCAGCTGTGAGGACAGAGCGGGTCATGATCTTCGCTGCGTACTTCAGGAACTGAGACTTCCCCGTGCCGGGGTCTCCAACCAGCAGCATGTGACACTCACCTGGAGAGGAGGGAGGAGAGACACTGAGGACCAGACACAGAAACCAGGACACAGAGACCCGGTATGGGAGGTCCGGTACAGTCACCGGTCTGCAGGACACCGGAGAGATTTGAGGAGGACTGGAGGGGAACACACTGAGATTACACACAGTGTTTAAACTTCAGCAATTAAAGCACTTCACTGTCTTCTGTCTCTCATTCACCTGTTTTCAGTGAAGGACGATGATCCCTGAAGTCTGTCTCGGTTCAACTGTTAAATTATAAACTGAAACTGACTCCGAGTTCACAGACGTACCTCTGATCTTGGGGCCAGAGGAGTCGGTCCTCTGCACCCCTCCGGCCAGCACCATGGCAACGGCCAGTTTGATGACATACATGCCAAACACCTGCGGACAGAGGCTGGACAGGATGTGATTCCTCCCTGCAGACGGAGAGCCAAGCGTTTTAAATAACAGGAAATATAAGATGAAGGTGAAGCAGAGTCCTGAGGACAGTTAATGTACCAGCGATGGGATCGTGTATGTAGCTCCTCCAGAACTCTTCAAACTCTTTCTGAGCATCCTTCACCAGCAGAGCATCGGCCACCTGCTGGTTGTTCACCTCTATGTTGTTGGCTCGGAGGACCAGCTCCACGTCGCAGCGGGCGCCGTCGTACATCGGCTTCCAGCGCAGACACATCACGCCATAAACGGTGACGTCATCTCCTGGAAGCAGAGGTCAGAGTGACCAACAGCGGCAGCACGGCACCATCGGAAAGCACAAACAGGTTTCTGAGGTCATACAGACAGTGAGAATGTTTCTACTTGAACTATGAAATACTGTAAACAGATAAATTTATCAGCTGTGATGTTTACTAAACCTGACAGTAGAAACAGGAGAAGTGATCGTGTGTATTTTAGTACGACTGAAGGTATTGATCAGATGAACATCAGGAGAGACGGCTGCTCTTATTGTGAAGGAGACGCAGGAAACCAAAGAATACGTAGAGAATGTTTTACACCTGTTAAACATTTCTGATGTCAGAGGCAGAAATTATTCAGACAGATCGTCTGTCCAGAGATGATATTTTAGAGTTATTGAATTAACTGAATGCTGATCGACAGCCAACAGCGTTCTGTAGGTATCACTGCTAGGATATCCCAGTCCAGTTCTTCTGGGGAGCTGTCCCAGATCCTGAATGTGTATCCGTCCCAGGTCCTGAATATGTCCCCGTCCAAGGTCCTGAATGTGTCACCGTCCCAGGTCCTGAATGTGTCTCCGTCCCAGGTCCTGAATGTGTCCCCGTCCTATGTCCTGACTGATTTTCTGTCCCAGGTCCCGAATGTGTCACCGTCCCAGGTCCCGAATGTGTCACCGTCCCAGGTCCCGAATGTGTCATCGTCCCAGGTCCCGAATGTGTCACCGTCCCAGGTACCGAATGTGTCACCGTCCCAGGTACCGAATGTGTCCCGTCCCGGGTCCTGAATGTGTCCCGTCCCGGGTCCTGAATGTGTCACCGTCCCGGGTCCCGAATGTGTCACCGTCTCGGGTCCCGAATGTGTCCCCGTCCCAGGTCCTGAATGTGTCCCCGTCCCAGGTCCTGAATGTGTCACCGTCCCGGGTCCTGAATGTGTCCCGTCCCAGGTCCTGAATGTGTCCCTCAGAGTTCACAGGTTGCGTCATAAGGTTCACTGAATGAAATCAAGTCAGCTGCTCATCACAGAAAGATCTCACCATCTTCTCCTAATTTAATCTATTGATCTTTTTGTTTTTCCCACATTGACTTCCTCACTGATTTCTTTATTTCAATGGGATCAGATTTTCTTTTCCTTCTGCGGTCGTTTTTTTTTTCATGGCTGGAATCACTTTAACACACAAACACCTCCTTCAAATAGAGTGATTTTTGCCTCATATTAATTATTCTAAAAACAAACCTCAGTATAAATCACAGCTTCGCTGTTCATGTGTTTGGAGGTTCCGTGTGACTTTGAACTTGAATTTCAGCCCCATTGGAGCGGTTTGATGAACTGTCTTCATCTCATCAAACCTTCGTATCTACAGTTCTCACCAGATTTACAGCCGTCCACCAGGTCATCCTCCAGAACCACCACCAGTGACCGCGGGACACTGCCCACGGACAGACGCTGCACCTGAGGACACCACAACAAATGAATGAAACCGTACAAGACTTGAAGGCCCTGGTGCTCCGGTAGCGTACCTGCTCCTGGATCTTGATCTCCTGATAGTCCCTGCAGGCAGCCGGCTCTCCTCCTGCAGACAGACAGCTGAACCTGAAGGAGTTACAGGCAGCAGGGTTCGGACAGGAAGGAGGAGGAACTAAGGAGGAGAACTGGTCAAAGTCCGCCTGAACTGAGAACACGTGACGACACTTTGTACACATGTAGTCACGCTCATACTCCAGAACCTGGAGGAGGAGCAGGAGGAGGAGGAGGAAGAGGAAGAAGAGGAGGAGATTGAGGAAGAAGAGGAAGAGGAGGAGGACGAGGACGAGGAGGAGGGAGGAAAAAAGAGGAGGAAGAGGGGGGAGGAGGGGGAGGAGGAGGAGATAAAAATGGAAGAAAGAGGATGAAGAGGAGGAGGAGGGAGGAAGAGGAGGAAGAGGAGGAGGAGGGGGAGGAGGAGATAAAAATGGTGTCACACGCAGCATTCATGTCCCGGTCAGCTACAAACTGTTCAGGTGAGATGCTGTTACCTTGGCAACGCTGGTCCTGATGACAGTACCCGTCACAGACAGGAAGTGTCCTACATCTCTGGAGCGGGGGATGGTGTCTCTGGTCAGCTCTGGACACACCGGCAGACCTGGACATGAAGATCAGAGTCACTTGAACAGGAGAATCAGCAGGAAACACTTTTCATATCTGGACGTGAATATTAATAAACAAACACCAGTCTGAACATCATCTGTGATCTCCGAGGCTGGAAGAGCTGAGAGCATCAGCGCAGGAGGACCAGCACCCCTGGATCAGGTAATACAACCCTGAACATCATCATCTACTGCTGCAGGTCCTTCATGGTGCTTCAGCTAGAGATTCAATACGCTGCTTCTATTTTATGTTGGAGTCCAGTCAAGGAAACGTTCAGACTCTGGAGCAGCTACAGTCCTGCCTGTGTGACATACAGCAGCAACAGCAGTAATAATAATAATAATAATAATAACAGTAATAATAATAATGATAATTACAGTAATAATAATAATAATAACTGGAATAATAATGATGATAATTATAATAGTAATAATAATAACTGGAATAATGATGATGATAATCATAGTTGTAATAATAATAATAACTGGAATAATAGTAATAATAACAGCAATAATAATATCTGTAAACATGTAACCAACAGCTGTATGTCTGACCATGTAAACATGTGACAAACAGCTATATGGCTGACCATTGAAACATGTGACCAGCAGCTGGATGTCTGACCATGTAAACATGTGACCAACAGCTGTATGTCTGACATGTAAACATGTGACCAACAGCTGGATGTATGACCATGGAAATATGTGACCAACAGCTGTATGTCTGACATGGAAACATGTGACCAACAGCTGGATGTCTGACATGTAAACATGTGACCAACAGCTGGATGTCTGACATGTAAACATGTGGCCAACAGCTGGATGTCTGACATGGAAACATGTGACCAACAGCTGGATGTATGACCATGTAAACATGTGACCAACAGCTGGATGTCTGACATGTAAACATGTGACCAACAGCTGGATGTATGACCATGTAAACATGTGACCAACAGCTGGATGTCTGACATGTAAACATGTGACCAACAGCTGGATGTATGACCATGTAAACATGTGACCAACAGCTGGATGTATGACCATGTAAACATGTGACCAACAGCTGGATGTCTGACATGTAAACATGTGACCAACAGCTGGATGTATAACCATGGAAACATTTGACCAACAACTGGATGTCTGACATGTAAACATGTGACCAACAGCTGGATGTCTGACCATGGAAACATGTGACCAACAGCTGGATGTCTGACATGTAAACATGTGACCAACAGCTGGATGTCTGACCTCTGGAGCATGTGACCAACAGCTGGAAGTCTGACATGTAAACATGTGACCAACAGCTGGATGTCTGACCTCTGGAGCATGTGAACAACAGCTGGATGTCTGACCTGTGACCTCCAGCCAGATGTCTGACCTTTGACCCCCAGCCAGATGTCTGACCTGTGATGCGGGCGTGGAGAGTGCAACTTCCTGTCCTCTCCGTCCATTTCTGTCCTCCGTCATCCTTTGAGAGCTCCGCTGCTTTTCTTCGGAGCACTTTGTCGAACACAGCCAGGACGTCACGCGGGAAGGCGTTGAAGAAGTCCCCGACCTGTGACATCATCAGCATGAGACCAGTGTTGGTGCAGAGGAAAGAATCACATCTGTGAAAAATAACACGAGAACTACATGTACACATGACATCACCTCCATGTTGGCTTCGAACAGAGTCATGGCGTTGACCACGACGGGGCGATGGGTCTCTCCGTCTCCATCGGTGTCTGCAGAGAGCTGGATGATGTCGCCGTGGTGATGCTCTGTCAGGTAGGTTTCGAACACGCGGCTGATCAGAGCCTCCTGCTCTGGACTCATCGACATGCCGCAGCCATGGGAACCTGTGAGGAGCAGAGAAGAGGAGGAGTCACACGAACGGAGGACAACAACAGCACCATGTTCAGAAATAAAACACCTCCTCCTGTTCACGGTGTCAGCTGTGAAGAAAAGATGCTGACATGTGACCCAGCAGCATGTGACACCAGGATCACATGTTCACACAACATATGTTTATGATAAAGAGTGAAGAGCAGACAGCTGGGATTCACCAGGAGCCAATCAGATGGTCAGCAGAGGTCAGAGTTCACGTATCAGTCAGTCTTTACACTAATATAAATAAAAATTTAATCATTATGTTAATGATGAACACAGTGCTGAGGTGTTACGTCTATTGTCGCATGTCATTCAGAAAGTTTATCCACAGGACGTCACGTGACGATAAATAAATAAAATAATAATCAGGTGATGACGTGCCGACCTGAGCTGTCAGCTGCTGCAGTGACTCCTCCTCCTCCTCCTCCAGGTGTTTCTGTTTGAATGAAGACTTCAGTCAACACGCTGCGACGTCGTGACGTCATTAACATATTTATAGTGAGGAAACATGAAGGAAGCAGCAACCGTCCGGACTTGTGGTCCAAATACACCGGAGGACAGAGGACACCGTGCTTGACCGGGACAAACCTCTCTATCATGTAAACAAGTCAAGCTGCGCGGGCTGCTGTTTCTTCTTCTTCTTCTTCTTCCGGTTCCTCTTCCGGTCTGTGACGTGCACTGCTGCTCCCTGCTGGTGCGGAGTGAAGCGGAGATGAATCTGTGTGATAAGGCTGCAGTCTTTCTCAATTCATCCTTCATCTGGTGTCTTTCTGGATCATATTTAATATGATAAATGTGTGGACGTATGTTTTCTCCTCCTGGCAGTGCTCACATCGACCAGCTGGACAGTTTCCTGTTGAAGTCAGTGTGAAGTTGAGATCTTTCTTTCACCGTCCTGGAAACAACAGGTGGACTCAGGATTAACTTGTTTCTTTAAAGTGAGACAGTGACAGTGATGCCTTTTAATACCAATCAAATATATATATATATATATATATATTGTGGATCTAAAATAAACAGTTTTCAAAATGTGATTTTCCAAATAAAAGTGATCCCCCAAGTTAAAGCCACAAACTGTGCTGCTGACTGTTGAAGTAAAACTAAACATTTGCAATAAAGCTGCTTCAAAGTAAAATAAATTCAGTCTGTTTACAGAAGATGGGTTTTAGTCTCAAATTTAAAAATGTCATCATTTTGGTGACACAAAGTAAGAATGAAGTGTAGAATTAATGCTTTAATAATAATAAACTGGCTCATCTTCCCCATGTGTCATCTAGCAGTTTACAGTTACCATCATGCTAACAGGATAGCCTCTTATTACTGAGGCACGAACACACCAGATGTCTTTAAACTTGTCTGTTATTGTTCAGAAAACACAATCATGACTCTTTAAATATAAAAAAAAACAACACTTTGAAAAGTAAAAAACTGTTTTTAGGATTGAAATGTATCCATGTATGTTTCATTCAGAACTGTTCCTCTGATCTCTGGTTTAAAGGTTAAATATCTTCAGTCTGAACTTGGAGGATAAATCCTCAAAAACATCATAATTAGCAGATAATAAAATCCATTAAAATGAACTAAATTTACTAGAATATGAATTTACTGACACGTTCTTTATAAAAAATAATAGTTTTATTTTCCATCTGAACAGACCAGATCAAACACTGCTGTTTAGAAACATACGTCCGGTATTCATAGATTTAGGTGGTAAAAGTGGAAGAATGAGAAGAATAATGTTAATAATAAAGTTTCATCCAGAGAGAGGAGCCGTCCAGCAGCAGGAGGTCCGAACACAGACCGAACACCAGAGGAGACCTGAGGTTACCGAGCAGGTTGTCATGACGACAGAAGTTATTCATCTATGAAGTGGATGAGTGCGGTGAGAGCTCACATCTTCAAACATCGTCAGGGATGAATTGGTGTGAAGAACATTCCTATGACACCCGGAGAGAACCGAGCCGTAGCTGGTCCATCCTCAACTTTAAACTTTATGGATGAAACAGATGTAAACGTGTGATGTCACTCTCTCTTCACCACACAGCTGATCTGTTACTCGGTTACCTGGAGTTTAATACACAGGCCTGTGTCACCACCTCACCTCCAGGCGCGCGCACACACACAGACACACAGACACACACACACACACACACACACACACACACACAGACACACACACACACAGCTTGAACATTTGGGGTTATAAAGGTGTAATCTGTTTGATAATCTGTTAATATTCATGTATTACTTAATGTGGTCATCTGTGAAGTGTTAAAACGGAGGTGAGATCACAGACTGAATAAAAAAAAGAATGCAGCTTTAAAGTGTAATACCACTGAGGACCATTAGGGGCTGTCTCCAACAGACTCCTATTGAAAAAACATCCAAGTTCTCTCCTGAAATAAAAGTCAGTAAATGTTTTCCATCATGGCATCTTTAGATAAATTCCCTCCTTCTGAAAATAACTTCTGACTCCTAAAAACAGAAATGGTGACTTCAGACCGGCAGCTTGCAGACCAACGGTAACACCATGGTGACATCACGGTGTGACCAGTGTGTCCAGGTGTGGAGGACGCCGGTGTCACTGGGAGACGCAGCTGTCCCCCATGTACTGAGCGTAGCGGTCTGACATGCTCCTCCTCAGCTCGTCAATGTCCCTCCTTAGCTGGCCGACCTCCAGCAGCCTGAACTGGAGCTCCTCCTCCACCACCAGGCCGGAGTCGCTCTTCTCTGCTGAGACGCTCAGCGCTGGACACACAGGAAGGACAACAAGTTATCACCCAGCGAGGACATTCACAGAGACAACAGCGTACATGAAGCTGTCGGAAGATGCTCCATAATTAAAGGTCCTGTGTTATATCAATAAAGCAGGTTGATGTGAGTCCAAACCATCAGAGCCTGTGTTCAGTTTGTTTTCTCTGTATTACTATAAAAAGCTTTGCTTGTTTACATTAGGATGTAACATCTGTGTGAATATTTTCTTACAAAACATTAATAAATGTTCACAAACCAAACGTCACTCCCTGTAGGAGTCCAGTTAGTGTGATGAGCTAAATTTTGTTTGTTTTAAAAAATAAAAAAAAAACTTTTTGTGGAAAAATATACTTTTTTGTGAAAAAAAAAAAAACTACCTTTTTTGTGGCTAAATAAACGTTTTGTGCCTAAATAAACCTTTTTTTGTGCATAAAGTTGGAACGGAAGTTTTCACTCTGAACAAGGTTTGGATCCTACACTCCCTGTGCTGCTCTGATGAAGTTTAAAAGTGCAGGTGTGTGTTGTCCACCTACACTTCATGCCCAGCAGCAGAGACAGGTTGGGCTCCTTGCCCTGCGCTCTCTGAGCCAGGATGCTGCAGAGACCCTGGAGGTCCAGCAGACACAGGGACATCTCCTTCAGCAGCCGGCCCAGCTCCGGCATCTCCACGTGGGGTAAAGGATGCACCAATGACCCTTCGTCCTCCAGCCGTTGCTTCTGAAAAGGAAAACAGAGGCACATATTTCAGTTCAGGTAAATCCAGCAGAGAATCACTGGTGTCATCCTGCAGAAAACCCGACTCATCAGAGATCATCTCCTGTGATCCGTCTGATACCAGAGATCTGTTAGCTTCTCTCCTGGAGGGGGAACTGCTCTGTGTGGGTATGAAGGACTGTTCTAAGGTCAGTAAACACAACAACTGGACACTAATGAAAACATCTTTATATACATAAACATCATTATCATCATAAGCCTTTTTTTTATGTCTCCATGACAACGACAGCCATCAGGGCGCTTCATGTTCTCAGGTCGTCTGTCCATCAAGTTCTCATCCTGTTCTCAACTACGACTCGATGGAAGATGTTCAAACTCAGTTCACATGTTACTTTGGACTCAACAGTGAACTGATTAGAGGCTGGGGTCAAAGTTCACTGTGACCTCAGAAAACACTTCATACCTGAAGTATTCATATTGTAACTATGACATCACTGATACCTGTGGGGGGCCTGTGGGCGGGGGGCCCACGCTCTCCTCCTTCTCCAGTAGATGGGACGGCTGTCCATGAGGAAGGCCTCTCTTCTTCTGCAGTCGTGTACTGGTGGCCTGAGAGGAGGATGGTGATGACAATGATGATGATGATGCAGAAGTGTTTAAATAACCTAAAAGAAATGCTTTCAACTGCTGGAAACCAAGAAAATGAACACAAGCTAAATGCTTACTTTTGGTTTCTAATATGAACATCTAGTATCTACCGGAGAACATCTAGTATCTACTGGAGAACATCTGTTATCTACCAGAGAACATCTGGTATCAACCATAGAACATCTAGTATCTACCATAGAACATCTGTTATCTACCATAGAACATCTGTTATCTACCATAGAACATGAAGGATGTTGATCAGTTTACCATCAGCTGGGAGGTCAGTCTCTCAATCTGTTCCTTCTGATACTCAAACAGCTGGTGGAGAACAGAGAACATGGTCAGGGCTTCTTCAGTTTGTCTAAATGTGTGTTGTATACGTGTGTGTTGTGTGTTGTGTGTGTGTGCGTGTGTGCGTGTGTGCGTGTGTGTGTGTGTGTGTGTGTGTTGTGTGTGTTGTGTGTTGTGTGTTGTGTGTTGTATGTTGTGTGTGTTACCCTGCTGCTGTGGTCCTGCTGCTCCAGAAGCTCCGTGTTCTCCACCACCAGTCGTTTCAGGTCCTGCATGGGCAGCCGGACTCCATCATCCAGACACTGCTGCACCTTCTGCTGCAGGCTGCATGCACACGCACACGCACATACACACACGTGTCAGGAAGACAGACACAGAGACACACACAGGCACACACAGGTGATGATCTACCTGTGTACAGATGCCATCAGCTCCTCCTCCCTCTCAGCCTGCAGCTCCAGTTTGAAGTCTTTCTCCTTCATCAGACAACCTCCTTCCTCCAGACTCCTCTGTAACCAACACACTCTCTTCTCCAGATCATCAGCCTTCTGCTGGACCTCCTCCTGCTGGACACACACACACACACACACACACACACACACACACACACACACACACACACACACACACACACACACTGGTGTCATTAGCACAGAGCATGTATTATATTATATCTAGTTTCTTCTTTGGAGAGTTTTAACCTGCATTTGTGGATGGTTTTCACAAGTGTTCCTGAGCCCATGCAGTGATTTCCACTCCAGAATAGTGTGTTTTTAATGCAGTGCTGCCCGAGGGCCCGAAGATCACCACCATTTCTCCAGATTCTCTGAATCTTTTAATGATATTATGAACCGTAGACGATGAAATCCACTAATTCTTTGTAGTTTTACGTTGAGGAACATTATTCTTAGATTGTTGCACTATTTTCCCAGTCTTTTACAGAGTGGTGAACCTCTCCCCATCTTCACTGCTGAGTGAGTCTGCCCCTCTGAAATCATCTTTTTATACCCAATCATGTTGCTGATCTGTTGCCATGGTGACCTAACTAGTTGCGAGATGTTCCACCAGCTGTTTTTATTTTGTTACACAACTTTTTCAGTCTTTTGTTGACTCTGTCACAGCTTTTTAGAGACATGTTGCTGCCATCAAATTCAAAATGAGCAGATATTCTTATAAAACAATAAAATGTATCAGTTTCAACATTTGATATGTTGTCTTTGGTCTATTTTTTTAATTAAATATGGTTTTATGTGATTTGTAAATCATTGCATTCTGTTATTTACCTTTTACACAGCGTCCCAACTTTTTTGGAAACTGAGTTGTATATGTGTATATGTGTGTCTCTGTGTATTTACCTGTATATATACAGTAGCAGTCACAAGTTTGGACACATCTTCTCATTCAATGGCTTTTCTTTATTTTTATTTTTTTTTCTACATTGCAGATTAATATTGAAGACATCAAAACTATGAAGGAACACATATGGAAGCATTTCTGTGGGCTCTAACCTGAGGTTCTGTTAAGTTGCAGTTTCTGAGGCTGGTAACTCTAATGAATGTATCCTCTGCAGCAGAGGTAACTCTTGGTCTTCCTGTCCTGGGGCGGTCCTCATGAGAGCCAGTTTCATCAGAGCATTTGATGGTTTTCGCAACTGCACTTGAGGATACATTCAAAGTTCTTGAAATTTTCCAGATTGACTGACCTTCCTGTCTTAAAGTAATGATGGACTGTCATTTCTCTTTACTTAGTTGAGTGGTTCTTGCCATAACATGGATTAGAACTGTAGTCGAATAGACCTATTCACTGTACAGAACAGTGCACCAACCCTGCCTCTGCACAACACAACTGATGCTCTCAAACACATTAAGAAGGCAAGAAATTCCATAAATTAACTCTTGACAAGGCTCACCTGTTAACTCAAAACCATCCAGGTGACGACCTCATGAAGCTGATTGAAAGAATGCCAAGTGTGTGCAAAGCTGTCATCAAAGCAAAAGGTGGCTACTTTGAAGAATCTAAAATATAAAACATATTTTGGTTTGTTTAAAACTTTTTTTTGTTTACCACATAATTCCATGTGTCTTCCTTCATAGTTTTGATGTCTTCAATATTAATCTTCAATGTAGAAAAAAATGAAAATAAAGAAAAACCATTGAATGAGAAAGTGTGTCCAAACTTTTGACTGCTACTGTACATGTGTATATGTGTGTCTCTGTGTATGTACCTGTATGTATACACATGTGTATATGTGTGTGTACCTGTTTGGCCTGTTCCTGCACCTCGTCCAGGGTGGGTAGGTCCGACAGATATCTCTCCAGAGTCTCGATGCGTTGCTGTTTCTCCTGGTTCTGGTCACTCTCTCTCTGAAACTTCTTCTTCAGACTGCTGATGTAACGATCCCTTGTCCTGATCTGTTAACACAGACATCCGTCATCATGTCAAGATACATGAAATCATTCTTCATCTCGGTGCCTCCTCTCTGCAGTACCTTCTCCTCCAGCCTCCGGATGTCCTCCGTGTATCTCTGTGTGACCTGCTTGAAGAGCTCGCTCTGATGGAGAACCTCCAGTTCGGCCACCGCTAACTTCCTGCCCAGTTCTTCGCCACAGCAGCGTCGGTCGGAGGGCTGTCTGCAGGGCGCTCTCAGGGCCGAGTCCTGGTGGACAGGAACAACTACAGCTTTTATTCTGAAAATATCTAACGTAGTTATCAGTTGATTTACTATGAATACTGATGACTGTGACCTCCACACTGAGGAGGTGAGGCTCATCCAGCCAGCCTCTCTGACTGTGCAGCACCTGCTGCGCTCGCAGCTCGTTCTCTCTGATCCGGGCGTGCAGCTGCAGGATCTGCTGCTTCTGTCTGAAACACACATAAATCTCATATATATCCTGTGTGTAGACAGCATGTGCAGGTAACACAGACCTCCAGATGATCAGAGCTGGGTTGGTGGGATGTGAGTGTGAAGTTTGACCCTGTTTTTTTTTAATTGTTGTGATCAGAAATGTTTGATTTTGCGGTGGACTTTCTCCAAAATGTCGATGTAATTTGAGTTTTAAGTGACTTTTTTGCACAAAATTGCAGGAATTAGAAAATAATTGCAAGTCGAGAAAGAAAAATTTGATTTTTTTTTTTTTTAAGCACTACCCGATGAAGGAATAAATCTGTAATCTCTTCCTGTGATAATAATCATGCTGCATATCACAGAGATATTTTAGTTCTCATCTTTTTATATTTATTGAACTTAGAGAACCATGAGGCTCAAAGTTCCTAAAAGGTCCTAAAAGCTGCGTATGTTTCCAGAACAGACCATCTGTGACTGGAAAATAGAAACAAGGACTACATCAGCTGTCAAAATAAGAGCTTTAGATGCTGTTTAATTCATGTTCATTCAACACATAGACCTGCTGGATGAAACAAACAAAGAGACGTCTCTGACAACTGGACGTGTGTAGAAAACTCATTTAACATCCAGTAATATGGAATCACTTCCTTTGATCACAAACATTTAATCACATCATTTTAATGTGAAGAATACATTTCCCACAAACCCCATCACTTCCTGTTTCTCCTCTTGAGTTTTATTTGGTGATGAAAACATGAGCAGAGTCTTTCTAACTGTAAATGAGGAGTTATTTTCATTCATAAAGACAGTTTTGTTTGAAAAGACTTACTTTCTGTTTTAATACTTTCAGCACAGATTCTGATGATGATGTTTTTTGAGGAAAAATCACGTAAATTTGAAAAAATAGCAAGCTCCAGCAAATATTGCGGAGTTTGCTTGAATTGGCGTTAATTAATGTGATTTCCTGGACGGACTGATTAGATTAGATACTGATGGAGGAAAGCAGGAGAGAACAGGAGCAGGTGAGTGTCACGCTCTGCCCCCTGGGTAATGTAGTTTATCCAGAGCCTCTATGAATGTCCCAGATAAGCTGATATTTAGGACGTAGAAAAGAGAAGCAGCAGAAGAAAAATCCTCAAACATCTGAAACGGAAGGAACTTTTTAATGGAGGAGTGATGAAATGTTTCAGTCAGCTGATGTCAGAGATGGAGTTTAGTTATGTAGAGAAGGTATTTCTGTCCCAGCCTCTGATTGGGTGTAACGACCTCTTAAACAGAGGAAGACTTCTGGTGAAAGAAAAACTGAAAAATCTGACTGTCCTCGTGGTGTTGTTCAATTACATCACTTTTATCTGTGGGAGCTGGTCTGAATGAAGTGTGTGTGTGTGTGTGTACCTGTCTATCTCCAACTCTCTCTGTCTTAGCAGCCCCTGTTTCACCTTCACCACAGTGTTGATGGGCAGAGACGTCCCCAGCAGCATCTGGTAACACACACACACACACACACACACACAGAGAGAATCAACACACAAGAACAACATGACAACATGTGATGGCATCAGTAAAGATTGTGATGTGCAGCGGCAGGACAAAGAAAAGGAACAGCTTCCTGCAAAAACTGATAATAAAGTGATGTCTGATGACTGAAGTCACAGTGAGCAACACAATGTCGTTCAACCACATCACTCTAACACGCTTCAGTCGGTGTTGTTTAAACCTATGATGCAGCAGTCGGTCCAGCACTATGAAGCCAACACCTGTCACTGACTGATGTTGGAATATTATATATAATAACAACGGTGGATGAAGTAGTTGGTACATTTAACAGCTCACTGACAAAAATCTTCATCACTCCTGAAAAGTAGTTTCACGTAAACCTGCAGCCTTTAATCTGTCAGAGAGGATCAAAGATCGATTATTGTTTCTTCTGCAGAGATTATTTTAAAATGTCTTTGACATATTTGTTGGAACCTCCAGAAAAATAAAATATTAATATTTCAGAGCAGAGAGAAAGTGATGTAAGAGCATCATTTCCACTAATTCCTTCTAATTCTGTTTCAGGTTCTGTTTTCTGCGTCTGACACAGGAAGCCTTCAATCTGTGCAGCTCAATGAAATCTGAAGACTATCCAGGAACTCTGCAGCCAAACGTGCTGCCCGGTGTCACAAAGCTCCGTCTCAGTCTCAGGTCCTCCAACGGGATCAGAACCAAACACACAGCTGAAAGCAGCCAGAACGGATCAGAACCAAACACACAGCTGAAAGCAGCCAGAACGGATCAGAACCAAAAACAGTCTGTATATAAAAGTGTTCGCAGCTTCCAGGTCTAAAAAATGGTTCCGATGCAGAAGTGTCTTAACACTTCTGCATCGGAACCATTTTTCAGCTGCAATACCACCGAGTGCCACTAGAGGTCGGCTCCAAAAAGTCTCCGGCTCCATAGACTCCCATTCAACTTCTCTCATCAAATCCAAAGTGAATAAAATGTGTCCATCAGTTATCTCGGTGTTGTTAGCTAAAGTCACTCCTTCTTATTAGTTTTCTGGAGGTCCATCTGAAAATAATCCCTCATTCATTAGAAAAGAAGATTCAAGAAGACCTGTTTTTGGGGGTGTGTCTGTTTGATTGACAGGCCTGTGGTGCAGCCAGGTTACAGCTATCGGTGGGCGGGATGTAGTATCATCGGGTTTCCAATCAGATCAGTTAGATCCACCGCTGGCTCCTCCCCCAGCTCATCCAAATATGGTCACTTCCTGCTCCAAACCGCTACGAACTAAGAAGATGGTGACGGACAGAATCTGAACTGGAGGCTTCATAACGTTCACAAACCAATGAGTGACCTCACTGAAGGTTAACGGTTGGTCAAAACACACCGCTGAAAGCAGCCAGAAAGGATCAGAACCAGACACACAGCTGAAGTCCACCTCCTGAGATGTCTGATTCTGGGATTTGGAGCTAAATAAACAAAAATGAATGAACTGATTTTATCTCACCTGGTTAAGTCCTGGTTCCAGCTGGTGTGCCTGTTGCCATGGCGACGGACCGTCTCCACCACCGCCCTCCGTCCCGCCGCTCGGGCCGGGTTCCCCTCCACGCTCCGCTCCGGGCCTGAACTCCATCTGCTCTGTCAGCCACATCTGCGTGCGGACCGCGGGCTGAATGGGGGAGTCTCTGTCGGCCTGGTGACCCAGCAGGGAGTCCACCTGTCGGGGTGGGCTGAGACTGTACACCTGTCCACCTCCCGGAGACACCTTCACCTCTGGCAGAGCGCTGTAGTGCATGTCCAGACCGGTCTGTTTGACCGGGGAGGACAGGGCGGAGCAGAGAGACAGGTCGGCGGAGCGGCCGCTGCGGTTGTACCGGTGACCGGGCCGGGCCCCCGGGGAGCGCTGCAGCAGGCTGCTACAGGTGAAGGAGGAGGACAGAGGCAGGTAAAGATCCACCTTTGACCCCAGCGGCTCCTTCCGGTACCCGGACAGCAGACACCTGTCCAGGGAGCCCTGAGCATCGGGGTTGTACTGGTACCCCGATGTCCTGGTGGAGCTCCTGGCCGCCCCCGAGGACAGCTTGTTCAGGGAGGACCACCTGCGTAGTGGCTGCTGGTCCTTCACATCCAGACCGCTCGGCACACCCAGCGGAGACCTGGCGGGTGGAGGCAGCGGGGAGGAGCTGCTCCAGTGGACAGTGCTGTGGGGGGAAGCAGGCGTTCTGAGACCGGTCCTGGGGGAGGAGGCTGGAGACGGACGGACGTGAAGGGTGGGGACACCGTCTTCATCCGGGACCAGGTGGTGCTGGGACAGAGGCAGGAAGGACAGAGGGGTGGTGCTGGAGCTGGAGTCGTCTGGAGAGGGACAGACAGGACGGACACGAGACAATCAGAGACATGGAAGATGGTGAGGCCACTGGCTGCACCCGCCCAACACCTCTCATTAATGTGAAGACAGAACCTGAAACAGAACCTCGGTCTCTGAATACCTTCCACGCTGTCGGAGCAGTACGTCCCGATGCCCGTGTCCCCGCTGTCAGACACCGTGCTGTGTCTGCGGCCCCCACTGGTACCGGTCCCGGGGCCCGGGAGGGTGCTATGCCAGGCTGTGTGTTCTGGACCCGGGACCCATCCTGGACTGCCACCACTGGAACCTGAAACCATTTTTACAACAAATCAGAGTTTGAATGTGTAAAGAGGAAGATGAAGACGGGCAAGTTAGTTTGGACTCTGGTTCTGTTGTGACCCAAAGAGGGGACATTAGAGGTGTCGGACGTTCCTCTCTAGTCTCCTCGGGGTCACACCGTCAGAGGTTACACCATCAGGAGTTACACCGTCAGGGGTTACACCATCAGGGGTTCCACTATCAGGAGGTTCCACCATCAGGGGTTCCAGCATCAGGGGTTACACCGTCAGCAGTTACACCCCGTCAGTGGTTACACTGTCAGCAGTTACACCGTCAGGGGTCCCCGGAGAGCAGCTACAGTCCGGTCATCATAGCTCTTCACGGCAGCAGTGATGTCACAGCTCATTAAAAACATGATTTTGTCTGATTTGATATTTAACAGTTAGTTTCCGTTACAGCAGAGTCAGAGTGATTACTGTCTGATGTCCGGTACATGCTGTGTGTCCGGATGATCGAACGGACTGCTCCTCTGTCCCCGGTGTGTCTCCCGGGGACAGACGGAGTGTCTCCGGTCTCCGGTTCATCCCTCTCCGTTACCTCACCTGCCCTCTGTGGCTCGTATCCATCTTCTAAACCACCTCTGCTCCACATCCTGTCAGTCTCGGGGCTTCATAGGATAGCAGAGACCGCAGTCCGACCGGAGGACAAAGGGGGGAGAAGGACGCCGTGTCCGGACACCGGCGCCGCATCCTCCGTGAGCCGGACCACTGAGCACCGAGTCCGGAGGGTCCCTGCGGTAGAAACCGTCTCTGACTGATCACCGTGGCCTTCCGACAGATGAAGCCTGAAAGTCCTGCGGTGAGCAGACTGTGGAAGTGTCCCCGCCAGGCTCCTCCTCTCCTCCTCCTCCGCAGACAGCACGGCACGGCACGGCGCGTCTACGCTCATGCGCAACACAACCCACGCTCTGTTAACGACACTGTTTCCGTCAAACGTTTGAAAATCACGTGTTTAAGAAAAATCAGTGACCTTCTGAAATGAAACAGAGCGACATGTATTTCGGGTCCAGTCGGTAAACATCGGAAACTGACGGACACTCTTTTTCAAGCATTACGGTACCGGCGGCTCCAGCAGGGGGCGCAGTGGAGTCTTCCCCACTCTGCCAGGTCACAGTGAGACTGGATATAAAGTCACAATCATAGACTGTATATAAAAGAAAACAATATGATAAAATAGATAAATATTTATTTATATAAATATATAAAAAGATTAGAAAACTACTGTTTTCCCAGCGTGAACCTCCACCTGTGTCAGCTCAGACCAGATGAAAGTTCACATTGTTTGATATTGGTTTTACTGTAACATATATTGTGATTTATACTTTTATTATGTTGTTTTGATCATCTGAACATGTAAAACGTCATTAGGTACCCTAAAAAACAAAGTGCTAGATAAATAAATTGTATTATTAATGTATTATTATAAGTGTAGTGCAGCCAGTGCAGGGCTGTCACATATTTAGTCCTATTTACATAAATAATAATAAAATTTAAAAAAAAAAAAATGTCATTACAACCTTCTGATTCAGTTAAAGCTGACTCTTGTCTGCTGAACTGGATGTGAATCAGTCAGTTGGAGCGCATCATGACGCAGCAGCCAATCTGCTATAAAATATAAAACACTCAGGTTAACTGCAAATTAATTGTAATTAAATTACACATAAAGTGAAACCAATTGAAAAGTGTTTTCATCTCCTGATCTGGTTTAGTAATCCAGCAGCTGTATGTCAGGCTCCTGATGTTGGCATAGGTCTGACAACAGCTGCACCACAGAGGGTTTAAAGGGGAGGAGAGGAGCTGACCTGATTGGCTGGGATTGAAGTCAGCTGTGACACACCTTCTATTTATCTATTCCTCCTACATCACCACTGTTCTGCATCAGAGTTGTGCCTGTGTTCAACAAAATACCAAACACCATGTAACACCCACTTACTGTGAAAACAGAAAACAAGAAAACAGAAATCAGTAAACAGGCCCGTTGTCTTCCTTGCAGCATGACCACTATTTGTGGGATCTAAAGTCTGAGTGAAGTCCAATCAGATCGAAGGTCACCACATCAAGTGTCCATAAATAAACTTTGGCAGAGATGAAAACTGGCAGATGGAGTCCATGTTTGTCATTTGATGATCCCAAACACTGCAACCATCACACAGGACTTTTTACAGGAAAACAAAGTGTTTCCTCCAAGCTGAACGCAACAGAACATCTCTGCAGAGTTTAATGTGGAAACCAGAAGAATAAATCCTCTCCAGTGAATCATCTCTGAAGCAGAACATGTCTACAGATATTTAATATATATATTATAATTTATAAAAGTCTAGACTGTCACCGATGAAGGGTGTCCTCCCTGTTGATGCTTTGGGCCTTTCTAACCTGGTTATTTTTAATTATACACAAGACCAAATAATCCAATAATTTCAAGATGATATCATTTTTAATCACTGAATATTTTAGTGATGTACTTCATGTGTATTTATGTTTTTTTTTTTTAATGTAGTATTTATTTGCTTTATTTCCATGATGAACTTGATAGTGTGCACCGAGGCCAGCTGATTGTGATTATTTGTGCAGACGTTTATATAACTGTGTTAAAGTTCTGTCCAGTGGTGCCGACCGGTTCTTAGATCCGGTTGGATCAGTCCTCCTTCGGGTCCAAACATGTTCTAATTTATGTCCCGAGACGTTTATTAAAGTACTTCAGCTGAGTTACAAACAAACCAAATCTGAACCAGACCTTTATTTAAAAGGCTAAAAAAGAAGCTGAATACATTAAATGCAAAGATGCACATCAACATGTCGAGAGCTGAGCGATACGAACCAAGCAGCAAAGAAAGAAGAACAAAACAGAGAGGAGAGGAGAAGGCTGCAGGGTCAGAGGCTGAGCGTGTTCCTGGGAGAACAGGTGAGAAGAGGTGAGGGGGCGGGGCACAGTGAGGTCAGCAGTGCAGAGGTCTGAACCGTCCTCCAGGGGGCAGCGGTTTGTTGTGTTGTATTGCGGTACACTGTGACATGTTCCTGACCAAACACATGTTACAACAGAACTGAGAGAAGATCAACATGAGCAAAAACTAAACGCACAATACGGCAACACACACGTTAGCCTCCGCCCATAAAATGATTGTTTTCACAGGTCACTGTGCCCACACCTGTATACTCAACGTACTGTGACATGCCACATGCTAGTGAATGTTAAAAAGCTGTGGCAGAGCAATGATCCACCCTACTACCACCTTATAGTCGGGACAGGTCGGGATGGGACAGGACGGGTCTCCGAGGTCACTTTAATGTCCTAGAGGACCTGGGACAGGAAGATGCGAGGGGTTACAGCAGGCTGTCTAAAAACATAGAAGAAAGAAGAAGAAGAAGAACAGAAGGATGCTGTGTGATGCACGGGGACGTGAGAGGGACATGAGAGTCACCTGGGTGATCCGATCACACCTGGGTGATCCGATCACAAGAGGACAGTTTAAGTCCAGGTGTGAACACACCCAGGACTCACGGAGAACCGGTCTGCTCAGACCACATTGTTTTATCAGTGTGAATGTGTCCTGGACCAAACTGAAGGACCGCCCGCTCAGATGATGTCATCAGAATAATTAATTGAATGAATATCCAATAGAAAAGCTGTCCTGTGTTTGATTGACAGCTGTCCTGTGTGATTGACAGCTGACCTGTGCAAGAGGCAGAGAGATTTCCTGGTGTCTATAAATCAGCTGTTTCCTGTCTGTCTATTTTCTGACACAGAGCTGTGGAAGAGGCCCCGCCCCTCGCACAATTCACCGATTCAGCGCAGCGCAGAGCCCTGCCCTCTCAGACCAGCCGGAATAATTCAATAATCTGAGTGGTCGTGGTCGGGTCTGACGGTTCAAGTTAGGAATTACAAACGGGAGTGTTCAGACGTTTACAAAACAGTAAAATAAATTTCTAACAGACGTAGAATTAAAATGAGATCCAGAGAGGAAAGAAGTGTCTGGGTGTTAAATACCTGCTGCTGCCTCTAACTGTTCATGCGCGTTCACTGGAGGCACGTTAGTGCAGGTGAGCACCAGGTGTGAGCACCAACACCAGGTGTGAGCAGAGCCACAGTCTCCACAGGTTTCTATGATGGACAAACATTACTGATAGGATAGTTGGTTAAATATGAAAATGTTGTACATCAGGTAGAGAATAAGACTTTAGATCCAGAAGCAGTGAAATGTTCTCACAGCGAGACATAAAGAAAAGAAAGCGTTAGCTCTGTTCCTGTTTCTGCTTTATGATATCTGGAGGCTTCCTATAGGTTTTAAATGCGTTTCAAGCTTGAAAAGGTGTTTAGTTGACGACGGGCAGAATTTTAACACATCTTCTCAGGTTGACATTCATGAACTGCGCTGATCACTTATATGCGAGAAACTGATAATAACCGTGTTGTCTGGGACCTTGTGGGATGAGACAGAATCACTAACAGTGACCCCTGAAAGATGTTTTCTATGAAGACTAAGATCCTCCTCTTCTCTGACATTGCCGTGCCTCCGTCACTCCTCCATCTGCTGCTCTTGTTCTGTCTGCTCTGATTAGTATTGTGATAAAGCATCCCCACCCCATCCAGCATGGCTCCCTCCTCCACCCCCACAATGACCCCCCAGAGAAGGGAAATACACTGCTGCAGATCGTCCTCCTCGTCCCTGGGATTGTCTTTGATTTCTGTGTTTCAGTTTGTCCTGGTGTCTCCTGGTGTCTCCTGGTGTCCTCAGAGAACCGGGCGGAGTGTCTAGGAGGAGCATTCAGTCTCCAGAGGCTTGGAGGGGGTTTCCACTGACGGAGTCTCGCTGGAGACCCCGGTGTCTCCGTTCTCCGGCCCGTTGCTCAGGGATATCTTCTCCAGAGCTGGGAGGAAAAAAGAAAAAAATACAACCTATTGTAATCTCTTCTAATAAAAACATAATTTGGTACTTTTGAGACAGGAGTCAGGATATTTGGGCAAACTGAGACACTGTCAATCATAGAGCCCCGGTTTTTTGGAGCCAACCATCAGTGATGTCATCGTTTGTTTGTGAACGTTATGAAGCCTCCAGTTCAGATTCTGTCCGTCACCATCTTCTTAGTTCGTAGCGGTTTGGAGCAGGAAGTGACCATATTTGGACGAGCTGGGGGAGGAGCCAGCGGTGGATCTGACCGATCTGATTGGAAACCCGACGATGCTATGTCCCGCCCACAAATAACTGTAACCTGACTGCACCACAGGCCTGTCAATCAAACAGACACGCCCCCAAAAACAGGTCTTTTTGAATCTTCTTTTCTAATGAATGAGGGATTATTTTCAGATGGACCTCCAGAAAACTAATAAGAAGGAGCGACTTTAGCTAACAACACCGAGATAACTGATGGACACATTTTATTCACTTTGTATTCGATGAGAGAAGTTGAATGGGAGTGTATGGAGCTGGAGGCTTTTTGGAGCCGACCTCTAGTGGCACTCGGTGGTATTGCAGTTTAAGGCACTTCTGTATCGGCCTCATTTTTCAGACCTGGAAGCTACGAACACTTTTATATACAGTCTCTTAAATTTGAAAATGAATTACTTATTAATTTAACTAAAATGAAGAGGTCCATTAATGTGCAAATATATCTTTCTATGCATTTTTGTAGAGAAACCTATAAAATGTCATGTGAAATTATAATTCATAATTACAGAGTGAGTTCTGCATATTTACAAACTGCTCTGCATTTTTGTGGATGTGACTTTAGGCGACACGGATATAAATCCCTGGATTCTGCATTACATTCCTAGGTTTGTCCTTCTGTGGGTTTACATGCTAACTTCATACGTGTTGTGGATCTGTGAGCATCATGCCAGTGATTAGGTCCAGTTTGTGAACGTACCCTGCAGGGATGCAGAGCCGTCTCTGGGCGCGGCCGTGCTGCTGTCCTCCAGTTCGTCCAGGTAGAGTCGGTAGCGATGGCCGCTGTCGTCCTCGTACTCCACATTCTCGTCATCACTGTCCACCTCCGGAGCCACGTACACCACCTCGAACTCGATCTGCCCCCGCTGACACACACACATACACACACACCCTCAGAGTCTCTGGGGCTTACACTGTGTGTGTGTGTGTGTGTGTGTGTGTGTGTGTGTGTGTGTGTGTGTGTGTGTGTGTGTGTGTGTGTGTGTGTGCTACCTGCTGGGAGAGGATGGTCACGGCCTCCTTGTGTTTGGCGTCTCGTAGATTGATACTGTTGACGGCGAGGACGGCGTCTCCGACGTGCAGACCTCCACACCGGTCCGCTGGCTGGCTGGGATGGATCTCCGAGATGAGGATGGGAACGCCGTGCTCCTTCCCACCCTGCAGAAAGCACACGCATGACATCACGGCCACACGGAGGGCGGAGCCTGAGCAGCACGTCTCGCTGTGAGTCAGTGATGAGCTGTTGAAAGGTCTCACTGCCCCATCGACCCGTCTGTCCATGTTCTGCGTTTCTCTCTCTGCTCTTCTTTTCTCTCTCTCTGCTCCCCTTTTCTCTCTCTGCTCCTCGTTTCTCTCTCTGTTCCTCTTTTCTCTCTCTGCTCCTTTTTTCTCTCTGCTCCTCGTTTCTCTCTCTCTGTTCCTCTTTTCTCTGTCTCTGCTCCTCGTTTCTCTCTCTGCTCCTCGTTTCTCTCTCTGCTCTCCCGTCTCTATAAAATGAGTGCTTGAAACATAAAGAGTCTGTTTCTTACAGTGATGGAGATCCCCAGACCCTCGTGGTCCTCTTTGACCAACACCACCTTCCTGATCGGCCCGACTCCCTGCGTTTTCTTCAACATGTCGGGGTCCTGCAGTCACACAGACAGACATTGAATAAACAGTGAAAGCCTCAGCGGTGCCCCCTGCTGTGCGGCTCCACACTCACATGTCCCATGGGAGTTGGTAGAGGTTTCTTGGGGTCACTGCGGCCTCGACAGGCTCGGATTACCGTCTTATGGCGGTGGAGGTGAATCTCCGCCTCCAGCTGGTTCCACAGCTTGTCGTGTGCCGGACCCTTCATGTCCCGGCCCAGTAACTGGATCTGCTGCACCCTGCAGGACAGACGGGAAGTCATGATGTCACGAGATGCCTTTTAATGAACAAACATGAGGTCTGAAAGATGAAGAGATGGATCCTGTATGAGGACAATAAATCACTGGGACTGTCTGACGGAGGATGCTCAACACTCAGCTGGTCAGATGGTTCTGTTGTGTTTGGGTCAGTGCAGCTATGACCTCCATCCTGCTGCAGATTGTAGAGCGAAGCATCAGACAGACAGATGTTTTAAATCAAGTCTAGTTTATGGATTAAATATTATAAATGACTGACAGTTTATCTGGACTATGTTCTCTATGTTGGTCCAAGCCAACCATCAATGATGTCATCGTTGGTTTGTGAACATTATGAAGCCTCCAGTTCAGATTCTGTCCGTCACCATCTTGCTAGTTCTGAGCGGTTTGGAGCAGGAAGCGACCATATTTGGACGAGCTGGCGGAGGAGCCAGCGGTGGACCTGACTGATCTGATTGGAAACCTGATGATGTGATGTCGTTAAATCTTTGAGGAAATCATTCGTAGTATTCTTTTCTTCAAAGACATTTAGGAACCTTCAGCTGGATTTGGACGTGAGCACTGAGTTACTGAGTGATTAAAGGAGACAGCAAACTGAGGAGAACCAGAACAGTAAGTAAAATGCAGCAGAGGACTGAGAGGTTGCATCCCTGGTTATTATTTTGATAATTACCATCATCAGCTGTAATTCTCTGACATAATATCTTCTCATTGACCCTCGGTGTTAAGCTGGAGGTGCTGTGAGCTCTCCCTTCTCACCTTCCAGCCAGCTCCTTGTCCAGGTATTTGGCAGCCAGCCTGGCTCCGTACACCTCAGCCTGCAGTACCGCCATGTGCCTGCGGAGGGCCTCGTTCTCCTTCTTGTACAGTCGGACCTCTGCGTCCAGCCGGGCCTCTGAATGTTTCTCCTTCTTACTGGCCACCAGCTCCTGTTCCTGGAAGAAGAACCTCTGAGGTGAGCAGGAGGAGAAACACTGCAGAGGAGCTCTCATCACAGGAGGACCAATACAATATTAATACAGACATTTTAATCTGATCAAAATCTGTCCTCAGATCTTTTATTCCATGTTTAACAAGTTCTTATTGGTCCCAAGCAGACAGGATCAGACTCATGTTCAGAGTGTTTAACAGAGTTGAACGTGTTTCTGAACAGGAAGTAAAGAACGAAGTCTCGCAGTGATTTAATCTACAACTTCATTTCAACATGACATCGTCCACACACTCACCAGGTGGTCCAGTGTCGGAGGAGGCTTTAAGGAGGAGCAGAGGAGGAACAGAGAGAAGATTAGAGGAGTCAGTGTCAGCCAGGACAGAGCACGTTATAATACAACTAGAAGTAAATATTAACGTGAAGAAATACAAAGGTTAGTGTTGAATACAGTAACTGAGAGAAGGAGGAGAAGGAGGAAGCAGTAGCAGCAGCTGATGATGATCAGGAGGCGTCAAAGAAGCTGATTCAGCTGTTTGGGTGGAGCTCAGCTATGTGAATAAATGTTACTGAACATGAGGATGGAGACCTGATAGAGGAACTCCTGTCCCCCTGGTGGTCCTCCTCAGCACCTCTGCTGTTAAACAGACACGTGTGAAACATGACAACGTGGACGGTGCGTCCTCCTACCATCCTGTCCTTGATGGTGTCCGAGTCCTCCGCCGGGCCCTGCTGCTTCACGTGGAGCTGCAGCTGGAGAGTGTGGAGCTGCAGCAGCAGGTCGTGGACCTCCCGCTCCACCACCACCCGCTCCGCTTTAGCCTCCGTCAGCTCAGAGCGCAGGTCCACCAGCTGGGCCTGGAGAAGGGAGGGGAGGAGGAGGGGGTCAGGGTGGTGCTGCAGGACAGCCTACCTTCACAGACCTCAGGACACAGTGTGTGTAGATCTGATTATGTTCACTCCATCACAACATGCTCTGGAAGGCTGTGTGTGTGTGTGTGTGTGTGTGTGGACTGTTGATCGTTCCCAACAGGCTGATCCATAGATGCTGCTGGTGTTGTAAGAACTTGTGTTTCCATGGATACCAGGAGCCGGGTCCTTTTAAGAGTCCTTCTGTTCTCCTCTCTGGTTTCGACCGGATAAGGGAAACCTGTTCACCAGGATTTAATTATTCTAATAATATAAAGACAAAGGCTTCGATGTACCGGTCCATCTACGCTGATGGTTCTGATCTTCGGGTCGTCACTGAAAGAATGAGGTCACAGATACGAGCAGCTGAAGTGAGTTTCAAGAGCTCCGACATCTGGAGGGAGCTCGGAGGAGAGCGGCGGTTCTGGTTTCAGACCTGGTTTAGAACTAGTTTAGGGCTGTTATTAGACTTGTTTCTGGCGTGGTTTTAGCCTGGTTCTGGGACTCATTTTGGGTCTAGTTTAAAATTTTAACAGAAGCAGTTTTGGAGCATCTTCTGTCTGGTTTAAGCATTTCAGTTCTGGTTTCAAAGCTGGTCTCAGACTTTGTTTCAGACCAGTGTGGGGTTCTGGTCTGGTTTTGGACAAAATCTAGACTTTATTTAGGACTGTTTTTTAGGACCTGGTTTCTGCCGCTGCTCCTTCAGTTGAGGAGGTTCAGGTTCCGGTTCTGATCAGGATCCTCGTGGACTCCTTCCATGGGAGGTTATCGGGACCAGTCCAGATGACCAGAATACACCAGAAACTGGACTAACCTGCTTCACCGAGACCGGACTGGATCAGAGAAGGAGGATGGAGACTAACTGGATGTTCTACTGGACAGAACCATCAGCCAACAGAACTCTGGGCAGTTCTCAATCTATAAACTAATCAGCAAGAACCAGGAAGCAGAGAACGAGTCCACTGGTCTGTAATGTGGACCTCTGAAAAGCAGGGGTGCTTTTCTAATTGGGCCGTCCGAGGTGGATCAATAAATTCAGAGACGGCTCCTGTTCCGAGGGAACGATGCGTGACGTGCTCGGAGCAGGAGGAAGGTACAACACCAATGAGTAAACGGTACATATTTCAGCACCGGATCATCATCAGTTCCTGAGTTACACACGTTTTTGTGAGCAGTGGACAGCAGAGGTAAACAACATGAAGTTTCGCCTACAACACAGTCGTAGCTCCGCCCCCTACTCACCTGATTTGTCCCCCTGCTGCTTTCTTTCTGTTCAACGATAATTTAACACAAACTTACATGTTTCAGGTGTGTAAAACATCTCAGACCACCGCTCACTAACACCTGTGTAACCCAGCTGCTGATTTTGATCACGAGACTAAACTTCCTCATCAGGCTCCGACCTTCTTCCTGCGCCATGATGATGTTTGGTCAGCTGGCTTGGGTGGGGTGTTTGCTTGTGTGTGTGTGTGTGTGTGTGTGTGGGGGGGGGGGGGGGTCTAGATGTTGCCTCTGGAGACAGACACTAACATCTGTGTGACTGTAACCATCGCTGTCTGTTCTTTACCAGACACATTACACCTGCAGGTGTTGAGTGACAGGTCAGGTGAGCCGCTGCAGCAGCACCGGAGGACCGGGAGGAGGCTCACTGTGTCGGCGGCCCGGAGGACCAGAGGACCGGCGGCCCGGTGACACGAAGCACTCACCTCCAGTTTGTGGTTGAGTTGGAACACCGTCTGCGTCTTGTGGCAGAGTTGAGCGAAGCAGGAGCTCAGGCTGGTCATCTTCTGCCGACCCTCGTACGTGATGTCCACCTGGTCCGGGTCGATCTCCCCCAGCAGCAGGTCCACGTCCACGAAGGCCTTGTCGAACTCCTTCTCCAGAACCTCCAGCCACCGGAACATGGACATACCGGGGCCGAGGCCTGGGCTGTGGCCCTGCGGGGAGCATCCAGCCGAGGCGGACATGGCGAGAGCACGGCAGCTCTAATGGACACGGTCGAACGGAACCGAACTGGGACGGTGGATCCTCTCTGACGAGCACCGAGAAACGACGCAGCTCAGGCTCCGCTGAAAAGGGATGTTTACCGGAGAAACACCGGATAAACTGCGCTCCGTGTCTCTGCCGAGGAGCCCAGCCTGACCAGGAAATCCTTCATCACAGTCCGGCTCAGTCAGCAGCTACTTCTGTCTGCCGGGGAGCAGCCAGAGGCAGACAGGAGCAGTAGATAACGGAGGAGGAGCTGCTACTGCTGCTTCTTCTTCTACCGCAGACCGGACATACTTCCGGGTAGTGCTGCCTCCTGCTGGTCGAGTGGTTGGTCGAGCAGCTGAGGAAACTCACTTTAAAACCATAAACGACATCGATCCTCGTAATGAAAATAAGATTTAACATTGAAAAAAATAACTACTTTTTCTGACTCTGATATTTAAACTTTATTAGTGTTTGATGAAATTAAAATTGGATTCGTATTACAAGACCGAAAAAGGGAACTGCTGTAAAACAGCATAATTATGATGGCCAAACATTTCAGATGCAGGTTCATTCATGCTTTTATTAATCTGCAGGAAAGAGTTCATTCATTTTAAGAAAGCTTTAAAATGAGTAAAAACTAAACAAGCGTTGAGTCCACAGTCATGTACATAGATGACTTCCTGATTAGATCTCTGACCTCATTAGTATCTTTTATTTGTATTTATTTATTTAAATTATTGTTGCTGTTCTCGTTATTTATATATTTTCTGTTGTTGTTACCGATTTGAATTTCAAAAATGCTGAATCATGTTTTGTATCTGCCAACTTTGATTTAAATAACTTTTTCTCTTTTTTAAAAAGTTTCTAATGGCTAAAGCAAAAGAAACGGTGTTCTTTGCCTTTCAAATATTTGCTCACTAATAAAGTGAGAGAAGTTCAAATGTGTCCTCCAGAGAAATAAACAGGAAGTTCAGTCCGGCTGCTCATTTTCTAAAAACTCATGTGTTTTGAATTGTTCTCCTACAGCTGAATCCTTGTCAGACATCCTACAAATTCACCTCAATATATTTCATTTATCTTTTTGTTTTCAGGATGTTTTGTTTCTTCTTTCTGATTCTAAAAGGGAAAATGTAGAATATTTGTTTATTTTATAATGAATTTTGTATTTATACCACAAATTCAGTGTTTCTAAACCATTTAAGAAAGAAGTCAGCAACTAAGTCAGACACATAAACAAACACACCAACTACTGAAATGAATCTCTGAATGAAGTTGGTGATATCATTTGTACTTTTGAATGAGGATCTTGTTGGACTGCCTGCAGCCCTGGAACATGAATGTTTCAGTGCAGCAACAGCAGCAGATCAAAAAAATACACCCCGAGTTTACGTTCGTTTACACAGTAAACATCCTCCATCTCTGGATTCACAGGAAGAAGTCGAATAAATGTGTCACGCTTGGCAGATTATTTAATAATTCAAATATATTCTGGAGTATTTAATTAAACCTCTTAAATCCCGACCTGTTTCTAACTGCTTTTAAAAATAAAGTGCTGGTGTCAGACAGAAATCAAAATGACCTGGGAGCAGAATGATAAAACTAACATGGACTTGTATTTTGTTTAAATGTGTGTAGATCCGCATCATTCATCCACCGCCCGGGTCAGGTCAGTCTGGACCACCTGTGCGTCTCTCTGCCCCCTCACACCTGCCAGGTACACCTGAGGTTTGGGCACGTTGCTCACCCCGTCTCTCTTGGTCTGGCAGGCAGCATCCCGGGGCGGCCAGGTCTGGGAGACGTTGTCCCGTCTCAGGTGGCTCTCATCCGTCTGCACTGAGTGGGTCACCTTGGTCCGGAGGTCGGCCTGGGATTGTGAGAAATAAAAATACAGTTTGTTATACTGAAAGAGCAGTAAAGACAGAGCTGCTTCGTATCAGACGTGCACTCATGTGGGCGTAGAGAAAAGTGGGCGTGGCCATCTGCTGATGGTGAACTGGAGGATAGTGAATGCTTGACATACACTCATATGTTAGAACGTGTAATAAACACGTGTTCTCCTTCTTGACTGTGGATTAGAAACTGAACATCCGTGAGTCTCACCAGTTTGAGAGCTTTCCGTCGGAGCTGCCACTCGTTCCACTCATAGGACCTGACGATGTGGGTCGGGGTCGGGTGGAGGTCCGTCTGGGTGCCGATCTCACACTTAGTGATGGGCTTCGCCGGGAAACTCTCTCCTTGCTGCGTGCGATGAGACGTAAAAATACGTTTGAACTCCCCGTCGCTGCTGCTCACTACAGGCGTACCACTGATACACAGACGGGCCGCTCACCTCCGAGTCCGGACTCACGCTGGACACCTGGTGCAGTCTGAGCAGCTGGATGAGTTCGGGGGAACATCTGGCTCGTTCTTCCACCGCTCTAATGAAGTCGTCTGGACTGGAGGAAAACTTCAGGGCTGCTTCTTTGGAGCTGAAAACGTAGAGCTTCTCTTTGTGCTTCAGGACTCCGATGTGAGGGTTACCTACAAGACACGCACAGATTCAGGATGCTCGTCGGGCTGCATCCTTCGTCAGATAAAACATTATGACCCACTGCTGCCTGAGTACGCAGGAAGTCCATCAGTGGGACTGACTTCATGGAAGCAGGAAGCCGGCAAGGTGAGCAGGTCTTTACGTGACTGCCACCATTATAACCTGACTGAGGCTGATTAATTCATCATCATCAATAATGAGTCTTTCTGTTTGCAGGAGGATGTCAGCTGAGGCGGTTTCGGACATCTGATCCGTCTCTCATCGATGTCTCTCTCCAAGATGGACATCGATGAGACCCGTCCAACGGGGAGGAGACACCAGCGCAGAGCAAGAAGACAATAGGAGAAATAGAAATGGAGCTTCGGGTCCCGTTGGAGTCTTGGAGTTCTCCTGGATCAATGTGTGCTCTGACAGGACCACCGGAGCTGGTCGCTCATCAGCAGCATCCCAGCAGCAGCCTCACGAGTCCATCTGGACGAGCTGCAGCTGGTGGAGTCACATGTTCGTCGGGAAGGACCACGACCAGCTCCGGCGTTAGAGGCGGAGCGTGACGCAGCTCATCTCCAGTTTTAATGAAGCCGGTTGCCATAGCAACCTGGACCTACATATACGGCAAAGAAATGTGCTGGTGGATGGAGATCAGGGAGGCGGTGTCAGACTGATCTAAAGTCCGCTCAGACCTTCACCCCATCTGGCCGGATTCAGTAAGTGATGTCACAGCAGTGCATGATGGGAACGGTACCTGGAAGAAGAAGACCGTCCTTGTCCACCAGCGTGAACCCACAGACTCCGTTATACTGCAGAGGAAGCTCTTCAGAGGAGGCGGAGGTTTCCTGGAGGAGCCACTCATCAGCGTTCACCTGAGCCGGGTCGACCTGCTCACCTGGGAGGAGGAGGAGGAGCCAAGAACAGCCGCTTTAATGTCCGCTCTACTTCCGGTTCCAGCTTTATAAAACAGGAGGTCATCACTACAGAGGATGACATCATCCATACCTGAGGACCGGGCCATCCTCTGCTCATCTGTCTTCACCTCTGACGTCTCCAGCAGCCCGTCCAGGTACGCAGCAGAGAAGATGTCGGCCTGCGACGCCAGGAAGGGCTGCAGGTTGAGAGTGATGCTGTGGAGGATGTTGAGCAGCTCAGCCTCATCCTGAAGTCCAGACCACAGCGTGGACAGAACCCTAAAGAGCGGCTGGAGGACACGAGGAGGGGCGATAAGAAGGAGGCTGTGGATACACCAAGAACTAAACAGCTGTTTCCTCCCGACTCAACCCTGAACTCAACACTCCCATCAGGATGACACTGATGGACAAATATGCTGAACTGGTCCTTTAGAGGTCACTTTAGAGGATAGATGGATAGATGGATAGATGGATAGATAGATAGATAGATGGATGGATGGATGGATGGATGGATGGATGGATGGATGGATGGATGGATGGATGGATGGATGGATGGATAGATAGATAGATAGATAGATAGATAGATAGATAGATAGATAGATAGATAGATAGATAGATAGATAGATAGATAGATAGATAGATGGATGGATGGATGGATGGATGGATGGATGGATGGATGGATGGATAGATAGATAGATAGATAGATAGATAGATAGATAGATAGATAGATAGATAGTAGTAAAGTCAGTGATCAACACGTACGAACACGGTTGCCGTCGGCATCGCTGTCTTTGACTGGACCGTCTCCTTCAGCAGCTTCATCTGGGCTGAGAGTTCCTTCTGCAGGACCTCCACGTTCTTCACACAGGAACACGCATCAGCCTGGGGGAGGGATGGGGGGACACAAAGATTTAGATTTTATTACATATTTTACTCGGGAACATAAACATGAACTGAGTTCATAAACTGCAAACAGACAGACCTCTAATCTGTGTGTCGTATGACTTCTAATAACTATGATTCTTTATTCTGACACCATATTTTAGTACGGTGTGCCTCAAGGGTCAATTCAAGGTCCAGTTGAACTTTTTCTGCATATACGACCCCCTGGGACATCATCAGCTGTATGTCAGAGAAGGACCCCTGCAAGCTGAGCTGTCTGCAGGACTGCCTGGGTTCAAACCTTCTCCAACTCAACGCCAGTAACATTGAGATCCTGCTCATCCACCATCAACCCTGCCATCCCCTGATCCTCTGCTAGATGAGGTCAAAGGTCAAACCCATTTCAACAAATCTTGGGTGTTTAATTCAACATTACTTTCAGCGTCGAGCAGCAGACTGTGATTCTGGTCTTGTTTTTAATGAACCTAGAAATATTACACACTCCAATGTTTGTTTTTAATCTTTGATTTCTCCAGCAGCCTTTTGATGGACCCTGACCTCAGTTTTGGACCAGAATCAGAACCCTGTGGACTCGTCAGGGTGTTTCAGAGTTGATTTAAACATCTTATTGATGACCTCTGTTGTTCTGTAGGGTCACACTGATCCTCAGGTTCTCCCTTTTTAAAACACACTTTTACTGGAGACGATCTGAACTCTCATCTGTTATGTCATTTATATTCATGTATGTCATTAACTTTTAGTCTTCTCTGTCCTGCAGGTTTCTGATCTGGTGGTTACTGACCCTCCAACCTGCCCACAAAATGCTGTCACCTGTTTCTGAAAACTTCTATATAAATGAAGTCATTATTAAATTCCAGATCTTCACAGCTCACCAGCAGTACTTTGAGGAAGACCTGGTGCTGCCTGACGTTGTACAGAGCCTGTCTGAGCAGGACGGCGGGGACGTCCCTCTGTCCATCCGGCGTGGCTGGGTCGGTCAGCGTCTCCAGCAGGGCGGTGTACTTCCACACCAGACTCTGAGTCCCACGCAGCTGGTCCTCGATGCTCCTGCTGGCGACTGGGAGAGCTTCTCCTAGAGCTGCAGGCACTGCAGGGAGGACAGAGACAGAAGCAGCTGATCCCCGATCAGGAGTGACGAGGACGTCTCAGACATCACCGGAATCTGCTACTTTGACGGTGAAATAAAAAGTGTACTGAGTTGGTGGACGGGGAGCCCCGCCTCCGTCCCCCTGCTGGCTCTGTTGAAGAGACAGATCCCCGTGACGATCATGCTGAGCTCACTGAGCTGCTGCTCCTTGTCTCTCTTCAGGAGGACCGTGAAGGCTCCGACCTCGGTCTGAGGGAAGACGCTCTGCAGGGCAGCTGCAACAGGAAGCAGACAGATCACCAGTCAGGTACACGTCGCTCACGGTCATCACGACGTCACCGTCACCCGTCAGTCACCTGTGGCCTCCTGCACGGCGCTGCTGTCGGCAGGTGAGCCCATGGAGGAGCGCTGCAGGATGTAGGAGGTGATCCGACGGTACAGAGCGTCACAGTCCTCCCTGCTCTTCACCCTGCTGTCAGTGATCGGCCTGCTCACCGCGTTTAGCTCTGCCTCCAGAACCCGGTGGACCTCCTGCAGGAAGTCACCTGCACAAACACACTGAGTCATCAGGAACTCACTCCACTCATTCAGAACAGTGTTTTATTTACTTACGTCGAGACATGTAGTTCATCTCGAAGAACACCTGCATTTTAATGGTGTCGAGGGCGGGGCTACATTTCTCCATCAGTCTGTCCACACACAGCTGGAAGACAGAGGGACATTAGAGGACAATTTGAAGTTACAGAGGGACATTAGAGGACAGTCTGGAGTTACAGAGGGACATTAGAGGACAGTCTGAAGTTACAGAGGGACATTAGAGGACAATTTGAAGTTACAGAGGGACATTAGAGGACGGTCTGAAGTTACAGAGGGACATTAGAGGACAGTCTGAAGTTACAGAGGGACATTAGAGGGCGATTTGAAGTTACAGAGGGACATTAGAGGACGGTCTGGAGTTACAGAGGGACATTAGAGGACAGTCTGAAGTTACAGAGGGACATTAGAGGATGGTCTGAGGTTACAGAGGGACATTAGAGGACAGGCTTCACTAACAGAGACAACATTCAGGGGACACTGAATCAAACAAATGAAATGAATTCACCTCCTCCAGTTTGTGGACGTCCTGACTGGTCAGAGTTCGGTCCTCATTGAAACCATTTCTGGAGTCCAGCAGGACAGCTTTGACCTGAGGGGACATCAGAGAGACGGACAGTGGGACACCAGGGAGAATAATAAACACTTTTATTATTTTTACTTCTGTATTTTTAACACAGGACGGCAGGTTGTTCAAAGAATAACAGAGTTACTCTAACTTCCGGTACCGAGCAGCCTAACGCGCCGCGGGTCCGTTGGGTTTACTCACCATGAAAGCCACCAGGGTGTCGGACACCGCGTGCCCTCTCCCCGCACACTCCCGCGCGACTTCATCGATGATGTTTTTAATCACTGTTTCTCCGTGAGCGCGAGACATCTCTACACACGCAAACACACACTCTTCAGCACACGGAACCAGCGGCAGAAGCCTGTTGACAACCGGTTGGCATAGCAACAGTGTCAACTAGCCATGTATTCCACCACAATGGTCACCAGAGGGCGCTACAGTTTAAAAAATAAATAATAATCCGGGAATTTTGGCTTTCAGAAACATCCCCGCCCTCTTTTTGGAGGGGAAAAAAAAAACGGACACTCGCCGTAGATTTGAATGTAAAATAGCGTTACAGAGTTTATAAATGACCCCAAAACACCATGTCAGGTAAATACATGTCCACTCTGCCTGTCAGGGAACACGCTGGATAGATTAAAAAGTTTTATTTGATCCCTTTTTTACTTTTTGTTATTCTGCTGTCCTATTATTTCCACATTGCTACCTTTTCTGTACGAAATAATAAGTAATTGTCTACACTGTGTAAATTTACATCTTGTTCAATAAAGTTCTTATTGTTAAAAAAGGAAGCTGCATTACTCTTCATATCAAAAAAATTGGAGCGAAAAGAAAAAAAATCCTGTCAACGGAGAAGTTTAGCAAAAGGGACTTCAGATACATCCTTCCAGTGATTTAACTTCAAATAAGACCAACACAAATGGAAGTATTTTAGTTATTGTCTAATCTGGTGTTTTCAGCCTCCCTCCTGTCATTTTCTTTTTGTAGTTTCCATCAGAGCTCCAGCTGTTAAAATGAGACATGATACAGAGTGGACAACAGTTAATGTGGAGAGCTGCATTTTACTCCAAAAGGTTTAGGTTGTTCTTGATATTAAACACGAGAGAACTGGTAGAAATGTTCAAACAAAAAGGGTCGACCCACAGAAGGAGGATTAAAACATTTATTTAAAAAAAAAAATTAAAAAAAAAAAAAAAAAGACGTGACAAATAGGAGTTGTGGTTCCGGAAACACTCAAGAGGAGCAAAACCAAACGATCCAGAGTCGGATCTGTTCAATCATCAGACGCACTGAGCGGCTCACTGCCTCCCGACACACGGCTCACACTGCAGGCTCCATTCACGGCGATACACACCAGAGCTGAGCTCCCGGTCACGTGACAGCCCCCAACCCTACCCTTCAGAAAGTAAATAATAATTTTTAAAAAATTAAAAAAAACACTGCAACACATGCAAACAGGTGAAATTAAATCCCATACAAATACATCAGTTCATGCAAAAGAGAAAACTGAAGGGTCTAAACACGGGGTCAGCACTTCATTCAGGGTTCACGCTCACACGGCAGTTTGTTCGGGGTTCATAATGACGCGGCAGTTTGGCACCTGTCATTCAAAGTACCGGTGCTTTGCAGGTCCGGTGTGAAACATCCACACAAACAAAGTTTACACTCAAAAATGTCAGAAAAAACAGAAAGAAGTGAAAAGAATTGAGACGGCGAACCTGCAGCAGCGGTTTCTAATGAAACACCAGCAGACCAACAGCTGCTCGCCATCATCAACCAGCGACATGCAAACGTCAGAGTCAGCACCACTTCGTATCCCACAATCCTTCACTGCAGCAGACGTCAGGCACAGTGAGCTTCAGGAGTCATTTCATCAGCAGTGTTACAAAAGTGTTATATGACACTGAAAAAAAATATATCTTAAAACTGTCTTTTCTATATCTTATAAAAAAATATCTTATAAAACTCATTAACAACAACAGTTGAACCAAATATAGTTTAACTTGTTATATAAAGACAGTCATCTGATATTAGATTAATATTAATTATATATTAGGAGTCTGACTTTTCTCTGCTGCTCATTCTAGAGACAGAAATCAATCAAAGGCCAGCTTCAATTCAAACACAGACTCGGTCCAGACGGAGACGTGCTAGGACGGAGATGCACTAGGACGGACGCTCCTGAAGGAGAACAAGAATAACGACAAACAGTTTCTGAGTCGTTACATTGGAGAACGTCTCCAGAACCGGAACAAAACAACAGAAGGTCCCTGATGAGCAGAGAACTGGACTCCAGACAAGCACATGTTAAAGGACCCTGTAGAGGTCCAGACTAAAGGACTCTGGTTCTGTGTGGCGGTCCAGTCTCTGAGGTGGTTCTGGTTCTGTGTGGCAGTATTATTGCACGTGCTGAGATCCCGGCAGATGTCCTGTAGCCTCTCAGAAACACTTCCTGAAGACGATCTGCGGCCCGTACTCCTCGTACTCCTCCTGGCTGATCCACGCCGAGCTGAAGGTGGGCAGCCGGGCCAGAACTGCTCCTCCGCTCCACACCGAGAAGTCTCGGTCTCCATGGCTGGAGACACGGACGCTGTCCCTCACGTCTGCAGGAACCAGACCCAAGATCTCAGCCTGAAGACGCTCTGGCAGGCCGGGCAGCAGCGTGTTCCCACCTTCAGAGACAGAGACGTTTAGAGACCGAGGCATCCAAAGAGAGAGGACAGAGACATCCAGAGAGAAGATAAAGACATTCAGGGTGAGGACAGAGACATTCAGCCTGTCCCGTGTCCCCGTGTTACCCGACAGCACGATGTTTCCCAGGAAGCAGCGCCGCAGGTCTATGTCTGAGCTCAGAATGGACTTGAAGACACTCTCGTGCATCCCGTAGTGGTCCCGTCCAATCAGCTCGGGTTTGAACAGAATCTCAGGGGCCCTGCAGGTCAGGGAGGGGACGGATTAAATGTCATTCATGAAGAGGACAGCTGGACGGACACAGAGACCAGCCAGGACCAACAGTCTGACAGTGGACACAGCGATGACATCATCTTTACAAACAACAATACATGAATGGAAAGTTGTAGATTTCCAGTGTTCGTATCGACCTCCTGTGTGACCGAGTCCACTTGTAGCACCGTTACCTGAACCTCTCGCTGCCGAGGGCGACCACCTGTCCGTCCGGCAGCGTGTACTGGACCTCCCGGCAGGACAACCCGGCCCGACTCAGCTCCGCCTCGTAGTGGAGCGCCACGCAGCAGCACTTCTCCTTCATCTCCCGCACGATCTCCTGCTCGGCTGTGGTGCGCATGACCACGCCCTGCTCCTGCAGCAGCTGCAGACAGAACCAGAACCACCTCAGAGACCGGACCACCACACAGAACCAGGAACAACAGAAATGTTGTAAAAACATTTTCAGACACGACACCAACATGTAAAACTACCTGCGCATTATTTCAACAGCCTCTCCGATAATGAAAGACAGTTCTGAGCACCTGATTTCTGTCATCAGCAGAACCTCCCACCAACAACGGCAGAAGCAGCAGATACCTTTTTAAGATGCACGGTGACGTCTGCTCCAGCCAGAGGGAAGCGCTGCACCGCGTGAGGCAGACAGTATCCCCCGAACACCGGCACGCTGTGGCTCACGCCATCTCCAGAGTCCAACACTACACCTGAACACACACACACACAGGAACCGCTACGTCACTAAAACACTGATTGTTCTATCCTGTTCATAAATCTGATCCACATCTGGGACTATTTACCCACAATACACAACTTCTTAAAAGGTAGAATGGAAATAAAAGTGTCCTTGGATTACCAGATGATTGAACAAGTGTCTTTTGGAGCACGTTAAATTTCTTCAAACAATATAATTTGGTGGAATAAGTGACAGTAATAACTTGTGAAATATATCATCAGAAACACAGAGACGAGACGGTGATCCCGGTACCGGTGTAGCGTCCCGCTGCGTAGAGAGCCAGAACCGCCTGCAGGGCCACGTATGTGTAGGGAACACAGAAACACTCGAACATGATCTCCACCGTCCGCTGCCGGTTCTCCAGAGGGTTCATCGCTGCTTCAGTCAGCAGAACCGGGTGGTCCGCTGGATCCACACACAGCTGCTGGAAGGTGTGGTGCCAGATCTGGAAGAAAAGCAGACTCCTCACAGCCTCAGGCAGGCGTGTTCTGGCTCCGTAGAACGGGACCAACTGGTGCGTTCTGGTTCCGTAGAACTGGAGTTAAACCCTTCCTACCTTCTCCATGTCGTCCCAGTTGCAGATGATGCCGTTCTTTATGGGGTGTCTCAGAGACAGGACTCCTCTCATGTGCTGAGCGTCGTGTCCGATGTAGGCGTCCCTTTCTACGTCCCCATTCATGATCTCCTGCACAGAAAAACGGGGACACTTTATTAGTCCTTACTCGGCAATAAATAGACGTTTAATAAACGGTTAGTAACACAAATGTGGTGAATAATGAGTGTGATCGCGTTTGTATGAACAGCTGGAGACCAGGTAGGAAGCTCCATGTTCACTGACCTGATTTATGGTTACAGAAATCAGTGTAATGATAAAATGAATGTGCTGATTGGAGGTGTTTTTCCACCAGAAGTTCCAGGAACTATAATTTGTCCAGAACCAAGATCCAGGAACTGTTCCGGTACCGAGGGTTCTTCCAGAACCCAGACTAGATTCAACACATCCTGCAGAACCAGAGCTCTGTCCGCACCATGTAGTTTAGAGAGGTTCTGTTCTCTGGAGAAGTTCCTGCAGTGGAAAATAACCTGCACCTCGTGCATCATGCCAAATGTTCTGATATCTTCAGGTGTTATAAACCATATCACTTAGAAATGATGAGCAGAAGGAGCTGAAGTAAAACCGTCAACCATGAACATCCTCACCTCATATTTTGGCGTCCCGATTATTGTTGGAAAAATAATGTTGGGGAGGTCTTGATCTGCAAACCCTGCTTTCATCATACCGGACCCGGTGTCCAGAACTATGGGGGTCCGGAAATCTGCCATCTGAAATCACAGCAGCACAAAGAAATCCATCAGAATTAAATAAGTAATAAAGTGGACGTCTTCACAGGGTTCATCCACAAGCTGTTGGTGATGCTCTTAAAGCTATGAGTGTTAAATAGAAGAGACCAACAGGAATATTTTCAGTGAAGCCATGTTTACTTCCTGATGGGCACCAGCTAGTATCTCAACATTTATTTATTATTATTTACTGATTTCAGTTACATCTTACAGAACCGATTAAAGAAATGAAGTCAAACTAAGCATAATTATACGAGTCCAGCTTTAAGAGACTCTCTCTACTGGCATCATCATGTTCAATCAGCACTACCGTTTAATTTTATTAGTATATACACTGTACATTTTATAATTTATTACCTCTTTATTCTGTTTTATTGTTTTTCCAGGATCAATAAAGCATATCTATCCAGAGACAGGTCTCGAGATTATTATTTAAATTAACTGTATGTAACTGTGCAGTTAAGTCTTTTTTCTAAAGAAAACAAAAATAGCAGCAGCAGAGAAAAGCATGATCAGTGATTGGTTATATTTACAGCTCATTCTGGCTGCTGATTGGTTGAAGGTGTCTCGTGTTACCAGGTGTGCAACACTAAGAAGAGATAATGTTACTGCAAAGTTTCCATCAGAGGGTCCATAATGAAATCTACCGTTTATCAGATACATCAACATTGTTGTTGACATCAACAGCATGACGGACTGTATCACAGAATACATTAAATTCTGTGAACACACCACCGTACCATCCCGGACTGTAAAATGCTTCCCCAACAATAAGCCGTGGATCACCAGTGACCTGAAGGTGCTTCTTAATAAGAAGAAAGCAGCTTTCAGGTCTGGGGACAGGGAGGAGCTCAGGAGAGTGCAGCGCCACCTGAAGGAGAAGCTCAAGGAGTGCAAGGACTCCTACAGGAGGAAGCTGGAGGCCAAACTCCAGCAGAACAACGTGAGGGAGGTGTGGACCGGTATGAAGGAGATTACTGGGTTCAAGGGGAGAGAGAGACAACCAGGGGGCTCCCTGGAGAGGTCCAATGAACTAAACTGTTTCTTCAACAGGTTTAGTTCACCACCCTCATCTGTCTCCTCCACACCTCACACCTCCCAAACACCTCTGCGCCCCCTGGTGAACTGCATAGAGCCCTCAATCTCAAAGGGCTCTTCCTCCATCGACACCTCGACCCCCCCCCCCACACACACACACACACCCCTCACCCCCCTCTCTGTGACGACTGGCCAGGTTAGGAGACAGCTGGAGAGAATCCACCAGCGCAAGGCTGCAGGACCTGACGGCATCAGCCCCGTGGTCCTGAAGACCTGCGCCGTCCAGCTGGCTGAGGTCCTACAACACCTCTTCAACCTGAGCCTGAAGCAGGAGGAGGTCCCGGTGCTGTGGAAGATGTCCTGTCTGGTTCCTGTCCCCAAGAAGAAGACTCCATCTGGCCTCAACGACTACCGACCGGTTGCCCTCACATCTCATGTGATGAAGGTGCTGGAGAGGCTGGTCTTGGCCCACCTCAGGCCGCTGGTGAAATCTTCTCTGGACCCTCTGCAATTTGCGTACCAGCCTCATGTGGGAGTGGACGACGCCATCATCTACCTGCTGCAACGAGCTCAGTCTCACCTGGATGGAACCGGTGAATCTGTGAGAATCACTTTCTTTGATTTCTCCAGTGCATTCAACACCATCCAACCACTGCTACTGAGTGAGAAGCTGCGGGTGGTGGGGGTGGACGCGCCCACCGTCTCCTGGATCAATGACTACCTGACAGGCAGACCACAGTTTGTCCGTCTGGGCAGTGTGCTGTCTGATACGGTGGTCAGTGGTACTGGAGCTCCACAGGGGACTGTTCTGTCTCCCTTTCTGTTCACCTTATACACAACTGACTTCCAGTACAACTCAGAGTCCTGCCATCTGCAGAAGTTCTCTGATGACTCTGCAGTGGTAGGATGTATAAGGGATGGACGGGAGGATGAGTACAGGGCAGTAGTGGAGGACTTTGTGGAGTGGGCGGGTAGAAATCACCTGCTCCTGAACATGGCCAAGACCAGAGAGATGGTGGTTGACTTCAGGAGGAAGGCGACGGCTCCACAACCGCTGAGAGTTCTGGGAGAGGAGGTGGACATGGTTGAGCAGTACAAGTACCTGGGTGTGTCCATCGACAACAGACTGAACTGGAAGACCAACATCAATGCTGTCTACAAGAAGGTGATAAGTCGACTCTTTTTCTTGAGGAAACTTCGATCCTTCAATGTGTGCAGCGAGATGTTGGAGATGTTCTACCAGTCTGTTGTGGCCAGTGCTTTGTACTTCGCTGGGGTCTGCTGGGGGAGCAGCATTGGAGCCGGTGACACCAACAGACTTAACAAACTGGTTAAGAAGGCCGGCTCCATCATCGGCTACAAACTGGACAGCCTGGAAAAGGTGGTGGAGAGGGGGACGCTGAACAAACTATTATCCATATTGGATAATCCTGTCCACCCTCTCCACCACCTGCTGCAGGGACAGCGGAGCACTTTCTCTAAAAGATTCCTCCAGCTCCGCTGTCACAAGGACAGATACAGGAGATCATTCATGCCCACTGCAATAAGACTGTACTCACCTCTGACAAAATCCATCACAGTACAATAACACTTGACTTGCGTTTCCTGGTTTGTTTGTATATTATATATATATACTGTATATATATATATATACACATGTTGACTGTGTTTCTTGGTTTGTTGTATATAATATATATATATATATAGATATATAATGTACTGTATATACTGTGCATTTTATATTTATATTTTTTACTGCTATTTTATTGCTTTTCTATTATTATATTATTCTATTCTATTATTTTATTCTATTATTGTCTTATTGCTTCTGTATGTATGCTGCTGTAGCGAAAAAATTTCCCCTCGGGGATTAATAAAGTAAATACCTACCTACCTACCTATACTCGGGTGTGACTCTTGAATAAGTGGAGCCTCCCTCCTACCTCTCTGCTCGTCTGGACCACAGCTGACACACGATGAGACGACATCACCGAGATCTGACCTCCACCAGGGGAGCCGCCACTCCGCTCATCTCCACCCGGGTCGAACTCCAGAGGTCCGGGTGGCAGCTGGACCTCAGACTGTTGAAGGGAAGGCGGCGGAGTCTCCTCCGCTGGGAGAGAATCTGTGAGTGGACGACATATGGGTACCTCTGATCCGTCATCTTCCTCTTCATCTTCGTCTTCCTCCAGGTGCTCCGATGAAACCTCACAGCTCTCGGGTAGCGTGTGGTTGTTGTTGTTGTTCCTGTATTCGTTCACATTTGGATTCAGAACCGAGCCGTTACCGATGCGTGGAGTTGGACTCTCTGGCAGCACACAAACTGCTTCATCATGTGGGTACAGCCGTGTGGAACCAGGATCTGGCCCACCAGAGGACAGCCCAGGATCCAGGTCTTCGGTGGAATGAAGAGTTTTGGGCTCAGGAGGGCCGTAGCAGGAAGTGTAGGAAGTGACAGGAAGTGAAGCCTTTCTCGGTGCTGGTACCGGACGGAGGGGGGATGTTCCACCCGGGTCAAACGCTCTGTGATCTGGTCTCATCTCAGGAGTTAAAGGAGCTTCAGGACTGCAGGGGACAGAGTTTCCTCCAGGTTCTTCACCACAGACACACAGCTCAGACGGTTCCTCCAGGTCCAAGGTTCTGTCACACAGAGACAGACGAGCTTCACCGCCATCAGGATCTGGACCCTGGGAAACTAGAAGCTCATCCACATCAGGACCTGGTTCTGGTGGAATACTTTCAGCCTCACATGAGGAGTGGTTCTGTACCGACTCAACTGAAGGCCTCTGTGATAAAAGCCCATCACAGAGAACCCGGTCCTCCTCCGTCTCCGTTCTCTCCATTGCAGAACATCTTACAACCTTCCGGGCTTGGTTCTTCTTCACGTGGTGTTCTTGGTCCAGACTCTCCAGCGTCTCCACCTCCCGTCTCTCCTTCTCCAGCTGCACCCTGAACGCCTCCCTCTCTCTGCTCACGCTCCGCGGCCCGTCTGGTTCTGGAGGTTCTCTCACTGACAGCTCACCGTCTGGGTTTTCTCGGAGCCTGTGGATGTTCAGGTTCTCCTCCATGATGAGCCGATCCAGGATGTGGACTCTCCTGAGCTCCGTCAGCAGGTCTGGTCCAAGTGATCCTTTATCTGCAGCTTCGGAGTAGAGAGCCTCATCCTCAGGCCCACCTGCTGACTCAGCAGATCGGAGCTCGCCGAGGCCGTCAGACTCAGTGGGATCCGGGGAGTCCTGGAGGCCAAGGACCCCGGCGTCAAACAGGTCTCTGGACGACATCTGAAAAAAGGAGCAGAAGCAGATGAAGAACAGCGAGTTTTCTAAACAATTCATTTAATCCGTCTTTCCTGGAGGTTCTGCTTTTACACAACGAGTGTAGATGTCACTTCACTCATCTTTGCTCACAAAAATCAACAACATGAATAAATAAAAAACACGTGTTTTTAGTCAGAGGCAAAAAGTTCTGTTTGGAGCTGACGGAGGAGAAAAGTTCCAGATGGAGCAGGAAGGAGAACCATCTCTGAACCTTTTGATTGTACCGCTTGTGTTGAAAATTAAGCGTTTTTAAAAGGAGTGCATTCAAATTCAAGCATAATCACAACCTTGAAACATAACTGTTAAAATGCAACATTTCCTAGTTTCAAGATTTTGTAAACACCCTGTGAAGAGTCACCAATCAGGATTAGTAGTAGCTTTATCAAACTCCAGGTATATTTAGTACATCATTGATGTACTGGTGTGCTCATCATACCAGACCCAGCTGGTCCTCCCTGTCCAGTGGCCACAGAGTCTCCCTGTCGTCCGACCTCAGGAGGGCCTCCAGCACCGCCTCCTGAGCCAGAACATTTTCCTCCTCCTGTTCAACAAGACATCATTTCACTGTAGTCAGATCAGGAGAGCAATTAAAGACCCATCATTGGGTTGACTGGTGGTGAGTGGAGTTCAGCTGATGGACGTTGTGATCCAATCAGCTCCAGGAGGGCAGTGTGGTGCAGGAGACAAGACTTAGATTATTGAATTATTCCAGCGGGTGTGAGAGGGTCGGGCTCTGCGCTGCGCTGTGATGGATCAGTAAACTGTGAGGGGGCGGGGCTTCTTCCGTGCACTGACGGAGCACCTCTTACCTCCAGTATCTCATTAGCCCGGTCCAGGATCTGCTCCACCTCCCTGAGACCCTCCTGCTCCTTCACATCCCAGTCCTTCAAGGAGACATCCATCACACTAAGGAAAGAAACGGGACATCAGGTAAAGTCTTCTAACACAGTCCATACATCACTACAATAAATAAATAAATAAATATTATAATAATAAAAACCACACTCGTTATATTCACATTCAACCACCGACTCCGTCTAAAATGAAGCTGCTCCTCTGGAAACAAACCGCCCGGCGTGCAGCTCTTCCATGATAACAGCTCTTTGTTGTACCTTTCACTACTACATGATGATCTGCGCATGACCCGCCTCATGACTCAACATGAAACGAACACATTCATCCACTGGCAGCGGAAGATGTTAACAGAAGATAAAAACACATTGGACACACTCAGGCTTTATGCAGAGCAGAAGCTTAAAGAGGTTCATGTTAGCATCCTTTAAAAACAATGATAGAAGTCTGCTGACTGGGTTTTTCCTGATTATGTTCCTGTTCTTCTCCACTTCAGGATTCAGTTCCATCTCTGACCCGTCAGTGGTCCTTTAGAGAAAGTTGTTGAGCCAGAGTTATTTAAGGTTAATATTTAAGGTCAAAGCAGCGTTACCCGTCAGCAGCGTCCTGGTCGTGGAGGTCGTAGGAGTCCCAGAGCAGCGTGGGGAGCCCCTCCGTGGTGCACAGGGACTGGTCCCCCCCCTCAGTGATGGTGCTGGACAGGATGTTTGAGATGGGACTCAGATCAGGATCCTCCAACCTGCTCTGTCGATGCGGTGTCCAATCTGTGGTCCACGGCCCTCGGAGGTCTGAGCCGCTCAGAACCTCCGTCTGTGTGGGCTGGTCCCGGGACCTGCTGGCCCGGTGGGCGGTACCGTGGGGGTCTGAGGGGTTGGGCAGGTGGAGGTCTCCGTTCTGAGGTGTAACGGTGACGGTGTAGGAGTTCTCCAGGTCGTCCACTGGCAGGCTCAGCCATGGATTACTGGGCAGCTCCGCCGAGCGCTTCACCTTGATCTCAAAGTTCAGGGAGTCCACCGAGACTCTGGGGACGATCCGGATGCTGGTTCTGGACGAGTTCCCAACAGAACCCAGGTCAAAGTCCTCCACGTGATCCTCACTGTCGGAAACACTGGAGATGTGCTCCTCGTGAATCTCAGGCGGGTTAAATGCTGGTCTCACAGAGTCCCTGGTACCACCTGATCCAGACGGGCCCTCCCCTCCCTCTCTGCCCCCTCCAGCCTCCGGCTGGTTGTTCCCAGCTCCATCAAACCCAGAGTCGAAGGAACTGAGGGAGGGAGGTTTGCCCTCAGCTGACACCGTCTCAGGACCTGCAGCTGAGGGAGGTGGTCCGACACCGGGAGCATCCATTCCACACTGAGTGACGTCAGACTGAGACTGGCTGAGAAGAACCTCTGCAGTGGTTGTGTTAGCAGAAGACGGACCTCCACAGCTGCTCCGCAACAGCTCATACTGCCACTGCAGGGCGAGCTGCAGCTGCTCCACCACCACCGGACCAGAGGACACCAGGAGTCTCCTCAGAGTCAGACACCTGATGGAGAGGACAGGAGCAGAAAATAAAGTTCGTCTGTCAGTCATCATGAAGCATCAACCATCAGTGATGTCATCAACCATCAGTGATGTCATCAACCAAAAGTGACATCATCGTTGGTTTGTGAACGTTATGAAGCCTCCAGTTCAGATTCTGTCCGTCACCATCTTTGCTAGTTCGGAGCAGGAAGTGACCATATTTGGACGAGCTGGGGGAGGAGCCAGCAGTGGATCTGATTGGAAACCTGACAATACTATGTCCCGCTCACCAATAGTTGTAACCTGACTGCACCACAGGCCTGTCAATCAAACAGACACGCCCCCAAAAACTTGTCTTTTTGAATCTTCTTTTCTAATGAATGAGGGATTATTTTCAGATGGACCTCCAGAAAACTAATAAGAAGGAGTGACTTTAGCTAACAACACTGAGATAACTGATGGACACATTTTATTCACTTTGGATTTGATGAGAGAAGTTGAATGGGAGTCTATGGAGCCGGAGGCTTTTTGGAGCCAACCTCTAGTGGCACTCAGTGGTATTGCAGCTTAAGGCACTTCTGCATCGGACTCATTTTTCAGACCGGGACGCTACGAACACTTGTATCCAGTCTGGTCATCACAGACACTAAACAGCCACACTGCCCCCTGTCTGCCTGCAGATGTAATGAACACATGAGGAGGTATACAGGTATAACATGATGGTTCACAGTGATGTTCTCCAGTGACATCGTTGTGCTTAATGATGTAGTTCATGCGTTGGAAACTAAAACGAGCCGTTTCTCATGGACAGAAGGTGTGAAGGTGCTCTGGATGGACACAGCAGTGACAGAGACATCTACCATGACGTGAAGTCTCTCACCTCCCGGACATCCGGCTGCCCGCCTGCTGCACCTCATCGTCAGGGATGGCCTTGGACAGGTGAGCCAGGTGAAGCAGCTCCTCCGTGTCCGGAGGAGGATTCTTCTTCAGGAAGGAGGACAGCTTCTGTCTCCACACAGGGATTGTCCCCCAGTTCCTCCTCCGTCTCTGAGAGGCCGGAGCGTCTCCGTGGACACCTGACAGCAGCTCCGACATGAAGTTCTCCGAGAGGACCCGTTGGTACCAGATGTTGGCCTAAAGAGGAGACGGACAGCTTCAGGTCTGCTGCTCTTCAGAGGGGAGGATTAAAGTAGTTTATTTCTACGTGGTTTCTATTTTAAGTGAAGAAGTTAAATGCATCTTTTTGTAGACGTAATTATTTAAAGATATAAACCCAGTCTGTAGCTGTGAACCTCTGAGCATGAAGGCGTCCTGGACAGGTGAGCTGACACCTTCAGGGTACAGACGATGGCTAGCAGCAGAGAGAGGACCTGCCTTGTTGTAGTGCTGCTGGTAGCTGGACACCGCCCGGAGGGTCTGGAGGATGAAGTGAACCGCAGAGTGCAGCTTCCTCTTCAGCCGCTCCAGATCCAAAACCCAGCTCTCCCGGGTCGGACCGTCCAGCGGCAGCACGCCGGCCAGCGTGTGGACCACATCTTCAGCACAGCAGACCAGAGCCTGGGGGGTGGGGTTCATGTTACAACAACATCTGAGCGGACTACAGCAGAGTCACAGTGGACTACCTGTTACACAAGGTAAACTAAATAAAATAAAACTCATACCATAGCAGGAGTGTGAATGGATGATTCGAACTCAGACACCAGCAGCGCCGCCTTCACAGCGTCCGGGGCGATCTGGATTTTATACGGCTGGAGCTTCTTCTGCAGAAGAGCTTCTATCTCCTCTGTGATCTGAAAACAGGAGTTCAGTAAGGTGAGAGGATGTCTGCCACGGCTGCTCCTTCTCCGATCAGAAGAGTACGACTCACACATCAGGTGTTCTTTCAGAGGAAGGAGAGGAGATCGGATGTGTGGTCGCAGTAGTAGTTTATTTGTTCCAGATGAAAAGAGGAGAAGACGACCTGTTGTCGTCTTTAGTCCTGGATGGATTCTGGTGGTCACCTCTGAGCCTCGCTGATCATTTTTCCCAGCACTCCCTTATTGTAGAGCAATTTTCAAAAACACCCCCTGGAGTCTTTCAACAATTTTCCACAGACCTCCATTATAAATTGTGTGTCTGTGAATGAGCTCCGTTATTTAAAAAAAAAAAAATGTTTGTATTAATGAATGTTTTGTGTTTCTACAACTTTCCCAGAGCTTCATCCCAGCTGGACGTCTGAGGGCCGAGTGGGAAGAACAACTGGGAGTTAAAGGTCACAGCAGGTGAGCAGGTTTCAGTCAGGTCATCATGAGCTCCATCATCTGATCATACGGTAGATTTATAATAATCACACTGTTCAGAGATGACTCGTTCACTGGGCAGTTAAATCATCAGCACTACATGGAGTCTGTGAGGCGTCACTCTGAACACTTCACTGGAGCCAGGAAGTTATCCTCAGACAGAAGAGACTGATGTCTCAGGGGACGGACACACAGAGAGGCTGAAGACACAGAGATGTCTTTTATTTTCATTTTTTTGGGCAGAGTTCCTGTGAGGTTTTATTTGTCTGATCCGAGCTGCTTTTTAACTAGAGAACTTCTTCAAAGCAGAATTCAGCTCAGTTTTTACTTTCAGACTTATATAACACACATGTTCTGTGTACACTGGTTATTTTCATAAATACAGACATGTCTAATAGAGACCACTGCCTTTGCAGTTCACACTCAGGAAATGGATTTATTAGTAATTCAACGTGTGAGTTCAGGTTAAAAAATCTCCTGTCTGTCCTACAGTTCAAACCACAGACACCTGACCTCCTCTTCAGGGACTCAGACAAACCGTGTTCAGGAAGTGAAGCAGACGGGTGTGAGCGCAACATCAGACTCACCTGCAGCGCATCACTGCGCAGCTGAAACACCTGCAGCTGCAAACGGGCCTTGGAGAAGGTCTGCTGCCACAGCAGCTCCACCTTCTCCACCGCTGCAGTGATCCTGGAGACAGAGACAGACTGATGACCACCAGCTGGAACCATCAATCAATACATTTTAATATATAATTATCAGACATGAATAGATAAATGTCCCTGAACGCATCATTAAATTCACAGCTGTGTCCCAGAGTGTCCCTGTAGTTGAACAGATAACGTCTCTATCTTTAAATTGTCTGCTGTTAAAGTTTTTCTAGACTCTTTTCTAGATTTTCCGTGTTGTACAAGTTTTTCAGTGTTAATGTTTTTTCTAGATTTTCAGTGTTGCAAAGTTTTCTAGATGGTTTTTCTATGGTCATTTTCAGTGGTAACGGTGTTTCTAGATTTTCAGTGTTTGCGTTTTCTGGATTTTCCGTGTTTGCGTTTTTTCCTAGATTTCAGTGTGGTTCAAGTTTTTACTAGACTCTGTGTTGTTAAAGTTTTTCTCGACTCAGATGTTTTCAGACTGAACTGATGTCATCTGCAGCAGATTTAAATGTCAGCTCTAGTCTCAGATTAGTACAAACAGTTAATCCTGGCTGTTGTGAACAACATTCCTGTCTGCGTGTGGAGGTTTTCTCAGAGGAGGATTAGGACGGAGGCCCGGTTCTGTGACTGAGAGGCCTGTGGTACCTGCAGCGGTTCTGCAGCATGTCGAAGGCGGTGTGGGTGAAGAGGGCGGTGCCGGCCATGGCCTGGTAACAGGGCTCCCTGTCGGGGTGCCGCAGCCTCTCCAGCACCGTCTCGCAGCGTGTCAGCAGCTGGTCCAGACCCAGCTCCCTGCACAGCACAACAGAGGAATGAAAGGAGTCAGTGTGGAGGAAGTGAGACATGTGGATGCACTGAAGCAACTGAACCTGCGTTTGAATGTTAAAACCACTTGTCGACTTGAATTTCCCGTCAGTGGTTAAACTCCTGAGATTAGTTGGTTTTTTTTTGCCATCCTCCTGAGCTGCAGTCTCCACCCTTCACAGGCCATCATCACATATTATCCATGTGAGCTCTCATCAACACAGTGAACAACCACTGGTCATCATTATAATATCTCAGATGTTAAAGCTCGGTGCTCTTCGTCTCCGTTTTAACCAAAACGTAGACAGACAGCTTCACTAACACCTGTGAGGCAAAAACTTTCAGGACAGATGGAAATGACAACTTGATCATTTGGTTTGATTTTCACAAGTCAAAGAAAAATGACAAGAATGATTTTAGCTTTTAAAAACAGGCTCATTTATGCATTTCTAAAAGAGTTGAATTTGTACGTTATGAATTAACACCCTGTGAATTCATGCAAGAACAATAAACAAAAAACGGCAGACTAAAGCAGCAGGAAATAACAGTGGTCCTCAGATCATCAATTTCCTTTCATATTTCATTTACTCATTCATACATCTATAATAATTATGTCCCTGTAACTCGAAGGACAACGATGATCTTTGTAAGTGAATCCTCAGAGCAGCAGCTGAGAGCCTGACCTCCGGAGCTGCAGGAACTTGGTCTCGTTGGCGGAACAGAAGCGTTGGAGCTCATTGAGGGTGGAGGGCAGCGGCAGCCTGGACAGAGCCTGCAGGGTGGAGATACACGAGGGCAGCCGCTGGACCACGGACAGGAAGTCCTGGACGAAGGCGTCGATCTCCTGCAGACAGACGGACAAGTTAATACGACCTTCTGAACCTCTCAAACACATTTCAGCTTCAGGCATGGATCCTTAACTTATGATTTAAACGGAGTTGTAAAATATAAACCCCTGTAATAACTCGCGGTGCTGAACTCAGACCTGCTGACTCAGCAGGCCTCCTTATAGGCCGAAACATGGTGTGCTGATGAACACTGTCCCGACCCGCTTCAACACCACTGAATGTATAATGGGACAGAAACAGGCCGCCTTTCACTTGCTAATAAGGGTCAGCTGATGACGGCAGGCATTTACACAAGCGTCACCACGGTAACGGACAAAAGACACGGCTGCCGGGACGATTCATGAATGAAGACCGAGAGACGAGCGTGCTCTTCATCACGACACTGCATCTTCAGTTGGAATTACTGTTCAGAGTGACGAGCAGCAGATGATCCGACTGGATTCATGTGCTACTGTAGATACAAACAGAAGACCTCTGTGTGTGTGTGTGCGTTGACGTCAGCAGCACAGTGTAACTGTGTTGAACTGATCATAAGACAGATTCATAAGTGTGGTTTTGAGTTTCTGCTCACAAACTCTCACTGGCGGAGCCAAACAAACACCTGATGGAGACTGGTGGGTGGAGCCAAACAAACACCTGGTGGAGACTCTTTTTTTTTTTTTAAACAAGAGTCAAAGTGTAAAATTTGTATGGATCAACAGTATTAATGATGTTCAGCACTATCTGGTCATAAATGTAGTGATTTACAGCAGCTCAGATCTTCAGGATGAAACTAGTCCCCCTTAAGAATTCACTGGAGAGATGATGATAATAATAATAATAATAATAATAATAATAATAATAATAATAAAAGAGGCTACCTTGATGAAGGCCACCCAGCTGTGGTGACAGTAGACCAGGTATCCTCCCAGCGATGGAGGCAGCTGGCTGCGGTCGATGTAGTTCGACAGCTCGGGGAGTTCCTTCAGGAGGACTTTCTGCACAGACCAGGTGAATGTTGCAGAAGTCACAACCTCTGTGCAGTGTGCGTGTGCGTGTGCGTGTCAGACCTTGAAGGGTGCAGCGTGAGACTTGGACGGAGTCAGGCATTTCAGCAGCAGCTTCACAGCGTCCTTCTTTTTGGGCTGAATGACGTAGAGACTGTGGACGCTCCGCTGGAAGGTGAAGCAGAAAAGATGATGTCAGAGCTCCGACGGATTAAAGAGAAGTGGACGATTCAAATTCAAATCTGAAGTTTCTCCTTGAGAAATAAGTTACAGATACGACTCCTCCACTAGGTTCAATAGAAGTCGTTTTGAGGGAGAGTTCGACGCTCAGAACAACAAACAAACGACTGTTTTGTAGTGATGTTTGTCAGAGAGTCATGTGACCTGATGAACCTGCTGCTGAAATAAATCCATATGGCTGCAGGTTTTAAAAGAACGCTGAAAAAGTGAAAAGACAAAAACACGTGGCTCCGCCAAGTCAGTGGAAAACACTGCAGCCGTTGTTGAGTAGCTGAGATCTGCCTTCCTATGAATACATGGAGCGGACAACAAACCCGACACCTCGGCTCTGATCAGTCACACGGCGACTGCTGTGGATCAGCCAGAGTTCATTTGTAATATAATATAATGAGTGTAATTTCAAAATAAAATGTTAAGGCTGTGCAGACTGATGTCAGACCACAAGTTAACTTTCTCCTCTCGATGAAAACATGCAACATAATGATGGTCATTAAAGTCAATTTCAGTGAGGCTTTTCTCTCTCCCTGGTCTTTACCGAAAGTCTTCATTCTGAGTCGGAGGAATGTTAAGTATTGAGCGTGTAATTGTAACACCCCCTGCTGAGGTCTGTTATGTCCTTCTGTCTTTCTGTCTCTCAAACATGAAGACAGTTTGTTTTCAACTCCTGTAAAAAGGTCAAACAGCTGACAATCTCTGACATGTTGTCTGCCGACACGTTACCGAAGAGCTGGGAGGTCAACTAGAAAACATCCTGACAGAGGAGAGGAGAGGAAAGGAGGACCTCTGGATGTTCACCGTTATCAGCAGGATAACAGACACACACCTGCAGCAGGAGCAGCGTTTCAGCGATGAACCTGATCGTCAGGAGAGACGAATGTTTCAGATCAACAACCACCGAGAGGACGGACGGAGTATGAATCTTCTTACTGAGGAGACAAGACACACCATCAGGACACGGGGACATGCACACCATCAGGACAGACAGACACCATCCAGACAGACAGACACACACCATCGAGACAGACAGACAGACAGACAGACAGACACACACACACACACACACACACCAACAAACAACATCAGGACACACACCTACCTGTGCAGCGCCTGACAGTAGTGGATGAAGTCCACCACGTGACCTTGGCTGAGGTCAGAACCGAGTCTGGACTGTTGCGCCGCAGGAAACACAATCAGAGGGCAGCCATGTTGATCAAACACACCTGTACAGGTAACACCGAGACACACACCTGTCAGTACACAGGACGCTGCGTGTGTGTCTGCACAGTGTGTAGCTCAGCGCGCGCGCGTGTGTGTGTGTGTGTGTGTGTGTGTGTGAGAATAATACCGGGGAACAGCACCGCTCCGGAGCTCAGCACGTGATCGTCGGGCAGCGGCGGGGAGGGGCCCCAGTCCGGTACAGGCTCCGGGACGTCTGGAAGGTTCGGGAGGAAATTAGATTATTTTTTATTGGAAACACACCCGGCAGGAATTTGAGCAGCTCTGCAGTCTGAACGCCGAGGAGCCGGTCCAACATCCCTCTTCCTCCTCCTCCAAGAGGAGCAGTTAGGGCTGAGAGGAGGAAGAGGAGCTGAGGAAGACTCCAGCAGTGCGCGTGGGTCCACAGGGCTCAGGTCTCTGTGGACCCACGCGGCGTCACTCCGCCCGTCTCTCCCACCTGTTGCAGTTCGGCTCATTCTGCTGAACTTCTTCTCCTGCGGACCGGAACAAGAGTTCATCGGGACTCCGCGGAGGAAAGCACACCGAGCAGCTCTACTGCTCCGCGGCGGGACAGCAGCAGGTGGACCACCGCGACGCTCCGCCGCTCTCCGCCATGTTACATCCAGTCATCCGACTCCGAGGTCTCCCTGCTGACTGCAGCCTGCCCCGGTGTTTTATACTCGGGGTGGGGATGGGGATGGATGAGACAGCAGACGATTGGCTGGAAGTTTATTTGACACAGACGTTTCCAAACGACTGAAGACGGACAAAACTAAACTAAAAGGTCCATTAAATGTTCTGGTTCCGGTATTTGTTAGTATTTGTTGAAGAGAAGGCATCCACCATTTACAAACAATACTGACAATATTCAAACAAGACACGACAAGAAGTAGCAATGAATGCCTATAAAAACCGCAATAATAAATAAAATAATAAATAAAAAAACACCCACACAAACCCTGAACACCTCCAACAGACGGATCAAACTGAAGGAGCCTCATATTCCTCAAACATCCTTTAATTATTCCCACAGGATCTGGATCTGTTGATATGAGATGACATCTAAAACTCACATTTTAACAACACAGACTGTGATCATAAGATAAACGATAATTTAATATTTAAATTAAAACCCTTTTTTTCACAGTAAATGTTTGTCAAGCAGGAAAGTCAAAGTGTGACTGAACAAAGGAAGAACAGTTGCTCTCAGATCTTCATCCTATTAATAATCACAGTTTCAATCTGATGACATCAATAATAATAATAATAATAATAATAAAGATCAGAGCATCAAAGAAAGAAGCAGCAGTCAGATTAAAGGTTTGTTCTTCATATTGTTCAGGTTTCTGTTCCTTCTCCACTGTGACAAAGAACCATCACTACTGAGGCATTGTGGGAAATGTAGGATCCAGACTTTACAACAGTTTGAAATGCTTCTTCCTTGGAGTACACCTTTAAAATGTCCAATGTCTGATAATTATAAAAACGTATTACAGCACATTTATCACCTGAGGGCTCTACGGAGAATGTGTGGGCGGTCAGGTGACTGACACCTGGTTTCTGTGAACACAGTGGACCTGTCAGACTGCATACCTCATGACTACATCACTGTCAGCCTTTGTTCCATCTAACCAGGAGTCAATGAGTCGGTGAACGTTGACCTCCCGTCAGTCACTGTGTGAACAGGTGGGTTGAGGGTTGTTTGTAGTCATAGTGATCTGATGAAGAGTATGCCTTGGGTTCAATTAACCAATCAGAGCCGACTATATTTCATGTGCTGAAACTCCAACACCGCCATTGTTGGAACTACTTCCGCAACGTCATCACACTTAGCCACGCCCACTGGTCGCTAATTGGTCCGTCCGATGTCAGAGTGGCTGAGTGAACCTTAATGTGAACAGGGTTTCCAGACTGAAGCTGTGGGTACCAGGTGGGCGGAGCCAGGATGCACATTATTATTATAGGACTGTTAAAAAGTGGTGCAAAAACTGAACACATTACTTCATATTTATTCATTTATTTTATTTACATAGTGCCAAGTCACAACAGAAGTCACCTCAGGGAACATTATAAGAACACATGAGCGACAGCTGGAAGGAAAAACTTCCTTTTAGCAGAAAGTAACCTCCGAGAGAACCAGAACCAGAGGTGGAGAACCTGTTGGGTCGATATTCATGGGTAACATGCTTTTTGTTGAGAGGTAAAAGATAAATGAATTTCAGCTTTTTTTTTACCTGATGTTTACAATTAAAGTGGGGGAGAGTAAATATAATTTGAATGGTGCCATTCTTTTCCAAATGTTATGTCTTCTCTCTTTCCAAGATCATGTGGATTTCAGCGTATTTATCACTATGAATCTGAATGTTACTGAGCGGATCACCCTGAGTTTACCTGATCAGACAGATCTACCAGTTGAAGTGTTTCAGAGCTCTTCATCACAGACAGTTGGACTCACTCTGAGCTGCAGGGATTTTTTTTTTCTCATCCGTTGTCTCTTTCTTTGCATGTATGTAGGTCAGTTTAACAAAGGAAATGTGGCTGAGCATGAATTCCCAGACACTCCCAAGCATCATGGGAGATGTAGTTATCCCAGCAAGTCCCACAGGTTTCCTCACCTCATTTAAATGTCTCATGATTAAAAGAACAGAAAATAGAATACATCACCAGAAGGAGGGGAACACATGCTGTGTATAGTTTGCTGTGCAGTCAGAAAAGGAAAGATTTAAGACTTAAAAACACATTTCTGAATAATAATCCTGACTTAATATCCCACACACTTAACAATTCTTATCTCAAAATGAAAAGTTTAATTAAATGACGTTTAATATCAATGACTATCTTGTAATTTAGATATTCATGTCTTTTTTTTTTTTTTAAACTTTACTTTCTGGGTGAAAATGATGCTATTCTTACTTTATAGACGTTTGAGCATGAGATCAAAACACAGGTTCTCCTTCACAATACTTTGCAGATATAGAGCACAAGCAGTGTCGGAGGGAGACTAGTTTATTTACGTCAGTTATGTGATTGAATTACAAAATAAATCAAACTGTATTTAGTTACAGTTAATTTATAAAACGTTGGTTACAAAGGGTTAAAAGTTAAGTAGGGAAAACAATGGAATTTCTTGCATTTCGCACATGCGCAGTGCAGAATGTTTAGTCAACGCCACGAAAACCGGTTTCCGCTCATGAGGTCACGTGACTTCCTGTTATCTGCGGAGGTCTGCAGCCAGGAATCGGAAGTGATGTAACCCACGCGCTGGCCTCGTTGATGAGTGGTGCCGATGAGGTGTAGCCTCCGCACGTTACGTAATTTAACAGCATTTTAGCTGCAGACTGACATCCTCCCATTTTAATATGATGTAAACACTGAATGTGGTTCTGAAACCTGAAGCCGAGGTACGAACCGGAAATGTGTCGTCTGAGGAGAGATTTTTACAAGCCATCAGTTATTAGCAACTGAAGCGGTGACAGCGGGCTAACGGGTTAGCTGGACGGGCTCCAACTGGTTCTGCTACGGAGATAATTTAATTTACGTCAGGTCATGTCGCAGTTCTGAAGCGGAACAGCTGGACACAGCGGCCCGCCGGTGTCATGTGAAGGAACCAACCGGAACCAGTGCTACACCTGCGGAGCAGACATGAACACACACCTCGGTAGGAACAGTTTGATCGGGCTGGCTGTCGGAGCCACAGCCGGACTCGGTCTGATAGCCCTCATGATCTACCGGGAGGTCAGCAGGAGGAGAACCCAGAGTCTGGTGCTGGAGGCCTGGCCACCAGCCCGCCTGTGTGACGGGGCGGATGGAGCCTCGCTGCTGCCGGAGACGCTGGACGCTGAGGGTGGGTCAGGTGTGTGTGCGTGGGCGCGCACGTGTGGTCCAAATGGCAACTTAACAAAATGTTGACGTATTTTTTTGCACGTGGGCCCAGTTAATCTTTCCTGATGTTTTATTTGTATTCTTGATGTCAACAGAAAAATATTTTTGAGATTTTAAAGTAACACAAGCCATCTTGATTTAAGTTTTTAGCCTTGTTAATAGGTAGGTAGGTAGGTAGGTATTTACTTTATTAATCCCCGAGGGGAAGTTTTTTTTCGCTACAGCAGCATACATACAGAAGCAATAAGACAATAATAGAAACAATAGAATAAAATAATAATAGAATAGAATAGAATAATATAATAATAGAATAGCAGTAAAAAATATAAATATAAAATGCACAGTATATACAGTACATTATATATCTATATATATTATATACAACAAACCAAGAAAACAGTCAACATATATATATAGATATATACAGTACAGTATATATCTATATATATATATAATATACAAACAAACCAAGAAACACAGTCAACAGTGTTATTGTACTGTGATGTATTTTGCCAGAGGTGAGTTATTGTAAAGTCTTATTGCAGTGGGCAGGAATGATCTCCTGTATCTGTCCTTGTGACAGCGGAGCTGGAGGAATCTTTTAGAGAAAGTGCTCCGCTGTCCCTGCAGCAGGTGGTGGAGAGGGTGGTCAGGATTATCCAATATGGATAATAGTTTGTTCAGCGTCCTCCTCTCCACCACCTTTTCCAGGCTGTCCAGTTTGCAGCCGATGATGGAGCCGGCCTTCTTAACCAGTTTGTTAAGTCTGTTGGTGTCACCGGCTCCCATGCTGCTCCCCCAGCAGACCCCAGCGAAGTACAAAGCACTGGCCACAACAGACTGGTAGAACATCTCCAACATCTCGCTGCACACATTGAAGGATCGAAGTTTCCTCAAGAAAAAGAGTCGACTCATCACCTTCTTGTAGACAGCATTGATGTTGGTCTTCCAGTTCATTCTGTTGTCTATGGACACACCCAGGTACTTGTACTCCTCAACCATGTCCACCTCCTCTCCCAGAACTCTCAGCGGTTGTGGAGCCGTCGTCTTCCTCCTGAAATCGACCACCATCTCTCTGGTCTTGGCCACGTTCAGGAGCAGGTGATTTCTACCCGCCCACTCCACAAAGTCCTCCACTACTGCCCTGTACTCATCCTCCCGTCCATCCCTTATACATCCTACCACTGCAGAGTCATCAGAGAACTTCTGCAGATGGCAGGACTCTGAGTTGTACTGGAAGTCAGTTGTGTACAAGGTGAACAGAAAGGGAGACAGAACAGTCCCCTGTGGAGCTCCAGTACCACTGACCACCGTATCAGACAGCACACTGCCCAGACGGACAAACTGTGGTCTGCCTGTCAGGTAGTCATTGATCCAGGAGACGGTGGGCGCGTCCACCCCCACCACCCGCAGCTTCTCACTCAGCAGCAGTGGTTGGATGGTGTTGAATGCACTGGAGAAATCAAAGAAAGTGATTCTCACAGATTCACCGGTTCCATCCAGGTGAGACTGAGCTCGTTGCAGCAGGTAGATGATGGCGTCATCCATTCCCACATGAGGCTGGTACGCAAATTGCAGAGGGTCCAGAGAAGATTTCACCAGCGGCCTGAGGTGGGCCAAGACCAGCCTCTCCAGCACCTTCATCACATGAGATGTGAGGGCAACCGGTCGGTAGTCGTTGAGGGCAGATGGAGTCTTCTTCTTGGGGACAGGAACCAGACAGGACGTCTTCCACAGCACTGGGACCTCCTCCTGCTTCAGGCTCAGGTTGAAGAGGTGTTGTAGGACCTCCGCCAGCTGGACGGCGCAGGTCTTCAGGATCACGGGGCTGATGCCGTCAGGTCCTGCAGCCTTGCGCTGGTGGATTCTCTCCAGCTGTCTCCTAACCTGGCCAGTCGTCACAGAGAGGGGGGTGAGGGGTGTGTGTGGGGGGGTCGAGGTGTCGATGGAGGAAGAGCCCTTTGAGATTGAGGGCTCTATGCAGTTCAGCAGGGGGCGCAGAGGGGGGAGGGAGGGAGGCAGCAGAGGTGTTTGGGAGGTGTGAGGTGTGGAGGAGACAGATGAGGGTGGTGAACTAAACCTGTTGAAGAAACAGTTTGTGTCCATCAGTAGTATTTCATGTGCTACATGAAACGAATATTTAACTATAACTATATTAAAATAAACAACACCATGGCTGAACATTTCCACTGCAGTGAGTCTCAAACACAGATTCAGACAACCTGGGGTTCATGCATCACAAACCTCAGGAACCAATAATTTCAACCTGGGGGCGGAGTTATCCACATCACAAAGCTGCCAGTGGAGGGGTGGGCGGACATCCAGGCTGGGACTATTTTCACAGATTTGTGCATACTGAAGGGAGGCAGATGTGTCAAGCTACAGTTTGAACCTTCACCAACACAGTCTGGATCAGCAGGAGAACAGAAAATAATAACAATAATAATAATATATGATAACTGCAGACAAATTCAAACTCACGTTTTGTACCTCCTGTGCCCCCCTGCAGAGAGGGAGGCCCAGCAGCAGGCCCTGGCAGCAGTGGAGGCGGCGGTGGAGGGACTGTCCCCGGAGCAGCAGCTGGAGCTCCGGAACCAACTGGACCAGGTTCTGACCTGCGTGTCCTCGCTGCGGTCCGAGGTGGCCGAGCTGAGGGGCGGCCTGCAGGACATCGCGCTGCAGATCGTCCAGGATGTGAAGTGAGCAGCACAGAGTCTGATGTACTGCAGCAGCATGAAATAATAACAAATAATAAGAGTTGTACTTTAAACTGAGTCTTTACTTTACTGGTTACAATAGAAGTCTGAAACCTCCCAGTGGAGCAGACTGGTTCTCCTCATGTTGTTGCAGTGACCTTCCTCCTCCTCTCATGTTGTCACAATGACCTTCCTCATCCTCTCATGTTGTCACAGTGACCTTCCTCATCCTCTCATGTTGTCAGTGACCTTCCTCATCCTGTCATGTCACGGTGGCCTTCCTCATCCTCTCGTGTTGTCATAGTGACCTTCCTCCTCCTCTCATGTTGTTGTAGTGATCCTCCCCATCTCATGTTGTTATAGTGACCTTCCTCCTCCTCCTCCTCTTTCAGGAAGGGCATGGAGGACAGTCAGCGTGTTCGGCGGCGGCGTCACTTCGTCCACAGAGAGCGCACCGACTCCACCGGTTCCAGCTCCATCTACTTCACCGCCAGCCAGGGCGTGACCAGCACGTATGAGGAGACCAGTGAGGGAGGGTGAGTGCTGTCCACTCACCTGTTGCACCTGTTGTGTTCCTGATGTCACGTCTTCTATATTATTCTGGCTATTTTACGTCATGTTAATATTCAGGGACCGTTCTGCTTGGCTCTGTCGTCAGTTCATCCATGGCTGCTTCTAGAAGTCTAAAGATTTGGTTTGTTTGTGTCAGTGTCTCTGTGGTTTGTGTGGCTGACACCTGCGCAGGTGAACAGGTGCTCCAATCCGGCTCAGTTCCAACACTGGGAGCTTTTTAATTGGCGCTGTAATGAGCTACATCCTCTTATTGGTCCTAATGTGTGATCCAATCACAGTGGGTTAAACAGAGCTGTGTACAGCTGATTATCACCACTGTGTTGAAACTCACTAAACAGTTCCTTGTAGTGTTATGAAGAGCTATGGACCGTTACCACGACGACCGCTATTTCATCCTTCTAGAAATAAATAGTTAAACTCAAAAAGAAGTGTGTTCATAGTAATAATGCCTGAAGAACAGCTGCTAAACTATTAACTATTTGTAATATAACAGAGTTTGTTTATAAAGAAATTTAAAGGGTTGTTTCACCAAATATAAATAACCACCAGATTTGTTCTTGTATTTTTTTTACTCACCTCTTGCACCAACAGTTCAAACTTTTTCTCGTTCAGGTTGTGATTGTTCAACTGAAACAGAGAATCAGACACTTGATTAGTTTCATAGAGACATCTGTCTACCAAACATACACAGCCCGTTCAGTTACATCAGTTCACCTCCTCTGAAACCTCCAACTGTCTGCACAGACTTTGCTTTGGATTTTTAATTCAATCATTTTTAACAGAATATTTTAAATGATAAAACAAATTAAAATGACAGAATTAATGGGACCTTTAAATTCATATTTAGTTTTACAAGCTTCAATCAGTGCAGAACAGGTGAGACTCGGTGAGACTTCCTGTCAGCAGGTAGTTCGGTCCACTCCTCCAGAACAACCTGTCTCAGGTGAGCTTCACTCTGACAGGCTGCAGGCAGACGTCACAAAACTCAATTCAATTTCAACATTTGATCTTTCTCGTGTGTGTGTGTGTGTGTGTCAGGTACTCCACGGCGTACGCTGAGTCCGACTACACCGACCGCGACACAGACAGAGAGGAGGGAGAGAGGGAGCCGGAGCAGGAGTCTGAGGAGGAGGAGGAGGAGGACAGGAGCTGTGCCACCGTCCTCACCCTCCGCCAGGAGGACTCTCAGGAGGAGGAGGAGGAGGAGCAGCAGCAGGAGGAGGAGGAGGAGGAGATGATGATGATGCAGCTGGTGACGGAGGTTCCCAGTGGGGAGCTGGCTCTCCTGCTGGCTCAGAGCGACATCCTCCACACAGGAGACGCCAAGCTGAAGACCGAAGGCTTCAAACTGCTGCTGGACAACCGAGCAGAGGTGAGAGAACGCACGCACGCACGTCTTCAAACACATGCACCAGTGCCTGATCAAAATATCATAACAAAGTCAAATATTCCAGATTCCAGATGGTTGATTGATTCTCGGGGATTCAAAATGAGTTCATGACGTCGCTGCTGATTCCTCTCTCACGCCTTCGGTCAGCAGAGGACAAACTGATGTCTCAGGGATTTGGGAACTTTTTGTTGATCATTAGTAGATAAAGTAACTTTAATAAGTAATTTTCAGTAATTCAGAGAAAAGAGACTTCCCAGACTGAGATGTTTCAATAAAACCACACAAATAAGGTTCAACTGTAGGTGTCAGTGAACAAGTGTATGTACATCCTACAGACTGGATATAAAAGTGTTCGCAGCTTCAGGTCTGAAAAATGGTTCAGATGCAGAAGTGTCTTCAGCTGCAATACCAGAGAGTGCCACTGGAGGTCAGCTCCAAAAAGCCTCCGGCTCCATAGACTCCTATTCAACTTCTCTCATCAAATTCAAAGTCAATAAAATGTGTCCATCAGTTATCTCGGTGTTGTTAGCTGAAGTCACTCCTTCTTATTAGTTTTCTGGAGGTCCATCTGAAAATAATCCCTCATTCATTAGAAAAGAAGATTCAAAAATACCTATTTTTGGGGGCGTGTCTGTTTGATTGACAGGCCTGTGGTGCAGTCAGGTTAAAACTGTCGGTGGGCGGGACATAGTATCGTCAGGTTTCCAATCAGATCGGTCAGATCCACCGCTGGCTCCTCCCCCAGCTCATCCAAATATGGTCACTTCCTGCTCCAAACCGCTCCGAACTAACAAGATGGTGACGGACAGAATCTGAACTGGAGGCTTCATAACGTTCACAAACCAACGATGACATCACTGCTGGTTGATGGTTGGTTCATCCCATAGAAGCAACGACAGCAGTTCTGATGGACACCAGTTTATCTTTACATTAATGTTCTACTTTAAAAGCTGCTTCAGTTAGAAGTCATGAACACTTTGGTGTGGAGAGAACCAGAGAACTCTTGATGGTTTCTATAGCAACAAAACAGTTTGTTCTCCAGACGACACATTCAGACTCCATCATGCTCAGCAGAGGTTAAAGCAGACAGGTCAATCACAGTTAAATTAATCTGACTACACTCACATGAGCATGAACACTTTACGCACCGTCTCCTTTCTGAACACTGTTTCCTGACTCTACGTCTGCAGTACGGCGACAGCAGGGAGTTTCTATGGCGACTGGCTCGGGCCTACAGCGACATTTACAAATCCACGGAGGACAAACAGGAGAGGAAGACCTACGCAGAACGAGGTAACACACACACACACAGACAGACAGAGAGAGAGACACACATACAGATAGAGAGAGTTTTAAAGATAATGAATCAGAATAAAGACAAAGAAGTTCATAAAATCCTCACAATATGGATCAGATCATGGACACCTGTGAGCTGGTGTTTCAGGTCAAGAGGAGGCGGAGCTTGCCCTGAAGAAGGGAGGCCTCAACGCAGACTGTCACAAATGGTAAACACTCACCTGCACGTTGTCCACCTGAACCTTGTCCTCCATCATGATGTCCACATGGGTCACTGGTTCTGTTTGTGGCTGCAGGTTTGCTGTTCTCACTGGACTGGACTCCAAACATGAGAGCATGCACGCTAAACTGAAGAGCAGCCACGTACTGAAGGTAACACACACGCACACAGAGGTGTATGTCAACTTTCTGTGTATTAAAACGTATTTTTTATAAGCGGCTGAATGTGTTTTTTTTCCCCCAGGAGCACCTGGACCGAGCGATCGCCCTCCGAGACGACGACCCCGTGTGCTTCTACCTGCTCGGCAGGTGGTGCTACGAGGTGAGATGAGGGGTGGAGTCTTCACAGGCAGGTCTGATCATGTGACTCTCAGCAGGTGTGTCAGAGGTGTGTGTGTGTGTCTGCAGGTAGCCTCTCTGGACTGGTTGGAGCAAAAGGCGGCGGCTGCCCTCTACCACACCCCCCCCTCCTCCACGCTCCAAGATGCCCTGGAGAACTTCCTCAAGGTAGGAGGAGTCACCTGGACAGGTCCCACTGGAACACTTGTACAATCAGCGTCTCACAACAGTACCCGTGTTCCGGTATCTGTACTAACATACTAGTTAGTGTGCCAGAAACAGATTTAGTATGTCCCACTACTAAGTATGTTAAATGTAGGAGTAAAGTACCAGGATGTTCTACTACATCTGGTCGTATTCCACAAAATACGTCACATCTAGAAGCAGAAGAAGAAAAATCATTAAAAGGAAGCGTACTCGTTCCAAACTACATCCTTTTTCTTTTTACTTCAAATGTTGCGCTACTGATCACAACGGATATGAAGAGGTCAAAGCGCAAGTAGCACGTCCCATTTGTACACATACTACATGCAACAGTACGTACTTTGTAAGGTTTGCTGCAGTAGTATGTGATTGGGAACGCAGGGAGGGTGTCTGTCTTCAAACACACCTGTAAGGGCGCTCCGTTACCCACAATGCCTTGCGATGAGTTGTGTTGTTGGGTGTCCAGAGAGTGTTGGTCCTCTGAGCAGGTGTGTGGCTGTACATCTGGATGTTATAAGTCCGTTTGGCGTCTTGTTGCAGGCCGAGGAGATCAGTCCGGGTTTCTCCAGGACCGTGAGACTCTACATCGCGAAGGTAGGCCACGCCCACTCAGGGTGATCATCCTGTCACATGACAGGTGTGGAGTCTGATCCTCTCTGCTGTCTGTGTTGTAGTGTCACCAGGAGCTGGGGAACAGCTCCGAGGCCACCAACTGGACCGAGCTGGCCCTGAAGATGCCCAGCAACACCACCCAGGTAAGAATCACCACCTGTGTCCGAGTGGCGCTATGAACTCTGGGAACTTGGCGAGAACAGCAGGTGGATGTACCTGTGTGACGGAGCTGAGAAGACGTAGTATTAAACTGATGTCCCCTCTTCATCATATTCCTCATCAGGATGAAGAGTCATGTGACCTGGAGGCTCAGCTGCGAGTCTTAACCGACAGAAAGATCTGAGTGGATCGTTTCCACCAGCACCGGGTGGGCGTAGCTCATCAGCCGAGGCCCTGATTGGTCAGATTTCCTTTCCCTTCGTTGGTGGGTGTTGGTCATACTGTCACTGTGAAATATGGAGTTTATTTATTTTCTGTAAACTTTTAACAGGACTTATTTATTGACGTCCCTGATATCTTTCATGTTTTTTACCTGTTTAACTGACGAGAAGTGATCCCAGCAGCGCCACCTGCTGGACCACCTCTGTAGTTCACGTTCATTTATTGATTCATTTATCACAAACTGGCTCCTCTGAGGGTCACGGTGAGGAGGACTACCTGGTTTTCCTCTGGTCAGTCAGAGCTGCAGGTGTATAGGTTCTGACAGGTGAGTCCAGTACCTGGTCCCGCTGCTCCTGGAGAGACCGCTGATCAAGGAACTGTTCCGTCATCACAGACCCACTGAGCAGTTTATCATATTATCTGGACGAGTCTGAGGAAACGGGAGGAGAAGTGATGCTCAGGAACATGAAGGGAGTCTACGAGTGCTTCAGAGATCTCCGGGTCCATAACCGAGACCTGCTGGTCCCGTCCGATCAGGCAGGTTCAAATGAAAGGATTCAAAGTTGTGTCTCAGCTGCTGTGTGTGAGATGAAGCTTGTTTCTTTGACCTTTGACGGTGTGGAGGAGCCAGATGATGATGATGATGAAGAGCATGAACTCTTCCCTGAATATTTTTCTACGTGATTGTTTGAGTAGTTAGTAGTCGGTCTCATGTCGCTGCACCTGTTATTTATTCTGGTTGGAGCTGGTTTTGCAGTCTGCTGTGAGGTGACGGTGGTGAAGATGATCCCACAGCAATGAAGATTAACACACTGAGTGACACAACATTTAATAAACTCTTTTGCTTCCCTTCTGTCTGTCTTGTGTCTGTTCGTCCTGATGGAACAAACGAGAAGTCGTTTTAATCGTAAGACAAATTTAATTTAGTTGAAGCGTATTTACAGAAGCTTCTAGACAAACAAAAAGAGGACGTGACACCGAAGTCCGTGTTTCGCCTCACACGGCCCAAAAAAACAACAAAAACGTGGAACTGAAAATATGTTTCACTAAATGGTTCTGCTGAGGAACCAGCAGGTGAAGATCGAGGAGCACTTTGAACTCTCAGATTCACGTGGAACAATCAGAAGATATTGTCAGTTCATGTCGTGACATCGTGACTTTCTGCATCACGTCAGGACCTCATGAAGGAAGTCGGAGTCTCCATCATGAACGTTGTCATGACGACATGTTGATGTTAGTTTCTCTCTTCTTGAGTTCAGTTCAGAGTGCTTCGATGTGTCATCACACCTGCTGCACCATACACACGCGCGCACGCACATGCACACGCCTCAGTCCTTGGCGTCTCCCACCCCGTCAGCGTTGATGGCGAACATGGCCTCGGCCTCAGGCAGGCAGGGGGAGTCGTAGATCTTACAGATCCTGGTCTCTCCTCGGCCCTTCCTCAGGTACAGACTGCAAACACAGAGACGGGTGGAAAAGTGGTGATGACATCCCGCTGCAACCCGGGATCATACAATCAGTAGCTCCGCCCCAGAGCTCTGATTGCTCAACAGAACATCTGGAACAAATCATGACATTACACCCTGCTCATTACTAGAAATATTACTCCTCCTCAATGGGAATATGTAATTAGAATAGAATTTCATATATGTAATATAATGTAGTTGTTACAGGTCTATTAAATGTGACACATTTGGTGAAATCAGGTCTCTTTTGGTCTATGGATATCTTTGTTCCAACCAGACTGAGCTAGCTGAGCAGTTTAGTGTTTCCATGTTCTGTATTTATTCAGTTGGAGACTAGAAATCCTCTCTGTTGCTAGGTGGTTGCTAAGGGTCAGACTACTTCCTGGAGTAGTAAACATTGCATACATTACATCAGAGTCTACTGATTGTTTTCCAGTTCTTAGTCCATGGAAACTGAGCTCACACCAACAAAGAGTTGTACATAGTTCATATAGTTAAGCGCCTCGGTCTCCGGTGTGAAGCTGCTGAATGAAAACACACCGCGTGGTGGAGGCGTGAGCCAGGATGTTGCCCCCGATGGGTTTCTTGGGATCTGCAGAAAACATGGCTGCCCCGTCCACCTGTGCTACCACCTGGTTGGATATCACCACGGCAACGCCAAACTGTCAGGAGTGAGGAACAACAGAGGTCAGACACGACGTTAGAGACACGTCACCCGCGTGTAGATTGGGTTCATCCCTCAGGCGGGCTCCATGACGCTGCGCCACCCACCTCGTCCGCCAGCCGCAGGAGCATGCGGAGGAACCGGCCCAGGTGGCCCTGCCGGGCCGACAGCTCACCTCTGCCGGAGTAGTCGGTTCTGTACAGAGCTGTGGCGCTGTCCACGATCAGCAGGGCGTACCTGACACACACGGGGGGCGGGGGGACACGGACAGACAGAGAGGGAACGTCAGCTGCGGAGTACAGTACTGGATCAGAGATCAGAATGTAGATTTGTGAAGACCTTCACACGTAACACCACAAACACACTGATGTCACAGTGGAAAAGGACAAGTTCACTTTTAAAGTAGTATTAGGATTAGGATTATTATTATTATATCATCTTTGATAATACTTTTGTTTTGTCTCCTCAATTATTGTTTATGCATTTTTTCCTTTTATTGGAACATCAGTTCAAAGAAATCATCTGCAGTAGAATTTTCCCGTATTAGAGTTGAGCTTAAATAATTCAAGTAGATTAAAGACAAAGAGGTTAAATAAGTAAAAATATCTGCAGGTTAAGTAGCTGTTAAAAAGCCACTTTGAGTCTGGATAAGATTGATCAGGAACCTGAGAGTCTGTCTGGATAGAGACACACAGAGACACATGTAAAGACATGTCCTCTGTCCAGACTACATCAGTCACTGAGAACCAGCAGTTTCCTGACCGTCCTCATAATCCTGATGACTGAAGCTCCAGTTTGCTGACAGTAACACAGCAGCCGTCCACGTATCTGACTCCAAACAGACAGACAGACTTTGTTTGTGTGTGTGTGTGTGTGTGTCAGTGACTGACCTGGACTCGGCCATCATGGCGGAGGCCTGGTACAGCAGCTGAGTCTGGTGGTCTGTGTTGAAGGCGCGGGCGTAAGCCACGTTGTCCAGAACATCGCTGCCCACCAGCCCGTACCTGCAGGAGGTAGAACACAGAGGTAGAACAGAGGAGGAACACAGAGGTAGAAAACAGGTAGAACAGAGGTAGAACGTCATCAGTGTTCAGGAGACACTTTCATCCACCACTGTAGTAAATATATATATATAGTGGGGCAAAAAAGTATTTAGTCAGCCACCAATTGTGCAAGTTCTCCCACTTAAAAAGATGAGAGACGCCTGTAATTTTCATCATAGGTACACTTCAACTATGAGAGACAGAATGGGGGGGAAAGAATCCAGGAAATCACATTGTAGGATTTTTAATGAATTAATTGGTAAATTCCTCGGTAAAATAAGTATTTGGTCACCGACAAACAAGCAAGATTTCTGGCTCTCACAGACCTGTAACTTCTTTAAGAGGCTCCTCTGTCCTCCACTCGTTACCTGTATTAATGGCACCTGTTTGAACTTGTTATCAGTATAAAAGACACCTGTCCACAACCTCAAACAGTCACACTCCAAACTCCACTATGGCCAAGACCAAAGAGCTGTCAAAGGACACCAGAAACAAAATTGTAGACCTGCACCAGGCTGGGAAGACTGAATCTGCAATAGGTAAGCAGCTTGGTGTGAAGAAATCAACTGTGGGAGCAATTATTAGAAAATGGAAGACATACAAGACCACTGATAATCTCCCTCGATCTGGGGCTCCACGCAAGATCTCACCCCGTGGGGCCAAAATGATTACAAGAACGGTGAGCAAAAATCCCAGAACCACACGGGGGGACCTAGTGAATGACCTGCAGAGAGCTGGGACCAAAGTAACAAAGGCTACCATCAGTAACACACTACGCCGCCAGGGACTCAAATCCTGCAGTGCCAGACGTGTCCCCCTGCTTAAGCCAGTACATGTCCAGGCCCGTCTGAAGTTTGCTGGAGAGCATTTGGATGATCCAGAAGAGGATTGGGAGAATGTTATATGGTCAGATGAAACCAAAATAGAACTTTTTGGTTAAAAACTCAACTCGTCGTGTTTGGAGGAGAAAGAATACCGAGTTCCAAAGAACACCATACCTACTGTGAAGCATGGGGGTGGAAACATCATGCTTTGTGGCTGTTTTTCTGCAAGGGGACCAGGACGACTGATCCGTGCAAAGGAAAGAATGAATGGGGCCATGTATCGTGAGATTTTGAGTGAAAACCTCCTTCCATCAGCAAGGGCATTGAAGATGAAACGTGGCTAGGTCTTTCAGCATGACAATGATCCCAAACACACCACCCGGGCAACGAAGGAGTGGCTTCGTAAGAAGCATTTCAAGGTCCTGGAGTGGCCTAGCCAGTCTCCAGATCTCAACCCCATAGAAAATCTGTGGAGGGAGTTGAAAGTCCGTGTTGCCCAGCGACAGCCCCAAAACATCACTGCTCTAGAGGAGATCTGCATGGAGGAATGGGCCAAAATACCAGCAACAGTGTGTGAAAAGCTTGTGAAGACTTACAGAAAACGTTTGACCTCTGTCATTGCCAACAAAGGGTATATAACAAAGTATTGAGATGAACTTTTGTTATTGACCAAATAATTATTTTCCACCATAATTTGCAAATATATTCTTTAAAAATCAGACAATGTGATTTTCAGGAATTTTTTTTCTCATTTTGCCTCTCATAGTTTAGGTATACCTATGATGAAAATTACAGGCCTCTCTCATCTTTTTAAGTGGGAGAACTTGCACAATTGGTGGCTGACTAAATACTTTTTTGCCCCACTGTATATATATATACTGTATATATATATATATATATATATATATATAGAGACACTTTCATCCACCACTGTAGTAAATATATATATATATATATATATATATATCCTCCATCTTTAATTGACTGACTGATATCTGCTGGAGCTCCTCATGCTGAAAACAAACGTCCTGAGTTAAAGTCACCTCTCAGCCACGGCGAGGAGTCTCTCCGGTCTAAAGGTTCCCTCTGTGTCGATGTACATGGCTTTACCTTCTCCTCCTCCCTGGTCGATGGGCAGCTGTGGACACAAGGACAGGAAGTCACTAAAGATCACATATTATACAGACTTTTATATCCACTAATAAACTGGATGATTAAAGTGTGTCTAGAGTTCTCTTTGCTGTGAGCCGCTGGTCCTCCAGGATCACTATTACATCATCAGACTCTACCTGACAGGTGATCACAGGATCAGACTATGACATCATCAGACTCTACCTGACAGGTGACCACAGGATCAGATTATGACATCATCAGACTCTACCTGACAGGTGACCACAGGATCAGACTATGACATCATCAGACTCTACCTGACAGGTGACCACAGGATCAGACTATGACATCATCAGACTCTACCTGACAGGTGACAGCGAGGGTGTGGCACAGCTGGGTCTTCCCCGTCCGGAACTCTCCAAACATCTCTGTGATGGAGCCCGTCTCGATGCCGCCTGCCATCAGAGGGAACAGAGATGTTTGAGACAGCAGCATCAGCTCTGGTGTATAAATTCTATATTTATATATATGGAATTATAAATGTCTGGAGGATGAACTAGATCTCTGAGACCGACCCTGCAGCAGTTTGTCCAGCTCCTTAGAGCCTGTAGAGATCTGGATGATCTCCGCTCTCCTCTGGTGGAACTCGGTCGCTGTGGTGAAGCCCATCGGAACCAGTTTGGCAGCTTCAGTCTGAGAAGGAGGGAAAATTACAGAAATAAAAACCACAGTTCAGATAAAATGCAGTAATATTATGACAGAGACACCAGTTAAAGAGGAGCTCGTAGAGGCAGACAAACCAACTGGTCGGGTCGGGAGGAATAAGAGCCCCAGTACCGTCAACATATTTTGGGTGGTTTGTAACAGTCTGGTCGGTTTTATCCAACATCAGAACATTATATACATGACAGAAAGTACAGGAAACCATCAGGTCCTCTTCAAGTTGAGAGAAGAAATACTAAAATCGAAAAAAAAAAAACATCTCTCTACAGGACATGTTCACTGACAGCTAGTCATGGGCTCAGAGGAAACCTTTTAAGTGTGAATACCTGCTTATGTATCGGTGTGCCTGTGTCGTAGTGAGTTTGGTAGAACATTATGGTGCAGCAAGTGTGACGGTGACAAATTACACAGAGGCTTTCTAACATCATCCTCAAACCAAGCAGCCAATCATGAAGCAGGATTCTTCATCTGTTGGTCAGATTTGTTCAGAAAATGATTTCACGATGAAGAAAGGACAGATATTCACAAACTTGTGTGTAAAATCAGAATTATTCCATGTTGGTATTAATATTTCATCAAGAAATGTGTGCCTAAAATAAAACCTATCAAATGTCCTCAGTCCGGTCAGACGGTGGGACAGTGAGTAACAACGACTGCTTCTTACCAGCACTTTGTCAGCTTTGGCCTCACTGATGCCTTTGATGTTGAGCAGCTCCTTTTTGGGAGTGTAGGCCACCGCTTCGATGGTGTGAAACCCTGCTTCCTCCAGCTTCTTGATGTCACTGGCACTGATCCCACTTTGCTGCACAGGAAGACATCACAACCAGAGATGAGCAGAAACCCACCGGGAGACACAAACACACAAATCAGACTGGGACATCTCAGTTAGAGCTGCTGGGTTCATCTCTGAACAACAGGGAAGAAAGGAATCAGTTTCTGTGTGGATGAAGGTAAAAGTCGTATTTTGAAGGAATGCAGATCTACCCCAGATCTATCTATTCTTTTAGCTGCTCCTCTGTTCACATTTAATGTTTATTTTATGCATTATGTCTTATTCAGACAGTGTACATTAAAGTTATTTTACTTTATTTTTTTCCACTTTTCTTTCTTGTTAATATGGAAACATTGTTTTACTAGATAATGTTTTCAGTTCTGTTCCTAATAAAAATAAAAATGTATCTCAGTGACGCATCTCCAGTCTGTTTAGAGGCGTCTCCATTCAGTGATTCAGTCTGTGGTTGGTTGTAACTCAGTGTTTGTATGAAGACTGATTCACACCTCCAGCCTGCACAGAGGCTGCGGCCCGAAGTTCTCCTCCTCCTCCTCCGCCTCCACTCGGGCCTCGTTTCTCATCGCCATGGTCTGTCTGAACACCTGCACATCAGAGAGGGGAGGTTATCAACGCTGGGACAGGTCATTGACGTCATGTCCTCAGGGGCCTATTATGGGTGATGACTGCATGTCCGATCTGAGGGGAGTCTGAGACTGAGTCCGATTCGGTACTTAAGGGAAAAGCACTCCTTCAGATGAAGCCTGAACTCTGTCTGAAACACATTTTCTATTTTAGGAAACCTTTATTCTATTTATTTTTTTTAATTCAAAAAGGGACATTTCACTGCTTTTTCTTTCACCTTTAGACCACATTAGACCCGGTCCAGGTCCAAAACTACAGAACTCACACAGGTCAAACCTGATTTTAATTATCACAGAGACTAAAGATTCTAAAAAATAAAAAAAACATTTATGAAAACTTTGTTTGTGAAAACGGACAAAAGATAATTTTACCGATTTTTTTTTTTCACCTTTACCGGTTCTAATGTGGCCCAGAGGGGAAAAAACTGTGACATTGCCTTTTTAAAAATATATTTTTACAATTACAATAAAGGTTTCCTAAAATAGAAAATGTGTTTCAGACAGAGTTCAGGAGTCATCTCAAGTGTCTGAAACTCTTTAACAACATTAAGAGATAAACGGACAACGACCTTGAGTACCGAATCGGAAGCTAACTGGTTTAAGATAAGTGAGTAAAGTATTTTATAAACATATGTTAATGACTAGACCGAAGAAGAAGCCTTCCTGTTATCTTCACAACCTTTATAACTCATGTTCCGTTTCATTTTTACTGTCGTTTACTGAAGTAGTTAGCTTAGCATTAGCCACGTCCACCCTCTTCAGCCGCGGAGCTCCAGCTGGTTCCCCGCGAACAGCTGACAGCCACTCCGCTGAGGAGAGCCGGGGGACGGGTTTGGTACGAGGAGTATCACCCCTAAGTGTTCTGGTACCGAACGGTTCTGTTCGGAGTAGCTGGTAGAACTTACCTGCCCCGCTGCTGTCTGGTTTCTCACAAACAACCAACCAACCAAACCTCCCGCGCGCCAAGTAACGAGGAAACGTAACGACGCTTACGTAAAGACGTCGCCTCTCACAAGGCTTCTGATTGGCTAAATCACGAACGTAACCCAACCAAAACAGGAAAGTCAGCTGATCGTATTCTTCAATGCAAAAGCTTCAGAGTTTTTGTTTAGGTTTGAAAATCCTAACAGGAAGTATTTTTTTGTGTGTTTTTTTCCCCCCTGTTTGTAGGTTAAAATAACCCGCTGTGTTTGTACTCATGCCTCAAAACATCAGCTGCAGTTACAGTGAGATATTTAAAGTCACTGACAGTTTAAATCAACGCTGTCTGTTCATAGAGTCACAGAAAACAGACGTCCGAGTCAGCGACCTGAAGAAAGGTGCTCTACCTGTGTTTGACACACATCCTTTACAAATACTCTTCTTCAACCCATGTAGAGTTTATACTCTGACAGAAACAACAGCATTCTTTATTAATAATTATGGGTTACATGAACATTTATTTGTGTGACATATTCTTAAACACCATATCCTGAAGTACTGATGTGGTACCTGAAGAGGAGCCATACATCTGGATTCAGTGGACTGAAAGATGAATGAAACCCACAACTCAATAATTGCAATAAACCTTTAATATCTAAAATCAGGAAGAACAAAAGAAGAAACATATCAGATAGAAAAAAAAAGAAGCTAGAAACAAAAAACAATTTAAATATTGCACATGTGGAACATATCACTGTGATTTACACATTTCCTCTTCCGTTGGAGACTGAGGCCACGGCCGCTCCTTCCTGTCGACCCCCGCTGCTCCATCTGCAACATACAAATGGAAACTCAAGTAACATGTTCATGTCGTAACATAGATTCAGCTTTAGAAACATGTCTACACACACACACACAGTTCGGTTCAACAGCTCCTCCAAGTTTCAGGAGAAAGTTCAAACCTTCATGGAGGCTGCTGGGTTCCTGCTTCAGATCTGTGTTGACTTATGATATGATAGAGGGGGAAGAAATGCTCATCTCCTAAATTTCATACTATCATGATACTCAAGTGTTGGTTGGAAATCTATTAGGATTTTTTTTAAATATTTTATGAGTATTACAATGGAAAAATACAAAAGTTCATTCCTCTGGAGACTCTGTATATTGAGTCATATTTCCAGAAATAATGCACACAAAATACCACTTAAAAGGTCAGGAGGTCACAGGGAGACACACAAGTCTTCTACCTGTTAGTTACATTTATTACTGTTATAATAAAGTTAGTCAAGTGTGGTTATAAAGAAAAGAGTTAAAGAGGAGGCACTAGTGCTTTTATTCTGAAGGACCATGCGTCTTCATGTTGATGCAGCTTCCTGTTAGTAAAAAGTTAAACCTTTAATAAATCAGTGTGACATTAAACACCAGGATATATTTATCACACCACTTTAGTGTAAATATTATTCAGGAATCAGTTTAAACATCATAAAGTCAAAATCCCCACACTTTAAATGACAGATTTTTATCTCCCAGCTGCAGGTGAGTTTCCATTTTACTGTTTCTGTTGTTTCAAACACAAACAGACCAAAAGACAAGAAGAAGAACCGCTCGGGTGGATTAAAGACAGGTAGATTCAACAGGTGAGGAAGAAGCACATCACCCCATGCTAGTGTTAGGAAACCCTCAGGGGTTGAGCCCACCCCCACCCCGCGCTGTTACCCTTCTCTGCTCCAGGTGAGTCAGGAACGTAGGAGACTTCTGGTAAAACAAACAGCTCATGTGTTTACGGTGTTCAGACGGTTCATGTAAGTACGGTGCAGGTGAGCTGCAGGTGCAGTTTACCTGGGATGGTTCCGAGGCTGGAGTTATCGAAGAACTGCTTGGGACAGGTTCTAGACAGCACCTCGGAGGCTCCGTCCCCATCAAAGAACCCGCTTTTGGGGGAGTTGAGCAGCGACAGCTTGGGGGAGTCTAGCAGCTTCCCGCAGGGCTCCAGCATCTTCTTGGGGGTGAGCAGACTCTTCTTGGGGGAGCTGAGCAGGTTGAAGGAGGTGGAGGCCATGGGGAGGCCCCTCTTGGTGGGGGTGCGAGGGGGCGACAGCTTCACCTCAGCTTTACTCATGTTCAGCTTGATGGCTCTGTTCTTCCACTTGCTGATCTCTGCACGCTGACTGGAAATCAGGCTGATGAGAGATGGGGTCAGAGGTCAGAGCAGGACAACAGGGAGCAGCATGTCAACTGTCCACGCTCTTTCAATTAGCATATGGCTACGCCCCCGTTTCTCCATATAAGGACACCTGTTTGTCTGGAACTGGCACCAGAAACGGCACCAAAAAATGAAAAATTACATAAAAGCGGAAATTAAAACAATAATGTCTGAGGTGGAAGAAGAAGGACATTTTTAAAAAGTGTTTCCTCAGAAGTAACTATGGTTAAAAAAAAAAAAAAAATTAATGTTAAAGTTGGCGAAAAAACCCGCATCATAGACCAGAAGAATAAGAAGGAAAAAAATTATTGGACATCCACAGAAAAGTGGAACATGTCTGAGAAATGTGTTAATTTATTTCATAATTAATGTGGTATCTGCAATTATCTGTGAATATTTTAATTATGACAATTATTAATGAGGATTGAAGGGCGTAAACTTAATGGCGAGCCTATTTAATACATTTGGTCAATGCATTCATAAATTTACAGTGTTCAATATTGTCGTTAATTAAATCCCTTTTTAATTAATAGTTTTAATATGCTAAACGTTGTGTTTACATTCTCTGAGACAGCAGCCAGTCATCATCTGTTCGTACAGATGGTCTGATGTTGTTCTAAATCTGTTCACAGAGTACGAACTAATCCAGGAGAGAAAATATTGATGAATCCCAGATTTGTGCTTTAATTGTTGGTACGCACAGTTAGTGAATGAGACCCAGTGTGTGTGTGTGTGTGTTTCAATGGAGGTCAGACTGTGGATGTTACCTCTCCAGCTCAGTGATCTTCAGTTGAAGCTGGGTGACCTCCATCTCCAGCATCACGCTGCTCTTCATCACCAGACCTCTGGGGTGGGTCAGTCTGGTGTGGAGATCCTTCCCCTGCAGGACTGAAGGAGACACAACCTTATCAGTGCTGCTGTCCTCCGGGACATCTTCCTCTCCCAGTGGGGGACAAACACAAGTTAAAGCAGCAGGAAGTGATGAAGACCAACATCTGGATCTGACTGACTCAGTTTAAATGACGTTTACATACATTCGGCTGAACAAAGATATCTGATGAACTAAGATATCCATGGACTTGTGTGTTTTTAACATTTTAGCAGTGTGTCATGTGTTCAAACCAAACCGGTCCGGCTAGCCACCGCTAGGATTGTAAGTGCGTGACTATCCGTGGTGTTACGGTACGGGTGCTCGGAGCGACCAAAAAAGACCTGACTTCACCAAATGGGTCATTTAATAGAATTATTATATCTATATATATGTAAATAAATAAATACTATAATATTTCATATATGAAATTCTATTCTAATTAAATATTTTCCCATTGAGAAGGTGGAGTGATGTTTTCCAGTGATGAGCAGGGTGTGATGCCATGATGATTTGTTCCTAATGTTCGGTTGACCAATCAGATCTCTGGGGCGGAGCTACCGTTGTATAAATGGAGACAGGTGTTTTCAGTTTCTATGAGTTACCACCTGACACAGATGCTTTCAAGAGATAAAGAAGACTTACACGACTCGTCTCCTTGCTGCTGAGATTTCCTCAGAGTCTCCTTCAGCTTCCTTAGAGAGGCCTCCTTCGCACTCAGCAGGGTGGTCATTGTTTGGACCCTGGAGGGACACAACTCTGGTCAGCGGATCAAATGCTCCCCCCATGGTTTTTATTTGTAGGAATACCAGGTTATAAAACCCAACTGAAGCGGCCTCGTCACCATCAGCTGCCTCCAACATGATCACACACGTTTGAAGAATGAATGTAAAGATGTCTTACTCCTGCTGGTGTTGGTCCAAAGCCGAGCTGAGCTTCACCTCCAGTTTGAAAAGTTTGCTCTGAAGCTTTTCCAGCTCGGCTGCACTCGGTGGCTCTTTTCTCTGAAGCATGGAGAGACATTTGATCATTAAAGCTGCTGGGTGGATGGAAACCTCTTAAAACAACCTCAGAGACATGAGACGGTGTGCGAGGAGACCCGCACTCACCTCCAACTCCCTCAGCCTGCTCCTCAGGGTCTGGATGGTGTTCTCCTGGTCCTCCAGCAGAGCACGGCTGTCCTGCAGCTCAGTCTGCAGCAGCTGGGTGGCCTGTTTGTGGCTGGATATCCTGCTGCTGGCTTTGACCTGCGCCTCCTCCAGCTGCTCCTTCTGAACGTGCAGAGCCTGAAAACCACAGAAATATATCAGTCAGCATGTGATGCCAGGAGCAGCTGCTGTATCCTCCAGTCTGAACACCTCCTGACCTCCCTAACGCCTGTGTCGTGCATGTGTTGGAGAGCTTTTTGTGCGAGAGAGATGAACGTGAAACGTACCCTGGCTGTGTGTTGGGAGTGCTGCAGCTGCAGAGCAAGCTGCTGGTTGTCCTTCAGCAGGGAGAGCTCGGTCTGTAGAGGAGCTCCCTCCAGCGCCTGCAACAGAGTCCAACTCTTGGTCTTCGCCTCCCTCAGCTGAGAATCCACCTGATCCTGCAGCTGCTTCAGCTCCTCAAACAAGCCGTCTTCTTCCTCCACGATGGCCTGCAGGAGGACGGTGGAGAGAAAAGCCTCAGTTTCTCCTTCAGATGGGGCTTTGCAGACGCACACGAAACAGAGAAGGGAGTTTAAAAGCTACCTGCAGAGGCCTCATCTTGCCTCGTGCCGTGGTCAACCTGCGGTTCATTTCCTGTCTCAGGAGGCTGTCCAGCTGGCTGCAGCCGATTGGCTGGTTGCCGATGAGCGTCTGCATCTGCTCCTTCAGCTTCTCTCTGTCTTTGACCTCCGCCCTCAGCTCGAGGATGAAGGAACCCTGATGGGTCCGCAGCCTCTTGGAGATGATGTCCATTTTCTACAAATGAATCAGTCAGCTGGTTATTATTCAGTCATAGTTGTGGAGCTGCTCTTCGTGAAGGTCCATGAGGACAGGATGTCTGTCTGTAGGACAGGTGGTGTTATTTTAACCCTGACTGAGGTGCGTGTGTGAGTAATGCTGACATTAGTCCAGCCTGGCTGTTGGGTCAGGATCAGCGGTTAACGTTAGCGGGTCTCATTGTTTTTCTTGGAAACATACTTTTTTTTTTTTTAAATGGAAGAAGTTAAAAATCTTTCTGACAATATGAGACGTGCTCAAACACACACAGATCTGAGGCCTCATTCATCAAACAGTGTGTAGGATCCATATTTAAAGCTTACGTGTGCACAAAAACTGAAAATGGCGAGAGAAAAAAAAAAAGCTTGTACGCTTCCTTCAGGGCCTGTTTTCTACATTACGCCTGAGGGCGTATGTAAGACCTAATATTATCAATAATAAAAAAACACTTTTAGGAGAGCTTGTAAAAAGCTCATTAAACGGGCCGTTGTGATGCTGGTAGGTTCTTTTCCCGTCTTTGTGTTTACAGTGGGACACCTGCGTACCTGTAGGTAGAGCAGCCTCCGGTCCAGCAGCTCCGTCAGCCGCTGCTCCCACACCGAGTGGAGGTCGTGGTCGGTGACGGAGTGGCTGGCGGCCGGCGCTCGGCTCAGCAGTAAGTCCTGCAGCCTCCTCTCCTCGAACACATCCAGGTCCTTCTGCACCAGCTGCTCAAACAGGCTGCTGATGCCCTGAGCTCGCACGTGCAGCTGCTCCTGTGGAGGCAGCAGGGTTACTGTCAATCAGAGGCAAAGTATTAACCAAAGTTCAAATGAAAGAAACTGATATGTTACCTCGATCTGTGTGAAACTCTGAAGGGCGGCCTGCTCCAGCTGACAGACAGCGTCATAGGCAGCCTTGGTGGGTTTAGTCAGGGAGGAGAGCTGAGTGTCCTTCAGGCGACAGTCCTGTGTGAGCACCTCGTCCAGCGTTGTGAAGTTGTACTTGGCGCACGTGTCGATGAGGTGCTGGAACACCCCCAGCAACTCCTGCCATCACATTCACCGGCTTTAGACTCAGAATGAGATCTACTGCTTCTCTTTCAGTCACTGATGAATATAAACAACTCCTCGGTGATGTTACCTGAAGCTGCCGAGCGGACTCCTGCAGCCGCGACGACGTCGTCTCACCGACGTTCTGCTCGGAGCTGCTCAGCTGCTCTCGGAGGGCTGAGATGGTTGTGTTCGCGTCACGGAGAGACTGAAAGGAAAAACAAAAGTACAACCAGATGATTCAGTCCTGTAGGCCTCTGACTCCACATCTAAACCAATGTCTGTCTGTCTGGTTGCAGAAGCTCCACCTGTGTTTTATCCTCAATAATATTTCGACAGTTTATCTTCCTGCCATCCATTTGTGACAGGATGGTAATTAAATTAAAGTTCTTTAATCTAACAAATGTTTGTGAATGTATTTTGAGCCTCGAGAACATGTTAAAGCAGCTCATCCCGTGTCTCAACATCGTGTCCGTGGTAACCATCAACCATCAGTGACGTCACCTGTTGGTTTGTGAACGTTATGAAGCCTCCAGTTCAGATTCTGTCCGTCACCATTTTGCTAGTCCGGAGCGGTTTGGAGCAGGAAGTGACCATATTTGGACGAGCTGGGGGAGGAGCCAGTGGTGGATCTGAATGATCTAATTGAAAAGCTGACAATACGACATCCCGCCCACCGATAGCTGTAACCTGACTGCACCACAGGCCTGTCAATCAAACACACACCCCCAAAAACAGGTCTTTTTGAATCTTCTTTTCTAATGAATGAGGGATTATTTTCAGATGGACCTCCAGAAAACTAATAAGAAGGAGTGACTTTAGCTAACAACACCGAGATAACTGATGGACACCTTTTATTCACTTTGGATTTGATGAGCGAAGTTGAATGGGAGTCTATGGAGCCGGAGGCTTTTTGGAACCGACCTCTAGTGGCACTCGGTGGTATTGCAGCTTAAGGCACTTCTGTATCGGAACCATTTTTCCAGACCTGAAGCTGCGAACACTTTTATATACAGTCTGTGGTTGTGACGCTCCTTCCACCTTAAAGCAGCTGCGATCACATTTCTGACCAGACTGAGAGCAGATCAGCGGACCAACTCACTCCTGGTACTGAACCTGGAACGACTCTCTTCAACACCATGAAGACAAAACATATTAAAAAGGACTTGTAAAAGACTGACTGTAATTTTCCTCTTTTTGTCTTTCGTTCTGCTCTGTTTTGGTTTCTATTTGGGTTTTTTGTTGTTTTACATTTGCATTGTTGTGATTAATTCTTCTGTAACTGCAAATATTTAAGGTGGAGAGAAATTTTGTTTTCCGTTTTCCTGACTTTTATTTAGTTGAATTGTTGAAAACCTTTGGAAAAATGTGAATTTGACTGCGTAAGTTGCCAAAACTGAAAGAAAAACTGAGGGACTTAAAATCTGAACTGCTCCACACAGTGGATTTAAAGTTTACTCAGGTCCTGATGATTAAATAGTTTCTAAAGGAGCAGGAACAAACAGAGAACTCGTAAAAGGAGGACTGTGGACAAACCCTCTGAGCTGCCTCTGCTTCGGCTGCAGCCTGAGCTCGTCCCTCTCCGTGACTCTTCAGCTGCTCCTGCAGCAGCTGAACGCAAACACATAGACAACCGGTCAGTGTTGGCAGTCAGCAGATAACAGGGAAGTTAATGGGGACATTTTGAAGAGCTGGACTGAGAAAAGTCTACAGGCTGCCAGATGGAGCTTTATATTTAAAAACAGAAGTCCAAAGCAGCAGCTAAGATGAACTATTTAAATGTGCAGTAAATGAGCAGGATGTACTTCCTGCAGCTCGGCCTCTCGTTCTCCCCCCTCGGACCGCTGCTGCAGGTTCAGCTCTTCCTGACAGCTCAACTTGTCCTGGACGGCTGAGATCTGTAGTTGGAGGAGAGCAGAAGTTATCACGGCAGTATTCTTTCAGTTACTCTACTCATCACTCCACATTATTTACCGCCTCCATCCTGTCCTCCAGCTCCGCTCTGAGCTGCTGCTTCTCCTGTCTCAGTCCCTCCACCGTCTCCTGCAGCTTATCTCTCTCCTCACTGAGAGACAGCAGTCTGCTCTGCAGCGTCTCCGTCTCCTCTGAGGACATCTGACGGCTGGACTCCTGATCAGACAGCAGATTGTGTCTCTCTGCTTCAACAGCCTCCAGTTTCTCAGCCAGATCCCTCACCTGCAGAGAAAGGAGTGATTTAAAAGAGCTTCCTGCTCTGGAAAAACAGTCTGTCACAAAAGGAGATTCAGTGTTTCCCACATGTTCACTTCATGTCCTCCAAATTCCTGGAAACAAAGTATTTTTCATGGTACATCATTTGAAGTAGAAAAGCATTTGGAAAGTGCAGACCTCCAACAACATATCAAATGGTGAAACTGAGAAATTTGATTGTTTAATGAAAAATATCTGCTCATTTTGAAATTAGATGGCAGCAACACGTCTCTATAAAGTTGGGACAGAATCATGTTTACCACTGTGTTCATCACCTCTTCTTTTAACAACACTTTGTAAACGTTTGGGAACTGAGGAGACCAGTTTCTGGAGTTTTGAAAGTGAAATGTGGTTCCATTCTTGCCTGATAAAGGATTTGAGCTGCTCAACAGTTCAGGGTCTCCTTTGTTGTATTTTTCATGTCCTGATGCTCCAGATGTTTTCAATGATTGACAGGTCTGGACTGCAGGAGGCCAGTTTATCAGCGGACTCTTCTACTACGGAGCCATGATTGGACGTTGTTCTGCTGAAATAAACAAGACCTTCCCTAAAAGAGACGTTGTCTGGATGGCAGCATATGTTGCACCAAAACCTGAATATATCATTCAGCATTAATGCTTCCTTCCAGATGTTCAAGCTACCCATGCCATGTGCACCAATGCATCCCTGTACCATCACAGATGCTGGCTTTAGAACTGAGCGCTGATAACAAGCTGAATGGTCCCTCTCCTCTTTAACCTGGAGGATGTAGCGTCCATGATTTCCAAAAAGAATCTCAGATTGTAATCTATCAGACCGCAGGACAGTTTTCCACTTCACCTCAGTCCATCTTCAATGATCTCGGGTCCAGAGAAGGCAGCGGTGTTTCTGGATCATGTTTTTATCTGGTTTCTTCTTTGACTCTCTGAAATGATCTTTTTATATCCAATAATGTTATAATATCCAATCTGTTGCGAGGTAACCTAATTAATTGTCAGATGTTCCACTGGGTGATTTTTTTTTTTTTCAGCTTTACACAACTTTTCCAGTCTTTTGTTGACCCTGTCCCAACTTTTTAGCGACGTATTGCTGCCATCAAATTCAAAATGAGCAGATATTTTTTTATAAAACAACAAAATTTCTCCATTTCAACATTTGATATGTTGTCTTTGGTATATTTTCAAATAAATATAAGTTTATGTGATTTGCAAATCATTGCATTCTGTTTTTATTTACATTTTAAACAGCGTCCCAACTTTTTGGGAAACGGGGTTGTACAAAGACATTAAAAAATTGCCTGGACAGATTTGTCCCCAGAAAAGATTACAAATGAGCATCTTTGCAGTGGATGTTATTTTACAGAATGGAAGCTGTGGAACAAACCTGAGTCTGTAATGTCTCCATCCTGTCCTCCAGCTCCGCTCTGAGCTGCTGCTTCTCCTGTCTCAGTCCCTCCACCGTCTCCTGCAGCTGATCTCTCTCCTCACTGAGAGACATCAGTCTGCTCTGCAGCGTCTCCGTCTCCTCTGAGGACGTCTGACGGCTGGACTCCTGATCAGACAGCAGGTCGTCTCTCTCGGCTCTAGCTCTCTCCAGCTCCTCGGTCAGAGCCTGAATCTGTTTAACAGGAAAGATCCCCAGATGGCAGTCAGAACACTGAAAATGAAGCACCGGGTTTTAAAAAGCGTCTCGGAAACATTTCAGTCACCTGAAGCTGTGAGTCAGAAATCTGCTCGTAAAGTTTCTCTAGCTGCGACGTCTTTTCCTTCTGCTCGTGCAGCTCCTCTTGAAGAGACTGTAGAAGGCTTTGAGTCTCAGTGGCCTAAAAATAATGGTAATAAAAAGGTTCACCTTCAGTATTCAAGATAAAATAAGATCCAGAAAAGTGAAACAAGACCTTTGACATCAGGTCCGTCCCCCCTCACCTTCTCCTCACTGCGCTGCAGCTCCTCCTCCAGCTGCTGCTTCTGCTCCCTGACGGCCTGTGCATGTCCCTGCAGCTGCTCTATCTGAAGAAGAAAACACACATTCAATCATTCAGGGAGGTTTTTCTTTTTAAAACAAGCAGTTCTGAAGGTCACGGCTGCTCCATATTTTTCTCAACATCAACAAATCAGTGTTATCAGTCTCTAAATACATTGTCTGTCTCCGGCTCCGAGCTCTGTGGTTCCAAATAAAAATTAAAAAAGAAAAAGGTCCTTCAAGGGGCAGATTCACTCCACTATACTTCGCTGACCCTTCATGTGACTGTAGATACCAGCTGCTCTACTTCACCAGCAGTGACTGGGAAGGGAGGGTTTGCTGTTGCTACGTTTTCTCTTTGCCATGTTTAAGTTGCAATAAAAAAAGATTTTGACAAAGAAAAAAGAAGAAATCAATGAAGTATCCCGACTATTTTCCAGCCGTCGAAACAAAAGCAGACGAGTGAAAAGTGTTAAAGCTGAACAACGCTGTGTTCACTGCTCCGAAACACTTCTGCATCCTGAGCAGATATTCTTCACTCATCACAATAAAGACCATGTGATTCATATTCAACCAGCTGTGCTGCAGGACGTTTGTAAATCTGACAGCTTCAGGAGGTCAGAGGAAGGACTCCTGTTCTCAGTGTGTTGTAACATTCAGGCTCATAGTTTCACCACGATATTCCATCTTACTTCAAATACAAAAAGTAACTGCCTTCTAGTTGAATTTATGCTGCATGATAAATGGTTACTTTACACATATCGTTATTTAGCTTCTTGAAACACCGCATGAAGATTCTTATTGTTTTCTGACATATGAACCAAACAATCCCACTCTGATAATCTCATATTTATGCCTTATTGATCCACAAGCCCCGCCCACATCACCACAGTAGGAGCACAAAGAAGCTGCAACTGTGCTGTTTTTACTGTCTTTGTATCCCCACATTACATAATTTAATACAGCTGACATGCACGCATCATCAAGATCTTTACGTCTGCTCTGAATCTGACAGCATTTTAATTCCAGCTTTACTGTAGAAGTATTTTATAGAAGTATAACATTTTCACAAACCTGAGTCTGTAATGTCTCCATCCTGTCCTCCAGCTCCGCTCTGAGCTGCTGCTTCTCCTGTCTCAGTCCCTCCACTGTCTCCTGCAGCTTATCTCTCTCCTCACTGAGAGACATCAGTCTGCTCTGCAGCATCTCCGTCTCCTCTGAGGACGCCTGCGTGTCCACCGTCCTCTCAGACAGCAGGTCGTCTCTCTCGGCTCTCGCTCTCTCCAGCTCCTCGGTCAGAGTCCGAATCTGAGAGTAAATATCAGGTTTTATTTACACAACCCCAATACATACGAGGGTAAATCAATAAGATCACAGACTGCTGCTCATTTGTGCACGTCATGGTGTTGTGCGCCATGCACATAGCAGCAGGAGGATAAAACCCTGATGAGTAACTGGTACCAATTTCATTACTCGATCGTCATCAGTTCCCGAGTTCCATGTGTTTTTGTGAGCAGTGGATCGTCTCGCTCAGCAGAGCTCTGAGTCCTACAACACCAGATGTTTCCTAACACAGCTGCTCACATTTTGTTCTGCAGATTTCAAACAGGAGAGTTTCCTGTCCAAGACTTCCAGTCCTCCAACTGTCACTCACTAATATTGATTTTGGAAACAATGAACAGGACTTAAACTCGTAAGTGATGTCGGGTGTTAACTCCTTTCACTCCATAATTCTAGAGAAACCCACCGAATGTCGAAAGCTGGCAGAGAAGGACACACAAAGAGAGACACTTCTCCCAACTCAGACAACTCTTACCTGTGCACTGGCATCACCGGGCAGTCCGTCCAGTTTGGACGTTTGTGCCGTCTCCAGATCTTTGATCTGCTTCTTGTGCTCGCGGTTCTGATCCAGCGCCGTCCTCAGCTCCGCCTGGTTCTCAATTATCTGTTTGAGAAGAAAGTGAGGCGCTGTCAGGCGACGACCGGACGTGCAGCAGACGTCCGTCACGGATGACCGATCTGGGCTCACTCACTATCTCCACGTTCTCCTGCAGGTCCAGTTGGAGTTGGTCTCTCTCTGCGGTGAGAGCCGCCACGGTGGAGAGCAGCTCCTCTGTGGAGCTCTGAGCACCGCGCCGCAGAACCTCCTCATCCTGCAGAACCTCCTCATCCTGACCACACTGCAGCTGCAGGGACTCCCTCTGCATCTGTTCACACATCCAACAGTCAGGGTACTGGTGATGAAGGAGTCATTTAGAAGCAACAACGAGCACGGTTATCATGGCCCTCACATGTCCTGGTGGATCGCTCTCCTTCACCAGGTCACAGTTCTGCTGCTTCTGTTCTTGCAGCTCTTGTTGAAGAGAGTGAAGAACTTGTGTCTCTGCCAACTGAAACACAAGGGAGCAGTTCGTATCCATAGAAACAATGTAACAGAGACACTACGCAGCTGGTTGGAGTTCAAACACACAGAGAGAGAGGAGGGAAAATGTTTGGTTTTGCTGCAGATTTTGTCAAAAATTATGATGTAATTTGTGGAGTTTTAGGTTTTTTTGTGGTAAAATTGCAGGAATTAGAAAAAAATTGCAAGTCCAGAAAGAAAAATTTGATTTGTTTAAGCCTTACCTGATAAAAGGAATAAATCTGTAATCTCTTCCTGTGATAATAATCATGCAGCACATCACAGAAATATTTCAGTTCATCTTTTTATATTTATTGAACTTAGAGAACTGTGAGGCTCCAAGTTCCTAAAAGGTCCTAAAAGCTGCGTATGTTTCCAGAACAGACCGTCTGTGACTGGAATATAGAAACAAGGACTACATCAGCTGTCAAAATAAGAGCTGTAGATACGGTTTAATTCATGTTCATTCAACACATAGACCTGCTGGATAGAACAAACAAAGGAGACGTCTCTGACAACTGGACGTGTGGATAAAACTCATTTAACACCCAGTAATATTTAATCACATCCTTTGATAATAAGCATTAAGTTAGATTAATTTAACTTCCCGGTTTTTCTCTAGTTTTATTTGGTGATAAAAACAGGAGCAGAGCCTTTCTGATTGTAGATGAGGAGTTATTAAAAAGAGGGTTTTTTTTTTTTATAAAGAGTTTTGTTTAAAAATATTTACTTTATGTTAATACTTTCAGCACAGATTCTGATGACGATAGTTTTTTGTGGAAAAATCAAATTAAAAAAAAATTGCAAGCTCCCACAAATATTACAGGGTTTGCTTGAATTCACGTTCATTATTGTGATGGCCAGATCGTGATTTCCTGGAGGGACCCACACATGGGACAAGCGCTGACGAATATTGAGAAAACAACTCAAAATAAACTCCCGTGTATCAAGTTGTGTTGCGAGAAGATGAAACCATCATCACGGAGAGTTTCATTGTGGTTTTAACAGCAGAGCCGTGTCTCACCATGTTCACATGTTCCTGCAGGTTCCTCCTGAGCTGGTCTCTGTCTGCAGTCGGAGCCGTCACTGAGGACAGCAGCTCCTCCGTCGGCTCTGCAGGGATCTGATGTCCAGCTCTCTCAGCCTGCAGCTCCTCAGTCAGCTGCTTCAGCTGCAATAAAAACACCGTCAGGTCAGAGTGGTTTTAGCAGAAATAACTATTAGTTTTAAAGGAAACTTTTTTTTCCAGTATCAGAGTAAACATGACAACCAGACTCTGACTTCAGGAATGTTTGAGGTTGCTAAAAGCTGTCATTATCAAATTTAGCAAGAAATGATGATTCATTCTTTTATTGATCGATCTGGCAATGATTTCCTCCAACAACAACAAAAATCATCATATTGCCTCTAAAGTGTCAGAACCCCGTCAGTAGGAGTTTCCTGAACAAACGCAGGAGCATCGAATGGACTGTTTTAATTTACCAAAAGTTGAAATATAAATAAAACAATGTAAAAACTGCCCATTTTCTCTTTGTCAGCGGACTAACGGTCTGATCTGATGTAACGGCAGTATGGTCCTACCTGTTCCTGAAGCTCTCTGCTGATCTCCTCCTCTGTACGTCTGGAGGCTTCACTGTCAGACAGCTTCTCCTCCACATCCTTCATCAGCTGCTGCAGCTCGCTCACTCGTCCCTCCAGTGACGCTCTGTGCTCGTCGCTCTCCTCCAGCTGAAGTGAAAACGTCATGCAGTCAGTAATGCCTGAGTTGACAGCAGTACTGAACAGTAACGCTTCCATCTGGAGACACATTTGACGTTTACCTCCGGGCCTCTCTCCTCTCCAGGAGCCGTGAGCCGACTCCTCTCGGCATCTAGTCGCTGCAGGTCTGAGCGCAGTGACTCCAGCTGCTGCGTGACATCAGCACAGTGCTGACTCAGCTCCGTCTCCCTCAGAGCGGCAGCGCTCAGCTCCTGCTGAGACGTCTGCAGGGAGTCTCTGAGCTGCTGAGCCTCATCCTCATGGACGCACAGCAGATTGTCCCTCTGAGTCTGGACGGCACCCAGCTCCTCATTCAGCTCACACACCTGAGACAGCACAGAGTGACATCACATGACCGGTGAAATATTTAGTGCTTCCTGCTCAGAGGGAGTCTGGAGGACTTACCTGCTTGGTCAAGCTGTCCACCGTATTTGGGAGCGTCTGAAATGAAGCCAGCTGAGCTCTCAGGACTTTCGCTGCTTCACGAGACGCCGTCAGCTCTTTATTCAGGACGGCGACCTTCCTCTCCAGCTCCACGCTGTCCATCACATCTGGAGACACACGACATCTTACAACTCCCATCTGGTGTTAAAGGCTCAATGTATGCTCTTAAAACACGACTTACATTCAGAGTTTCCATTGTAAATTAGCAGTTATAATTATGATATGAACATGCAGAGTCGGGGATCAACTGACCACCCAGTAGGGCTGCAGCAGGATCACATGAAGGTCTGAAAAATGATGGTTATCACTACATGTATCAGTGCTTATTATCGGTATTGAAAAGAAAAAAAAATAACCAGCAGAGATTCTCCTCTCATCTCAGACAGCAGGAGCATCACACACACATTAAAATCAACTTTAGATATTATAAATATGAATACGAGGTGGTCCTTGATGACGGATATCCAGTCTGCACTGGTTAAAGTCTGAGTCTGTTTATAACTTTAATCTCTAACTGAAAAAAACGAGTGTTCAAACATTGATCGTGAATGCACACAAATGCATCGTCTGTCCGTTCAGTAACCGCTGACTGAAACATAAATATATAACATATATATCTTGCATATAAACTTCCTGAAACACTGAAAACCTGCAGCACCCATTTCATTCACTCATTTATCTGCTTTCTAGTATTGTTTGGTTCCCCACAGCAGATGAGTAACATACAGACACACGTCTATCAGCTCCGAGCCGTGTGTGTGTGTTTAAGGTTCGGACAGGATCAGTCTGGCTGAGCTTCAGCAGACCTCCAGGAAACTGTCAAAGTCAGAATCAAAAGGTCAGAGGTCGCACACGCGGTCTGAGAGCTGAAGGTCGCCCTGACGACGCTGAGCTGAAGGGAAAAACGCTTTGCTTCATTTCAGCGCTCCCGTCTGTCCATCATGCTTCTGTCCACTCTGCGTCTCATGAGAGACGACTAACAAATGTGATGACTGGATCGTTTAATGTCACATATTAAAAGGTTGATCAACCTTAAAAGGTTTTTGATTTCCATGAGTGGCTGTGTGGGTTCAACACTTGGAAATTAAGCATTTTCCACACCTTAAAGACTGTGCATGAACCCGGTATGTATTCTATAAACACCCGAGTCTGAACTTACCTTTGGGGACTTTGCCGTCCAGCAGAGAGGTGAGCTTGGTGTTCTCGTCAAAAGCAACATTCAGCTCTTTCTGGAGGTCGCTCTGCATCTGTCTGTAGCGTGACTTCTCCGCGTCCAGCGTAAATCGCAGGCTGGTCACCTCCGTCTCCATCTGCTGGTGGTCTGCGGTCAGGCTCCCCTGGAGGACAGCGTCACAATGGGTAACATAAGATACAGTTACGGATGCAACAAAGATATTAAAACACATCCGGACAATCAGCACAGAGACGGTTACCAACAGGAGACCTCCCAGTGAACCAGCCTCGCTGTCAGGTGACCCTGAACCATCACTCAGTCATGCTGCTATAAGTGTAGCCAGCTGGGGGAGCTCCCATCATACTGAGCTCCTCTCTTTGAGCAAAATATTATTCAATACTTGCTGAGGACTAACTATTATTCCTCTTCACTTGTATATTGAATGGCACTTGGTAAACAGCTTTCCGGTGTACCACCAGATGGTGGCGATGTTGTTTGTCCGTGCTTTTAATACTTGTATGTAGCTAACAACTGCTGCTTCATACATATTGGATCTGTCCATTTTTTTTTTTTTTTTTTTTTTTTTGTAACTTGGTGCAGTTGTAAAGTATTTGGGGCGGAGCTGTGATGTCCACGTAGAGGCAGATTCATGGAGACTTACATTGACCTCCTCCAGAGCCATGTTCTGGCTGCGGAGGACCGCCCACTCCTTCTTGGTGTCTCTACTGAGACCCTCTGCATCATCCAGAGAGCGCCTGAGCGTCGCCACCTCCTGCACCAGGTCCTTCCCGCTCTGCAGGGAGGGAACAGGACACGGTTACTGAATGAGCTGTGGTCAGTGACCAGTCTGTGTCAATCGCTCCAGAAACTGCAGCCTCGCTGCTGTCAATCATCTGGTACTTCAGGTTATTACTACACACAACCTAACTGTACTAACATCTGTCTGGACGTCTGCTTCATGCTCCACCTTTATGATCAAAACAAGAGACAAACATACCATACTCTGAAGCTCCTCTGCAAACTCAGTTTTCGTCTTCAGCTGTTCGGACACACTTTCTAGTTTGTTCTTTAAAAAAAAAAAAAAAAAAGGGAACACAATACAAAAGTTAATCAAAACTACGACATTTATGAGGGCTTAGTTTAAACACAAACATGTGAGAGTCATACACCGAGTAGTAATAGTTTGGTAACTAAAGTTAAACTCCTCTCCAGATTAATAATCTCAGGTGTGACTCCTCCTCAGTGCATCATCTCACCTTCAGCTCCAGACACTGGAGTTCAGAGGATTCAACAGCCGCCTTCAGGGAACTAACTTCATGTTGCATCTCGTTCTGAAAAGATTACACGAACAAAATTAACACTACGTACATAAATAAATAAATAAGAGAATTTGTTTTAAAACACTGGAGAAGACAATATTTATTAATGGAAAACTATTCCCACTGAAAGAAAAAAAAAAAATGAACTAAGAAAAGACAGACAACCCCACTGCATGTAACAGTAGAGCAGTGAGAGTGGGTGGAAATCAGGAGGTTCACCTCGTGCTCCTTCCTGAACTCCTCCTCCAGAGTCTCGAACTCCTCCATCTCCCTCTTCTCCTCCAGGTCCTGAGACAGAGCAGCTTTCTCTTTTTCGAGACTGTTCATCTGTTCGATGAACATCCCCAGCTCCTGCTTCAGGTAGTCGCGCTCTGCCACCACCGAGTCCTACACACTCTCAGAGAGAGAGAGAGAGAGAGACAGAGATCGATCTATCAGGTGAAACAGTCCCATTGGAAATGAATGGTGAAAATGTTCTTTTCTCATCTCCAGCAGACTGAATGAATGGTTTTCCTTCCGATGCTGCAGAACAACCAGAAACTGCCTCGACTGTTTTAGATTTTATTAATCCCAAAGTGGGGAAATTCGGTCACCACATTGGCAAAGAAAACCAAAAAGTGCGCACAATATGAAAAAGTTACAAATACGTATAAGACATAAGTAGTAAGATAGATAAAAAAAATAATTATTTTAGAATACACACACACACACACACACAGAGACTATATACACCAAAAAAACTAATAAAAATAAATAAATAAATACAGTTTGGGATAAATAGAAAAAAGTGTCGGGTGCTATGAAATGAAAAGTGCAATGATATTATAACGTATTAATAATCTGAACATTAGCGTCTATGCTGTGTGTTGTGCAACACGTATATGAAATGGTTGGTTTTGCCTTTTTGTCCTTTAATCCCAGATTAAATAAAACAGACTTTTACAGATGTAGTTTTTAAACTGCCCCACATTTAATGAACTGATCTGACGGCATTCAGATGAACAATGTTCTGCGGTGGATTCACACCTTGACTGGTAAACAGGAGGATTATACTCAGCCTCACCTTCTCTGAAGTCAAAGATTCACACAGCTGGATGGTCTCTGCAAAATCTTGTTTCATCTGGAAGACACGTTATTGTGATCAGTCTTGAAAGCAGCTGACGCAGCACAGAAGAATAAACAAAGAGCAGGTTGAGAGTGTGGTATGAAACCCAGCGTACCTGCTGATCGCTCTCAGTCTGGGTGGTGCGGTGGTCCTCCAGCTGTCTCTCCAGGTCTGTCAGTCTGAACTCCAACATCTCTACCTTCTCCACGGCCTCCAGCCTCTGCTGGGTTTCAGTCTGCAGCTGAAGCTGCAGCTCTGCAGCCCTCTGTTCTGTAGTCTGCATCATCTCCTCGGCCTCCTGTTTCTGCTGCTCCTCCGTCTCCAGCTGCAGATGCAGCTCGGCCACCTGGCCGTCTAACGCCTCTATCTTGGTCATGGCCTCCTCCTTCTGTTGACTCTCCATCTCCAGCTGCACCTCCAGGTTGGACACCTTCCCTGAAATCTCTTGCAGCTGGTTGGGAGACACAAAGTCTTTGGGGCTGGAAAAAATAAATAAAATAGAGGAAACGTACAGGTGACGTACCGTTCACGTACAGCAGCTTCAGGGTTCAAGATGGACTATACAGTATAAATATACAGTAGAGATTATACACACCATCACACATGGCAATGACATGAATTAATGCCGCATTTAGCAGTTCAGGAAGAGGGGGGGCTTCACGAGGAGGTGAGGGGGCACAGTTTAGGAGCAGGTTTGCAACCAATGTGTCCAAAATCTTACTTCACTTCAATTCTTCCTCTTTTAGTCCCTCTGGTAGCATTTATTTTATACATCCACCCCTTGTTATTAAATTCATAACATATTTGGGTCTAATTTTTTTCATTACTTTGCAGATATAAAATAAACATAACCAAAACCTTGAAGAAAAATACAAATATTTTATAATTAGAGATGTTCCTCTCACTTTCAGCATGTGCAGACTGCAGGAAGAAGTTGGATCCTACTCAGTGAAAGAAGGAGAGCTGGTGCAGGTGTTTAAATGACATGAACACACTCTGAATAGTAAGATAACTGTCACACATTCTCTCCTGTTTATTAATTCAGTGCCAGCGACCAGAACTCTTCACTGACCGGTCTCCAGAGCTCTGACTCGTCTCCATGTCCACAGACGGCTCATCGGGGATTCCCCAGTGAGAGTCAAAGTCCTCGTCCTCTGTTCAACCACAACACGCATTAATGACCACATCTCACACAGTGCTGCTGTGCAGTTTACACGTGTGTGAACGTGTTCACCTTCTCCCAGCTCCGTCAGACAGTCTGCCTTCCTCTTCCGACTGAAAGGTTCTGCAAAGCTGACGTCCGATGACCCGTCGTCACAGGCAGAGGGATGGGCCAGTCGCAGCATCTTCCCTCCCCATGTGACCCGCCGTTTAGGCATCTGATAACACAACCGGGCTTTCATTATTACTGAGAAAACACAGAGCTGTACTGTACCTCCAGCTTCCCTCCCAGTCACGGTTACCTTCTGGACCAGGACCAGGTTGGAGCTGGTGACCAGCAGCTTGGTCAGGTTCCTGATCCGGTCCTGCTGCTCTCTCTGGAGCTGGTCCTTCTCCTGGAGGAGCAGGGACAGAAAGTCCTTCTCCGTGGCCGTGGCATGAGTGACTCCAGACACCTGAAGGACACGGCAGACGGGTCAGAGTGTAGGAAGGTGTCCCGTGGTGAACCTCTCAGAGATGGGTCCAGTGGGGGGGTGTGGGTACCTCTTGAAGTCGGCGCTTCAGGTCCACGATCTCATTGCGATATCTTTTGAGCAGAGCGCCGTCATCTGACACCTCCGTCACATGGGGGTCATTCTTCATTTTCTTTGCAGTGCTGGCAAACTGAGAAAACAAATATGTTGTAAATCATCATCATCTTGGTCAAAATACAAGAAAAAAAAACACTGAATTTAAAAAGATCAGAAAAATATTATTAAAATCATGTGTTGATTTTACTTGACAAGAAATGTTAAAATAAGGTGGTTCTAGTCTGGAAATAAGTCAACTTTGATAAGTGTTCCAAGGTTGGAAAGAAGTAGAAAATGAAGGTTTTTAGGTTATAGTTGAGGTCAGACTTACAGGATAGTAAAAAATTAATCACGCTGAATATCAGTAAATAATAATAATAATAATGAAATTAAAATGTTCTGCCTGAGAAAGAAGTAGAACATTTCTACTAAAACTAAAAGCAGCTTGGTTTTAAATGTAAATATAAGATGATTGTACTGCGTTAGATATCAGGGTAGTTATGATTGTTATAATAATAACAATAATAATAATAATAATAATAATAATAAGAGTATACGGCACCGACCTGCAGAGTGCTGAGGGTCTCTTCCAGCGTGATGGGCGTGATGGTGCAGATGATCACCGTCTTAGCGTTCCCACCCAGAGAGTTCTGCAGGATGCGGGTCAGCTTGCTGTCTCTGTAGTTGGTGTAACCTCTGTTGACAAAGAAACGTCAGCGAATGGAAGCGTGAGGCGTTTAGAAATCAACACGCACTGAATCCATCTAATCTTCTTTGAATAATTTTAATGTATGACAAATCTCTAACAGTAAGTTGATAGCTGGAGTTCAGAATAAAGCCGTCTGAGATTCAAGGCAGGTCAAATCTCTGGTCGTCCCAATCAGCATGTCACTGATTTGTGACACATGCTGACCTTAAAAACCTAAAAGAGGCAATATAAAATAAGTGACATGGTAGAGAAGACAATATAAAAATAGTATAAAATAAATACTATACTCCAGCTATATATAAAATATATAATAGATTACGAAAATGCCAAGTTAAAAAGGTATGTATTAAGACTTCTTTTAAAGGTGTTCAAAGGTGGTGAAGCCCTCAGCTCAGGCCGGCTGTTCCAGAGGACTGTACACACTAAATGCTGCCTCCCCATATGTCTCCGTCCTCACCCTGGGAATCTCTAAAAGGCCGGTGTCAGAGGATCCGAGTGATCGAGAGGCATAAAATAAAAGCATGTCTGACAGGTGATCTGGTGCAAGACCAGAGATTTAAACACGAATAAAAGCATCTTAAAAATCGATCCTAAAACTAACAGGCAGCCAGTGGAGAGACTTAAGGACCGGCGAGATGTGAGCTCTCTACCAGGTCTTAGTTAGTACTCGAGCTGCTGCCTTTCTGTAGCTTGTTTATTTGCTTTCTCAGGTCGGCCAGAAAAGAGAGTGTCACAGTAATCCAGCCTGCTGGAGATAAAAGCATGTACGAGTGTCTGGCTGTGAGAGGAACGGCTGGACTTTAACAATATTTCTGAGGTGATAAAAAGCCTTTTTTGTGATGTTGCACAAATGACAAAGTCTGAGTGACTTTTTTTTTTTAACGTGCAAATAGTCACCTCCTCCATCTCACCCTCAGAGGTCTGAACAGTTTGAGAATAGTCTTAAAGTGTCTTTTTTAGATGCTGCACTTCTGCAGGTTCAGGCTCGAGAACTCGTTAAATTAATGGGATAAGAAAAGTATAATTCAAAGAAATGTTAAGTCATGTCAACACAGTGAATCACCACTGGATGTCCTTTATTTACTCACTTCTGGCTCTCATCAGTCAGTTTCTTCATCACCTGGCCGAGTATTAACAGGCTGCGGTTGATATGACAACCTTCTTTGAATCGTGCGCCTGCGACATTAAGAAGAAAGAAAAAAGATGGATTATTGTAAACCCAGTGGACCAACATGTTATCAGGTCTATAATGAATGTCATGAGGTTTCAATCAATAAGCTCCAGCAGTGTTTGGATTGAACTCCACCGTACCTTCAGCTCCGGTTTGACTCGCTCTCTCAGATCCAGCAAGATCAACCAAATTCTACGAGACGTTAAAAATGACCAAATAATGATTACAACAAAGTTAAAACGAAGACAAACCATACATTTAAAAAAAAAAAAGGAGCTTTTCTCACCAGATGAGACACAATAACAGCTCCATCAGCATTTTCACCCGATGCCGGGTCGCTCCTCTCTCGGCTCTCCAGGATCTAAAGAGAACTTAAACCATTAAAAAACATCCACATTTCACCCGACTCCCAGGTGTTAGTGAGCGCACACTGCGGCGCTGCTTACCATGCGGAAGATGGTGTGTGAGCGGCTGCTGCGCTGGTTCATCTTCGTCTTGCTGTAATGCCGGTTCTCTGTGGAGGCACACGGTGTTCGTTACATGGAGTCTGCAGCGCATACAGTGTCAGAATCAGATCTCAACCTCAGATCTTACTCTCTCCTTTACGAATCCAGGCCAGGGCTTGTGCAGAGGAAGTAATCAGCTCTTCGGTCAGCTCAGCCACGTAGATGTTTTTCTGCAGAGTAATTATCAGCATATAATCACAATCATCATGTCAGACTTTGAAATATGTTACGACGGAGCAAAGACTTCTTTTCATTTTCAGGGTGTTAACTTTAATCAGGTTGCCAATAAAAACAAACATTACTAATACTTTCATGTCAGTGTTTGAGTTTTAGTTAGCTGCACGTGTTGCACACTGAACCTGAAAAGGGATTCGACAGGATCTTGATTTGAGAAAACACCGTGAAGGACCCGCTTACGTTGATGGTCTCGCGGACCTCCAGAGGTTTTCTCTTCCAGCTGTCAACCAGCAGGTCGGTCACAGTCTCATTGTAGATTTCCATGTAAGACACCCTGAGAAGGAACTCCTTCTTTGGAAACTTGGGGTCGAAGAGAAGCAGTGCTTTAGAAATAAACAGTGAGGGACAACTGATAAAAGTCTGACAACATCTGGAGATAAACATATGTTAATTGTTGTTCATGTTAATTGAAAACTATTACTAGAACATGTCTAAAGATAGAGGCTCCTACGGTGGAGGAGTGATGTCACACAAAACATGTGTAATGGAAAAGCTGACTTTCTCTGATAGACTGGAAGCGGGACAAATTCAATGGATTTGGGGAAACAGATGTATTGAATACAGTGGTGTGAGAAAGTGTTTGCCCCCTACCTGATTTCTTATTTTTTTGCATGATTGTCACACTTAAATGTTTCAGATCATCAAACAAATGTAAATATTAGTCAAAGATAACAAGTAAACACAAAATGCAGTTTTTATTATTAAGGGAGAAAAAAAAATCCAAACCCACATGGCCCTGTGTGAAAAAGTGTTTGCTCCCTAAACCTAATAACTGGTTGGGCCACCCTTATAGCAAACACTTGATTGCAGCTGTTGCTGCGAACTTCCAATGAGTCTTTTACAGCGCTGTGGAGGAATTTTGGCCCACTCATCTTTGCAGAGTTGTTGTAATTCAGCCACATTGGAGGGTTTTCCAGCACCAACCGCCTTTTTAAGGTCATGCCGCAGCATCTCAATAGGATTCAGGTCAGGACTTTGACTAGGCCACTCCAAAGTCTTCATTTTGGGTTTTTTCAGCCATTCAGAGGTGGACTTGCTGGTGTGTTTTGGATCATTGTCCTGCTGCAGAACCCAAGTTGGCTTCAGCTTGAGGTCACGAACAGATGGCCGGACATTCTCCTTCAGGATGTTTTGGTAGACAGTAGAATTCATGGTTCCATTTATCACAGCAAGTCTTCCAGGTCCTGAAGCAGCAAAACAGCCCCAGACCATCACACTACCATCACCATATTTTACTGTTGGTATGATGTTCTTTTTCTGAAATGCGGTGTTACTTTTACGCCAGATGTAATGGGACACACACCTTCCAAAAAGTTCAACTTTTGTCTCATCAGTCCACAGAGTATTTTCCCAAAAATCTTGGGGATCATCAAGATGTGTTCTGGCAAAAATGAGACGAGCCTTAATGTTCTTTTCGCTCAGCAGTGGTTTTCGTCTTGGAACTCTGCCATGCGGGCCATTTTTGCCCAGTCGCTTTCTTATGATGGAGTCATGAACACTGACCTTAACTGAGGGAAGTGAGGCCTGCAGTTCTTTGGATGTTGTCATGGGGTCTTTTGTGACCTCTCGGATGAGTCGTCGCTGCGCTCTTGGGGTAATTTTGGTCGGCCGGCCACTCCTGGGAAGGTTCACCACTGTTCCGTGTTTCCTCCATTTGTGGATAATGGCTCTCACTGTGGTTCTCTGGAGTCCCAAAGCTTTAGAAATGGCTTTATAACCTTTTCCAGACTGATAGATCTCAATTACTTTCTTTCTCATTTGTTCCTGAATTTCTTTGGCTCTCGGCATGATGTCTAGCTTTTGAGGATCTTTTGGTCTACTTCACTTTGTCAGGCAGGTCCTCTTTAAGTGATTTCTTGATTGAGAACAGGTGTGGCAGTAATCAGGCCTGGGTGTGGCTAGAGAAATTGAACTCAGGTGTGATAAACCACAGTTAAGTTATATTTTAACAGGAGGGGGCAAACACTTTTTCACACAGGGCCATGTGGGCTTGGATTTTTTTTCTCCCTTAATAATAAAAACCTTCATTTAAAAACTGCATTTTATGTTTACTTGTGTTATCTTTGACTAATATTTAAATTTGTTTGATGATCTGAAACATTTAAGTGTGACAGACATGCAAAAAAACATGGAAATCAGGAAGGGGGAAAACACTTTTTCACACCACTGTATATGTTTTCAACAAGACCGGACTTTGTAAGATAGAGGATGGAGAACCCGTTTGGTTCATCACTGCAGGTGTTAACAGGTTTTAATAATCACTTTCTGTTCGTGTTCCATCCTCTGTTTTATTTCACACTTTTACCTGAAGCAAGATAATTGATTGTTTAAAAAGTGCTTAGAAGGAGAATAATGTATAAGTGTTTACCCAAATTTAAATTGTTAACCGAGTTGTCTAACTGTTTGTAAATAATAATTTACAAAAAAATTGTACGAGATGGAAATTGTTTGCTGAATGTTTAAAAAAAAAAATCAATCACAATAAAGGGAGAATTACAAAAACTAAAAAAGGACTAAACATTGAAACATGCTAGAATGTACTGTGTTTAAAGACGTGATGCCGTTCTTACATTTTTAATGCTCTGGAAGACGTCTTCCACAGCCAGAGGAATGACTCCGGGGATGCGTCCACCCCCCATCATGGTGAAGGTCTTTCCAGAGGACGTCTGCCCGTAAGCGAATATGGTTCCTGTGACCCAAACACACAACCGAAACAAAATAAAAACCCGTGCAGCTGCAGTGATAAAACAATAAAACAACACAGCATGCTTTTTATATTACGTACCATTGTATCCCTCAACAGTGGAGACGACCAGAGGCTTCGCAATGTCCTGATACAGCTGACTGGTCGTTTCATCAGCGGTGAACACTCGATCTGTGAACCACAGAGCAGGAAAACTGAATGCACATCACATTTCTATTAGATTTAATATTGAAAAACACAAGAACGCTGCAGAGCATACCAAAACTGAAACTCTTTGAGGAGTTTCCAGCATCAATCTGATGAATTGCTTTCTCATCAGCTTTCCAAAACAGCTGGGCAGGCTCTGCAATTTCTTCCCTGTGAAGAGAGACGCGCTCAAGATGAGTGGAAACATCAAGACATCATTAAAAGTTATTAACTTTTCAAATAACAAAAGACAACTAACATGATTTTAGTTACGTTAATTATTCGGTAGCATTAGGTGTCGTAGCTCCTCATTTGAAACTTAACGGCTGCAGGATTAAAAACTCACCTCTTAAGAAGCGGACGGACCCGAATACATACTTTGACAGCCGATTCGTCTGTCATTCTTCCCCCAGTAAGTCCCCGTGAATATGAATGAAACAAAAACAAAGCCCTAAATACTACCGATAAACTAAAAGCTACCGTGTGCAGCAGCTCGTTTCGCCTTTCTCTCGTTTTACTGGCGGCTCGCGACTGACTGCAGATGCTGTGTTTGAAATTCTAGTATTTATCTGATTGGTCAACGTCATCGAGTGGACGGATCTATATGTGGTGGTGGTGGAGGGGGTGAATAGGTTTAGTTTAGGTTGCGATTGCACGTTTGAAAATAAATATTAATTAAAATGTTTGATATCACAAATATCAATGTGAGTGTCTCAAAGCGGGATTTAGTTAGTTTTTTTAAAACAGATTTTTCGCGCTTAAATAAAATAAAGGTGATGTGGCCGCACCCGACCGGTGACACGCACATGCAATTTTTGCCCGAGTGTCGTCATCAAGCCGCGTCAAGCGCGATTAACCAAAAAAAAAAAAAAAAAAAAAAAAAAAAAAAAAAAACACGAGAAAGTTGTGATGTTGGTAGTTCAGTAAAAGTTGACTGGTTACAGTAATTTAACGAAACGGAGCTGGTTACGAAGATTTTGGCAAAGATTTTCTGACATTCATATCTAACAGCTCGAGACGATACGATTGTTCCTCGAGCCGTTGGGTGTTGCTGCGGACATGTCTCTGTTTCTAATGAACAGGTAGGTTCATAAACTCAGCTAGCACGTGGCTAAGTTAGCATCAGATCAGTGGAACCTTCAGGTCCGAGCCAGATAACCTGAATTTATATCAGACATAAACATGAATAACTATAACTTTTATAAATAAAGATGTTGGAAAAATTACTCATGAGGTTTGGTTCAAAATCAAACACATCGGACATTTTATTCTTGCAAGAAGGAGCAACGACATGCACCGTCAAAGAGAGGTGTCCAGCAGGGCTCGCCCCAGCCGGGCTCTACCCAGCCTGGTTTCCCCCAGCAGTCCTCTCCTCCGCCGTCCTCCTTTGCACTTTCTTCTTTTCTCTCAGGGCAGCATACAGTTGCATACAGTTGACAAACAGTTGACAGTCACCCCCATTCACTTTGTATCTGCTTTCGTATGGTAATACAGAGTTGGTTGTAGGTCACAAGATAAGGCCACAGGGGAGTCGTCAATTAAATACGGAAAGAATCACTTGCAAATGAGACAGAAAATAAAGGAAACTTTTCGGAGCCTGCTTGACAAAGAGACTTTCCGGAGCCACAATACAAACAAGAGGAAGAGACAAATCCTTTTTTTTTTTTTTTTTTTTTTTCTCCATCAAAAGACTTCCTGATTTTGTCACGTGTGTCATGTCTTGTCCATGTTGTCCCAGGTACCTCGGGGAGGAGGAGGAGGACGGGAGCGTCTCCAAGGAGTCCCGGTCTCAGGCGTTGCTGGCCAAACTGCAGCAGAAGGCCAAAGAGAAGCAGAAGAAGAGTGAAGACCTGCCTGGAGATCATCTGGAGCAGAAGAGACGAGAGGAGCGCCGCAGGAAGAGGACGTCACCACCTGCAGCCGACGACATCAACGAGACGAAGAGGACGAAGAAGAGTGTAAAGGAGAGACCACAGAAGAAGAGTCCATCCGGTGGGTTGTTGTCGCTTTACCTCATGACATGTATGAAACCGAGCTCCTCAAAGGGTTTTGCCGCCTTTCCGTTCCTTGTTTTGGGTTTTCAGCCTGAACCTGGTGAAGCTGACACAGATGTGATGTGACGTCTCTGAGGATCCAGTCTGTGTGTTTGGATTTCAGGCGATCCGGTTGAAACTGTGTCAGAACCTCCTGGGGGAGGAGGAGCGGAGGACACGGGAGGACACAAAGAGGAGGAGGACTCACTAAAACAAAGCTCAGAGACCTCACACTCGGCGCCGGCCGGGTTCACAGTTCTGGGAGGCTTCGAGAGCCGACCGGTCCAGAAGGTGCACTGATCTCTTAGAGAAGAACCAGCAGGCCCGTGTTTCCCTCCACTCACGCTCATCTGTCCACAGGTGAACCGAGTCCTTCCTCAGTGGCTCGCTGAGCCTGATGTCATTCACAGAGACATCAGACGGCACCTTGTCCCCGTCGCCGATGTCTCACCGCTGTCTCCTCACATCCTGAAAACATTACACACCCAAGGAATCATGGCGCTCTTCCCAGGTGAAGACACACAAACACACACACATATATGCATATACACACACACACATGTACACATACATACATACACACACACTTCATTGGAATCATTTGAAACTGACACAAATAATCAGTTTGTTTCGTATTTAATACAAATCAGAATTTTCTTTTGATTTTTGATTCAACAGAATATTTAAAATAATAAAACCCAAACTGACCTTTGACCTCTTCTCCTCAGTGCAAGCGGAGGTGATCCCCGCCATCTTGGAGAGTGCAACGCAGGGCCTGCTGATTGGACGAGGTGGCTACAAGCCCAGAGACATCTGTGTGTCAGCCCCGACGGGCAGCGGCAAGACGCTTTCATTTGTCATACCTGTTGTCCAGGTGAGCTGCCACCATGTCTGGTAAATATGTAACATATCCATAAGATAACTCAGACTCTCCACAGGATGTACAAACAGCAGTGATGATGATGATGATGATCATGATGATGATGTGTTACAAACATCTATGTGTTAGTCCCGACCCGTCTTGTAATGCCACTTTGTACCAGTAGAGGTGACAATGAGTCATTGTAGCGTTCGGTCTGCTCTCAGTACAACATCAGAAGAAGTTGTATTTGGATCACAGACTGAATATAAGTCGTTGCTTCCAGGTCTGAAAAATGGTTCCGATGCAGAAGTGTCTTAAGCTGCAATACCACAGAGTGCCACTAGAGGTCGGCTCCAAAAAGCCTCCAGCTCCATAGACTCCCATTCAACTTCTCTCATCAAATACAAAGTGAATAAAATGTGTCCATCAGTTATCTCGGTGTTGTTAGCTAAAGTCACTCCTTCTTCTTAGTTTTCTGGAGGTCCATCTGAAAATAATCCCTCATTCATTAGAAAAGAAGATTCAAAAAGACCTGTTTTTGGGGGCATGTCTGTTTGATTGACAGGCCTGTGGTGCAGTCAGGTTACAGCTATCGGTGGGCGGGACGTAGTATATTCAGGTTTTCAGTCAGATCCACCGCTGGCTCCTCCCCCAGCTCGTCCAAATATGGTCACTTCCTGCTCCAAACCGCTCCGAAGTAGCAAGACAAAAACACGTGGCTCCGCCAAGTCAGTGGAAAACACTGCAGCCGTTGTTGAGTAGCTGAGATCTGCCTTCCTATGAATACATGGAGCGGACAACAAACCCGACACCTCGGCTCTGATCAGTCACACGGCGACTGCTGTGGATCAGCCAGAGTTCATTTGTAATATAATATAATGAGTGTAATTTCAAAATAAAATGTTAAGGCTGTGCAGACTGATGTCAGACCACAAGTTAACTTTCTCCTCTCGATGAAAACATGCAACATAATGATGGTCATTAAAGTCAATTTCAGTGAGGCTTTTCTCTCTCCCTGGTCTTTACCGAAAGTCTTCATTCTGAGTCGGAGGAATGTGAAGTATTGAGCGTGTAATTGTAACACCCCCTGCTGAGGTCTGTTATGTCCTTCTGTCTTTCTGTCTCTCAAACATGAAGACAGTTTGTTTTCAACTCCTGTAAAAAGGTCAAACAGCTGATAATCTCTGACATGTTGTCTGCCGACACGTTACCGAAGAGCTGGGAGGTCAACTAGAAAACATCCTGACAGAGGAGAGGAGAGGAGAGGAGGACCTCTGGATGTTCACCGTTATCAGCAGGATAACAGACACACACCTGCAGCAGGAGCAGCGTTTCAGCGATGAACCTGATCGTCAGGAGAGACGAATGTTTCAGATCAACAACCACCGAGAGGACAGACGGAGTATGAATCTTCTTACTGAGGAGACAAGACACACCATCAGGACACGGGGACATGCACACCATCAGGACAGACAGACACCATCCAGACAGACAGACACACACCATCGAGACAGACAGACAGACAGACAGACACACACACACACACACACACCAACAAACAACATCAGGACACACACCTACCTGTGCAGCGCCTGACAGTAGTGGATGAAGTCCACCACGTGACCTTGGCTGAGGTCAGAACCGAGTCTGGACTGTTGCGCCGCAGGAAACACAATCAGAGGGCAGCCATGTTGATCAAACACACCTGTACAGGTAACACCGAGACACACACCTGTCAGTACACAGGACGCTGCGTGTGTGTCTGCACAGTGTGTAGCTCAGCGCGCGCGCGTGTGTGTGTGTGTGTGTGTGTGAGAATAATACCGGGGAACAGCACCGCTCCGGAGCTCAGCACGTGATCGTCGGGCAGCGGCGGGGAGGGGCCCCAGTCCGGTACAGGCTCCGGGACGTCTGGAAGGTTCGGGAGGAAATTAGATTATTTTTTATTGGAAACACACCCGGCAGGAATTTGAGCAGCTCTGCAGTCTGAACGCCGAGGAGCCGGTCCAACATCCCTCTTCCTCCTCCTCCAAGAGGAGCAGTTAGGGCTGAGAGGAGGAAGAGGAGCTGAGGAAGACTCCAGCAGTGCGCGTGGGTCCACAGGGCTCAGGTCTCTGTGGACCCACGCGGCGTCACTCCGCCCGTCTCTCCCACCTGTTGCACTTCGGCTCATTCTGCTGAACTTCTTCTCCTGCGGACCGGAACAAGAGTTCATCGGGACTCCGCGGAGGAAAGCACACCGAGCAGCTCTACTGCTCCACGGCGGGACAGCAGCAGGTGGACCACCGCGACGCTCCGCCGCTCTCCGCCATGTTACATCCAGTCATCCGACTCCGAGGTCTCCCTGCTGACTGCAGCCTGCCCCGGTGTTTTATACTCGGGGTGGGGATGGGGATGGATGAGACAGCAGACGATTGGCTGGAAGTTTATTTGACACAGACGTTTCCAAACGACTGAAGACGGACAAAACTAAACTAAAAGGTCCATTAAAGGTTCTGGTTCCGGTATTTGTTAGTATTTGTTGAAGAGAAGGCATCCACCATTTACAAACAATACTGACAATATTCAAACAAGACACGACAAGAAGTAGCAATGAATGCCTATAAAAACCGCAATAATAAATAAAATAATAAATAAAAAAACACCCACACAAACCCTGAACACCTCCAACAGACGGATCAAACTGAAGGAGCCTCATATTCCTCAAACATCCTTTAATTATTCCCACAGGATCTGGATCTGTTGATATGAGATGACATCTAAAACTCACATTTTAACAACACAGACTGTGATCATAAGATAAACGATAATTTAATATTTAAATTAAAACCCTTTTTTTCACAGTAAATGTTTGTCAAGCAGGAAAGTCAAAGTGTGACTGAACAAAGGAAGAACAGTTGCTCTCAGATCTTCATCCTATTAATAATCACAGTTTCAATCTGATGACATCAATAATAATAATAATAATAATAATAAAGATCAGAGCATCAAAGAAAGAAGCAGCAGTCAGATTAAAGGTTTGTTCTTCATATTGTTCAGGTTTCTGTTCCTTCTCCACTGTGACAAAGAACCATCACTACTGAGGCATTGTGGGAAATGTAGGATCCAGACTTTACAACAGTTTGAAATGCTTCTTCCTTGGAGTACACCTTTAAAATGTCCAATGTCTGATAATTATAAAAACGTATTACAGCACATTTATCACCTGAGGGCTCTACGGAGAATGTGTGGGCGGTCAGGTGACTGACACCTGGTTTCTGTGAACACAGTGGACCTGTCAGACTGCATACCTCATGACTACATCACTGTCAGCCTTTGTTCCATCTAACCAGGAGTCAATGAGTCGGTGAACGTTGACCTCCCGTCAGTCACTGTGTGAACAGGTGGGTTGAGGGTTGTTTGTAGTCATAGTGATCTGATGAAGAGTATGCCTTGGGTTCAATTAACCAATCAGAGCCGACTATATTTCATGTGCTGAAACTCCAACACCGCCATTGTTGGAACTACTTCCGCAACGTCATCACACTTAGCCACGCCCACTGGTCGCTAATTGGTCCGTCCGATGTCAGAGTGGCTGAGTGAACCTTAATGTGAACAGGGTTTCCAGACTGAAGCTGTGGGTACCAGGTGGGCGGAGCCAGGATGCACATTATTATTATAGGACTGTTAAAAAGTGGTGCAAAAACTGAACACATTACTTCATATTTATTCATTTATTTTATTTACATAGTGCCAAGTCACAACAGAAGTCACCTCAGGGAACATTATAAGAACACATGAGCGACAGCTGGAAGGAAAAACTTCCTTTTAGCAGAAAGTAACCTCCGAGAGAACCAGAACCAGAGGTGGAGAACCTGTTGGGTCGATATTCATGGGTAACATGCTTTTTGTTGAGAGGTAAAAGATAAATGAATTTCAGCTTTTTTTTTACCTGATGTTTACAATTAAAGTGGGGGAGAGTAAATATAATTTGAATGGTGCCATTCTTTTCCAAATGTTATGTCTTCTCTCTTTCCAAGATCATGTGGATTTCAGCGTATTTATCACTATGAATCTGAATGTTACTGAGCGGATCACCCTGAGTTTACCTGATCAGACAGATCTACCAGTTGAAGTGTTTCAGAGCTCTTCATCACAGACAGTTGGACTCACTCTGAGCTGCAGGGATTTTTTTTTTCTCATCCGTTGTCTCTTTCTTTGCATGTATGTAGGTCAGTTTAACAAAGGAAATGTGGCTGAGCATGAATTCCCAGACACTCCCAAGCATCATGGGAGATGTAGTTATCCCAGCAAGTCCCACAGGTTTCCTCACCTCATTTAAATGTCTCATGATTAAAAGAACAGAAAATAGAATACATCACCAGAAGGAGGGGAACACATGCTGTGTATAGTTTGCTGTGCAGTCAGAAAAGGAAAGATTTAAGACTTAAAAACACATTTCTGAATAATAATCCTGACTTAATATCCCACACACTTAACAATTCTTATCTCAAAATGAAAAGTTTAATTAAATGACGTTTAATATCAATGACTATCTTGTAATTTAGATATTCATGTCTTTTTTTTTTTTTTAAACTTTACTTTCTGGGTGAAAATGATGCTATTCTTACTTTATAGACGTTTGAGCATGAGATCAAAACACAGGTTCTCCTTCACAATACTTTGCAGATATAGAGCACAAGCAGTGTCGGAGGGAGACTAGTTTATTTACGTCAGTTATGTGATTGAATTACAAAATAAATCAAACTGTATTTAGTTACAGTTAATTTATAAAACGTTGGTTACAAAGGGTTAAAAGTTAAGTAGGGAAAACAATGGAATTTCTTGCATTTCGCACATGCGCAGTGCAGAATGTTTAGTCAACGCCACGAAAACCGGTTTCCGCTCATGAGGTCACGTGACTTCCTGTTATCTGCGGAGGTCTGCAGCCAGGAATCGGAAGTGATGTAACCCACGCGCTGGCCTCGTTGATGAGTGGTGCCGATGAGGTGTAGCCTCCGCACGTTACGTAATTTAACAGCATTTTAGCTGCAGACTGACATCCTCCCATTTTAATATGATGTAAACACTGAATGTGGTTCTGAAACCTGAAGCCGAGGTACGAACCGGAAATGTGTCGTCTGAGGAGAGATTTTTACAAGCCATCAGTTATTAGCAACTGAAGCGGTGACAGCGGGCTAACGGGTTAGCTGGACGGGCTCCAACTGGTTCTGCTACGGAGATAATTTAATTTACGTCAGGTCATGTCGCAGTTCTGAAGCGGAACAGCTGGACACAGCGGCCCGCCGGTGTCATGTGAAGGAACCAACCGGAACCAGTGCTACACCTGCGGAGCAGACATGAACACACACCTCGGTAGGAACAGTTTGATCGGGCTGGCTGTCGGAGCCACAGCCGGACTCGGTCTGATAGCCCTCATGATCTACCGGGAGGTCAGCAGGAGGAGAACCCAGAGTCTGGTGCTGGAGGCCTGGCCACCAGCCCGCCTGTGTGACGGGGCGGATGGAGCCTCGCTGCTGCCGGAGACGCTGGACGCTGAGGGTGGGTCAGGTGTGTGTGCGTGGGCGCGCACGTGTGGTCCAAATGGCAACTTAACAAAATGTTGACGTATTTTTTTGCACGTGGGCCCAGTTAATCTTTCCTGATGTTTTATTTGTATTCTTGATGTCAACAGAAAAATATTTTTGAGATTTTAAAGTAACACAAGCCATCTTGATTTAAGTTTTTAGCCTTGTTAATAGGTAGGTAGGTAGGTAGGTATTTACTTTATTAATCCCCGAGGGGAAGTTTTTTTTCGCTACAGCAGCATACATACAGAAGCAATAAGACAATAATAGAAACAATAGAATAAAATAATAATAGAATAGAATAGAATAATATAATAATAGAATAGCAGTAAAAAATATAAATATAAAATGCACAGTATATACAGTACATTATATATCTATATATATTATATACAACAAACCAAGAAAACAGTCAACATATATATATATATATATATATATATATATATATATATATATATATATATATATATACACAGTACAGTATATATCTATATATATATATATAATATACAAACAAACCAAGAAACACAGTCAACAGTGTTATTGTACTGTGATGGATTTTGCCAGAGGTGAGTTATTGTAAAGTCTTATTGCAGTGGGCAGGAATGATCTCCTGTATCTGTCCTTGTGACAGCGAGCTGGAGGAATCTTTTAGAGAAAGTGCTCCGCTGTCCCTGCAGCAGGTGGTGGAGAGGGTGGTCAGGATTATCCAATATGGATAATAGTTTGTTCAGCGTCCTCCTCTCCACCACCTTTTCCAGGCTGTCCAGTTTGCAGCCGATGATGGAGCCGGCCTTCTTAACCAGTTTGTTAAGTCTGTTGGTGTCACCGGCTCCAATGCTGCTCCCCCAGCAGACCCCAGCGAAGTACAAAGCACTGGCCACAACAGACTGGTAGAACATCTCCAACATCTCGCTGCACACATTGAAGGATCGAAGTTTCCTCAAGAAAAAGAGTCGACTCATCACCTTCTTGTAGACAGCATTGATGTTGGTCTTCCAGTTCAGTCTGTTGTCGATGGACACACCCAGGTACTTGTACTGCTCAACCATGTCCACCTCCTCTCCCAGAACTCTCAGCGGTTGTGGAGCCGTCGCCTTCCTCCTGAAGTCAACCACCATCTCTCTGGTCTTGGCCATGTTCAGGAGCAGGTGATTTCTACCCGCCCACTCCACAAAGTCCTCCACTACTGCCCTGTACTCATCCTCCCGTCCATCCCTTATACATCCTACCACTGCAGAGTCATCAGAGAACTTCTGCAGATGGCAGGACTCTGAGTTGTACTGGAAGTCAGTTGTGTATAAGGTGAACAGAAAGGGAGACAGAACAGTCCCCTGTGGAGCTCCAGTACCACTGACCACCGTATCAGACAGCACACTGCCCAGACGGACAAACTGTGGTCTGCCAGTCATTGATCCAGGAGACGGTGGGCGCGTCCACCCCCACCACCCGCAGCTTCTCACTCAGCAGCAGTGGTTGGATGGTGTTGAATGCACTGGAGAAATCAAAGAAAGTGATTCTCACAGATTCACCGGTTCCATCCAGGTGAGACTGAGCTCGTTGCAGCAGGTAGATGATGGCGTCATCCACTCCCACATGAGGCTGGTACGCAAATTGCAGAGGGTCCAGAGAAGATTTCACCAGCGGCCTGAGGTGGGCCAAGACCAGCCTCTCCAGCACCTTCATCACATGAGATGTGAGGGCAACCGGTCGGTAGTCGTTGAGGGCAGATGGAGTCTTCTTCTTGGGGACAGGAACCAGACAGGACGTCTTCCACAGCACTGGGACCTCCTCCTGCTTCAGGCTCAGGTTGAAGAGGTGTTGTAGGACCTCCGCCAGCTGGACGGCGCAGGTCTTCAGGACCACGGGGCTGATGCCGTCAGGTCTTGCAGCCTTGCGCTGGTGGATTCTCTCCAGCTGTCTCCTAACCTGGCCAGTCGTCACAGAGAGGGGGGTGAGGGGTGTGTGTGGGGGGGTCGAGGTGTCGATGGAGGAAGAGCCCTTTGAGATTGAGGGCTCTATGCAGTTCAGCAGGGGGCGCAGAGGGGGGAGGGAGGGAGGCAGCAGAGGTGTTTGGGAGGTGTGAGGTGTGGAGGAGACAGATGAGGGTGGTGAACTAAACCTGTTGAAGAAACAGTTTGTGTCCATCAGTAGTATTTCATGTGCTACATGAAACGAATATTTAACTATAACTATATTAAAATAAACAACACCATGGCTGAACATTTCCACTGCAGTGAGTCTCAAACACAGATTCAGACAACCTGGGGTTCATGCATCACAAACCTCAGGAACCAATAATTTCAACCTGGGGGCGGAGTTATCCACATCACAAAGCTGCCAGTGGAGGGGTGGGCGGACATCCAGGCTGGGACTATTTTCACAGATTTGTGCATACTGAAGGGAGGCAGATGTGTCAAGCTACAGTTTGAACCTTCACCAACACAGTCTGGATCAGTAGGAGAACAGAAAATAATAACAATAATAATAATATATGATAACTGCAGACAAATTCAAACTCACGTTTTGTACCTCCTGTGCCCCCCTGCAGAGAGGGAGGCCCAGCAGCAGGCCCTGGCAGCAGTGGAGGCGGCGGTGGAGGGACTGTCCCCGGAGCAGCAGCTGGAGCTCCGGAACCAACTGGACCAGGTTCTGACCTGCGTGTCCTCGCTGCGGTCCGAGGTGGCCGAGCTGAGGGGCGGCCTGCAGGACATCGCGCTGCAGATCGTCCAGGATGTGAAGTGAGCAGCACAGAGTCTGATGTACTGCAGCAGCATGAAATAATAACAAATAATAAGAGTTGTACTTTAAACTGAGTCTTTACTTTACTGGTTACAATAGAAGTCTGAAACCTCCCAGTGGAGCAGACTGGTTCTCCTCATGTTGTTGCAGTGACCTTCCTCCTCCTCTCATGTTGTCACAATGACCTTCCTCATCCTCTCATGTTGTCAGTGACCTTCCTCATCCTGTCATGTCACGGTGGCCTTCCTCATCCTCTCGTGTTGTCATAGTGACCTTCCTCCTCCTCTCATGTTGTTGTAGTGATCCTCCCCATCTCATGTTGTTATAGTGACCTTCCTCCTCCTCCTCCTCTTTCAGGAAGGGCATGGAGGACAGTCAGCGTGTTCGGCGGCGGCGTCACTTCGTCCACAGAGAGCGCACCGACTCCACCGGTTCCAGCTCCATCTACTTCACCGCCAGCCAGGGCGTGACCAGCACGTATGAGGAGACCAGTGAGGGAGGGTGAGTGCTGTCCACTCACCTGTTGCACCTGTTGTGTTCCTGATGTCACGTCTTCTATATTATTCTGGCTATTTTACGTCATGTTAATATTCAGGGACCGTTCTGCTTGGCTCTGTCGTCAGTTCATCCATGGCTGCTTCTAGAAGTCTAAAGATTTGGTTTGTTTGTGTCAGTGTCTCTGTGGTTTGTGTGGCTGACACCTGCGCAGGTGAACAGGTGCTCCAATCCGGCTCAGTTCCAACACTGGGAGCTTTTTAATTGGCGCTCTAATGAGCTACATCCTCTTATTGGTCCTAATGTGTGATCCAATCACAGTGGGTTAAACAGAGCTGTGTACAGCTGATTATCACCACTGTGTTGAAACTCACTAAACAGTTCCTTGTAGTGTTATGAAGAGCTATGGACCGTTACCACGACGACCGCTATTTCATCCTTCTAGAAATAAATAGTTAAACTCAAAAAGAAGTGTGTTCATAGTAATAATGCCTGAAGAACAGCTGCTAAACTATTAACTATTTGTAATATAACAGAGTTTGTTTATAAAGAAATTTAAAGGGTTGTTTCACCAAATATAAATAACCACCAGATTTGTTCTTGTATTTTTTTTACTCACCTCTTGCACCAACAGTTCAAACTTTTTCTCGTTCAGGTTGTGATTGTTCAACTGAAACAGAGAATCAGACACTTGATTAGTTTCATAGAGACATCTGTCTACCAAACATACACAGCCCGTTCAGTTACATCAGTTCACCTCCTCTGAAACCTCCAACTGTCTGCACAGACTTTGCTTTGGATTTTTAATTCAATCATTTTTAACAGAATATTTTAAATGATAAAACAAATTAAAATGACAGAATTAATGGGACCTTTAAATTCATATTTAGTTTTACAAGCTTCAATCAGTGCAGAACAGGTGAGACTCGGTGAGACTTCCTGTCAGCAGGTAGTTCGGTCCACTCCTCCAGAACAACCTGTCTCAGGTGAGCTTCACTCTGACAGGCTGCAGGCAGACGTCACAAAACTCAATTCAATTTCAACATTTGATCTTTCTCGTGTGTGTGTGTGTGTGTGTGTGTGTGTCAGGTACTCCACGGCGTACGCTGAGTCCGACTACACCGACCGCGACACAGACAGAGAGGAGGGAGAGAGGGAGCCGGAGCAGGAGTCTGAGGAGGAGGAGGAGGACAGGAGCTGTGCCACCGTCCTCACCCTCCGCCAGGAGGACTCTCAGGAGGAGGAGGAGGAGGAGATGATGATGATGCAGCTGGTGACGGAGGTTCCCAGTGGGGAGCTGGCTCTCCTGCTGGCTCAGAGCGACATCCTCCACACAGGAGACGCCAAGCTGAAGACCGAAGACTTCAAACTGCTGCTGGACAACCGAGCAGAGGTGAGAGAACGCACGCACGCACGTCTTCAAACACATGCACCAGTGCCTGATCAAAATATCATAACAAAGTCAAATATTCCAGATTCCAGATGGTTGATTGATTCTCGGGGATTCAAAATGAGTTCATGACGTCGCTGCTGATTCCTCTCTCACGTCTTCGGTCAGCAGAGGACAAACTGATGTCTCAGGGATTTGGGAACTTTTTGTTGATCATTAGTAGATAAAGTAACTTTAATAAGTAATTTTCAGTAATTCAGAGAAAAGAGACTTCCCAGACTGAGATGTTTCAATAAAACCACACAAATAAGGTTCAACTGTAGGTGTCAGTGAAGACGTGTATGTACATCCTACAGACTGGATATAAAAGTGTTCGCAGCTTCAGGTCTGAAAAATGGTTCAGATGCAGAAGTGTCTTCAGCTGCAATACCAGAGAGTGCCACTAGAGGTCAGCTCCAAAAAGCCTCCGGCTCCATAGACTCCCATTCAACTTCTCTCATCAAATTCAAAGTCAATAAAATGTGTCCATCAGTTATCTCGGTGTTGTTAGCTGAAGTCACTCCTTCTTATTAGTTTTCTGGAGGTCCATCTGAAAATAATCCCTCGTTCATTAGAAAAGAAGATTCAAAAAGACCTATTTTGGGGGGCGTGTCTGTTTGATTGACAGGCCTGTGGTGCAGTCAGGTCAAAGCTGTTGGTGGGTGGGACATAGTATCGTCAGGTTTCCAATCAGATCGGTCAGATCCACCGCTGGCTCCTCCCCCAGCTCATCCAAATATGGTCACTTCCTGCTCCAAACCGCTCTGAACTAACAAGATGGTGACGGACAGAATCTGAACTGGAGGCTTCATAATGTTCACAAACCAACGATGACATCACTGCTGGTTGATGGTTGGTTCATCCCATAGAAGCAACGACAGCAGTTCTGATGGACACCAGTTTATCTTTACATTAATGTTCTACTTTAAAAGCTGCTTCAGTTAGAAGTCATGAACACTTTGGTGTGGAGAGAACCAGAGAACTCTTGATGGTTTCTTTAGCAACAAAACAGTTTGTTCTCCAGACGACACATTCAGACTCCATCATGCTCAGCAGAGGTTAAAGCAGACAGGTCAATCACAGTTAAATTAATCTGACTACACTCACATGAGCATGGACACTTTACGCACCGTCTCCTTTCTGAACACTGTTTCCTGACTACGTCTGCAGTACGGCGACAGCAGGGAGTTTCTATGGCGACTGGCTCGGGCCTACAGCGACATTTACAAATCCACGGAGGACAAACAGGAGAGGAAGACCTACGCAGAACGAGGTAACACACACACACACACACAGACAGACAGAGAGAGAGACACAGAGACACACATACAGATAGAGAGAGTTTTAAAGATAATGAATCAGAATAAAGACAAAGAAGTTCATAAAATCCTCACAATATGGATCAGATCATGGACACCTGTGAGCTGGTGTTTCAGGTCAAGAGGAGGCGGAGCTTGCCCTGAAGAAGGGAGGCCTCAACGCAGACTGTCACAAATGGTAAACACTCACCTGCACGTTGTCCACCTGAACCTTGTCCTCCATCATGATGTCCACATGGGTCACTGGTTCCGTTTGTGGCTGCAGGTTTGCTGTTCTCACTGGACTGGACTCCAAACATGAGAGCATGCACGCTAAACTGAAGAGCAGCCACGTACTGAAGGTAACACACACGCACACAGAGGTGTATGTCAACTTTCTGTGTATTAAAACGTATTTTTATAAGCGGCTGAATGTGTTTTTTTTCCCCCCAGGAGCACCTGGACCGAGCGATCGCCCTCCGAGACGACGACCCCGTGTGCTTCTACCTGCTCGGCAGGTGGTGCTACGAGGTGAGATGAGGGGTGGAGTCTTCACAGGCAGGTCTGATCATGTGACTCTCAGCAGGTGTGTCAGAGGTGTGTGTGTGTGTCTGCAGGTAGCCTCTCTGGACTGGTTGGAGCAAAAGGCGGCGGCTGCCCTCTACCACACCCCCCCCTCCTCCACGCTCCAAGATGCCCTGGAGAACTTCCTCAAGGTAGGAGGAGTCACCTGGACAGGTCCCACTGGAACACTTGTACAATCAGCGTCTCACAACAGTACCCGTGTTCCGGTATCTGTACTAACATACTAGTTAGTGTGCCAGAAACAGATTTAGTATGTCCCACTACTAAGTATGTTAAATGTAGGAGTAAAGTACCAGGATGTTCTACTACATCTGGTCGTATGCCACAAAATACGTCACATCTAGAAGCAGAAGAAGAAAAATCATTAAAAGGAAGCGTACTCGTTCCAAACTACATCCTTTTTCTTTTTACTTCAAATGTTGCGCTACTGATCACAACGGATATGAAGAGGTCAAAGCGCAAGTAGCACGTCCCATTTGTACACATACTACATGCAACAGTACGTACTTTGTAAGGTTTGCTGCAGTAGTATGTGATTGGGAACGCAGGGAGGGTGTCTGTCTTCAAACACACCTGTAAGGGCGCTCCGTTACCCACAATGCCTTGCGATGAGTTGTGTTGTTGGGTGTCCAGAGAGTGTTGGTCCTCTGAGCAGGTGTGTGGCTGTACATCTGGATGTTATAAGTCCGTTTGGCGTCTTGTTGCAGGCCGAGGAGATCAGTCCGGGTTTCTCCAGGACCGTGAGACTTTATTAAATTTAATTTAGTTGAAGCGTATTTACAGAAGCTTCTAGACAAACAAAAAGAGGACGTGACACCGAAGTCCGTGTTTCACCTCACACGGCCCAAAAAAACACAACAAAAACATGTGGAACTGAAAATATGTTTCACTAAATGGTTCTGCTGAGGAACCAGCAGGTGAAGATCGAGGAGCACTTTGAACTCTCAGATTCACGTGGAACAATCAGAAGATATTGTCAGTTCATGTCGTGACATCGTGACTTTCTGCATCACGTCAGGACCTCATGAAGGAAGTCGGAGTCTCCATCATGAACGTTGTCATGACGACATGTTGATGTTAGTTTCTCTCTTCTTGAGTTCAGTTCAGAGTGCTTCGATGTGTCATCACACCTGCTGCACCATACACACGCGCGCACGCACACGCACACGCACACGCACACACCTCAGTCCTTGGCGTCTCCCACCCCGTCAGCGTTGACGGCGAACATGGCCTCGGCCTCAGGCAGGCAGGGGGAGTCGTAGATCTTACAGATCCTGGTCTCTCCTCGGCCCTTCCTCAGGTACAGACTGCAAACACAGAGACGGGTGGAAAAGTGGTGATGACATCCCGCTGTAACCCGGGATCATACAATCAGTAGCTCCGCCCCAGAGCTCTGATTGCTCAACAGAACATCTGGAACAAATCATGACATTACACCCTGCTCATTACTAGAAATATTACTCCTCCTCAATGGGAATATGTAATTAGAATAGAATTTCATATATGTAATATAATGTAGTTGTTACAGGTCTATTAAATGTGACACATTTGGTGAAATCAGGTCTCTTTTGGTCTATGGATATCTTTGTTCCAACCAGACTGAGCTAGCTGAGCAGTTTAGTGTTTCCATGTTCTGTATTTATTCAGTTGGAGACTAGAAATCCTCTCTGTTGCTAGGTGGTTGCTAAGGGTCAGACTACTTCCTGGAGTAGTAAACATTGCATACATTACATCAGAGTCTACTGATTGTTTTCCAGTTCTTAGTCCATGGAAACTGAGCTCACACCAACAAAGAGTTGTACATAGTTCATATAGTTAAGCGCCTCGGTCTCCGGTGTGAAGCTGCTGAATGAAAACACACCGCGTGGTGGAGGCGTGAGCCAGGATGTTGCCCCCGATGGGTTTCTTGGGATCTGCAGAAAACATGGCTGCCCCGTCCACCTGTGCTACCACCTGGTTGGATATCACCACGGCAACGCCAAACTGTCAGGGGTGAGGAACAACAGAGGTCAGACACGACGTTAGAGACACGTCACCCGCGTGTAGATTGGGTTCATCCCTCAGGCGGGCTCCATGACGCTGCGCCACCCACCTCGTCCGCCAGCCGCAGGAGCATGCGGAGGAACCGGCCCAGGTGGCCCTGCCGGGCCGACAGCTCACCTCTGCCGGAGTAGTCGGTTCTGTACAGAGCTGTGGCGCTGTCCACGATCAGCAGGGCGTACCTGACACACACGGGGGGCGGGGGGACACGGACAGACAGAGAGGGAACGTCAGCTGCGGAGTACAGTACTGGATCAGAGATCAGAATGTAGATTTGTGAAGACCTTCACACGTAACACCACAAACACACTGATGTCACAGTGGAAAAGGACAAGTTCACTTTTAAAGTAGTATTAGGATTAGGATTATTATTATTATATCATCTTTGATAATACTTTTGTTTTGTCTCCTCAATTATTGTTTATGCATTTTTTCCTTTTATTGGAACATCAGTCCAAAGAAATCATCTGCAGTAGAATTTTCCCGTATTAGAGTTGAGCTTAAATAATTCAAGTAGATTAAAGACAAAGAGGTTAAATAAGTAAAAATATCTGCAGGTTAAGTAGCTGTTAAAAAGCCACTTTGAGTCTGGATAAGATTGATCAGGAACCTGAGAGTCTGTCTGGATAGAGACACACAGAGACACATGTAAAGACATGTCCTCTGTCCAGACTACATCAGTCACTGAGAACCAGCAGTTTCCTGACCGTCCTCATAATCCTGATGACTGAAGCTCCAGTTTGCTGACAGTAACACAGCAGCCGTCCACGTATCTGACTCCAAACAGACAGACAGACTTTGTTTGTGTGTGTGTGTCAGTGACTGACCTGGACTCGGCCATCATGGCGGAGGCCTGGTACAGCAGCTGAGTCTGGTGGTCTGTGTTGAAGGCGCGGGCGTAAGCCACGTTGTCCAGAACATCGCTGCCCACCAGCCCGTACCTGCAGGAGGTAGAACACAGAGGTAGAACAGAGGAGGAACACAGAGGTAGAAAACAGGTAGAACAGAGGTAGAACGTCATCAGTGTTCAGGAGACACTTTCATCCACCACTGTAGTAAATATATATATATAGTGGGGCAAAAAAGTATTTAGTCAGCCACCAATTGTGCAAGTTCTCCCACTTAAAAAGATGAGAGACGCCTGTAATTTTCATCATAGGTACACTTCAACTATGAGAGACAGAATGGGGGGGAAAGAATCCAGGAAATCACATTGTAGGATTTTTAATGAATTAATTGGTAAATTCCTCGGTAAAATAAGTATTTGGTCACCGACAAACAAGCAAGATTTCTGGCTCTCACAGACCTGTAACTTCTTTAAGAGGCTCCTCTGTCCTCCACTCGTTACCTGTATTAATGGCACCTGTTTGAACTTGTTATCAGTATAAAAGACACCTGTCCACAACCTCAAACAGTCACACTCCAAACTCCACTATGGCCAAGACCAAAGAGCTGTCAAAGGACACCAGAAACAAAATTGTAGACCTGCACCAGGCTGGGAAGACTGAATCTGCAATAGGTAAGCAGCTTGGTGTGAAGAAATCAACTGTGGGAGCAATTATTAGAAAATGGAAGACATACAAGACCACTGATAATCTCCCTCGATCTGGGGCTCCACGCAAGATCTCACCCCGTGGGGCCAAAATGATTACAAGAACGGTGAGCAAAAATCCCAGAACCACACGGGGGGACCTAGTGAATGACCTGCAGAGAGCTGGGACCAAAGTAACAAAGGCTACCATCAGTAACACACTACGCCGCCAGGGACTCAAATCCTGCAGTGCCAGACGTGTCCCCCTGCTTAAGCCAGTACATGTCCAGGCCCGTCTGAAGTTTGCTGGAGAGCATTTGGATGATCCAGAAGAGGATTGGGAGAATGTTATATGGTCAGATGAAACCAAAATAGAACTTTTTGGTTAAAAACTCAACTCGTCGTGTTTGGAGGAGAAAGAATACCGAGTTCCAAAGAACACCATACCTACTGTGAAGCATGGGGGTGGAAACATCATGCTTTGTGGCTGTTTTTCTGCAAGGGGACCAGGACGACTGATCCGTGCAAAGGAAAGAATGAATGGGGCCATGTATCGTGAGATTTTGAGTGAAAACCTCCTTCCATCAGCAAGGGCATTGAAGATGAAACGTGGCTAGGTCTTTCAGCATGACAATGATCCCAAACACACCACCCGGGCAACGAAGGAGTGGCTTCGTAAGAAGCATTTCAAGGTCCTGGAGTGGCCTAGCCAGTCTCCAGATCTCAACCCCATAGAAAATCTGTGGAGGGAGTTGAAAGTCCGTGTTGCCCAGCGACAGCCCCAAAACATCACTGCTCTAGAGGAGATCTGCATGGAGGAATGGGCCAAAATACCAGCAACAGTGTGTGAAAAGCTTGTGAAGACTTACAGAAAACGTTTGACCTCTGTCATTGCCAACAAAGGGTATATAACAAAGTATTGAGATGAACTTTTGTTATTGACCAAATAATTATTTTCCACCATAATTTGCAAATATATTCTTTAAAAATCAGACAATGTGATTTTCAGGAATTTTTTTTCTCATTTTGCCTCTCATAGTTTAGGTATACCTATGATGAAAATTACAGGCCTCTCTCATCTTTTTAAGTGGGAGAACTTGCACAATTGGTGGCTGACTAAATACTTTTTTGCCCCACTGTATATATATATACTGTATATATATATATATATATATATATATATAGAGACACTTTCATCCACCACTGTAGTAAATATATATATATATATATATATATATATATATCCTCCATCTTTAATTGACTGACTGATATCTGCTGGAGCTCCTCATGCTGAAAACAAACGTCCTGAGTTAAAGTCACCTCTCAGCCACGGCGAGGAGTCTCTCCGGTCTAAAGGTTCCCTCTGTGTCGATGTACATGGCTTTACCTTCTCCTCCTCCCTGGTCGATGGGCAGCTGTGGACACAAGGACAGGAAGTCACTAAAGATCACATATTATACAGACTTTTATATCCACTAATAAACTGGATGATTAAAGTGTGTCTAGAGTTCTCTTTGCTGTGAGCCGCTGGTCCTCCAGGATCACTATTACATCATCAGACTCTACCTGACAGGTGATCACAGGATCAGACTATGACATCATCAGACTCTACCTGACAGGTGACCACAGGATCAGATTATGACATCATCAGACTCTACCTGACAGGTGACCACAGGATCAGACTATGACATCATCAGACTCTACCTGACAGGTGACCACAGGATCAGACTATGACATCATCAGACTCTACCTGACAGGTGACAGCGAGGGTGTGGCACAGCTGGGTCTTCCCCGTCCGGAACTCTCCAAACATCTCTGTGATGGAGCCCGTCTCGATGCCGCCTGCCATCAGAGGGAACAGAGATGTTTGAGACAGCAGCATCAGCTCTGGTGTATAAATTCTATATTTATATATATGGAATTATAAATGTCTGGAGGATGAACTAGATCTCTGAGACCGACCCTGCAGCAGTTTGTCCAGCTCCTTAGAGCCTGTAGAGATCTGGATGATCTCCGCTCTCCTCTGGTGGAACTCGGTCGCTGTGGTGAAGCCCATCGGAACCAGTTTGGCAGCTTCAGTCTGAGAAGGAGGGAAAATTACAGAAATAAAAACCACAGTTCAGATAAAATGCAGTAATATTATGACAGAGACACCAGTTAAAGAGGAGCTCGTAGAGGCAGACAAACCAACTGGTCGGGTCGGGAGGAATAAGAGCCCCAGTACCGTCAACATATTTTGGGTGGTTTGTAACAGTCTGGTCGGTTTTATCCAACATCAGAACATTATATACATGACAGAAAGTACAGGAAACCATCAGGTCCTCTTCAAGTTGAGAGAAGAAATACTAAAATCGAAAAAAAAAAAAAACATCTCTCTACAGGACATGTTCACTGACAGCTAGTCATGGGCTCAGAGGAAACCTTTTAAGTGTGAATACCTGCTTATGTATCGGTGTGCCTGTGTCGTAGTGAGTTTGGTAGAACATTATGGTGCAGCAAGTGTGACGGTGACAAATTACACAGAGGCTTTCTAACATCATCCTCAAACCAAGCAGCCAATCATGAAGCAGGATTCTTCATCTGTTGGTCAGATTTGTTCAGAAAATGATTTCACGATGAAGAAAGGACAGATATTCACAAACTTGTGTGTAAAATCAGAATTATTCCATGTTGGTATTAATATTTCATCAAGAAATGTGTGCCTAAAATAAAACCTATCAAATGTCCTCAGTCCGGTCAGACGGTGGGACAGTGAGTAACAACGACTGCTTCTTACCAGCACTTTGTCAGCTTTGGCCTCACTGATGCCTTTGATGTTGAGCAGCTCCTTTTTGGGAGTGTAGGCCACCGCTTCGATGGTGTGAAACCCTGCTTCCTCCAGCTTCTTGATGTCACTGGCACTGATCCCACTTTGCTGCACAGGAAGACATCACAACCAGAGATGAGCAGAAACCCACCGGGAGACACAAACACACAAATCAGACTGGGACATCTCAGTTAGAGCTGCTGGGTTCATCTCTGAACAACAGGGAAGAAAGGAATCAGTTTCTGTGTGGATGAAGGTAAAAGTCGTATTTTGAAGGAATGCAGATCTACCCCAGATCTATCTATTCTTTTAGCTGCTCCTCTGTTCACATTTAATGTTTATTTTATGCATTATGTCTTATTCAGACAGTGTACATTAAAGTTATTTTACTTTATTTTTTTCCACTTTTCTTTCTTGTTAATATGGAAACATTGTTTTACTAGATAATGTTTTCAGTTCTGTTCCTAATAAAAATAAAAATGTATCTCAGTGACGCATCTCCAGTCTGTTTAGAGGCGTCTCCATTCAGTGATTCAGTCTGTGGTTGGTTGTAACTCAGTGTTTGTATGAAGACTGATTCACACCTCCAGCCTGCACAGAGGCTGCGGCCCGAAGTTCTCCTCCTCCTCCTCCGCCTCCACTCGGGCCTCGTTTCTCATCGCCATGGTCTGTCTGAACACCTGCACATCAGAGAGGGGAGGTTATCAACGCTGGGACAGGTCATTGACGTCATGTCCTCAGGGGCCTATTATGGGTGATGACTGCATGTCCGATCTGAGGGGAGTCTGAGACTGAGTCCGATTCGGTACTTAAGGGAAAAGCACTCCTTCAGATGAAGCCTGAACTCTGTCTGAAACACATTTTCTATTTTAGGAAACCTTTATTCTATTTATTTTTTTTAATTCAAAAAGGGACATTTCACTGCTTTTTCTTTCACCTTTAGACCACATTAGACCCGGTCCAGGTCCAAAACTACAGAACTCACACAGGTCAAACCTGATTTTAATTATCACAGAGACTAAAGATTCTAAAAAATAAAAAAAACATTTATGAAAACTTTGTTTGTGAAAACGGACAAAAGATAATTTTACCGATTTTTTTTTTTCACCTTTACCGGTTCTAATGTGGCCCAGAGGGGAAAAAACTGTGACATTGCCTTTTTAAAAATATATTTTTACAATTACAATAAAGGTTTCCTAAAATAGAAAATGTGTTTCAGACAGAGTTCAGGAGTCATCTCAAGTGTCTGAAACTCTTTAACAACATTAAGAGATAAACGGACAACGACCTTGAGTACCGAATCGGAAGCTAACTGGTTTAAGATAAGTGAGTAAAGTATTTTATAAACATATGTTAATGACTAGACCGAAGAAGAAGCCTTCCTGTTATCTTCACAACCTTTATAACTCATGTTCCGTTTCATTTTTACTGTCGTTTACTGAAGTAGTTAGCTTAGCATTAGCCACGTCCACCCTCTTCAGCCGCGGAGCTCCAGCTGGTTCCCCGCGAACAGCTGACAGCCACTCCGCTGAGGAGAGCCGGGGGACGGGTTTGGTACGAGGAGTATCACCCCTAAGTGTTCTGGTACCGAACGGTTCTGTTCGGAGTAGCTGGTAGAACTTACCTGCCCCGCTGCTGTCTGGTTTCTCACAAACAACCAACCAACCAAACCTCCCGCGCGCCAAGTAACGAGGAAACGTAACGACGCTTACGTAAAGACGTCGCCTCTCACAAGGCTTCTGATTGGCTAAATCACGAACGTAACCCAACCAAAACAGGAAAGTCAGCTGATCGTATTCTTCAATGCAAAAGCTTCAGAGTTTTTGTTTAGGTTTGAAAATCCTAACAGGAAGTATTTTTTTGTGTGTTTTTTTCCCCCCTGTTTGTAGGTTAAAATAACCCGCTGTGTTTGTACTCATGCCTCAAAACATCAGCTGCAGTTACAGTGAGATATTTAAAGTCACTGACAGTTTAAATCAACGCTGTCTGTTCATAGAGTCACAGAAAACAGACGTCCGAGTCAGCGACCTGAAGAAAGGTGCTCTACCTGTGTTTGACACACATCCTTTACAAATACTCTTCTTCAACCCATGTAGAGTTTATACTCTGACAGAAACAACAGCATTCTTTATTAATAATTATGGGTTACATGAACATTTATTTGTGTGACATATTCTTAAACACCATATCCTGAAGTACTGATGTGGTACCTGAAGAGGAGCCATACATCTGGATTCAGTGGACTGAAAGATGAATGAAACCCACAACTCAATAATTGCAATAAACCTTTAATATCTAAAATCAGGAAGAACAAAAGAAGAAACATATCAGATAGAAAAAAAAAGAAGCTAGAAACAAAAAACAATTTAAATATTGCACATGTGGAACATATCACTGTGATTTACACATTTCCTCTTCCGTTGGAGACTGAGGCCACGGCCGCTCCTTCCTGTCGACCCCCGCTGCTCCATCTGCAACATACAAATGGAAACTCAAGTAACATGTTCATGTCGTAACATAGATTCAGCTTTAGAAACATGTCTACACACACACACACAGTTCGGTTCAACAGCTCCTCCAAGTTTCAGGAGAAAGTTCAAACCTTCATGGAGGCTGCTGGGTTCCTGCTTCAGATCTGTGTTGACTTATGATATGATAGAGGGGGAAGAAATGCTCATCTCCTAAATTTCATACTATCATGATACTCAAGTGTTGGTTGGAAATCTATTAGGATTTTTTTTAAATATTTTATGAGTATTACAATGGAAAAATACAAAAGTTCATTCCTCTGGAGACTCTGTATATTGAGTCATATTTCCAGAAATAATGCACACAAAATACCACTTAAAAGGTCAGGAGGTCACAGGGAGACACACAAGTCTTCTACCTGTTAGTTACATTTATTACTGTTATAATAAAGTTAGTCAAGTGTGGTTATAAAGAAAAGAGTTAAAGAGGAGGCACTAGTGCTTTTATTCTGAAGGACCATGCGTCTTCATGTTGATGCAGCTTCCTGTTAGTAAAAAGTTAAACCTTTAATAAATCAGTGTGACATTAAACACCAGGATATATTTATCACACCACTTTAGTGTAAATATTATTCAGGAATCAGTTTAAACATCATAAAGTCAAAATCCCCACACTTTAAATGACAGATTTTTATCTCCCAGCTGCAGGTGAGTTTCCATTTTACTGTTTCTGTTGTTTCAAACACAAACAGACCAAAAGACAAGAAGAAGAACCGCTCGGGTGGATTAAAGACAGGTAGATTCAACAGGTGAGGAAGAAGCACATCACCCCATGCTAGTGTTAGGAAACCCTCAGGGGTTGAGCCCACCCCCACCCCGCGCTGTTACCCTTCTCTGCTCCAGGTGAGTCAGGAACGTAGGAGACTTCTGGTAAAACAAACAGCTCATGTGTTTACGGTGTTCAGACGGTTCATGTAAGTACGGTGCAGGTGAGCTGCAGGTGCAGTTTACCTGGGATGGTTCCGAGGCTGGAGTTATCGAAGAACTGCTTGGGACAGGTTCTAGACAGCACCTCGGAGGCTCCGTCCCCATCAAAGAACCCGCTTTTGGGGGAGTTGAGCAGCGACAGCTTGGGGGAGTCTAGCAGCTTCCCGCAGGGCTCCAGCATCTTCTTGGGGGTGAGCAGACTCTTCTTGGGGGAGCTGAGCAGGTTGAAGGAGGTGGAGGCCATGGGGAGGCCCCTCTTGGTGGGGGTGCGAGGGGGCGACAGCTTCACCTCAGCTTTACTCATGTTCAGCTTGATGGCTCTGTTCTTCCACTTGCTGATCTCTGCACGCTGACTGGAAATCAGGCTGATGAGAGATGGGGTCAGAGGTCAGAGCAGGACAACAGGGAGCAGCATGTCAACTGTCCACGCTCTTTCAATTAGCATATGGCTACGCCCCCGTTTCTCCATATAAGGACACCTGTTTGTCTGGAACTGGCACCAGAAACGGCACCAAAAAATGAAAAATTACATAAAAGCGGAAATTAAAACAATAATGTCTGAGGTGGAAGAAGAAGGACATTTTTAAAAAGTGTTTCCTCAGAAGTAACTATGGTTAAAAAAAAAAAAAAAATTAATGTTAAAGTTGGCGAAAAAACCCGCATCATAGACCAGAAGAATAAGAAGGAAAAAAATTATTGGACATCCACAGAAAAGTGGAACATGTCTGAGAAATGTGTTAATTTATTTCATAATTAATGTGGTATCTGCAATTATCTGTGAATATTTTAATTATGACAATTATTAATGAGGATTGAAGGGCGTAAACTTAATGGCGAGCCTATTTAATACATTTGGTCAATGCATTCATAAATTTACAGTGTTCAATATTGTCGTTAATTAAATCCCTTTTTAATTAATAGTTTTAATATGCTAAACGTTGTGTTTACATTCTCTGAGACAGCAGCCAGTCATCATCTGTTCGTACAGATGGTCTGATGTTGTTCTAAATCTGTTCACAGAGTACGAACTAATCCAGGAGAGAAAATATTGATGAATCCCAGATTTGTGCTTTAATTGTTGGTACGCACAGTTAGTGAATGAGACCCAGTGTGTGTGTGTGTGTGTTTCAATGGAGGTCAGACTGTGGATGTTACCTCTCCAGCTCAGTGATCTTCAGTTGAAGCTGGGTGACCTCCATCTCCAGCATCACGCTGCTCTTCATCACCAGACCTCTGGGGTGGGTCAGTCTGGTGTGGAGATCCTTCCCCTGCAGGACTGAAGGAGACACAACCTTATCAGTGCTGCTGTCCTCCGGGACATCTTCCTCTCCCAGTGGGGGACAAACACAAGTTAAAGCAGCAGGAAGTGATGAAGACCAACATCTGGATCTGACTGACTCAGTTTAAATGACGTTTACATACATTCGGCTGAACAAAGATATCTGATGAACTAAGATATCCATGGACTTGTGTGTTTTTAACATTTTAGCAGTGTGTCATGTGTTCAAACCAAACCGGTCCGGCTAGCCACCGCTAGGATTGTAAGTGCGTGACTATCCGTGGTGTTACGGTACGGGTGCTCGGAGCGACCAAAAAAGACCTGACTTCACCAAATGGGTCATTTAATAGAATTATTATATCTATATATATGTAAATAAATAAATACTATAATATTTCATATATGAAATTCTATTCTAATTAAATATTTTCCCATTGAGAAGGTGGAGTGATGTTTTCCAGTGATGAGCAGGGTGTGATGCCATGATGATTTGTTCCTAATGTTCGGTTGACCAATCAGATCTCTGGGGCGGAGCTACCGTTGTATAAATGGAGACAGGTGTTTTCAGTTTCTATGAGTTACCACCTGACACAGATGCTTTCAAGAGATAAAGAAGACTTACACGACTCGTCTCCTTGCTGCTGAGATTTCCTCAGAGTCTCCTTCAGCTTCCTTAGAGAGGCCTCCTTCGCACTCAGCAGGGTGGTCATTGTTTGGACCCTGGAGGGACACAACTCTGGTCAGCGGATCAAATGCTCCCCCCATGGTTTTTATTTGTAGGAATACCAGGTTATAAAACCCAACTGAAGCGGCCTCGTCACCATCAGCTGCCTCCAACATGATCACACACGTTTGAAGAATGAATGTAAAGATGTCTTACTCCTGCTGGTGTTGGTCCAAAGCCGAGCTGAGCTTCACCTCCAGTTTGAAAAGTTTGCTCTGAAGCTTTTCCAGCTCGGCTGCACTCGGTGGCTCTTTTCTCTGAAGCATGGAGAGACATTTGATCATTAAAGCTGCTGGGTGGATGGAAACCTCTTAAAACAACCTCAGAGACATGAGACGGTGTGCGAGGAGACCCGCACTCACCTCCAACTCCCTCAGCCTGCTCCTCAGGGTCTGGATGGTGTTCTCCTGGTCCTCCAGCAGAGCACGGCTGTCCTGCAGCTCAGTCTGCAGCAGCTGGGTGGCCTGTTTGTGGCTGGATATCCTGCTGCTGGCTTTGACCTGCGCCTCCTCCAGCTGCTCCTTCTGAACGTGCAGAGCCTGAAAACCACAGAAATATATCAGTCAGCATGTGTTGCCAGGAGCAGCTGCTGTATCCTCCAGTCTGAACACCTCCTGACCTCCCTAACGCCTGTGTCGTGCATGTGTTGGAGAGCTTTTTGTGCGAGAGAGATGAACGTGAAACGTACCCTGGCTGTGTGTTGGGAGTGCTGCAGCTGCAGAGCAAGCTGCTGGTTGTCCTTCAGCAGGGAGAGCTCGGTCTGTAGAGGAGCTCCCTCCAGCGCCTGCAACAGAGTCCAACTCTTGGTCTTCGCCTCCCTCAGCTGAGAATCCACCTGATCCTGCAGCTGCTTCAGCTCCTCAAACAAGCCGTCTTCTTCCTCCACGATGGCCTGCAGGAGGACGGTGGAGAGAAAAGCCTCAGTTTCTCCTTCAGATGGGGCTTTGCAGACGCACACGAAACAGAGAAGGGAGTTTAAAAGCTACCTGCAGAGGCCTCATCTTGCCTCGTGCCGTGGTCAACCTGCGGTTCATTTCCTGTCTCAGGAGGCTGTCCAGCTGGCTGCAGCCGATTGGCTGGTTGCCGATGAGCGTCTGCATCTGCTCCTTCAGCTTCTCTCTGTCTTTGACCTCCGCCCTCAGCTCGAGGATGAAGGAACCCTGATGGGTCCGCAGCCTCTTGGAGATGATGTCCATTTTCTACAAATGAATCAGTCAGCTGGTTATTATTCAGTCATAGTTGTGGAGCTGCTCTTCGTGAAGGTCCATGAGGACAGGATGTCTGTCTGTAGGACAGGTGGTGTTATTTTAACCCTGACTGAGGTGCGTGTGTGAGTAATGCTGACATTAGTCCAGCCTGGCTGTTGGGTCAGGATCAGCGGTTAACGTTAGCGGGTCTCATTGTTTTTCTTGGAAACATACTTTTTTTTTTTTTAAATGGAAGAAGTTAAAAATCTTTCTGACAATATGAGACGTGCTCAAACACACACAGATCTGAGGCCTCATTCATCAAACAGTGTGTAGGATCCATATTTAAAGCTTACGTGTGCACAAAAACTGAAAATGGCGAGAGAAAAAAAAAAGCTTGTACGCTTCCTTCAGGGCCTGTTTTCTACATTACGCTTGAGGGCGTATGTAAGACCTAATATTATCAATAATAAAAAAACACTTTTAGGAGAGCTTGTAGAAAGCTCATTAAACGGGCCGTTGTGATGCTGGTAGGTTCTTTTCCCGTCTTTGTGTTTACAGTGGGACACCTGCGTACCTGTAGGTAGAGCAGCCTCCGGTCCAGCAGCTCCGTCAGCCGCTGCTCCCACACCGAGTGGAGGTCGTGGTCGGTGACGGAGTGGCTGGCGGCCGGCGCTCGGCTCAGCAGTAAGTCCTGCAGCCTCCTCTCCTCGAACACATCCAGGTCCTTCTGCACCAGCTGCTCAAACAGGCTGCTGATGCCCTGAGCTCGCACGTGCAGCTGCTCCTGTGGAGGCAGCAGGGTTACTGTCAATCAGAGGCAAAGTATTAACCAAAGTTCAAATGAAAGAAACTGATATGTTACCTCGATCTGTGTGAAACTCTGAAGGGCGGCCTGCTCCAGCTGACAGACAGCGTCATAGGCAGCCTTGGTGGGTTTAGTCAGGGAGGAGAGCTGAGTGTCCTTCAGGCGACAGTCCTGTGTGAGCACCTCGTCCAGCATTGTGAAGTTGTACTTGGCGCACGTGTCGATGAGGTGCTGGAACACCCCCAGCAACTCCTGCCATCACATTCACCGGCTTTAGACTCAGAATGAGATCTACTGCTTCTCTTTCAGTCACTGATGAATATAAACAACTCCTCGGTGATGTTACCTGAAGCTGCCGAGCGGACTCCTGCAGCCGCGACGACGTCGTCTCACCGACGTTCTGCTCGGAGCTGCTCAGCTGCTCTCGGAGGGCTGAGATGGTTGTGTTCGCGTCACGGAGAGACTGAAAGGAAAAACAAAAGTACAACCAGATGATTCAGTCCTGTAGGCCTCTGACTCCACATCTAAACCAATGTCTGTCTGTCTGGTTGCAGAAGCTCCACCTGTGTTTTATCCTCAATAATATTTCGACAGTTTATCTTCCTGCCATCCATTTGTGACAGGATGGTAATTAAATTAAAGTTCTTTAATCTAACAAATGTTTGTGAATGTATTTTGAGCCTCGAGAACATGTTAAAGCAGCTCATCCCGTGTCTCAACATCGTGTCCGTGGTAACCATCAACCATCAGTGACGTCACCTGTTGGTTTGTGAACGTTATGAAGCCTCCAGTTCAGATTCTGTCCGTCACCATTTTGCTAGTCCGGAGCGGTTTGGAGCAGGAAGTGACCATATTTGGACGAGCTGGGGGAGGAGCCAGTGGTGGATCTGAATGATCTAATTGAAAAGCTGACAATACGACATCCCGCCCACCGATAGCTGTAACCTGACTGCACCACAGGCCTGTCAATCAAACACACACCCCCAAAAACAGGTCTTTTTGAATCTTCTTTTCTAATGAATGAGGGATTATTTTCAGATGAACCTCCAGAAAACTAATAAGAAGGAGTGACTTTAGCTAACAACACCGAGATAACTGATGGACACCTTTTATTCACTTTGGATTTGATGAGCGAAGTTGAATGGGAGTCTATGGAGCCGGAGGCTTTTTGGAACCGACCTCTAGTGGCACTCGGTGGTATTGCAGCTTAAGGCACTTCTGTATCGGAACCATTTTTCCAGACCTGAAGCTGCGAACACTTTTATATACAGTCTGTGGTTGTGACGCTCCTTCCACCTTAAAGCAGCTGCGATCACATTTCTGACCAGACTGAGAGCAGATCAGCGGACCAACTCACTCCTGGTACTGAACCTGGAACGACTCTCTTCAACACCATGAAGACAAAACATATTAAAAAGGACTTGTAAAAGACTGACTGTAATTTTCCTCTTTTTGTCTTTCGTTCTGCTCTGTTTTGGTTTCTATTTGGGTTTTTTGTTGTTTTACATTTGCATTGTTGTGATTAATTCTTCTGTAACTGCAAATATTTAAGGTGGAGAGAAATTTTGTTTTCTGTTTTCCTGACTTTTATTTAGTTGAATTGTTGAAAACCTTTGGAAAAATGTGAATTTGACTGCGTAAGTTGCCAAAACTGAAAGAAAAACTGAGGGACTTAAAATCTGAACTGCTCCACACAGTGGATTTAAAGTTTACTCAGGTCCTGATGATTAAATAGTTTCTAAAGGAGCAGGAACAAACAGAGAACTCGTAAAAGGAGGACTGTGGACAAACCCTCTGAGCTGCCTCTGCTTCGGCTGCAGCCTGAGCTCGTCCCTCTCCGTGACTCTTCAGCTGCTCCTGCAGCAGCTGAACGCAAACACATAGACAACCGGTCAGTGTTGGCAGTCAGCAGATAACAGGGAAGTTAATGGGGACATTTTGAAGAGCTGGACTGAGAAAAGTCTACAGGCTGCCAGATGGAGCTTTATATTTAAAAACAGAAGTCCAAAGCAGCAGCTAAGATGAACTATTTAAATGTGCAGTAAATGAGCAGGATGTACTTCCTGCAGCTCGGCCTCTCGTTCTCCCCCCTCGGACCGCTGCTGCAGGTTCAGCTCTTCCTGACAGCTCAACTTGTCCTGGACGGCTGAGATCTGTAGTTGGAGGAGAGCAGAAGTTATCACGGCAGTATTCTTTCAGTTACTCTACTCATCACTCCACATTATTTACCGCCTCCATCCTGTCCTCCAGCTCCGCTCTGAGCTGCTGCTTCTCCTGTCTCAGTCCCTCCACTGTCTCCTGCAGCTTATCTCTCTCCGCACTGAGAGACATCAGTCTGCTCTGCAGCATCTCCGTCTCCTCTGAGGATGCCTGCGTGTCCACCGTCCTCTCAGACAGCAGGTCGTCTCTCTCGGCTCTCGCTCTCTCCAGCTCCTCGGTCAGAGTCCGAATCTGAGAGTAAATATCAGGTTTTATTTACACAACCCCAATACATACGAGGGTAAATCAATAAGATCACAGACTGCTGCTCATGTGTGCACGTCATGGTGTTGTGCGCCATGCACATAGCAGCAGGAGGATAAAACCCTGATGAGTAACTGGTACCAATTTCATTACTCGATCGTCATCAGTTCCCGAGTTCCATGTGTTTTTGTGAGCAGTGGATCGTCTCGCTCAGCAGAGCTCTGAGTCCTACAACACCAGATGTTTCCTAACACAGCTGCTCACATTTTGTCATGCAGTCAGTAATGCCTGAGTTGACAGCAGTACTGAACAGTAACGCTTCCATCTGGAGACACATTTGACGTTTACCTCCGGGCCTCTCTCCTCTCCAGGAGCCGTGAGCCGACTCCTCTCGGCATCTAGTCGCTGCAGGTCTGAGCGCAGTGACTCCAGCTGCTGCGTGACATCAGCACAGTGCTGACTCAGCTCCGTCTCCCTCAGAGCGGCAGCGCTCAGCTCCTGCTGAGACGTCTGCAGGGAGTCTCTGAGCTGCTGAGCCTCATCCTCATGGACGCACAGCAGATTGTCCCTCTGAGTCTGGACGGCACCCAGCTCCTCATTCAGCTCACACACCTGAGACAGCACAGAGTGACATCACATGACCGGTGAAATATTTAGTGCTTCCTGCTCAGAGGGAGTCTGGAGGACTTACCTGCTTGGTCAAGCTGTCCACCGTATTTGGGAGCGTCTGAAATGAAGCCAGCTGAGCTCTCAGGACTTTCGCTGCTTCACGAGACGCCGTCAGCTCTTTATTCAGGACGGCGACCTTCCTCTCCAGCTCCACGCTGTCCATCACATCTGGAGACACACGACATCTTACAACTCCCATCTGGTGTTAAAGGCTCAATGTATGCTCTTAAAACACGACTTACATTCAGAGTTTCCATTGTAAATTAGCAGTTATAATTATGATATGAACATGCAGAGTCGGGGATCAACTGACCACCCAGTAGGGCTGCAGCAGGATCACATGAAGGTCTGAAAAATGATGGTTATCACTACACGTATCAGTGCTTATTATCGGTATTGAAAAGAAAAAAAAATAACCAGCAGAGATTCTCCTCTCATCTCAGACAGCAGGAGCATCACACACACATTAAAATCAACTTTAGATATTATAAATATGAATACGAGGTGGTCCTTGATGACGGATATCCAGTCTGCACTGCACTGTTTACTGTTAACGTACCACTACGCCTCTCTTGTGTGATACGCCCACGAGAATACATAAAGAATACAGTTTATTACAGCTGAGTGGAGGGTGTTTCTTTAGATTTCATTAGTCGTACTAACAGTCTGGACTTCACACACACACACAGTTCAACACACACACACAGTGTCTTTTCTGCTGCATTAATGCTGTATGTTAAAGCTGTGGGGCCACTGGTAGACACTTTTCTCATTTTAAATTTCTCTTTGTCTGAGTCTGTTTATAACTTTAATCTCTAACTGAAAAAAACGAGTGTTCAAACATTGATCGTGAATGCACACAAATGCATCGTCTGTCCGTTCAGTAACCGCTGACTGAAACATAAATATATAACATATATATCTTGCATATAAACTTCCTGAAACACTGAAAACCTGCAGCACCCATTTCATTCACTCATTTATCTGCTTTCTAGTATTGTTTGGTTCCCCACAGCAGATGAGTAACATACAGACACACGTCTATCAGCTCCGAGCCGTGTGTGTGTGTTTAAGGTTCGGACAGGATCAGTCTGGCTGAGCTTCAGCAGACCTCCAGGAAACTGTCAAAGTCAGAATCAAAAGGTCAGAGGTCGCACACGCGGTCTGAGAGCTGAAGGTCGCCCTGACGACGCTGAGCTGAAGGGAAAAACGCTTTGCTTCATTTCAGCGCTCCCGTCTGTCCATCATGCTTCTGTCCACTCTGCGTCTCATGAGAGACGACTAACAAATGTGATGACTGGATCGTTTAATGTCACATATTAAAAGGTTGATCAACCTTAAAAGGTTTTTGATTTCCATGAGTGGCTGTGTGGGTTCAACACTTGGAAATTAAGCATTTTCCACACCTTAAAGACTGTGCATGAACCCGGTATGTATTCTATAAACACCCGAGTCTGAACTTACCTTTGGGGACTTTGCCGTCCAGCAGAGAGGTGAGCTTGGTGTTCTCGTCAAAAGCAACATTCAGCTCTTTCTGGAGGTCGCTCTGCATCTGTCTGTAGCGTGACTTCTCCGCGTCCAGCGTAAATCGCAGGCTGGTCACCTCCGTCTCCATCTGCTGGTGGTCTGCGGTCAGGCTCCCCTGGAGGACAGCGTCACAATGGGTAACATAAGATACAGTTACGGATGCAACAAAGATATTAAAACACATCCGGACAATCAGCACAGAGACGGTTACCAACAGGAGACCTCCCAGTGAACCAGCCTCGCTGTCAGGTGACCCTGAACCATCACTCAGTCATGCTGCTATAAGTGTAGCCAGCTGGGGGAGCTCCCATCATACTGAGCTCCTCTCTTCGAGCAAAATATTATTCAATACTTGCTGAGGACTAACTATTGTTCCTCTTCACTTGTATATTGAATGGCACTTGGTAAACAGCTTTCCGGTGTACCACCAGATGGTGGCGATGTTGTTTGTCCGTGCTTTTAATACTTGTATGTAGCTAACAACTGCTGCTTCATACATATTGGATCTGTCCATTTTTTTTTTTTTTTGTAACTTGGTGCAGTTGTAAAGTATTTGGGGCGGAGCTGTGATGTCCACGTAGAGGCAGATTCATGGAGACTTACATTGACCTCCTCCAGAGCCATGTTCTGGCTGCGGAGGATCGCCCACTCCTTCTTGGTGTCTCTACTGAGACCCTCTGCATCATCCAGAGAGCGCCTGAGCGTCGCCACCTCCTGCACCAGGTCCTTCCCGCTCTGCAGGGAGGGAACAGGACACGGTTACTGAATGAGCTGTGGTCAGTGACCAGTCTGTGTCAATCGCTCCAGAAACTGCAGCCTCGCTGCTGTCAATCATCTGGTACTTCAGGTTATTACTACACACAACCTAACTGTACTAACATCTGTCTGGACATCTGCTTCATGCTCCACCTTTATGATCAAAACAAGAGACAAACATACCATACTCTGAAGCTCCTCTGCAAACTCAGTTTTCGTCTTCAGCTGTTCGGACACACTTTCTAGTTTGTTCTTTAAAAAAAAAAAAAAAAGGGAACACAATACAAAAGTTAATCAAAACTGCGACATTTATGAGGGCTTAGTTTAAACACAAACATGTGAGAGTCATACACCGAGTAGTAATAGTTTGGTAACTAAAGTTAAACTCCTCTCCAGATTAATAATCTCAGGTGTGACTCCTCCTCAGTGCATCATCTCACCTTCAGCTCCAGACACTGGAGTTCAGAGGATTCAACAGCCGCCTTCAGGGAACTAACTTCATGTTGCATCTCGTTCTGAAAAGATTACACGAACAAAATTAACACTACGTACATAAATAAATAAATAAGAGAATTTGTTTTAAAACACTGGAGAAGACAATATTTATTAATGGAAAACTATTCCCACTGAAAGAAAAAAAAAAAAAATGAACTAAGAAAAGACAGACAACCCCACTGCATGTAACAGTAGAGCAGTGAGAGTGGGTGGAAATCAGGAGGTTCACCTCGTGCTCCTTCCTGAACTCCTCCTCCAGAGTCTCGAACTCCTCCAGCTCCCTCTTCTCCTCCAGGTCCTGAGACAGAGCAGCGTTCTCTTTTTCGAGACTGTTCATCTGTTCGATGAACATCCCCAGCTCCTGCTTCAGGTAGTCGCGCTCTGCCACCAACGAGTCCTACACACTCTCAGAGAGAGAGAGAGAGACAGAGATCGATCTATCAGGTGAAACAGTCCCATTGGAAATGAATGGTGAAAATGTTCTTTTCTCATCTCCAGCAGACTGAATGAATGGTTTTCCTTCCGATGCTGCAGAACAACCAGAAACTGCCTCGACTGTTTTAGATTTTATTAATCCCAAAGTGGGGAAATTCGGTCACCACATCGGCAAAGAAAACCAAAAAGTGCGCACAATATGAAAAAGTTACAAATACGTATAAGACATAAGTAGTAAGATAGATTAAAAAAATAATTATTTTAGAATACACACACACACACAGAGACTATATACACCAAAAAAACTAATAAAAATAAATAAATAAATACAGTTTGGGATAAATAGAAAAAAGTGTCGGGTGCTATGAAATGAAAAGTGCAATGATATTATAACGTATTAATAATCTGAACATTAGCGTCTATGCTGTGTGTTGTGCAACACGTATATGAAATGGTTGGTTTTGCCTTTTTGTCCTTTAATCCCAGATTAAATAAAACAGACTTTTACAGATGTAGTTTTTAAACTGCCCCACATTTAATGAACTGATCTGACGGCATTCAGATGAACAATGTTCTGCGGTGGATTCACACCTTGACTGGTAAACAGGAGGATTATACTCAGCCTCACCTTCTCTGAAGTCAAAGATTCACACAGCTGGATGGTCCATGCAAAATCTTGTTTCAAATGTGTTTCTTTTCAACAGTTGAGAAAAAAAAAAAATCCTAATCGCTGACATTTTATTCTTAACATATGCACAATGCAGGCTTTAAGATTCTTCATCAAAATTGTGTAAATTTGGGATCGGCTTACGAACTAATCGTGATGTCACGAATCCCCCTTGCAGGAACAACTTAAACTCAGACTTAAGGTCAATTCAGAGTATTGGAGAATTGGGGAAAAAAAAAACATTTTAGTATTCAAATCTGAACACGTCGTTCTGTTCAGTGAAGGTCAAGTAAAATTGACCAGAACAGACTTTTGAATGGGGAACTTCAGTTGTATTTTAATGAATGTATTTACAATTAGAAAAAAAATGCCTGCATTATTCTTTAAAACCATAATATAGAGATAAGTGACACAGTATAACAGAGTAATCGCTGACGTCAGTTTTGAAAGCAGCTGACGCAGCACAGAAGAATAAACAAAGAGCAGGTTGAGAGTGTGGTATGAAACCCAGCGTACCTGCTGATCGCTCTCAGTCTGGGTGGTGCGGTGGTCCTCCAGCCGTCTCTCCAGGTCTGTCAGTCTGAACTCCAACATCTCTACCTTCTCCACGGCCTCCAGCCTCTGCTGGGTTTCAGTCTGCAGCTGAAGCTGCAGCTCTGCAGCCCTCTGTTCTGTAGTCTGCATCATCTCCTCGGCCTCCTGTTTCTGCTGCTCCTCCATCTCCAGCTGCAGATGCAGCTCGGCCACCTGGCCGTCTAACGCCTCTATCTTGGTCATGGCCTCCTCCTTCTGTTGACTCTCCATCTCCAGCTGCACCTCCAGGTTGGACACCTTCCCTGAAATCTCTTGCAGCTGGTTGGGAGACACAAAGTCTTTGGGGCTGGAAAAAATAAATAAAATAGAGGAAACGTACAGGTGACGTACCGTTCACGTACAGCAGCTTCAGGGTTCAAGATGGACTATACAGTATAAATATACAGTAGAGATTATACACACCATCACACATGGCAATGACATGAATTAATGCCGCATTTAGCAGTTCAGGAAGAGGGGGGGCTTCACGAGGAGGTGAGGGGGCACAGTTTAGGAGCAGGTTTGCAACCAATGTGTCCAAAATCTTACTTCACTTCAATTCTTCCTCTTTTAGTCCCTCTGGTAGCATTTATTTTATACATCCACCCCTTGTTATTAAATTCATAACATATTTGGGTCTAATTTTTTTCATTACTTTGCAGATATAAAATAAACATAACCAAAACCTTGAAGAAAAATACAAATATTTTATAATTAGAGATGTTCCTCTCACTTTCAGCATGTGCAGACTGCAGGAAGAAGTTGGATCCTACTCAGTGAAAGAAGGAGAGCTGGTGCAGGTGTTTAAATGACATGAACACACTCTGAATAGTAAGATAACTGTCACACATCCTCTCCTGTTTATTAATTCAGTGCCAGCGACCAGAACTCTTCACTGACCTGTCTCCAGAGCTCTGACTCGTCTCCATGTCCACAGACGGCTCATCGGGGATTCCCCAGTGAGAGTCAAAGTCCTCGTCCTCGTCCTCTGTTCAACCACAACACGCATTAATGACCACATCTCACACAGTGCTGCTGTGCAGTTTACACGTGTGTGAACGTGTTCACCTTCTCCCAGCTCCGTCAGACAGTCTGCCTTCCTCTTCCGACTGAAAGGTTCTGCAAAGCTGACGTCCGATGACCCGTCGTCACAGGCAGAGGGATGGGCCAGTCGCAGCATCTTCCCTCCCCATGTGACCCGCCGTTTAGGCATCTGATAACACAACCGGGCTTTCATTATTACTGAGAAAACACAGAGCTGTACTGTACCTCCAGCTTCCCTCCCAGTCACGGTTACCTTCTGGACCAGGACCAGGTTGGAGCTGGTGACCAGCAGCTTGGTCAGGTTCCTGATCCGGTCCTGCTGCTCTCTCTGGAGCTGGTCCTTCTCCTGGAGGAGCAGGGACAGAAAGTCCTTCTCCGTGGCCGTGGCATGAGTGACTCCAGACACCTGAAGGACACGGCAGACGGGTCAGAGTGTAGGAAGGTGTCCCGTGGTGAACCTCTCAGAGATGGGTCCAGTGGGGGGGTGTGGGTACCTCTTGAAGTCGGCGCTTCAGGTCCACGATCTCATTGCGATATCTTTTGAGCAGAGCGCCGTCATCTGACACCTCCGTCACATGGGGGTCATTCTTCATTTTCTTTGCAGTGCTGGCAAACTGAGAAAACAAATATGTTGTAAATCATCATCATCTTGGTCAAAATACAAGAAAAAAAAACACTGAATTTAAAAAGATCAGAAAAATATTATTAAAATCATGTGTTGATTTTACTTGACAAGAAATGTTAAAATAAGGTGGTTCCAGTCTGGAAATAAGTCAACTTTGATAAGTGTTCCAAGGTTGGAAAGAAGTAGAAAATGAAGGTTTTTAGGTTATAGTTGAGGTCAGACTTACAGGATAGTAAAAAATTAATCACGCTGAATATCAGTAAATAATAATAATAATAATGAAATTAAAATGTTCTGCCTGAGAAAGAAGTAGAACATTTCTACTAAAACTAAAAGCAGCTTGGTTTTAAATGTAAATATAAGATGATTGTACTGCGTTAGATATCAGGGTAGTTATGATTGTTATAATAATAATAATAATAATAATAATAAGAGTATACGGCACCGACCTGCAGAGTGCTGAGGGTCTCTTCCAGCGTGATGGGCGTGATGGTGCAGATGATCACCGTCTTAGCGTTCCCACCCAGAGAGTTCTGCAGGATGCGGGTCAGCTTGCTGTCTCTGTAGTTGGTGTAACCTCTGAGGACAAAGAAACGTCAGCGAATGGAAGCGTGAGGCGTTTAGAAATCAACACGCACTGAATCCATCTAATCTTCTTTGAATAATTTTAATGTATGACAAATCTCTAACAGTAAGTTGATAGCTGGAGTTCAGAATAAAGCCGTCTGAGATTCAAGGCAGGTCAAATCTCTGGTCGTCCCAATCAGCATGTCACTGATTTGTGACACATGCTGACCTTAAAAACCTAAAAGAGGCAATATAAAATAAGTGACATGGTAGAGAAGACAATATAAAAATAGTATAAAATAAATACTATACTCCAGCTATATATAAAATATATAATAGATTACGAAAATGCCAAGTTAAAAAGGTATGTATTAAGACTTCTTTTAAAGGTGTTCAAAGGTGGTGAAGCCCTCAGCTCAGGCCGGCTGTTCCAGAGGACTGTACACACTAAATGCTGCCTCCCCATATGTCTCCGTCCTCACCCTGGGAATCTCTAAAAGGCCGGTGTCAGAGGATCCGAGTGATCGAGAGGCATAAAATAAAAGCATGTCTGACAGGTGATCTGGTGCAAGACCAGAGATTTAAACACGAATAAAAGCATCTTAAAAATCGATCCTAAAACTAACAGGCAGCCAGTGGAGAGACTTAAGGACCGGCGAGATGTGAGCTCTCTACCAGGTCTTAGTTAGTACTCGAGCTGCTGCCTTTCTGTAGCTTGTTTATTTGCTTTCTCAGGTCGGCCAGAAAAGAGAGTGTCACAGTAATCCAGCCTGCTGGAGATAAAAGCATGTACGAGTGTCTGGCTGTGAGAGGAACGGCTGGACTTTAACAATATTTCTGAGGTGATAAAAAGCCTTTTTTGTGATGTTGCACAAATGACAAAGTCTGAGCGACTTTTTTTTTTTAACGTGCAAATAGTCACCTCCTCCATCTCACCCTCAGAGGTCTGAACAGTTTGAGAATAGTCTTAAAGTGTCTTTTTTAGATGCTGCACTTCTGCAGGTTCAGGCTCGAGAACTCGTTAAATTAATGGGATAAGAAAAGTATAATTCAGAGAAGAAATGTTAAGTCATGTCAACACAGTGAATCACCACTGGATGTCCTTTATTTACTCACTTCTGGCTCTCATCAGTCAGTTTCTTCATCACCTGGCCGAGTATTAACAGGCTGCGGTTGATATGACAACCTTCTTTGAATCGTGCGCCTGCGACATTAAGAAGAAAGAAAAAAGATGGATTATTGTAAACCCAGTGGACCAACATGTTATCAGGTCTATAATGAATGTCATGAGGTTTCAATCAATAAGCTCCAGCAGTGTTTGGATTGAACTCCACTGTACCTTCAGCTCCGGTTTGACTCGCTCTCTCAGATCCAGCAAGATCAACCAAATTCTACGAGACGTTAAAAATGACCAAATAATGATTACAACAAAGTTAAAACGAAGACAAACCATACATTTAAAAAAAAAAAAAAAAGGAGCTTTTCTCACCAGATGAGACACAATAACAGCTCCATCAGCATTTTCACCCGATGCCGGGTCGCTCCTCTCTCGGCTCTCCAGGATCTAAAGAGAACTTAAACCATTAAAAAACATCCACATTTCACCCGACTCCCAGGTGTTAGTGAGCGCACACTGCGGCGCTGCTTACCATGCGGAAGATGGCGTGTGAGCGGCTGCTGCGCTGGTTCATCTTCGTCTTGCTGTAATGCCGGTTCTCTGTGGAGGCACACGGTGTTCGTTACATGGAGTCTGCAGCGCATACAGTGTCAGAATCAGATCTCAACCTCAGATCTTACTCTCTCCTTTACGAATCCAGGCCAGGGCTTGTGCAGAGGAAGTAATCAGCTCTTCGGTCAGCTCAGCCACGTAGATGTTTTTCTGCAGAGTAATTATCAGCATATAATCACAATCATCATGTCAGACTTTGAAATATGTTACAACGGAGCAAAGACTTCTTTTCATTTTCAGGGTGTTAACTTTAATCAGGTTGCCAATAAAAACAAACATTACTAATACTTTCATGTCAGTGTTTGAGTTTTAGTTAGCTGCACGTGTTGCACACTGAACCTGAAAAGGGATTCGACAGGATCTTGATTTGAGAAAACACCGTGAAGGACCCGCTTACGTTGATGGTCTCGCGGACCTCCAGAGGTTTTCTCTTCCAGCTGTCAACCAGCAGGTCGGTCACAGTCTCATTGTAGATTTCCATGTAAGACACCCTGAGAAGGAACTCCTTCTTTGGAAACTTGGGGTCGAAGAGAAGCAGTGCTTTAGAAATAAACAGTGAGGGACAACTGATAAAAGTCTGACAACATCTGGAGATAAACACATGTTAATTGTTGTTCATGTTAATTGAAAACTATTACTAGAACATGTCTAAAGATAGAGGCTCCTACGGTGGAGGAGTGATGTCACACAAAACATGTGTAATGGAAAAGTTGACTTTCTCTGATAGACTGGAAGCGGGACAAATTCAATGGATTTGGGGAAAAAGATGTATTGAATACAGTGGTGTGAGAAAGTGTTTGCCCCCTTCCTGATTTCTTATTTTTTTGCATGATTGTCACACTTAAATGTTTCAGATCATCAAACAAATGTAAATATTAGTCAAAGATAACAAGTAAACACAAAATGCAGTTTTTATTATTAAGGGAGAAAAAAAAATCCAAACCCACATGGCCCTGTGTGAAAAAGTGTTTGCTCCCTAAACCTAATAACTGGTTGGGCCACCCTTATAGCAAACACTTGATTGCAGCTGTTGCTGCCAACTTCCAATGAGTCTTTTACAGCGCTGTGGAGGAATTTTGGCCCACTCATCTTTGCAGAGTTGTTGTAATTCAGCCACATTGGAGGGTTTTCCAGCACCAACCGCCTTTTTAAGGTCATGCCGCAGCATCTCAATAGGATTCAGGTCAGGACTTTGACTAGGCCACTCCAAAGTCTTCATTTTGGGTTTTTTCAGCCATTCAGAGGTGGACTTGCTGGTGTGTTTTGGATCATTGTCCTGCTGCAGAACCCAAGTTGGCTTCAGCTTGAGGTCACGAACAGATGGCCGGACATTCTCCTTCAGGATTTTTTGGTAGACAGTAGAATTCATGGTTCCATTTATCACAGCAAGTCTTCCAGGTCCTGAAGCAGCAAAACAGCCCCAGACCATCACACTACCATCACCATATTTTACTGTTGGTATGATGTTCTTTTTCTGAAATGCGGTGTTACTTTTACGCCAGATGTAATGGGACACACACCTTCCAAAAAGTTCAACTTTTGTCTCATCAGTCCACAGAGTATTTTCCCAAAAATCTTGGGGATCATCAAGATGTGTTCTGGCAAAAATGAGACGAGCCTTAATGTTCTTTTCGCTCAGCAGTGGTTTTCGTCTTGGAACTCTGCCATGCGGGCCATTTTTGCCCAGTCGCTTTCTTATGATGGAGTCATGAACACTGACCTTAACTGAGGCAAGTGAGGCCTGCAGTTCTTTGGATGTTGTCATGGGGTCTTTTGTGACCTCTCGGATGAGTCGTCGCTGCGCTCTTGGGGTAATTTTGGTCGGCCGGCCACTCCTGGGAAGGTTCACCACTGTTCCGTGTTTCCTCCATTTGTGGATAATGGCTCTCACTGTGGTTCTCTGGAGTCCCAAAGCTTTAGAAATGGCTTTATAACCTTTTCCAGACTGATAGATCTCAATTACTTTCTTTCTCATTTGTTCCTGAATTTCTTTGGCTCTCGGCATGATGTCTAGCTTTTGAGGATCTTTTGGTCTACTTCACTTTGTCAGGCAGGTCCTCTTTAAGTGATTTCTTGATTGAGAACAGGTGTGGCAGTAATCAGGCCTGGGTGTGGCTAGAGAAATTGAACTCAGGTGTGACAAACCACAGTTAAGTTATATTTTAACAGGAGGGGGCAAACACTTTTTCACACAGGGCCATGTGGGCTTGGATTTTTTTTCTCCCTTAATAATAAAAACCTTCATTTAAAAACTGCATTTTATGTTTACTTGTGTTATCTTTGACTAATATTTAAATTTGTTTGATGATCTGAAACATTTAAGTGTGACAGACATGCAAAAAAACATGGAAATCAGGAAGGGGGAAAACACTTTTTCACACCACTGTATATGTTTTCAACAAGACCGGACTTTGCAAGATAGAGGATGGAGAACCCGTTTGGTTCATCACTGCAGGTGTTAACAGGTTTTAATAATCACTTTCTGTTCGTGTTCCATCCTCTGTTTTATTTCACACTTTTACCTGAAGCAAGATAATTGATTGTTTAAAAAGTGCTTAGAAGGAGAATAATGTATAAGTGTTTACCCAAATTTAAATTGTTAACCGAGTTGTCTAACTGTTTGTAAATAATAATTTACAAAAAAATTGTACGAGATGGAAATTGTTTGCTGAATGTTTAAAAAAAAAAAAATCAATCACAATAAAGGGAGAATTACAAAAACTAAAAAAGGACTAAACATTGAAACATGCTAGAATGTACTGTGTTTAAAGACGTGATGCCGTTCTTACATTTTTAATGCTCTGGAAGACGTCTTCCACAGCCAGAGGAATGACTCCGGGGATGCGTCCACCCCCCATCATGGTGAAGGTCTTTCCAGAGGACGTCTGCCCGTAAGCGAATATGGTTCCTGTGACCCAAACACACAACCGAAACAAAATAAAAACCCGTGCAGCTGCAGTGATAAAACAATAAAACAACACAGCATGCTTTTTATATTACGTACCATTGTATCCCTCAACAGTGGAGACGACCAGAGGCTTCGCAATGTCCTGATACAGCTGACTGGTCGTTTCATCAGCGGTGAACACTCGATCTGTGAACCACAGAGCAGGAAAACTGAATGCACATCACATTTCTATTAGATTTAATATTGAAAAACACAAGAACGCTGCAGAGCATACCAAAACTGAAACTCTTTGAGGAGTTTCCAGCATCAATCTGATGAATTGCTTTCTCATCAGCTTTCCAAAACAGCTGGGCAGGCTTTGCAGTTTCTTCCCTGTGAAGAGAGACGCGCTCAAGATGAGTGGAAACATCAAGACATCATTAAAAGTTATTAACTTTTCAAATAACAAAAGACAACTAACATGATTTTAGTTACGTTAATTATTCGGTAGCATTAGGTGTCGTAGCTCCTCATTTGAAACTTAACGGCTGCAGGATTAAAAACTCACCTCTTAAGAAGCGGACGGACCCGAATACATACTTTGACAGCCGATTCGTCCGTCATTCTTCCCCCAGTAAGTCCACCGTGAATATGAATGAAACAAAAACAAAGCCCTAAATACTACCGATAAACTAAAAGCTACCGTGTGCAGCAGCTCGTTTCGCCTTTCTCTCGTTTTACTGGCGGCTCGCGACTGACTGCAGATGCTGTGTTTGAAATTCTAGTATTTATCTGATTGGTCAACGTCATCGAGTGGACGGATCTATATGTGGTGGTGGTGGAGGGGGTGAATAGGTTTAGTTTAGGTTGCGATTGCACGTTTGAAAATAAATATTAATTAAAATGTTTGATATCACAAATATCAATGTGAGTGTCTCAAAGCGGGATTTAGTTAGTTTTTTTAAAACAGATTTTTCGCGCTTAAATAAAATAAAGGTGATGTGGCCGCACCCGACCGGTGACACGCACATACAATTTTTGCCCGAGTGTCGTCATCAAGCCGCGTCAAGCACGATTAACCAAAAAAAAAAAAAAAAAAAAAAAAAAAACCACGAGAAAGTTGTGATGTTGGTAGTTCAGTAAAAGTTGACTGGTTACAGTAATTTAACGAAACGGAGCTGGTTACGAAGATTTTGGCAAAGATTTTCTGACATTCATATCTAACAGCTCGAGACGATACGATTGTTCCTCGAGCCGTTGGGTGTTGCTGCGGACATGTCTCTGTTTCTAATGAACAGGTAGGTTCATAAACTCAGCTAGCACGTGGCTAAGTTAGCATCAGATCAGTGGAACCTTCAGGTCCGAGCCAGATAACCTGAATTTATATCAGACATAAACATGAATAACTATAACTTTTATAAATAAAGATGTTGGAAAAATTACTCATGAGGTTTGGTTCAAAATCAAACACATCGGACATTTTATTCTTGCAAGAAGGAGCAACGACATGCACCGTCAAAGAGAGGTGTCCAGCAGGGCTCGCCCCAGCCGGGCTCTACCCAGCCTGGTTTCCCCCAGCAGTCCTCTCCTCCGCCGTCCTCCTTTGCACTTTCTTCTTTTCTCTCAGGGCAGCATACAGTTGCATACAGTTGACAAACAGTTGACAGTCACCCCCATTCACTTTGTATCTGCTTTCGTATGGTAATACAGAGTTGGTTGTAGGTCACAAGATAAGGCCACAGGGGAGTCGTCAATTAAATACGGAAAGAATCACTTGCAAATGAGACAGAAAATAAAGGAAACTTTTCGGAGCCTGCTTGACAAAGAGACTTTCCGGAGCCACAATACAAACAAGAGGAAGAGACAAATCCTTTTTATTTTATTTTTTTTTCCATCAAAAGACTTCCTGATTTTGTCACGTGTGTCATGTCTTGTCCATGTTGTCCCAGGTACCTCGGGGAGGAGGAGGAGGACGGGAGCGTCTCCAAGGAGTCCCGGTCTCAGGCGTTGCTGGCCAAACTGCAGCAGAAGGCCAAAGAGAAGCAGAAGAAGAGTGAAGACCTGCCTGGAGATCATCTGGAGCAGAAGAGACGAGAGGAGCGCCGCAGGAAGAGGACGTCACCACCTGCAGCCGACGACATCAACGAGACGAAGAGGACGAAGAAGAGTGTAAAGGAGAGACCACAGAAGAAGAGTCCATCCGGTGGGTTGTTGTCGCTTTACCTCATGACATGTATGAAACCGAGCTCCTCAAAGGGTTTTGCCGCCTTTCCGTTCCTTGTTTTGGGTTTTCAGCCTGAACCTGGTGAAGCTGACACAGATGTGATGTGACGTCTCTGAGGATCCAGTCTGTGTGTTTGGATTTCAGGCGATCCGGTTGAAACTGTGTCAGAACCTCCTGGGGGAGGAGGAGCGGAGGACACGGGAGGACACAAAGAGCAGGAGGACTCACTAAAACAAAGCTCAGAGACCTCACACTCGGCGCCGGCCGGGTTCACAGTTCTGGGAGGCTTCGAGAGCCGACCGGTCCAGAAGGTGCACTGATCTCTTAGAGAAGAACCAGCAGGCCCGTGTTTCCCTCCACTCACGCTCATCTGTCCACAGGTGAACCGAGTCCTTCCTCAGTGGCTCGCTGAGCCTGATGTCATTCACAGAGACATCAGACGGCACCTTGTCCCCGACGCCGATGTCTCACCGCTGTCTCCTCACATCCTGAAAACATTACACACCCAAGGAATCATGGAGCTCTTCCCAGGTGAAGACACACAAACACACACACATATATGCATATACACACACACACATGTACACATACATACATACACACACACTTCATTGGAATCATTTGAAACTGACACAAATAATCAGTTTGTTTCGTATTTAATACAAATCAGAATTTTCTTTTGATTTTTGATTCAACAGAATATTTAAAATAATAAAACCCAAACTGACCTTTGACCTCTTCTCCTCAGTGCAAGCGGAGGTGATCCCCGCCATCTTGGAGAGTGCAACGCAGGGCCTGCTGATTGGACGAGGTGGCTACAAGCCCAGAGACATCTGTGTGTCAGCCCCGACGGGCAGCGGCAAGACGCTTTCATTTGTCATACCTGTTGTCCAGGTGAGCTGCCACCATGTCTGGTAAATATGTAACATATCCATAAGATAACTCAGACTCTCCACAGGATGTACAAACAGCAGTGATGATGATGATGATCATGATGATGATGTGTTACAAACATCTATGTGTTAGTCCCGACCCGTCTTGTAATGCCACTTTGTACCAGTAGAGGTGACAATGAGTCATTGTAGCGTTCAGTCTGCTCTCAGTACAACATCAGAAGAAGTTGTATTTGGATCACAGACTGAATATAAGTCGTTGCTTCCAGGTCTGAAAAATGGTTCCGATGCAGAAGTGTCTTAAGCTGCAATACCACAGAGTGCCACTAGAGGTCGGCTCCAAAAAGCCTCCAGCTCCATAGACTCCCATTCAACTTCTCTCATCAAATACAAAGTGAATAAAATGTGTCCATCAGTTATCTTGGTGTTGTTAGCTAAAGTCACTCCTTCTTCTTAGTTTTCTGGAGGTCCATCTGAAAATAATCCCTCATTCATTAGAAAAGAAGATTCAAAAAGACCTGTTTTTGGGGGCATGTCTGTTTGATTGACAGGCCTGTGGTGCAGTCAGGTTACAGCTATCGGTGGGCGGGACGTAGTATATTCAGGTTTTCAGTCAGATCCACCGCTGGCTCCTCCCCCAGCTCGTCCAAATATGGTCACTTCCTGCTCCAAACCGCTCCGAAGTAGCAAGACAAAAACACGTGGCTCCGCCAAGTCAGTGGAAAACACTGCAGCCGTTGTTGAGTAGCTGAGATCTGCCTTCCTATGAATACATGGAGCGGACAACAAACCCGACACCTCGGCTCTGATCAGTCACACGGCGACTGCTGTGGATCAGTCAGAGTTCATTTGTAATATAATATAATGAGTGTAATTTCAAAATAAAATGTTAAGGCTGTGCAGACTGATGTCAGACCACAAGTTAACTTTCTCCTCTCGATGAAAACATGCAACATAATGATGGTCATTAAAGTCAATTTCAGTGAGGCTTTTCTCTCTCCCTGGTCTTTACCGAAAGTCTTCATTCTGAGTCGGAGGAATGTGAAGTATTGAGCGTGTAATTGTAACACCCCCTGCTGAGGTCTGTTATGTCCTTCTGTCTTTCTGTCTCTCAAACATGAAGACAGTTTGTTTTCAACTCCTGTAAAAAGGTCAAACAGCTGATAATCTCTGACATGTTGTCTGCCGACACGTTACCGAAGAGCTGGGAGGTCAACTAGAAAACATCCTGACAGAGGAGAGGAGAGGAGAGGAGAGGAGGACCTCTGGATGTTCACCGTTATCAGCAGGATAACAGACACACACCTGCAGCAGGAGCAGCGTTTCAGCGATGAACCTGATCGTCAGGAGAGACGAATGTTTCAGATCAACAACCACCGAGAGGACGGACGGAGTATGAATCTTCTTACTGAGGAGACAAGACACACCATCAGGACACGGGGACATGCACACCATCAGGACAGACAGACACCATCCAGACAGACAGACACACACCATCGAGACAGACAGACAGACAGACAGACACACACACACACACACACACCAACAAACAACATCAGGACACACACCTACCTGTGCAGCGCCTGACAGTAGTGGATGAAGTCCACCACGTGACCTTGGCTGAGGTCAGAACCGAGTCTGGACTGTTGCGCCGCAGGAAACACAATCAGAGGGCAGCCATGTTGATCAAACACACCTGTACAGGTAACACCGAGACACACACCTGTCAGTACACAGGACGCTGCGTGTGTGTCTGCACAGTGTGTAGCTCAGCGCGCGCGCGTGTGTGTGTGTGTGTGTGTGAGAATAATACCGGGGAACAGCACCGCTCCGGAGCTCAGCACGTGATCGTCGGGCAGCGGCGGGGAGGGGCCCCAGTCCGGTACAGGCTCCGGGACGTCTGGAAGGTTCGGGAGGAAATTAGATTATTTTTTATTGGAAACACACCCGGCAGGAATTTGAGCAGCTCTGCAGTCTGAACGCCGAGGAGCCGGTCCAACATCCCTCTTCCTCCTCCTCCAAGAGGAGCAGTTAGGGCTGAGAGGAGGAAGAGGAGCTGAGGAAGACTCCAGCAGTGCGCGTGGGTCCACAGGGCTCAGGTCTCTGTGGACCCACGCGGCGTCACTCCGCCCGTCTCTCCCACCTGTTGCAGTTCGGCTCATTCTGCTGAACTTCTTCTCCTGCGGACCGGAACAAGAGTTCATCGGGACTCCGCGGAGGAAAGCACACCGAGCAGCTCTACTGCTCCGCGGCGGGACAGCAGCAGGTGGACCACCGCGACGCTCCGCCGCTCTCCGCCATGTTACATCCAGTCATCCGACTCCGAGGTCTCCCTGCTGACTGCAGCCTGCCCCGGTGTTTTATACTCGGGGTGGGGATGGGGATGGGTGAGACAGCAGACGATTGGCTGGAAGTTTATTTGACACAGACGTTTCCAAACGACTGAAGACGGACAAAACTAAACTAAAAGGTCCATTAAAGGTTCTGGTTCCGGTATTTGTTAGTATTTGTTGAAGAGAAGGCATCCACCATTTACAAACAATACTGACAATATTCAAACAAGACACGACAAGAAGTAGCAATGAATGCCTATAAAAACCGCAATAATAAATAAAATAATAAATAAAAAAACACCCACACAAACCCTGAACACCTCCAACAGACGGATCAAACTGAAGGAGCCTCATATTCCTCAAACATCCTTTAATTATTCCCACAGGATCTGGATCTGTTGATATGAGATGACATCTAAAACTCACATTTTAACAACACAGACTGTGATCATAAGATAAACGATAATTTAATATTTAAATTAAAACCCTTTTTTTCACAGTAAATGTTTGTCAAGCAGGAAAGTCAAAGTGTGACTGAACAAAGGAAGAACAGTTGCTCTCAGATCTTCATCCTATTAATAATCACAGTTTCAATCTGATGACATCAATAATAATAATAATAATAATAATAAAGATCAGAGCATCAAAGAAAGAAGCAGCAGTCAGATTAAAGGTTTGTTCTTCATATTGTTCAGGTTTCTGTTCCTTCTCCACTGTGACAAAGAACCATCACTACTGAGGCATTGTGGGAAATGTAGGATCCAGACTTTACAACAGTTTGAAATGCTTCTTCCTTGGAGTACACCTTTAAAATGTCCAATGTCTGATAATTATAAAAACGTATTACAGCACATTTATCACCTGAGGGCTCTACGGAGAATGTGTGGGCGGTCAGGTGACTGACACCTGGTTTCTGTGAACACAGTGGACCTGTCAGACTGCATACCTCATGACTACATCACTGTCAGCCTTTGTTCCATCTAACCAGGAGTCAATGAGTCGGTGAACGTTGACCTCCCGTCAGTCACTGTGTGAACAGGTGGGTTGAGGGTTGTTTGTAGTCATAGTGATCTGATGAAGAGTATGCCTTGGGTTCAATTAACCAATCAGAGCCGACTATATTTCATGTGCTGAAACTCCAACACCGCCATTGTTGGAACTACTTCCGCAACGTCATCACACTTAGCCACGCCCACTGGTCGCTAATTGGTCCGTCCGATGTCAGAGTGGCTGAGTGAACCTTAATGTGAACAGGGTTTCCAGACTGAAGCTGTGGGTACCAGGTGGGCGGAGCCAGGATGCACATTATTATTATAGGACTGTTAAAAAGTGGTGCAAAAACTGAACACATTACTTCATATTTATTCATTTATTTTATTTACATAGTGCCAAGTCACAACAGAAGTCACCTCAGGGAACATTATAAGAACACATGAGCGACAGCTGGAAGGAAAAACTTCCTTTTAGCAGAAAGTAACCTCCGAGAGAACCAGAACCAGAGGTGGAGAACCTGTTGGGTCGATATTCATGGGTAACATGCTTTTTGTTGAGAGGTAAAAGATAAATGAATTTCAGCTTTTTTTTTACCTGATGTTTACAATTAAAGTGGGGGAGAGTAAATATAATTTGAATGGTGCCATTCTTTTCCAAATGTTATGTCTTCTCTCTTTCCAAGATCATGTGGATTTCAGCGTATTTATCACTATGAATCTGAATGTTACTGAGCGGATCACCCTGAGTTTACCTGATCAGACAGATCTACCAGTTGAAGTGTTTCAGAGCTCTTCATCACAGACAGTTGGACTCACTCTGAGCTGCAGGGATTTTTTTTTTCTCATCCGTTGTCTCTTTCTTTGCATGTATGTAGGTCAGTTTAACAAAGGAAATGTGGCTGAGCATGAATTCCCAGACACTCCCAAGCATCATGGGAGATGTAGTTATCCCAGCAAGTCCCACAGGTTTCCTCACCTCATTTAAATGTCTCATGATTAAAAGAACAGAAAATAGAATACATCACCAGAAGGAGGGGAACACATGCTGTGTATAGTTTGCTGTGCAGTCAGAAAAGGAAAGATTTAAGACTTAAAAACACATTTCTGAATAATAATCCTGACTTAATATCCCACACACTTAACAATTCTTATCTCAAAATGAAAAGTTTAATTAAATGACGTTTAATATCAATGACTATCTTGTAATTTAGATATTCATGTCTTTTTTTTTTTTTTAAACTTTACTTTCTGGGTGAAAATGATGCTATTCTTACTTTATAGACGTTTGAGCATGAGATCAAAACACAGGTTCTCCTTCACAATACTTTGCAGATATAGAGCACAAGCAGTGTCGGAGGGAGACTAGTTTATTTACGTCAGTTATGTGATTGAATTACAAAATAAATCAAACTGTATTTAGTTACAGTTAATTTATAAAACGTTGGTTACAAAGGGTTAAAAGTTAAGTAGGGAAAACAATGGAATTTCTTGCATTTCGCACATGCGCAGTGCAGAATGTTTAGTCAACGCCACGAAAACCGGTTTCCGCTCATGAGGTCACGTGACTTCCTGTTATCTGCGGAGGTCTGCAGCCAGGAATCGGAAGTGATGTAACCCACGCGCTGGCCTCGTTGATGAGTGGTGCCGATGAGGTGTAGCCTCCGCACGTTACGTAATTTAACAGCATTTTAGCTGCAGACTGACATCCTCCCATTTTAATATGATGTAAACACTGAATGTGGTTCTGAAACCTGAAGCCGAGGTACGAACCGGAAATGTGTCGTCTGAGGAGAGATTTTTACAAGCCATCAGTTATTAGCAACTGAAGCGGTGACAGCGGGCTAACGGGTTAGCTGGACGGGCTCCAACTGGTTCTGCTACGGAGATAATTTAATTTACGTCAGGTCATGTCGCAGTTCTGAAGCGGAACAGCTGGACACAGCGGCCCGCCGGTGTCATGTGAAGGAACCAACCGGAACCAGTGCTACACCTGCGGAGCAGACATGAACACACACCTCGGTAGGAACAGTTTGATCGGGCTGGCTGTCGGAGCCACAGCCGGACTCGGTCTGATAGCCCTCATGATCTACCGGGAGGTCAGCAGGAGGAGAACCCAGAGTCTGGTGCTGGAGGCCTGGCCACCAGCCCGCCTGTGTGACGGGGCGGATGGAGCCTCGCTGCTGCCGGAGACGCTGGACGCTGAGGGTGGGTCAGGTGTGTGTGCGTGGGCGCGCACGTGTGGTCCAAATGGCAACTTAACAAAATGTTGACGTATTTTTTTGCACGTGGGCCCAGTTAATCTTTCCTGATGTTTTATTTGTATTCTTGATGTCAACAGAAAAATATTTTTGAGATTTTAAAGTAACACAAGCCATCTTGATTTAAGTTTTTAGCCTTGTTAATAGGTAGGTAGGTAGGTAGGTATTTACTTTATTAATCCCCGAGGGGAAGTTTTTTTTCGCTACAGCAGCATACATACAGAAGCAATAAGACAATAATAGAAACAATAGAATAAAATAATAATAGAATAGAATAGAATAATATAATAATAGAATAGCAGTAAAAAATATAAATATAAAATGCACAGTATATACAGTACATTATATATCTATATATATTATATACAACAAACCAAGAAAACAGTCAACATATATATATAGATATATACAGTACAGTATATATCTATATATATATATAATATACAAACAAACCAAGAAACACAGTCAACAGTGTTATTGTACTGTGATGTATTTTGCCAGAGGTGAGTTATTGTAAAGTCTTATTGCAGTGGGCAGGAATGATCTCCTGTATCTGTCCTTGTGACAGCGGAGCTGGAGGAATCTTTTAGAGAAAGTGCTCCGCTGTCCCTGCAGCAGGTGGTGGAGAGGGTGGTCAGGATTATCCAATATGGATAATAGTTTGTTCAGCGTCCTCCTCTCCACCACCTTTTCCAGGCTGTCCAGTTTGCAGCCGATGATGGAGCCGGCCTTCTTAACCAGTTTGTTAAGTCTGTTGGTGTCACCGGCTCCCATGCTGCTCCCCCAGCAGACCCCAGCGAAGTACAAAGCACTGGCCACAACAGACTGGTAGAACATCTCCAACATCTCGCTGCACACATTGAAGGATCGAAGTTTCCTCAAGAAAAAGAGTCGACTCATCACCTTCTTGTAGACAGCATTGATGTTGGTCTTCCAGTTCATTCTGTTGTCTATGGACACACCCAGGTACTTGTACTCCTCAACCATGTCCACCTCCTCTCCCAGAACTCTCAGCGGTTGTGGAGCCGTCGTCTTCCTCCTGAAATCGACCACCATCTCTCTGGTCTTGGCCACGTTCAGGAGCAGGTGATTTCTACCCGCCCACTCCACAAAGTCCTCCACTACTGCCCTGTACTCATCCTCCCGTCCATCCCTTATACATCCTACCACTGCAGAGTCATCAGAGAACTTCTGCAGATGGCAGGACTCTGAGTTGTACTGGAAGTCAGTTGTGTACAAGGTGAACAGAAAGGGAGACAGAACAGTCCCCTGTGGAGCTCCAGTACCACTGACCACCGTATCAGACAGCACACTGCCCAGACGGACAAACTGTGGTCTGCCTGTCAGGTAGTCATTGATCCAGGAGACGGTGGGCGCGTCCACCCCCACCACCCGCAGCTTCTCACTCAGCAGCAGTGGTTGGATGGTGTTGAATGCACTGGAGAAATCAAAGAAAGTGATTCTCACAGATTCACCGGTTCCATCCAGGTGAGACTGAGCTCGTTGCAGCAGGTAGATGATGGCGTCATCCATTCCCACATGAGGCTGGTACGCAAATTGCAGAGGGTCCAGAGAAGATTTCACCAGCGGCCTGAGGTGGGCCAAGACCAGCCTCTCCAGCACCTTCATCACATGAGATGTGAGGGCAACCGGTCGGTAGTCGTTGAGGGCAGATGGAGTCTTCTTCTTGGGGACAGGAACCAGACAGGACGTCTTCCACAGCACTGGGACCTCCTCCTGCTTCAGGCTCAGGTTGAAGAGGTGTTGTAGGACCTCCGCCAGCTGGACGGCGCAGGTCTTCAGGATCACGGGGCTGATGCCGTCAGGTCCTGCAGCCTTGCGCTGGTGGATTCTCTCCAGCTGTCTCCTAACCTGGCCAGTCGTCACAGAGAGGGGGGTGAGGGGTGTGTGTGGGGGGGTCGAGGTGTCGATGGAGGAAGAGCCCTTTGAGATTGAGGGCTCTATGCAGTTCAGCAGGGGGCGCAGAGGGGGGAGGGAGGGAGGCAGCAGAGGTGTTTGGGAGGTGTGAGGTGTGGAGGAGACAGATGAGGGTGGTGAACTAAACCTGTTGAAGAAACAGTTTGTGTCCATCAGTAGTATTTCATGTGCTACATGAAACGAATATTTAACTATAACTATATTAAAATAAACAACACCATGGCTGAACATTTCCACTGCAGTGAGTCTCAAACACAGATTCAGACAACCTGGGGTTCATGCATCACAAACCTCAGGAACCAATAATTTCAACCTGGGGGCGGAGTTATCCACATCACAAAGCTGCCAGTGGAGGGGTGGGCGGACATCCAGGCTGGGACTATTTTCACAGATTTGTGCATACTGAAGGGAGGCAGATGTGTCAAGCTACAGTTTGAACCTTCACCAACACAGTCTGGATCAGCAGGAGAACAGAAAATAATAACAATAATAATAATATATGATAACTGCAGACAAATTCAAACTCACGTTTTGTACCTCCTGTGCCCCCCTGCAGAGAGGGAGGCCCAGCAGCAGGCCCTGGCAGCAGTGGAGGCGGCGGTGGAGGGACTGTCCCCGGAGCAGCAGCTGGAGCTCCGGAACCAACTGGACCAGGTTCTGACCTGCGTGTCCTCGCTGCGGTCCGAGGTGGCCGAGCTGAGGGGCGGCCTGCAGGACATCGCGCTGCAGATCGTCCAGGATGTGAAGTGAGCAGCACAGAGTCTGATGTACTGCAGCAGCATGAAATAATAACAAATAATAAGAGTTGTACTTTAAACTGAGTCTTTACTTTACTGGTTACAATAGAAGTCTGAAACCTCCCAGTGGAGCAGACTGGTTCTCCTCATGTTGTTGCAGTGACCTTCCTCCTCCTCTCATGTTGTCACAATGACCTTCCTCATCCTCTCATGTTGTCACAGTGACCTTCCTCATCCTCTCATGTTGTCAGTGACCTTCCTCATCCTGTCATGTCACGGTGGCCTTCCTCATCCTCTCGTGTTGTCATAGTGACCTTCCTCCTCCTCTCATGTTGTTGTAGTGATCCTCCCCATCTCATGTTGTTATAGTGACCTTCCTCCTCCTCCTCCTCTTTCAGGAAGGGCATGGAGGACAGTCAGCGTGTTCGGCGGCGGCGTCACTTCGTCCACAGAGAGCGCACCGACTCCACCGGTTCCAGCTCCATCTACTTCACCGCCAGCCAGGGCGTGACCAGCACGTATGAGGAGACCAGTGAGGGAGGGTGAGTGCTGTCCACTCACCTGTTGCACCTGTTGTGTTCCTGATGTCACGTCTTCTATATTATTCTGGCTATTTTACGTCATGTTAATATTCAGGGACCGTTCTGCTTGGCTCTGTCGTCAGTTCATCCATGGCTGCTTCTAGAAGTCTAAAGATTTGGTTTGTTTGTGTCAGTGTCTCTGTGGTTTGTGTGGCTGACACCTGCGCAGGTGAACAGGTGCTCCAATCCGGCTCAGTTCCAACACTGGGAGCTTTTTAATTGGCGCTCTAATGAGCTACATCCTCTTATTGGTCCTAATGTGTGATCCAATCACAGTGGGTTAAACAGAGCTGTGTACAGCTGATTATCACCACTGTGTTGAAACTCACTAAACAGTTCCTTGTAGTGTTATGAAGAGCTATGGACCGTTACCACGACGACCGCTATTTCATCCTTCTAGAAATAAATAGTTAAACTCAAAAAGAAGTGTGTTCATAGTAATAATGCCTGAAGAACAGCTGCTAAACTATTAACTATTTGTAATATAACAGAGTTTGTTTATAAAGAAATTTAAAGGGTTGTTTCACCAAATATAAATAACCACCAGATTTGTTCTTGTATTTTTTTTACTCACCTCTTGCACCAACAGTTCAAACTTTTTCTCGTTCAGGTTGTGATTGTTCAACTGAAACAGAGAATCAGACACTTGATTAGTTTCATAGAGACATCTGTCTACCAAACATACGCAGCCCGTTCAGTTACATCAGTTCACCTCCTCTGAAACCTCCAACTGTCTGCACAGACTTTGCTTTGGATTTTTAATTCAATCATTTTTAACAGAATATTTTAAATGATAAAACAAATTAAAATGACAGAATTAATGGGACCTTTAAATTCATATTTAGTTTTACAAGCTTCAATCAGTGCAGAACAGGTGAGACTCGGTGAGACTTCTTCCTGTCAGCAGGTAGTTCGGTCCACTCCTCCAGAACAACCTGTCTCAGGTGAGCTTCACTCTGACAGGCTGCAGGCAGACGTCACAAAACTCAATTCAATTTCAACATTTGATCTTTCTCGTGTGTGTGTGTGTGTGTGTGTGTGTGTGTGTGTGTGTGTGTGTCAGGTACTCCACGGCGTACGCTGAGTCCGACTACACCGACCGCGACACAGACAGAGAGGAGGGAGAGAGGGAGCCGGAGCAGGAGTCTGAGGAGGAGGAGGAGGACAGGAGCTGTGCCACCGTCCTCACCCTCCGCCAGGAGGACTCTCAGGAGGAGGAGGAGGAGGAGCAGCAGCAGGAGGAGGAGGAGGAGGAGGAGATGATGATGATGCAGCTGGTGACGGAGGTTCCCAGTGGGGAGCTGGCTCTCCTGCTGGCTCAGAGCGACATCCTCCACACAGGAGACGCCAAGCTGAAGACCGAAGACTTCAAACTGCTGCTGGACAACCGAGCAGAGGTGAGAGAACGCACGCACTCACGTCTTCAAACACATGCACCAGTGCCTGATCAAAATATCATAACAAAGTCAAATATTCCAGATTCCAGATGGTTGATTGATTCTCGGGGATTCAAAATGAGTTCATGACGTCGCTGCTGATTCCTCTCTCACGTCTTCGGTCAGCAGAGGACAAACTGATGTCTCAGGGATTTGGGAACTTTTTGTTGATCATTAGTAGATAAAGTAACTTTAATAAGTAATTTTCAGTAATTCAGAGAAAAGAGACTTCCCAGACTGAGATGTTTCAATAAAACCACACAAATAAGGTTCAACTGTAGGTGTCCGTGAAGACGTGTATGTACATCCTACAGACTGGATATAAAAGTGTTCGCAGCTTCAGGTCTGAAAAATGGTTCAGATGCAGAAGTGTCTTCAGCTGCAATACTAGAGAGTGCCACTAGAGGTCAGCTCCAAAAAGCCTCCGGCTCCATAGACTCCCATTCAACTTCTCTCATCAAATTCAAAGTCAATAAAATGTGTCCATCAGTTATCTCGGTGTTGTTAGCTGAAGTCACTCCTTCTTATTAGTTTTCTGGAGGTCCATCTGAAAATAATCCCTCGTTCATTAGAAAAGAAGATTCAAAAATACCTATTTTGGGGGGCGTGTCTGTTTGATTGACAGGCCTGTGGTGCAGTCAGGTCAAAGCTGTTGGTGGGTGGGACATAGTATCGTCAGGTTTCCAATCAGATCGGTCAGATCCACCGCTGGCTCCTCCCCCAGCTCATCCAAATATGGTCACTTCCTGCTCCAAACCGCTCCGAACTAACAAGATGGTGACGGACAGAATCTGAACTGGAGGCTTCATAATGTTCACAAACCAACGATGACATCACTGCTGGTTGATGGTTGGTTCATCCCATAGAAGCAACGACAGCAGTTCTGATGGACACCAGTTTATCTTTACATTAATGTTCTACTTTAAAAGCTGCTTCAGTTAGAAGTCATGAACACTTTGGTGTGGAGAGAACCAGAGAACTCTTGATGGTTTCTTTAGCAACAAAACAGTTTGTTCTCCAGACGACACATTCAGACTCCATCATGCTCAGCAGAGGTTAAAGCAGACAGGTCAATCACAGTTAAATTAATCTGACTACACTCACATGAGCATGGACACTTTACGCACCGTCTCCTTTCTGAACACTGTTTCCTGACTACGTCTGCAGTACGGCGACAGCAGGGAGTTTCTATGGCGACTGGCTCGGGCCTACAGCGACATTTACAAATCCACGGAGGACAAACAGGAGAGGAAGACCTACGCAGAACGAGGTAACACACACACACACACACAGACAGACAGAGAGAGAGACACAGAGACACACATACAGATAGAGAGAGTTTTAAAGATAATGAATCAGAATAAAGACAAAGAAGTTCATAAAATCCTCACAATATGGATCAGATCATGGACACCTGTGAGCTGGTGTTTCAGGTCAAGAGGAGGCGGAGCTTGCCCTGAAGAAGGGAGGCCTCAACGCAGACTGTCACAAATGGTAAACACTCACCTGCACGTTGTCCACCTGAACCTTGTCCTCCATCATGATGTCCACATGGGTCACTGGTTCCGTTTGTGGCTGCAGGTTTGCTGTTCTCACTGGACTGGACTCCAAACATGAGAGCATGCACGCTAAACTGAAGAGCAGCCACGTACTGAAGGTAACACACACGCACACAGAGGTGTATGTCAACTTTCTGTGTATTAAAACGTATTTTTATAAGCGGCTGAATGTGTTTTTTTTCCCCCCCGGAGCACCTGGACCGAGCGATCGCCCTCCGAGACGACGACCCCGTGTGCTTCTACCTGCTCGGCAGGTGGTGCTACGAGGTGAGATGAGGGGTGGAGTCTTCACAGGCAGGTCTGATCATGTGACTCTCAGCAGGTGTGTCAGAGGTGTGTGTGTGTGTCTGCAGGTAGCCTCTCTGGACTGGTTGGCGCAAAAGGCGGCGGCTGCCCTCTACCACACCCCCCCCCTCCTCCACGCTCCAAGATGCCCTGGAGAACTTCCTCAAGGTAGGAGGAGTCACCTGGACAGGTCCCACTGGAACACTTGTACAATCAGCGTCTCACAACAGTACCCGTGTTCCGGTATCTGTACTAACATACTAGTTAGTGTGCCAGAAACAGATTTAGTATGTCCCACTACTAAGTATGTTAAATGTAGGAGTAAAGTACCAGGATGTTCTACTACATCTGGTCGTATGCCACAAAATACGTCACATCTAGAAGCAGAAGAAGAAAAATCATTAAAAGGAAGCGTACTCGTTCCAAACTACATCCTTTTTCTTTTTACTTCAAATGTTGCGCTACTGATCACAACGGATATGAAGAGGTCAAAGCGCAAGTAGCACGTCCCATTTGTACACATACTACATGCAACAGTACGTACTTTGTAAGGTTTGCTGCAGTAGTATGTGATTGGGAACGCAGGGAGGGTGTCTGTCTTCAAACACACCTGTAAGGGCGCTCCGTTACCCACAATGCCTTGCGATGAGTTGTGTTGTTGGGTGTCCAGAGAGTGTTGGTCCTCTGAGCAGGTGTGTGGCTGTACATCTGGATGTTATAAGTCCGTTTGGCGTCTTGTTGCAGGCCGAGGAGATCAGTCCGGGTTTCTCCAGGACCGTGAGACTTTATTAAATTTAATTTAGTTGAAGCGTATTTACAGAAGCTTCTAGACAAACAAAAAGAGGACGTGACACCGAAGTCCGTGTTTCACCTCACACGGCCCAAAAAAACACAACAAAAACATGTGGAACTGAAAATATGTTTCACTAAATGGTTCTGCTGAGGAACCAGCAGGTGAAGATCGAGGAGCACTTTGAACTCTCAGATTCACGTGGAACAATCAGAAGATATTGTCAGTTCATGTCGTGACATCGTGACTTTCTGCATCACGTCAGGACCTCATGAAGGAAGTCGGAGTCTCCATCATGAACGTTGTCATGACGACATGTTGATGTTAGTTTCTCTCTTCTTGAGTTCAGTTCAGAGTGCTTCGATGTGTCATCACACCTGCTGCACCATACACACGCGCGCACGCACACGCACACGCACACACCTCAGTCCTTGGCGTCTCCCACCCCGTCAGCGTTGATGGCGAACATGGCCTCGGCCTCAGGCAGGCAGGGGGAGTCGTAGATCTTACAGATCCTGGTCTCTCCTCGGCCCTTCCTCAGGTACAGACTGCAAACACAGAGACGGGTGGAAAAGTGGTGATGACATCCCGCTGTAACCCGGGATCATACAATCAGTAGCTCCGCCCCAGAGATCTGATTGCTCAACAGAACATCTGGAACAAATCATGACATTACACCCTGCTCATTACTAGAAATATCACTCCTCCTCCTCAATGGGAATATATAATTAGAATAGAATTTCATATATGTAATATAATGTAGTTGTTACAGGTCTATTAAATGTGACACATTTGGTGAAATCAGGTCTCTTTTGGTCTATGGATATCTTTGTTCCAACCAGACTGAGCTAGCTAAGTAGTTTAGTGTTTCCATGTTCTGTATTTATTCAGTTGGAGACTAGAAATCCTCTCTGTTGCTAGGTGGTTGCTAAGGGTCAGACTACTTCCTGGAGTAGTAAACATTGCATACATTACATCAGAGTCTACTGATTGTTTTCCAGTTCTTAGTCCATGGAAACTGAGCTCACACCAACAAAGAGTTGTACATAGTTCATATAGTTAAGCGCCTCGGTCTCCGGTGTGAAGCTGCTGAATGAAAACACACCGCGTAGTGGAGGCGTGAGCCAGGATGTTGCCCCCGATGGGTTTCTTGGGATCTGCAGAAAACATGGCCGCCCCGTCCACCTGTGCTACCACCTGGTTGGATATCACCACGGCAACGCCAAACTGTCAGGGGTGAGGACACGACGTTAGAGACACGTCACCCGCGTGTAGATTGGGTTCATCCCTCAGGCGGGCTCCATGACGCTGCGCCACCCACCTCGTCCGCCAGCCGCAGGAGCATGCGGAGGAACCGGCCCAGGTGGCCCTGCCGGGCCGACAGCTCACCTCTGCCGGAGTAGTCGGTTCTGTACAGAGCTGTGGCGCTGTCCACGATCAGCAGGGCGTACCTGACACACACAGGGGGCGGGGGGACACGAACAGACAGAGGGAACGTCAGCTGCGGAGTACAGTACTGGATCAGAGATCAGAATGTAGATTTGTGAAGACCTTCACACGTAACACCACAAACACACTGATGTCACAGTGGAAAAGGACAAGTTCACTTTTAAAGTAGTATTAGGATTATTATTATTATATCATCTTTGATAATACTTTTGTTTTGTCTCCTCAATTATTGTTTATGCATTTTTTCCTTTTATTGGAACATCAGTCCAAAGAAATCATCTGCAGTAGAATTTTCCCGTATTAGAGTTGAGCTTAAATAATTCAAGTAGATTAAAGACAAAGAGGTTAAATAAGTAAAAATATCTGCAGGTTAAGTAGCTGTTAAAAAGCCACTTTGAGTCTGGATAAGATTGATCAGGAACCTGAGAGTCTGTCTGGATAGAGACACACAGAGACACATGTAAAGACATGTCCTCTGTCCAGACTACATCAGTCACTGAGAACCAGCAGTTTCCTGACCGTCCTCATAATCCTGATGACTGAAGCTCCAGTTTGCTGACAGTAACACAGCAGCCGTCCACGTATCTGACTCCAAACAGACAGACAGACTTTGTTTGTGTGTGTGTGTGTGTCAGTGACTGACCTGGACTCTGCCATCATGGCGGAGGCCTGGTACAGCAGCTGAGTCTGGTGGTCTGTGTTGAAGGCGCGGGCGTAAGCCACGTTGTCCAGAACATCGCTGCCCACCAGCCCGTACCTGCAGGAGGTAGAACACAGAGGTAGAACACACGGGTAGAAAACAGGTAGAACAGAGGTAGAACGTCATCAGTGTTCAGGAGACACTTTCATATATATATATATATATATATATATATATATATATATATATATATATATATATATATATATATATATACACACACACAGTGGGGCAAAAAAGTATTTAGTCAGCCACCAACTGTGCAAGTTCTCCCACTTAAAAAGATGAGACACCTGTAATTTTCATCATAGGTACACTTCAACTATGAGAGACAGAATGGGGGGAAAGAATCCAGGAAATCACATTGTAGGATTTTTAATGAATGAATTGGTAAATTCCTCAGTAAAATAAGTATTTGGTCACCTACAAACAAGCAAGATTTCTGGCTCTCACAGACCTGTAACTTCTTTAAGAGGCTCCTCTGTCCTCCACTCGTTTCCTGTATTAATAGCACCTGTTTGAACTTGTTATCAGTATAAAAGACACCTGTCCACAACCTCAAACAGTCACACTCCAAACTCCACTATGGCCAAGACCAAAGAGCTGTCAAAGGACACCAGAAACAAAATTGTAAACCTGCACCAGGCTGGGAGGACTGAATCTGCAATAGGTAAGCAGCTTGGTGTGAAGAAATCAACTGTGGGAGCAATTATTAGAAAATGGAAGACATCCAAGACCACTGATAATCTCCCTCGATCTGGGGCTCCACGCAAGATCTCACCCCGTGGTGCCAAAATGATCACAAGAACGGTGGACAAAAATCCCAGAACCACACGGGGGGACCTAGTGAATGACCTGCAGAGAGCTGGGACCAAAGTAACAAAGGCTACCATCAGTAACACACTACGCCGCCAGGGACTCAAATCCTGCAGTGCCAGACGTGTCCCCCTGCTTAAGCTAGTACATGTCCAGGCCCGTCTGAAGTTTGCTGGAGAGCATTTGGATGATCCAGAAGAGGATTGGGAGAATGTCATATGGTCAGATGAAACCAAAATAGAACTTTTTGGTTAAAAACTCAACTCGTCGTGTTTGGAGGAGAAAGAATACCGAGTTCCAAAGAACACCATACCTACTGTGAAGCATGGGGGTGGAAACATCATGCTTTGTGGCTGTTTTTCTGCAAGGGGAACAGGACGACTGATCCGTGCAAAGGAAAGAATGAATGGGGCCATGTATCGTGAGATTTTGAGTGAAAACCTCCTTCCATCAGCAAGGGCATTGAAGATGAAACGTGGCTAGGTCTTTCAGCATGACAATGATCCCAAACACACCACCCGGGCAACGAAGGAGTGGCTTCGTAAGAAGCATTTCAAGGTCCTGGAGTGGCCTAGCCAGTCTCCAGATCTCAACCCCATAGAAAATCTGTGGAGGGAGTTGAAAGTCCGTGTTGCCCAGCGACAGCCCCAAAACATCACTGCTCTAGAGGAGATCTGCATGGAGGAATGGACCAAAATACCAGCAACAGTGTGTGAAAAGCTTGTGAAGACTTACAGAAAACGTTTGACCTCTGTCATTGCCAACAAAGGGTATATAACAAAGTATTGAGATGAACTTTTGTTATTGACCAAATAATTATTTTCCACCATAATTTGCAAATATATTCTTTAAAAATCAGACAATGTGATTTTCAGGAATTTTTTTTCTCATTTTGCCTCTCATAGTTTAGGTATACCTATGATGAAAATTACAGGCCTCTCTCATCTTTTTAAGTGGGAGAACTTGCACAATTGGTGGCTGACTAAATACTTTTTTGCCCCACTGTATATATATATATATACTGTATATATATATATATATATATATAGACACTTTCATCCACCACTGTAGTAAATATATATATATATATATATATCCTCCATCTTTAATTGACTGACTGATATCTGCTGGAGCTCCTCATGCTGAAAACAAACGTCCTGAGTTAAAGTCACCTCTCAGCCACGGCGAGGAGTCTCTCCGGTCTAAAGGTTCCCTCTGTGTCGATGTACATGGCTTTACCTTCTCCTCCTCCCTGGTCGATGGGCAGCTGTGGACACAAGGACAGGAAGTCACTAAAGATCACATATTATACAGACTTTTATATCCACTAATAAACTGGATGATTAAAGTGTGTCTAGAGTTCTCTTTGCTGTGAGCCGCTGGTCCTCCAGGATCACTATTACATCATCAGACTCTACCTGACAGGTGATCACAGGATCAGACTATGACATCATCAGACTCTACCTGACAGGTGACCACAGGATCAGATTATGACATCATCAGACTCTACCTGACAGGTGACCACAGGATCAGACTATGACATCATCAGACTCTACCTGACAGGTGACCACAGGATCAGACTATGACATCATCAGACTCTACCTGACAGGTGACAGCGAGGGTGTGGCACAGCTGGGTCTTCCCCGTCCGGAACTCTCCAAACATCTCTGTGATGGAGCCCGTCTCGATGCCGCCTGCCATCAGAGGGAACAGAGATGTTTGAGACAGCAGCATCAGCTCTGGTGTATAAATTCTATATTTATATATATGGAATTATAAATGTCTGGAGGATGAACTAGATCTCTGAGACCGACCCTGCAGCAGTTTGTCCAGCTCCTTAGAGCCTGTAGAGATCTGGATGATCTCCGCTCTCCTCTGGTGGAACTCGGTCGCTGTGGTGAAGCCCATCGGAACCAGTTTGGCAGCTTCAGTCTGAGAAGGAGGGAAAATTACAGAAATAAAAACCACAGTTCAGATAAAATGCAGTAATATTATGACAGAGACACCAGTTAAAGAGGAGCTCGTAGAGGCAGACAAACCAACTGGTCGGGTCGGGAGGAATAAGAGCCCCAGTACCGTCAACATATTTTGGGTGGTTTGTAACAGTCTGGTCGGTTTTATCCAACATCAGAACATTATATACATGACAGAAAGTACAGGAAACCATCAGGTCCTCTTCAAGTTGAGAGAAGAAATACTAAAATCGAAAAAAAAAAAAACATCTCTCTACAGGACATGTTCACTGACAGCTAGTCATGGGCTCAGAGGAAACCTTTTAAGTGTGAATACCTGCTTATGTATCGGTGTGCCTGTGTCGTAGTGAGTTTGGTAGAACATTATGGTGCAGCAAGTGTGACGGTGACAAATTACACAGAGGCTTTCTAACATCATCCTCAAACCAAGCAGCCAATCATGAAGCAGGATTCTTCATCTGTTGGTCAGATTTGTTCAGAAAATGATTTCACGATGAAGAAAGGACAGATATTCACAAACTTGTGTGTAAAATCAGAATTATTCCATGTTGGTATTAATATTTCATCAAGAAATGTGTGCCTAAAATAAAACCTATCAAATGTCCTCAGTCCGGTCAGACGGTGGGACAGTGAGTAACAACGACTGCTTCTTACCAGCACTTTGTCAGCTTTGGCCTCACTGATGCCTTTGATGTTGAGCAGCTCCTTTTTGGGAGTGTAGGCCACCGCTTCGATGGTGTGAAACCCTGCTTCCTCCAGCTTCTTGATGTCACTGGCACTGATCCCACTTTGCTGCACAGGAAGACATCACAACCAGAGATGAGCAGAAACCCACCGGGAGACACAAACACACAAATCAGACTGGGACATCTCAGTTAGAGCTGCTGGGTTCATCTCTGAACAACAGGGAAGAAAGGAATCAGTTTCTGTGTGGATGAAGGTAAAAGTCGTATTTTGAAGGAATGCAGATCTACCCCAGATCTATCTATTCTTTTAGCTGCTCCTCTGTTCACATTTAATGTTTATTTTATGCATTATGTCTTATTCAGACAGTGTACATTAAAGTTATTTTACTTTATTTTTTTCCACTTTTCTTTCTTGTTAATATGGAAACATTGTTTTACTAGATAATGTTTTCAGTTCTGTTCCTAATAAAAATAAAAATGTATCTCAGTGACGCATCTCCAGTCTGTTTAGAGGCGTCTCCATTCAGTGATTCAGTCTGTGGTTGGTTGTAACTCAGTGTTTGTATGAAGACTGATTCACACCTCCAGCCTGCACAGAGGCTGCGGCCCGAAGTTCTCCTCCTCCTCCTCCGCCTCCACTCGGGCCTCGTTTCTCATCGCCATGGTCTGTCTGAACACCTGCACATCAGAGAGGGGAGGTTATCAACGCTGGGACAGGTCATTGACGTCATGTCCTCAGGGGCCTATTATGGGTGATGACTGCATGTCCGATCTGAGGGGAGTCTGAGACTGAGTCCGATTCGGTACTTAAGGGAAAAGCACTCCTTCAGATGAAGCCTGAACTCTGTCTGAAACACATTTTCTATTTTAGGAAACCTTTATTCTATTTATTTTTTTTAATTCAAAAAGGGACATTTCACTGCTTTTTCTTTCACCTTTAGACCACATTAGACCCGGTCCAGGTCCAAAACTACAGAACTCACACAGGTCAAACCTGATTTTAATTATCACAGAGACTAAAGATTCTAAAAAATAAAAAAAACATTTATGAAAACTTTGTTTGTGAAAACGGACAAAAGATAATTTTACCGATTTTTTTTTTTTCACCTTTACCGGTTCTAATGTGGCCCAGAGGGGAAAAAACTGTGACATTGCCTTTTTAAAAATATATTTTTACAATTACAATAAAGGTTTCCTAAAATAGAAAATGTGTTTCAGACAGAGTTCAGGAGTCATCTCAAGTGTCTGAAACTCTTTAACAACATTAAGAGATAAACGGACAACGACCTTGAGTACCGAATCGGAAGCTAACTGGTTTAAGATAAGTGAGTAAAGTATTTTATAAACATATGTTAATGACTAGACCGAAGAAGAAGCCTTCCTGTTATCTTCACAACCTTTATAACTCATGTTCCGTTTCATTTTTACTGTCGTTTACTGAAGTAGTTAGCTTAGCATTAGCCACGTCCACCCTCTTCAGCCGCGGAGCTCCAGCTGGTTCCCCGCGAACAGCTGACAGCCACTCCGCTGAGGAGAGCCGGGGGACGGGTTTGGTACGAGGAGTATCACCCCTAAGTGTTCTGGTACCGAACGGTTCTGTTCGGAGTAGCTGGTAGAACTTACCTGCCCCGCTGCGGTCTGGTTTCTCACAAACAACCAACCAACCAAACCTCCCGCGCGCCAAGTAACGAGGAAACGTAACGACGCTTACGTAAAGACGTCGCCTCTCACAAGGCTTCTGATTGGCTAAATCACGAACGTAACCCAACCAAAACAGGAAAGTCAGCTGATCGTATTCTTCAATGCAAAAGCTTCAGAGTTTTTGTTTAGGTTTGAAAATCCTAACAGGAAGTATTTTTTTGTGTGTTTTTTTTCCCCCTGTTTGTAGGTTAAAATAACCCGCTGTGTTTGTACTCATGCCTCAAAACATCAGCTGCAGTTACAGTGAGATATTTAAAGTCACTGACAGTTTAAATCAACGCTGTCTGTTCATAGAGTCACAGAAAACAGATGTCCGAGTCAGCGACCTGAAGAAAGGTGCTCTACCTGTGTTTGACACACATCCTTTACAAATACTCTTCTTCAACCCATGTAGAGTTTATACTCTGACAGAAACAACAGCATTCTTTATTAATAATTATGGGTTACATGAACATTTATTTGTGTGACATATTCTTAAACACCATATCCTGAAGTACTGATGTGGTACCTGAAGAGGAGCCATACATCTGGATTCAGTGGACTGAAAGATGAATGAAACCCACAACTCAATAATTGCAATAAACCTTTAATATCTAAAATCAGGAAGAACAAAAGAAGAAACATATCAGATAGAAAAAAAAAAGAAGCTAGAAACAAAAAACAATTTAAATATTGCACATGTGGAACATATCACTGTGATTTACACATTTCCTCTTCCGTTGGAGACTGAGGCCACGGCCGCTCCTTCCTGTCGACCCCCGCTGCTCCATCTGCAACATACAAATGGAAACTCAAGTAACATGTTCATGTCGTAACATAGATTCAGCTTTAGAAACATGTCTACACACACACAGTTCGGTTCAACAGCTCCTCCAAGTTTCAGGAGAAAGTTCAAACCTTCATGGAGGCTGCTGGGTTCCTGCTTCAGATCTGTGTTGACTTATGATATGATAGAGGGGGAAGAAATGCTCATCTCCTAAATTTCATACTATCATGATACTCAAGTGTTGGTTGGAAATCTATTAGGATTTTTTTAAAATATTTTATGAGTATTACAATGGAAAAATACAAAAGTTCATTCCTCTGGAGACTCTGTATATTGAGTCATATTTCCAGAAATAATGCACACAAAATACCACTTAAAAGGTCAGGAGGTCACAGGGAGACACACAAGTCTTCTACCTGTTAGTTACATTTATTACTGTTATAATAAAGTTAGTCAAGTGTGGTTATAAAGAAAAGAGTTAAAGAGGAGGCACTAGTGCTTTTATTCTGAAGGACCATGCGTCTTCATGTTGATGCAGCTTCCTGTTAGTAAAAAGTTAAACCTTTAATAAATCAGTGTGACATTAAACACCAGGATATATTTATCACACCACTTTAGTGTAAATATTATTCAGGAATCAGTTTAAACATCATAAAGTCAAAATCCCCACACTTTAAATGACAGATTTTTATCTCCCAGCTGCAGGTGAGTTTCCATTTTACTGTTTCTGTTGTTTCAAACACAAACAGACCAAAAGACAAGAAGAAGAACCGCTCGGGTGGATTAAAGACAGGTAGATTCAACAGGTGAGGAAGAAGCACATCACCCCATGCTAGTGTTAGGAAACCCTCAGGGGTTGAGCCCACCCCCACCCCGCGCTGTTACCCTTCTCTGCTCCAGGTGAGTCAGGAACGTAGGAGACTTCTGGTAAAACAAACAGCTCATGTGTTTACGGTGTTCAGACGGTTCATGTAAGTACGGTGCAGGTGAGCTGCAGGTGCAGTTTACCTGGGATGGTTCCGAGGCTGGAGTTATCGAAGAACTGCTTGGGACAGGTTCTAGACAGCACCTCGGAGGCTCCGTCCCCATCAAAGAACCCGCTTTTGGGGGAGTTGAGCAGCGACAGCTTGGGGGAGTCTAGCAGCTTCCCGCAGGGCTCCAGCATCTTCTTGGGGGTGAGCAGACTCTTCTTGGGGGAGCTGAGCAGGTTGAAGGAGGTGGAGGCCATGGGGAGGCCCCTCTTGGTGGGGGTGCGAGGGGGCGACAGCTTCACCTCAGCTTTACTCATGTTCAGCTTGATGGCTCTGTTCTTCCACTTGCTGATCTCTGCACGCTGACTGGAAATCAGGCTGATGAGAGATGGGGTCAGAGGTCAGAGCAGGACAACAGGGAGCAGCATGTCAACTGTCCACGCTCTTTCAATTAGCATATGGCTACGCCCCCGTTTCTCCATATAAGGACACCTGTTTGTCTGGAACTGGCACCAGAAACGGCACCAAAAAATGAAAAATTACATAAAAGCGGAAATTAAAACAATAATGTCTGAGGTGGAAGAAGAAGGACATTTTTAAAAAGTGTTTCCTCAGAAGTAACTATGGTTAAAAAAAAAAAAAAAATTAATGTTAAAGTTGGCGAAAAAACCCGCATCATAGACCAGAAGAATAAGAAGGAAAAAAATTATTGGACATCCACAGAAAAGTGGAACATGTCTGAGAAATGTGTTAATTTATTTCATAATTAATGTGGTATCTGCAATTATCTGTGAATATTTTAATTATGACAATTATTAATGAGGATTGAAGGGCGTAAACTTAATGGCGAGCCTATTTAATACATTCATAAATTTACAGTGTTCAATATTGTCGTTAATTAAATCCCTTTTTAATTAATAGTTTTAATATGCTAAACGTTGTGTTTACATTCTCTGAGACAGCAGCCAGTCATCATCTGTTCGTACAGATGGTCTGATGTTGTTCTAAATCTGTTCACAGAGTACGAACTAATCCAGGAGAGAAAATATTGATGAATCCCAGATTTGTGCTTTAATTGTTGGTACGCACAGTTAGTGAATGAGACCCAGTGTGTGTGTGTTTCAATGGAGGTCAGACTGTGGATGTTACCTCTCCAGCTCAGTGACCTCCATCTCCAGCATCACGCTGCTCTTCATCACCAGACCTCTGGGGTGGGTCAGTCTGGTGTGGAGATCCTTCCCCTGCAGGACTGAAGGAGACACAACCTTATCAGTGCTGCTGTCCTCCGGGACATCTTCCTCTCCCAGTGGGGGACAAACACAAGTTAAAGCAGCAGGAAGTGATGAAGACCAACATCTGGATCTGACTGACTCAGTTTAAATGACGTTTACATACATTCGGCTGAACAAAGATATCTGATGAACTAAGATATCCATGGACTTGTGTGTTTTTAACATTTTAGCAGTGTGTCATGTGTTCAAACCAAACCGGTCCGGCTAGCCACCGCTAGGATTGTAAGTGCGTGACTATCCGTGGTGTTACGGTACGGGTGCTCGGAGCGACCAAAAAAGACCTGACTTCACCAAATGGGTCATTTAATAGAATTATTATATCTATATATATGTAAATAAATAAATACTATAATATTTCATATATGAAATTCTATTCTAATTAAATATTTTCCCATTGAGAAGGTGGAGTGATGTTTTCCAGTGATGAGCAGGGTGTGATGCCATGATGATTTGTTCCTAATGTTCGGTTGACCAATCAGATCTCTGGGGCGGAGCTACCGTTGTATAAATGGAGACAGGTGTTTTCAGTTTCTATGAGTTACCACCTGACACAGATGCTTTCAAGAGATAAAGAAGACTTACACGACTCGTCTCCTTGCTGCTGAGATTTCCTCAGAGTCTCCTTCAGCTTCCTTAGAGAGGCCTCCTTCGCACTCAGCAGGGTGGTCATTGTTTGGACCCTGGAGGGACACAACTCTGGTCAGCGGATCAAATGCTCCCCCCATGGTTTTTATTTGTAGGAATACCAGGTTATAAAACCCAACTGAAGCGGCCTCGTCACCATCAGCTGCCTCCAATATGATCACACACGTTTGAAGAATGAATGTAAAGATGTCTTACTCCTGCTGGTGTTGGTCCAAAGCCGAGCTGAGCGTCACCTCCAGTTTGAAAAGTTTGCTCTGAAGCTTTTCCAGCTCGGCTGCACTCGGTGGCTCTTTTCTCTGAAGCATGGAGAGACATTTGATCATTAAAGCTGCTGGGTGGATGGAAACCTCTTAAAACAACCTCAGAGACATGAGACGGTGTGCGAGGAGACCCGCACTCACCTCCAACTCCCTCAGCCTGCTCCTCAGGGTCTGGATGGTGTTCTCCTGGTCCTCCAGCAGAGCACGGCTGTCCTGCAGCTCAGTCTGCAGCAGCTGGGTGGCCTGTTTGTGGCTGGATATCCTGCTGCTGGCTTTGACCTGCGCCTCCTCCAGCTGCTCGTTCTGAACGTGCAGAGCCTGAAAACCACAGAAATATATCAGTCAGCATGTGATGCCAGGAGCAGCTGCTGTATCCTCCAGTCTGAACACCTCCTGACCTCCCTAACGCCTGTGTCGTGCATGTGTTGGAGAGCTTTTTGTGCGAGAGAGATGAACGTGAAACGTACCCTGGCTGTGTGTTGGGAGTGCTGCAGCTGCAGAGCAAGCTGCTGGTTGTCCTTCAGCAGGGAGAGCTCGGTCTGTAGAGGAGCTCCCTCCAGCGCCTGCAACAGAGTCCAACTCTTGGTCTTCGCCTCCCTCAGCTGAGAATCCACCTGATCCTGCAGCTGCTTCAGCTCCTCAAACAAGCCGTCTTCTTCCTCCACGATGGCCTGCAGGAGGACGGTGGAGAGAAAAGCCTCAGTTTCTCCTTCAGATGGGGCTTTGCAGACGCACACGAAACAGAGAAGGGAGTTTAAAAGCTACCTGCAGAGGCCTCATCTTGCCTCGTGCCGTGGTCAACCTGCGGTTCACTTCCTGTCTCAGGAGGCTGTCCAGCTGGCTGCAGCCGATTGGCTGGTTGCCGATGAGCGTCTGCATCTGCTCCTTCAGCTTCTCTCTGTCTTTGACCTCCGCCCTCAGCTCGAGGATGAAGGAACCCTGGTGGGTCCGCAGCCTCTTGGAGATGATGTCCATTTTCTACAAATGAATCAGTCAGCTGGTTATTATTCAGTCATAGTTGTGGAGCTGCTCTTCGTGAAGGTCCATGAGGACAGGTGGTGTTATTTTAACCCTGACTGAGGTGCGTGTGTGAGTAATGCTGACATTAGTCCAGCCTGGCTGTTGGGTCAGGATCAGCGGTTAACGTTAGCGGGTCTCATTGTTTTTCTTGGAAACATACTTTTTTTTTTTTTAAATGGAAGAAGTTAAAAATCTTTCTGACAATATGAGACGTGCTCAAACACACACAGATCTGAGGCCTCATTCATCAAACAGTGTGTAGGATCCATATTTAAAGCTTACGTGTGCACAAAAACTGAAAATGGCGAGAGAAAAAAAAAAAAGCTTGTACGCTTCCTTCAGGGCCTGTTTTCTACATTACGCCTGAGGGCGTATGTAAGACCTAATATTATCAATAATAAAAAAACACTTTCAGGAGAGCTTGTAAAAAGCTCATTAAACGGGCCGTTGTGATGCTGGTAGGTTCTTTTCCCGTCTTTGTGTTTACAGTGGGACACCTGCGTACCTGTAGGTAGAGCAGCCTCCGGTCCAGCAGCTCCGTCAGCCGCTGCTCCCACACCGAGTGGAGGTTGTGGTCGGTGACGGAGTGGCTGGCGGCCGGCGCTCGGCTCTGCAGTAAGTCCTGCAGCCTCCTCTCCTCGAACACATCCAGGTCCTTCTGCACCAGCTGCTCAAACAGGCTGCTGATGCCCTGAGCTCGCACGTGCAGCTGCTCCTGTGGAGGCAGCAGGGTTACTGTCAATCAGAGGCAAAGTATTAACCAAAGTTCAAATGAAAGAAACTGATATGTTACCTCGATCTGTGTGAAACTCTGAAGGGCGGCCTGCTCCAGCTGACAGACAGCGTCATAGGCAGCCTTGGTGGGTTTAGTCAGGGAGGAGAGCTGAGTGTCCTTCAGGCGATAGTCCTGTGTGAGCCCCTCGTCCAGCGCTGTGAAGTTGTACTTGGCGCACGTGTCGATGAGGTGCTGGAACACCCCCAGCAACTCCTACCATCACATTCACCGGCTTTAGACTCAGAATGAGATCTACTGCTTCTCTTTCAGTCACTGATAAATATAAACAACTCCTCGGTGATGTAACCTGAAGCTGCCGAGCGGACTCCTGCAGCCGCGACGACGTCGTCTCACCGACGTTCTGCTCGGAGCTGCTCAGCTGCTCTCGGAGGGCTGAGATGGTTGTGTTCGCGTCACGGAGAGACTGAAAGGAAAAACAAAAGTACAACCAGATGATTCAGTCCTGTAGGCCTCTGACTCCACATCTAAACCAATGTCTGTCTGTCTGGTTGCAGAAGCTCCACCTGTGTTTTATCCTCAATAATATTTCGACAGTTTATCTTCCTGCCATCCATTTGTGACAGGATGGTAATTAAATTAAAGTTCTTTAATCTAACAAATGTTTGTGAATGTATTTTGAGCCTCGAGAACATGTTAAAGCAGCTCATCCCGTGTCTCAACATCGTGTCCGTGGTAACCATCAACCATCAGTGACGTCACCTGTTGGTTTGTGAACGTTATGAAGCCTCCAGTTCAGATTCTGTCCGTCACCATTTTGCTAGTCCGGAGCGGTTTGGAGCAGGAAGTGACCATATTTGGACGAGCTGGGGGAGGAGCCAGTGGTGGATCTGAATGATCTAATTGAAAAGCTGACAATACGACATCCCGCCCACCGATAGCTGTAACCTGACTGCACCACAGGCCTGTCAATCAAACACACACCCCCAAAAACAGGTCTTTTTGAATCTTCTTTTCTAATGAATGAGGGATTATTTTCAGATGGACCTCCAGAAAACTAATAAGAAGGAGTGACTTTAGCTAACAACACCGAGATAACTGATGGACACCTTTTATTCACTTTGGATTTGATGAGCGAAGTTGAATGGGAGTCTATGGAGCCGGAGGCTTTTTGGAACCGACCTCTAGTGGCACTCGGTGGTATTGCAGCTTAAGGCACTTCTGTATCGGAACCATTTTTCCAGACCTGAAGCTGAGAACACTTTTATATACAGTCTGTGGTTGTGACGCTCCTTCCACCTTAAAGCAGCTGCGATCACATTTCTGACCAGACTGAGAGCAGATCAGCGGACCAACTCACTCCTGGTACTGAACCTGGAACGACTCTCTTCAACACCATGAAGACAAAACATATTAAAAAGGACTTGTAAAAGACTGACTGTAATTTTCCTCTTTTTGTCTTTCGTTCTGCTCTGTTTTGGTTTCTATTTGGGTTTTTTGTTGTTTTACATTTGCATTGTTGTGATTAATTCTTCTGTAACTGCAAATATTTAAGGTGGAGAGAAATTTTGTTTTCCGTTTTCCTGACTTTTATTTAGTTGAATTGTTGAAAACCTTTGGAAAAATGTGAATTTGACTGCGTAAGTTGCCAAAACTGAAAGAAAAACTGAGGGACTTAAAATCTGAACTGCTCCACACAGTGGATTTAAAGTTTACTCAGGTCCTGATGATTAAATAGTTTCTAAAGGAGCAGGAACAAACAGAGAACTCGTAAAAGGAGGACTGTGGACAAACCCTCTGAGCTGCCTCTGCTTCGGCTGCAGCCTGAGCTCGTTCCTCTCCGTGACTCTTCAGCTGCTCCTGCAGCAGCTGAACGCAAACACATAGACAACCGGTCAGTGTTGGCAGTCAGCAGATAACAGGGAAGTTAATGGGGACATTTTGAAGAGCTGGACTGAGAAAAGTCTACAGGCTGCCAGATGGAGCTTTATATTTAAAAACAGAAGTCCAAAGCAGCAGCTAAGATGAACTATTTAAATGTGCAGTAAATGAGCAGGATGTACTTCCTGCAGCTCGGCCTCTCGTTCTCCCCCCTCGGACCGCTGCTGCAGGTTCAGCTCTTCCTGACAGCTCAACTTGTCCTGGACGGCTGAGATCTGTAGTTGGAGGAGAGCAGAAGTTATCACGGCAGTATTCTTTCAGTTACTCTACTCATCACTCCACATTATTTACCGCCTCCATCCTGTCCTCCAGCTCCGCTCTGAGCTGCTGCTTCTCCTGTCTCAGTCCCTCCACTGTCTCCTGCAGCTTATCTCTCTCCTCACTGAGAGACATCAGTCTGCTCTGCAGCATCTCCGTCTCCTCTGAGGATGCCTGCGTGTCCACCGTCCTCTCAGACAGCAGGTCGTCTCTCTCGGCTCTCGCTCTCTCCAGCTCCTCGGTCAGAGTCCGAATCTGAGAGTAAATATCAGGTTTTATTTACACAACCCCAATACATACGAGGGTAAATCAATAAGATCACAGACTGCTGCTCATTTGTGCACGTCATGGTGTTGTGCGCCATGCACATAGCAGCAGGAGGATAAAACCCTGATGAGTAACTGGTACCAATTTCATTACTCGATCGTCATCAGTTCCCGAGTTCCATGTGTTTTTGTGAGCAGTGGATCGTCTCGCTCAGCAGAGCTCTGAGTCCTACAACACCAGATGTTTCCTAACACAGCTGCTCACATTTTGTCATGCAGTCAGTAATGCCTGAGTTGACAGCAGTACTGAACAGTAACGCTTCCATCTGGAGACACATTTGACGTTTACCTCCGGGCCTCTCTCCTCTCCAGGAGCCGTGAGCCGACTCCTCTCGGCATCTAGTCGCTGCAGGTCTGAGCGCAGTGACTCCAGCTGCTGCGTGACATCAGCACAGTGCTGACTCAGCTCCGTCTCCCTCAGAGCGGCAGCGCTCAGCTCCTGCTGAGACGTCTGCAGGGAGTCTCTGAGCTGCTGAGCCTCATCCTCATGGACGCACAGCAGATTGTCCCTCTGAGTCTGGACGGCACCCAGCTCCTCATTCAGCTCACACACCTGAGACAGCACAGAGTGACATCACATGACCGGTGAAATATTTAGTGCTTCCTGCTCAGAGGGAGTCTGGAGGACTTACCTGCTTGGTCAAGCTGTCCACCGTATTTGGGAGCGTCTGAAATGAAGCCAGCTGAGCTCTCAGGACTTTCGCTGCTTCACGAGACGCCGTCAGCTCTTTATTCAGGACGGCGACCTTCCTCTCCAGCTCCACGCTGTCCATCACATCTGGAGACACACGACATCTTACAACTCCCATCTGGTGTTAAAGGCTCAATGTATGCTCTTAAAACACGACTTACATTCAGAGTTTCCATTGTAAATTAGCAGTTATAATTATGATATGAACATGCAGAGTCGGGGATCAACTGACCACCCAGTAGGGCTGCAGCAGGATCACATGAAGGTCTGAAAAATGATGGTTATCACTACACGTATCAGTGCTTATTATCGGTATTGAAAAGAAAAAAAAATAACCAGCAGAGATTCTCCTCTCATCTCAGACAGCAGGAGCATCACACACACATTAAAATCAACTTTAGATATTATAAATATGAATACGAGGTGGTCCTTGATGACGGATATCCAGTCTGCACTGCACTGTTTACTGTTAACGTACCACTACGCCTCTCTTGTGTGATACGCCCACGAGAATACATAAAGAATACAGTTTATTACAGCTGAGTGGAGGGTGTTTCTTTAGATTTCATTAGTCGTACTAACAGTCTGGACTTCACACACACACACACAGTTCAACACACACACACAGTGTCTTTTCTGCTGCATTAATGCTGTATGTTAAAGCTGTGGGGCCACTGGTAGACACTTTTCTCATTTTAAATTTCTCTTTGTCTGAGTCTGTTTATAACTTTAATCTCTAACTGAAAAAAACGAGTGTTCAAACATTGATCGTGAATGCACACAAATGCATCGTCTGTCCGTTCAGTAACCGCTGACTGAAACATAAATATATAACATATATATCTTGCATATAAACTTCCTGAAACACTGAAAACCTGCAGCACCCATTTCATTCACTCATTTATCTGCTTTCTAGTATTGTTTGGTTCCCCACAGCAGATGAGTAACATACAGACACACGTCTATCAGCTCCGAGCCGTGTGTGTGTGTTTAAGGTTCGGACAGGATCAGTCTGGCTGAGCTTCAGCAGACCTCCAGGAAACTGTCAAAGTCAGAATCAAAAGGTCAGAGGTCGCACACGCGGTCTGAGAGCTGAAGGTCGCCCTGACGACGCTGAGCTGAAGGGAAAAACGCTTTGCTTCATTTCAGCGCTCCCGTCTGTCCATCATGCTTCTGTCCACTCTGCGTCTCATGAGAGACGACTAACAAATGTGATGACTGGATCGTTTAATGTCACATATTAAAAGGTTGATCAACCTTAAAAGGTTTTTGATTTCCATGAGTGGCTGTGTGGGTTCAACACTTGGAAATTAAGCATTTTCCACACCTTAAAGACTGTGCATGAACCCGGTATGTATTCTATAAACACCCGAGTCTGAACTTACCTTTGGGGACTTTGCCGTCCAGCAGAGAGGTGAGCTTGGTGTTCTCGTCAAAAGCAACATTCAGCTCTTTCTGGAGGTCGCTCTGCATCTGTCTGTAGCGTGACTTCTCCGCGTCCAGCGTAAATCGCAGGCTGGTCACCTCCGTCTCCATCTGCTGGTGGTCTGCGGTCAGGCTCCCCTGGAGGACAGCGTCACAATGGGTAACATAAGATACAGTTACGGATGCAACAAAGATATTAAAACACATCCGGACAATCAGCACAGAGACGGTTACCAACAGGAGACCTCCCAGTGAACCAGCCTCGCTGTCAGGTGACCCTGAACCATCACTCAGTCATGCTGCTATAAGTGTAGCCAGCTGGGGGAGCTCCCATCATACTGAGCTCCTCTCTTTGAGCAAAATATTATTCAATACTTGCTGAGGACTAACTATTGTTCCTCTTCACTTGTATATTGAATGGCACTTGGTAAACAGCTTTCCGGTGTACCACCAGATGGTGGCGATGTTGTTTGTCCGTGCTTTTAATACTTGTATGTAGCTAACAACTGCTGCTTCATACATATTGGATCTGTCCATTTTTTTTTTTTTTTTTTTTTTTTTGTAACTTGGTGCAGTTGTAAAGTATTTGGGGCGGAGCTGTGATGTCCACGTAGAGGCAGATTCATGGAGACTTACATTGACCTCCTCCAGAGCCATGTTCTGGCTGCGGAGGACCGCCCACTCCTTCTTGGTGTCTCTACTGAGACCCTCTGCATCATCCAGAGAGCGCCTGAGCGTCGCCACCTCCTGCACCAGGTCCTTCCCGCTCTGCAGGGAGGGAACAGGACACGGTTACTGAATGAGCTGTGGTCAGTGACCAGTCTGTGTCAATCGCTCCAGAAACTGCAGCCTCGCTGCTGTCAATCATCTGGTACTTCAGGTTATTACTACACACAACCTAACTGTACTAACATCTGTCTGGACGTCTGCTTCATGCTCCACCTTTATGATCAAAACAAGAGACAAACATACCATACTCTGAAGCTCCTCTGCAAACTCAGTTTTCGTCTTCAGCTGTTCGGACACACTTTCTAGTTTGTTCTTTAAAAAAAAAAAAAAAAGGGAACACAATACAAAAGTTAATCAAAACTACGACATTTATGAGGGCTTAGTTTAAACACAAACATGTGAGAGTCATACACCGAGTAGTAATAGTTTGGTAACTAAAGTTAAACTCCTCTCCAGATTAATAATCTCAGGTGTGACTCCTCCTCAGTGCATCATCTCACCTTCAGCTCCAGACACTGGAGTTCAGAGGATTCAACAGCCGCCTTCAGGGAACTAACTTCATGTTGCATCTCGTTCTGAAAAGATTACACGAACAAAATTAACACTACGTACATAAATAAATAAATAAGAGAATTTGTTTTAAAACACTGGAGAAGACAATATTTATTAATGGAAAACTATTCCCACTGAAAGAAAAAAAAAAAAAATGAACTAAGAAAAGACAGACAACCCCACTGCATGTAACAGTAGAGCAGTGAGAGTGGGTGGAAATCAGGAGGTTCACCTCGTGCTCCTTCCTGAACTCCTCCTCCAGAGTCTCGAACTCCTCCAGCTCCCTCTTCTCCTCCAGGTCCTGAGACAGAGCAGCGTTCTCTTTTTCGAGACTGTTCATCTGTTCGATGAACATCCCCAGCTCCTGCTTCAGGTAGTCGCGCTCTGCCACCAACGAGTCCTACACACTCTCAGAGAGAGAGAGAGAGACAGAGATCGATCTATCAGGTGAAACAGTCCCATTGGAAATGAATGGTGAAAATGTTCTTTTCTCATCTCCAGCAGACTGAATGAATGGTTTTCCTTCCGATGCTGCAGAACAACCAGAAACTGCCTCGACTGTTTTAGATTTTATTAATCCCAAAGTGGGGAAATTCGGTCACCACATCGGCAAAGAAAACCAAAAAGTGCGCACAATATGAAAAAGTTACAAATACGTATAAGACATAAGTAGTAAGATAGATTAAAAAAATAATTATTTTAGAATACACACACACACACAGAGACTATATACACCAAAAAAACTAATAAAAATAAATAAATAAATACAGTTTGGGATAAATAGAAAAAAGTGTCGGGTGCTATGAAATGAAAAGTGCAATGATATTATAACGTATTAATAATCTGAACATTAGCGTCTATGCTGTGTGTTGTGCAACACGTATATGAAATGGTTGGTTTTGCCTTTTTGTCCTTTAATCCCAGATTAAATAAAACAGACTTTTACAGATGTAGTTTTTAAACTGCCCCACATTTAATGAACTGATCTGACGGCATTCAGATGAACAATGTTCTGCGGTGGATTCACACCTTGACTGGTAAACAGGAGGATTATACTCAGCCTCACCTTCTCTGAAGTCAAAGATTCACACAGCTGGATGGTCCATGCAAAATCTTGTTTCAAATGTGTTTCTTTTCAACAGTTGAGAAAAAAAAAAAATCCTAATCGCTGACATTTTATTCTTAACATATGCACAATGCAGGCTTTAAGATTCTTCATCAAAATTGTGTAAATTTGGGATCGGCTTACGAACTAATCGTGATGTCACGAATCCCCCTTGCAGGAACAACTTAAACTCAGACTTAAGGTCAATTCAGAGTATTGGAGAATTGGGGAAAAAAAAAACATTTTAGTATTCAAATCTGAACACGTCGTTCTGTTCAGTGAAGGTCAAGTAAAATTGACCAGAACAGACTTTTGAATGGGGAACTTCAGTTGTATTTTAATGAATGTATTTACAATTAGAAAAAAAATGCCTGCATTATTCTTTAAAACCATAATATAGAGATAAGTGACACAGTATAACAGAGTAATCGCTGACGTCAGTTTTGAAAGCAGCTGACGCAGCACAGAAGAATAAACAAAGAGCAGGTTGAGAGTGTGGTATGAAACCCAGCGTACCTGCTGATCGCTCTCAGTCTGGGTGGTGCGGTGGTCCTCCAGCCGTCTCTCCAGGTCTGTCAGTCTGAACTCCAACATCTCTACCTTCTCCACGGCCTCCAGCCTCTGCTGGGTTTCAGTCTGCAGCTGAAGCTGCAGCTCTGCAGCCCTCTGTTCTGTAGTCTGCATCATCTCCTCGGCCTCCTGTTTCTGCTGCTCCTCCATCTCCAGCTGCAGATGCAGCTCGGCCACCTGGCCGTCTAACGCCTCTATCTTGGTCATGGCCTCCTCCTTCTGTTGACTCTCCATCTCCAGCTGCACCTCCAGGTTGGACACCTTCCCTGAAATCTCTTGCAGCTGGTTGGGAGACACAAAGTCTTTGGGGCTGGAAAAAATAAATAAAATAGAGGAAACGTACAGGTGACGTACCGTTCACGTACAGCAGCTTCAGGGTTCAAGATGGACTATACAGTATAAATATACAGTAGAGATTATACACACCATCACACATGGCAATGACATGAATTAATGCCGCATTTAGCAGTTCAGGAAGAGGGGGGGCTTCACGAGGAGGTGAGGGGGCACAGTTTAGGAGCAGGTTTGCAACCAATGTGTCCAAAATCTTACTTCACTTCAATTCTTCCTCTTTTAGTCCCTCTGGTAGCATTTATTTTATACATCCACCCCTTGTTATTAAATTCATAACATATTTGGGTCTAATTTTTTTCATTACTTTGCAGATATAAAATAAACATAACCAAAACCTTGAAGAAAAATACAAATATTTTATAATTAGAGATGTTCCTCTCACTTTCAGCATGTGCAGACTGCAGGAAGAAGTTGGATCCTACTCAGTGAAAGAAGGAGAGCTGGTGCAGGTGTTTAAATGACATGAACACACTCTGAATAGTAAGATAACTGTCACACATTCTCTCCTGTTTATTAATTCAGTGCCAGCGACCAGAACTCTTCACTGACCGGTCTCCAGAGCTCTGACTCGTCTCCATGTCCACAGACGGCTCATCGGGGATTCCCCAGTGAGAGTCAAAGTCCTCGTCCTCTGTTCAACCACAACACGCATTAATGACCACATCTCACACAGTGCTGCTGTGCAGTTTACACGTGTGTGAACGTGTTCACCTTCTCCCAGCTCCGTCAGACAGTCTGCCTTCCTCTTCCGACTGAAAGGTTCTGCAAAGCTGACGTCCGATGACCCGTCGTCACAGGCAGAGGGATGGGCCAGTCGCAGCATCTTCCCTCCCCATGTGACCCGCCGTTTAGGCATCTGATAACACAACCGGGCTTTCATTATTACTGAGAAAACATAGAGCTGTACTGTACCTCCAGCTTCCCTCCCAGTCACGGTTACCTTCTGGACCAGGACCAGGTTGGAGCTGGTGACCAGCAGCTTGGTCAGGTTCCTGATCCGGTCCTGCTGCTCTCTCTGGAGCTGGTCCTTCTCCTGGAGGAGCAGGGACAGAAAGTCCTTCTCCGTGGCCGTGGCATGAGTGACTCCAGACACCTGAAGGACACGGCAGACGGGTCAGAGTGTAGGAAGGTGTCCCGTGGTGAACCTCTCAGAGATGGGTCCAGTGGGGGGGTGTGGGTACCTCTTGAAGTCGGCGCTTCAGGTCCACGATCTCATTGCGATATCTTTTGAGCAGAGCGCCGTCATCTGACACCTCCGTCACATGGGGGTCATTCTTCATTTTCTTTGCAGTGCTGGCAAACTGAGAAAACAAATATGTTGTAAATCATCATCATCTTGGTCAAAATACAAGAAAAAAAAACACTGAATTTAAAAAGATCAGAAAAATATTATTAAAATCATGTGTTGATTTTACTTGACAAGAAATGTTAAAATAAGGTGGTTCCAGTCTGGAAATAAGTCAACTTTGATAAGTGTTCCAAGGTTGGAAAGAAGTAGAAAATGAAGGTTTTTAGGTTATAGTTGAGGTCAGACTTACAGGATAGTAAAAAATTAATCACGCTGAATATCAGTAAATAATAATAATAATAATGAAATTAAAATGTTCTGCCTGAGAAAGAAGTAGAACATTTCTACTAAAACTAAAAGCAGCTTGGTTTTAAATGTAAATATAAGATGATTGTACTGCGTTAGATATCAGGGTAGTTATGATTGTTATAATAATAATAATAATAATAATAAGAGTATACGGCACCGACCTGCAGAGTGCTGAGGGTCTCTTCCAGCGTGATGGGCGTGATGGTGCAGATGATCACCGTCTTAGCGTTCCCACCCAGAGAGTTCTGCAGGATGCGGGTCAGCTTGCTGTCTCTGTAGTTGGTGTAACCTCTGAGGACAAAGAAACGTCAGCGAATGGAAGCGTGAGGCGTTTAGAAATCAACACGCACTGAATCCATCTAATCTTCTTTGAATAATTTTAATGTATGACAAATCTCTAACAGTAAGTTGATAGCTGGAGTTCAGAATAAAGCCGTCTGAGATTCAAGGCAGGTCAAATCTCTGGTCGTCCCAATCAGCATGTCACTGATTTGTGACACATGCTGACCTTAAAAACCTAAAAGAGGCAATATAAAATAAGTGACATGGTAGAGAAGACAATATAAAAATAGTATAAAATAAATACTATACTCCAGCTATATATAAAATATATAATAGATTACGAAAATGCCAAGTTAAAAAGGTATGTATTAAGACTTCTTTTAAAGGTGTTCAAAGGTGGTGAAGCCCTCAGCTCAGGCCGGCTGTTCCAGAGGACTGTACACACTAAATGCTGCCTCCCCATATGTCTCCGTCCTCACCCTGGGAATCTCTAAAAGGCCGGTGTCAGAGGATCCGAGTGATCGAGAGGCATAAAATAAAAGCATGTCTGACAGGTGATCTGGTGCAAGACCAGAGATTTAAACACGAATAAAAGCATCTTAAAAATCGATCCTAAAACTAACAGGCAGCCAGTGGAGAGACTTAAGGACCGGCGAGATGTGAGCTCTCTACCAGGTCTTAGTTAGTACTCGAGCTGCTGCCTTTCTGTAGCTTGTTTATTTGCTTTCTCAGGTCGGCCAGAAAAGAGAGTGTCACAGTAATCCAGCCTGCTGGAGATAAAAGCATGTACGAGTGTCTGGCTGTGAGAGGAACGGCTGGACTTTAACAATATTTCTGAGGTGATAAAAAGCCTTTTTTGTGATGTTGCACAAATGACAAAGTCTGAGCGACTTTTTTTTTTTAACGTGCAAATAGTCACCTCCTCCATCTCACCCTCAGAGGTCTGAACAGTTTGAGAATAGTCTTAAAGTGTCTTTTTTAGATGCTGCACTTCTGCAGGTTCAGGCTCGAGAACTCGTTAAATTAATGGGATAAGAAAAGTATAATTCAGAGAAGAAATGTTAAGTCATGTCAACACAGTGAATCACCACTGGATGTCCTTTATTTACTCACTTCTGGCTCTCATCAGTCAGTTTCTTCATCACCTGGCCGAGTATTAACAGGCTGCGGTTGATATGACAACCTTCTTTGAATCGTGCGCCTGCGACATTAAGAAGAAAGAAAAAAGATGGATTATTGTAAACCCAGTGGACCAACATGTTATCAGGTCTATAATGAATGTCATGAGGTTTCAATCAATAAGCTCCAGCAGTGTTTGGATTGAACTCCACCGTACCTTCAGCTCCGGTTTGACTCGCTCTCTCAGATCCAGCAAGATCAACCAAATTCTACGAGACGTTAAAAATGACCAAATAATGATTACAACAAAGTTAAAACGAAGACAAACCATACATTTAAAAAAAAAAAAAAAAAAGGAGCTTTTCTCACCAGATGAGACACAATAACAGCTCCATCAGCATTTTCACCCGATGCCGGGTCGCTCCTCTCTCGGCTCTCCAGGATCTAAAGAGAACTTAAACCATTAAAAAACATCCACATTTCACCCGACTCCCAGGTGTTAGTGAGCGCACACTGCGGCGCTGCTTACCATGCGGAAGATGGCGTGTGAGCGGCTGCTGCGCTGGTTCATCTTCGTCTTGCTGTAATGCCGGTTCTCTGTGGAGGCACACGGTGTTCGTTACATGGAGTCTGCAGCGCATACAGTGTCAGAATCAGATCTCAACCTCAGATCTTACTCTCTCCTTTACGAATCCAGGCCAGGGCTTGTGCAGAGGAAGTAATCAGCTCTTCGGTCAGCTGAGCCACGTAGATGTTTTTCTGCAGAGTAATTATCAGCATATAATCACAATCATCATGTCAGACTTTGAAATATGTTACGACGGAGCAAAGACTTCTTTTCATTTTCAGGGTGTTAACTTTAATCAGGTTGCCAATAAAAACAAACATTACTAATACTTTCATGTCAGTGTTTGAGTTTTAGTTAGCTGCACGTGTTGCACACTGAACCTGAAAAGGGATTCGACAGGATCTTGATTTGAGAAAACACCGTGAAGGACCCGCTTACGTTGATGGTCTCGCGGACCTCCAGAGGTTTTCTCTTCCAGCTGTCAACCAGCAGGTCGGTCACAGTCTCATTGTAGATTTCCATGTAAGACACCCTGAGAAGGAACTCCTTCTTTGGAAACTTGGGGTCGAAGAGAAGCAGTGCTTTAGAAATAAACAGTGAGGGACAACTGATAAAAGTCTGACAACATCTGGAGATAAACACATGTTAATTGTTGTTCATGTTAATTGAAAACTATTACTAGAACATGTCTAAAGATAGAGGCTCCTACGGTGGAGGAGTGATGTCACACAAAACATGTGTAATGGAAAAGTTGACTTTCTCTGATAGACTGGAAGCGGGACAAATTCAATGGATTTGGGGAAAAAGATGTATTGTGGTGTGAGAAAGTGTTTGCCCCCTTCCTGATTTCTTATTTTTTTGCATGATTGTCACACTTAAATGTTTCAGATCATCAAACAAATGTAAATATTAGTCAAAGATAACAAGTAAACACAAAATGCAGTTTTTATTATTAAGGGAGAAAAAAAAATCCAAACCCACATGGCCCTGTGTGAAAAAGTGTTTGCTCCCTAAACCTAATAACTGGTTGGGCCACCCTTATAGCAAACACTTGATTGCAGCTGTTGCTGCCAACTTCCAATGAGTCTTTTACAGCGCTGTGGAGGAATTTTGGCCCACTCATCTTTGCAGAGTTGTTGTAATTCAGCCACATTGGAGGGTTTTCCAGCACCAACCGCCTTTTTAAGGTCATGCCGCAGCATCTCAATAGGATTCAGGTCAGGACTTTGACTAGGCCACTCCAAAGTCTTCATTTTGGGTTTTTTCAGCCATTCAGAGGTGGACTTGCTGGTGTGTTTTGGATCATTGTCCTGCTGCAGAACCCAAGTTGGCTTCAGCTTGAGGTCACGAACAGATGGCCGGACATTCTCCTTCAGGATTTTTTGGTAGACAGTAGAATTCATGGTTCCATTTATCACAGCAAGTCTTCCAGGTCCTGAAGCAGCAAAACAGCCCCAGACCATCACACTACCATCACCATATTTTACTGTTGGTATGATGTTCTTTTTCTGAAATGCGGTGTTACTTTTACGCCAGATGTAATGGGACACACACCTTCCAAAAAGTTCAACTTTTGTCTCATCAGTCCACAGAGTATTTTCCCAAAAATCTTGGGGATCATCAAGATGTGTTCTGGCAAAAATGAGACGAGCCTTAATGTTCTTTTCGCTCAGCAGTGGTTTTCGTCTTGGAACTCTGCCATGCGGGCCATTTTTGCCCAGTCGCTTTCTTATGATGGAGTCATGAACACTGACCTTAACTGAGGCAAGTGAGGCCTGCAGTTCTTTGGATGTTGTCATGGGGTCTTTTGTGACCTCTCGGATGAGTCGTCGCTGCGCTCTTGGGGTAATTTTGGTCGGCCGGCCACTCCTGGGAAGGTTCACCACTGTTCCGTGTTTCCTCCATTTGTGGATAATGGCTCTCACTGTGGTTCTCTGGAGTCCCAAAGCTTTAGAAATGGCTTTATAACCTTTTCCAGACTGATAGATCTCAATTACTTTCTTTCTCATTTGTTCCTGAATTTCTTTGGCTCTCGGCATGATGTCTAGCTTTTGAGGATCTTTTGGTCTACTTCACTTTGTCAGGCAGGTCCTCTTTAAGTGATTTCTTGATTGAGAACAGGTGTGGCAGTAATCAGGCCTGGGTGTGGCTAGAGAAATTGAACTCAGGTGTGACAAACCACAGTTAAGTTATATTTTAACAGGAGGGGGCAAACACTTTTTCACACAGGGCCATGTGGGCTTGGATTTTTTTTCTCCCTTAATAATAAAAACCTTCATTTAAAAACTGCATTTTATGTTTACTTGTGTTATCTTTGACTAATATTTAAATTTGTTTGATGATCTGAAACATTTAAGTGTGACAGACATGCAAAAAAACATGGAAATCAGGAAGGGGGAAAACACTTTTTCACACCACTGTATATGTTTTCAACAAGACCGGACTTTGCAAGATAGAGGATGGAGAACCCGTTTGGTTCATCACTGCAGGTGTTAACAGGTTTTAATAATCACTTTCTGTTCGTGTTCCATCCTCTGTTTTATTTCACACTTTTACCTGAAGCAAGATAATTGATTGTTTAAAAAGTGCTTAGAAGGAGAATAATGTATAAGTGTTTACCCAAATTTAAATTGTTAACCGAGTTGTCTAACTGTTTGTAAATAATAATTTACAAAAAAATTGTACGAGATGGAAATTGTTTGCTGAATGTTTAAAAAAAAAAAAAATCAATCACAATAAAGGGAGAATTACAAAAACTAAAAAAGGACTAAACATTGAAACATGCTAGAATGTACTGTGTTTAAAGACGTGATGCCGTTCTTACATTTTTAATGCTCTGGAAGACGTCTTCCACAGCCAGAGGAATGACTCCGGGGATGCGTCCACCCCCCATCATGGTGAAGGTCTTTCCAGAGGACGTCTGCCCGTAAGCGAATATGGTTCCTGTGACCCAAACACACAACCGAAACAAAATAAAAACCCGTGCAGCTGCAGTGATAAAACAATAAAACAACACAGCATGCTTTTTATATTACGTACCATTGTATCCCTCAACAGTGGAGACGACCAGAGGCTTCGCAATGTCCTGATACAGCTGACTGGTCGTTTCATCAGCGGTGAACACTCGATCTGTGAACCACAGAGCAGGAAAACTGAATGCACATCACATTTCTATTAGATTTAATATTGAAAAACACAAGAACGCTGCAGAGCATACCAAAACTGAAACTCTTTGAGGAGTTTCCAGCATCAATCTGATGAATTGCTTTCTCATCAGCTTTCCAAAACAGCTGGGCAGGCTTTGCAGTTTCTTCCCTGTGAAGAGAGACGCGCTCAAGATGAGTGGAAACATCAAGACATCATTAAAAGTTATTAACTTTTCAAATAACAAAAGACAACTAACATGATTTTAGTTACGTTAATTATTCGGTAGCATTAGGTGTCGTAGCTCCTCATTTGAAACTTAACGGCTGCAGGATTAAAAACTCACCTCTTAAGAAGCGGACGGACCCGAATACATACTTTGACAGCCGATTCGTCCGTCATTCTTCCCCCAGTAAGTCCACCGTGAATATGAATGAAACAAAAACAAAGCCCTAAATACTACCGATAAACTAAAAGCTACCGTGTGCAGCAGCTCGTTTCGCCTTTCTCTCGTTTTACTGGCGGCTCGCGACTGACTGCAGATGCTGTGTTTGAAATTCTAGTATTTATCTGATTGGTCAACGTCATCGAGTGGACGGATCTATATGTGGTGGTGGTGGAGGGGGTGAATAGGTTTAGTTTAGGTTGCGATTGCACGTTTGAAAATAAATATTAATTAAAATGTTTGATATCACAAATATCAATGTGAGTGTCTCAAAGCGGGATTTAGTTAGTTTTTTTAAAACAGATTTTTCGCGCTTAAATAAAATAAAGGTGATGTGGCCGCACCCGACCGGTGACACGCACATGCAATTTTTGCCCGAGTGTCGTCATCAAGCCGCGTCAAGCGCGATTAACCAAAAAAAAAAAACCACGAGAAAGTTGTGATGTTGGTAGTTCAGTAAAAGTTGACTGGTTACAGTAATTTAACGAAACGGAGCTGGTTACGAAGATTTTGGCAAAGATTTTCTGACATTCATATCTAACAGCTCGAGACGATACGATTGTTCCTCGAGCCGTTGGGTGTTGCTGCGGACATGTCTCTGTTTCTAATGAACAGGTAGGTTCATAAACTCAGCTAGCACGTGGCTAAGTTAGCATCAGATCAGTGGAACCTTCAGGTCCGAGCCAGATAACCTGAATTTATATCAGACATAAACATGAATAACTATAACTTTTATAAATAAAGATGTTGGAAAAATTACTCATGGGGTTTGGTTCAAAATCAAACACATCGGACATTTTATTCTTGCAAGAAGGAGCAACGACATGCACCGTCAAAGAGAGGTGTCCAGCAGGGCTCGCCCCAGCCGGGCTCTACCCAGCCTGGTTTCCCCCAGCAGTCCTCTCCTCCGCCGTCCTCCTTTGCACTTTCTTCTTTTCTCTCAGGGCAGCATACAGTTGACAAACAGTTGACAGTCACCCCCATTCACTTTGTATCTGCTTTCGTATGGTAATACAGAGTTGGTTGTAGGTCACAAGATAAGGCCACAGGGGAGTCGTCAATTAAATGCGGAAAGAATCACTCGCAAATAAGACAGAAAATAAAGGAAACTTTTCGGAGCCTGCTTGACAAAGAGACTTTCCGGAGCCACAATGCAAACAAGAGGAAGAGACAAATCCTTTTTTTTTTTTTTTTTTTTCCATCAAAAGACTTCCTGATTTTGTCACGTGTGTCATGTCTTGTCCATGTTGTCCCAGGTACCTCGGGGAGGAGGAGGAGGACGGGAGCGTCTCCAAGGAGTCCCGGTCTCAGGCGTTGCTGGCCAAACTGCAGCAGAAGGCCAAAGAGAAGCAGAAGAAGAGTGAAGACCTGCCTGGAGATCATCTGGAGCAGAAGAGACGAGAGGAGCGCCGCAGGAAGAGGACGTCACCACCTGCAGCCGACGACATCAACGAGACGAAGAGGACGAAGAAGAGTGTAAAGGAGAGACCACAGAAGAAGAGTCCATCCGGTGGGTTGTTGTCGCTTTACCTCATGACATGTATGAAACCGAGCTCCTCAAAGGGTTTTGCCGCCTTTCCGTTCCTTGTTTTGGGTTTTCAGCCTGAACCTGGTGAAGCTGACACAGATGTGATGTGACGTCTCTGAGGATCCAGTCTGTGTGTTTGGATTTCAGGCGATCCGGTTGAAACTGTGTCAGAACCTCCTGGGGGAGGAGGAGCGGAGGACACAGGAGGACACAAAGAGGAGGAGGACTCACTAAAACAAAGCTCAGAGACCTCACACTCGGCGCCGGCCGGGTTCACAGTTCTGGGAGGCTTCGAGAGCCGACCGGTCCAGAAGGTGCACTGATCTCTTAGAGAAGAACCAGCAGGCCCGTGTTTCCCTCCACTCACGCTCATCTGTCCACAGGTGAACCGAGTCCTTCCTCAGTGGCTCGCTGAGCCTGATGTCATTCACAGAGACATCAGACGGCACCTTGTCCCCATCGCCGATGTCTCACCGCTGTCTCCTCACATCCTGAAAACATTACACACCCAAGGAATCATGGAGCTCTTCCCAGGTGAAGACACACAAACACACACACATATATGCATATACACACACACACACATGTACACATACATACATACACACACACTTCATTGGAATCATTTGAAACTGACACAAATAATCAGTTTGTTTCGTATTTAATACAAATCAGAATTTTCTTTTGATTTTTGATTCAACAGAATATTTAAAATAATAAAACCCAAACTGACCTTTGACCTCTTCTCCTCAGTGCAAGCGGAGGTGATCCCCGCCATCTTGGAGAGTGCAACGCAGGGCCTGCTGATTGGACGAGGTGGCTACAAGCCCAGAGACATCTGTGTGTCAGCCCCGACGGGCAGCGGCAAGACGCTTTCATTTGTCATACCTGTTGTCCAGGTGAGCTGCCACCATGTCTGGTAAATATGTAACATATCCATAAGATAACTCAGACTCTCCACAGGATGTACAAACAGCAGTGATGATGATGATGATGATCATGATGATGATGTGTTACAAACATCTATGTGTTAGTCCCGACCCGTCTTGTAATGCCACTTTGTACCAGTAGAGGTGACAATGAGTCATTGTAGCGTTCGGTCTGCTCTCAGTACAACATCAGAAGAAGTTGTATTTGGATCACAGACTGAATATAAGTCGTTGCTTCCAGGTCTGAAAAATGGTTCCGATGCAGAAGTGTCTTAAGCTGCAATACCACAGAGTGCCACTAGAGGTCGGCTCCAAAAAGCCTCCAGCTCCATAGACTCCCATTCAACTTCTCTCATCAAATACAAAGTGAATAAAATGTGTCCATCAGTTATCTCGGTGTTGTTAGCTAAAGTCACTCCTTCTTCTTAGTTTTCTGGAGGTCCATCTGAAAATAATCCCTCATTCATTAGAAAAGAAGATTCAAAAAGACCTGTTTTTGGGGGCATGTCTGTTTGATTGACAGGCCTGTGGTGCAGTCAGGTTACAGCTATCGGTGGGCGGGACGTAGTATATTCAGGTTTTCAGTCAGATCCACCGCTGGCTCCTCCCCCAGCTCGTCCAAATATGGTCACTTCCTGCTCCAAACCGCTCCGAAGTAGCAAGATGGTGACGGACAGAATCTGAACTGGAGGCTTCATAATGTTCATAAACCAACGGGTGAAGTCACTGATGGTTGACGGTTGGTCAAAACAAATTAATGACAGGCACCAGTTAAATTAAAAAAAAATCAAACTAATAACTACCAGCAGGACCAGAACACAACATTAGACACCCTAGTGACTCTCCGTCGCCCCCTCCTGTACAGAGCGGTATTACAGGACATACTACACCTTTTAAGCGGTGCGGGTGGAGGCCCTGCTGCATGTGTGAGGTGAAGATGTTGTTCTCCGTCAGGTGCTGATGGAGCGAGTGGTGTGTGAGGTGCGGGCGCTGGCCGTGTTGCCGACCAAAGAGCTGGCCCAACAGGTTAGAGCCTTTCGACCAATCAGCACTTAGGCTTTGAACCGCACATGCCGCTCACTCACACAGACGTTCTCCTGCGCAGGTGTACAAAGTGTTCTCCTGCTACACCGAGGGAACCGGCCTGAAGGTGGTGATGCTGGCTGGGCAGAAGTCCTTCGCTGCAGAGCAGGCCTCATTGTCAGAGCTCAGGTGAGACCCGAAACACCTGGAACAGTCAGCCATGTTGAAGTCCTTCTCACAGGTGTTTTTTTTACCTGCTGGAGAGAGAACAGAACCAGAACATCATTCAGACCTGAAGAACCGGGTTTAACCAGGACAGACAGACGTCCTCTACAGGTGTCCCCTCAGCACACGTCTCCCTGGACAAACACAAGCTCACTTTTATCTGATTGGTTGTCTTCCAGAGGGGGCGTGGCTCGCAGCCTCGCTGACATCATCGTGGCCACTCCGGGCCGACTGGTCGACCACATCAACAAGAACTCGGGCTTCTGTCTGGAACACCTCCGGTTCCTGGTGAGTCCTCTCACCTGTCTGTCCTCTCACCCATCTGCTGTCCTCTCACCCGTCTGCTGTTCTCTCACCTGTCTCCTGCGTCAGATCATCGACGAGGCCGACAGGATGATTGACAGCATGCACCAGTCCTGGCTCAGTCAGGCGGTGAAGGCCGTGTACAGACCAGGAAGTGGACCAGAACCTGGGTCCATGTTCAGGAGGACGGTGCCGGCACACATCACAGCAGCCAGGTGAGTCTGAGGGAGTCCTGCAGGACAGGTTTGACTGTAGACTGATGATGATGATGATGATGATGACGATGATGAAGACCTCGGTACCTCTTCCTCCTGTCCGTCTCCTCAGTCTGTCCCCTCCTCAGGTCCCGCTCCAGAAGCTGCTGTTTTCCGCCACACTCACTCAGAACCCGGAGAAGCTTCAGCAGCTCGGCCTCCACCAGCCCAGACTGTTCAGCTCCGCCCACTCCAGCACCACACCGGAGGCCGCCACCCAGAAACCAGACCGCTTCGACTTCCCCGAGGGTCTGACAGTAAGACGTGACCTTTGACCCCTCTGGCAGTGCAGGCTAACTGGTGAGTGTGTCTAACTCTCTGTGTCTGTAGGAGTATTATGTTCCCTGCACACTGAGCAAGAAGCCCCTCCTCCTCCTGCACTTCATCCTGAGGATGAAGCTCCGCCCCGTCCTCTGTTTCACCAACTCCAGAGAGACAGCACACAGGTGGGCGGAGCTCTTCACACACTCATCACATCTGTATACTTCCAACTGTCAGACTGCATAGACTTCACCTGTCTCCTCCTGTCTCCTCCTGTCTCCACCTGTCTCCACCTGTCTCCTTTCAGGCTCCACCTGCTGCTGCAGCTGTTCGGTGGTGTTCAGGCTGCAGAGTTTTCCTCCCGTCTGTCTCCTGCAGAGAGGAAGAGGACGCTGAGGGACTTTGAACAGGGCAAGCTCCAACTGTGAGTCTGTGTGTGTGTGTGTGTGTGTGTGTGTGTGTGTGTGTTTTTGTGTCCCTTCCCTGCTGTGTGTGTTAGATATAATCTGCGTTGTCCTCCTGAAGGTTGATCAGCACCGATGCAGCTGCCCGAGGCATCGATATCAGCGGGGTCAAATATGTGGTGAACTACGACGCACCGCAGTACGTCAGGACGTACGTCCACAGGTGAGCTGTCCATCATGTCTTCAGGTGGAGTCTGTCTCCATCAGCAACATCGGACTGACACTGTGTCCCCGCTCCTCTGTCTCTGCTCAGGGTTGGAAGGACGGCGAGAGCAGGGAAAGCTGGCCTGGCCTTCACCTTCCTGCTGAGCGTACAGGTAGGATCCATTACAGGTGAAAGGTCTGTGAGAAGTGTCGGGTGTCTACAAACTGTCCACTGTCTGTCCCTGCTCAGGAGAAGAACTTCCTGCAGATGGTGGTGGACGCAGGAAGTCCCGGGATTCAGAAGCAGATGGTGAAACCGCAGAACCTCAAGAGTCTGGAGGTCCAGTATGAAAGAACCCTGCAGGAGCTCGCTGATGTCATCAAGGTACCACCTGACACACCTGAGAGCACGATGACGGACAGGGAACCAGCTGTTATTAAACCTGAATTAAACCAGCTGTTATTAAACCAGCTGTTAATAAATCATCTGTTATTAAACCTGAATTAAACCAGCTGTTAATAAATCTGCTATTAAACCTGAATAAACCAGCTGTTAATAAATCATCTGTTATTAAACCTGAATTAAACCAGCTGTTAATAAATCATCTGTTATTAAACCTGTTTCTCTCTACAGGGTGAGAAAACCAAACAATGAAGCAGCACTGGAGTTCTCCTCTGAGCTGACATCAGCGGGATGGGACACGTGTGTGTGCGTGTGTGTGTCCTGTTGGAGAAATATTCTGAAAAGACACTGATGATGTCAGAATAAATAAATATTAAACATCTCATGAGTTTGACTCGTCTCATAAACACTGATTATCAGTCTTCACTGTATTATTAGGAGGGGGGGGGACCTCCTGCAATGAAATTAAAAAGTGTTAACACATGGTGAAGTTAATCGTATTTTTGAAAAGGCTGGCACTAGATTGGATCAGAGGGAGGGACACACTGCCTGATTGGTTATGTTGAGGTTAAGCTTAAGAACCAGTTGAAGTGAAACAACCAATCAGAGGCTCGTCCCTCCGACTGATCCAATGTCACTGTTCAGCTGCTCTGCTCAGTCTGATGTCAGAGTTCTGTTGGGAGGTCCAAAATAAATCAGAGCTGCAGACGGTGGTCATTTTTATTCTCCATCAATGATGGTGAAAAAAAACTGTCCCAAGAGGACATCCCCTCAGGGACCGTCTTCGATGGACAACGGTACAAGACAGAAGAGCTTCGCGTCCATCCAGTGGACATCCGGAGTGTGTCCAACCTGTGCACTGGTCACGCGCACGCACGCACACACACTGTGTCTCTATCTCAGTGAGACATCAGTCCCACTTGGATGTCCTCCTCCTCATGTGTCTCTCCCCCTGGCTGTCGACTGTCTCGTACAGCTGCTGGTCGTTCTCCTTCATGGCGTGCAGGTAACCAAGGTAACCGACACACAGGGTGATGGTCACCAGGCCGAACACCATCACAGGCTTGTTCTGAGGACAGTCATCAGATTCATGTTTATGTTTCACAGCTGTCAATTATCAAACAGCTGTGATGATGATGATGATGATGATGAAGAGTCTTACCGGTTTGACGAAGAGTTCCGGGTTGAAAGCTCTGAACAGGGTGCTGGTCTGAGCCCCTCGCAGCCCCTGCGTCCTGAAGCCTTTCTCCCCGGGACTCGGGTTCCCTTTTGCAGCCTCTTTATCCGCCATGTCGGCTCGAGCCACCGCACACGGAGCTGCTGGGAGAAGAAGTCTTGATGAAGGTGAGAAAGATGATCGCAGCGCGGACACTAAACTGTCAGACGGAGCGCGGCCATGTTGACAGACGAGTGTGAAGAAGAGAGTGACGGAGAGGGTTTGTCGGGTCACAGCGCCCCCTCCCGCGGTGAGGAGGGTGTTGACATGAACAACAGCGGAGGAAGAGGAGGATTTTATTAAACTGAGAAATACTTTTTACTGTGGAAAGGAAAAAACATAAAAACAAAAAAAAGATTAATAACAGTTACTCAAACCCAAAGTAGTTTATCTTTAATCTGCTGCTCGTGTATCTTGATGAAGTGCAGAAACACTGAAGCACATCAGACACATTTCAATGGGGAATCTTCACTGTGATTAATGATAACTGTTCTGTCCACCAGAAGACGTGTCTGCTTCAGATGGAGGTCACAGCAGTTCACTTCGAGGGTTTAGGTCTCTGCACAATGTGGGCGGGGCCACTCAGGCTAAGGGCGGGGCCACAGTGTGTGTAATGTTTGTAGGGGATGCTCTCTCTGTGACACTTTTCTGTCAACACCACAGACTGTATGTAAAAGAGTTCGTATCTTCCAGGTCCGAAAAATGAGATCGATGCAGAAGTGCCTTAAACTGCAATACCACCGAATGCCACTAGAGGTCGGCTCCAAAAAGCCTCCGGCTCCATAGACTTAATGGAGCACATCACAAGATGCTACCAGTGAATTTATATTTCCGGTTGTTCCTTCCTGACTGATGACTTTAGCTTCAGAGCTGCTGGTTGGTTTCTGGGGGATGTGATGACATCATCATGTATTGGGGGGGTCAGTATGGGCCCATCAGTACATTTGTGTCCCCGGCCCTTCAGGAAGTTGATCCAGCCATGATGAGGGTGGAGACACTAGGAACACAGGAGAGGCTCATATGTTTTATTCATCCAGTAACATGATCCCTCCTCTCATCAAAGATACATGGACCGGTCCAGGAGAAGCTGACCCACACCTGCTGCTTTGTGTATGTGTCGTCGTCCCCCCCCCTCCCGCCTCCCGACACACAGGAAGCACACAGTATTTGCATTATCCAGGTGCCGTGTGTGTCCACGCCCACTGCCTGTCCCCCAGGTGATCTGGAGGACATCGCAGAGGACTGGAAACAGGCAGGTGAGAACACACTGCTGCTTCTGGTTCTGAGATACCGAGCGGTACCGAGCAGGCAGCACCGGCTGTCACCAAGGAGAGACACCACCACAGGTAAGTCATCTGTCACCTCTGATTCATGAGACATAGGAGTCTGATCTCCGAGGCAACCACCATAAGATCAGATCAGATAAGAATACAGGTAGGAAAAGAAATACAAATAAACATGCACTGAAAAATAATTTAAGAAAAACTGTTAAGAAAAAGCTATATACACAAAATAAATAAATAAATACTACATTGTAGGTGATAAAAAAAAAAAAAAGTATTGTTAAATGTAAATTCAGACTGAGTCGGTGCATCCTGATACTCATCAGATTCTCTCACCTGGTAACCGGGTATATAGTGTAATCACCTGGTAACCAGGTACATACTGTAAACACACTTGTTACTGTGTTGTAACAGTGAAGGAAGACGTGAATCCCTGATGTTCAGATATGATACCAAACATCTGTGTTCAACGTGCAGGACAACAAACATCCATCCATCCAGGCACAGAACAACCAGTCCGTTGAAACCTGAAGTCATTTTAAGATGTGGAAATGAGCTCCAGTGCAGCTCTGCTTCACAGAATCTGTCGACCCAGGTCCTGTCCAGTCAGCTGACCCGGGTCGGACGTGGTGGATGTTTCTAATTCATGTAGTTTATGATCCATTTTTTTTACATGGTTCATACCTGACAACATTTAGGTTTCAAAGCACACAACAAACATAATTTTCCATTAATAGTTATTATCTGTGAACATAATATTAATAGTGTTTGTGTTCTGAGTAGCAGATAGGAGCAGAAACACTTCGGTCAAACTCTGATTACATCTACAGACAGATTCGGGTTTTTTAGGTGCTGACACTGCAGTTTGACTTCAGTTTATTCAGCAGTGAACCGGTCTGACAGCACAGAGCAGCTGCACACACACACACACACACACACACACACACACACTGAACACAATGTCATCCTGTGTGACTGCAGCCTGAATCAACAAGTGTGTGTGTGTGTGTTTTAAAGACAGCCAAGATGACAAACACACACAAGTCGATCCATGAATGATGATTATTCATGATGAAGTTTGAAGGTCATTTTATTTACAGGAGTTTCCTGAGAGAAACAACACGGTGTTGACAAAGTGTTGACAGGTGGGACTGTTGGAAATAAATATCTACAACTCCACGAGGTCGTCACCTGGAACAGTGTAGAGTTCAGAGAGTCTATTAAAGCACCAACTCAGCACCGTACAGAGGAACAACTGTTGATGTTGTTCTCTAACTATTGATGTTCTCTGATTGTTGATGTTGTTCTCTAACTGTTGATGTTGTTATCTGACGGTTGTTGTTATCTAACTGTTGATGTTGTCCTCTAACTGTTAATGTTGTTCTCTCTGACTGTTGACGTTCTCCAACTGTTGTTCTGACTGTTGATGTTGTTCTCTGTTGATGTTGTTCTCTCAGACTGATGTTATTCTGTAACTGTTGATGTTGTTCTCTGACTGTTGATGTTCTCTGAATGTTGATGTTGTTCTCTGACTGTTGATGTTGTTCTCTAACTGTTGATGTTGTTATCTGACTATTTTTGTTATCTAACTGTTGATGTTGTCCTCTAACTGTTAATGTTGTTCTCTGACTGTTGACGTTATCCAACTGCTGTTCTGACTCTTGATGTTGTTCTCTGTTGATGTTGTTCTCAGACTGATGTTGTTCTCTGACTGTTGATGTCGTTCTCTAACTGTTGATGTTATTCTCTAACTGTTCTCTAACTGTTGATGTTGCTCTCTGACTGTTGATGTTATCTGTTGATGTTGTTCTGTTGACGTTGTTCTCTAACTGTTGATGTTATTCTCTAACTGTTGATGTTGTTCTCTGACTGTTGATGTTGTTCTCTCAGACTGATGTTGTTCTCTAACTGTTGATGTTGTTCTGACTGTTGATGTTGTTCTCTGACTGTTGTTGTTCTCTGACTGTTGATGTTATTCTCTCAGACTGATGTTGTTCTCTGACTGTTGATGTTATTCTCTAACTGTTGATGTTGTTCTCTGACTGTTGATGTTATTCTCTAACTGTTGATGTTGTTCTCTAACTGTTGATGTTGTTCTCTGACTGTTGATGTTGTTCTCCGACTGATGTTGTTGTTCCCTCCCATTACTGCTGCTCTGCTGTGACAGATCGGAGGAAGATGAACTGGGGTTTCCTGGAGAGCGTCCTGAGTGGAGTGAACAAGTACTCCACTGCGATCGGACGCGTCTGGCTGTCGGTGGTGTTCCTCTTCAGGATCCTGGTGTACGTGGCGGCGGCCGAGCAGGTGTGGAAAGACGAGCAGAAGGACTTTGTGTGCAACACGCAGCAGCCGGGCTGCGAGAACACCTGCTTCGACCACTTCTTCCCCATCTCGCAGGTTCGCCTGTGGGCCCTGCAGCTCATCATGGTGTCCACCCCATCCCTGCTGGTGGCGTTGCACGTGGCCTACAGGGAGCACCGCGAGGCCAAGCACAAGAGGAAACTGTACCTGGACAAGGGCAGCATCGACGGAGGCCTCTTCTGCACCTACACTGTCAGCCTGGTCTTCAAGACGGCCTTCGAGTTGGGCTCGCTGCTCGCTTTCTACTTCCTGTACAACGGCTTCGAGGTGCCCATCCTGCTGAGGTGCAGCCAGAGTCCCTGCCCCAACACGGTGGACTGCTTCATCGCCAAAGCCACAGAGAAGAAGGTCTTCCTGTATATCATGGGCTGCACCTCCATCCTGTGCATCGCCCTGAACCTGGTGGAGCTCCTGTACATCGTGTGGAAGCAGTGGTGGAAGTGTTTCAGCAAGCGCTACGCCCCCGTGAAGACGGCGACTGTCAGCCGCAGCCCGCCACCCATTTCCATCATCAACGAGTTCACCTCAGCTGAACCCGCAGCACACACACAGGTCTGCAGCTCAGAGCCCGAACCCGCAGCTGCAAACCCGCCCGACCAGTCCTGATGGGCTGGGACTGGCCCACACACGGAAACCATAGGGACAGAATAGTTCAACATAAAAAAATATTCTTTATGGGACACTTCAGCCTGTCAGTATGAAGTGAAGCGATTTGGTGAGTTAACTTAAAATTAAGTCTTACGTTTTGTAATACCACTTTGGAAGTTAGGAGGCGATAGTGAGTTTCGTATGTTTGCATTTCAAAGTTGACATTTTTATGAACTAGAGTTTATCTACAAATAAAGTGACCTGGGTATATCAGTCTATGTTTATGTTGTAGTTTGGTAATCTCCATTTTATAAAGGCCTTCATAAAAAACAACAACAAAAAAAACCAGGCAGTTAAACCATCATGTTTTTGTGTCAACAGTTTGTGATGTCATCAGCTCCATTTTAAATTGTCCAAACATTTGACCTCTGACCTTCCACACCACGCCGTCATACACAACCTTGGACTAACAATCTGACACGTTGGACCTTTAAAAACACAGCAGGGAACATTGAACAACGTAATTACAAAATACTGATGAGCTTTTAATTTGAGTTCATTTGTTTTTAACAGTTTAAATAAATGTCAGAAAATCATTTCCATCTCCGTGTTCATGCAGCGGCTCCAGAACAAAGTGGTACCTTCACCTCAGTGGTTGTAAAAATAACAGTTTAATAGTAAGACTGCTGGTGGCAGTGGGTGATTTCAAACTATTTACACCACACACAATGATCAACAGCTGCAAATCACAAACACAACAGAACAATCAGTTTCGTAGTCCGTTAGTGTCCAAGTCCCACGGGGATAATTAAGACACCAGAAGCTGATGTCGGATTTTATCTCAAAGCAAAATGTTTTTGAATTTATAGTCCGTAAATAAAAACGTGCTTTACATTGTTCTATAAAAAAAGACAAAACGTGTACACATATCACCCAATAACTCAGAACCACTTCCTTTTAATAACCAGGTGTATAAAAAACTTCATGTGGGGAACCAGTCTGGAGCAGATTCAACTCATTCAAGTCCTGAGATTCTGCTTTTAAAAAAACACCAGTTACTCATATTTATCCAACAGCACTGCAGGCTGCATGTCCTGCAGCTGTTTCAACATAAGGTTGGTGACCCCTGAAAAGGCCGCGTCGAGGTTTATTCGAACCTTACTAAGTGACCTGACATTCTGAGGGTTGCTGAACCTGACGCAGGTGTGTTTGGTGTTCAGGCCGGACGAGCTCCTCCATGTTTCTGCCACGGTGACCTTCCTCATCAAGGAGTGCTCAGATTTATTCGATTGTTCCAGGAACTTTAAGAAGGACATTTCGAATCCCATTGGTTTAAAGGAGGCCAGTGGGGCGCTCTGCTCGGTCCTGTCCTCCGGCACCACGGCGGGGCCCGACGAGTCCGACTCGTCGTCCCTGCTGTCGACCACGTCAGTCTTGGTCGTGCGTGGAATTTTCTTGCGTGTTACTATTTTTCCGACAAGTTTTCGTGGACGTCCTCGTTTGCGTTTCAGCACCACGGAGCCGTCGGAGCTTTCATCATTTGATAGTTTGCTGTCGAACAGTGTGGCGGGGATCCCTGCTGAGGTCCTCCTGCGCAGGACGGGCCTGGAGTAGCCGTACTCCCCTCCGTCCTGGCCGGGGTCGGCCGTCATCTCGCTGTCGGACAGGTCCGACGTGTTGTCGGACTTGGAGTCGTCGCTCCTGATGGAACGACTCTTCTGCTTGGGGAACTTTTTGCAGAATATGAAGCGGCTCCTTTGCTGTTCCAGGTACTTCTCCGACAGTCCGTGTCCCACGTAATGTTTCAGTAAGCTCCGCTCTGACTTCATGACCGACTCGCAGCCCTTGATCATGCAGGGGTATTGTAGTGGGAACTTCTTGGTGCACATTGCAGATGCCTCAACTTTAGATTTCAAGGACGGGTTTCCAAATTTAGCCCAGTGGCTTTTCTTGGATTTGCTGACCTTCTTTGTGTCACTCATCCTCAACAGGAACTTTTTATTGCTCTCGATGTTTTCTTTGCCATTACTCGTTTTAGTAATCTGGTAATGCAGAGCCTTTGAGTTCTGTTTCGCCCCGTCTTCTTTTATCTGTTGGGTTTTTAGTTTAGACTCGTACAGGTCCTGATGCTTCTTCATAAAATGTCTGAGCATGTTTGACTTTGTGGCGTAAGTTCGGTCACAACCTTCAATTTCACACTTGAAAGAACCATTTAACTGTTCGGGTTTGGACAGCTTTATATCTTTATGCTGCTGCTTGACATGCCCGACGTACTTCCAGAAGGCAGAGAAAGATTCAGTACATCCCTGGTGGCCACAAGCAAACTTGCCGACTTTGATGCCGGACAGAAGGTTTCCGACCTTCTCCATACTGAGTTCATGTAACTGAAGGTAATGCAGAAAAAGGTTGGGCACTTCTTGGAAAACACAGCAGCAGTCTTTGACTTGGCACCTGAATTCAGACAGCTGAGGGAAGTCGGCCTCGGGCTCCTCCTCGTTGTGCTCCGTGACTTCGTCTCCTGCCTCACTCTGGTCCTGCTCCTTGTTCACCTCCAGCGCCGACAGAGCCGACTGGTGAACGGCCCGGTAGTGGAGGATCAGATTGTGCTGGATGGTGAAGGCGGCCACGCAGCCTTGATGAACGCAGCGATACGGCCGGTACGGACTCATGCCGTCACCCGAGTTGGGCTTCTTCTCTGGGGTCTTCTTGGAAACGTCGACACTCGGCTGAAGTACCGCCTGCCTGTTCCCAGCAGGATGTTTGTTCAGAGATGGAGGAGTGGCAGACAGAGGCTGGGAGAGAGGAGCCGACACTAAATGCTGTCCCAGTGCATGCTGAGCAGGAACACCGGGCAGGTTCCTGTGCTGCTCTGCTGCCATCCCTGCTGGTCCAGACTGAAAACCCGCTGTGGAGGTCTGGACCTGCACCGGAGGAGTCACCGCTTTGTTGTGCATGGGAGGGGCTGCTAAGTTGTGAACGGACTGGTAGTGGGTACGAAGGTTGGAGTTACGGGTGTACGACTTACTACATTTCTGACACTTGAAAGGAGCATACTGGCCGAACCTTTTTTTGACCGCATTGACCATCTCCACATTGTAGTTGTGAGTTTTGGAGAGGTGTCTCCAAAGTGCGTCGCTGGACTTGGAGCTGAATGTGCAGTTCTCTTTCTCGCAGGCAAACGGCTTGATCAAGATTGAAGTCAGAGAGCTGAGAGACTCGATGTTTGGAGATCCCGTGTGGCTGTTGGTCAGAGTGCTGTTTGACCTCATGGAAGCTGACATCTGATCAGATATTTCTCTGAGCAAGTCGAGACGTTCAAAAGCACTTTGAATTTCTGTCATACACTGCTGCTGGCTGGCTGATAACTGAGCGGGTTCAGGATCTGGATCATTGAACACAGTAACCGGGCTCAGCACCTCCTGCTCTGGCGTTGCGCTCTCCCTGAAACAAGTGAAGCTCTGTCTGTTTAGGAGTCCTTCAATTTCAAAAGACGGTTCTGGGACAATTACTGAATTTTCTTGAAGGACTTTTCCTTGACTAGCTGACTCACTCTTCGCATCACAAGACAATTGAAAAGCGAAATTACTGGCAGGACTACAGGTTGGGCCGAAGGACATGGGACTGGGAACCTGGTCGGTGTTAGCAGAATGACAAATGCTGTTCCTGCGTTGAAAGTCGCCGGCTAAAATCTGCTCACGCAATCTCTTTTTAACGTCTTGCTCGGTGGTGTTTCTTTGCATCTCGGCCCACTGGCCACTTGTTGCCGGACTGAGCTGACAATCAGGTGACAGCCTTTGTGTCACTGGGTTTGAATCTGTATCTGGTGTCTGAATGGTGGCCTCGGAGTGATACCCTTCGCTGAGGATGTCCCCTGGAGGTAGGTGGTTTGACACAGCGCTGCCTGGAACGACGGACGAAGGAGTTTCTGTGAGGATTTGGGAAAGAAGCGGGTTGGGGAATTCACCTGCAGCAAATGTATTAATGCCCGGCCGAGGATAGTGAGATGTACTATACGAGTTCCCTTCTCGCTTCGGCTGGACGTTTTCTGTGTGCTGTATTACCGAGCTGCCCGGGAAACGCTCAGCAGCTCCGTAGGGAACACAAGGGTTCTGAAACAACGTCTGGTGGGCGGCCGTGTGCACGAAGAGATCAGACAAGTTGGACTCGGTCATAATTTGTTTGAGAATATCATCATTAGACTTACTGGTCTCGTATGGTAGCAGGTTATCTTGTGGATAATGAGGGGCGCAGTAACCTTTAGCAGCTGCAGAAGCGCTTGACACCGACTGACGAGGCTTCTCCTGATACACGGCAGCCGAGTGATACGACAGCTCTGGCTCAGAGGTGTTCACCGTCTGCTCTGAATTGAGAAGATCAAGAAATGAACTCGGCAAGTCCGTGTTCAGCTCGGACTCTTCGTACGGTTTGCAGATTGTACGCTTGGACAAGTGGCCTCCGAGGGATTTAGGACTGTTAAACTCTCTGAAACATCTGCGACAAACAAACTTGCCATCCTTGATGATCGCTGGCCATTTAGTCCTTCTTTTTCTGGCTTGTTTTTGCATCTCCAGGTTGTCCTCGGAGATGACGGAGCCGTCGTGAGGGTGAGGGTGGGCGTTACTGCTTTTGGGGTTCACACTGTCTGCAGAGGGAAGATTACACTGCACATGATTCTGCATTGTCTGTGTCTTTTCTGGCATCTTGGAAGTGGAGACTAAACTGTTTTGCATCTGTGATATATACGGTGGAAGAGCTTCTACTTGATGTGGCGCTTCCTTCGCACCACTAATATATGAGGGAAGAACTGGCTGAGGCCTACTGTCCATATGTGACGGCTGCAGTGACTCTGCTGGTCTGTTCATCACCGAGCTCATCATAGAGCACGATGGGACGCCGAGTGGCAGAGCAGCACCGGCAGAGTCCACTTGTGGCATCACCGGCAAGTTAGAAGGATAAACTTGGGAAGAACCACAGTTATGAATTTGTTCACCTCCAGCGACCGAGTGCCAGTTTTGATTGGTTGAAACCTGGGACTGTGCTGGTACTGGACTTCTATCACTTCCTAACTGAGAAAGAACGATGGGATTCAGAACGTTTTCCATCAGTAGAGAACCGTTGTGGTGGTGGGCAGATGAGGAAAGCGAATGTAGGGCAGCGTAGTTGGTGCTCGTACCCGTGTTAGTGTAAGGAGGGGACTGGATGACATTCTGCCTGTGAACTCCGTGAACCGGTCCTCTGTTGGCCTGCTGGTTCTGAAGCAAGGACATGGGGCCGAGATGCCCGACAGACGGGCTCGGCGCCGGAGCGTACGTTATCTTGATTTTAGTCCGAGCGACTTTCCATTGCTCGTAGAACTCTGCATGAACTGCTTTCATGTGCTTGGTCACACTTCTGTAGGAGCTGTAGTGCCTTGTGCACGTTTCCAGTGCACAGTGAAAGCGCTCCCTCAGTGGGGGAGGGGGGCCGGTGCTGAGGGGGGACGTTACGGAGTTCTCGGGCCGGTTCCCAGTTAGCTGCTGAGGGTTTACTAGCGGTGACAGTGACTGGGACATTGCTGGCTCTATAGAGTTCTGCGGCAGCGGTGCAGCTAACAGGTTACTACCACACATTGGCTCTTGCTTTACTGGCAGAGATAAGTTGTGGTCAGAGTTGTAACCAATGGTTTCAGTACTGAGATTACTGGGGAACATTTGTGGCTGGCTGTGTAAGACGTTACCTAAACCTGCTTCAAATGGAGGTACCGGTTGATTCTGGTGAGGCGGTCTCATGTAATTAAAAGAATGAGCACCTGAATCCTCTCTGTCCCTGTTAGGTTCAGAAAAGTGGGAATGCACCGACTGGATGACTGAATTATTTAAACTCTGCGTCTGATGAGAGGAAAAAGTCGTTTGCGGTTCAAGTTTGACTCCGTATTGCCCGAAGGCCTCCACGGGTTCTTGAGAAGATCTCAGCGAACTGTCGACAAACACCGGCGGCCGGTCATCCTCCGGATTAACAGCACTTTCAGTGTTCCAGTTCTCCTGGGAATCCTCCTGTTTAGGGGTCAACTGACCGGAAAGCATTTGTTCGATGAGTGAGGGGCCGGGTTGCATATTTTGTGAAGTGTGTTCAGACGATGAACTTTCCTCCTCTTGAGCTTCGTGCTTCTTCTGGTGCAAATCCAGCTGCTGCTGTGAATGGAAAACATTCCCACAGTCCACTGCTCTACACGTGAAGGTTTTATAATGCTGTGCCTCGTGTTCGTACAGTTTGAAGGCCTCGCTGAAAATTTTCCCACAATTTGCAAACATGCACCGGGCCTTAAAAAACGAATGTGATCTCCTGTGCATGAGGAGCTCAGTGTTGGACAGGAAGCTTGCCTTGCAGTTGAGCTGGATGCAGATGTACGGCTTCACACCACAGTGGACCTGCAAGTGATCATTGAGGTGAGTGACGCTAACAAAGTGGCGGCGGCAGTACTGACAAACAACCTTTTTGCTCTGCATTTCCAGGAAAGTCTTTGCCTCCTCGTTGTCTCCGTGAGCTCTCACATGTGCAATGAGATTCTTGAAAAATTTGAAACTCCTCTTGCACTTTCCAACAGGACACACGTTGTTGTCACTGCTCTCACTGTTGCACCTCGCCACTCTGGCGTGAATGTTGGGAGTCAACGCCCCGTTCTGCTCGGAGGAATCTCCGTTTTCATGAGGTTCATTTTGTGTTTTGGCCTTTAATGCTTCAAAAACAGGAGCGGCTGTTTTCGGGTTGGACAGTTTCTTGTTTGTTTTCATCGCAGTCAGTCTTTCCTTGCACGACTGTTTCACATGTGACGTGACGTGGGGAATGAAGGAGTCTTTTGAGGTAAAGGTTTGAGCACATATTGGGCAGGTGTACACTCCGTTGCTTAGATGAGTCTGTGCATGGCGTACAATCCTGTGACCGAGGAACTCCTTGTCACATAGCACGCAGTATTGCATGTAGGCCTGCCAGTTTCTGAATCTGGCAGATATGAAACCCTTTTCCCTCAGTTTTTTCATCTCTCGGTTCTTCTGCTTCCTGTCGGTGACATCTTTAAGTTCATAAGTGCCGCTGACTAAGTGGTCCGGGGGATTATTAAAGTCCATCACACTCAGGAGGTCTTCCTCTTCCTCAGGACTCTCAGTATCATTAAGCAGGTCAATGGAGGACACTATCGATGCTTCCTCGCCCATTAACGCCAGGCACTGACGCTTGAGTGCCTTCCAGTCCCAGAACTCGGGGTCAAAGGGCCACAAGGTTTTGAACACCAGCAGGAGCTCGCAGCGCAGCGAGTTGGGAACAGGCATGTTCTGCTCCTCTAGTTTTTGGTCTGGTTCATTGTAAAGAGTTTCCACAGCGTAGTAGGAGTCCACCGTGGGCTCCAGGAGGAACTCCGTCAGCTGACAGGCCCGCTTCACTTCCAGGTCCGTGGGAAGCAAACAGGAAATAGTTTTACACACAGTGGCTTTTGTGTTTCCGTCGTCCGATTCCATTCGGAGAGCCCTTATGCACATCTCGACGCACACTGGAAGGCCAACGTGGTCGATCTAAAAAACAAAAACAAACAACCTGAATCATTTAAGACTATTCATTTTTAGACAACAGTTTAAACAATGCAGGGTTATCCACTGTGTGACAAAGTGATCAACATAAGACTGCTGACTTCACATTAATGCCACCATATATACGAAACCACGTTTGAAATTAAAAAGATTCTAAATAGTGGGAAACTATGTTGGAGATTATAGGAACACGTGCTAGTTGACGCCAGCTCGGTGTCTACTGACCTCTGACTGGATGACCTTGATGAGGAACAGAATGTGGTACACAGTTTTGGAAAGTAAAGACATCTGGCGGCATCTGTCGAGGAAGGCCTGCTCCAACGGCTCCAACCGCTTCAGCAGCTTGCTCCAAAACAGAGTGAGCTCCCTGGTTACGAGAAAGAGACAATTCATCGTCCAGACACTTCATGAACTGATGAAACCATCAGTTAATTGTACACCCAGTAGGTGTGAAGCAGCCCCACACGCCTTTTTATGAGGGGTTTCTTTTTTATAAAACGCTGTAGGGATTTTAGTTTGATAGTTTAGTTCACAGGTCCTGTTGGTGGTGCAAATGAAAACAGCAAAAGGCCTCAGAACCTATTAAGTTCTGGAGGAAACTCTCTGTGGTGGGATGTTCCTCTCAAGGAAGTCTTTAGAACGGTTCGGTCCAAAAAAACGCCTATAAATATGCTTTTCACGCTGAACTTAGCCGCGGGCTAAGAAAGCTTTCACAGTCCTGAAACATACATATGCATAAATATTTGATGCGTGATAAAAAAGCCTTCAGGTGGAGACTGTGAGACCACGTTCGTTGTTTTCCCGTTTTCTTACCAAGCACAGTACATGTCTCCCTGGAGAAGCTGGCGGGTCAGGAAGGCTGAGCACAAGCCGAAAGCCGCCCCGTCGTCTCCGTCTGACTCCAGGTTGCAGATCATCTCTAAAGCATCGCGGCAGTCCTCCTTTGAAAGCTGGACAGACGGACAGAGTAGTTAGTTTCACTGGAAACACCGACAAGCTCAAATCCACCTTCTCATGTTTTCAGGGAACAACATAAATGCCTCTGATCCTGACAGTCTCAGGTGTTTACAGGTGCGCTCTGCCATCTTGTGGATGAGGAAGTTATTACAGGAAAAAGTCAACAAAGTAATAAGAGGACAGGATCAGGAACACATCGGAGGTCTGCAGGAGAAAGCGCTACGCAGCTTTAGTACCGTTAGAGGCAAATTCACAAATCCAACAACGTAGGCACAAGACAGACAGACACAGACACACACAAACGTTTGTGTGGGTATCTATGTGAGGACATTCACTGATAAAACTCTTTCTAACCTCAAAACGAAAACCAAATCTTAATCCTCAAACAGCCCTTTGAAGGAGAAATCTAAATATTCACATCTCAGCGGTCCTCACAAGGGTAGGTGAACATCAGTTCACTCCCAACAACTGCAAATAATTTTTTTTTGTGACCTAAACACCACATGCTATCGTTTAGTATCGGCCGAGTGTTTCTTCAGAGCAAATGACAAATCAACCTTTAACTTGAAGGACCGAGGCAGATAAATCAGCTAAAATGTCAGTGGGGAGTTAATATGTAATACTGTCCGCTCAGAAGTCTCATGAAATAGATAACTAGATTACAATATGTATTATAATATAATCACGACATGATTCCGCCAAAATAATGCAAAGCTGTTAGATGTGATCACATCCATTATGCAAAAGTGGCACAACGCCCAGTTCATCTTTGTGCATTTTTATCACATGCAAATGCAGGTTTATATATATTCAGTCCCTCCAGGACTTCAGAGGTTTTTTTTGTGATTGTTGCGATCAAAAAAAATGTTTTCACTAAAATGTTGATGTAATTTGTGGAGATTTAAGTCAGTTTTTTTGCTTAAAATTGTAGGAATTAGAATAAAAAATGCAAGTCGAGAAAGAAAATTTTTATTTTTTTAAAGCACCGCCTGATAAAGGAATAAATCTGTAATCACTTCCTGTGATAATAATCATGCTGCACATCACAGAAATATTTTAGTTCTAATCTTTTTTATTTATTTATTGAACTTAAGAGAAACATGAGGCTCAAAGCTCCTAAAAGCTGCATATGTTTCCAGAACAGACCGTCTGTGACTGGAATATAGAAACAAGGACTACATCAGCTGTCAAAATAAGAGCTTTAGATGCTGTTTAATTCATGTTCATTCAACACATAGACCTGCTGGATGAAACGAACAATGACACGTCTGTAGACGTGTGGATAAAACTAATTTAACATACAATAATATGGAATCACTTCCTTTGATAAGAAACATTTAATTAGGAAAGTTATATTGTGAAAGCCAACTTTTTCTGCAAACCCCACAACTTCCGTTTTTTCCCGTTGTTCCAAGTCCCCTCTGATGCTCAGAGTTTGTTTTGGTAATGAGATGAGAGGAAGCAGAGTCACGCTGATTGTAGATGAGGAGTTATAAATGTTAATAAAGCGAGTTTTGTTTGTAAAGATCTACTTTATGTTGTTAATACTTTCAGCACAGATTGTGATTACGAATTTCTCTTTGGAAAAATCGCAGCAATTAAAAAAAAAAAATTGCAAGCTCATCAAAAAAAAAATAAAAAAAAATAAATAAATATACACACACACACACGCATACTAATATCGTGAACCATGCAGCTCTACTGACCTCCTCCATGAGCTGCTCTTGTTCTGAGGTAGTGCAGAGACACACGAGGTACATCTGCTTGAACGTTCCCTTCCCGTGGAAGGCGGGACACTCGGAGCAGGTCTTGGCCAGCAGAGCAGCCTTCCCCAGCTGCTTCACCTTCATCAGCTGCTTCACCCTCATCTCCAGTAGGACCGGCCCCTCCCGCACCAGGAATTCCTCCACTAGAACCAGAGGCAGCATGTTTTAGCACCCGTGTTATAGTGCTTCTTACATTCTTTGCAACACGAGCACAAGCGTCACTTCAGGAAATGTAAACAATGGAAACAGCAGACATTTTGGCAGATCTTTAAGGTCTGGACTGATACTCCATACTAGTGTAGGAACCCTCACCCTGTTCTGTCTGTAGATCCTCACTGGACAGAAGGCCGTGCAGGATGCTGTTGGTCCAAACACCATCATACTGGCCCAAAGCAGCCAGCCCGGACAGCTGGGCGATCCCATTCTCCCGAAGCTCGCTGTGAGCAAACTGAACATGACAGGAAAACTCCATCAGTTCAAGTCACAACGCGGATGTGTGAGATGATCAGAAGTTTGAGTCTATTTAGTAAGAACTTTGGTGGAATTGAAGTGCATGTGAAAAGCAAGATTATGGAGATTTACTTAGTCAAACTGAGGGCCATGATTCATGCGTGTGATGGAGGAAAGCCAGTTTCCAGTCATAGCTCCTCACTTACAAACTGTTTCAGTTACCACTTCGAAAGCTCAGATATTTTTACTCTAATATTTAAAAGGAAATCAATGTAATGTCTCAATATAGTCATCTTTACCTGCACGGATGACGTAAACTCTTTCCATAAACCCTCGGGAACGTTCTCCTTCAGAGACAGCAAAAGTTCCAGAAAGCTCCTGCAGAATAAGCAGCAAACCACCGACATCAGCAGACTGACTGACCTTCACCTGCTGCTGAGTGAAAACACTCTACAGGAACACCGTCACTTCACTTTGGAGCAGAGCATTCAGCAGGATACTTATGTGTTATGTAGGTAAACGATGTAGATTATGTACGGTTAATCATGTCTGATTGTACTTACAGTGAGAGCTTCTCCACGACCAAAGGGACGTTTTCACACTGCAGGGAGAGGGATGGAGAAGCCTGAGCATAACTCAGCAGGGCGACGATGTACACTTGCACCAGCGGCAACGGCTCCTCCTCTACCCTCCAACGGCCTGCATACTCCAACAGTGTCTGCAGGGGGAAGAAACTCATTCATTTACTTATCAATAATCTAAACATACACACACACACACACACACACACATATATATATATATATATATATATATATATATATATATATATATATATATATATATATCTTAGTTGGTACCTTTAACAGCTCACTGAAATAAGGTACATTCGTCCTCAAAAGTGATGAAATTCAAATCAGTAGTTTTATGTAAACCTGCAGCCTTTAATCTGTCAGAGAACAAAGATCGATTATTGTTTCTTCTACAGAGATTATTTTAAAATGTCTTTGTTTGTTGGAACCTCCAGAAAAAGAAAATTCAAACTAAGTGTTTTCTTGAATTCTTCTCCAACATGTGTTGTAAGTGTTGTTAAAGTTCTGTTTTCTGTGTCTGACACAGGAAGCCTTCAATCTGTGCAGCTCAATGAAATCTGAAGACTATCCAGGAACTCTGCAGCCAAACGTGCTGCCCGGTGTCACAAAGCTCCATCTCAGTCTCAGGTCCTCCAATGGGATCAGAACCAAACACACAGCTGAAAGCAGCCAGAACAGATCAGAACCAAACACACAGCTGAAAGCAGCCAGAATGGATCAGAACCAAACATTGGACTGTTCTGAAGTGTCCTTCTGTGAATCCTGATCTGAAGTGTCCTCGGGCAGTTTGTTCTGGTTGAATGGACCCAATTACCTGCTGACAAGAAGTCTCACAGAGACAGGAAGTCTAACTGAGAGACACGCGTCATGTTTGCACTGATTGAAGGTTGTAAAACTAAATATTGAAAAAAAACTAAAAGATTTCAAGTCAAAAATAAAAACATCTGCAACCTACTCAACCTGTACAACATGTTAAACAAGAATCAGACATTTGTGTGGCTGGCATCTGATCAATTTTCTGCGGTATTTCTACAATAAGGTGCTTTTCATCCATCCCTGTATGTCACTGGTGTGTCTGAAGCCCTCCACATGACCCCACTGCTTCCTTTAAGTTTTCTGAATACATAGTTTGTTGCCTCGTTGCCTCCCTCTGTGCACTGCAGACAGATGGGCATATTTCTTTTTTACACCCCAAAAAAGGGCATGACACTTAGAAACGAGCAATATTCATCCACTTCGGACACACCAAGGATCCGTCGCGGGGAAAATCTCGCGAGGTTTCTGCTCTCCCGTGCAAGTATGATCCATTTCGCTGCATTCTAACACCTATATTGATCAATGAACTCGCTCCAACCACAAGAACAACACAAGGCCTGATCAATTCGTTTTCTTGCGCGCGACACTAACCCTACAGATTTCAGGGAAATCATCCTCCCGTGCACGCGCATGCAGCCAAACATAAAGCAGCTAACGCTGGGCTAACTGGCAGGCTGATACTACTACCACGAAATAAAGAGGTTGTTGTTGTTGTGACGGGACTGGTCTCCTACAGACAATCAGCTACATGTCTGGAAGACTTTTCACGATAATAACATGACGGTTGATTACCTCCCTCAGCTAGCTGCTTCTACTAAAGGCAGGTTATTCATGCGTCCTGCTTCACTTTTTACCTTTGTATTTCTATCCATCTTTACTGGGTACAACACAACAACACCACCACCTGAATCCATTGAAGCACAGCTCGGCAGTGAAAGCAGACCTTCCTCTGAATTATCGAGGACGGAGCGCTTTCTTCAATGCTAGCTGGTTAGCCTGTTTGCTACATATATTAAGGCATATAACTCACCCTACAGAAGTCCTGGCAGTAGTCGGAGGATGATTGGACCGGCGAGCCGCCGCTCTCTCTCACCACCACTTCATGCAGTCCTCGCAGCCGCTGTCTGAGTTCTTCAATCGTTTCACTGATACCGTCCGCAGGACTACGGTCCTGCTCGGCCTCCTCGTCCGCCATCTTCACACACAGCTCCAGCGCGTACCACGCTACGTAATTACGTACGCGTAGTGACGCGAGTTTACGTTATAGTGCAAATGTTGACGTGATTTTTTTTTTTTAAGAAAGACAAAATAAAGAGAGAAAAAAACAGAACAAGAGAAATAAATAAACAAAACAAATGATTGAATTCAATCAGAGATAGTGGAAATTCTTTTGAGTCGATCATTAACAACCAGAACAGTTATCATTGTGTTGAAAATCAAGAGACAGGATTTTTTTTTTTTAAAGAAATCAAACAGCAACAAAGTCATTAAGTAAACATACATCGTTCACATAAGAGATAAAGATTAATTCATTTTTTTTTAGTTTTTATATTTATTTTTTTCCATATTTTTCAGCAACTTAAAATAGTTGGCAAAAAACTTCAAGTTTGTAGATATGCAGATAATATTCAACAACAATAATCACATGATTAACAGTATATAAAACGTTTGCATTATGTTGTCATTGTGTGCAAATAAAGGTATGTTATCCATTTTTATGGACAGCCAATATTGAACCAAAACAAATTTGTGAATGAATATTTAATAGATGATCAATGGTTTCACCACCTGAAGAACAAAACTTTTAAAGGATCCACCCGAAATTAAATAATCTGTGTAGGAAAGCACTGACACGGTATGCTGCTGATGGGTTTCTTTGATTTACGGAACAATGTGATATGATAGATTAAAAAAAACAAATCAATTGTCTTAATTTTACTTGAGTTGAAGTCATTGAGTTGTTTTCTTGTTTGTTTAAAAAACAACTAATTGTTCATGAACATGATATCTCAGCAATGCATGGAAGGAATTTCTTCAAATGCAACATAATCGTTCACTTGGCATCAAGGATGAACGATTTATAGTTGAAAGGTCAAAGGTCAAAATCCTTCGGGTATTCTCAGGAGGCAAAGATTGACGTTTAAAGGAATTTTGGTATTGAACATCAATGACAATTTTATTTAATGATATTCTTCCAAAACATTTAAATCTTTGGACTTACTGAATTAAGATGGAAATATATGGTTGATGGGCACTAAATGTGGTGTTGAAGACTTGGGCTCCCCCTAAAACCTAAAAGAAAATAATCCCCTCAATATTTTATCACCTAAGGAGATGGGGAAATGCTCAGGGTGAAATAACTGTCCATCATGTGTGTGTGTGTGGGCGGGTGAACTTGGAACAATTCCATTTATGTTTGATTGGGGATTTTGTTGTGCAACTTCATAACTAGGTATAATGAAAAGTAAATTATTTGTGGAGAAAATAAAAACAGAAAAATGGTTTTAATATAAAAATCACAACCTGAAATGTCTGTGGAATGAGAGAATGGACCAAACTGAAACAAGTGTTGAATAAGATAAAATATATTAAATACAAATTTTTATTTCTACAGGAATCCTATTTGACTGTGTTAGACAAATTACTCATGAGGCTTGGTTCAAAATCAAACACATTGGACATTTTATTCTTGCAAGAAGGAGCAACTACATGCACCCTCAAAGAGAGGTGTCCAGCATTGCTCCCCCAGCAGTTCTCCAGCATGGCTCTTTAGCAGTCCTCCAGCATGGCTTTCCAGCAGTCCTTCTTCAGCAGTCCTTCCAGCAGGGCTCGCCCCAGCCGGGCTCCTCATCTTCCGGTCTCCCCCTCTTCAGCAGGGTTCGCCCCAGCCGGGCTCCCCCTCTTCAGCAGGGTTCGCCCCAGTCGGGCTCTCCCCAGCCTGGCTTCCCCAGCAGTCCTTGTCTCCCCTCCAAGAGAGGTGTCCAGGAAAGAAAAGAGCCTTCCCTCCTCTGTAGGTCAGCTTTTATACAGTGGGACAAAACAGTAGACCATCACCCCCATTCGCTTTGTACCTGCTTTTAGGTTAGGTTAGGTTAGGTAGTTACTTTATTAATCCCCGAGGGGAATTTTTTTTTCGCTACAGCAGCATACAGAAGCAATAAGATAATAATAGAACAATAGAAAAGCAATAAAATAACAGTAAAATAGCAGTAAAAATATAAAATATAAATATAAAATATAAAATGCACAGTATATACAGTATATACAGTACAGTATATATCTATATATATTATATACAAGCAACCAAGAAACACAGACAACAGTGTTATTGTTATGTGATGGATTTTTGCCAGAGGTGAGTTATTGTACAGTCTAATTGCGGTCGGCAGGAATGATCTCCTGTATCTGTCCTTGTGACAGCGGAGCTGGAGGAATCTTTTGGAGAAAGTGCTCCACTGTCCCTGCAGCAGGTGGTGGAGAGGGTGGTCAGGATTATCCAATATGGATAATAGTTTGTTCAGCGTCCTCCTCTCCACCACCTTTTCCAGACTATCCAGATTGTAGCCGATGATGGAGCCGGCCTTCTTAACCAGTTTGTTAAGTCTGTTGGTATCACCGGCTCCAATGCTGCTCCCTCAGCAGACCACAGCGAAGTACAATGCACTGGCCACAACAGACTGGTAGAACATCTCCAACATCTTGCTGCACACATTGAAGGATCGAAGTTTCCTCAAGAAAAAGAGTCGACTCATCCCCTTCTTGTAGACAGCGTTGATGTTGGTCTTCCAGTTCAGTCTGTTGTCGATGGACACACCCAGGTACTTGTACTCCTCAACCATGTCCACATCCTCTCCCAGAACTCTCAGTGGTTGTGGAGCCATCGTCTTCCTCCTGAAGTCGACCACCATCTCTCTGGTCTTGGCCACGTTCAGGAGCAGGTGATTTCTTCCCGCCCACTCCACAAAGTCCTCCACTACTGCCCTGTACTCATCCTCCCGTCCATCCTTTATACATCCTACCACTGCAGAGTCATCAGAGAACTTCTGCAGATGGCAGGACTCTGAGTTGTACTGGAAGTCAGTTGTGTATAAGGTGAACAGGAAGGGGGACATAACAGTTCCCTGAGGAGCTCCAATACCACTGACCACCGTATCAGACAGCACACTGCCCAGACGGACAAACTGTGGTCTGCCTGTCAGGTAGTCAGTGATCCAGGAGACAGTGGACGCGTCCACCCCCACCACCTGCAGCTTTTTTTTTTTTTTTTCACTCAGTAGCAGTGGTTGGATGGTGTTGAATGCACTGGAGAAATCAAAGAAAGTGATTCTCACAGAGTCACCGGTTCCATCCAGGTGAGACTGAGCTCGTTGCAGCAGGTAGATGATGGCATCGTCCACTCCCACATGTATGGTAATACAGAGTTGGTTGTAGGTCACAAGATAGTCATCAATTAGATGTGGAAAGAATCACTTGCAAATAAGACAGACAACAAAGGAAACTTTTCGGACAAGAGACTTTCCGGAGCCACAATGCAAACAAGAGGAAGAGACAAATCCTTTTTTTTCCATCAACTGTTTCAGAGACATTTTTTTGAGTAAAAGAAGGCCAGGCTAAGCTTTTCATGCTTCCTCAAACACTCATGTTAGTAGCATCATAGTTATCCTCACACATAAATCAGTACCATTTCAGATCATAAAGACTATTCAAGAACCATCTGGAAGATTTATAATCGCTGAAGGAATTCTGTCCCAAAAAATAAATCTTATAAATATTTATGGGCCCAATGAAGACAACCCATAATTTTTCCAAAGACTATTTTTAAAAGTGTCTTCCTTGAAGGGACTTTATATTATCTTAGAGGATCATAACTGTTCCCCTGACCCAACGTTGGATAGATACACACAACTCATGACAGACGCCATGTTATAAGGTAAGGTGTAACAGGACCCAAACACAGGCACACAGTATAAGTTCAAAACACAGTCTTTATTGATCAACAAAGGCCGGTACCTAAAGTCAATGTCTGATTCCCGAGTCAGGAGGGAAACTCCACCAACTCTCACTGGGGGCCAGGCTGTGCTGGGGGAGTCCTGAGGTCCTCCACAGCGAGCGGCAACAGACTCTGGTACTGGAGTGACCAGGTGGCTCTGACTGACGGCTCTACAGCACCTGGCACTCCCAGGTGGTCTCTCATCCAAGTAGTAACCAGGCCCAAACCTGCTTAGCTTCAGCAATCAGCTGAGATTGGGAGCACTGACAGATCGCACAGAGTCGAAGCAGAAACAGGGTACCGGTACCGGGAGCGGGAGCGGGAGCCGGAGTGGGAGCCGGAGCGGACAGCCGGGTGACTGGCAGTGACTGGCAGTATCTAGCAGTATGGACCGACACTAGATGACTGCAGGGGTAGGGTACATATAGTCCGGGGAGGTGATCAGGGAAATGAGCCACCTGCAGGTGGTGATTTGGGGAGAGTGGTGGCAGCTGCTGAGACCGGTGAGGGGTGTGGCCATGGGAGGTGACAGAAGGCGGGGAGAGGAGGACTCAAAACACATGGGAAAACAATAACAAACAGACAGGGGAATGACAGAAAACATGAGGAGAGGTGATTGGGGACAAAACAGAGGAGCAAACAGTAGGAGCAGACAGGAATCCTAACAGTACCCCCCCCTCAAAGAGAGCCTCTCGGCGACCAGACTGGACCGGACCGGGTGGGTGGAGGGGGACCGGCGGAGGGACGGAGGACCACAACAACACAAGACACGAGTAGGGAAACCTAGGTGGACAGAGGACGGGCATGGGGAAGGACAGACTGGGGTGACTGCTCCGGAGGACAGCCACGGGGCAGGATGGACTTGGGGGACCTCTCCGGAGGACGACGACAAGGCAGGGCTGGCTTGGGGAAGCTCTCCGGACGCATTGCCGGAGACTGGCGGCGAAATCCCTCCAGACCCCGAGCTGGAGGCGTGGTGTCGATCCAGCCAGAGGCAGGAGCTGGAGGCGGGGCGTCAACCCAGCCCCCGGCTGGAGATGGAGGCGGGGTGTTGACCCAGCCGAAGGCGGGGCATCGGCAACCCATCCAGCGACAGGAAACGGAGGAACGGTGTCGTTGATCTGGCCGGAAGGTAGTGGCCCGATGACCCGTTGCCCGGCTGCGCTGGGGGAAGCCCGAGGTCCTCCACAGCAAGCAGCAACAAACTCTGGTACTGGAGTGACCGGGCAGCTCTGACTGGTGGCTCTGCAGCACCTGGTACTCCCAGGTGGTCTCCCATCCAAGTACTAACCAGGCCCAACCCTGCTTAGCTTCAGCAGGGAGGAGGAACAGGAACAGGCAGACAGGTGACTGGCAGTGACTGGCAGTATCTAGCAGTATGGACTGACACTAGATGACTGCAGGGGCAGGGTACATATAGTCCGGGGAGGTGATCAGGGAAATGAGCCACCTGCAGGTGGTGATTTGGGGAGAGTGGTGGCAGTTGCTGAGACTGGTGAGGGGTGTGGCAATGGGAGGTGACAGGAGGCGGGGAGAGGAGGACACAGAACACATGGGGACACAATAACAAACAGACAGGGGGATGACAGAAAACATGAGGAGAGGTGATTGGGGACAAAACAGAGGAGCAAACAATAGGAGCAGACAGGAATCCTGACACGCCAGGCCAATAAAAACACTATTTCCCTGAAGAATGGGAAACTGAAATGGAACGTCACAATAAGACAGATGAACATTTAAATGACTCCATCAGTCCAGCGTCCTCCTCTCTGTTGCAGTGCAGCCGTCTCAGTACTGTAACTGTAGGAGAGATGGAGGAAATAACAGGCACATGAAGCACAGATGGAGGAAATGTGAAGGGAAGTGATGTCACATGGTGACGTGTGGACAGACGGAAAATAAAGACAAGTCATAAACCTTGTGTTCTTCTCTATGAAAGACATCATTAAATGCATACAGAAAAAAATCATGCATGTGCTGTTGGATTTAAGCTGGAGTGTTCAGTTCACATAAAAGATGTGTGTTCATAGTACTTCCACATACAGGTAATAGGGAACAAGTGAGTGGTTTCAGATATAGCCAACGATGTTCATTACACAGCACAACGTCCTAGTGAACGTACAGAGGAGGAAAACTGACTTAAGAGTGTCAAAGTAAGAAATTAATTAAGTGAATAAATGATGATTTGGTTCTGATCGGCCAATAGCAATGATATTGTTGAGCATGTCTATTTTCTACATTTGTGTATTTCTGTCTGTACGTGAATAAGGAGGTCCTAACATACTCAAAGCCAGTGATTTCAGTTGAAGGAGGGTTAGCATAGCTAGCTGGTGTCATGTAGATTTCATAGAAATAGTTTGACGTTAAGACCACCCACCCCAATAACACAGACATACAGATATGAATATATACAGAATAACTTAAATAAAAGGTGATTCATGGAAATGTGTAATATAAATTCAACAATACAGTAGTTATGTCCTTTATCATGACCAACATGAATTTGTTATTTAGCTATGTACTTAATTATTTACGTACTCATTTATTCATTCTTAAGTCACCTTTTGTTCTCCATATAAAACTATTACAAAAAAAACAAATTCACATCACGTTTCACAACTGTTGACAGTTCAGCTACTCAGTGCAGACCAACCGTCAACCATTAGTGACGTCCTCGTTGGTTTGTGAACGTTATGAAGCCTCCAGTTCAGATTCTGTCCGTCACCATCTTGCTAGTTCGGAGCGGTTTGGAGCAGGAAGTGACCATATTTGGATGAGCTGGGGGAGGAGCCAGCGGTGGATCTGACTGATCTGATTGGAAACCTGACGATACTACGTCCCGCCCACCGATAAGTGTAACCTGACTGCACCACAGGCCTGTCAATCAAACAGACATGCCCCCAAAAACAGGTCTTTTTGAATCTTATTTTCGAATGAAAGAGGGATTATTTTCAGATGGACCTCCAGAAAACTAATAAGAAGGAGCGACTTTAGCTAACAACACCGAGATAACTGATGGACACATTTTATTCACTTTGTATTTGATGAGAGAAATTGAATGGGAGTCTATGGAGCCGGAGGCTTTTTGGAGCCGACCTCCAGTGGCACTTCTGCTTCGGCCTCATTTTTCAGACCTGATTCTACGAACACTTATACATACAGTCTGTGGTGCAGACACAATCCAAATACACAGTTCCTCATGAAAGGGATCTGTTTATGAAACACATATCTTGGACTGCAGGTGATGGTACAGAAAATAGAAACTGATCAAAAGCCAAAGAAGTCTTTCACTTTGATTTGAGTTCATTTCAGTTGGTCCAGAGAACGATATCCTACATTGCTGCCTGTTAATTTGGGTTCATCCATTATGTTTAAGAGAACCAGGAAATGAAAGCATGACCTCCTGCTGACTGGTCAGTTCAGTTGATGCATCGTAGATCCACAGACAGATTAGAGTTCCTGTGTTGCACCTGTTTTCATGGCTCTGCTACTTTAGTCATCGTTAAGTGCATCTGTTGAGTCTTCACACTTCTGCTGAAGCATTTAGAGCTCCGTTAGCCTCCGGATCTGTCTGAGACTCACAAGGAGTAGATGGACCAGTAGATGATGTTGAAGAGGATGTAAGATCCAGGAAAGAGGACTCGGGAGTACTTGTCTATAACATGTGTGTCGATCCAGACGTTGTTGTCGGGGCCTGTGCCGACATGACCAGTGATCTGGTCGCTCTCCATCGCCAGCTGCACCAACATCCTCTCCTGTTTCACCCCGTTCTCCTCCGGCATGCCGTAGTTCCCCGTTGTCATGGCGTCCATCTCGCTGTAGCTGGCGGACATCATCCCAGGATGGGCGATGCCGCAGGTACATGGCAGCTGTGAGGAGACACAGAGGGCTGTTAGCTTTCCTTCCAAAACACTACAAGTCCACAAAAAACTGCTTCTCAATGGAAATGAATGAATCACTCAGATGATAAATGCTGCTGTCCTATCTGGGGAAAAATCTGGTTTTCATATAGTGAGTCAAATATGAGAATCTTCAAAACCCAGTTTGTCTTCCACCGCTGGTTTCAATGAAGATATTATCTTCTCTGCAGTATCTCAGTGGTCTTATTTTTGACACACCGCCTATTTCATACTCATAAGACAGTAAATTACTTGAGTAAATGCCATTTTTGCAGCATTGCATGATCAACATATAACATTGTAGTTTTAGCACAGAAAACCTCAAAAAGCGCATTAATAAGTAATATCGCTGATGTCCGTAAGCTAACAGGCTCAGTGATAATTCTAACATTTTCTTATTTTATTTATTATAATATTTTCCCTGACGTAGTTCCTCACATACCAACATTTGCAAAAGAGCACTAAATCAAATTTTGTTTTTTTAAGTTCAATACAATTCAGAGTGTTTTACATGTGAAAAAAATAAAATTTAATAAACAACAACCAAGCAATAAAAGACACAAATAAAAAATTAAAGCTGCTAGCAGGATGCTGGAAGATGCTTTGTATTTCTGTACATTTTAGTTTAGTTAGTTGTTATATCCTGCGTGGTGAATGACATGATGTTTTGCACATTTCCTGTCACTTCTATCACGTGTTAGAGTAATTCTGACCCAGTTTGAGGCAGCTCTGGTCACATGAAAGCATAAAGCATGCCATTTCCAGGCCCTAATAAAAAATATAAAAGACCACACAAATTAAATAAACAACAAAGAAGGAAGGTGTTAATTTAATAAAAGTGAATTTATAACAACAAAAGTATTAAGAACCCTAAAACCATTTAATGATGGAAACTACTAAACACTAAGCGCAGCTGAGGCTGAGGCTGATCGGAATATAGGTTATAATATATAATATAGTAAATATCAGAGAAATTGATAAGTTGGTTAGATAATAAACAAATCAGATCATCACCATTACTTGGATTCATCCTCTGGGGACCTTGAATATCTCACAAGTTTAATGTCAATCCCGGTGAAAGTTGTTGAGATATTTCAGTTTGGAGCAACAAACCAACCGGTGACTCCTTCCACCGTTTCTCGAACCATGTTGGATATAAATCAGCGGTGCTTTTCACCCGTAACGTACAGAAACCCCAGAGATGGCAGTACGAACCCTCTCTCTCAGCTTCCTCTCTTTGCGCTCCTGCAGAGTGGACAGGTAGTTGACGGCAGCGTACTCTATCACCGACAGGAAGACGAAGACGAAGCTGATCCACAAGTAGATGTCCACCGCTTTGATGTAGGAGACCCTCGGCATGGAGGCGTTCACCCCGGTGATGATGGTGGACATGGTGAGCACCGTAGTTATACCTGCAACACGATCAATTCACCATTATCTCCTCTCTTCAAGAAGCCACAGCTTCTTCTCCTGTGGAAAAAAACATCTGAAATTGAAAGTTTCAATATCTCGCTGTGATTTAAAGCTGATGGAAGTTGTCGGCTGCCAAAGTTGAAATCAGATCATGTGAAGGAATTTTATTTATACTTTTGATTTTTTTTATATAGGTGTCCAACAACAGTTAAATAAAATAGTAAAAATAATTGTTTTTATTTTAAAAACGACACCCAGACATTTTACTATAATTTAAAATACAGCTGATTAAGAATTTATTTTTAAACTATATTTTTTTGAACATTTTCTTTAGTAGACGTACATACATACATGTACAAAACAGGCAAAATTTACAAAACAAACCCAAAAATACATAAATACAAATAAATTAATATAAAACACTTATCAGACTCAAGGCCATGTTTTTACATGACTCCTAATTACATGCTAAGTTTAAGTATTCCATTACTTCAGGTTTACATCAGGGAGGACTCGTTCCTCCTTTTCATCAACTGGTAAATTAATGTTTCAGAAAGCAGTAAATGGTCCCAGATCTTTTCAAACATTTCTCTTTTTCCTTTCCGTCTCCAGTTCCTCTTCTAGAGGGAAGGTTATTAACATCTGTCGAACCCAATACTTAATACCTGGTTAGCTAATAGGTGAAGGTGCAGCGCTCTCACCCAGTGGCACTCTGGCAGGGACGGCCCGGCGGTCGATCCAGAAGGACACCCAGGACAACATGACCATCAGCGTGGCAGGGAAGTAGGTCTGCAGCAGGAAGAAGAAGATGTGGCGCCGCAGAGTGAAGTTGATGTACAGACGGTTGTACCAGCCTGGAGGAAGAGGAGATGAAGATGAAGATGAAGCTGCAGAGTCCCGACAGACGGATGGCCGGACGGCGGTGTGGTGTCGTACCTGTGCTGCTGTAGAAGGCCAGCTTGGTGGTTGTGTGGAACTCCTGGATGAGGAACTGGGAGAGAGAAATTCTCTCGTCTGTGTTTAACGACCGGTTCCCCTTCTTCCAGTATAGCATCAGGTCGTCGTCTGTGTACGCATCTGGAGGCACAGGAAGTAGAATAAAGCCTGGTGTGATGAATATGAATATGAGAAGACTCCACACTATGGTCTGATTAATTGGTCCGTTACTGTTCTCACTTTACATGAACCAAATGATGATGCAGCTATGCGTTTTTAGCAATAAATAAATGGATGAGCAATAATTTACTAAAAATTTAACGAGGATAAAACAAAAATCCTGCTCGTCGGCCCCAAAACAAAAAGAGAAATCATAGAAAAAGATCTGGGGCAACTAACTCCGTGGGGACGATCAGGCCGACATTAACAAGGTGACCAAAACTTCTTTTTTCCACCTTAGAAACATCGCCAAAGTGCAGCCGTTTATAAATCAGACAGATGCTGAAAAGTTGATTGATGCCTTCATTTCTAGCCGACTGGACTACTGTCATGCACTTTTTATTGGCCGACCAATGAAAACAACAGAGAGACTTCAGCTCATCCAAAACTCTGCAGCTTGAGTATTAACCAGAACCAAGAGGAGAGAACACATCAGCCCAGTTCTGGCTGCTCTGCACGGTTTACCTGTGAGACTCCGGTCTGACTTTAAGCTCCGCCTCCTCACATACTAAGCTCTTAATGGGCTTGGACAGAGTTACATCTCTAACTCTCTGGTGAACTATGAGCCTTCAAGAACACTGAGATGATCTGCTGCTGGTTTATTGGAGGTTCCCAGCAACAGCCGAAAGAAAATTGGGGACGCAGCTTTTGTCAGCTACGCTCCAAAGCTGTGGAACAAACTACCTGTTAGATATCAGGGAAGCTAGCTCAGTTAATACTTTCAAAAGACAGCTCAAAACATATCTCTTTACTTTAGCCTTTAACTAGCTACTCTTGAAGCTCTCTTGCACCTGCAATGCTCTTAAACTACCGAGCCATTGAAATGCATATTGCTCATTTTATATTTTAACTATTTTAACTTAAAAAGACTAATATGTAAGTGAAAAGGGAATTTTAGTGGTGTAGGAACGGGTTGGACCCGTGTGAGTTTTTAACTGAGGTTTAGCAGAAACCTGGAGGTACACTGACGAGTCTACCTTAAAGATTTAATCTCGAGTCTGTTACTGGGTAATATTATAGACTGTGTGAAGTAAAGTTCTAGAAAAGTGCACAAGACGTACAACTGCTACAACTGCTTTGTCCACTACTTCATATCATAAATTGAATCTTAGAGAACAACCCAAATCAAGTCTACTTGTAGTAAATTTTATGCATTTGATCTGTTTCTTATGCTTTTTATCTGTTTCTTATGCATTTTATGTTTTATCTAATTTATTTTCTATATTTTTAAATGTTCCTTTATATCTGTTTTTATGTGAAACACATGTAATTATCTTGCTGTGAAGCACTTTGAGCTGCATTTCTTGTATGAAAGGTGCTTTACAAATAAAGTTTATTATGATTATGATTATGATTATGATGATGATGATGATGATGATGATTATTATTATTATTAATCTATACCATGACCAGGTATGACAGGCTCATGAACCAGACCAGTCTAACTGATAATGTCCAGTGATTGGGCCGGACCAATGTCAGTGAAGAAAACAGCCCAGTCACGTCTTTAAACCCATTTGGACTGCCATTAAACAGGCGTATCAGCAAAAAAAAAAAAAACTGACACGTTTCGTGCAGGACATTAAAACCTCTGGCTGATGGTTCAATTTAGTTCAATTCAATTTTATTTATATAGCACCAAATCACAACACAGGTTATTTCATGGCACTTAACACAGTAAAGTCCTTACAGTAGAACTTTACAACATTATACAGAGAAACCCAATAATTGAACAATTCCTCCTCCAACAGAGAGAAGGAAAAACTCCCTCTTAACAGGAAGATACCTCTGACAGAACACAGGCTCAGAGGTGGGCGGAGCATCTGTTAACAGAACCAGCTCAGAGGTGGGCGGAGCATCTGCCTCGACCAGTTGGGGTGAAAGGAGAGCAGAGACAATGTGGTGTGAAGTGGAGGAAGGCATAGTGGAGAGGATGAGGACGGAGAGAGAACAGCTGACAGAAAACAGATTTACAGCAGCAGTCGGCAAAGAGCAGTTGGCTACCAGACTTTACACCTTCAGAGGTTTTAGAGACACTTACAGCTCTCGATCTCCAAAGAGCATGTCTGCGTGTCGAGTGGAAAACGACTCAGGTCCATGCTGCACATGGCCGTGACGGTCACCCTGAAACCACACGACAGTTAGTCAGTAATTTACTATCTGATGTGTTTAAATCCAAGTTGGTGAGGTGAAAAGTTTATTGTCAGACAACAATTTGTAATCAGGATATCTTTCTGTGCAATTGTGCACAAAAAAGTTAACAAGGGGACGTAATTAGCAAAAAATATTAACATTACATTAGTATCACTGACTCATCGTTATTAAGCTGTTATTCACTCTAAGAAGTATGAATTTCAAAGTGTGTATGTTGCTCCAAAACCTGAATATATCATTCAGCGTTAATGCTTCCTTCCATATGCACAAGCTACCCATGCCATGTGCACTAATGCATCCCTGTACCATCACAGATGCTGGTTTTTGAACTGAGCGCTGATAACAAGCTGGATGGTCCCTCTCCTCTTTAACCTGGAGGATGCAGCGTCCATGATTTCCAAAAAGAATTTCAGATTGTGATTCATCAGACCTCAGGACAGTTTTCCACTTCACCTCAGTCCATCTTCAATGATCTCGGTCCAGAGAAAGTGGCGGTGTTTCTGGATATGTTTATATCTGGTTTCTTCTTTGTAGAGTTTTAACCTGCATTTGTGGACGCAGCGATGAACTGTGTTCACAGACGATGGTTTTCACAAGTGTTCCTGAGCCCATGCAGTGATTTCCACTCCAGAATAGTGTCTGTTTTTAATGCAGTGCTGCCTGAGGGCCCGAAGCTCACCACCATCCAATATTGGTTTTCAGTCTTGTCCCTTGTGTTCAGAGATTTCTCCAGATTCTCTGTTTTTCAGCCTCTAAGTATACATTTCAATGCGTAGGAATTCCTCCGGCTTCTGACTCTGGCTGGTAGTGGAGTTACAGCAACTGACTGTACCTCAAAATTAAAATATTACAAAGAGCGAAGAAAGTTGTTCAATTCAACCTTCCAGCTGTTTTTTGACTAAAATTATCTTTTGAGGCAATTTTTTTTAAAGGTTACAGAACAGTCCAACACACCAACTTTGTGTCTCTTCGTCACTTCACCTCCTCCTGTGCTTCCATTATCATAACTGAAGCCACTAGATGGCGCTGTCAGAGTGAAATGTAACTGTAATAAGCTGCTTGCTTCTATTTATGGAGGACAGCATTGTGTCAAAGAGTCAAACAGAGTCATAGGCTGCGAGTCCATATCATCCACCTAAATAGCTTTACTTTTTGACTCATTCATAAATATCGACCTTTTATTATTATAAGTTTATAATGCATCCCTCTCGCTCCACAGAGTTACAGAGTTTTATTCTCTACATATTCCCACATGGTTTGAAGCAGAGGTTTCAGCACAGATTTGGTTTCTGGCACAGAGATGATAAATGAAAAGACATAATCCAGCTCAGGATGAGAGGGGACGACAAGGTCGGCAGGCGAGGTCATCCTTAAAGGCAGTCTGTCTGAAAAACCTCCCACCAGGGCCCTGCAGATTAACACAAGCCATGTGGTGATTATATTTATGTATACAATTTATCATCATACGTTAAGTATACATTCAGGTGGAAAAGGAAAAGCAACCACTGCTGCTAAGCACATAAATAACCCTCACCTTCAATAATATTCATTGCATGTATTTCCAGGGTCTCCAGTAGGTATGTCTGGGTTTAAGTGTTATCGCCGCTCTTTTAAATAATTTTCACTTTTTCTCTACAGCATTTAATGTGTATTCTGTGTTTTTCTTTTACTCTTTGTTTACTCCTGAGAGTAGCTACTCACACTACGGACAAAGTGTCACATCTGCACAATGCACCTGACTCCAGAGGAACCGAGGCACAGGTGGAGCAGCTGCAGAGCTGCTGCTAAGCTAAAGGCTGAGGGAACAGAGAAATGCAGGAGACATAAAAACATCTATTTATACAGTTTGAGGACCACCAGGAGTTCAGTCTGCTGTCTGACAGAAACGTGGCTGACAGATGTCGACGTCCTGAGACTCACCATCATGAGAGCCGACAGAGGAGATAAGCTATGAACCAGTGGTGACAACATGGCCTGGATGACCAACACTGTCAACGGCCTGACAGTTGCAGGCGGGTTTGAAATTGGTATGAAGACCAGTCGCATGCTGCAGGCAGTGAATTGTCAGGGAAATGTTATTGTAGAGGCCTGATACTCTGAGACTCCTCTGATTGGGCGAAAGGTCCCAGATGGACACCGCGACCTCATGAACCACCTGTCCATGATGAGTGTTAATGAAACTTACAGTTTTCCTCTGTTTTCCACATGTGATCGCATGTAGAACACGTGTTTACCACATGTTGCAACATATAATAACATGGGAAAAATATGTGGAAAAGTTTCCCACATGTTGTAATATGTGATAACACGTGGACAACATGTGGAAAACATGTTATCATATGAAATGTGTCACAAATACTGCAGATTTTCACCAAGACATTTTAACAGGTGAAGTAATGTTAGAAACATACAAACACAAAGGTTCAACAGAACCAGAATTATTTACCCACATCATTACATTTTTGGGGCATTTTGATCATTTTTAATGTTAGAGGACAAACTATAACTTGTTTAAAACTGTGTGTGAGGGAGCCAGTGGACAAGTAGCAGGTGATGATGGGGAGGAACTGTGATGCAACAGTCTGGAAAATCAGAAATCTGGTGGGGATGATGTCAAAATGACAGGTGGAGGAATGTGAGGAAAAGACTACGATCTCCTCTAATTCTCACATTAAAATCTTCCTCCTCTAATTCTAACATTAAAATCTTCTTCCTTTAATTTTCACGTTAAAATCTTCTACCTTTAATTCTCATTAAAATCTTCCTCCTCTAATTCTCACATTAAAATCTTCCTCCTCTAATTCTAACATTAAAATCTTCTTCCTTTAATTCTCACGTTAAAATCTTCTACCTTTAATTCTCATTAAAATCTTCCTCCTCTAATTCTCACATTAAAATATTCTTCCTTTAATTCTCATTAAAATCTTCCTCCTCTAATTTTAACATTAAAATCTTCCTCTAATTCTCACATTAAAATCTTCCTCCTCTAATTCTCACGTTAAAATCTTCTTCCTTTAATTCTCACTTTAAAATCTTCTCCCTTTAATTCTCACTTTAAAATATTCCTCCTCTAATTCTCACGTTAAAATCTTCTTCCTTTAATTCTCACTTTAAAATCTTCTTCCTTTAATTCTCACTTTAAAATCTTCCTCCTCTAATTCTCACATTAAAATCGTCTTCCTTTAATTATCACATTAAAATCTTCCTCCTCTAATTCTCACATTAAAATCTTCCTCCTCTAATTCTCACATTAAAATCTTCTTCCTTTAAATCTCACATTAAAATCTTCTTCCTTTAATTCTCACATTAAAATCTTCTTCCTCTAATTCTCACATTAAAATCGTCTTCCTTTAATTCTCACATTAAAATCTTCTTCCTCTAATTCTCACATTAAAATCTTCTTCCTTTAATTCTCACATTAAAATCTTCTTCCTCTAATTCTCACATTAAAATCTTCTTCCTTTAATTCTCACATTAAAATCTTCTTCCTCTAATTCTCACATTAAAATCGTCTTCCTCTAATTCTCACGTTAAAATCTTCTTCCTTTAATTCTCACATTAAAATCTTCCTCCTCTAATTCTCACATTAAAATCTTCTTCCTCTAATTTTCACATTAAAATCTTCTTCCTCTAATTCTCACATTAAAATCTTCCTCCTCTAATTCTCACATTAAAATCTTCCTCCTTTAATTCTAACATTAAAATCTTCCTCCTCATCAGGTTTTTGATGGGGACAATGGTCTGACAGGTTTTATAAAACTGATCTAAGAACACACTGACAGAGAGGTTGTTCTGATTGGGGATATTACTGACCAAAGCAGCTCAAAACTTTTACCAGAAACGTTAGTTAGGTTAAGAGAAGAAGACATCGTCCAGGTGGACAGCTGATGAGGAGGACAGAGCGGGAAAATAAAGTTTGAAAGATCCCGTGAGACAGTATTAGATCGAGAGTGTCCCTCATTAAGTGATGGCTTTTTAACACACTGGTCAAGGTTAAAGGACTCAAAGAGATTAATACGATCAGCAGTAGAAGTGGACCAGGAGGGGCAGCGGATGTGTTCATTAAAGTTATCTGACATATTTGACCACAGTAAGTTAAAGAAGCTGGAACTGGATGCTGGACGTTTAAAACAGACTCAAAGGTAGAAAACGTATTAAGAGATTAAGGGGAACATTTGTTGTAGGTATTAAAATGATAGCTGACAGACTTGGTTGATTAAAACAGGAGTAATTAGGGAGATATGCCTTCGGTAGTGGGGCAGAGTGTCCAGGGATTAACCAGGACCCTGTGGTTCGGAGATGAGGACCGGGCTGTCCTGAGGTCACCTGGCTGCTCCGACTGTCGCTCACAGCTTCAGTTCTCTTCTCTGTGAATAACAGTCTGGGAACTTGGCTCGTACAGCCACGCGTTCGTCCCACCCCTCCTTCACTGTGATTGGACGGTTGTTGACAGACGAGGGTAACTCTCGGTGACCAGACAAAAAACGTTGAACGCTCAGCACAGAATTAACCCGAAGTCTCGCCCAGCAGGAAGGAACGTCTGCAAACGGTCCTCTATGGAGCATCGTCAGACCTGTAGATTCACGGAGTAAAATTGGGTTCTGGTTGGCACCAGGCTGGTCCTGAGGTACCTACAGTCAGAACTCTACACAATATGCTGGACCAAGTTTTTAACGAGTTCTTTAACACCCAGTTTGTTGGGGTGCTGAACATCTGACTTCTAAAAGTCACACCTGGTCTAGAATCGATCGAAGTGGCTGATGGAGGTCAGATAAGGAAGTGAAGGTGTAGACGAAGACGGATGAACCTTTCAGGGGTTTTTGAAAGAGGTGGGATGAGGACAGGAAAAAGGCCGGTGCTGAATTGAGATGGAAAGAGACTCGTTGATTACAAAGTTTAATTACTTCTTTATCCGTGACGTCATTGGTGTTCTGATGGACGATTACTGTGTGAACTGAGGGGACAGTTCCTATGAGACACCGAGGTTGTTGAGGAGAGTCGGTACTTCTTTGTCAGGCTGCAGCTGGCTGGCCAATGATACATGGATTTGCAGGTTTGCAGATGTTGATATGACCTTTTCAGTTTTAATTTTATGTTATGAAGTCAGTAGGATGCAGGAGACAGATGGCCTGCTGGTTGGTCTGTGGATTACAGAATCATTTGTTTTGGCTTTTGGCCTCCTATTGCTCACCAAAATGACGAGGTCGTGCTCTGCAGCATTAACGGTCATAATTGGCACAACGTTATCCCCTTAAATACACATCTTGTACCGAGGCATCTGCTGCCACTCAGTCTTGGCAGGACTTCCTGTTGCCATTACATCCAGAGGACCTACTAACATCATTACTTGCCCCATTCAGAGAGCATCACATCCACACTTCATGTCCAGTTAAATAGGAACTAGTTTGAACTGATTTGATGTTTTTATAACAGCACAGTTAAGAGTATTTAACATGGACTATCACAGCAGGTGTTATTCAGACACTGATGACGGCTCTGCTCGGTTTGTGTCCCAGTAAGACGCTAACAATATGAGCTAACAGCACCAGAACCTGAAACTGATGCAGCTGTGTACGACACGGCCATCGTTAAGGTAATTCATTACATCTGTTCCTTTCCTGCAGACACATGTCAATAACATAATGCTATAAATAAAGATCAAAGTAAACACTGAGTTATAATTAATCAAACATCAGTAAGTACATGAACAACTGGGAATCCAGGACTGAAGAGTCATTATGACCACCTGGTTAAGATGCTGTTGGAACTTTATTTGGCATTAAATCAGCTGTTAGATATGTGGGGAACATTTGTTGTTGGTATTAAAATGATAGCTGACAGACTTGATTGATTAAAACAGGAGTAATTAGGGAGATATGCCTTTGGTAGTGGGGCAGAGTGTCCAGGGATTAACCAGGACTCCATGGATTGGAGATGAGGACCGGGGTGTCCTGAGGTACCTACAGTCAGAACTGGACCAATATGCTTGACCAAGTTTTTAACGAGTTCTTTAACACCCTGTTTGCTGGGGTGCTGAACATCTGACTTCTAAAAGTCACACCTGGTCTAGAATCGGTCAGAGTGGCCGATGGAGCTACTCTGACGAACGATGGATGTGATGTGATGTGAAGATGTCACAGAAGAGAATCTGATGATGTCACAGGAGAGGATCTGATGATGTCACAGGAGAGGATCTGATGATGTCACAGAAGAGAATCTGATTTTCTCACAGAAGAGAATCTGATGATGTCACAGGAGAGGATCTGATGATGTCACAGAAGAGAATCTGATGATATCACAGCAGAACAGTAGAAGTTGGGCTTCAGAAGCGTCAGGAAACATTTCCAAATGGTCTGAACAACATCTCCCAACAGCAGGTTCATGGTGAAGACAGCATGAAGAGCAACGCAACCAAACACGCAGCAGAAAGCTGCATCTAAGAAAAGAGAGCTGCAGTTTGTGGACACTGAACAAACTGCAGGTACGACGTGCTGCCTTCTACCGTAGGATCTCCAGTTCAATGCTGCTGAAGATGATGGAGCCACAGCACAAGACAACAGTGGGACGTCTCAACATACTGGAGCAGCTGGAATAAATGCAACGGGTCCAGGTGAGACAAAATGTCCTCTGATTAACAGCAACAGTGATGACTCAGCAGATGGACACCTTCTAGGTCTGTTATTAGTGTCCATAATAAGGATCCAGATGCAGTCAAGTGTTTTTTAACCATCAGTTCTGTGTGACTTTCACATCTTTTACTGGTTTTAGAGTTTGTTAACGACAGAGTAACTCACCTCTTTCTGTCCCTCTGTCTGTCTCAGTCCCTCCCTCTTCCTCTATAAACACAGTTATTTGCTTGGATAATAAATTAAAAATAGCAAAAACTAGACACCTCAGTATTTTTTTTAAAATGTCATTGTCATTTAAATGTCAAAAAGCAATTAAATACCCGGTGTAATACCCAGAGACGTCACTAGATGGGGTACAGCTACAGGCTTCGGCCTTCACACATACTAAAATTGGAATGATACAGAGAAGATTAGCATGGCCCTTGTGCAAGGATGACACGCAAATTCGTGAAGCGTTCCTTATTTTAAAAAATTTCCCCTCGGGGATTAATAAAGTATATACCTACCTACCTACAGCTCTGAGGATGAACAGGACACCCGCTGGAGGTGCTGCAGAATAAACCTGCAGTCAAGCTGTACGAACGCTAAAGTTTTCAGCCTTTTTGTTTCTACATTCAGGTACGTTAATATTCATTAAAATGACGCATGAACCTCAGAGTGAATGATAAGAGTGCAGTAAACCGTAATGGATCACTTGCTGTGTTTTGAGTTGCTAATGAGACATCGAAGCAGTCTTGTAAATGACGAATTGTGTAGATAGTTGCAGTGTAGAAGAATATTTATGGACATTTATGTGATTCGTTTCACAGTATTTTAATTGCTGATGTGTTTATGCTGACCGAGGTTCACTTATGTTTTCTTCTACTTAGAAATACTGTAAATCATGATGATTATTAGTTGGTTTCCTCTGGAAGTGGAAGTGCTTCCTATATTTGATGAAGCAGAATAAATTCTGCAGTCAAGCGTGATTTACAACCACCCCCCTTCCCCATCCTTGACACCTACCAGGTGGGGCAGCGTGCAGATGTATTCAATGAGCAGAGGTATCCATAGTTTACATGGTACAGGGATAATGATAAGAATCTATCCACAGCCACGGGTGTTTGGAATAATAAAGGAATAATTCACAGTATCTCAGACACAGAGAGAAATACCTGAGGCTGTAGAGGACTTTGCCGTCAGGGAAAACACGCAGCATGACGTTGTCCGTGGTGGTGTCATGTGTGAAGGACCTCTTGGAGTGGACGAAGAACATGTCCGGTACCCAGATCTTCTTCACCAGGCGGCCGTCGAAGGTCATGCTCTGGTTGTTGTTGCTTCTGAAGGACAGACGCTCGTCTTTCCAGTAGTGCCTCAGATATAGCGTCATTGTAAAGTCCTTAAAAATTAAGAAAAATGAATTAAAAAAAAAAGCTCCTCTGATCATCCAGTCAGTCTGCTGAGTGCTGTAAAAACACCTTGACCTGTTCCCTACCTCCCTGCCGTGAGTCTGCATTTGGGTTCACTCGCCTAAAACTGATTTTAACATGTTTTCACATTTTAAGTTTCCCCTGTGAACACATTGGTGTTTATTCTGTAAGGGTTGGTAACCTTAATAAGAGCTGTACTGTGCAGTGTGTGGTTGCAACACTGATTGATATTCCTCAAGAATATTACAGATATTCCTGCGTGTTATTAATTGAGAGGTGACAGACATTTCTGAAAGTTTTACATAAAAAAGGTCAAGTTTGAAATTGGTCTAAAATGGCTTAAAACGTCCAGTGTTTCTTTATCCATCATCCATCAAATAAATGCATGTGAAGGGTTAATAGCACCGCGACATGCAGGAAGCAGAGAAGCTGTAACCTTTGTGAGTAAGTTTCATCCCTTAATCAGCACGTAGGAGTGGTGGGAAGCAACAGCATGTCCAGGTCATTCACACCAGATGTTTTCTCCTCAGAGTCCTCAGAAGGTCTCAGTAGAGCTCGGTGTTGATGGTCTGACCGCGGGAGGAAAACTCGTGATGCCCAAATCCATGAATGTCAGATAAAACCCAGCTGGTTGCTCCTGAACTGATGTGCCTTTTTCTTTTTTGGACAGGGACGCTCCACCTCTCGGAAGCCCGAATGTCACTCAAAACACGTCTTCATACAGAGTGCGCACAAGATAAGTTTATATTCAAAGAGACAGCTCAGCACAACGCAACAGGCTTCCTCCCCACAGCATGAAGTCCACTGCCCCTGCTTCAACTGTCAGTTAACCAACTATAACGTGGTTTGCATCCTCAAAGTTAGCATATTACCATATTGCCTTTTACTAACAATAATCCTTTGCATTCCTTGTATTACAGCTGACCTTAGTTAGCCTTGTTGTTAGCCTTGCCACCACAGCCAGTCTGACTAATCGATGACATTAGAGTCACCAAAAAGGCTTTATAGTTGGTCAGCTGACATTTGAAGCAGGTGCATTGTATTTCATGCTGAGAGGAGAAAGCCTGTTGTGCTGTGCTGTCTCTCTCTATATAAACTTATCTCATTGCCACGATTTAGTATGATGAGCCTCAATTTAGCATGTTGGGCCACAATTTATTATCTCGAAGCCACAATTTAGCACGATTTATTATCTCGTGACCAGAATTTCGTATGTTGAGCCTCGACTTAGTGCGCATGATTGAACAGTTTTTTCTCATTATGGCCTTTCCAGGCTTCGCATCTCCAGGCTCATTTCTTCATCGCTGTCAGCTTTCTGAAGCATCTCTAGGGCCTCGCTTACTAATTTGACACTAAATTTGGTCCATGAAGCAGTCGCAGCCCACTGCTCACGAAACCGGGTGTAACTCAGGGGCTGATTCTGATGAATCAACAAAAGTTAAAATACTTAATCACAAAGGTTACAGCGTCTGCATGCTCTGTGCATCATTCACACACGAGGGAGCAGTCTTTGATGTAGCCTCATATACAGTTTAAATGTTTTACCGTTTTTAATACGTACCATATCAACCTCCGAAATGGCATCCAGGCTTTCAACCTGAACATCCACTCCGACGGGGACAGCCGGACCTGAAAAACACATCATAGTTCACAAAGATGTCATCTGCAGCGGTGCAGCCATGACTGTTATTTCAATGTACAGCAGCAGACAGTAATAATACAGACGCAGTCCAGGACTGTGTGGATTATCTCTGTGTGTGGAGGTCGTGACTCCTCTTTATTCCCACTGTTTCACTTCAAACAAAGACTTCTGCTCTCTTTCACCCAAATCCACATAAAAGCAATTGTTTGCAGACTTTCCTAAAAACAAAGTCAGTGAGGTTGAGTGCACTGATACAAAATCACATTATAGTGCTGCATGGTTTTTATTCTTTATACCTTTATTTTGTCATGGATAAAGATTTTCTACTTTTGAAAAAAATGAAAAAACAAGAACACGTAGCATTTTGGGAATTTTCAAAACAATATTACATAGAACTAATCCATGATCAGATGAATACCCGGATGGTGTACTCCGAACAGTCTACAAACGGACACTTTTCACCGTTAACGGTTGCCGTCAGGGCTCCGGAGCTGAAACTGAGGGACCGCTGGACTTGAGTATTTTCAAACTGCAGTGTCTGAAGAAGCTGCATCTGTTGCAGAATATGTTTAATTAGCGGCTTGTTGATGTGGGGAAGTTCAAAACTACCAGTATCTTTCCAACTTTACCAAAGTAGTTTTTCCTCTTATCAAATTTGCTGTATTGTTACCGTGCGACGCTCACGTGATGCTATATATATATATATATATAACTCTAACTCATATATATATATCAGACATTGTTTTACCCTCGAGTTTCCTAAGGTGTGTACTATGAAGCAGGTTCAACATGCCCAGGATATGTTTCCATTATCTGGCTCAACGAACGAGGTCGCACTAAACAGTCTCAAGAAGCTGGTTAACAACTCGATATTTCAACTCAGGGTTTCTTGATCCAGCAACAAGAGCGTTCACATAAAACAGGTGTTTTCAGCATCTGACCAATCACACACATGGACAAGTGTTCTGACAGCAGAGAAACATATTTCATAGACAAGGAATAAGCTAGAAAAATATGAAAAAGTTAAACACATATTTCCAGCTGCAGCTGCTGAATGATGGAAGGATGTGTTGGTAAAAAAAAAAAAAAAATCAAATAAATCACTGGCTGTTACCATAAAGTGCCCAGAAAGATCTAACTCTAACTACTTGCGTGTTTCATTTAGTTATTCTTTGATGTGTTTTTATTCAGCTTCAGTCTTATTATTTCAGAAGTGACTGAGAAAATAAGAAATAAATATTAAAAACATAACGATGACTTGGCTTGATGACATATACGTACTATTATATGTTTTTATCTGAAATCTTGAACATAACCTTCTCCGGAGCAGGTTAGCGCTGCAGCATCAGTTACCATGGTGATGTATCCCGGTAAGAAGTAAACAAGCTTCATAGTCCTATAAAGTTTAACCTGAAGTGACCTCGATGACGTAGTGCAGACCTCTGGTGCCTGTCTGGAATCTAGTTTTGCCTCAGAGGAAACTGCAGCTGTGTTTATATTTTTACAAAGTACCACATTACTGCTGGACAGAAGAACCAGAGTGTTTATTGAGTGTGTTGAACAGAGGGTATGAAAACACGTTGATTTCTCTGTAAAATAATCAAAGCTGCAGACGTGCAGGGTGATGGACTCAAATGGTATAATTATTTCCGGTGAATGTAAAATGGCAGTATGTGATTTGAGACCACACTACTAGAAGTTCCTGTAGTACACGAGTCCCAGTAGCATCTCTACTGAACATGTGTGTGTGCTGAGGGAGCCATATCATTTGGAAAATAGCCACAGATTCAGACTCATGAAAACATAAACCTACAGACTGGCAGCGTGGTAAATAACTACGGACGCATGGCTCAGACATAATCCTGTGAGTTATGTCATCTTTCCAAGCCAGCGCTAGACACTCCTCCCCCCTCTAAATTTAGATGAGGGTATAGATGTGTGCTGTGGCTTGGTGTCTGGACATCGTGCACCCTCCCATCCTTAAATAGAGACAGCTGCCTGCAGGATGGATGATTCAGAAGAGGAACGTCCTTACCGCCGAATCCTGGTCGCATTGTGAAGTCGTGGTCATCGATTCTGAGCAGCTGCTCCGACTTGGTCGCCCAGGATTTAGTGATATCTGGGCTCCTCTTGAACATGCTGATGGGAAACGACAAAGCCAGAGTTCACTTCTGAACTGGTACATAGAAAATTAAAGGTCTCTGAGAAAAATGAACACTTTTATTAATTATACTTATTATACTATAAGACGATGGCAGCCACCACTAAATATGATCCTCCGATGGAAAAGACAAGCGAATGAAACGAGTCTTACAAATTTGACATGAGTGCAAAGCAACCTTCACCTTCATGCTTGCAACTTGTCAACATTTTTAAAATTTTTTATCTCAGATTCTTGGTGCAAAAGTAGATCAATAAGTTCCCAGTATCTCCCCCTACATCTAGTAAAATCTAAATCTATCAATCAATTTTAAATGAGACTTCTGTAAAAGTTTTGTCAAAATTCAGCAGATGTGTTCAAAAGATTCTAGCTAGTAGGATGTACAGATAATTTCTTTTTGGTTTGTTTTTTGAAGTTTGTTATGTGAAATGTAAATTTCTTGTCAAAAGCCAGGCACACTTTAATTTATCATCGCTACATTTTATGCATTGACTGAGTCCTGATGGTGCAAACCAAGTTTTGTGGCAAACGGTGAAGTCGATAACAAGATGCACTGATTGACCTCCTTCCAAACACAGTCTGAACATATCTACCAAGATTGATGATGACTGGACTAAACCATTAACGAGTTAGAGCCACATTTGCGCGAAGCCCCCCCCCTTCCAAATCTTATTGGTCAATAGCTCAAAACCCCATAAGATATCAACATACTTTAAAATTTGGTACAAAACGATGGGATGAGATGTCAAAAATGTGTTTCAAATGGTAAAAATTCCATCATGGTGGACTTCTTTGATCTGAGAGGTTGTTTTGTGGAGCACAGTGATCTGAAACTGTGAGTCAAACGTCACATTAATCTGACTTGAAGACGAAGAAACGTGGCTTTTCAAAAATGTCATTTTTAGGCCCAAATCATAGCGCAAAAATCTAGCTTTCTGTGGAAGGTAGTGAACATAATTTCCAGTAATTACGCCAACTTTCATGTTTCCAGCTCATTTCGTCTCACAGCAGTTTGAGCTGCATCAGAGGACAACAGGACCAGAGAGATTACAGCGACTCGAGCAACGCTGCTTGAATGAGGACAAAAACACGAAGCCCTCTTCTCGTGACACGAGCAACACTGCTCGAATTCCTAATCACCGAATGAGGAATAAAACAGCGTTGCCCAGGCAACGTGACAGGCCCGTGCTGATGGAAACAACAGTGAATGAGTAATTCACTGTTCATCCGACAACACTTTTATTAAAAGAGCATCTGTGACATCACGAGGAGTATTCAGTAATAAGATCAGTTTATCAATTATTTTAATTAAATTCATAATCAATATCACAAAAATATCTGTAATGTAATTCTTTCAGCAACAATAACCGTGTTGTGAAAATCTGACATTGTGACACAGCTGAAGTCACCCCCATCCTGCAGGCTGCCACATGTTCAATCAGCACTGATGAACAGGAGTGCACGAGTGCATCGTGCACATAGCTCGACACCTTCCAGTTCTCGCACAGCAGATTATACAGTTATACATGGGCCTGTTCTGTTCTGCACCTATTAAGTGGTTAACCAATAAAACCTTAAACCACGTGTTGTACACCTGGTGGTGTTTCAGTAGTTTAATTTGGATCATTGAAGCTTGTTGTCATCTTACTGAGTTTATGCAACGCCGGCAAATAATCTTATGAATTTCCTAATTCTAAAGGATAAGAATGGATTATATTAAGCTTAGTAAAATACACTGACACGGCCCGTCCTTGTCTCCGGATACTGACGACTATCGTGTGATTAAAATGTTTTAATCTCCACTATTAGATTCTTCTGTCTCGCCTGTGTTATCGCTCTAATTGGAGGACATCATACCTTCCAATCTGGCGATTGGAGCCTTCAGCTGGAGATATTTCTTGTTTCCATCTGAAAGGGAAGAAATATTTTGTGATTTTAAATGAGCATCATGCAATGTTGGATGTCAGCACCGAAGCCACCGGATCAACTGGGTAAATGTTGGAAGAACTGTTCAAGTGAGAGAAAAAAACTATATTTTTAAAGATTTTGTGTCTGTGGCACGATGGTATTATTCACTTTTTAAAATTTTTTTTTAACATAAACAGCTAAAAAAACAACCATGTATTCCCAATGCGAAAACAAATATTAAATACAGTTTTTATTCATAAATCTAACATTGTCGTGAGCACTCGAATAAGGCAGGACAGGAGTGTCTGCTTTAAATTCAACCGGCCTCACCATTACAATTTAAATTTTTATAACCAAAAACAAGAAGTCTCACTAAAATGGCTGCTAATCTCTCCCTCCAGTGATCAACCTCGAGCAGCTAACTGCATGGCAGTGGAGTGCAGGGTGAAGCGTCCTTTCAAGATGTTGGACGTCAGCACTATTAGCCAGGCTGCAATGAAACATGCATATTCATGGTCCCCAGAGGATGAAGTCTGGTGTTCTGCTTTCACTCCTGATGGATAAGTTTGTATTTAATAGCAACCTATAGTGACAACATCACACAAAATATCAGATGTGCACATAAGATAATAATATTCAAACGGCTGACTGTACTGTAGGAGGAAGAGGATGGATAGGAGACACTTAAGGGAAAAATAAAATGTCTTTTTATCTTTATCACATGGCCAAAGTGTGATTCCAGCAAAAATTTACATTTTTACTTCCGCCTAATAAAAACAGTAAAAAAGAGAGTAAAGTAAAAAGGAGTTCTTAAAACATCGTGATCACACGGACGGACGTGATGCCTCCGACTGCAGCTGTTAGGAATAACACTGATGTTATTGAATCGATTCTTAAATGTCCATTTCAGTGTTGGCAGCACTAGTTTTAACCCTTTGAAACTGGCACCAGCTGTGTTTTCCTAACAGATCCAGTCTGGTTCTGGTCCGAGGTCCTCCAGGGTTGCAGGAGTCGATGGTCCCATGACCGGCCCTCAGCAGATCCCTCTCAGGAGGCAGGTTAAAGTATTACCCCCCATAATAATCCAGGGTCTAACATTATATTTAGATTTACCCTTGTCCTGCCATGGCAGATGTTGGAGAACAGAATATTACTGGAGACGACTCTTTACAAGCAGATGGCTCGACCACTAACAGCGCTTTTACCTTATTTAACTCATCCGCGGAGATTACGCTAAAACTGAGAAATCATTAAAAGCTTGTAAACGAGGATTGAAGAGGTGAAAGAGCAAATGAGCTGTCAGAGCAACATCGGGTTGGATTCAGGGCGTTTGAAACTGAACTCAACATAAAAATACTGAATTGATTTCACTGCCGCGTGCCAGGATACAGTATGTTGAACTGGACAGGACAGAACATACAACATACACTGGGTGTCAGTCAAACGCTGGCCAGCCCAAACAAAATGAACTAAACCTGTCTGTTGCTTCTCGTAAACATCTGAAGTTGTAGAAAATAATGTGTATTTCAGATGTTTTTTTTTTATCAGTTCTCTCAAACCAGGATTTAAAACATCTCGATATTCATGTATTGATGTGATGTGCACGGAGCAGAAAAATGTAGAACTCTAATGAGTAATCAGTTCCTGATTTTTGTTTGGAGCAGTGGACCGGGTGCATCTGCCATCTTTTTACGCACCTGAAAGTTGAGCATTTCCAGAGTTTGACACCAAAATTCAATGTTTCTCTGCTCACGGCCACTGCTCACTAAAATGGGTGTAACTCAGGAACTGATGATGATCAAGTGACAAAACTTGAACCAGTTACTCATCAGGGTTATAACTTCGTCTTGCTCCGTGCACGCCATGCTGCTGTGCTCCGTTTACGTGCACGAGCAGCAGTCCAGGAACTTATTGATCTACCTTCTCGTACTTTGTCCTTATTTAAAAAAATCTAATCAAAGCCAGACTGATGATAATGTCTTGAAGGTGTAGTGTTCTTTTCCATTTTACTTTTCTGACAAAAACACTCAAATATTTATCAGCGAGAGAAATTTTGTTTCCAGTGTCACTGATCACATGAACCTGCATGACAACATGTTGAAAATAATCATCGTCTGTCAGTGAAGCATGAACCATTCAGGTCAACTAATCTGTGTCTAATCTGCTGAGAAGACTTCGAACTGAACGTTAAAACAATGCAAAGATGTTTTACATTACGGGTCGACTGAAACTGGTATTTAATTTCTGCTAAATGTTTACAAAGCCACAACAATACAAATACTCTGGAAGCCCATTAACACACTCAGATTACAGGTTATGTAATTAGAGTAAGTGATTGTCGACCAGGCACATGTTATATTTTGTTGCTGTCAGCTAAAAAGAGAGCTTTGATTACAAAGCAGGTAGCTCTGTTCAGAAAACACACAGGAAGCAGGTATGCAGGGGTCGGAGCATTGTTAAAGGAATAAAATGTCTGTTGATCATATCTATTTTTACATTATATTACATTTCATTTAGCTGACGCTTTTATCCAAAGCAACTTACAATAAGTGCATTTCAACCATAAGGGTACAAACCCAGAACAACAGGAATCAAGAAAATACAATTTCTTCAGTAAGTGCCATTTTAAGTGCTACTAAAGTTCTACTGTTCAAGGTAAAGTCTGAAGAGGTGTGTTTTTAGTTTGCTGCGGAAGATGTACAGAGTTTCCGCTGTCCTGATGTTGGTGGGGAGCTCATTCTACCATTTAGGAGCCAAGACAGCAAACAGTCATGATTTTGTAGAGTATTTAGCTTGCAGCGAGGGAGCAACAAGCTGATTGGTAGAAGCAGAGCGGAGGGAGCGGGCTGGGATGTAGGGTTTGACCATGTCCTGGATGTAGACTGGACCCGATATGTTCGCAGCACGGTATGCAAGTACCAATGTTTTGAAACGGATGTGGGCAGCTACTGGTAACCAGCGAAGGGAGCGGAGGAGCGGAGTAGTGTGAGTGAATTTCGGGAGGTTAAAGACCAGTTGAGCTGCTGCATTCTGGATGAGCTGCAGAGGTCGGATGGTACTAACAGGTAGACCTGCCAGGAGGGAGTTACAGTAGTCCAGACGTGAGATGACCAGAGCCTGGACCAGAACCTGCACCTCCTTCTGAGTGAGAAGAGGGCCTATTCTCCTGATGTTGTGCAGCATGTATCTACAGGAACGTGTTGTTGCAGTGATGTTGGCAGTAAGAGAGAGTTGACTGTCAAGTGTCTCTGAGGTTCTTAGCAGTCAGGGCCGGGGATAACAGAGTTGGTGAAGGTAGTAGTCAGGTCGAGGGTGGGAGAGTCTTTCCCTGGAAGGAAGAGCAGTTCGGTCTTGTGGAGGTTGATTTTCAGGTGGTGTGAGGACATCCACTGAGAGATGTCAGTCAGACAGGCAGAGATTCATGCTGCTACCTGTGTTTCAGATCAGGGAAAAGAGAGGATTAGTTGGGTGTCATCAGCATAGCTGTGGTAGGAAAAGCCATGCGAGTGAATGACAGAGCCGAGAGAGTTGGTGTACAGAGAGAAGAGGAGGGGACCCAGGACGGAGCCTTGAGGGACACCAGTAGTGAGAGGACACGGTTCAGACACAGATCCTCTCCAAGTTACCCGGTAGGTGCGGTCGTTGAGGTAAGATGAGAACAGGGAGAGAGCAGAGCCTGAGACACCGAGGTCCTGAAGGGAAGAAAGAAGGATCTGGTGGTTCACTGTCAAATGCAGCAGAAAGGTCAAGAAGGATCAGGACAGAGGAGAGAGAGGCTGCTCTAGCAGTGTGAAGTTGCTCAGAGACAGCAAGGAGGGCAGTCTCTGTTGAGTGGCCTGCCTTGAAACCAGACTGGTGAGGGTCAAGAAGGTTATTATGGTGGAGATAGGAGGAGAGTTGATTGAAGATAGCTCGTTCGAGAGTTTTGGAAAGAAAGGGAAGAAGAGAGACGGGTCTGTAGTTTACTTCAGCCGGGTTGGGGGGGGGGGGGGGGGGTTCAGGAGAGGGTCCATTCTTGCCTCCTTCAGAGAGTTCGGGAAACAGCCAGTTGACAGAGAAGTGTTGATGAGATGGGAGAGAAAAGGAAGAAGGTCAGGAGCAATAGACTGGAGAATGTGAGATGGGATGGCGTCAAGGGGGCAGGTGGTTGGGCGGGCGGAGGTTACCAAAGTAAGAACTTGATTGGGAAACGGGGGTGAAAGAGGAAAGCGAAGGGGATGAAGATGAAGATGATGGACATGTAGTTATAGAAGCTGGGTTTGAAAATGAGGAGCGTATGTCATCTATATTTTCAGTAAAGTAGTTGACAAAGTGGCTTGGTAGAAGGATGGAGGGAGGAGGGGGGAGAGGAAACGAAGATGGAGAATAGCTTTTTGGGGTTGGAAAAAGAGGATTGAATTCTAGTTAGGTAAAAGGAGCTTTTGGCTGCAGAGATAGAGGCAAAGAAAGAGGAGAGGAGAGATTGATAAGTGAGCAGGTCGTCAGGGTGGTTAGATTTTCTCCATTTCCTTTCTGCCGCTCTCATAGTGGCTCTCGGCACACACCGAGTCAGACAACCACGGAGCTGGGGAAGACTTGCGGGCCTGTCGTAATGTAAGAGGACAGAGAATCAAGAGAGGAAGACAGAGTAGAAAGTAGAGTGTCTGTGGCAGAGTTAGGATGCATGAGTGAGAAAGAGTCAGTTGAAGGGAGGGCAGATAAAACAGAGCAGGCCAGAGAGGAGGGAGAGAGGGAGCGAATGTTGCGACTGACAGATACAGAGTCTGTTGATGTGGGAGGGTTGTCAGTTTGAGAGAGTGGGAGAGTGTAAGAGATAAAGAAGTGGAGTTACAGTGAGGTTAGATGTGGAGCAGTTTCTGGTGAAAATATAGTCCAGGTGGTTACCAGCTTTGTGAGTAGGAGGGGAAGGACTGAGTGAGAGAGCAAAGGAAGACAGTAAGAGTAAAAGGTCAGATGACTTCTCAGTCTAGATGTTAAAGTCACCCAGAAGGCCATTTTCTGGGAAATTTGACAGGAGGACGTCTAATTCGTTTAAGAAATCTCCCAAAGGACCTGGAGGACGGTAGAGAACAACAATGTTTAATTGTACCGGATGAGTAACTGTCACAGCATGAAACTCAAAAGACAGTGAGGTAGGAAGTGGAAGTGAGTAAAGAGAAAACCGCCATTTGGGGGAGATGAGTAAACCTGTACCACCAACCCTACCAGTGGGTCTGGGGGTGTGGCTGAAGGAGAAGGCAGAGGAGAGAGCAGCAGGGGAGGATGTGCTGTCCAGTGTGATACAGGTCTCAGTGAGAGCAAGGAAGTCAAGCAATTGCTGGATAGCAAAGCCGGAGATGAAGTCTGTCTTGCGGGCAGCTGACTGGCAGTTCCAGAGTCCTCCTGTGACGAGGTGTTGGGTATGAGTGGAACGGGTGGGATAGATAACAGAGGAAAGGTGACGGTATTGGTGTGAACGAGTGTGAGGCCTATAGTATCTACGAGTAGATATACGCACAGGTATGGAAAGTACACACATTCTCAGATGGCAGTAGTACTACACAGCTATACTCAGCCTCCCCCCTGTGACTCCAACGAAAGACTCCTCAGTCTTTATCCTCCGAGTCTTCATACGACGAGTCCTCGCTGATGCTGAAGCTGACGCTTCAAACACTTCCTGGTTTTATAACAGGGTTGACTACAGCTGGTCAGACCACACCCCTTGGTCGTTAGACCTCCCGTCACCGGGTGTTACAAATGGGCGGCAATCGAAACTCACCACTGATTACTAAAAAAAGAAAACTTTCACAACAGTCCCTAGATGTTGTCCCTACTTCTTTTGGAGAGAGTCTTTTTTACCTCAAACTGGTGGAAAGTCAAATACAACTCAGGCCTTTGTAGAATTGGAAATAAAAAGACCAACAGTTTAACTCTAAACTTGTTCTCAAAGACTCACAGTTACTTGAGTGAAAACAAGAACCCAATCACAAACAATTCCAGCTACCAAAAAACAGGCAAGCTTTAGCAGTCAAGATAGCGTAAAACAGCAGATGCAATAGTAAACTTTAGCAGAGAAGCGTATTTAAAGATTCTACTTTGCCTTAGTTCAAGTGATCCGGCTGTATGCAGTCCTCCAAAAGTCAAAAATGCATACATTTGTATATTTGTATTGTAAACAATTTCACAATATATCAGAACAGGAATATGTGTTATTTCATTAGAATTTCAGCAATCTTCCACTCAAGTTTATCAATTAATCCAAGACCTAAACTTAGTTATAAATCATTTGAGAGTCTGACTCTTTGTCTCTCACACCCAAACTGGAAAGCACAGAAACCGATTCTATTTGTTGTTGTTTATCGCCCACCTGGTCCTTATTCAGAGTTTCTAGCTGAATTCTCTGACTTTTTATCAGATTTAGTGCTGAGTTCAGATAAAGTGATGATAGTGGGAGACTTTAACATTCATGTTGACGTGGACAACGACAGCCTCAGTTCTACTTTTAGCTTATTATTAGATTTTATAGGCTTTTCTCAGAATGTAAATAAACCCCGTCACTGTGGTAACCACGCCCTCCATCCGGTTCTGTCATATAGCATGGAAACTGAAAATGTAATTGTATTTCCTCAAAACCCTGTTTTGTCGGACCACTTCTTATTAACATTTGAAGTTACAATAATGGACTACACAGCATATGGGAATAAATCCCACTACAGTAGATGTCTGTCAGATAATGACGTGGCCAAGTTTAAGGAAGCTGTTACATGCTTATCCTCTTCGATGCTGTGTATTAAAGCAGTGGAAGGCATCTATGTTGATCTTAGTCCCACACAAGTGGATCATCTGGTAGAAAACACTGCAGTATCTCTGCACAACTCTAGATGATGTCGCCCCTCTGAAGAAGAGAGTAATGAACCAGAGGAAGTTGTCTCCGTGGTACAACTCAGAACTACGCTCTGCCAGGCAGCGACTAGAAAGCTGGAAAGGAAATGGAGTTCCACTAATTTAGAAGAATTTCACCTGGCCTGGAAGGATAGTCTAATATTATATAAGAAAGCTCTTCGTAAGGCCAGGACTTTATATTATTCATCATTAATAGAGGACAACAAGAACAACCCCAGGTTTTTTTTCAGCACTGTAGCAGGCTGACAAAGAGTCACAGTTCTGTTGAGCCCTATATTCCTTCAGCTCTCAGCAGTAATGACTTCATCAACTTCTTTACCAATAAAATTCTCACTGTTAGGGAGAGAATCGGGCCGACCCTTCCTGCCACCATCACTGATGTGATGTTAAGCACAGCAGCCCTGAAAGCAACTGTAGGACCAGATGTAAACTTGGAAAATTTCTCTCCTGTTGAGCTCTCTGAGTTAACTAGAATTATTTCTTCATCTGGATCCTCTAGCTGTCTGTTAGATCCCATCCCAACTAAACTTTTTAAGGAAGTCTTCCCTTTAATTAATACTTCCATATTAGATAAGATCAACCTATCTATTGTAGCTGGCTATGTACCGCAGGCTTTTAAAGTGGCTGTAATTAAACCTTTACTTAAAAAGCCGACTCTTGATCAGCTGTTTTAGGAAACTACAGACCAATTTACAACCTGACGTTTATTTCTAAAATCCTTGAAAAGGTTATTGCAAATCAACTTTTTGATCATTTACAAAAGAATGATCTGTTTGAGGATTTTCAGTCAGGCTTTAGAGTTCATCATAGCACAGAAACAGCTCTGGTGAAAGTTACTAACGACCTTTTGTTAGCCTCAGATAATGGACTCGTCTCTGTACTTGTTCTTCTGGACCTCACTGCTGCTTTTGATACGATTGATCATACGATCACATTACAGAGATTAGAAGACCAAGGATTAAAAGAACTGCATTAGACTGGTTCAAATCCTACTTATCAGATAGATTCCAGTTTGTCCATGTCAACAATGAGTCTTCCAGACAAACAAGAGTTAGTTATGGAGTTCCACAAGGCTCAGTGTTAGGCCCGATACTTTTTACTTTGTACATGCTTCCATTAGGAGATGTCATCAGGAAGCACTGCATCAACTTCCATTGTTATGCAGATGACACGCAGCTATATCTTTCTATAAAACCAGATGAAACTAATCAGTTAGTAAAACTAACTTCTGCAGCAAGAGTACTGACGGGATTTAGCAAGAGAGATCATATTTCTCCAGTTTTAGCTTCTCTTCACTGGCTTCCTGTGAAATCAAGAATATAATTAAAAATTCTCTTGATGACTTACAAAGCTCTACATGACCAGGCTCCATCATATATTAGAGATCTTATAGAACCATATAATCCTAGCAGAGCACTTCGCTCTCAGTATGCTGGTCTACTTGTGGTTCCGAGAGTTTCCAGAAGTAGAATGGGAGGCGGGGCTTCAGTTTTCAGGCTCCTCCCCTGTGGAACCAGCTCCCAGCTTGTGTTCAAGGGGCAGAAACCCTATCTAGCTTTAAGATTAGACTCAAAACGTTCCTTTTTGATAAAGCTTATAGTTAGGGCTGGCTCAGGTAGACCTGAACCATCCTTTAGTTATGCTGTTATAGGCCGAGGTTGCTGGGGGACCTTGTTACATGCCGAGCTTCTTTTCTTTCCTCCTACTCTTTAACTGACTCATACCTCACCATCTTTTTCTCTCCCATAGTTTTTGCTTATTATCTGTTGTCTCCATTCAGTTCCCGCGCTCGCGTAGTTTCTCTTCTTTTGCAGATGTCCCGTCATGGACCTGCATGTCTCTTCTTTGCGCTTGTCGTCTCCACCAACAGTTCTTCTCTTGTATCTCTATGCTGTCCTTTTCTCTCTATGCTCTCCTCTCACACCAACTGGTCGAGGCAGATGCTCCGCCCACCTCTGATCCTGGTTCTGTCGGAAGTATCTTCCTGTTAAGAGGGAGTTTTTTTTCCCTCTGTTGGAGGTTTTTCTCCCTTAAAGAGGAGTTTTTTCCCTCCTGGCTTATGTGGGAATTGTTGAATTGTTGGGTTTCTCTGTATAATATTGTAAAGTCTTGCTGTAAGGAATTTAATGTGTTCAGTGCCATGAAATAACCTAAGTTGTGATTTGGTGCGAAATAAATTAAATTAAATTAAATTGATTTGATTTGAATTTAATTTATTAATTTAAATGAAAAGGACCTCGAAATGTAGTTGAAGCACCTTTTCTATTATCAGACCTCCTCCATATATCCTTTACAACATTTTCAGTTTTAAGTAAGTAATAAATTGTCTGATGTTTTGTTTTTTTCACATGAAAACTAACTTATTAAGATTTGAATATTCTAAAACTGACATCCACAAAAATTCATTTAAAAACGTGAACTGAAGGACTCCCTTTTTCCATCTGGTATGAACATGCGATAAATACGGGGATAAGTCATCTCTGGAATGATGTCTGATCGATAACTCTGCATTTACACCTGTTAATAAGTAAGTTCTTATTATGTTGATGTCAGTGTGCAGATGGTTTCAGGAGGCTCACTGGTCCACAAACATCCATTGCCTTCCCTCCATAGAGGACCTTGTCCCAGATGAAGGACGATCCTGCTGTATGAGATTTATTTTTTCCAGCGCCAAGCTAACGTGACTGCTGCTGCTAATCAATTCTGTCTGGATTACTAGCGTGAGATGAAGTTGTCATGTTTTTCCTGTAGATTGTGGCCACACTGTTCTGACCGGGTCACCACCTGATGTATTGACTGATGGGATCGAGTGGACATCTCCATCTGAAATAATTCCCCTTACCCAGATATGTAATCCAGATACAGATCACATATTAATGAATTCAAGATTTATTCCAAATCCTTTCTCAGTTTTTCACACTTTCACACCCCCCTTGTGTATTAAAACCAACCATCAACCAACATCGTCCTCACCCATTGGTTTGTGAACATTATGAAGCCTCCAGTTCAGATTCTGTCCGTCACCATCTTGCTAGTTCGGAGCAGTTTGGAGCAGGAAGTGACCATATTTGGACGAGCTGGGGGAGGAGCCAGCGGTGGATCTGACTGATCTGATTGGAAACCTGATGATACTACATCCCGCCCACCGATAGCTGTAACCTGACTGCACCAAAGATCTGTCAATCAAACAGACACGCCCCCAAAAACAGGTCTTTTTTAAACTTATTTTCTAATGAATGAGGGATTATTTTCAGATGGACCTCCAGAAAACTAATAAGAAGGAGTGACTTTAGCTAACAACACCGAGATAACTGATGGACACATTTTATTCACTTTGTATTTGATGAGAGAAGTTGAATGGAAGTCTATGGAGCTGGAAGCTTTTTGGAGCCAATCTCCAGTGGCACTCGGTGGTATTGCAGTTTAAGGCACTTCTGCATCGGCCTAATTTTTCAGACCCGGAAACGATGAACACTTTTGTATTCAGTCTGTGACCACACCACAATAGTCTCTTTTCCCCCTTCAACTCTGCACATACATCAATCTGCATAGTGAAGTTTAACCAATCCATGAACAATGCCAAAATTACTTTACTCAAATGGAAAAGGATTCTAATAATTAGAATGAGCATATGCATAATTTTAACAACATATATTAAAAAGTTGAATATATGGCTATTACATTTAAAACCTAACAAAACTGGAGCCACAGTTAAATTTGCCCTCAGAGCCTTCTCTTCTGCATGTCTAAAACTCCTGTTGAAAATATCTGTATATCTGTCTTTCATAACAAATATCAATATTTCAGCTGTTATTATTTGTAAAAAGTCGCTTTATGAGGCCACTATCAAACTGATGCAATCCCTAAATCTGAATAAATAAGATTACATCATCACAACAGAAGCCTGAGTAATAAAAGATGGAAAATCCCTTTGCTTTCAAATTCCAACCAAATGCAAGTGACAAGTGCTAATTTCATAAATGAGCTCTGAAGACTGATCAGAAGTCAGATTTAATATGAGAAAATCCCACAAAGGCAGTAAAGAGGGAGAACTATTGGAAAAATGACAAAAAGACCTTTATACTGCATCTGGTGATTTCCAACAGCAAATAAATTGTTTGGATTAAGATGATTTTGTCAAACCACCATGTTTAAAGTCAAGAACAATATTTCAAACTTAAGTGAAAACATGCTTGAAGTTCAGGATGTAAAAAGGACATTTATAGAGACTCTTAAATGATCAATGAAAAGACAAATGAGAACTGAATGAAAGTGTTGTTGCAGTGAAGGCAGGCTGCAGAATGAACCATGTACATCTTATTATAGACCTGCAACACCATCCTGCACTGTGATGGAGCAGCAATAACAGGCATGTTGTAGATACATCAGAATCAAGCAGAACTACAGCAGGACATCTGAACCAACAACAAAACAAAATGGAATAACCACGTGAATCCTCATGAAAAGTTTAAACATTTATACAAATATATATATTTGAATTTATGACTACTGGAGAAACACAACCTGCTAGTAATGAGTTCATTATTGATGAAGCCTTATTAAAAGTGGATCTTGAGTTGAGATTGTTTTGTGAAGTGCAGTTTCCAAAGTCAAAAATACAAAGTGAAGATCAGATTTTATCTTTTTCTGACTCTTGTTTAAGAACATTGGAGTGAAAATTCCCGCATACATTAAATTATATAGCTCAAACCCAATCAAAGTGGAAATTTTTGACACGATTAAATTATTCAGAATGATAAATGTTCATCTTTACGCACGCGCGTAAAGATGAACAGTTATCATTCGTGCCGGTTGGAGGTGCACCCAGCCTCTTTGTGGTTCCGGACTGACCTGTGTCTGTAGGGCTGCAGAGTTTGTCCCTCCGGACGCTTTTGTCCGGACACACCGACCGTCCACAGCAGCAGACTGAGCAGCATCACGTCCGTGTGCATAGTGTCCACGGTACCTCTCCACGAGCATCAGACCTGCCAGCCGCTCCAGATGCTCTCTGCGTGCAGGACGTACATTCCGCTGCTGCCTCGCGCTGTAAACATAGTGAGAATCTATACATGGATGCCACCGTATTTAATCTCACAGAGGAGGGGGAAGCAATTCCGCGTAAACCTACAAATCCTGCGTGTCAGATGGGTAGGATTTTCTCTACGGGAGCTCGGTGGAGTCTGAGCCTGGTTGGATGAGTCCCCCTCCTCCACAAGGCCAGGTGAGAGCTGAGCAGGTGTCCGGGACGCAGGACCTGATCTCCATGCTCCATTTCTAATGTCTGAAATAGTGAATATTCACAAGTGGATGAAGAAAAACAACAACTGGTTTTTGTTTTAGTTCCTTCCAGGTGTACGTATATGATGGGTACTTTTTAAATCCTGAAGATGTATAATTTCATAAATGTCTCACTAAAACATGATGCTATCTTTAAAACGTAAAAGTGATAATGATGATAACGTGAAACTTGGAGAAAAGAGACAGATTTGAAAAGCACATTTTCAATTACCAATATGTATTGGATATTACGTAACAGAGTGTTAATCCAGTACAGTATGAACTGAGTGATGGACTAAAAACAGGCGTGTCACTGAGGTTAGATTCCATCAGCTTCATATACCACCAGTCTGTCTTCTGTCTTTGTTCAGCAGTGAGGTGGAACTCACGCTGAGGATGATGCTGTGTTAATAAACTGTGAAACTGTCTTTATTACTTGATGTTAACTCTGGATGTTCCCCCACAACATACCTCAGTTACATTTTGTCTTAATAACAGTAAAGCCTGCAGTCAATGGTGTTTTATTATCACCTTCTATGTAATCATTTAAAGTATGATACAATATTAACAGAAGCCATGACGTGTTTGTTAATAAAATATCAACCCTGCTGCATGTGTCACTGACAGTTCTGTGGAAACAAATCTGACTGGAAAAATTGAAGAAAAAAGCTGGTAAAAAATTATAGAAAAGAAAATGATAAAAATACTTATAATAAATCAGAATTATTAGATACTAAGCCAATTAAATTATTTAAAATTTTAAGTAACAATTGAGATAAGTTCCTTTTTTGTAATTTTTTCACCATCTCTTTCGTCATGTCTAACATTTAATCTATTGGTTTTTTTTTTAGATAGAAACACATTATCGTCTGACAACAGTTTAACAGGCCTGTAAACATCGAGTCATAACTTTCAGTTTATAACTGTTATTCATGGCTGGTCTCAATCACAGTCTGGACATAAAAGAGTTCGTAGCTTCCAGGTCTGAAAAATGGTTCCGACACAGAAGTGCCTTAAACTGCAATACCACCGATTGCCACTAGAGGTCGCCTCCTAAAAGCCTCCGGCTCCACAGACTCCCATTCAACTTCTCTCATCAAATCCAAAGTGAATAAAATGTGTCCATCAGTTATCTCGGTGTTGTTACCTAAAGTCACTCCTTCTTATTAGTTTCCTGGAGGTCCATCTGAAAATAATCCCTCATTCATTAGAGAAGAAGATTCAAAAAGACCTGTTTTTGGGGTTTGTCTCTTTGATTGACAGGCCTGTGGTGCAGTCAGGTTACAGCTATCGGTGGGCGGGACGTAGTATCGTCAGGTTTTCAATCAGATCAGTCAGATCCACTGCTGGCTCCTCCCCCAGCTTGTCCAAATATGGTCACTTCCTGCTCCAAACCGCTCTGAACTAACAAGATGGTGATGGACAGAATCTGAACTGGAGGCTTCATAACATTCACAAACCAACGATGACGTCACTGATGGTTGATGACATCACTGATGGTTGATGAGATCACTGATGGTTGATGACATCACTGCTGGTCGATGGTTGGTCTCAAGCAAATGTCACACCATTTATTTCATCAGTATAAAGCTGCTTCAGTGACACAGACTATATTCCAAGCAGAGTAATAAGTTTAGATCTTATTGTGTCAGATCGGTGAACTACTCCTTTAAGAGTCCTCATCAGTATGTCGTAGCTGCTCCTCCACGTTTCACTGTTGTACTGGAAGCTATCACATCCTGCTGGTCCTGTAACGTTGAGGGAAGATTATGGTTTCGGGACGAGTTGATTGACAGTGGGAAAAAAAATAACAGAAGCGTAAAATTTACAGCGACCTTCCCTCCAGCTGATGTAATCTATCAGTAACCGTGTCATGCACATTAACCATAAGCCTGCCTTTGAAGGAGGAAAACACAAGAACGGTCAGAGGACACAGCAGAGATGGGAAAGTAAAATCCAACCAGTTTGAGATGCAGGCCGGGAGCAGCATGCTCACATTCAAATAGACCTCCTGAGCTCGTGATCACAACATCGGAAGTCGTGTGAACCGTATGCTCGGCGTTCAAGTGATTCTGTCGCCATCAAATATTAATTTATAGAATTCAAACTAAATATCTGCTGTTTTTTACAAACTCTTCTGCAGCATAATTGGAAAATGGCAAAAGTCATGTTTTATCAGCTAAACGCCTGAGCATCCTTTATCCTTTTCAAATCAAAAGCCCAACAGTTCACACATGGTTCGACCAGATATCAGATTTTGAAATGTTCCCTTGGATGGTGAACATCACCAATTCTTTCTTGTATATTTTAATTGATAAAAAAAATTCATAATGTAATAGTTAAGGATTTGCTGATTCTGGTTAATGAACACGCCAACGTGTGAAAAAGGAGATCACTGGTATTTATGGTTTTTCCACGCGAGTTGTGCCTTCAGATGAGCTCTGCTTTATTGTTAAATCTACCGTCAATAGGATTATCCAAAGGAAAGCTTTTAATTTACGTTTCCTCCAAAGATTAATTTATATCCTTTAATGTTGTATAAAGAGATTATTGAATAACGACATGGCAACAGATACGAGATATAGTAACCAGTACAGGGCCGTCATCAGTCCGTCAGGTCAGCGTTTATAAAGTAGCCTCGTCTGTTGCTGCGTTCAGATGTGTTCGTATTCACCGTGTAGAGAAGAGTCTGTATGAACGGCGCCCTCTGGTGGTGTTCACCACGTCACAACTCTAAATCTTCTATCAGCCTCCAGTTCACCAGTTGTGTTTGCTGAAGTTTACAGAAAGGTCAGAGGTCGTGGAAGTTCATGTTTGGTTGGAAGTTCAGATAATATATTTATATATAGACTGTCATAAAATGGAACTTACTGATAGAACTTTGTAGTTTGGCTTTCTTGAAGAAAATTGTACTTTCTTGAAGAAAATTGTACTTTATTGATTCATGTTGTTCTGAATTTGTACCCTCATGGTTGAAATGGACTTATTGTAAGTCGCTTTGGATAAAAGCGTCAGCTAAATGAAATGTAATGTAATGTAATATTTAATGTCATAATGCAGAAATGGAATCTCTTCATTTGTGCTGATTTTAAACGCATTAAAGATTCTCTGTTTTTTTTCTTTCATTTCTTCTCATTCAAAAAGTCTTTATACTGTTATTTCAGTGAGCAGCAGTCCCCCGGCTGATGGCTTTAGAAGACCACTTCGACCCACAGCCTTCAGACTTTATGATCATAATGAGCTGATGTCGCTCGGCCGTCTCCTCTCCTGTTTCTGTTCTCTCTCCATGTTCTGTTGGACTGTGCTTTAATGGTGTCAGGACTTCCAGGACTTTAAGCAATAATAATCAGCATTTTTTTCTAATTGTCACGTTTTATTTCAATCATCTATTTATTCATTGATGGGTTGATTTTCACTAATATCTTTCCGTTGTTACCCATTTTTTTTTTTTTTAAACCTACTATTAAGACAGACTTTGGCTTTTATTGGTAATTTATTTGATTCGAATGTCTTTTAAACCTCGATGCATATGTGTGAGCTATTGATTACATGAATTTCCCCCAAAGGATGAATAAAGTACCAACTTAGTCTGTTCATGTGTGTTTTCAATTGTAAAATGTTTCACCTCATTTTCTGGGAGATAGTTCACTTGTTTTATTGACATTGAAATCAGAGGTGAAATGTCTCCTGGTTCTGGACCATTCTGGTCTCTTTCTCTTCCTGTGTCCTCAGTTTTGTGCCTCTCCATCGTCTGTCTCCTGCTGCCTCAAATGCATCCAGTTTTTCTACGTTCATGTTGTTAGATTCTCACACTTTATTCTGTTGTTTGGACTACACCTGTTCTTTCTGACACTTCCTGTTTTTAGCGCCTCGTGTTTGATTTATTTTGGTTCCGTAGTAAAGTTTGTCTGTCTTTGACCTCCTGTCTCTGTTTTTGTGCATCTGGGTCTTAAACCTAAAGTACAACACAGTGTTTCAGATCCTTGTCATATATGAGGGTTCAATGCTCACCATCCCTCCCTTCGCTGTGCCATCAGATTTTGTTCATGAAAATCGACCCTGGCTTCCTCTGTAGGCGCTGACCCACATCGCTACTCACACGGTTGGGAATGAATTCTCAGAGTCTGCAGAACATCTGTTGACTGGATGAAAAATCTCCATCCTGTCCAGAACTGGTCCGGTGGTCCACGACCAGGATCATCTTTTTAAAATAAGATGTAACAGAGCTCATATCATTAATCCATTTGTGTGATTCTATAAATGAGCATTTTATAAAAGCGCTCACTGACAACATAAAAGGAGCAAACAATATCTTTGCCCTCATCAGCTGCATACTGACTCTGCAGAGACTCAGTGCTGCATGGTAATACACTCTGGTAGACTTTAGGAAGTCTAAAGCACGTTTCACAAGAAGTGTTTGAGGACAATACTTTTTAATACTTTAAAAAACAAAACTGAAATTTGCTGCATCCACTTAACAGTTGTCTGTCCGGACCTGTATATATATATATTTTGTAAGTTTTGAGGGTTCATCAAAAATGTTGTAGTTTGTTTTCTATTGAAGTTCTGTGACTGTTTTAAATCAGTTTTCATATTTTTCCTGTTTCTTTTTGTGCATTGCATTGTGGGATAATGTGTTCACCAACAGCACACATTAAAAACACTATTTGATGTGTGTGTGTTTATTTTGCCATTGTTTTGTTCTTACATATTTATATTGACCAAACAGAATAAACCAGGTGTGATAAACAGAAGGACTACAGGCAGATAATTCAGTAGTTTGTTTGTAAAATATATATACGTATATATACTGTATAATTGTTTTATAAAAAACTGCAGATTGAACATTCTGTCTCCTATTAATCTCCTTGATGAGTATTATTCGTTTAGTATTTTCCTGAACACTATTTTGTTACAGTCTCAACTGCATAAACTTAAAACTGTGTTTTACTTTTAACGACCCATCTGAGTAACTGAGACGCTGTGGGACGGGAGTATACCGCCACCTGCTGTTCACTGCTGAGAATCATCATCACAGCTGGAGACCAGTGAACAATAAAATATACTGTATGACTCAGCTGTACTGTGTCGCTTCACGACGTGAATTTGAGACAAAAAAATTCAGAAGCCTCTGAGAACGTCGTCCTACCGTCTCCACCCAGTTATACAGTGTCCCAGCCGCTGCATTTCCTCTTCTTTCTGCTAGTTTCCTTCATATTCTGCAGCTCAGCTTGTGAGCTTTATTCCAGCTGCTCCAGTATGTTGAGACGTCCCACTGTTGTCTTGTGCTGTGGCTCCATCATCTTCAGCAGCATTGAACTGGAGATCCTGCGGTTGTACCTGCAGTTTGTTCAGTGTCCACAAACTGCAGCTCTCTTTTCTTAGATGCAGCTTTTCAGTAGACATCGTTTTCATACTTAGGACGAGGCATAAATATGCTGTGCGGTCCACATAAAGTGGGACACCTGGTTCGGCCACGGTGAAATTGTAAATGCAGATGTTCCTGTCGTCCTGTAATGTTAGGATCAGAACCACCTGGGTCTAATGTTAGGATCAGAACCATCGAGGTCTAATGTTAGGATCAGAACCACCTTGGTTTAATGTTAGGATCAGATCCACCTGGGTCTAATGTTAGGATCAGATCCACCTGGATCTAATGTTAGAATCAGAACCACCTGGGTCTAATGTTAGGATCAGAACCACCTGGGTTTAATGTTAGGATCAGATCCACCTGGGTCTAATGTTAGGATCAGAACCACCTGAGTCTAATGTTAGGATCAGAACCACCTGGGTTTAATGTTAGGATCAGAACCACCTGGGTCTAATGTTAGGATCAGATCCACCTGGATCTAATGTTAGAATCAGAACCATCTGTGTCTAATGTTAGGATCAGAACCACCTGGGTCTAATGTTAGGATCAGATCCTCCTGGGTCTAATGTTAGGATCAGAACCATCTGGGTTTAATGTTAGGATCAGAACCAGGTGGGTCTACCTGGCACTAATTCCAGAGAACCTACCTGATTGGCTGCAGACAGGAAGTGTCATGATATGAAAGGTCTTGGTTTTTTTGGGCTTATTTTTGGTTCTCTAGGAAAATGGAGGAGTACATCATCTTGTGTGCTCCTTTTTTTTTTGCCTGTTCTAAATAAATTTATATTATTTGTTTTGTGAAAATCACTGCCTGCATGCTGCTCAGTTGTTTCCAATCACATTATCGATGTATTTATTTATTTTATTTTATTTTAATTTAATATTATTCTATCTTTATTTGTATATAAGTTGTATATAATGTGCATTTTTTTATATTTAATATTTTTTAAACAATTAAAAGCATTAAAAAGATCAAAGCTGTAGTAATAAAAAGTAAACAATAGGAGCTGGGATAAAAGAATAGGTAGGAGCAATAGAAGTATGTCAAAGAAATTAAAAGGACTATAGAATGTATGAAAGTTGGAATGGAATAAAATAAAAATCATTTAAAAATAATTAAAAATATATAATAAAAGTAAAATATGTCTAAAAGACCTTTTAATTAAAAGCAAGGCTGAGGAGGTCGGTTTTAAATTTAGTTTAAAAATGTGATCTGATCCTACAGAATAAGTTCTGTACTAAATTGCTGAAGACCTTGATACTGTCTGTGATAGAAAAGAGTCTGAACACACTGTTCATGGACAAACTACTTTAAATTTTTTATGTTCTAATGTGATATTTCAGATATTTCTTACCGTCTTTAAAATAGTAAACTTGTTTAAAAAAAATAATAGATCTTCCCATTGTGGGCGGAAAAAAAAAGTAGTTTTCTCTTTGCACTTTAATTATTCAACCAGTAGGGGACAGCAGAGGCTAAACCTTGATTAGATTCAGTCTTGGAGGTTTTATAGTGAGTGACAATCTGTTATATTGGAGAGAAAAGAAAAAAAATGTGTTTAAATGACCAAATCATTAGATCCATTTCAAGTACAATCAATGACTTCTTATCTCTAACATTAATGTGACAGGAGTGTGTTGAGTTCACGTCAGGAGTTCTGGACTGTAAATCCCAGAGCTGCCGAATAATTATCATCAACTGTCTGCCAGATCCTCTGAGCAACTGACAGATTAACCCATGTAACACACACACACACACACACACACACACACACACACACACACACACACACACACACACACACACACACACACACACACACACACACACACACACACACAAGCAGAATTAATCTGGATTTGGAGGCTGGAAGATTGCTGCTCTTGATGGAGAGCCAAAATCACAACGTTACATAAAGCTTTTTTTATGGTATCTCTTCATTAGAGATAAAAACACAAACAGAATGTTTTTTGTGTGAAGTAAATGTTAATAAAAGATGCTTTAACCAATTTGTGGCCAAAAAAAAATGACAAAGTATTGTTTCAGTACAAAAAGAGGGATTGCAGGAATTCCTGGTAATTTGGTGTCGAGGTTCATAAAGAGAGAGATCTCTCCCAGGTCAGGAAGGCTGTATTCATACCTCATTAATTCACTAACTCTCTGTCTTATTTTAATCACCCTACTTTTGGTGTTTTTGTAAACCGATCAGATTTCCATCATCGTCTCAGTCTGCCAATCAAATCATCGCTGTCAAATGAGTCCGATCTGCTGCCGTTCTTCTCCCCTGTGTTGTATTTCATATCATGTAAGCTGATGTCTGACTCCAACCAGAACTGCCTCCTAGAGGTTTTGTCCATAATCCATCATCTAACTCTGCAGAGTAATTTCTGCTTGGGTAGAACTCACCGACATCATCTGGTTGCCCTGCTGTGATGAGGACAGCAGGCTCGTCTGAAGCTCCCTGACTGATGAAGAGGAACTGCTCCTCTTCCTCGCACTCTTCTGTTCTTACTTCTTCCACTGCTACAGGTCTTATTATCACCACAGACTCAGTTCACCACCTGAATGCACGCCACCGACCCCGGAGAAGGCTTCAGCCTCAGCATCACCTGCAGCGGCCATCAGGCCTCTCAGTCTATAACCTGCAAACCTCTCACATCATCACACCTGCTGTATGGAAACCAGTCAGCAGTCTCTGACCTCACATGTTAGCTCATGTAGGTCATACATTCACAAGCAAGCAACACATCTCCATCACTGAGGTCTAAAACCATTGAGTAAAATTAAAATGTCACCACCAGGTAAAATATCAGCACCGTGTAGAAGTCTGCAGATCACCAGCTCAGCAAAGACTCATCTGTCTGTTTATTTGTTTAGTTATCGGTTGTTTTCTTTGGCGTTCATCGCTGTGTAATCTGCTCCTGAAAGACGGCAAGAACTGAATTCTTATTTGGTGCTGATTTCAAACCTAAATCTAAAATATGGGAGAAATATTTTCCACCATTACCATGAATCAATCATTTGCATGAACGGTTCTGTTTTGGACACCAACTGGTGTTGATTGTTGGTTGCTCCCAAATCATTTCCTCAAACTCTGTTAAAAAAAATAAGGTGTTGTTATAGTTTTAGTCATTATTTTGGTATATTTCCAACTCACTCAATCATGTAGGCGATATTTAGAAATGTAATTATTATAATTATTTACAAGGCCACTGGATTATTTCAGTGTACAGGTCAGGTTGCCTCCTCACTCCACCCTGCGTGTCATTTCTATCAACCTCCAACCCCCTGCCATGTGTATCTTCTGAATAATAAACCAATATGCATTTCAATAATTACCCTCCCTAGCTGCTGGTCTCTTTGTGTCTACAGCAGCTGCAAAGATGTTCAACCTGAGTCATCCTGTCAGCGCAGCATCATAGACCGCCCCACGATGAGAACCAATGTGGTTCAAAGACATTCTGATCATCTCCAGGTCTTCTGAGGCTTCGCTGCTCCCACAGTTTCATACAGGAAAAATAAAACACCTCCAGTGGGCATTTAGGAGCCACATTATAGTTTTCTAGTTCTTACAGAAAGAGGTTAGGGAGTTTATCATCAGCTCATTACAATCTTTTCTATTTTCTAAATTTGGCATAGACGTAGTTACAAGGTAATACCAGCGAGTGCCACTAGAGGTCGGCTCCAAAAAGCCTCTGGCTCCATAGACTCCCATTCAACTTCTCTCATCAAATACAAAGTGAATAAAATGTGTCCATCAGTTATTGTGTTGTTAGCTAAAGTCACTCCTTCTTATTAGTTTTCTGGAGGTCCATCTGAAAATAATCCCTCATTCATTAGAAAAGAAGATTCAAAAAGACCTGTTTTTGGGGGCATGCCTGTTTGATTGACAGGCCTGTGGTGCAGTCAGGTTACAGCTACCGGTGGGCGGGACGTAGTATCATCAGGTTTCCAATCAGATCAGTCAGATCCACCGCTGGCTCCTCCCCCAACTCGTCCAAATATGGTCACTTCCTGCTCCAAACCGCTCCGAACTAGCAAGATGGTGACGGACAGAATCTGAACTGGAGGCTTCATAACGTTCATAAACCAACGATGACGTCACTGATGGATGATGGTTGGTCCGACCACGTCTCAAGTGCACCTCAGTCAACCTTAATTATTCCACTATTAAATTAATAAAGTAGCTTGTCTTTCCGTTCCGAGTTCTATGCCGGGCCTTTTTGTGTGGAGTTTGCATGTTCTCTCTGCCTGTGTGGGTTCTCTCCGGGTACTCCGGCTTCCTCCCACCATCCAAAAACATGCAACTCAGTTTAATTGGTGATCCTACAAATTGCCCTTAGGTGTGAAAGAGAGCGTGAATGGTCTTTGTTTCTGTCTGTCTCTACGTGTTGGCCCTGTGATAGGCTGGCGACCTGTCCAGGTGAACCCTGCCTTTGCCCAATGTGAGCTGGGATGGGCTCCAGCCCCCCTGTGACCATGTTCAGGATAAAGCGGGTATAGATAATGGAAGCTTGTCTTTCCAAAGCCTACATCATCATCTAACTGCATGAAACCTTCATGCATAAGGTGGGATTTGCATTTCATTTAGCTGATGCTTTTATCCAAAGAGACTTACAGCACATCGGGAGCAATTTTTAGGGTTCAGTGTCTTGCGCAAGGACACTTAGGTATGTGGACAGAAGGAGCTGGGATTGAACCACCAACCAGCGTGCAAACCACTCTACCAACTGAGCTACAGCCTCCCTGATTTAAAACATATTCTTGTTCGTGGTGTGCCTTTCAGGTGCAGCATTATTTCCTGTATCTCTAATCTGAGTGTTCAAAGTGCTCATTGCATTCTGCAAAACATAGTTGGGACCGCCAGCTGTTTTTCATCTGCATGGATGATTTCCTCCTGACAGATCCGCTCCAAGGCAGCTTGCTATCATCTCGGTCCAAAGTGAAAGTTTACAGGCAGTGAGATGAAAACGCCTGAAGTTGCTGGTCTGCAGTGAAATGAAAGCATAGATGATAAATATCAGGACATGCTGCCAAACTCATCTCAGAACGACGACTCTCTTGCTCCTCCGATATCTGAACTTGGATTTGCATCGTCCTCTGGGCGTGCCATCATCTCCAGTTCATCAGACATCAGAAGTCCTGCCAGATCTGCATGATATCATCTCTGTTTGCTGCCTGTCGGATCTGTGCGCCGGTCTCGTCTGCTCAAGAACTGGAATACAGACCCACCTTGTTTATGAAGAGCTCATTTATATCTGCTTCATTGGAAGAGGTCTTCTACTTTGAACTGTCTCAGGACTCCCACATCCCTCACATCTGGACTCCTGTTAGTGAACAGGTCAATAAAATCCTCATATTCGATCACTCAGATTCAAGTCACCCCTGACTGAAATGCAACACTTTAATGTACTTTGCAATTTTGAGCTAACAGGAAATGCATTACATCGATAAAACTGTGCTTTTTAAGAGCAAAATACTCTCAACTCAAAGTCCACTTAATATTTTTCTGTGGCTTTCAGCTGACCTCATGTTTCTTTTTAACCATTGCAGCAGACATAAGAGTCATCATATCCCCTGAATATGATCACATGATAACAGGTGATGTTGTCATGGTGACGGGTTTGTGGCCAGTTCTGACTCTTGTGACCCGGAGACGACGGTTTGGATTGATGAAGGACGGTTTCCTCCAGTTTGTGATGGAGCTTCGCTTTTTGTTGACTTCTTTTCACAACATTACAGTTTTCAGTGCAGAAAATTAAAGTTTTACTTTAAAAATATTCAAACTTAATTGGTAATGTTGTGACTTTGTTTACAGAATGGTGGACACATACTTTTTTTTCTCCTGTTATACTGTTAGAAGTGTTTGCTAGATAATTAAATATCTGGATATCCAGCCTTTCCAGTGTAGTTACTGTAGCAGCTCAGTTCTCCACTGGAGGTCATAAAAGTAATGAATTGATCAATTATTTTATTATGAGTTATGTTCGAGGACAAATAACCACTTTGAGTTTATACAGCTGCTTAATTAACACGATGCTCCTTTGTGCGTGTGTGTGTGTGTTTATGTGTGTGTCTGTGCTCCCCTGCTGAGGGCAGTGGTCTGTATGGAAGCCTGTGACTCCTTTGTGTGTGTTTGTGTGTGTGTGTGTGTGTGTGTTTGTGTGTGTGTGACTCCTGTGTGTGTGTGAGTGTTTGTGTGTGTGTGCGGGAGACTCCTGTGTGACTCCTGTGTGTGTGTGTGTGTGTGTGTTCTGACATTGCTGCAGCTCTGTACAGATACTGCAGCAGGGTTGAACTTCGTGGTCACATGCAGAACAACTGGACTGCAGTTGATGAGTCAGCAGTGAATCTTCTCTTCGTTGCGTTTTAATGTGATGAGGAGGTTCGAAATTAATTTTGCACAGCGGGTGGTCCGAATGATGATGTGGAACGTTGACTGAAAGAGTCTGTGTTGTATGACATGGATGTGCTGCTCTACTGCTTCAGCAATATTGAACACAATAAAACGGGTGAATGTCCCATTATATGAACCAAAGGAATACTCACATCTTCTATATCATCTCAATACACAAGTATAAAATCAATGCTGGATAAAGATGTTACTTGTCTACAGCTCATCATAAAGAGGATGTGAGAGGTTTCTGACTGTGAATACAGTCAGAAACATGCAGTACGCTACAAGTACAAGGATAATGCACTCAACTTGGCTAAGTAGACAAAGGGGCGGGTCCACCGACAAAAATAATTTTCAAATTAAGGTGTCTGCGGAAGCTGCAGCGGTTGCAGACATGTAGATGTTGAAGTGTCTTCAGCTGCAATACCACCAAGTGCCACTAGAGATCGGCTCCAAAAAGCCTCCGGCTCCATAGACTCCCATTCAACTTCTCTCATCAAATTCAAAGTCAATAAAATGTGTCCGTCAGTTATCTCGGTGTTGTTAGCTAAAGTCGCTCCTTCTTAGTAGTTTTCTGGAGGTCCATCTGAAAATAATCCCTCATTCATTAGAAAAGAAGATTCAAAAAGACCTGTTTTTGGGGGCATGTCTGTTTGATTGACAGGCCTGTGGTGCAGTCAGATTACAGCTATCGGTGGGCGGGACATAGTATGGTCAGGTTTCCAATCAGATCGGTCAGATCCACCGCTAGCTCCTCCCCTAGCTTGTCCAAATATGGTCACTTCCTGCTCCAAACCGCTCCGAACTAGCAAGATGGTGACGGACAGAATCTGAACTGGAGGCTTCATAATGTTCACAAACCAACTGGGGACGTCACTGACTGTGGCTGTCTCACTGTTTTTCATTAAGTACCACCATACTGCTTTGAGACAGAAGAATCAGTGTTTATTTAGTGTGTCAAACAGAGGGCAAAAAAACACATTGATTTTGGGGTAAAATAATTAAAGCTGCAGACATGTTGAAGGGTGATGTGTTTACATGATGAGGTAATTTTCTGTCAGTGCAGAACAGCAGTCTGAGACAAAACTACTCTGTTAAAATTCAAGTACTAACATGTAAGAGCACTACTTGTTAGCCTGGAATCACGTCTTTTTTTTTCTTCTCTTTTTTTTAATCTATTTTCTGTTGTTGTTACTGGTTTGTTTTTGATTTTTAAAATACTATAGCTCAGTTCATAATTTCCAACTGAATATTTTTTGGGGATATGTCAAATTTGGTTTAAATAAAATAATAATAAAAAAAAATTGTCTGTACTCAGGGAACTATGTCTCTTCCTGCGCGCCGCAAACTCAAAAAGCTCAGCCAAAATTGCAGTCACTTCCTGTTTACGTTCCGCAAATGACGTCACAGTGATAACATTTTGACAAACACTTTCAGAACCGAAACAGCGGAACTCTTGAGAAACAGCTCCTTGCGGCGACCGGGTTATAATTCCCTCCGACACAAACCGAACACGGGTGAACCGGGGAGGAAGGACGACCGACGGCTTGGAGCTGTCCGACGAACGTTTGAGGACCGAAAGCGAGCTCGCCCGGCTGTTAAGCTAAGCTAATGTTCGTTGGGTAGCGGTTAGCTGGGAGCGAGCTAAGCTAAGCGAGTTTGGAAACGGAAAGTTCCTTCTTCAGCGGAGCGTCTGTCGGCCGTGTGTTAGCATGGAGAACAAGTACAACCTGAAGAGTCCAGGTAACGTCCCTCTCACACGGTGTTACCTCACTGCCGACAGTTAGCATGCAGCCTCCGTTCAAATTAAACTACTGAACCGAGACGTGTATAAACGCCTTTTTCTTTATGTTTGTGGTCGCCGGCTTCTTCCGGTTGTCAGTTACATATGGAGATGGCTTGTTTTTTTTGTTTATTTTCTGTTTAATATTTAGAATAAAAACATCTGTGTTTTTTGTAGCCTTCTGTAACCGGTTTCTCTTCCTGGTTTCTAAGAAGACGTGTAATGGACACGTCTGTTCTTCCTGCCCGCACGCGCACACATTTCTGATTAATGGACACCTGTTTGTAGTCGGAAGAGCAATCAGACAGAGAAGATGACGTGGTGGGGTTTGTAAAGGTCCTTACTGAGTGATACTAAGGATGGTAATTTCCTTAGCAACAAGTGAGTCACAGGCAGTCGTATCAAAACTCCATATGTTTCAACAACAACAACAACAAAGCTGTTGATTCTGTGTAACGTCATAGAAGTGTCAATCTTTATTTTTATGAGCACTTTGATGTCAGTAAGACATTTACATTGTGATTTTGTTTGCGACCAGGTAGAGAGTGGAAGATAACAGAGAGTCCTTTTGTTTTTAATCTTTGTCCTATTTTCATTCAAATACATGATTCACTCTATTTTTATTTACATTTTACTCAGCATCCCAACTTTTTTTGAAAATAGACTAGTAGACATTCTCAACAATATCGTGCTGGAGTTTGACAGGCGCTTTCAAGTTTCTGAGTTTCTAAGAGATCATGCAACAGTTTTCTCGACAGATATCCTTTACTATCCACGAGCTGTGGATAATCGTAGAGCTGTCTGTTCTGGCCTTTTGCTGTTAATGTGGACACAGTCAGTGACCAGCTTCAAATAGAGCGAATTCAAAAGGTGGGTGATACAGCTGTTCAACTTAATTGTGTAAAACACCTTCAGTTACATGCTCTTGTCTGTCAGAAAGGTGTCTCGTCCCCAAAAGTACTGGGATTTTCTATGTTTTTGACAATGTTTTGCAATTATGCAAAACGTTATGAATTAGTAGATTAAAGAGTAGTAAAATGTCATTTTAAACTTAGATTTTTATTTAGATTCATTTTAGATGTAATTTTCATTAAAATCGACTACTTTTTAATGAAATGTATTTCACATTACATCAAGATCTACTTTTGGCTTGCCTCCCTCCATCCTTCATAGAAAAGAGTTTGAGCTGTTAACAGTGAGAGAACAGACATACACATAAAGAAGGTTAAAACTGTAGCGTTTGACTGTTGTTATTTGTTGTTGCTGCTCAAAGTGTTTTTCTTTAAAGGTTTTACAATATAAACAATATGTAAAAGGATAATAGTGCCACCAGCTGTTCTTTCTAATGTATTGGTCTCACATATGATCTACTTACTGGCCAAAGGCATCTCGTTTTAATAAAGAAACTGTTGTTGAATGAGTTGATGTGGAGAGAAAATAATTGATTGAAATCATGAGATGTCCATAAGACATACAACCTGTAAAGAAACCTTGGGACACTGTATAAAATGTAAATAAAAACAGAATGAGATGATGTGCAAATTATTCAAAACCATATTTAATTGAAAATCAAGCAAAGACAGCATATCAAATGTTGACTGAGAATTTATATTGTTTTATGAAAAATGTATGCTCATTTTAAATTTGACGGCTGCAACACGTATCAAAAAAGTTGTGACAGGGTCAACAAAAGACCAAAAGACAAATAAACACCTGGTGGAACATCTGACAACTAAGTAGGTTACCATGGCAACAGATCAGTAACATGATTGTGTATAAAAATATAATTTCAGAGAGGCAGAGTCTCTCAGCAGTGAAAATGGGGAGAGGTTCACCACTCTGAAAGACTGTGGGAAAATAGTTCAACAGTCTAAGAATAATGTTCCTCAACGTAAAACTACGAAGAATTAGTGGATTTCATCATCTACGGTTCATAATATCATTAAAAGACTCCGAGAATCTGGAGAAATCTCTGAACACAAGGGACAAGGCTGAAAACCAATATTGGATACAGCATCATATGCTGTCATCCAGACAACGTCTCTTTCAGGGAAGGTCTTGTTTATTTCAGCAGAACAACGTCCAACCACATTCTGCACGTATTCCAACAGCATGGCTCCGTAGTAGAAGAGTCCGCTGATAAACTGGCCTCCTTCAGTCCAGACCTGTCAATCATTGAAAACATCTGGAGCATCAGGACATAAAAAATACAACAAAGGAGACCCTGAACTGTTGAGCAGCTGAAATCCTTTATCAGGCAAGAATGAGACCACATTTCACTTTCAAAACTCCAGAAACTGGTCTCCTCATTTCCCAAACATTTACAGAGTGTTGTTAAAAGAGGTGATGAACACAGTGGTGAACATGACCCTCTCCCAACTTTATAGAGATGTATCGCTGCCATCAGATTCAGAATGAGCACATATTTCTCATTAAACAATTACATTTCTCCGTTTCAACATTTAATATGTTGTATTTGGTGTATTTTCAATTAAAAATGGGTTTATGTAATTTACAAATCATCGCATTCTGTTTTTATTTACATTTTACACAGCGTCCCAACTTTTTGGGGAAACGGGGCTTAAATCAATCAGGATTTAATTATTTTCCAGACCTACATTGTGGTGCTGATTTGGAAATTTAATCGGATTTGAATGTAGAGTAAATAGCATGGGGCCTTATATTGATCCTCTGGTTACATATTTTAAACATTAGGCGATTGATTTGAAACCGCTGAAAACAAGTCAGAGCTCCACAAACCAGATCTACTTTAAACCAGCTGGAGGCAGAATCAACAAAACCAATGGAAAACATTGTATTCATAAAAATAGAGACATCAGAAGCTGACAGATTTTCAGAGAATGGTAACAGGCTGGAGTATGAAAATGAATATTTTTAGATAAATAAACAATATTTTGAAAATATATTAATAAACTGACAATGTCCTCACCAGAAAACCTTGAGTTTGTTTCCATATTGACTCTTGACTGGTTTTTATCACAATATTTTACTTTCATCATTGCCATATAAATATGTATAGCTTTTTTTTTTATTTGATACAGAAGACAACTAAAAATATGATGGTGTTCATTGTTTCTGTGTACGACAACTATTTCTACTATTTCTATACTATTACTACTTTTCAACTATTCAGTTTTGAAGCTGACTTCTGCATTGTGTCCAACATAGGACTTGCATTACATCCCGCTTTGTATTTAAAATAAATGTGTTTTACAGGCCTAACCACAGCACATTGGCACATATATGTATGCTCTGAAAGTGAGTCCCTGCTGTGGGTCCTGGCCCGCCTCTCTTCCTCATATCCCGTCAGTCTCAAATGTATCTGTCAAATACAGCTATAAAATGCCCCCAAAAATACGTTTTAAAAAGATAAATAATTTATGTGCTTTTCATTGCAATGGTACAAAAGTTGTGACATTTATTTCCGTCAGATTGCTGACTCATACAGTTTCCCACAAACCTGGTTCAGATATTAACAGATTCTAGACAATCTCCTCTCCACAATGATGAAAATACATCTCTACTGCCTGCATTATATGTTGAGATACGTGTAAAATCATGATAATTTCATGAGACGAATGTTTTTCCCTTGATATAAAGAGGAATAAAAAAAAAAAAAAGAAATGCAAGTATCATGAAATTAAATGATGAAATTTTGACAGCCTAGGCTGTCCTAAAACAATGAAAACATTGCATCAATGGATATGAGCTTAAAAAAAAAAAAAAAGAAAAAGAGAGAGACAGGATGGAGGCATGATTTGAGATGGATTTTCTTTTAGGATTAATTGTGTAGCCCTATTTGATGGTCATGTTCACCATGCAGGATGTTTTGGATCTATTGTGGCTGTTGGTGAACTGTCTGGTGTGTAAAATCGACTTCTTTTCTTTATCGTACGCCGCAGTTTTCACGATATTCTGTCACTGACCACTCCGTGGAACTGTCTATCTTTCACCGCCCAGCTGAATGTTGTGGAAGCAGCGGCAGCAGCAGGATGTCATTTAAAAGCCCTCTGAATTTATTTCCCTGCCTCCTCGGTGCCGGTCCTGTCTTTGGTGTCTGTTTGTTATTACGCAAGAGTGTCTCTTCTTCCCCTTCTGGACCTGCTGTGAATTCCCACTGGCAAACACTCAACATTTGTTACGTAACCTAGATGATTTCGGCGTACGATGATTATCGTCCCATCGCCTCGGGCCAGTGACCGGACCTCTGCGAACCCGGCCAGAGGCACTGTGTGTGTGGGGGGGTGGGGGTGGGGGGGGGTGGGGCTTTTCCTTATCAACTCTGCTCACTGGTAGCGGAAACGAGACAAAAATGGGCACGGACGGAGATACTCAGCAGGGGATGAGGAGCACTGGAGCTGCTGTCAGAGTTCATCCAAACACTGCAGAGATGGTGGTGTGAAGAGGAATAGACACCCCACCCCCTCCAGCTCAGCGTCCCTTGGTATTACAGTTTATTTACAGTGCTGCAGTACAGTGTCTCTTTCATGTTAGTGCAGAAAGTCGTGTGCTGTTTAGTGAAGCAGGAAGGCTGTTTTATTTATAGAAACTACATAATGCTCCAATCTAACCATTTCACCTGTGGATGAATATGTCTTTCTCCTGTTTTTCCATAATATTGATGAGTATCTTAATTTAGCTGAAGATTATAACGACTATTCAAGATTCGTGCCCCTTCCCTAATACGGATACATATTTCTAAGAGGTTATGACACGACAGTTTCCTACGATGTTACATGCTTTGCTGTGAGCTTCACATCATGTAGGAAGAGATATGAGGTTTAATAAGTAAACAGAGAAAAAGGTTTAAACAGATAAAATGATGCACAAGTAGTGGAAGAAATGGATGAAAAATAAGTGCGCTCATGTCTTCTCTGGCTTTCTATAAAGTCTGAATCCTCTGTTTGGCAATCAACTATTCGGCAACTAAACCATCTTGCAACTTTACATAACTTAACCACAATTCTATTTTTCATAAACATCAGCTCTTTCACTTACATCAGCCATTTGTGCAACAGTTGTTTTGGTCCTTTGCCCCAGCTGTGCTCCTCTCTTCAGGAACAGCCCTATCAGAGCGCTGGTCCAGCTGAGACTCACTCACAGTGGAGATTCTCTTCAATTTAGCATTTATCTAAAAAAAGCAACAACAACAAAAAAAAGAAGCACAAAGCAATCCAGTTACAACAGTAAATATCAGAACTTATTTTCTGTATCTACACATGTTCCCTAAATGCCTTCTGCAGTGCACACAACTCCTGCGTGGCCAAACTGGTTTAAAAAGTGGCAAATAAATCGTTTTAATATAAGATTTAACTAATAAAATCTAGTGTTTCCCTTCGATTGGGACCCCCTGAAAGAAACCACAGACTGTATATAAAAGTGTTCGTAGCTTCCGCTCTCAAACATGAGGACGATGCAGAAGTGTCTTCAGCTGCAATACCACCGAGTGCCACTAGAGGTCGGCTCCAAAAAGCCTCCGGCTCCATAGACTCCCATTCAACTTCTCTCATCAAATCCAAAGTGAATGAAATGTGTCCATCAGTTATCTCGGTGTTGTTAGCTAAAGTCACTCCTTCTTATTAGTTTTCTGGAGGTCCATCTGAAAATAATCCCTCATTCATTAGAAAAGAAGATTAAAAAAGACCTGTTTTTGGGGGCGTGTCTGTTTGATTGACAGACCTGTGGTGCAGTCAGGTTGCAGTTATCGGTGGGCAGGACGTAGTATCAGGTTTCCAATCAGATCGGTCAGATCCACCGCTGGCTCCTCCCCCAGCTCGTCCAAATATGGTCACTCCATCCAAACCGCTCCGAACCAGCAAGATGGTGACGGACAGAATCTGAACTGGAGGATTCATAACGTTCACAAACCAACGATGATGTCAGTGATGGTCGATGGTTGGTTGCCTCCAACTTATGCACAGATAATATTCTAGTAGTCAGAACCTCCATGTCTAATATGTTGGAGGACGTAGTTCTGTCCATGGAAAGCGAAAACTACGTCCACCTGTGTTTGTTGCAATATAAATAAAGAGAACAGTGTTTACTTTGGTGTTTGAATGGCATCTGAAGCTCAGACAGTTAAATGATCCCGTTCCTCCGAGCTCCATCTCCATCACTCACCAGCGGCCAGCACGGCATGCTGCTGACAGGACAGCTGATTTTACAGCTGCTTCTCAAAGAAATAGATAATTTATTGAGGAATATTTTTGCTTCAGTTGACGACATTTACCATCAACACTGACTGGACATCCAAATAATAAATGGAGAATTTCATCATATTACTTTGTGGACTTTATGAAACAAAATAGTTTATGTGTGTTTAAATGTGTTCTAACGGAGTAAAATTAAAGATTATCAAGTCATATCAATTCTTTGACCGTCCTCGGGCAAATTTTGTTTTATTTTTTATATTATTATTAGCAAAAGGAACACAGCAAGAACAAAGTTACCAGCGGAAAATAAGGCAAAGTTAGACCACGTCATAAAACGTCAGATACTTTTGTTTTGAAAGTTTCTGATCTCCTAAAAATCTCCCTTCTTTGTGCTGCTGGGCTTTTTGTTTGCAGGTCTGATTAAAATCAACTTACTGCTTTTTTTTTAATATTGCATTAATCGCAAATTTTTTTTTAACTCAAGCAAGTCCAGTTTCCTTTGGATAACGTAGATCTAACATGGCAGGTGGCGGACAGACGGGTTTATCGTGTAATAATGTAGAAACACTGCTGTACTGGAAATATGAGGACAGCAGAGACAGACAACACAAAAGTAGCTGCAGCCGGGACCGACGCACTTATAACAGACAGGAACTGATTATCTCCACACAGCTGACAGCATTTTAACATGTTGGTGATGTGCGACAAAATAAATTTGTTCTCACAAATTATAAATCCCCATCCACAACGAACTGATGGAACAGCATAAATTAATTCATCCCTTCTTCCTCTTTTGGACGACAAACTACCAAACTGTTCAGACAGTCCTCGGCTGGTTAAACCTCTTCTAGCTCTACGCTAATCTCCCTTTCACAACTTTCTACAGCTTAACGAGCAGCTGTCACCGCACACAATGAACACGATTGAACGCTGAGACTTCTGGTTTGGACAGTGTTACACTGTAACGGCTCCCCGTGGTTCAGTGGAACGCAGATATCTAACGGTGGAACTTAATGAGCGAGCGCTAACACTGAACGCTGCTTTCTGACTTGTGCAACACAAGGTTTACAGAAACTGACAGCGTTTGTTATTTTAACACCATCAGACTGTTTCAGATTAGACAGTTTACCATTAAATGTGCTGCAAGCTAACTTTAAAAAACAACCACGAGCTTCCACCAGAAGTTTCCTCCCAATGGAGGTCTGGACCAGATCTGTAAGTGTTGACGTCGTGGTGTGATGTGCAGTCGGGGGTGTTGAGAAGATTCTCTGAGCTGTTGCTGTTGGACTTCGTCTCTGGATGATCTGTTCAATGCAGCTCAACGCCACTTCTGTCCAGCTTCCATCTGGCTTCGGTAAAAATATATTAGACGTTTATTTTTAGCAGAGCGGAGCAAAGAGCCCCTCTTGGATGCTGATGACACTCGCCGTGGTGATTCTAGCGGATTCACAAACATTATCTGGAACGGCAGCTCCAGTTCAGATTCTGTCCGTCACCATCTTGTTAGTTCGGAGCGGTTTGGAGCAGGAAGTGACCATATTTGGACAAGTTGGGGGGAGGAGCCAGCGGTGGATCTGACTGATCTGATTGGAAACCTGACGATACTACGTTCCGCCCACCGATAGCTGTAACCTGACTGCACCACAGGCCTGTCAATCAAACAGACACGCCCCCCAAAACAGGTCTTTTTGAATCTTCTTTTCAAATGAATGAGGGATTATTTTCAGATGGACCTCCAGGAAACTAATAAGAAGGAGTGACTCCAGTTCACTCTCGTATGAACAGGAGGAGGCGGGGAAACGTTGAAAACACACACACAGACTCTTTCTTGATTCCTTTTGTTTGTCCGAAGCTGAATTTCTGTGGTTGCTTCATGTCTTCTGTGAAGAGTCTGTCCTTGGGCAGATTGAATGGGCCCGTGTTCTGAGAGCGGCGTGGTGTCCAGCCGTCTCTCTGCTGCGCTGCTTCACTTCCCCTGCAGTGTTTCAGCTCTCCTCGCCTTCATCGCTCTTCTCCCTCCCATCCGTCCCCTCGTCTTCTTATCCTGTGTTCATTTCACGGTCTCCACTTTCAGCTCGACACCAGAGGAGTCTGTGCTCGCTTCAGACTCCCAACCGGTTTTCCCTCGATGAATACATCTTAGTTCTGCTTTTCTTTTCACAATTACTGTCCAGTTTTCAGCCGTGTCCTGTTGCAGCCGGCTGGATGGAGTGTAAACACAATCTCAGGAAGGCCTGGAGGCAACGTCTTCAAACTCTGCACAAATATGCAGTTGGACTGGAGGATGAACTGATTCGATTTTGGTGGTTCAAAGGTCAAGATTTCACAAAACATGCGGCCATAACTCAAGAATTACAAATCTTGTCTGCTGACGTGGGTGGGCGGGATGTAGTATCGTCAGGTTTCCAATCAGATCAGTCGGATCCAGTGCTCGCTCCTCCCCCGGCTTGTCCAAATATGGTCACTTCCTGCTCCATATTTGTTGCAATATAAACAAAGAGAACAGTGTTTAGTTTGGTTTTTGAATGGCATCTGAAGCTCAGACAGTTAAATGATCCCGTTCCTCTGAGCTCGAGAGTTGAAGTCTACCATCATGGCTACAACATTGTGGTTTATCAGAATCATCGTTTGAACATAAACACTCAACAGAAATATAAACGCTTTTATTTTAGCTTTCATTTTTGACAAGTTGAAGTCAAAGATCTAAGACTTCTATTATGCAGACAAAGGTTTATTTCTCTCACGTTGTGTTTGTGAGCACTTCAGCTTTCACAGGATATCCATCCACCTGACAGGTGTGGTGTATTTTAGTTGAACATTACTTATATGAGTGAAGAAAGATGTGGATTTAAACTGCAGCTTGTCCGGTTGGGGATGCACACGAGCCCGAGGCGGCGATTGTAGTTTGAATGTGTGATTAGCACTTTGTTAACATGAGGCTGAGACTGTGACATCAATCGTGACCTCGTGTTGGAGGATGACGACATGTTGAACCTCAGGCGTTTACTGAAAGGACTGACCTGTTGTACTCTGACTGGAGCGGCTGCTGCCTGCTCGTCAGCATCACATCAAGCTGTGACCCTTTGACCCCCCACCCGCTCTCACCCAACAATCATCACCATCACCATCAGCTGGTGATGATGATGGTGTCTGTATTCAGAGTATTGCAGCAATGTGTTACAGGCGGGGTCATGACACAAGCGTTAATGCTGCCAGATGTTGTTTTGCCATGTTGCATCATAAACTTACAAAATAAAAGCATTAGTAGTGATTGACCTCTGAAACACAACCTAGAAAATGGGTACTTTTTCTCTGCCGCGAGAAAAGTTCTATGAAGCCTGCAAGAATGAAAATGAACACCTTTGACAGGAAATTTAAAGAAAGTTACGGCAGGTCAAATCACTCGTGAAACAAAGATCTGAGATTCACCGAAAGATGGACAAGAAAAGAGCCAGAAAGGAAACCTCACTGTTGGAGAGCTCCGGACTGCAGAATGGCTGGAGGCCAATAACTCTGAGCTTCTGTGAACGAGACCTGATACCAGAAGCTGTGCCAGCAGCAGAAGTCTCTCAGAGAGACGGTGAAACCCTGTAAATAAAGGAGGAGAAGGAGAGTCACCGAAAACATTCAGAGTGGCCAAGAAAGGAGGAGCAGAGGCAGCTGGAGGAGAAGAAAGAGCTGATGATGGAGAATAAGGAAGTTCACCACTGAAAGTAGATTGGGAAGAGAAATTTCAGGAAGGGAAGAAAAGGAATATATATATATATGGTCCTAACATAATATCACGCCATATCTGGGTAGTTTTGCCATCATGATATTTTTGCCAAAATACTTAAAAATATTTTATTAATAATTTTTAAACAAAATAAGTGTTATGGACTTATATTTCAGAATAAACGTAACATTATTCCTTCAAAATTTCAGTAAATGTATGTTCTGCAGTTCTGCAACGCAACGGTATGACTTCATTCCATAAATGAGTCAATAATTTGCCTCGATCACAATATTCATTTATTCTATCATCTGAAAAATTCTAGCGGTATTTTGGTGAACGATCTGATGTGGCACACTCCTACCTCGGACTTCAATACACTCGAAAATGCTGCTCTTCGACATCAACTCGCATTCATGGATGTTGGTGAAATTAACCCGTCAAAATTCTCCAACCAATAGATGTAATAAGATGTTGACTATTAAAATCGTCACCGCCTCTCCAAGGCCTCAGGAGATGAACTCCGCTTGTATTTTTCTTGGAGGACTTTTGGAGTTGATAGATGTACCAGCGTCTCATTTTTTATAATATCTACATAATCGTTGCAAAAGGAAAAAATGATTTCCCATGTTCGATTTCATATGATAGAATAATAATAATAATAATAATAATAATAATAATAATAATAGAGGACTACTGTAACTCCCTCCTGGCAGATCTACCTGTTAGTGCCATTCATCCAGAATGCAGCAGCTTGACTGGTCTTTAACCTCCTAAATTCACTCCCACTACTCCGCTCCTCCTCTCCTCCTCCTCCTCCTCCTCTACATCCAGGACATGGTCCAACCCTACATCCCAGCCCGCTCCCTCCGCTCTGCATCGGCCAATCAGCTTGTTGCTCCTCACTGAGCTAAACACTCTACAAAATCACGACTGTTTGCTGTCCTGGCTCCTAAATGGTAGAATGAGCTCCCCAATGACATCAGGACAGCAGAAACTCTGTACATCTTCCGCCGCAAACTAAAAACACACCTCTTCAGACTTTACCTTGAATAGGAAGCACTTTAGTAGCTTAAAATGGAACTTACTTATAGAACTTTATAGTTTGGCTTTCTTGAAGAAAATTGTACTTTCTTGATTCTTGTTCTGAATTTGTACCCTCATGGTTGAAATGCACTTATTGTAAGTCGCTTTGGATGAAAGCATCAGCTAAATGAAATGTAATGTAATGAATGTAGATTTTACCATTGCTAGCTGGAATATTTTTTCAGTATCACGAACAATTCCATTCAACAATATTAAAATACAATACTGATGATGTGACTGCAACTCTGCATCAAGTTGAGACTATGAGGTCAATGTGAACTCATTTTCTTCTTTAGCAATTCAATGGGATCAAGTTAAGGAAGAAAATAGTAATTCATACAGAGTATTTATTCAAGTGTGCAATACATGAGGACATTAAAATGTTGTTATATTCTATGTACAGTAGAAAAATCCACTATAAATATAGTGGCTTATGAAAAGATCCAGTCAAGCAAAAAATACCGTGAAACTGACCAAACCTTAAAAAGCCCTGTGATGAATGTGTCTGATTGAACGTTCCCAGGTTGGGTTTAACCGTTGTAAAAAGCTGGTCTAGAGCCAGCATTGTTTTTGCGGCCTTTTACTCCTCCAGCTGTCTGAATAAGTGTGACAGTCGTGGAGCTTTGTCTCTCTGCTCTTCCCGTCTGTCCATCCGTGTTAACGTCCCGTTACTGTTTTCACCCTTCTGGAGAATCAGGAATATCTGCCTGTCCAACCGCTGCAGTTGAAACGGGTTAAGTCATATGAGTGATAAGTCAACACGTGCTGTGTTGGTTGTCTTGCTGTGAAGGATGCAAGAGGTCATCATGAAGTGATCTGTTTTACCTGCTCACGCTAACCAGATTTGTTGTGTGTGTCTTTGTTTGATTGAAACGAGCAGCGGTGAAGAGGCTGATGAAGGAGGCAGCTGAGCTGAGGGATCCCACCGAGCACTACCACGCCCAGCCGCTGGAGGTGAGTTCACCACAGGACACAACGCTGCTGCAGCAGGGAAACTCTGGTTTCATCCAAATTCAGTCACCGTGGTCAGTAATAACACCGGGCCATCAAAAAGTAAAACTCAGGTGGGACAAAAATCACAATCAGAAGATCAAATACAGTATGTTCAACGAGCCTTTAAGTGAGTCAAACTGATCTGGATCATTTAACAAAAGAAAAGAGTACCATTATTTATTATTTCCCAACCAACCCTTTGAAAACATCCGTCACAGCTTACAAACCACTGCTGTTACTTTAATTTAGCCGTCTGCCATTTTATATTGTTCACTGTAATACTGGAATAATTTGTTATATGGTCAAATAAAATATTGTAATAAAGGCATTTTTCTTAAATTTGTTCTTAAGAAATGTCCTCAGGAAAAGTCTCTTCTCATGATGAATCCTGGAGACTGTAATGATTAATTCTCTCTGCTCTGAGCAGCGACTCGGTTGAACAATTACTCTCATTTAATTACAGAACAGGAGCTGAGAGGAGCTCAGCGTTTTGGGTCTTGTAGGTTTTGTGCTTCTTAAAGTCGTGCAATTTAAAATTTTCCAGCGTGTTGACCAGGTATGAAGTTTAGAGTTGCCTGCGCTGGACATGCAAGGTGTTCCTGATCAGCGGCAACACAAACCAACCTAAACCATGGCAGCTTCAACTCAAAACCTGGAGGCCTTAAAGTCGAGATGAGACGAGTACTCGGCTGAAAGGAGTTTCCAGTACGGATAATGTACTGAAGTCTGTATGTGCAGCCGACCGTTTGAAGTAGTTTAGCTTCTTACTAAGACATTGCTGTGACGTCTCAGACCAGCGGAGCAACGTTACCAGCTCCTTCTGAAACGTACTTAAATTTAGGATTCAAACGGGTCATTACACTTCAAACGTTAATTAAAGTTCGAATATCGTATTGAAAAAGAGAGCCTTAAAGCACACACTGGAAAAGAAACATTACAATTAATAAGAGTTTGTGACAAAAGCATGTTAACAAAGAAAGAGACATTTGAGTTAAAATATAGATATTCATAATTTTAAATGCGTAAAAGAAGTTTTCATGTTAATAGAATTTAGTTTTCTTTATTAACCCTTTAAAAACACACCTATTTTTTAGACTTCTGCTCAAAAATTGCAAAAAGAGTATATCTCTGCAACCACAATAAAATAATAATAATAATTAAAAAAAATATATTTTTAATAATTAAGGGAACACTTGTGAGATTTGTTCAGATGTGTAAACATCAGTATATATGTCCATATTTTAATAATAGTTTAGTCCCTGGCCCCCAATTGAGGGTCTCTAGGGCTTAAAGGGTTAATTAAAGTAACTGCTCAGCATGACCACAGGACGCATGCTGACATGTTTCCTCCTGCAGGATAACCTCTTTGAATGGCACTTCTCCGTACGTGGCCCCCCCGACTCAGACTTTGACGGTGGGGTTTACCACGGCAGGATCGTTCTCCCCCCAGAGTACCCCATGAAGCCCCCCAGCATCATCCTGCTCACGGTAAGACGCAGACCTGTCGCTGTCGCTGAAACACAACGGGAAGGTGTCAGATCAGATGATCACAGAGCGGGGGACGGACGGTGTGGCATTTAACCGGCATTTCTGGTTGCATCACATTTAGTGACAGCTGACGGGGGAAAACCTGAGCTGTCAGCACCACGTCCGGGGGGTGGGGAGAGGTGCGGGGGTACTGTGGATGAATAAGGGATTGTTTTATTATATTCCCGTTTGCTCACCTGCACTAATGACCGACAGATGAAAGACAGAATACGTTGTTGTCGTCTTTTACAGTGTTTGCAGACACATTTAATGTGTCTTTATTATTTAATTGCATTTTGTTACAACTTTTCAGAATGTATTTTTAATTTATTTGACTCCCATCATCCCCTCAAAGCCAAATGGAAGATTCGAAGTTGGGAAGAAGATTTGTCTGAGCATCTCTGGCCACCATCCTGAGACCTGGCAGCCTTCATGGAGCAGTAAGTGTTCTCCACTCGTCTCCACACGCAGCTCCACACTTCATATTCTTAGTTTTCCTCCAAATTTAAGTCAATGTTTTAGAAAAATCTTCACTGAGACCTGTCACACAAATTTCAAGGAAAAATAAACCAGCAGTAATTTACTCATATTGAATTATTGGGTTAATAATAAGTACAGCAGCAAAATCATGTCCAACTCGTCTCTTTTTAACAAATAATTTGTAATAATTTTGATTTCTTCCACTTTGCTGAGTTCAGACAGATTCTGCTCTGCTGCTGCCAGTAAAACTGAACACAACCAAAAACCTCTCCTCCAGTAAAGATCTTCTTCGTCTATAACTAAGAATAAAATTATTTGCATTCGAAACCAAAAGTTCAGTTTCATAAGTACAATTCTGAATTCTATGATCAAAATGAACAAACCTGTAAGAGCACATCTGTTTGTAATGTAAATAATCTTAATTCATTTATTTTTACTTACAAACTTGATTTTTGATTGCAGTGCAAGAAATTTGCTCTCACAACTTTTTTTTTTCTTTTGCTTGCATGATTAAAGACACAAAAAAACCTGAAAAAGCTTAATTTATCCAAACAGCAGGTAAATATGGAGGATGGTTCCAGTTTATATCGACAAAGTGTTCGCTGAAATCTTAAATATATTTACTTTTTTTTTTTTTAATAATGGTATGCCGATTTCAGCGTTCACTCTCACATTACTGTCCAATTAAAATCTTCAAATTTACAAGAGTCTTTAAGAAGGAAATGTGTAAAAACATCTAAATTCAGCCAAAAAAAACCAAATCAATGAGTTCTTAGATGAACCATGCGTCTTTAATTTTGGTCACTGAAATGAATGAATACTTATCGAGCTACTGGTGCTGAATCTTTAGTTCCAGACGTGCATTTTTATACCTCCGGAGCCCAAACTAATTATTTCTACAAAGAACTCATTTTAGTTGTCTACTTTGGCTGAGTTCTACTTTCATGTAACTGCTCAGTGACTTCCATCAGTGGGAACACAGTGGGAGACGCTGCATCTTCCTCAAAGCGTTTGTTCCTGCTGGTTCCCTGTTTCAAATACATCCGAGGTAAAGGTTTCTCTGGACCTTTTTTTAACCCACACACTGCAGGTTGAATGGCTGAACATGCCTCAGAGGTTTGACTTCCCCTGCTGGGTTCAGAGAGTGTTGCGTTCGAGATGTATCTGATTGTGTTGGATGATCACAGGAGGCCTGACTCGATAATTACGCTCTACTACGTCTACTACGAGTGTACGACTCCTGGATTACACTCACTACTGTCAGCTTCTGCATCAGTTCATGTGCTACACCTACTTAATAAAGCATTTTTAACTATTACAAACCTTCACTCTGAAGGGTTCCTCTGATTCACATATTCCTATTTATTTAGATCTGGATACTTTATTTATTTATGAATATGTTGACACATTTTTGTCAAGCTGTTTTCTGGTCTGTTTTTACTTCATACAATTTGCATTTGAATATAATACCTGCAGTATTCTAATGTTCAGCCAGGACAGAATCTGAACTGGAGGCTTCGTAACGTTCACAAACCAACGATGATGTCACTGATGGTTGATGACATCACTGATGGTTGATGGTTGGCCTGATCTCATCAGACTTACTGCTGTTAAAACTGTTATCAAAGTAAAATGTGCTTCTGCTTCTACTTTAATATACTATAATTAATAACTCCCACAATCAGACTTCACACGTAACTTCACTTGTGGAAACGACTAACTTTCTGCTCCTACTTTGTTTTCTCTGGTTACTGAATTAACAGACAACTGATTTCCTGTTATTCCCACCGCTCGGTTTGAAATGGGGCAAATGTTGAAAAGGTTCTTGACGTATGGGTTGGTGGATGTTGAGGTCTGGATCATCCTCCTGTTGTAGAAACTAGCCTCTTCTTATCTTCATTTTCTTATATTTCCACCTCCATACTGAACAGTTTCAAGGTGCTCTTTTTACCGAAAGCGAATCCTTTTTTTTTTTTAAACACACTTTAAATTTTTGTGGCCACTCTATTAGACCTAAACCACTGTGGCTATCCAGATGTTGCTCTACATATGTCACAGGTTAACTGTAATGATGAGGTTACAGTCTTTAATGTTGATCAGGCCTGTACGGTGAAGAGAGCTCCACCTTCCTGTAGCTCCCTGGAGGTTTGTGTGTCTCCGTGTCCAGCAGACCTGATGTTTTATCTGCACGTTGTCTTTCACATGGTACAAACTGACAGCTGGAAGTGCTTTGATGTCTTTTTATAGACTTTTGTGATGTGCAGGCGTCAGTCGGCTGAGTTTCAGATCCTCTTTCAGCTACTTAGACGTTGTCAGGTGTTACAGCAAGGTTTCAGTTTGACTCGGAGAAATAGAAGACCTAATAATGAAATGAAATCCCAACAACTTCACGATGTACTGATTGTTTGTATTATTTAACTTTTGCACATGCCACAATCACCGTTTATTTTTTCTCCGTTTTCATTTTAAGTAATAATTTTTCTGGTGGTTTCAACACAGGAAGCCGTGTGCACCGTATGGTCGGCGTTCAAAGGGTTAAGTCGTAAAAACACTGTTGCTAGGCAACGGCACCACAGACAGTGTCTAGAAGCCACCGAGGCTAACAGTTTATCAAGCTAACAGGAAGTACAAAGAGGGAAGAGATGAGGTCGTCAGGAACATCTTCCTCAGACGTAGAATATTATTAGTAAAGTAAAGTTATAAAGACAAACTCTACATGAATAAAATTATGATATATTATCTTAATATCCAACCAAACATGAACTTCCACGACCTCTGACCTTTCTGTAAACGTCAGCAAACACGTCACAACTGGTGAACTGGAGGCTGACAGAACATTTAGAGTTGTGACATGGTGAACACCACCAGAGGGTGCCGTTCATACAGACTCTTCTCTACATGGTGAATACGAACACATCTGAACGCAGCAAAAGGGAACCAACGAACTTTACTTTACATTATTACTTTTTTTTTTTTTTTTTTTTACTTCAAAATCAACTAAATGTGCAGTTTGCCCTGGAGGTGGGGGCAAACTGTTGCACACCACTGTAATTAATAAAATAATCTACAAGTCGCAGTATTCGACATCTCTGATGTTATTGCAGACAACGACAGGAGAAAATCAACAACAGAGCACATTAAATTATAAAGTCTTCAATCATATGCTCAGACATGCAACCTGATCAACCAACATTCACATCTAAAATATTAATTTGCAGTTAATGTTGTCCGTGTCACTATTTTTGTTGTTTTAATCAAATCCAATGTAAATAACCTTTAAAGTAAGCTTTTTAAATGGCTTCTCCATTCTTTATCCAGTGTGTTGGACTGATCGCAGCACAGCCAGTCACAGCACAGACACAACACACCTGACCCGGACCTTATTGTCGAACACGGCCGTGCCAGCTGGAGGATGTGTGAGTCCAGCTGGATGTCCTCATGGAGGCTCAGAAAACAAAGCATCGCTCCACTTACGTAACACGACCACATGTGCAGCCTGTCGGGTCGTTTAACCTTCTGTTTTACCGTGTGACGTTTTTAATTTCTCTCCTCTTCTTGTTTGTCCTCTCTTCCAGTCCGAACCGCCCTAATAGCTATCATCGGATTCATGCCAACCAAAGGAGAGGGTGCGATCGGATCTCTTGATTACACCCCCGAGGAGAGGAGGGCGCTCGCCAAAAAGTAAGATTTGGTAGATGAAAGTGCTGCCAGTGCTCTGCACAGTGTGTTGTGTTGATGCAGTGCTGTGGGTTGGGAATCCTAATGAGATAAGTGTGTGGGACAGCGTGTGTCATGGCCGATGTGATCTTCAAAACGGGATTAGCGGAACACACACGAGGACAAGATCACTGGTCAGAACGCATTTAAACAGCAAAGTCTTCACAAGTAGGCAATGAAATCAGCACCTGAGCCTCGGTGGATGCGACTCCAGATCATCACCTGCTCATCAGTCCCTCCAGGATTGTTTTGTGATTGAAAATGTTTGATTTTGGGGCAGATTTTTCTCAAAAATTGCGATAAAACAAGTTTTAAGTGTTGTTGTTTTTTGGGGGGTAAAATTGCAAAACAGCTGCTTAAAGATTAATACATTATCACTTCCTTTGATAATCAGCATGCTGCACATCACAGAAATATTTTAGTTATCATTTTTGGAATTTTTTAATCTCTTTTCCTTTTTTTTTAATTTTTTTTTATCTTCTCTCATTTTAACTTGGAGAATCAGGAGGCTGAAAGTTACTGAAGCTTTACCAAAGTCTTTAAATGCTGTTTGACTAATATTAATTCGTCAGATAAGACTACTGCATGCACAAAAACAAAGTGCATTCCCTGACAGTTACTCCGTTAGCTGTTAAAATAGATGCCGTCCACGTTGGCGTTGCCTAGCAACGGTGTTTTTACAAATTAACCACGAGCTCACGAGGTCAAACCTGAACGCAGCGAATGCCGGCTGGATGACGGCAGCTGGGAGCAGGTGAGGAGGCTGTAGAGACTTTGGTGGGTAGACGGGGTGACAACGGGAAACTAACTAAACCACGACAGAACCAACTGGTATTTTAAAGTAGTGTGTCGGAGCCGGTCCCGGTAGTGCACGATGACAAAAATTCATTATCAACACAACACCAGTCTCCAGAGGGAGCATGAGCCTGCACGCCGCTTTCCATTTCACACCACATTTCCCCCCCAGAGGAAACAATACCAGCGGAGAGGATCCTGCTCAGGTCGCCCCTCCATTCGCAGATGTGAGGGGGGCTCGTGATCAGCCAGCTGTTTAATTAGCACATGGAGGATGAAACCCGCTGATCTATAAATACTGATAATGATGGAAAAACTTTCTCTCATCTTGGGGCGAAGCCTGAGCTAGAGCTTGTTTTTAGGAGGAACTACACTGAATGAGACTGAAGTTATTTAATACTCGTCTCACAGCCGGCTTCACGTAGAGGCCGACGTTCTGTGTGCACATCAGTTTCTTATAAATATTTAGTTGTTGCTCGTTTGTCAAGCTTTTTCTCAGTTAATACGTTATTCATTTGGCAGTTTACATAACTATGAACCCGATTCTAACAACTCATTGGAAACGTAGTGTTACCCTGTGCCTCAACAATGATGACTGATCTGATTTGACACCTGACGATACTACGTCTCACCCACCGATAGCTGTAACCTGACTGCACCACAGGCCTGTCAATCAAACAGACACGCCCCCAAAAACAGGTCTTTTTGAATCTTCTTTTCTAATGAATGAGGGATTATTTTCAGATGGACCTCCAGAAAACTAATAAGAAGCAGTGACTTTAGCTAACAACACCGAGATAACTGATGGACACATTTTATTCACTTTGGATTTGATGAGAGAAGTTGAATGGAAGTCTACGGAGCCGGAGGCTTTTTGGAGCCGACCTCTAGTGGCACTCTCTGGTATTGCAGCTTAAGGCATTTCTACATTGGAACCATTTTTTCAGATCTGGAAGTGACGAACACTTTAACATACAGTCTGTAGTTGAGAGCCAACTTGCGCCAACAGAGTGGTCTTCAAAAGGGGAGTACTTTATCTCATGTATGCTTAATATTTACTTGGTAATACAGTGATGTTTTTAAGGGTATACGTGTTCCCCACTGCCTCCCTCCCACTTCCTGACAGTTTAAAGCATCAATAGAAAATGACTGAAGTAGAGAAGAATAGAATAAAAAGAAAACCTGCCTGCGTATTTGGCTCTACTGAAGCATGTCTTCCTTTGATATCCTCTCCATGCAGTATTACACTGAGCCCTGCTGTCACAACGACGGCACACTACAGTCGGGATCCTTTGACCTGACATGTGAATGTGCCACAGGTGGTGAAGGCAGAAACCAACCTGGCAGCGGGATCCACAGTGATACACACACACACACACACACACACGCACACACACACACACACGCACACACACACACACACACACACGCACACACGCGCACACGTGCACACGCGCACACACACACACACACACACACACACACACACACACACACACACACACTCAGCGTTTGAAGCTGGAGACTCTGCCAGTTTGTTTACAGGATTCATTCATGCCCTGAGAAATATAATCGGCTCCAACTAAACACCTTCAAAGCTTCATAATTAAAGTGGTAAACTGGACCAGCGCCACACGGTGGTACAGGCTTGTTTGGCAGATACATCAACGGGCCAATCTCTGCATGGGCTCTGGGTACTGATCCTCCGTCTGCTCTGTCTTTCTTTGTTAACGTTGACTGTGACCATCAGCTGGTCTAAACTGTGGCTCGGTACCGAACGCTCTGCTGGTGAACGGCTCCGCGATCGTTTATTTACGTGTTTATTTTCAGTCATTCTGAGAACATTTGTCGCAGCAGCTTTAAGGGTAAGGATTGAAGTTATAACTGAGTTTAGATTAAACAACACTGTCAGATTATTATGTCTCTAGGTTTATTTTTTTTATAACTTTAACCGTTTTATGTTGATACCAGCTGGGTGAGATGCGAGCCTGAATCAATGACCACACATCTGATTGGTCCTCACTCACCTCTTGATTGAGATGAAGTAATTGTTAGTGAGCTCGGAGAGATCCACCAGAGAGAAGAGGTCTAAATCACGATGTCTCCATGGTCCCTGGACACGGGACACATCTGCAGAAAGGATGGTCCACAATAGTAACAGTTCAATTAGGAAATAAGTCAAAGGAATAAGAGGCCCATATTTCATTAAAAATAGGACAAAGACAACATATGAATTGTTGAAACAGAGAAACTTTGTGCTAATAAAATATATATTTGGCGAATGTATGCTCTTCGACAAAAAATATTCACAAATCATTACATTCTGTTTTTATTTCCATTTTAAATGGTGTCACTACTTTTTGGGGAAACCGGTTGTACAAAATAAATACAAAATACTGGATAGAAATATTTTTGAGATGTATTACAAAATGTGCATATTTAGTCCTGCAATACATCCATGAGTACGAGTACTTTATTATAGTTTATGTACTCCTGACAGTAAAATAAACTTATAAATCTGTAAAAACAAAAAAAACAAACAGCCATCATGGGCTGTTTTTAATGTGATTCATGTTGTTTTTAATCCTATGACCTACTTTTATTAATGCTGTTAGTGACTAATGTTGTGTGATTTTTACTTTTATTATGTTGTTTTTGATCCTCTTAGCCATTAAAGGGTCTTCCAGTATCCTTAAAAGTGCTATATTAATAAAATAAAATGTATTATTGTTATGTAAGAAAAAAAGGTGACATACAATTAAACTGACAGAATCTTTAAAAAAAAACAAACACCATTTATTGGTCGTACTGCTGTGGCGATTGAACCGCTGACATGTTACGCAATGATATTTCCTTTTTTTTTTTCAGTCATAACATGGAGAGAAATTTTTTGAAAGTTATTTAATATGTAGAAATAAAAGGATGACCTCACCGTGTCCCGCTGGTCCTCCGGCAGGTCCCAGGACTTCTGCTGTGAGACGTGCGGCTGCTCCATGCGCGCCGCCCTCCTGGCTCTGACCCCCAACAGCAACCCCAGCGCCGAGGACCACCAGGCCAAAGAGCTGGCTCAGCAGATCAACTTCAAGGTACGACCCGGGGGTGGGGGGGTACCGGAGGCAGGTCGGACCCACCGGTCAGAGAGCTGCTGACAGCACAGAGGACATGTCAAGGCTGAATAAACCATATGTATTCACTCAATTCACAGTCTTCAATATATCATCCACATCCTTCTTAATTAATCTGCAGACTGTGACCCTTTAAAATGTATTCAGGGATTTTTTATTTTTTTTTATATCTGCGGGAAGAATCAGGCCAGAAGTTCTGTTCCACTAAAACTGAAAGTTTGAGTGGAGACAAAAACCTTTAAAGAAGCTGCTCTAGAACGCTGTCAACAATACATCATTTAACAAATGCCTCCAAGAGGTTTCACGTTACATTTTTACATTACATTTAATTTAGCTGACGCTTTTATCCAAAGCAACTTACAATAAGTGCATTTCAACCATGAGGGTACATAACCCAGAACAACAAGAATCAAGAAAATACAATTTCTTCAAGAAAGCCAAACTACAAAGTGCTATCACTAAGTGCCATTTTAAGTTACTAAAGTTCTACTATTCAAGGTAAAGTCGGAAGAGGTGTGTTTTTAGTTTGCGGTGGAAGATGTACAGTTTCTGCTGTCCTGATGTCGGTGGGGAGCTCATTCCACCATTTAGGAGCCAGGACAGCAAACAGTCATGATTTTGTAGAGTGTTTAGCTCAGTGAGGAGCAACAAGCTGATTGGTAGAAGCAGAGTGGAGGGAGAGGGCTGGGATGTAAGGTTAGACCATGTCCTGGATGTAGACTGGACCCGATCTGTTCACAGCACAGTACGCAAGTACCAATGTTTTGAAACGGATGCGGGCAGCTACTGGTAACCAGTGAAGGGAGAGGAGGAAGAGGAGCGGAGTAGTGTGAGTGAATTTCAGGAGGTTAAAGACCAGTCGAGCTGCTGCATTCTGGATGAGCTGCAGAGGTCGGATGGTATTAACAGGTAGACCTGCCAGGAGGGAGTTACAGTAGTCCAGACGTGAGATGACCAGAGCCTGGACCAGAACCTGGACCAGAACCTGCGCCGCCTTCTGAGTGAGAAGAGGACCTATTCTCCTGATGTTGTGCAGCATGTATCTACAGGAATGTGTTGTTGCAGTGATGTTGGCAGTAAGAAAGAGTTAACTGTCAAGTGTCTCTGAGGTTCTTAGCAGTCAGGGTCAGGGATAACAGAGTTGGTGAAGGTAGTCAGGTCGAGGGTGGGAGAGTCTTTCCCTGGAAGGAAGAGCAGTTCGGTCTTGTGGAGGTTGATTTTCAGGTGGTGTGAGGACATCCACTGAGAGATGTCAGTTAGACAGGCAGAGATTTGTGCGGCTACCTGTGTTTCAGATCGGGGAAAAGAGAGGATCAGTTGGGTGTCATCAGCATAGCTGTGGTAGGAAAAGCCATGCAAGTGAATGACAGAGCCGAGAGAGTTGGTGTACAGAGAGAAGAGGAGGGGACTCAGGACGGAGCCTTGAGGGACACCAGTAGTGAGAGGACAAGGTTCAGACACAGATCCTCTCCAAGTTACCCGGTAGGTGAGGTTGTTGAGGTAGGATGAGAACAGGGAGAGAGCAGAGCCTGAGACACCGAGGTCCTCGGTACGTTAAAGCTCTCCAGCTGCTCAGAGGGAAAAAATGCCTCTTTTCATCTTAACTTACAATTTGAGCAAATGAGATTTCACATTTGATAAACTTGAAATAACTTTTAACTTAAAAAAAAGTTTCACTCCCAGGCTTAAAAATAATAGCCGACACAATAATCTCGCTACAAGGTACAATAAGTAAAAACACCATTGAATATTTTTTTAGTCTTTGTTCTAGATAACGAAATTCCTTAGTACACTCAGATATAGTAGTTACACATTAGTACAGTCAGATATAGTACTCTTACATGGTAGTACACTCAGATATAGTACTCTTACATGTTAGTACACTCAGATATAGTATTCTTACATGTTAGTACACTCAGATATAGTAGTTACATGTTAGTACACTCAGATATAGTACTCTTACATGTTAGTACACTCAGATATAGTATTCTTACATGTTAGTACACTCAGATATAGTACTCTTATATAGTAGTACACTCAGATATAGTACTGTTACATGGTAGTACACTGACTTCTGTAGTACTTTAATGTGTTGTCTCAAATTGCATAATGCAACATCTCTGCAGCTTTAATTATTTTATTAATTATTATTATTATTATTATTAATTAATTATTTTTGTGTCCTCTGTTTAACACAATAAACACACTGATGTTCTGTTTCTTCTGCGTCGTCCTCAGACTCAGCAGTTTAACAGGATCGAGACTGTTGAGTGTTTAACACTCAGTTTATGGGCCATTTTAAATGCATCATCCTGGTACTTGTAGCTCACTGCGTGTTTCTCAGTGTGAACACACGGATGCACTCAGAATAGTGAGAGTTAGTACGTAAGTGTGCCATTTCGAAAACAACATTTGTTTCACTTCTTTTAAAGGAACTTCCTGCAGAGATATTTCACATTAAAAGAATTTCAACTGAGTTTCATTGACTGCATTAAACAGACTGGAGAAATAATAAGAAATTGTGTGTCCCTGTGTGTGTCTCCCTCTGTGTGTGTGTGTCCCTCTGCGTGTGTCCCTCTGTGTGTGTCCCTCTGTGTGTATGTCTCTGTGTGTGTGTGTGTGTGTCTCCCTCTGTGTGTGTGTCCCTCTCTGTGTGTGTCCCTGCAGGCAGAGTCCAGTCTATCCAGACAGCCCAGTGAGAGTGGAGGTGCAGAGAGTGAACCTTCAGCTGAAGGAGAAGCGTCCACATCTGGAGACACTGAAGCTGCTGATAGGTCTCAGTCTGAAGAGGTAGGTGTTACTGTAACTCTGTGGACACACGGAGACGGAGACAGAGACGGACCAGACTATATATTGTCAAAACAACTAAACTGTTATTAGAAATAGACATGCAGAAAAACAGACCCTTTAAAATATTTCCTCCACAGACGGAGGCGTCTCCAGCTGCAGGATCCGAGGGGCCCCGTACCCCTCCCCCCTCCAGCGGCTCCGGCCGTCCCCTCAGCCCCCGGCAGCGTCGGGCCCAGCAGCACTGCCAGCCGGCAGCCAGCCGGCCCGCCTTCGTCCCCGTTCCTCATCAGCCGCAGGACGAGAGCCACGCGGGCACGGCGGCCCTCATCGTGGTCCTCACGCTGGTTCTGGCCGCGCTCGTCTTCAGGAGGATCTACCTGGCGCACGAGTACAAGTTCGACTACGACTTGTGACCTCGCTGTGAACGGATCCCTCCTGATTCCACCCCAACACAAACCGGAGCGGAGCGCTGGTTCACTTCCTGCCCTCGGAGGGTCCGGACTCCACGGAGGAGAACTTTTAGTCCCCCGGAGGAGCCGCTCCTCTCACCGCACCTCCCGGTGGCTTTTAGTCCGTCTCAGTTTTACTCTGCAGGGCGTCGAGCTTTTTAAAGAACGGGAAGCTTCATCGTTTTTGATCGGCAGCCGCACACATCCCATCATCTCACGTCCCTCCCCGTGTCGCCGGTGTCCAACTGTGGCTGCTGCTTCTCCCCTTAATTAATTAAAACTGTAATATGATACGTCAGAAAGGTAGAATTGTGGGGGATTTTTGTCAGGTGGGCTCTGTTTTAATGGTTTAATCAGATCAGACATACTTTATTAATTACTATAATCATGATTATTATGAAGTCAGCAACAGTCAGTTGTAGTTCACATGTTGTTAAAGCACTTCGGTCTTAATTCTTCAATGATCCTGTTGTGTTTCACTTTAAAGGATTAATTATTAATCTGACCACAGACACACAGCTGGTTACCTGAGATGTTATGAGGGACACATCACAGAAAATAATAAGAGGATGAAGATATTTGTTTATTTTATTTCACGTTTTCTCCTCGTGAACAGACGATGATCTCTTGGAAGTCCTGATTCTGTATTTATGAACTAAAAGAGACATGAAACCAGTTTCACTCATTGATTTGCACGAAAGATCTTTTATCACATGAACAAGTTGTTTGAATTATTCTCTTAAATTGTACATTAAGATTAAGATTAAAATTTAATTCTATTATGGAAATATAATTTCACTTTATAATTTTGACACCTCGCGATATGAAGAGGAACAACTGTCAGCTGTCACAAGACAAGTCTGACTTTATCTCAAAATTTCAACTTTATTCTCAGAATTTTTTATTTATTCTTGAAATTTAGATTTCATTGTCAAAACTTTTCATTTATTCTTGAAATTTCAACTTTACTCTCACAATTGTGACTTTATTCTTGAAATTTCGACGTTTTGCTTGAAAGCGAATTTTAAAAAAAATTTCTTCCTCCTCTTATTTTATTATCTGATACTCAGATCTGCAGATCTGTGTGAGGTGGAAGCTGTTAAATTTGATTCTTGTGTCCTGTGTTCTTGTGTATTTAATGAACTGAAACAGAAGCTTTCCATCTAAAGAATCACATTCATTTATAGACACGTGCAGTGTTTGACCAACATTATTATTATAAAGTGAGTGTACACTGATGGAACCGAGCAGTGTACAGCTCTCAGTCCTTTTACAGACTTCATGATAATATTTCTTAATAATAATAATAATAATAGAAGTGTGACCGTGTCCTCACAGCACCTCATACAGTCGCACATTAAAGGAGAATTACACCAGTTTGACACGTCAGTGTTTCCAGGTTTTAGTGCTGCAGAAGAGTAGCAGGGAGATTTTAGATCTGCTGAACTTTAAAAAAAAACCCAGTAAAGACACAATATATGTTTGTTACAATAATCTCCTTTATTCACATGATTTACCTTCAACTGTGTGGGTGTGTGTGCGTGCGTGAGTGAGAGAGTTTGTGTGTGTGTGTGTGTGTGAGCGAGAGAGTGTGAGAGAGACTGACTCCTCTGACTGTCCATGAGTCTTGACAGAGAGCTGTTAACACAGTCACATAATACGCAGTAAAACCTCACATTCACCTCTTCTATTTTCAGCTGGTTTAAATCTACGGAGTCCCTGAAGGGTCACAGCGAGAACTTTTTGTGTTACCGCTCAATACTTTTATTATCCTGATCGCTCTGAGCCACATGTCTGTCAGCACTCAGCTGCTCCTATGAACAGTGTTGATCCAGTTCAGCTGTAACACTCTTCCAGTGAAAGGAACCACTCTGCAGACAGGAAGTAGAGAATATGTGATCCGCTTAAACAGTCTGATCTCTGGCACTATTCAGCTTGTTGTTATGAGCAGAGCTGCAGCTGCTGTCCACTGTGATGATGAAGTCGGGTTTATATTGGTTATCTTTCAGACTCTCTCTGCTGCTGTGGTGTTATCGATGTGTTTGGAGGTTATTATTTTAATCTGTGATGCTTCTATGACAGTTTGTGTTGCAAGCATTTAAAACTAAGTTGTCCCGGCCGTAATCGCAACAAACAAAGTGTGAAGTCAGCTTCTGCTTGGTAACTTCTGATTCAGTGTTTAAGGGGAAAATTAAGGGGTTTTAGATCAGGACCAGGACCAATGGGAATGCGAGGAAACGCAGAAGTAGTCCTCAGAAAGTTCTGTGTGTGACCCTCGCGGGCCTCCGTACTCACATCCATGTGTTGGAATGTTTAATTCCATATTTAATTTTAGTGTGAAGCATGTGTTGATTGGAAGACGTGTTGCTGCAGGACCGCCACATTAATACCACACGGACATGCAGACACCATGTGGTGCCGAGACATCTGGGGGTGAAGGAAGGGGAGGTGGGGTATGTGTGTGTGTGTGTGTGTGTGTGTGTGGGGGGGGGGGTATATAGACCCACACTGTAATAATTCCCATCATTCCTGTAGCTTGAATGAGTCGACTGATTCGGGATCAGCTGTGTCGTTGACGTGCAGCATCGGGGCAGAGAGCTTTGAACTGTCGTCACCATGGCAACGCGTACTGCTGAGCTGATGTGATGGGAGGGATTGTTTGCACCAGTAGACTGAGTGTTTACTTCCAACACAACAAAGACTGTTTGTCTCCTTTTCCTGCAGGAAGTCGTTGTTGTGTGGACGCTGTAATCCCCCCCCCATACCCCTGTAAACCCCCCCTCCCCCACCCGCGCGCTTCACACCATCCATTCCACGTCTCTGTGCATTAATCTCTTGTTTGCTTTGCGTTGTGTGAAGCTGTAAACAACCTTTTTCCCCTCAGCGTGTTCACAGAGAGCCGAACGTTTTCCCCTCCCTGATGCACTCGGAGGTTTATCAGTCTGATGAGACGCGGCGAGAACAGGGGAGAAATTATAATTCATCATCTTTGACTGTTCGACGTGCACGGCAGCTCGGCGGAAGACGGAGAGCTGGAGCAGCAGTCGACCTGCTCACGGGAACAAATCTGTAGTCACGATACGCTGAATGTGTTCAGGTGTGACGGAGAGACAGACGACTGAGAATCTGTCTTCATCTGTCTCTGCAGAAACAGGAAATAAATCACTTCAATAAAAGGTTTTTAGAATGTCTGATTGGAGCTGCACATCAGTACAATATGGATGAATAATACTGATGATGGATCAGGGCCTGATGTGTTTAACAAACTGCATGTAGCAGGGATCAAGGTGGACACAGGACATGTGACTGTCTTTGATACCATGAAGCTTTTAGGGCAGATATTTAAAAAAATGAATCCAAACAGAGGGCTGTGGGCCAAAAATACATGTTTATGTTATGAGAAATTATATTTCATAAAAATATGATATATTTTAACAAAAATGTGCCTTCTAAATCTTAAAACTCAGGGCAATTTTAAAAGGTGCTCCTTAATCTATATTTCCATTGTTTTGCAGAAGTTATTGTTAAAATCAGGACGTGTGCATGGTGTGTCACTGCCTCCATCTCTCATCTTGACGGAGACACACTAACAACACACATGAGCATCAGCAGGAGAGACACAATAACTTCTGATTTATTTCTTCTGAGATAAGATGAAGGCCAATGTCATTTAAGTGCCGTAAAAATCATATAATCACATTTTAGCTTCACAAAAATCACCATTCATCGTCATTGAGGTTAGGATTTTACAGCGTTTATGAATAAACACACAGATGATGACATCATTCTTGAAATTTCAACTTTGTTCTAAAAGTTTTGACTTAATTTTTGAAATTTTAAATGTATTCTTGAAATTTCACTTTATATTTGAAATTTCACTTTATTTTTGAAATTTCGACTTCATTCTCAAAATTTTGACTTTATTCTGTAGATTTGGATTTGATTCTCTAGATTTGGATTTTATTCTGTAAGTGGTGACCGTGTCCTCGCAACACCTCATATACTCACACATTAAAAGGGAGTTCCACCAATTGTTTCCAGGTTTTGGGGAATAGTGCTGCAGAACAGCAGCAGGAAGCTTCTAGTGCTCTGAGAGCTAGTTGATGGTCAGAGGTCAACACACAACAGACCTCAGTCTTTCACTCAATAAGATAATAAGCCCGACTTATTAAGACAATGTCCAACAATGCAGGACAGACACTTCTCTAAACTATTTTTCTCTCTAAAGGCTGTGAAGACATCACAGAGATGTTATCATGTGATTGATGTCAATCAAACTGCATTTGTGAATCCAGTGCAGGTTAATCTGTCACCATCTTCACTGCCTATGTTTCCACTTCCAGCACAATATGATGTAAACTAGCACAAAGAACATGAAATGCAGCTACAACAAAGGCTGAAACTCTCAGAGACGTTTTTAGGTCTGAGATTCACTCGGGGGAGAAAAGAAGTGACTCGGAGAGTCTTCTCAGAAATGTGTCAGTTTCTCTGTGCTGACCAACCATCAACCATCAGTGATGTCATCAATCATCAGTGATGTCATCGTTGGTTTGTGAACGTTATGAAGCCTCCAGTTCAGATTCTGTCCGTCACCATCTTTGTTAGTTCGGAGCGGTTTGGAACAGGAAGTGACCATATTTGGACGAGCTGGGGGAGGAGCCAGCGGTGGATCTGACTGATCAGATTGGAAACCTGACAATACTACGTCCCGCCCACCAATAGCTGTAACCTGACTGCACCACAGGCCTGTCAATCAAACAGACACGCCCCCCCAAAAACAGGTCTTTTTGAATCTTCTTTTCTAATGAATGAGGGATTATTTTCAGATGGACCTCCAGAAAACTAATAAGAAGGAGTGACTTTAGCTAACAACACCGAGATAACTGATGGACACATCTTATTCACTTTGGATTTGATGAGAGAAGTTGAATGGGAGTCTATGGAGCCGGAGGCTTTTTGGCACTTGGTGGTATTGCAGCTTTTACATACAGTTTTGACTGATGTGAGCATTGAATTCAACTTTCTGGAAGATTTTAGACCCGCCTGAAGGAGTCTTTGATTAAATATAGACTTGATTTAATTGACTCAAGACTTCATCCTATTTCACATATTTAACTGCATTCGTTTACACATTTTCTTTAGTTTAAACAGAAAATAAAAGCTAGAAGATGTAGAAACACATTTCTTTTGTGCAGAATTCTGCCTGCATATTTTATTTAACAGGATTTGGGAATGTTTACGTTGTCTTTAAGTCCTGAGACAATAATCAGGCTGACGGGGCTTCTGTCTCCGTCCTCTGTTGGTCTGGTGAGACACACACAGTGAGGACACATGATTATGACACAATAACACTTTTTAATCTGTTGAGATAAAGATGCTTTGTCAAGAGGGGGAACAGAATCTTCCTCAGCAGACGACAGTAAATCTGACAGCACAGACACTCTAACTGTTAACTGTATGACAGAGGTCAAAGGTCTGAAAACAGACAGACTGTGACCTCACACATGCTGTAAAGAAACTGTTGGTGGGAAGATTGAAATGTTGAACAATCTGTTGAGATGCTCTGGTTTTTATTATGTAATTTTAATATCTTCCAAGATATTTTCTGAACAGACTGCCGGCTCAAGAGTGAGACAGATGAGGACATCTGTGTAAAAAATGATCTTTATAAGCTGTAGAAGAAATCAGAATTCTGCAGTTCTGTTTATTTTTCAGATGATAATTTTCTATCAGATTATGTTTTATTATGAAGCAGAACTGCAGCAGAAATATGTGACATTTTCTAATTTCCTCTCTTTTTTCTGCGTCCTCTCACTGGTGTCTCTATGTGTCTCTGTATGTGTCTCTGTATTTGTCTCTGTCTCTGTCTCTGTATTTGTCTCTGTACGTGTCTCTGTATTTATGCCGCGCACCTCCTGTGGTGCTGATGCTGTGCGCTACTGAGCCAGGAAACCCCCTCCGGAGTCTGAGAACCAATCAGAGCGCTTATCAGACTCCAGCATCCCGTCTCTCTCCGCACAGCAGCCGGAGCCCCCGTCCACCACAGACCCTCCACTCTCACTCTCTCTCACTCTCTCTCACTCCTCCTGCTGCTGCCTCTGGCCGGAAGATGTTCCCGCGCACAGAGCGTCCTGCACGGTGACCGAAGCCGCCGCTGACTGACTCTCTGCTGGACGTCTGAACTCATCATGTCGTACTTCCCCCGGCTGCTGCTGCTACTCTTCTGCCTCATCCTGGTTGGAGAGTGCCGGAAACACAAAAGTAGGAAAAAGCGGTGGTCTGCTCCGGTGGAAGCTGCAAAGCCCGGGAAGTAAGTCCTCTTTCATTTTATTTAAATGAAACCGTCTGACCTTCAGAGAAGAAGAACATCCAGCAGCGGGTCAAAGAACATCCCGGTTTTTTTTTTTATCCATCAAACCTACAAGAACTCTCTTTTACGCAGCCGCAGTGAATAGCAGACCATTTAACACGAATAGTCTGTCAGTGTGACATCAAACAGAGGAACAGTTCAGATTTATGTCAGTTTAAATAATGGTAAAACAGCCTCTCTCCATATTTCAGCTCCGCTTCTTCTTCTACATCACAGAGTATCAACATGTGTACGCGGTCTGCGCATGACTGCACGCACTCCTTCCGATTTCAGCCCAAATCAGCCCTCCGTCGTAACTAACCGGACCCGTCACTCCGCGGTGACTCTCATTTACGGGCTGAAGCGGCTCATCGGGACCAAACCGCGCGTAAAGAGCAGCGTGAGCGCAGCGACCCGTTTCCTTTTGCCGCTGCTGACATGCTGTGTAGAAGAGGAAGCTCGTTCCTCGAGGTGCAGCGGGTCAGATGGCTTTCTGTTATCAGAAGATCGTCCAGAGATTTTATATATTCGAAACATCAGGAATGATCTTCAAGCCTTGTGCGGCTGGTTTTTCCCTGATTGTCTTTTCCAAACAGCAGCAACTTTTAAAACTTTAATCTAATTATCTAACAGAGTATCAGTAACAGGAAATATCCTTAATTCTATTTTTTTTAATTGTTAATAGTAGGATTTAATTTAATCTGCTTTTTGTTTTCTTTGTCATTTTGTCTCTAAATTCTCTCAAAATTTTGGTTTGTCAATTTCCCAGATCTTAAAACGTTTTAAGATATTTAATTTACTTTAACAGAAGACTATGAAGAACAGCATATGTTCAGGTTTGAAAATCTGAAACAGTTTTGGGGCTTATTTTTGATTTGTTTGATCATTTATTTTTTTAAACTAATTGTTTCAGCAGTTCAAAAGTTGAGAAAGTTGAGTTTTATTTTTACCGTAAATTTATGAGTTTGTAAATGTGCAGAACATCAATCACCCAAAAAGATAATCATAGGAAGAAAGAAAATGTTTAGGATGAACAAAAAAGTACAAAAACACAAGACGCCCTTTTTTCTTTAATTCTTTTTAAAATGTAAAATATAAATTTGGTGACATCACATATTTTCTTATTGTCAACAAATCACACGTGTAAACCTTCAGTGGAGCATTTAACGAGAAGTGTGTCTGTGTGAAATCCATCAGTGAGACACAATCCTGTTTCATTATCACACACTTCCTGCCAAATGTATATTACAATAATTCACCACTGAAATTACTCCTTGACAAATATACTGCTTCCTGTTTGTTGAAATAAAAGCAGAGTGAACAGCTGTTTTATCTTTGAAATTAAACTATTGTGAGTTTTTTTGTGAGCTTTTAAATTTAAATTTGTATCTTCACTAGAAATAAGATTGAACCACAGAGACATCACTGGATGAAGGTTCATGTTGGATCTCTTTATGATTTGAGTTCAATGCCAATTAACGGTCTGTAAATGTAGGAAGTGGAACCTTTGTTGTGAAGAGGCAAAAAACAAAAAAGGAAATCCCCTTGTCCAGCACGTATCGTAGTGATTTTCTGTCAGGAGTCCATCACACACAGAACGTGTCCTCCAGTTAACGAAGAGGAAGATGTGATCAAATCACTGCTTTATTCAGTTGATGTGTGTGAAGACCGACACAGGAAACAACCAGAGTCACATGATGCTCAGAAGGGTGAGGTCACAGAAAGTCTCCAAAATGACCATAAAATGATTATATGTATAATGATACCTCTCACACGTGTAGTTTCACTACATATCAAATATTATATAGATTTACTTTAAACATTTAAATTAAAATCTGGTTAATATTTCACCATCACACTCCTCATCATCACACTCCTCACCATCACCCACCATCACACTCCTCAACATCACACTCCTCACCATCACCCACCATCACACTCCTCACCATCACCCACCATCACACTCTTCATTATCACACTCCTCAACATCACCCACCATCACACTCCTCACCATCACCCACCATCACACTCCTCATTATCACACTCCTCAACATCACACTCCTCATCATCACACTCCTCACCATCACCCACCATCACTCCTCAACATCACACTCCTCACCATCACCCACCATCACACTCCTCATCATCACACTCCTCACCATCACACTCCTCACCATCACCCACCATCACACTCCTCATCATCACACTCCTCACCATCACACTCCTCACCATCACCCACCATCACACTCCTCAACATCACACTCCTCACCATCACCCACCATCACTCCTCAACATCACACTCCTCACCATCACCCACCAACACACTCCTCACCATCACCCACCATCACAATCCTCACCATCACACTCCTCACATCACAGTGCTCACCATCACACTCCTCATCATCACACTCCTCACCATCACTCACCATCACACTCCTCACCCTCACACTCCTCATCATCACACTCCTCACCATCACACTCCTCACCATCACACTCCTCACCATCACACTGCTCACCATCACACTCCTCACCATCACTCACCATCACACTCCTCACCATCACTCACCATCACACTCCTCACCATCACTCACCATCACAGTCCTCACCATCACACTGCTCACCATCACTCACCATCACACTCCTCACCCTCACACTCCTCATTATCACACTGCTCACCATCACACTGCTCACCATCACACTGCTCACCATCACTCACCATCACACTCCTCACCATCACTCACCATCACACTCCTCACTATCACACTCCTCACCTCGGAGCATGGGGGGCTGAAGTGACTTATGCTTGGTTGTTGGTTCACTGCAGCTGTCTACATGCAGGATGCTGCTGTGGCAGATTTAACCCTCGTGTTGTCCTTGGGTCAGTTGTGTTCAACCAAGTTCTATTTTATTTCTATATTTTTTTATTTTTTGGGATCATCGGTCATCATTCTTTAAAGAAACCCTCACAGCCTCCTTGTCACCAATGATCCCAAAAAAATATGAAAATAAAATAGAACTTGGTTGAACACAGCTGCGGGTCATTTTGACCCAAGGACAACACGAGGGTTAAGAAAGTCTGGCGTCTTTTCTCTGATATCAACCTTGAATACACAGCAGTGGCATATCAGGTGTGTTCTTGCTTTTTTTTTGCACCGACCTTTGAATCTGACCACTGTTCTTTAATTTAAGGAACTGTCCTATTAAAGGATCTAAAATATATTTTCCAGAAACTAGAGCAGCATGGTTGATTTTACATATAGAAACATTCACAAGTATCTTTGCAGTGACCATTAATTGCTGAATGTGTGTGTGTCACAATCTTTATTTTCTTCCCGTTCATTTCCTGTTTTATTTTGGTAACTCACTACTTGTCTCCACTTCCTGTCGTCATGTCTTCCCCCTTTGTGACCGTCTTCACCGCCCTGATTGTCTCCACCTGTCTGTAATTACCTCCCTACTGTGTCAAATTGTTGTTGTGTCAGATTTTTCTTGTGTCAGATCATTGTTGTGTCAGATCATTGTTGTGTCAGATCGTTGTTGTGTCAGATCGTTATTGTGTCAGATCGTTGTTGTGTCAGATCATTGTTGTGTCAGATTGTTGTTGTGTCAGATCATTGCTGTGTCAGATTGTTGTGTCAGGTTATTGTTGTGTCAGATCATTGTTGTGTTAGGTTGTTGTGTCGGATTGTTGTTGTGTGAGGTTGTTGTGTCAGGTCATTGTTGTGTCAGATTGTTGTGTCCATCTCTGGTTCCTGTGTTCCTCTGTGTTTGTAAGTTATTTTTAAATGTCAGGTTATTGTTGTCAGATTGTTTTTGTCTCAGATCATTGTTGTGTCTGATTGTTGTCAGGATATTGTTGTGTCAGATTGTTGTTTTGTCAGATTGTTGTTGTGTCAGATCATTGTTGTGGCGGATCGTTGTTGTGGCAGATCATTGTTGTGGCAGATTGTTGTCAGGTTATTGTTGTGTCAGATCGTTGTGTCAGGTCATTGTTGTGTCTGATTGTTGTGTCAGATCGTTGTTGTGTCAGATCGTTGTTGTGTCCGATCGCTGTTGTGTCGGATCGTTGTTGTGTCAGATTGTTGTGTCAGGTTGTTGTTGTGTCAGATCGTTGTTGTGTCAAGTTGTTGTTGTGTCAAGTTGTTGTTGTGTCAGATCGTTGTTGTGTCCGATCGTTGTTGTGTCCGATTGTTGTTGTGTCAGATTGTTGTGTCAGATCGTTGTTGTGTCATATCATTGTTGTGTCAGATCATTGTTGTGTCAGGTTATTGTTGTGTCCAATTGTTCTGTCAGGTCATTGTTGTGTCCGATTGTTGTGTCCATCTCTGGTTCCTGTGTTCCTCTGTGTTTGTAAGTTATTTTTAAATCTCAGTATTACTTTCTGGACGTTTTTGCCTCCATTGTTTGTTCCTCAGCATGTTTCCTGTTTTTACCTTTCTTTGGTTCCTACACTGTTTTTTTTTTTTTACTTTTCTTGAGGACTTTATGATTGTGTCTTTGTTTTTGCATCTTTTTGCACCTGTGCTTCATGTCGTACATTTGAGTCCCGTTCTGACTTTCAACAGTACAATCATTTCCAGGAGGGCTGTGATTCATAACGGGAACATTGTGTGCACAGTTTTTAAATCTGAGTGGGTTTTTTCATGTGTATGTACACTGTTAGAGTAGATCTTATTAACGGATTTATAAATGAAACCTCTGAACCCTGTGGTATCTAGATGTCAGCAGAACCTTTAAGTTCTGTATGGTGTCTGTTGGAGCTGCCGTAGATCAAACTTGTTCAGCTCCTCCTCCTACAGTTCATGGTCAACCTGTTAAATACTAATATTTTATCAAAGCTTTTCACATGCTGTACCCACACACACGGTACCTTTTATTATGAAGGTCACCCTTGATGCCTCCTATAGACGCAAAAGCACAAAAAACCTGGTGGTTAGAGTTCAGAAAAGATCATGGTTGGGTCAAAATCAGTAAATTTTACTTCAGTCACTTAAAAGACATCTATATTTATTATATACGACCTGGAAATGAGAACAGACTCCAGGTTACTGTAATAACCACTGACCTCCGAGTGGGAGCACAACACGTCTTATTGTCTCGGAGGTTGTTTGGTCATAATGATTCATTCCTTGTCAAAGTCCCTCTGATCTTTACACCTGAAAATGAATCCTTTATGAGAACCAGCTGTTAATTCATCATCTGATATGTCCAGGACTTTAACATGAATTATTGTCACCAGATAATCAGCATTAGATCATCAATGAATGAGCTTTAAAAGGTGTTTTCGAACAGAATGAGGATTTTGTATTTTCCTCCATCATCAACAGCAGAAATCTATCACGAAGATATTTTATAATGACCAATATGAACAGGAGGAATAAAACCTGTTTGACTGTTGTTTTAAGACTTGAACTAATCTCTGAAACTCCTCTCTGTTGTGTCCGCTGCCTGCTGTCAGTCCTCTATCGAAGAAGGCCTCAGATGGAACCAAATCCAGGAAGCTGAAGACGAGCCACCTGCTGCGCATCGACGAGCACGACTTCACCATGAGGCCGGCGTTTGCAGGTGAGCGTCCTGTTCAGGACTGTGGGTTAATTAAATGTGTTTCTGAATGATATTACACGCCACCGGGCTCCGTGAGATGTTGATATTGACTTTGGCTCCGCCTCTCCGCTGTTACGGTTCCCCTCTTTTTTTCAAACCTGAGCGTGAAGTGAATGTTGAGTAGAAAAGCTGAGGTTTATTTTTCCCTCCTGTCAGTTTCTCTGCTTCGCTGCTGAACTCAGGACAGAAAAGATGCGGAGCTCCCCGATGTTTTAGACAGCAGGTTGTTTTATTCTGTAAACACACGGTGACACTGAGCCAAGTTCATCCTGCAGAACAATACCTGGCTGACATTGTCTCTGCTGCTGGAGACTCAGTTCAGGTTGAGTTTACTTCTCTGCCCGACCTCTCTGAAGCCCTCCCTGACTGTCGGTATCTGCTGTGTGTGTGTGTGTGTGTGTGTGTGTGTGTGCGTGCGTGCGTGCGTGCGTGCGTGCGTGCGTGTGTGTGTGTGTGTGTGTGTGTGCGTGCGTGTGTGTGTGTCTGCTCTACACCTTGAACATCAGCACAGAGTCATTGCTGGGAAAGCAATTAAAACTAAGAAGCTTATTTGTAGACCTCCAGATTTGAGTGGTGTAGTTTTCATCCTGAACAGAGAATGTGACAGCAGGAGGAGGTGTTGAGCCAAACGGAGGCTCCACACAGAATTTCATGCTCCTGCAGCCACAGATGGATCCCACTGAGGAGCTGTGTTTTTCTTGCATTTGTCAGCTTTTCTTTGTCCAGGATTCTGCAGAAGAATGATGATTTTATTCAGACATGATAAAAGCTGACTTGTGTGAGTTCCCTGCTGCTGCCTGTGAGGCTGCTCTGCAGAAGGAGAAGAATTGTGAGTGTGCAGCAGCTACTGTGGTTCCTCGTGGCTGCAGAAGCAGTGACTGCAGTGTTACTAATGAAAGCTTCTTACAGACACTTCTTGTGTGTGTTGAGGGGGGGGGGGTTGTGTGATAGTGAAAGGAACATCCTCTTGTAAGTATGGAGAACCAGACCGGCTCTGACTGGTGACTTTTATTGTCTGCTGTGTTGTGAAGAGATTTCCCAAAAGAAAAGGGGTCATTTGTTTGGTTAAGATCCCAGAAAGCAGCAATGAACGAGGTTTGTCATCAGTAGTGTGAAGGAGGAGCTGAGACTGACCCGGTTTCTGGTATTCAGACTGTTCCCAACCATCAACCATCAGTGACGTCACCCGTTGGTTTGAGAGCATTATGAAGCCTCTAGTTCAGATTCTGTCCATCACCATCTTGCTAGTTCGGAGCGGTTTGGAGCAGAAATTGACCATATTTGGTCAAGGTGGGGGAGGAGCCAACAGTGGATCTGACTGCACATCTAGTTGTGATTTCCAGGTTACATCCATTTGTGGAGCTCCTCCTTCCCTGTCTGCCCCAGGTTTAAAAACATCTGAGTGGGCAGATAGACCTGTCATGCATTAGTCACATCTGCATTAAAGAGATGGCATGTTTTCCTCTTATTTCATCCATGCAATCCTCAAAAAAACCTTCATTGGGGTTTGTTTCTGGGTTTAGCTTCTGGAATGTAACGCCGAGCGTAAAGGAGCCACCGTCAATCAGTGATGGATTTACAGAGGAGCCGTCCATCAGGGCTGATTTCTGCCTCTGTTCTCGAAGAAACTACAGTACAATTTAGTCTGTGAGAGCTAAGGCTGACTGAGAAAAGGAACAAATGAAGCTGTAATCTGACATGTTTGGCTGTCTATGAAAGAACTTGTGTAGCGAGATCAGCTGTGTCGAAGAAGGATGATGGTAGTTTTATGTGTCCTCTAGGCTTTAAAGCTGTGGTAGGCAATATTTCATTGTAATTTTGGGTAAAATACAACCCTGCGTCCAAAAGAGTTGAGATGCTGTGTAAAATGTAAATGAAAACAGAATGTGATGATTTGTAAGCTGCTCAACAGTTCAGGGTCTCCTTTGTTGTATTTTTCATGTCATGATGCTCCAGATGTGTTCAATGATTGACAGGTCTGGACTGCAGGAGGCCAGTTTATCAGCGGACTCTTCTACTATGGAGCCATGCTGTTGGAATACGTTCAGAATGTGGTTGGACGTTGTTCTGATGAAATAATCATTCAGCATTAATGCTTCCTTCCAGATGTTCAAGCTACCCATGCCATGTGCACTAATGCATCCCTGTACCATCACAGATGCTGTTTTTTTTTAACTGAGCGCTGATAACAAGCTGGATGGTCCCTCTCCTCTTTAACCTGGAGGATGCAGCGTCCATGATTTCCAAACAGAATCTCAGATTGTAATCCATCAGACCTCAGGACAGTTTTCCACTTCACCTCAGTCCATCTTTAATGATCTCGGGTCCAGAGAAGGCGGCGGTGTTTCTGGATCATGTTTATACAGATGTGATTTTCTGGATTTTGTTTTTGATATTCTGTCTCTCACTGTTAAAATAAACCTCCATTACAATTATCGACCGTTCATTTCTTTGTCAGTGGGCAAACTTACAAAATCGACAAGGGATCAAATAATTATTTCCTTCACTGTATCTGGTTTCTTCTTTGTAGAGTTTTAACAGCATTTGTGGATGCAGTGATGAACTGTGTTCACAGACGATGGTTTTCAGAAGCGTTCCTGAGCCCATGCAGTGATTTCCACTCCAGGATAGTGTGTTTTTAATGCAGTGCTGCCTGAGGGCCCGAAGATCACCACCATCCAATATTGGTTTTCAGCCTTGTACCTTGTGTTCAGAGATTTCTCCAGATTCTCTGAATCTTTTGATAATATTAAAGAGTAACATTTGCTGTTAAATGAGGTGTAGTGGAGTTTTAAAGAAAGCACAACCATTGAACTATCAATTTGTCTGCAGCTGTTCTCAAACAGGCCGTTGTGCATCTGAACTTCTTGTGTTTGCTTGCTGTGATGTTAAAGCTCATGTTTGTGGGACAGAAAGGACAGAAAGAGAAAACACTGGCTGATGCACTCTCGCTTCATGCCCCATTTGAGCGCAGCCCACACAGCAGTACTGAGGGCTGCAAGGGCCAACAGGAATCATAAAGTGGTATGACGCATTTATTGGTCTCATCTGATAATCAGTGAAGTATAATAATTCACTGATGCTGTCAGCTCAAAATAGAAAAAAGGAAATCTTCTGGCAAAAAAACACATGCAGGACATTTCCTGTTCTGAGCTAACCTCACTCTTTCAGCAGAGATACCAGGCTTTTCATAGCATGTCATTAGGGGAGCTATATCCCCTCTTCTTTTTTTTATACCACTGCTGTGTTCCTTTAGTGCTGCTTAAAAGTCTTGCTGCACTTTCTGCTGCAGAGAGCTGAGATATGACCAGAGTCTCAGATGATTCCTCTACAGAGGCTGTTGAGGCTTTTTCCTCAGCAGGTGTTTGATGTCATGTCCACTGAGGATGCAAATGGTCTTATATTGTATTCAGACTCCAACATTACCAGAACTGCCTTGCATTGTGCTCACCTGCACCTCGGGGTTCAGCGTCTTGTCCCTTCTATGGACAGGGGGACCCGGAGTTTGAGCCGCTGACTTCCCAGTGAGCTCCTCCATCTGAGCATCAGCTGCTGTCAACAGCTCCTGTCGGCGGGAGCTCTGGCATGTGAGATCTGACATATGGAGTGAGACGGAGCAGGGAGGACACTCTGCTAACAGCTGGAACCGGGCACAAGTTCACATTTCCTCTTCCAGGTAGCAGTTTTGTCTGTGCCACCGGTTACGTAAGGCTGGCACACTCACTGCTGCAAGGATTAACAATACCACAGCAGCCGATTGGGACTTATTACACAGACAGACGGGTGTGTGAGTTTGTTTCACTGTGGATGATAAGGCCACTAACACACTCCATCAGATCCCCACAAATCCCAAACTGGTCTCATATTTAATCCTCTCAATCAGCTAAACAGCACACATTAACAAATAGGAGAATTCTGTGTTTTATGCAACTGGTCATGTGAAGTCATCGGCTCAGCAGGGTAGCCCTCCTGTTAGTGTGTGTGTGTGTGTGTGTGTGTGTGTGTGTGTGTGTGTGTGTGTGTGTGTGTGTGTGTGTGTGTGTGTGTGAGAGAGGATGAGCTGGTGACAGGGACACAGATTGTAACATTGCATCACACATGATGTGATATTTCTGTTAAAATTAGATAACATCTTTGTATATTTATTCATTATCGGTTGTATATTTTTTACCACCGACAAATGACCAATGAGTCATTTTAGGTGAAAAGCAGCTATAATCAATGTTTTATTGTAATCAACGTGTCACTTTCAGCTGCAGCTTCCTGCTGTTTTCACAGAAAAAGCTCCGGAGACCGACTGTGCTCTACCTGATTAGCAAACAGCAGACAGACCCAGTTCAGACAAGCTGGTGAACATAGTGGAGCACTTAGCAGCAAAGAGACAGTTAGTTTTGTCAGGAGGTGGTGACCAAAAACAGGATAAAACCTTTCATAGTCAGGTCTTTACCTTGTTATGTAAAGTGCGCCAAGATTGCTTCTATTAGGATTTGGTATATTAACCACAGTCTGTATGTAAAAGTGTTCGTAGCTTCCAGGTCTGAAAAATGAGGCCGATGCAGAAGTGTCCTCAGCTGCAATACCACCGAGTGCCACTAGAGGTCGGCTCCAAAAAGCCTCCGGCTCCGTAGACTCCCATTCAACTTCTCTCATCAAATCCAAAGTGAATAAAATGTGTCCATCAGTTATCTCGGTGTTGTTAGCTAAAGTCACTCCTTCTTATTAGTTTTCTGGAGGTCCATCTGAAAATAATCCCTCATTCGTTAGAAAAGAAGATTCAAAAATACCTGTTTTTGGGGGCGTGTCTGTTTGATTGACAGGTCTGTGGTGCAGTCAGATTACAGCTATCGGTGGGTGGGACATAGTATTGTCAGTTTTTAAATCAGATCAGTTAGATCCACTGCTGGCTCCTCCCCTAGCTTGTCCAAATATGGTCACTTCCTGCTCAAAACCGTTCCGAATTAGCAAGATGGTGACGGACAGAATCTGAACTGGAGGCTTCATAACGGACATTCACAATTACAATGTGTTAATTTCACCACTGTCTTAGATCTTTAACTAAATAAGAAATTGTATTAAATCAGTTCAACAGTGAGAAATTAGAAGGAAGTGTTGATCAGAAGCATCTTCACATCATAGTTCCAGATAAAGTTCGCTGGAGCAGGTGGAGTAAACAGCTAATGGATGATTTGGATCGATGGTTTTGTGTGTGAAAGGCAGAATGACAGAATTACAATCATATTTATAGAAGAGGAAGTGACTCTCCTGAGGGAACGCAGGGCAGAACGACTCTTAGACAAGATTGATGTGTCTAAATGAGGATGAAGAGATGAAGAAAATAGAACTGAAGGAGTCAAAGTTATTCATCCACAGAAAAATAAACGTGAGAGGAACCGACTGCTGACACTTTAGTATCTGTGTACGGACATTATGTAGTAAATGGTTTCAAAGTAAAGCTTATTTTGAACAGATTTTGCTTTAATATGAGTGAACCTGGTCCACTGCTCATAAAAACATGTGTAACTCAGGTGCTGGTTTTGATCAAACTAAACTCGGTTACAGCGTTTCTGCGCTCTGTACTCCTCACGATGCTTCACACCGTTTATGTGCAACAGAGGAAGTCCCGTTACTCTGTGATCCAACATCGTATAAACTCACACCTGTTTGATGTTTGTCTGCAGGTCCGGCGGTTCCTGTCGGAGTGGACGTTCAGGTGGAGAGTTTGGACAGCATCTCGGAGGTGGACATGGTAAGTGGCTCGAATGCATTAAATCCCACCAGGTACTCACAACAGGTAAATGGATGAAACGCAATCAAAAAAAAAAAACATTATGCAAAAATAACTGAAATCTGCTGCAGATACTGAAAACAATTGTCGTTCAAATAGATTTAGTTGGGATGAAGAAACATGGAGGATTTCTTGAATTTTTCTTTTTGTGAAACCTTATTCAACCAACACCAACTGAAATTAATGAGATTATGGAAACAAATTAAACTCATTAAAGTCATTATTAATGGTTCCATTCCAATCAGTGACTCAGGAAACAAGTGAACTTCCGCTGCGTCGGCACGTCGTGAATCCCTCCTCAGACAGAAGCAGTTGATGCAGGAACATCCGGAGGATAAAACCACGACTAACACAGTGGGACAGTTCTGGGCACAATATATCTTTAAATATAGTTTTATATAGAGATCCCCGGTCCTTTATCAGACATATCTGTTGTTCTGCTGTCATCAGTGGGACTCTGAAACGTCATTAATGTATTCTCTCAGTCATGTATCTATTACTTTCAGTTGGACAATCACAATGATATTACGACAGCTCTGTGGTAGGAACTGTTGACTTAGTCCAAATGTGATGTTGACTAATGTAATTAAATTAACCTTCTGCTCCTGAACCATCAGTTGGATCTAAAAGTGATGTTGTGTAAGCTGCTGTTTGCAAGGACGACCGAGGATTACGTTTAATTTAGACTTCAGGGTTTCGTATCTAATCGTTTGGGAACAGAAGGAGGAAAAATGAACGGTTCCAGAAGTTATGTCACATCACAGAGCTGCAGGAGGCTCAGCAGTCATACTGCACACCATCTTCTGGTTCATTTAAAGGTCAGCGGGTTTATTTAACATGAGATTTAAATTTATTCTCATCAACAAATAGACCTGAAGAGACCCAACCAGTGCGTGACAGAGTGTGTTCTCCTCCCTGTTCTGTCTGTCGCTCTCAGCTCAGAGTTCATTGTTTTTTTTAATTAAAAACAGAAACTTTTTCAAGTTTCACAAGTATAAAATTAGATTATTTTAAAGGCTAATTATTTTTAGCACCAATAAACAGCTGATTACAACTCAGACAGGAAGAGAAACAGAGGTGTTGTTATAGTGGGAATAGTCCAGGATACTAAAGCTTCCGTCTAAAATCACATGCTAGCAGGTAAAGTGTGTCTCAAGTTATTAATAACTGAAACAATCTAAAACTGGAACCTTTTGTTCATCTGATTTGAGAATAAAGTTAATTTGTGCAATCATCTTCAAAAGTGTAATTGAAGTCCAACTGCTCTTGTCTGCCTGATGTTTAACAGGTATGATGTAATGTTCAGTGACGTTCCTCATTGTACAGTTTGTTGTGAATAAAGTGCTGAACAGTGCAGAGATTTCAGAATGTAGAGACATCAGTGTCTGCAGATGAAGGGAGAGTCGGTGCTGATGCTGCATGTGATGTGTCTCAGTGACGTCTTCTAGTAGCTGTTGGAACTCGATGGCACAGAGGAACAGGATAAATATCAGTCTCTGGTCACACACACACACACACACACACACACACACACACACACACACACACACACACACACACACACACACACACACACACACACACACTAGATACACACTTGTTAGAGGGATCAGTGTGTTTGCTCAGATTGGAGCAGCGGTCTGGACCACGAAGCAGTGTTTGCGGTTGGTGAGGTAACCGTGGTAACTGATGCTGCAGATCACCAATCATTTCTCTTGGATCTCAGAGATCGCGTGGAGAATCGGCGTGGAGAATCGGCGTGCAGACGGTGAGAGGGTCTCTGTGGAGACACCAGTGAACTCCTTCGGCTTTATTGTACGAGAGAAATAGATTTGACTTCATTGTGTCCAAAGACAACAGAGACTGAATGAAGCACTGAAGCCTTGTACGTGTTGTAGCCACTTAGTCCTTCAAGATATGAACGTAATCCTATTGCATACATATGTTTTTTTATTTCTTATTTGCTCCCCAGCTCATGTCACATTGCCGGGGCTGCAGCTTAAAGACTGAGGCAAAAAACACGCCATAAGAAAACACATAAAATCTTACGGTTAATCTTCTTTTTCACATCTGTAACTCATCACATCTAATACAACTGTTACATTAACACATTTATTATTATCATTATTATTAGTAGTAATAGTTATGATGAAGATGATGACTAGGGTGAACGTTTATTTATTTACCACCTTCCTTGTGTTTGTTGTATTTTTCCCACGACTTGATTTTTCTCTTTGGATGTTAGTTTTTGGTTTTATCCACCACGACATCCAGACAAACTGCTTGTTTAAGAAAACTTACTTTAATTCATAAATATACATAAAGCAGAAAGGGATTTAATTATAGTCAGATTCATGTTTTGGCAGCTTTTAGCCTGAATTATGTGTTTAATGTATTTGGCTAATGTTATAGTTTGTTCTTCGTCTTTGAAATATGCCGCTCTGCTGCGAGGACACTTATCACTGTTGGTGATTGGTCAGATGCTGAAAACTCCGCCCCTTTTATCTGTTCACGCCGCTGGCTGGATGAAGAAATCCTCAGTTGACTTGGAGAGTTGATAACCAGCTTTGTATGACTGCTGAGCGTCTGATTACGTCTGTTAGGTTTAGTTAAGCCAGATAATAGAAAGATATCCTGGATTGTTTAAACCTGATTTATAGCACAGGCATCTAAGGACAAAAAGATCAGTACAGAATATCACTATTATTGTCATTTAAAGCAACTATGTTGAACTGAAATGCAACATAACATAAAGTTAAGTGAAGAAGAGTCATACAGTCACTGAGGACGGAGGTGAATGACTTTAAACTTCACATGATGGCTGCCTCGTGTGTCCTGCGTCTGTTCGGAGCGTTGGCGCCTGCAAGATTAAATGTACACATGACATGTTAGGCTGGTTTAGGGGCAGTAATATTAAAAATGGGCGTGACTTAGGGGCCTTGACAGGGAAGTTACTGTGTTGCAATACCAGTGAGGGCCACTAGGGGCTGCCCCCAAAAACCTCTGGTTCTAGTAGACTCCCATTCAGCTTCCTTCGCTAAATTCACCGGTTTTAATTGTCTTCTGTTGGTCCATCTGAAAATTATCCATCATTTGTTAGAAAAGAGGCTTAAAAAAAAAGACTTGTTTTTGGGAGCATGTCTGTTTGATTGACAGGCCTGTGGTGCAGTCAGGTTACAGCTATCGGTGGGCGGGACGTAGTATCGTCAGGTTTCCAATCAGATCGGTCAGATCCACCGCTGGCTCCTCCCCCAGCTCATCCAAATATGGTCACTTCCTGCTCCAAACCGCTCCGAACTAGCAAGATGGTGACGGACAGAATCTGAACTGGAGGATTCATAACGTTCACAAACAAACGGGTGACCTCACTGATGGTTGACAGTTGATTAAATTCTTTTTTGATCCTGGTTTTATTGTAACCTGTCAACCACAGGCTCCTACAATGTAATGTAATGTAATGTTATGTAATGCACCACGTGGATCTTGTGGTCGGGGTAATGTGACTGCAGCCTGTCGTGCAAACTAAAAGAGATTTCAAAGGTTGTGATACCAGCTTTTTCAGCAAGACAATGCTCAAGATGAGACAGGAAACAGTATGGACAGAAATATAAAAGAAGGTGGGTGGGAGGGACAGAGAAGGGTAGAACCTCAGAGAGAAGAAATGAGGACATGAGAGAAGCAGAAGATAAGAAGAAATGATAAAGTGAGAGGACAGCGGCAGAGTGTGATGATGAGCCAGATGAAAATGGGGACGTAGACCCTCCTGCTGCTAGACCTCATGTCAGGTCTCTTTTTTCTGTTCATATAAATTCCAGTGCAGTAACATTTCATTAAAAGTATTATTAATTAATATCTGTGAAGCAAAACATTTAGAATATGTAAAGAGTTAATGATATAATACAAACAGTCTTGTTTTATCAGTGATTGTGAGCAAACTGAAGGTAAGATGAAACGAAATGAAATGATTGTAAAATTAATAATTTTAATTAATAATGAGGAGTCAGTTAAATATAAATATAGATAATCCTATTACTGTCCTGTTTTATTTTTGAAGATATAGAAAAATTCGAAGGTGATGCAACATTGCAACCTCATTCAAAGATTCCACTGCAGAACATAAATAAAAAGAGATGCCTCAGTGTGAGACGAAGGTTTGAATATTCCCATCGACCGTCGGAGGAATATTTCTGCTCTCAACATGCAAAGCGTTTGATTTCTACATTTCTCTGAAATGTTTTGCTGCACAGCACAACAACAGTGGCTCCAAGCTATATGCTCAGATGTGACCTAATTTGTGCTGTAGAGCCAATAAGAGCTGCTCAGTTTGAAGAATAAACATTCGTCCTTTGATCCTGTTCACAATCACAATTTCTTTTATTGTCATTGAAGGACAAAATAAAACAAAAAACAATCCAAATGGGTGCCACCCAGAATAATATAATTATTATGTTCAATCCATTTGCCTGTTGAAATATAATTTATTTGGGATCCACACATCTCCTTCCCATCTGCTCCATAGACCTTTTATCACCTTTGTGCCTGTAAATGTATAATCTTGTAGATTTCTCCTCCAAATCACATCTGGTAATGAATTCAATTAAATAAGCAACTTTACTCCCAGTGACCAACACGATAACAGACGTGCCTTCATTATTGAGACGAGCCTCATATACATAAACATATTTTTCTAACTTTTGAACCTTCTAACCTTTGTTTGGATAAAAATAGTGTAGAAACCACAGTCAGAGGTCTCAGTATTGTGTTAGCGTAAACTCCATCAGACGCAGCAGCAGTCAGGAAGCTGTAAAACAGTTCAGTTCAGGAGTTTTGTTTTTGTAAAAGTTATAGTTAATTTAATTTTATCATTTAAATTTATTTTCTGTTCCCCCTCTGGGCCATTTGGTGGCCGTGGTTTATTTTACTTTTTTTCTGATTGTGCTGTCGAATGCATCGCTCTTAATGAAACAGACACATTAGAAATGTTATCTCTGTAAAGGTGTTGCTTCAGCAGGTATTCCACGCGTGACTTCAAATCAAACATTACTTTGATTTAATCTGATGTGTCAAAAGACTAATGTGAGCTAAAAATATTTTAGAAAAACATTTTTGAGGAGGTAAACCCTCAATGTTCTGGAGGTAAACTAAATCTAAATTAAAGACTGTTCAATAGTACTTTTAGCTGAAAACTCCTTTCACTGTTTTATTGTTGCTACTGGCTGCTAGTTTTCCTTTATCGATTACACTTCTCATTTTATCTACGGTGCCTGATTTGGGCAATTTTGCCTGTTTTTATTGATTGCGTTTGCTTTTATTGATTATGCCTTTTCCTGCATTTTCTAAATCACTTTGTGTTGCCAGGTGGTATGAAAGGTGCTGTATAAATACATTTTGTCTTGCCTTTGCAAATTCTGTCACAATAATGTCAGAGATGTGAAAATACATTTTGCGTCAGTTTATAGGTTTAATTTGGTAGCTATGATACACATAATACCATAATAATATTCAAGGATGCAGACTTTAAGGTCTTTTCAGTTGAAATCATCTCTCAGCAGTAAACACATTACCGTTATTGCTCATCTGAGGGATCCCAGCATGCCCTGAACTCGTCTTACGCAACGTCAGAAGGACTTCCATGGTGGGTGCCAAGAGTACGATATGTTGTTTGAGCCATTATTCCGAACTGATCTGCTCTTATGTAACGCAGTAAGGTGAATAGGATGAGGTATGATCCGCTGCAGCCTGTATAGCAACAGGAGGACACGGGTAATTTGGCACCGATGGAAGCCGTTCTTAGTTAACATATGTTCAGTACTCGTGTTGACTGTGTACGTTCGTTCATAAACAGTCCCAATAATCCAGCAGCCCCGAGCCGCAGCACTATAATCCTAGAGGAGTTTAATAAACCGGAGGCAGCAACCAAGTAGAGTCCTCACAGAGAAACTTAATCCAGAGGATCTCTCCTCTGTCCCTCCCCCAGGACTTCACCATGACCCTGTATCTGAGGCACTACTGGAAGGACGAGCGCCTGGCCTTCCCCAGTGTCACCAACAAGAGCATGACCTTCGACGGGCGCCTGGTGAAGAAGATCTGGGTGCCGGACGTGTTCTTTGTCCACTCCAAGAGGTCCTTCATCCACGACACTACCACCGACAACATCATGCTGAGGGTCTTCCCAGACGGCCACGTCCTCTACAGCCTGAGGTGAGGGACGCCGACCAAATGAGATGTGGCAGTTGTTGGCGCCTCGTGTGTGGAAGCTGGTGTGGTTGACGCTGTGCTGTTCACTCTGCAGGGTCACAGTTACTGCTGCCTGCAACATGGACTTCAGCCGCTTCCCTCTGGACTCGCAGACGTGCACGCTGGAGCTGGAGAGCTGTGAGTGTTCATTCACACTGACATGCCACTTCTCTGCCAAGAATACAGTGGAAGTAATGTGCTGCTGTTTGTTGAAGGCTCAAAGCACTTTGGCAGCATGATGCCTCAACAAACTTCACTGTGATTCATCAGAAGTAGGTTGTTGCAGAGCAGCAGTGGATGTAAGTCCGTCATGTTATCACGTCCACACAGTACGTTACTACAGCTGCGGATGTTTTTCTTGGTGGAAATTAAGATCTTTTATTTACTAAGTTGCAGAGACAAACAGGCTTTGAAACTGGGCTTTAAAAAAAAACAACAACAAATAAAAACAGGTCTTTTGAATTTCCATAATTCATAAGTGCATCTTATGGTATTTTAAGAGTCTTGCTTTTATTTGTATTTAATTCAAACTCATAAATTTCTGTCTGTTTACCTGTTGTCTTGCAAATGTTTTATAATGTACATTTCCAAAGACTAACATCATACAGTACCAGACATGCCACTTCCTAAATGAAGGCAGTTATCATTTGATAATTATTTCCAGTTACAGCTTTAATCTTTTGGTTTTTCAGTAGCTGTTAACCTACCGTCAGTGAATTAACACTTTCTGCACAGATGTTTGTTATTTAAATTTAAAAAAAAACCTCCTGCATGCCCCTGTCACTCAAACCTCTAGACATTACTCTTTTTTTTTTTTTAAAGGGCTAAGGCTTTTAATTTGAAACATCTGCAGGAAGCACTAACTTTCATTGACTGACATAATAACTCTAAAAACACGAATGAGTAGATGAGAGAAACAGTATTTGGTTGCTTCATTCTGAAGGAAGAAGGCATGCTGGGAATTTTGAACTTGGTTGTCCAAAGACCTTATTCCTTTTTATTTGCTATATGTCATGTGTGTTAGTTGTTTGGGGTGAGGAAAATATTCACACATAGGCCAATCATTATTCTATTAAAATGCAGCAACGACCCATAAGGCATGTTTGTATACATTATATGTTCACTTGTATTATGCGGCGTTTATTTAAGGAGTATTTTTTACTCCACATCCAGCTGCTACTGCTCACACTGAAATCAATACACCTGTATTCTTTCTTTCCTTCAGATGCTTACACGGACGAGGACCTGATGTTGTATTGGAAGAGCGGTGACGAGTCTCTGAGCACCGACGACCGGATTTCTCTGTCTCAGTTCCTCATTCAGAAGTTTCACACGACGTCCAGACTGGCTTTCTACAGCAGCACAGGTTGAGACGCACCGCAATCTCTGACTGCACTTTCACATCGATGTTTGGTGTGAGGCCAAATGGCTCACTGGGCAAAAGTTTAAACCGCTCTTAAGGGCCAAAGAGGTCCCAGGTTTACTGGGTGGAGATTAACATGGAATAATTGATTAATTTGAATAATATGCTGCTCTCAGATGTGTTCGTATTCACCATATAGAGAAGAGTCCGTATGGACGACGCCCTCTGGTGGTGTTCACCACGTCACAACTCAATGTTCTGTCAGCCTCCAGTTCATGAGTTGTGACGTGTTTGCTGACGTTTACAGAAAGGTCAGAGGTCGTGGAAGTTCATGTTTGGTTGGATTTTGAGATAATTTGTTGTAATTTCAGTCCCGTAGAGTTTATCTTCATAACTTAGATAATATTCTACGTCTGAAGAAAATGTTGATCTTCCCGACGGCCTCATCTTTTCCCTCTTTGTCTTTGTATTTCCTGTTAGCTTGATAAACTGTTAGCCTCGGTGGCTTCTAGAAGGCGTCCATGTTGCAGTTGCCAAGCAAGGGGGGTTTCATGACTCAACCACTTGAACACCGAGCATACGGTGCGCACGACTTAAAGTGTTGTAACCACGAGCTCACAAGGTCCATTTAAATGCAGCAATAAACTCAAAATAGAAGAATCGTAATGCAATTCCTGTATGTTACCTCCAGTAAAATAAGGCCCTGTATTGTTGAGCGTCCAAGTGTCAAAATATACATTTATTACCATTAATATTTCAATTGACATTATCATTACATGGTATATTTTCTCTAACCCTAACCCTTAAATCTAATCCTAACCCTGACTCTAAACCTGACCCCTAATCCTCTAACCCTGACCCTTAACTCTAATCCTAACCCTGACTCTAACCCTGACCCCTAAACCTTTAAACCTGACCCCTAATCCTCTAACCCTGACCCTTAACCCTAATCCTAACCCTGACTCTAAACCTGACCCCTAAACCTTTAACCCTGACCCCTAATCCTCTAACCCTAACCCTTAACCCTAACCCTAATCCTGACTCAAACCCTGACCCTGTAACCCTAACCCTGAACCCTAAACCTCTAACCCTAACCCATGCTGGATCTCTGGGTAGATCATGATAGTCTTTACAGTTAAAATCAGAAAGTTTGATATAAGCCCTAACCTATAGGGTGATAGATGTCTTATATTTACCACCGTCCCAGAGTCTCCACTCATGTTTTTAAGTTATAGCCCATGTTATTTATCGTTATTGAATTTCCCAAAACTGCATGTTTTATTACAAATCATTTATATTGCATCTTTTAGTCTGTTTTAATTTGGAGGCTTTATTCTCAAAAGTTATGCAGATTAGGAAGAGGGCATGCTGGGAATCGCTCATTTTGGTTGTTATTCATCATGTGCGTTGGTTGGTTATTTGAGACATGAGGCCCAAGAAAAATATTTGCACACTGACCAATCACAATCACACTACGCTAATGTTGTCTTCAGACCAAACACGAAACAAATTGTTGCCTTGCGCTACAACAGCCTCTCAAGTATAAATATTTTCAACTCGCACAGACGCAAATTTGCGGAAATAATTTGCTTCGCTTCTGGTCTGAACACGGCTGAAGGAATGTTAATTTATATTCATGTTCCATTACATTACATTTCATTTAGCTGACGCTTTTATCCAAAGCGACATACAATAAGTGCATTTCAACCATGAGGGTACAAAACCCAGAACAACAAGAATCAAGAAAATACAATTTCTTCAAGAAAGCCAAACTACAAAGTTCTATCAGTAAGTCTGAAAAGGTGTGTTTTTAGTTTGCGACAGAAGATGTACAGAGTTTCTGCTGTCCTGATGTCGTTGGGGAGCTCATTCCACCATTTAGTAGCCAGGACAGCAAACAGTCATGATTTTGTAGAATGTTTAGCTCAGTGAGGAGCAACAAGCTGATTGGTAGAAGCAGAGTGGAGGGAGAGGGCTGGGATGTAAGGTTGGACCATGTCCTGGATGTAGACTGGACCCGATCTGTTCACAGCACAGTACGCAAGTACCAATGTTTTGAAACGGATGCGGGCAGCTACTGGTAACCAGTGAAGGGAGCGGAGGAGGAGTGGAGGAGGAGAGGAGGAGGAAGAGGAGGAGGAGGAGGAGCGGAGTAGTGTGAGTGAATTTCGGGAGGTTAAAGACCAGTCGAGCTGCTGCATTCTGGATGAGCTGCAGAGGATGAATGGCACTAACAGGTAGACCTGCCAGGAGGGAGGTACAGTAGTCTAGGCGTGAGATGACCAGAGCCTGGACCAGAGCCTGGACCAGAACCTGGACCAGAACCTGCACCGCCTTCTGGTGCAAACTTTAAATCATGTTATCTAGACTTGGACCCCCATTTATTTTAACATGGACATATTTGTCTCAGACTGAAGTGGTCTCGACTACCACCATAATGCAGAGACCTGAGAAGTGCTCTTATGTCTTTGGTTTTCTTCCTTTGTCACCATTAATAATAACTTCAAATAACAGATAAAATAATTTGCAGATAACCACTGTATTTGACTACTTCTCTTCCTCCAGGCTGGTACAACCGTCTGTACATCAACTTCACTCTGCGGCGCCACATCTTCTTCTTCCTGCTGCAGACCTACTTCCCTGCCACACTGATGGTCATGTTGTCCTGGGTGTCTTTCTGGATCGACCGCCGGGCCGTCCCGGCCAGAGTCTCGTTAGGTAAAAGAATTTAAAGCACAGTGACTGTTATGGTGGTTTAAATTTAACATGTTTCCAAAGCACATCCCAGTGACCTGGGAGTACAAACCAGTTTTTAGTGGAGAATCCAGGAAGGAACCAAACTGTTAAGAAATAGTTCAGCACTTTGATGTTCTCCGTGTCCTATTATTTTCATGGTCTTCCTCGAGTGTTAATTGTTGGTTAATTACTGTTTCCCATTTCAGTCATTAGCAAACTTAATGCACAGTAGCATTGATAAGCTGGCAAAACCCAATTAAATGTCTCCTTACAGTTCACCACTCATAGCAGCCTGAACCAAATTACTAATTGCTTTAAATTTAAATTGCTGGATTTCTCAAAATGTCCTCAAATGTAATGATGACAAAATTGAAATTCTCTGGTCTTCATTTTGAAGACCAAGAAAAGAGCCTTGTTTATTCTTCAAAGCTTCATCGCCCAGTTATATGGCTGTCCGTTTTTCCTAAAATTGGGATTGGGTTGGGTTGGTTCATAAAGTAGCAAATGTATTTTTCCCCTAAACCATTCAGTGATTTATAAACCAACAGTAGGATTCTAAGGTCAATTCTTTGTTGGACAGGAAGCCAGTGTAAAGACCTCAGAACTGGAGTTATGTGATCCACTTTCTTAGTCTTAGTGAGGACTCAAGCTGCAGCATTCTGAATCAGCTGCAGCTGTCTAACTGACTTTTTAGAGAGACCTGTGAACACACCGTTACAGTAGTCGAGTCTACTGAAGATGAATGTATGGACAAGTTTTTCCAAATCCTGTTGTGACATACAGTAAATCCTCTAATCCTTGATATATTCGTCAGGTGATAGTAGGCTGATTTTGTAATTGTCTTAATGTGGCTGTTCAGATTGAGGTCTGAATCCATAACTACACCTAGATTTCTGGCTTGGTTTGTGTTCTTTAGCATCAGCGATTAAAGCTGAGCGCTGACTTTCAATCGTTCTTCCTTGGCACCAAAAACATTTACTTCTGTTTTATCCTTGTTTAATTGAAGAGAATTCTGGCACATCCAGTTGTTAATTTGTTCAATTTAGCAAATTAGCTAGCAGTACATCTTTAAATACAGTCTTTGGATTTTGCAACAACGACAAAGGGAGGGAATTAGAAACTGCTAAAACAGGATTGTACACAGAGATGAAATGATGTGACCCTCTGTCATATTTCCTAAACAGCATTCATTCACAGCTTTGCCAACACACGGTTGTATGTTGTCTGTGTTGCAGGTATAACTACGGTGCTCACCATGTCCACCATCATCACCGGAGTCAACGCCTCCATGCCGAGGGTCTCCTACATCAAAGCTGTGGATATTTACCTCTGGGTCAGTTTCGTCTTTGTCTTTCTGTCCGTGCTTGAATACGCTGCCGTCAACTACCTGACAACGGTGAGGGACGGTAAAGACCGCAAGCTCCGAGAAAAAGCCAGGGAACAGGTACGGAAAGCTTTTCTAAAATTAAAATTCAGGATCACATGTTTTTAAAAAGTTTTTACATAACTTTGGTTCCTTCCCGGTCTTCAACCCAGAACCAGACACTGCCCTGCACCTGCGGCATGTCTCACACCAAGACCATGATGATGGATGGGACGTACAGCGAAGCGGATACCAACAGCCTGGCGGGGTACACCAGAGCCTCCATGGCACCCGAGGACGCATCAGAAAAGCAGGAGCGGATGGTGGTGCATCTCTCCCTGGACAACGAGTCCACAGGGAACAAGAAGAAGGGCATCCGCAGCTTCCGGATCATCCAAAACACCCACGCCATCGACACGTACTCTCGCATGATCTTCCCCGGCGCCTACATCTTGTTTAACCTGATCTACTGGTGTGCGTACTGTTGAGTGTGTGTTTTAGCGTAAAGTGTTGCACTGAAGTAAAAAAAAAAAACTGCAAAAAAAACAACTGAGCTTTGGAGAGACGTACAGTTGTTTCCAGTCTGCGTGTGCCAGATGGCTGAGGAGTATCACAGACTTCCTGGTGTGAATAACTCACGTCCCTGCTGGACTGGATCAGTTGTAGAACTTCTCCTGCGTCACCATCTGATATGTACGCAATCATGTTCCAACAACCTCACGTGGCTGGATGCACAGAACTGTACTGTCAGACGTACACAAATTTAAAACAGACTCTCTTGAAGCCTGAAAGTTTGCCACCACAATCCTTGGTAACCGTGGTAACACTTCGGACTTTAGAAATCCGCCTAATGTCAACAGAGGCGACTGCGTAACAGACGCTGGATCAAAGATCGCTGACTGGGCTCAAAGGCCAATTAATAACAACAAATAACTCTTAATATTAATCAATATATTACGACATGGAATAAATAATCACATACATCCCTTTTACAGAATAAATACATATCAGATTTCTGTCATTTTGAGCTTGCTTGAGTCAGTGAGAGAATGACACTCCTGTGATTTTGCTGTTTCAACATAGTTTGGTTCATAAATACTGAAGGCAAACCTGAGACTCATGCAACGTCTCATTGTCATGGAACAAAGCGCTGTTGTTTTTATGGCATTCACTTGTGTAAGCAGACCCAACATTGTCAGTATTACTATGGAATAATGTTGGGTACTGATATTGGCTACCATGTTGGTAAAGACATGTTTGTGCGGTGCATTTTTGGTGTCATGCGGTCGTGCAGCGAAGCCAACAAAGGAAAACTTTTGTGGCTTCAGTGTGCAGAGCCAGGTGTGGTGGATGTTCTATTTAATCCCTCTTATATAAATGATTAAAACCAGATTTTTTTTTTAATGCAACCTTTCGATTCAGTTAATTATTTCAATAAATGAAGTTGAGTTATGTCTCTTGAAGTAGATGTGAACCAGGCAGTTGGCATGCGACATGACGCTGTAGTTAATCTTAGTATTTAATATAAAAGGCACTCGATTTACTACAAATTAATTGAAATTAAATTACACATAAAGAGGAAACAATGCAAAAGTATTTTCATCTACTCATCTGGTTTATTAATTTATGCAGGAAAGATTAAGGCAGTTAATGCATGACAGCTGAGCTCATTTAATTAATGACTGGAATGTAAATTATGCACACTCGAAAAATCCCAATGCAATTCATTTATTAATAGTGTTTGTTGTTCAGTTTGACATTTAATTAATGATTAAATGGCACAAAAAAAGTTCACATTTCCAATGTTTTACCTGAGATGCCGATTTTGACGCCTCCGAACCTGAATACTCTCAGCTGAGACTGTTGAGGCGAGCACATCTGCTGGGATCAGTATCCCCCAGGTCACACATGTTTGGTGTCTAAAAGATGTGAGTTTTTGTTTTTATGTCATTGATCTGATTCCTACACTGGCAGTGGTTCTTATATCACTAGGGGAAGAGGCTTTTATAATATTACATACCTTTTCCAAGCCAATTTAAGATGATCAGCCTGTTGAGGCCAACTCATAGCATCGCTAACTTGGTGATTACGAGCCTGAACCTCCCAGAAATAGATCTAAAAGCACAAGTTCAACCAGGAAGACCATTTTTATGTTTCATTCTTCCTCCGTTTTTTTCTTTCTGCTTCTTCTAATCACCTGACCACGTTCAAGTCAACCTATCAAACTTCTCCACGATCTCAATCAGCCAATCGTTCTATTGCTAAATTGTTCTCCACTCTTCTGCATCAGCTGTCAGGTCTGGGTGATCCTCCTCCACCCCTTCCACCTCCAGTCTTCATTGTCCAGGTCGAGCTCATCAGAATCCACTTCTTATATCATCCAGATTTGCAGTAACGGCCACCAACAACCCACCCAGTGTTCATCGTTGTGTCTCTGTACTGTTCTTTTCTCTCTCTGCTCTCCTCTCACCCCAACCGGTCGATGCAGATGGCCGCCCACCTCTGAGCCTGGTTCTGATGGAGGTTTCTTCCTGTTCAAGATTTTTTTCTTGTGGGAATTGATGAATTGTTGGGTTTTGTCCTCTGATGACATCACGATGGGGTCTAATCATCAAAGACTCTCACATGACTTTGCGCTTCTATGTGTTCATTATCTCATCACAACACTTTATTTCATCTATTCACTATAATGGAGTCTCTCCGGATTGGACAGTTTGTTACAGCTTGGCCGGTGGTGTCGGTCCGCTCCTTCGTCAATCATTAGAAACTGACAGTCGGCTACACCACACCAACCAAACCTGAGCTCTGAAAAATAATACAAAAAAAGTTGGTTAATTTATAAAAGCAAACTGCAGCAAAGTGCAATGGAAGCTGACTTAGTGCGTAATTGATGAAACATCAGATCTGTGTGGAGCTGTATCCTTCCTCACATTAACACTAAATGAGGCGGCCTCTTTCCTTCATGTTTTTTACGTTGTGTTTCACCATCAGCGTCGCCAGCCGCTCCCTCAGCTGCATTATGTTGTTGTTGTATCCTCTTCCTCAGCACTGATTCAATGGCACCAACTGGAGAATCAGCACTCCAGCTGTTTATCTTGGCAAACCAGACCCCAACATTCACACATCGGTAGTTGGAGACCAGCTTTGATTTGTATTTTTGTGATGATTTTCTGGAATTTGCTCTGTAATTTTGATGAGTCTGGCTCGTGTTTGTCATCAAGAGGAAGACATTTCTGTACAGCTGAAGAACTTTTCTGTCTAATCTGAAGTTGGACTCTGAGATCTGTTCCACCAGCCCGTGGCCAGGCTCCCCTCAATAACACATTTTACTGTGAAGCTCTCTATAACACAATGAGAGCAGCTCATTTGGCTCTGCAGCTCTGGAAGTGACGGAGTCACATTATAAATGTGTTTGGAGCAGATGTCTAATGAGGCAGTAAGTGAGCTAAATACCAGCCTCTCTTTCCTCAACAGCACTCCGACTACAGTGACAACATTTCCATTAAAGTGACAGTGAATGCTTGGCTGAAGCAGTCCATTGAACTGGGACTTAACAGGATGTTGCTACTGGATGAGGATTTAATGCTCCACACATCACTGTCAACGAAGTCTTTATTCGTTTTGTATCTTTTCAAACTTCCTAATTTCTTTAATTTAATACCTTTTTATTTACATTAAATATAGTATTCGATCCATGTGCCATTATACATTAATTTGGCAGAGCAGGGCTCATACAAAAAACAGTTTGATGCATGCTAGGATTTGAAGGTATCTTTCTTTTTTTCTTTTTCTTTGTAAAGATGTTAAAACATGAAAAGTTTTACGGGTGATGTCACCAACCTGCACTGCCTTCAGTGAACATTATTTACACACCAACATGGTTTAATGGCTGTTTTTTTGCTTTGAGTGTTATTTCAGTACCGTCTCTGACTGCACCTCCAGGCTGTTTAACATGTAATCATGGGGATAAGTGGTGAGCCACAACACTTCCTCTACTGGTTGTGTTGAGATGTGTGAATTCATCCATCCATCCACCCATCACGACTTTATCCCACCAGTTAGTATTTTAACAGATGGTTCTATCTCAAAAATACCCACTTTTTAAAGGAAAAGTTTGATCATTTTGGATACAAACTTTTCTTTGTATGTGTTTTCATAAGCTGTTGACCAGATTCATACACTGCACCCCAAACAAACCCGTACTATAACGTCTTCAATATGTTATTATTATTAATATTATTATTATTGTTATATGCTACCTTTATAGACCTTCATCGCATTGTCAACACTAGCATTAACAACGGTTTACTAACCCGTCCAAAAGAAACGCTGCCGATTCAACACCATGTTGTGTTCACTAGTTTCGAATCGCATACTATTTATTTTACTTTCAGTACGTGCAGCAGCAAGCCTTACAAAGTATGTACTGTTACATGGAGTATGTGTACAACTGGGACATACTACTTCATCATAAAAATGCGCCTTGACCTTTGACCTTCTTGGTCAGATCTGTCACGATCCGTAGCGCGACGTTTGTAGTAAAAACAAAAAGGATGTGATTTGGAACGAGTATGCTTCCTATTAATGTCTCTTCTTCTTCTTCTTCTCCTTCTTCTTCCTTTTGTGGGCGGAGCTTTAGCGCCAACAACTGTCCCGGTGGCTCAGTCGATGTGACGTATCTTCCGCTGCAGAGGATTGTGGGTCAGAACATCCAGAGTATCATGCTGACCTGCAGACTGCAGAATAGGACCGGATGTAGTAGAACATCCTGGTACTTTTAGCATCCTATATTTAACATACTATGTACTGGGACATACTAAATCTTTTTCTGCCATACTAAATAGTATGTTAGTACGGATACTGAAAGACAGGTGGAGCTGGACTTAAAGTTAGGGTTGGGAATAGGTAAGGGATCAGTGAACTGACAGTAAAACAACCAATCACAGCACTGGGCCGTGCGTGAAAGTGGAGATCGACTTCTTGTATCGCTGATTGCAGGAAAGGGAAATCTGCAAAATGACAACCTGCTTTTTTTAAATCCATTATTTAACTAATTTATAATCTTTCCAGTAACCAATAGTGCACATTGGCTTCATAGCAATCAAGACTAAATGTGTTTATTTTGTTTTCAATAATATATATTGATATAAAATCAAAGCATTTATAACAGAAAATCAGACAGTTTCCCTCTTTGAAAACAACAAAACAAGAAAGTTAATCATGCCTACAGATCCATCAGCTTCCAGAATGACCTCATCCTCAGAAAATATTCTGAATGTGAATCTTTCAGAGCACATTTCATAAATCAGCTCTTTTTATTTTTATTTCAGTGAGTTGTGATTTGAACATCTGAACGTGAACTCTGTGGACCGCCACACTGCTGTTGGGCTCCAGAGCTTCACTGGCGTAAACTTCCAAGAATGATGTATCAGACACAATCTTCCTGCGTGACGCACATCCATCTTTAATCCAGATTTCACAGAGCACTCAGGGCACTTCTAATCCCCAAATAAACAAATCACGTCCGATTTGCTACCACTACTTAAAAACACAGCGCGGCAACAAAGCAGCGGATTCCCTCCTTAATTTGTGTTGTTTACAGATGCAGCTACTGCTTTAAGGTGACTCAGTCCGACTGCGTTCATCCCCGCTGGCTGCAGGACTTATTGTAACAGGATGTCTGTGCTCTGTCTGCAATACATGAACAAACATTCACACACATTTCTTTGAAAAGCCCAAAAAGGAAACATGATATAAATAGTCAAACAAATCCCTGTCTGTGCTAAGCCGAGGGCTCTGAGTAGTTTGGTTGGATTGTAAGAGGAAGGAAAAGACTGGGATCTGAACTGAGACTGACCTGGGGGATGGGGATGGGGTTGTGGGAGGGAGGGGGGGAGATTTGTTACCCCGGTTGAAGCCCTCATCAACAGGGAACCTCTGGCGGACGGATAATATATGCCTGTGAAAGAGGACGTGTGATGTAATAACATGACATGCTACTGTACCAAAAATATCTGCATGGCTCCATACCACCAGGAATAAGTTGGAAAACATGCTTTCATTGTATTGTTTATTTGTGTTTGTGATTGTATTTTAACTGGAAAGTAATTAGGGATTAAAAAATGCTGTTTGGGTGCATTTCCTACTAATGTCACGCTAATTCATGTTTTTATTGTTTCAATTGTCCTTAAACATCCGTACACGCACAGAATATCACCATTTTTTATCTTGAATAATTCTACTTGATATTTTATAATATTTAGTATGAGTGAAACATGTGAACAAGAAGAGTCCCTCTTGTGGTATTCACAACGCCAGAACCAAAAAAATGTATAAGCCGATATACCAATTTGTGACATGTTTGCTGACGTTTGCAGAAAGGTCAGAGGTCATGGAAGTTCATGTTTGGTTGGATGTTAAACTAATATATTGTAATTTTAGTCATATAGAGTTTGTCTTCATAACTTAGATAATATTTTTCAACAACAGCCTCATCTTTTCCCTCTGTGGCTTCTAGACGGCGTCCACATTGCCGTTTCCGAGCAGTGAGGTTTTTACGACTTGAACGTTAAACATACGGTGAACACGACTTCCCGTGTTGTAACCACGAGGTCCATCTGAACATTGCTCTAAATTGCCTGGATATAGACCTGTCAGCCACAACATTAGAAACACTCACAAGTGATCCGAATACCATTAATTGATAATAATTAATTATCTTATTAGCATCTCTCAGGTGGTGGGATGTATGAAACGGTCCTTGAAGTTAATGTTGGAAGCAAGAAAAATGGGAAAGTAGAAGGATCTGAACAACGTTGATGGTCAGGTGTCTCCAAAACGTACTTATGGGATGTATGCACTGGTTAATATCTACACAAAATGGTCTGGAGAAGATTTGGTTATTAGCATATTATCAGTATTTATCAGATATAATTATGAGTATTCATTTAATTATTCAAATTGATTAAGAATCCCAGGCACCACCATGGTGACAGAAACCAATAACCAAACTGTGGTTTCACCATTAAATGTTAATATCTGAGAGCCATTCAAATTTATAGAGTGAAAGAATGAATCCAAGCACAATAAATGTGCACAAATAATCTCCTTAAAGTTACAGAATTTATGGACAAACTCATTGATAACAGCAACATTAAATCCAGGATCATAATGAGTCTCCTTTTTCTTCAAGTAAATATGTCCGAGAGCGGCTTAGTCAGACGACGCCTCCATCCTTCCTCATCTTCATGTCATCATTCATACACATCATACAACTCTTCTCATTCCTCCCCTAGTTAAACTAGTGGTGGTCCTTACTAATGAACTCCACCACCCCTCCTCCCTCCGCTGCCTCTAACAGCGGAGGGAGGCAGCGGAACAACACTCTGCTGACACCTGCTGGTTCTGCTGAGGTACTTCAATCCTACTGTGTTGTAGCTCAAATCCACCCTGAAACATAAATGTGATTTTTATTAATAATGCAGAGGGGTGAAATCTTTGTAATGATATTATTCAAAGGTCCAATGTGTCGGGTTTATTGACAGAACTGTAATTTAACATTCATAATTTTGTATTAATTTGTGTATAATCACCTTTAATGAAGGCCCAGTTCACGTCCATCCCGGTGATCCGATCACAAGTGGGCAGCTTAAAGTTCAGGTATTAACACACCCAAGATGCATTGAGCTCCTGATCTGCTCAGACCACATTTAGAGGTATTCTGGGACACATATGGTCATATTCTCTAAGCAGTGGGAACACAGCTGCGTCCTACCATTTTGAAGGACCACCTACTAAACTGACATCCTCTGTGTGATCAATATAAATAAAATCCAATAGAGAAAATATCCTCATTCTGTCAAGTGCAGCTGAATTGTGCAGAAAGTAGAAGAGATTTACTTGCAAACTGAACTACGTTGTTATAAATCAGCTGCTTGCTTCAGCAAAGTTGTATTAATTTGTTATTTAATCTGTAAAGATCATCATCATCTGTTATTTCTGACACACATCAGACCTAAACTGTGGAAGAGCCCTGCCCCCTCACAGATCATTTCTCCACCGCAGCGCAGTAACAGCAGGGACACTGGTAAAAGCCATTGTGCAGACAGGCTCTGGTGAACAGGCATTGAAACACAAAAGCATGGTGAGAAACAAGCTGTCAGTCTGCATCAAGCATCCAATCATGTACTGCTGACTGTGCAGAGAGAGAACAGAGGGGGAGGATGGAGAGTGATGCAATAACAATCAGTGAAAACACTTCTGGAGGCCTTTTAAAATGATCCAGAAGGCCAGATTTAGTTATTGGGAGGAAGTCGATCCCAAAGTTTCTGAACAGGAAACAGTAATTCAGTCACTTTCTGACCTCCCTCCTTCCGCACCTGTTAACTGCTAAAAATCACACGGCACATACAATTTTTTTTTTTTTTTTTTTTTTTTTTTTTTTTTAAATGAATCTGTTGTCAGATTTGTAGTCGTTATTGGCATCATGATTTATAGTGTTAAAATGCATTTACGAAGGTTTTCACAACCTCAGCGATATTTCAGCATTTTTCTCAACATACTGTAATTATACTGAAAACATTATTTCTGTCACAGTTTTTTTTAGGTTTACATTAAACTCATTGGAATCATGTTTTATTTGCAAAATTAACAAAAATTATTTTCTAACCGTCACCTGTTGGTTTGTGAACGTTATGAAGCCTCCAGTTCAGATTCTGTCCGTCACCATCTTGCTAGTTTGGAGCGGTTTGGAGCAGGAAGTGACCATATTTGGACGAGCTGGGGGAGGAGCCAGCGGTGGATATGACCGATCTGATCGGAAACCTGACGATACTACGTCCCGCCCACCGACAGCTGTAACCTGACTGCACCACAGGCCTGTCAATCAAACAGACACGCCCCCAAAAACAGGTCTTTTTGAATCTTCTTTTCTAATGAATGAGGGATTATTTTCAGATGGACCTCCAGAAAACTAATAAGAAGGAGTGACTTTAGCTAACAACACCGAGATAACTGATGGACACATTTTATTCACTTTGGATTTGATGAGAGAAGTTGAATGGGAGTCTATGGAGCCGGAGGCTTTTTGGAGCCGACTTCTAGTGGCACTCGCTGGTATTGCAGCTTAAGGCACTTCTGTATCGGCCTCATTTTTCAGACCCTGAAGCTACGAACACTTTTATATCCAGTCTGTGGTTCGTACATGTGCAGCTCAAACTGTTGCATCATAAAAATACTAAACAGATGATACTTTAGCATGAAGTCATCATTTCTGTCGCTGCTCACTTTGAAAGCCATGAGTGTAAAAACATTGTGTATGTAGTGGTGTTAAATGCTTCTCCTCATTCTGGTGAGCAGTCAGGTGCAGCTTAAGGCCTGACTCCTCCCTCCACCTGCCAATCACAGCCACAGAGTATAAAAACACCTGCTGTCATTCACTGAGTCCTGAGTGTGACAGCTTTACCTCAACTCTCGTGTTGGGAAACCCCAGTGAGTTGGCCATCTTGATTTCCCTGTTTGTTCAGCTCCATACCAGAGATGGAGAGATGGGATCTTACTATGTATTTTAGTTGGCAGCATGGAGGGCAGAGTCCAATTACCTTTGTCTTTTTATTTTATAGGTGCACCTGCTGCTGTTTGGTTCTGTTCTGGTTTTGTGTTACTATTTTGTTCCCCTGTTTTTGTTCTGACTGTTTAGTTTAAGTTAGTGATTCTTTCAGTTGTCCTCAGTTTTTCCATTTGATTGGTTGAACCAGCTTTGTTGTGCATTTGTTGAATTAGAAATCATTTGTGTGTCGTTCTTTTGTTTAAGTGAAGCTGTTTGTTATATTGTGTGTGTGTGTGTGTGTGTGTGTGTGTGTGTTCTTTGCTAACAATATACCAAAAGATTACAGATAAAAGGATTATTTTAAATTCCAGGGATTTTTGGGGGGAGAGGGACTCCCAGGTAGGAAGTCTTGCAACAAATGCAGTTTTACTACTTGAAGGTTACTTTAATAGTTTTATTGTTTATTACTTTTTTTTTTTTCTTTTTTTTACCACAGTTTTGTCAAAGTCCACTGGTGTCCTTAAGGTGCCTTTTGGTTCTGGGACCACTCAATGTGAAAGAGGAAATCAAGTGACGACGTTCAACATGGCTTTGTTTTAAGTACTGTACTTATGTAAAATAATCAAACTTGTGTAATGTACATGCTTATTGTAACCCAAACTAGGATCTTTTCCTAAACCTAACTGAATAATTTTGGACAGCACTTTTGTCCTTTTATCTGGTCATTTAAGCGCTATGTGGTCAGTCTGTATATGTTCACTAAAATTAATAAAGCCAATTACTGCCCTCTACAGGCAACTGTGGTCACCACCATTAACATGTCACTTTACCCTGTCACTGCTGTAATTTACCATAGCAGATTATTATTGTAAAAATGTTCTGCAATAAAAGTAGGATTATAATGTAACCATGTGGAATTACATTAGTGTTAAGACACCAAGTAATCTTTCAGTGCAATATAACCAGAGGATATGTTGGGGTTCAGTTGCTAAAATGTCTGCCATCTTGGTTATTTGCATCAATTTCTGCTGTTTTGTACCAAAGGTGATATGAAATGAAATTGGGACAATTGGGATTTATTCAGTTCAGTTAGTCAGTTGTTCACCGACTTCAGATGTTCTTACGAGAATAATGTACAATGTTGACCTGTGGCTACGTCATCCTCAGGTTTCAAATTACATCCAAACTTCTTCTTACCTTCAATTAAAAAAAAAAAAACACAGTAAATGTTTCCTCTGGCAAAACTCAGGATTTGAAGAATAAAGTCATGCTGTAATGCAGAATCAGATTTCTGCTCTGGAATTTGAAACCAGCGTGAAAGTCTTTCCTTAGCCTTTGTTGAAGAATTTTCTCCTGAACGTCACAGGTCGGCGTCTGAGTGGGCAAAGAAGGCCCATTATCCTCGGGGAGGTTACGATGACTGACCTAAAGCCGCTGAAATTAGATGACAAATCACTAGGGGCTTCATGTCACAGCTCCAAGTTTAAAAATTACACTGATCAGGTTTCAGTGGACTTTGCTCTAAAATCAGAGGGAGTGAATGACACACTCAGCTCCTCAATACACAACCCTGTTTTTTAAAAAAAATTGGGACGCTGAGCAAGATGTAAATAAAAACAGAATGCAAGGATTTGTAAATAACAAACACATATTGAATTCAAAATAGACCAAAGCGAACATATCAGATATTGAAATTGAGAAATTTGATTGTTTTTCAGAAATATCTGCTCATTTTGAATTTAATGGCAGCAACACGTCTCTAAAAAGTTGGGACAGGGTCAAAAAAAGACTGAAAAAAAAACACCTGGTGGAACATCTGACAACTAATTATGTTATCATGGTAATAGATCAGTAACATGATTGAGTATAAAAAGATGATTTCAGAGAGGCAGAGTCTTAGCAGTGAAGACGGGGAGAGGTTCACCACTCTGTGAAAGACTGTGTGGGAAAATAGTGCAACAATCTAAGAATAATATTCCTCAACGTAAAACTACAAAGAATTTGTGGATTTCATTGTCTACGGTTCATAATATCATTAAAAGATTCAGAGAATCTGGAGAAATCTCTGAACACAAGGGACAAGGCTGGAAACCAATATTGGATGGTGGTGATCTTCAGACCCTCAGGCAGCACTGTATTAAAAACAGACAATATTCTGGAGTGGAAATCACTGCATGGGCTCAGGAACACTTCTGAAAACCATCGTCTGTGAACACAGTTCATCTCTGCGTCCACAAATGCTGTTAAAACTTTACAAAGAAGAAACCAGATAGAAACATGATCCAGAAACACCGCCGACTGCTCTTTGATACATCTCTGTGTTCAGGGTACGGACATAAAATGAATAAACCAACTAGAGCAGCAGCAACATGTACTTTACTATAAGTTGAATCATGCACCACTAAAATGGACATTGAATCCACAGATTTTTTTTGAAACATGCATCAGCTCATTATTTGATTGAATACTATACAAAATTATAATAATGGCACATTCCAGCAGTTTTAGATTGAATCTTCATTTATAACCACGACTTCACACCCATCACACTCTCCAGTCTTTTCTTCATCCTCTCAGTGGTAAGTGAACACTGGTGAGCACCTTATATGTGTCAGGCAGCGGCTGTGTGCACCGAGTGGATTAGAACAAGCCCCTGGGTTAGTGCTGCATGCACGATGCTGACCAGCTCTCGTTCCTCTGACTCACCAGATCAGACAATGACTTCTCCTTATAGCTGAGGAAAGTGCATCGGTATCATCTTTTCTTTGAAAAATCATTGTCTTAGGCTGACAGCAGATGAAGAGGAGCACAAAGAAAAGAGGAGAAAAACATCCAGGTTGCTGCAGATACACCGTTCTTCCCCAGGACGGGCCTCCACACTGGAGCTGCTCGAGACGGATCAAGATGTTTCCATCACTTAAGAGGAGTTTTTACACTTACTTTGAGTTTCTGTCAATGAAATATGATCCATGCTTCACTTGAAAAATGTTCCACTTAAGATCACATGATTGACAGCAGCAAGTTGAAAAAAAATTATGTAATTTCCTGAATGATACTGTTATGGAACAATCTAAATAGAGCAGCATGTTGGAGGACATATTTCTCATTTTTCCAGCTCGTATACATTACCATCACCACATCAAATGTTCCAGGTCTCAGTCGGATGAGCCTGCAGGCACGTGTGTGTGTGTGTGTGTGTGTGTGTGTGTGTGTGTGTGTGTGTGTGTGTGTGTGTGTGTGTGTGTGTGTGTGTGTGTGTGTTTGTGTGCACCTGAGAAAACAGCAGTAATAATGAAACAGGCAGACATGTGGCTCATTGTGTCTCCTGTTTTCTAATAAAGCTTGTTTCTCTCAGAGTGCTGCCTGCTTGTGGTTCCCAGCTTTTCCAGAAATAAACTGGGAGGCGGATCCTTCGTCTTTCAGGCTCATCTCCTGTGGAACTGGCTTCCTGCTTCGGTTCAAGAACCAGACACCCTCCATAAAACCTTCCTTTTTGCTGAAGATAATAGTTTGTGCTGGTTCAGGTGACCCTGAGTAATCCCTTAGTTATGCTGCAGGTGGAACTCCCATGATGCACTGAGCTCCTCTCCTCTCTTTGACTCTCCATACATTCACATACCACCATTACATCTCATAGACTTCATGATTCGTCTCTCTCTAAGTATTCTTTTTTTCTTTCTTATCTTTTCATACAGTTCTCCTCGGTTACTTTCTTTTGCAGGTAGAAACTGTCCCTGGAGCTGCATGTTTCTGGTATGTGATTACTGACCCACCAACAGTTTATTTCCACCGATGTCTACGCTGTTCTTTTCTCTCTCTGCTCTCCCCTCACCCGGCTGGTCAGGGTAAATGGCCGTCCACCTCTCATCCTGGTTCTGTCGAAGGTTTCTTCCTGTTAAAAGGATGTTTTTCTTCCTGTTAAAGGCTCGTGTGGGAATAGTTGAATTGTTGGGTCCCTCTCAATAATGTTGTAAAGTTCTGCTGGGAGGACTTTACAATGTTAAGAGGCTTAAAATAACGTATAGTGAAATTGCGCCACATAACCTAAATCAAATCAAATACAGTTGTACAATTTGTTTTAATTGGCGAAAGTATGCAGAAGGATTTAGCGACAGAACGACAGAATAAGTAGCCTATATAATAAAGACAAACAGGAAAACAGTATTATGAATGCTAAATTAAAATGTACAATAATAGATTGTGAATTAGTGGGAGAAAGCTTAAAGGAAAAAAAGAGAAGATATCTTTGGAAAATCCTTTCACTATTTATTTATCTTCTTTTGTCTAGAATCATTTGTAATGTAGGCTAAGTATAATCACATTTATAAAGTTTGGGCCAGAAACGTCGTTCGTTAACTGTATTATGGCAAATAAAGGAAATCATTTATCTTTTATTTATTTATTTTTAGTAGTTTGCCTTGACCCAAATTATGGGTTCATATAACAGTTTATTTCTCATTAAGCACCCCATTATAGTTTTATTAGGCTATAAAATAAAAGCCTGTTCCACCTGTCTGATGGTTGCTAAACACTTCCTCCACACCACATGATGTTTATCTTTCAGCTCCGGGTCCAATATGGAGGAATAGTTCTGGTGCGGGCTTCCTGTCCCCGGAGGAGAAAGTTGGACCGAGTCTTTCTCCTCCAGTTTCCCGGCGGTGACAGTCGGTCAGCGGCTCCGTTCACATGTAAATGAGGCGGAGGGAGATCTTTTCTCTCCGGGGTGGAGGGAGAGGCGGGAGCAGCTGCAGAAAGGACCGAGACGTTTCACTGGAGTTTCCCCCCAAACAGTGCGCTCTGCTCGGACTGCGGGACTAGCAGACACCGGAGCTCCGGTCCAGGTGACGCCGTGTGTGGCCGCTTCTCTCCGAGGTGAATATCCGGATCTATTTTCTGTTTATTCTCCGTGTTTCTCTGTGAAATATTCGGGCTTTACTCGGTTCTGTTTGTGTGCTGCGTACGTTGCTGTGTTCCGACTCTGCTGACTTGAATTACGATCCTCCGACTTCCAAACAAATCACTGCAAAATGCAAAACAGTGTTGGAGACAGACTCGCAGCTCTGTTGTAAATTTGTTTACTGGATTAAATGGATTATATTATCATAGTCATTCTTTATTTAATGTCGAAATGTTTGTTGTCTCCTCTGAACTTTAAAGTAAAAATCAGTGCAGCTCAGTTTAATTTACCTCTAATATTACATCAGATTAAATTAATGGTGAATTCATAATGACTGTATTGTACTTGCTGTTGGGTGGCGTCCCTTTGTGTTTGTCCAACACTTTTCCTTTTATCAGCTCATTTTAGAGGTAATGTTGAAGTTGAAATGTCTCTTTCAGACTTAAATAAACTGCCATGATGTTCCTTGATATTCCTCATTAGGGAATAACCGACCTTATCTTGTGAATGTCTTTCAAAATGTGTAATGCTAAGGAAAGGTTTCAGTGCAGAGGATGTGTGAAAACAAGACTAAACTAAGTCATCAAAAAATAAATCAGGACAGTAGTTTATCTGATGCAAATTAGCTCCTGAATAAATGCCAAGAAAATATGAAATAAAGTAGGCTAAAGGTCACATCTTTTTATTTTTTGTGGTGTTTTCTGGAGGTCTCGATATCCATAAGAAAATATTTGTGTGGTTTTAAGTTCTCAGTATAGTTTGAATTGGGATGAAAACCTGAACTACTGATATATGGTGACTTAATCTACCACATTTTTATTCTAGTTGTTGTGACCGATGCAGCTGTAAATCTAAAAGTGTATCTGGAGTTAAAGGACCACCTCTTTAAAGGACCAGTGTGTTTTAGTGGCATCAAACAGAAGGTTGCAGAACCCACGAGGACTTTTCTAGAGCTGGTGTTTGATTTGTCCCTTCTGGGCTAACGTAGAAACACGCTGGTGCATCATGGCGTATCCATGAGCTCAAAGTCACTCCTTATTAGTTGTCTGGTGTTATTAATTAGATATTAGGCCTTATAATGCAAGATGTTTGGGGGCGTGTCTGTTTGATTGATGGGTGCAGTCAGGTTTCAGCTATAAATGGGTGTGGGGGTGGGGGCGGGGGTCCAATCAGACTGAGTCAGATATACCGTTGGTTCCTCCTCAACTTGTCCAAATATAGTCACTTCTGGCTTTAAAATAGTAGGTGGACATGAGCATATATTTTCAAAAAAATAACATTTCTCAGTTTTGATTTTTGCTAATGATCACATTCTGTTTTTATTTCAATTTTACATGGCGTCCTAACTTTGTTGGAAACAGGGTTCAATAAATAATCACACTGGATAAGTCAATTCATTTTAAAGACTTTATAATTAACAAACAAGTATATAATTGCTTTTGGCAACAATCGTAAAATTATCCTTTAATGATTCAACAGTAGAATTGAAGAAATGCATGTCAGTGTGCGTAGATTCTGATTTTAGAAGAGCCAATCTCTGAGAGCAGGCATTGTGTCATAGTTTCATTCTTCCAGTACTTGAATCATATTACAAGTTTTTGTCCCTTTGTATGAAGTAATATTTACTTCCGGGTTGAACTGTAACAAGATATGAATGTAAAAGGACCTCCTTGGTCTGAAGAGTTGTGATTGTCTGCAACATTTTATCGCCCATGTGTGATGTCACTCGTGCAGATACATGCTTGTCTCCGGCCACTGTATGACCACTTCCTGTTGCTCCTTTTCCTTAAACTGAACATGAAGAATTGGATGCTTGTAACTTCTCCAGTGTTTGTTCACGTGTCCTACTTTTAAACAACCACAGACGTTCTTCTCCTTCAGGAAGTCAGTCTTCTTCTCGTGCCTTGACAGTTTATACAGCAGCAGAACTGCTTCCTTTGTACTTTTGACCTTTAAACTCTTTTTATTGGTGTCAAATTCTGAGTGTTGTAAATCTCCACATGGAGGACGTGACGGTATTTTTACTTTGTCTGGAAACAACTCTGTAGCCTCTTTGCTCCTGTAGCTCACATCTTACATTTACACCTTCTGGCTTGACTGTAGGCAGCAGTAGGCCTTTTCAGGGTTCTTATGGGTCATGGAATATCTGGGAATATCTGGGAATATCTGGGATTGTCCAGGAATATCAGGGAATATCTGGGATTATCCAGGAGTGTCAGGGGATTTTATAGACTATCAGGGAATATCAGGGGAATATTTAAAACCTGTTTTCAGACAGGAAAAGTCAGTTGTTTTTTTTTACATTTCTTGTCATGGAATATATGGGAATTTTGCATTTACATTTTTTTGTTGCCATATAATCAAAATATGATATTTTCCATGCAGTCTTTTTTTAATCACATTATTTCACGTGTTTCCCGTATTGCGTGAGAAATTTTATCCCCTTCATCAACAAGTGGTGACAAGAAGCTCTTAAGTAAAGATGTGTCTTTTCTTGTTTCTGCTCAAGAAGGAAAATGTAGATTTTAAAAGTTTTGGCCACAAAATGAAGACTTAAAACACAGAAAAGCTGAATGTAAAGTCTGTAAAACTGCAATAGATCCTTAAATATGGGAGAAAGAGAAGCATGCTGCCTTCTTATCATTCCTATTTGAACAAATGTTTGCATGTTGCAGATTTTTTGTACAAGTGTGTTAATAATGTGCACACACAGGGTCAGTTGTGTTTGATCATAATTGTGCAGCAGATTTAAACAGAAAAAAGTTTTGTACTGAAAATGCTGGTGTACAACAGCAGCCGTTTTCACTGTTCATTAGAGGGCATTGAGTTTCAGATTTTTAGTAATTGAAAGTCAGGTAATGTGACTTCTGTCTTTGCCAAAATGTTTCTTTAACACAGATTTGGCTCTTTTTGTAACCTTCATCAGGACTCGACTGTTCAGCAGCTCCTTTGGTCATTCGTTAGTGAACCGCTCCGGATAGAGAGCATGATGTCACTTTCACATTTGAGTGTTCAAATGTTTTAAATGTTTCATATTCAACAGGATTACCATTGAACGCATGGATATCTCTTTGGCAAAAAGGCAGCAATAAGCAGTCTTTTAAATGAATTAACCAGGAAGCTCCCATCATGGCTCCGACAGATTTAATTACACTCGTAGTTAATTTATTTTCCTGATTTCTGTTCATTCCACTTACAAATCTTTACTTCACAGCTTTTTAAAATCTCTGGATTTTTTAAAATTTATAATAAAACATGTTTTTAGACTTTAAACAGAATAAGACGACATGTACGAGTCCTTCAGATGGTGTTTTGTGTAGAAGTGATGAATGTAGCGAGGCGTGAGCAGCAGCCTCACCGCCCGGCCGTCTGCTCGGCTCCCCAGGGAACTGATTTACACAGCGCAGTGCTGACGAGGTCAGAGATCACCAGGTGTATAATGGGCACATAACAAGCTGTAATGGGCTACAGGGTGGGGGGTGGGGGCTGGGGAGGTTTACAGACTCTGGAAACTGGGCACTGTGTCAGAGGTGATGATTAGATTAGTGTCAGATGGAGAAACGCTTGTTTTCAGGTTCAGATGATGATTTCTATGAAGCTGTGGGAAAGAAAATCAACTGTAGTTTATTAAATCTATAACCTTTGATATGAATGGTGTGATGTGTTTAAAGAGATGAAAATTGAAACCCTCCTCAGGTGGTAGATAACAGGAACAGCCCTGGATTAGTGCACATTAGTTTGTGATGACTCTGCTGCTTCCTGAGACACCAGAGATGAGAGTGAAACGCTCTGTGGAAAAAGAAAAGGAACTTTCTTTAGTCTTTTGACTCTAAATTCCGAGCTGGAGACGATGAAGTCCAGCGTCACGCGGCCCACTGCTCTTTCTCACACGTTACATCTGCTGTCAGGAAGTCCACCTGCTGCAGAGGATTAAAGAAATCATCGGCACTTCTTTATGGGACAGTTTGAAAAGAGAGAAAAGGCTGAAGCAGCGAGGACAGAGCAGGAACTTCGTGTGTGTGTGTGTGTCTGTGTGTTCAGACTGAGTCCAGATTGAAAGTCTGAAGTGCACAAACGGTCTGAAGTGCACAAACGCCCACATGAAATGTGATTTTTGGAATCTGGATCCAAACCACATTTGGAAATTTGAAATGTGATTCCAGTCAGATTTCTCCAGATCGTCTTCACAAAATCTGATTTTCCTGCAGTCGGAACAAAGACATGAAGGTGTTTTATCTGAATGTCTCGGAGACAAACAGAGAAGGACAGCGTGAGGACCAACATGTCTGCTGGTCACAACAACGCCACACCATCCAAACTGTCATGTGGAGTTTCTGGTTGTCTTGCAGTGATGCACATGTTGCCGACAGGTGTTGGAGTCAGCGTTCGTCCCCAGTATGAGTGAAGAGACATGAACAGGGGACGTTTCTGCTCAGCACTCTGGGACAATGAAGCAGAAGGTGATTACCAGACTGGAGAGTTGGGGGTAGTGGGGGTGGCGTGGGGTCTTTGTCTTTGTCTTTACAGCTGCATCCTTTAATTCTACTGCACTGAAAAACATCCTTATTTAACCAGCGGTCAACGAGATGCTCACATATTTATTCTGACATCAGTCTCTGAACCAGGCCAGCTTCCAACATTCATTCATGTTTTGAATATAAAACAATTCATTCATGAATTAACTCGATCTGTCTCAATAATTTCAGTTCTTCCATCCAGTCAGATGAGCAACGTCACGTTTATTTTATGGATTGCATCAGTTCTTGGTTTGGGTAATAAAACCAAATATAAAGTCATATTGTCACCAAGACATCGGCACCTGTAACAGTTTTGATTTGATTTATGTGACTGTGATGATGTTAGTCATCAGTTAACAGGTTTAGGTGCTGTAGTGGTAGTGGGTGAATATTTTTCCAAAAATGAAGCATTTTCACATAAATTTGCTCTAATATCATCATAATATTTATATTAAAAAAGGCAACACAGCCTCTAATAAAATAGTAATTACAAAACATTGGTAAAACTTCTAGTAAATGGATTTGAAATGTGATTTTCTTATGCTCACACTTTATCTTATCCATACTTTGATCTGTTTGGTCCTTTATCAATATTTTAAACTTTAAATTTTATGCATGAACTGGACCTTGTTTTTCTTTTCTGGGGCTGCTTGTATTTGGATAACTGTTGTTCCATCTAAACCAGGGGCCAAACTCATTAACATTCATAAAGACCTCTGAGAGCTGAAAGCTTCCTGCGAGGAGCCTTTTCTTAGTGAGGAGGTGTGGTCGACCCCGTTGCTCGGTGACACATCCTGTTAAAAGAGGGGATCAGTGCTGATGGAGGTTGGAACAGACTCCAGTCATTTCTACACTCACCAAACAGCTTCATCACTTTCATGTTCTTGTGTTGAGTTGGAGAAGTGAGCAAACATCATCCTGCTGATAGAATCTGGAGACTTTCATCAACCTCATTCACAGTCTGAAGAATATTTCTGACCTCGCTGGACTTCAGCAGTATACATTCTTAGAAAACGTCACAACACTAAGTTTTTCGTCACCATTAGGAACTTTTAGTGCGAGGAGTCTCTGTGAATACGACCCCAGGGGGTCTCCAGCCTTTTTCCTCCAAGAACTCCGTTGATCTACCGGGAAGATCTCCATCGACTGGTTGGAGACAGCTGATCTGAACACGTTGTGACTGATCACAGTCACCGTGGTCTTCACAGTGCTGGTTACTTCTCACACACTGCTAACAGGAAGAAAGTAGCTCACTAACCACAATGAGGCCATACCCACATTACCCAGAAGCCCACTCCTCTGAAGAAGAACAGAGCTGGAACAAGTGTTTCTGTAAATTATTTATAAGTCTGTTTTTCTGACAACTCGCTCTCCAGCGCTGAAATGACTGTTGTCAGAGACTGTATGTTGACAGAGAGTGAAACACTGCTTATCAGTTATCCTGTAAGATTTGGGTCAGATCTTCAATAATACTAATAATACTTTGAGTTAAATTGTAAAAAGATGTTGCTGTGAAGACACGACTGCAGCTGCAGTCTTAGTTGAACCCAAATAAAACTTCCACCAGGTTCCTTCAGAACAGCAGGTGTTTGGCTCCCGACAATAATCTGAAACTCTGTGTCTCACTGCTGATATTCTACAGTCGCTTTGATGCAATGAGCCAAAGCAGCTCTCTCGTGTCTCAGGCAGGTTGTACTGAAGCAGCCTTCAAAGGTACATAAAATAACCGTTTCAGCTCAATCTTACATCAGAATGTGTTATTTCATCATTTTTGAACTTATTAATTTATGGCCACACACCTGTCTGAGACAGGCGAGCTGCAGCAACCTGCAGCCTGCGTGTGAGGCATTTAGTGAACATCTGTAAATTGTAGCGTCTACCCCCAGCCTGCGTGAGGCATTTAGGGAACATCTGTAAATTGTAGGGTCTACTCACAGCCTGCATGTGAGGCATTTAGGGAACATCTGTAAATTGTAGGGTCTACTCACAGCCTGCATGTGAGGCATTTAGGGAACATCTGTAAATTGTAGCGTCCACTCCCAACCTGCATGTGAGGCATTTAGGGAACATCTGTAAATTCTAGCATCTACTCCTGGCCAGCAGGCTGAGTCGCGTTAAAGTTTTTTTTTACCAACACCTTAACTTTGATACCCGTTCCTGAACAATACTTTTTTCAATAGTGATTAAATGAAATCCATTTTATTAAAGAGCCAACTTCATGACACACAGCGGTAGTTTTGAGGGGAAGAGTGTAAGCCAGGTTCTTTTTTCTTAAACTACAATTAACAGATTAAATGACTCACATGGATTATTTCTAGAGGCTACGCCTCATCATATTTAACGTTTCGTCACCTGCCGTACGCTTCGGGGTCGTCTGTAAATTGAAGCTTCTGCTGCTCGTCTGAATGAGGCGTTCAGAGGACATCTTTAAAGCTGGAACTGCAGATGGAGGAGTCCCTGCATGCACGCTGTGACACCTGCAGTCACAAGTAAACTCAACCAGTTGGAAACACTGCAACAAGGATGCAGCACATCTCTAATGATGCTGGTGATCGGCTGTGTGACTTTACAGGACATGCAGGAGTGTGTGTGTTCTATCATGAGAGATTTAACAACAGCGTGCATCGTATTGGTGTAAGAAATTTCAAAGTGTGGCTCTCTGTTACCAAGCTTGACACCAATAATATTATGAAACCACTTTTTGTGTGTGAAAACAGCTGAAATATAAAACTAAAGATTTCTGCAGAATTGTTTTAATTTTGTTAATTAAAATAAAAAATAAAAAAAGTATTGTTGAGGCCCTGCTGTGGAAGTCAGTGTTTTGTTACGAGTGCCGAACATTTATTTATGATAACCACCATAGATGTTATTAAACCAGAAGACCCATTATGTCTGCTTATTTTTAGTTTAATGTTTTGGTCAGCTTCTGTACTATTTATGTATGTAGATGGTTATTATATCCAGCTCAGCTGTCACATGGATGACAGCAGGTTCAAATCTACCATTAACCTCCGGATTAGCCTGCAGTGTGTCACTTTCTCATGTCACTGCGTGAAATGAACAAAATCCTGCAAACATATATCATTAATTGAAATCTTTAAATTCAGCTCTTGGACTGATGATATAGTCAAAGACATTTCTCCTGAGTTGTACTTCTGACATATTTAGCCTCTCATGCATTCTTCAGCCTGCACAGATTCTCTGTAACACTCAGCTAACTGGCACTGAAACAGATCTCAGGATTAGTGAACGGGTCAAAGTCCTGTTTTAATCTGGTTTTGGCTCTCTGTTTCTGACTGGTGCTGAAAAGACAGATGGCTGAGTTTGGAGTGAAATCCACTGAGGGGGGCAGGAGGGGAGGTGTGTGTGTGTGTGTGTGTGTGGTGGGGGGCATCATCATGCCCGTGAACTCTCACTTCCACTGTATGATGGGAAAAGCCCTCCTGCTGCACTGTTAAGAGTCGAGCTGCTGTTATCTCTGGTTCTGTGAAGTTGGACCTTCTGATGTGAGAGAAGAACACCAAGAATACTATTACATGCAAATGAACAGAGGATCGTCTATGTGCAGCTGTGTGTTGTTAGGACGAAGGCATTGACTGTGTGTGAATCATAAACTGGATATAAAGTGTTCGTAGCTTCCAGGTCTGAAAAATGGTTCCGATGCAGAAGTGCCTTAAGCTGCAATACCACCGAGTGCCACTAGAGGTCGGCTCCAAAAAGCCTCCGGCTCCATACACTCCCATTCAACTTCTCTCATCAAATCCAAAATCAATAATCAATTGGTGTTGTTAGCTAAAGTCACTCCTCCATTGGTTTGTGAACATTATGAAGCCTTCAGTTCAGATTCTGTCCGTCACCATCTTGCTAGTTTGGAGCAGGAAGTGACCATATTTGGAGGAGCTGGGGGAGGAGCCAGCACTGGATCTGACTGATCTGATTGTAAGCCTGACGATACTACGTCCCGCCCACCGATAGCTGTAACCTGACTGCACCACAGGCCTGTCAATCAAACAGACACGCCCCCAAAAACAGGTCTTTTTGAATCTTCTTTTCTAATGAATGAGGGATTATTTTCAGATGGACCTCCAGAAAACTAATAAGAAGGAGTGACTTTAGCTAACAACACAGATAACTGATGGACACATTTTATTCACTTTGGATTTGATGAGAGAAGTTGAATGGGAGTCTATGGAGCCGGAGGCTTTTTGGAGCCGACCTCTAGTGGCACTCGGTGGTATTGCAGCTGAAGACACTTCTGGAAGGGGAACAATTCATCCACAGCTGTTTTTACAATGAACAGAACTGTGGGACCAACACTGTTTAAAAGTAATTTCAAAATTTCGTAAGCAAAATATCCAAATGACTTGATGAAGATTTAATGTAGTCGCTCCCTTTAAACAGTCTGATGTTATTTATTTTGTCTGTAAATTAGGACATGTTCACTATATGAAAATGGATTTAGCTATTTTGTCAGCAGTGATAAAATATTGTGTTTTGGATTTACAAACTAAAGCATTAAAATAATGGCTTCATGTATGTTTATAAGCACATGTAGGAAGCTTATGCAGAGCATCATGGGACTGTGCAGGTGTGTTTTTCTAAGTTTGTGAGGGAAGAGATGACCCACATAATGGGGAATGTACAGCGTCGTAGTGTTTGTAGCTCAGAGCGCTGGAGTTAATTTTAGTGCGTTCATGCCGTGCATCAGTGCACAGCAGCAATACACATTTAGTTCTTAATGTTGTCAGATGGAAGCTCTCTCCGCAGTGAATGTCAGGTTTTCATGAGGCCGGCTCTGCAGGCTGTGACCTGTTGGTAATTCACTTCTGCCGGGAGTCGGAGAGCCTTTAATGACGTCCTCGAGGGAAATCCTTACATTTCTGTAAACACTAACTGGTTCAAAGCTTCGGGTTTGAAGTGTGCTCAGAGGCTCGTATTTCATCATGTGTGAAAAACATATGATGTAACGTGTGCAGCTCGGGTTCAGTTACAAGTCTAAGAGCCTAATTTAAGCCCCATTACTGCGCTCCAAGTCCATTTCTGCAGAATATAACTGACCATCTAACCTACTGTGTTGGAAAGTGAAAGTTGTTTCTGCAAAAGGTTTTTAGATCAAAACAGGACTTTTAATTAATTGCTGATTACATGTCTCCTCCGCCTTCGATTCAGTTAATTATTTCTAGACTTAAGACAAAACCAATCATCACAAGTTGAATATTTAACTAATGAAAATGAGAAAAAAGCAACACTGCATTCCTTCTCTGACATGCAGGTTCCTGACCTTTTAGTTCTTTTGGCTTCAGTGATTTGCTCACATCACTTCTTTGTTTGTTTGATATGAAATTATCACATTACGAACCCTTAATGAACGCTCTGCTGGATGATGCTCTTGAACGGCCCTCTGGTTGAGAAGTTAAGTTGAGGTCCCAGCGCTCACATTCCTGACGTACCTGAGATAGATCAGCAGGTTGTAAAGGATGCAGTCGTGATGAGAGTGTTCACAGCCGCAGGAGACGCTTCAGCTCTTTTCTGTAAACATGTGGGAGAAAGTACATGATGTGTGTCGCTGACTCAGCGTTACTCATCAGCGAACAGTGTTTTGAAAGGTTGACTGTGTTGTTACAATTTCATGTGGCTGAAACCTGATCTCACCACAGTCTGCTGCCGTATCAGTCCTCATGTTACATCGTGTGAAATAATGTTGAATAACATTAGCATCCTTTCTACTTTCAAAAGATACAGAAGGGGTGCATTTAAAAAAAAAAAAAATCACTATCTGGTCTGATTTTCAGTTTGAGGTTGAGTTTTGTCCATTGATAGCTGAACTTTGGGCTTTTATTGCGCTTTTTTTACAGTCACGTAACGAGTGTAGTTGCCATCATTTCTGCCTATTTCTTGTTGCATGGGTGTCTGTGTGAACTTCAACGAGGCACAGCCTTCATGAAAACATCATGAAACGCAGACATGAGCAGAGAAACAGACAAACTCGCGCAACTTTCAGTGACGGCCTCATTTTTCACAACCTGGAAGCTATGAACACTTTCATATCCAGTCTGTGGTCTCCACCTTATTATGTGAAGTGTCCTGAGATGACTTATGTGGTGGTTTGGTGCTACATGAATACAATTTAGAATTTTAAATTGAAATAGAATTTGTTAGCTGGATGTTTCTAGTGAGGTCAGCAGGGTATTGAACTCCAGCTGACCCCAACCTTTCCCTCCAGGGAGGGTGATAAACGGACACGAAGGCTCTGGGTCTGGACAGGTCACTTCTATAGAAACTCTGCAGAACACCTGGCTTCTCCTGAGCTTTAATCAGGGTCCACTTTCATGCCGACTGAACTTTGACCTCAGTTACGCAGGGAGTTACTGCAGGATGTTGGTGAACTGAAAACAACTGATACCAATTTGATAGTCAGTGATATTATTCTTAAAAATGTAACATTGCAAACGGGTCAATAAATTTGATCACAAAATACATCAATATTTAGCTTCTTCATTATATGTTCCACTATATTCTTCCATCATGTTTTCAGGCCCATTGTAATTTCCTAATGTTTCTGAAGAACATAAGAAATACGAACTATGTCTTTAATTGATTTCTCTGTTTAACAGTTTAAAAATAAATCAGATTTGCTGCAGTGAGGAGAAGCGGTGAGTTTTCAGAGTGAGCAGGGTAATAAAGCCCCCCCCCTCCCTTCCTCCCTGCCCGAGCTGTGTGAAAAGAGAGAAGGCTTGGCATTTCTTGGTTTTGAACAGAGTTCTGAGTTCCTGAAAGTTTGCACAAAGCCCGGTTGCCTAGCTGCGAGCAAGGAGCCAGGCCTGCTTTGTGTGCGGGGGTCTCCGACTGAACGGGATCTTCTGCAGAACCAACTGGAATGCAGTCAGAGACAGAATTCCCTCCTTTTACTTAGGCTTATTCATTTTTCAGCCTGCAGGAGGGAGCCATTCAAACGTTACTATTGTGCAGCAGCGTTTTCAGCTCGAGCGAATTGACCTCTGAGAGACAAGCCGCTGAGTTTTTTTTTTTTTTCTTTTTTATGCATTCTTTAGCTTCCACAGTTTGTGTGGTCTCGTTTCTAATTTTTGGGAATGTTTCAGGGAAACTTGGCAGATGAAAAAAACGTCTAGAAGTCTCAGACTGCATGATGCTTCACTGGGCTGCTTTGTTCACCGTTTATTGATTCTGTGAATCTTTAGACTTTAATTCGGTTTCAGGTTTGTTTCGTTTGCAATAAATGAGGCATCCCAGATAACAGAGAAGCTGCAAATAATCACCAAAAATCTGAAGATAATTAAATAATACAGAAACATGTCGGTCCCATTTGTTCATGTAATTCTCATGATTGTCAGAATTTGGCCCACATGTTCATTTGGACAGAAGAATGAATTGATAATATCAAACGTCACCGTGACCTCACGTCCATCCTCTATTCAACAGGACATCAGGAACCTTTCTTCCAATGTGGCACTAACATTTACTTGGACTCATTAGATGTTGGAGGTCAAAGGTCACTCTAACCTCACAGAACATGTTTGTGGTCTGTGAAGGTGTTTTTGTGTCTTTATTGTGCAAGCAAAAAAAACAAAACGGTTTTGAAAGCTAATTTCTCACTGCAATCAAAAATCAAGTTTGTAAGTAAAAATATATAAACCGAGAATATAATGATTTGCATTGCAAACAAATGTGCTCTTACAGTTTTGTTCGTTTTGGTCACAGAATTAAAACTTTTGCTTTCAAATCAAAAACCTTCGCTTTCAAATCAAAAACCTTCGCTTTCAAATCAAAAAACTTTCGCTTTCAAATCAAAAACTTTCGCTTTCAAATCAAAAACCTTTGCTTTCAAGTCCAAAAACGAGGTGAGTTGGATGTACGATAAAAATGGAAGTTTCTATTGGAGTTTCTACATTAAATCAGTATGACAAAGTTGTACACGAATGTCTCGGAGGAAATAATTGTGAAGTCATGACATTTTATATGCAGAAGGTCAAAGATCAACTTCACTGTGATATCAAAATTTGCTGCAAAAACACTTTTCTGTTGATTATTTAACGACGACACAGATTGTGATCATAGCTCCCATTTGGGCAGATATTGAGTGTGTGACTGTAATCATCCTCTTCTCCACAGAATGTGATAACTCAGAGGTTTTACAGCTGAAATCGTAACCAGTGATGTGATTTTGCTGAGGAGACCTCCTTGCACCGCCGTGTTTCACGTTTCATGGTCGAGTTGAGATGGAGATTTCCAGCATCTTGGAAATAATCCAGTTCCTCTCTGGATTTATCCGTGTAAGCCCGCGGCTCTGTGAAACAGTCCTGTTGATATTATCTGCACCATGTTATCTCATTCACCGCTGTGTTTCCAGTAATGACAACACAATGATCAGAAGGACTGTCATCACAGATTAGACTCCAGGAATCAGATGGGAGAGGAGAGCTGTACAATCATTCCTGTTTTCATTGTCTCACATCCTGCTGAAGTTCTGGTTACAGCTCCAATGTAGACTTTCATGGTTCTCATCTTAGTTGTCGAGGTGGTGTCTGACGGCAGGGTGAGTCTATTCTGTCACTTCCTGTTGTGAAAACTGTTGATTCCTGCTCTGTACATTTTATATTTTTCTTATTATAATACATGCTTGCTCTACTTAAGCACCAGCGTTAGCATTCCTTGCGTACCCTAACTTGAAGTTGTGTTTTGACTGTGCTGACAAAGCGATCTCTGCTTCTCTGTCCATCTCCTGCTCGATGTCTGTGTTCAGTTCTTCATCTGCTTCCTTCAGTGATAGTAATAGCTGCAGTGATTTTAGTCTTTTCACAGCATTGGAGGCAACGCTTCCTGAATTAAAATCGCACCACAAAACAAAAAAAAAATAGGAGGGATTTGATGTCACAATGACTTTGAACTTTGACCTTTGACCACAGACCTCTAATCAGTTCTTCCTTGATTGTGTAACATTTAATAAGGTAGGTAGGTATTTACTTTATTAATCCCCGAGGGGAAATTTTTTAAAATTTTTAATAAAATTCCATCCAAGCGTTCCCTCGATATCATGTTCATGTAAAATGTCATGATTTGACAGTGACCTTGACCTTTGACCTCCGATCCCTAAAATCAAATCAGTTCATCGTTGCTATCAAGTGAACGGTTTTGCCAAGTTTAAAGAAATTCCCTCAAGGTGTTCTTGAGATATGTTGTTCACGAGAATGCTTCACCACCAATCACAGAATAAATAAAACCCACAGTCACATTCAGTTTCATTCTTTCTACTACAAACATTATTACTGCTTGATTGGTGGGTTAAAAAAGTTGATTGATTTCTAACAAACGTACTTTTATGCATTTTTACCTTGGAGCCATTTTAATGGCTCCACAAATAATAATAATAATAATAATGATAATAAAATGGAGACTTCCGGATCTCTCTGGGAGGATTGTGAGACCCTGAATGAGATCAGAATGTATTCCAGTGAGCTCGTGGAGACGGAGGTGTTGGATGACAACGTGTCCGTCAGTCGATTTGTTTTAATGATGATGAATCAGATGAAACACTCGAGACGTGTCGGCCTGTCGTCTCCTTCAGTAACTCCATCCTCCCTGTGGTTAAACCAGAACCTCAGACGTGTCTGAGCTGCTCTCACCTTTTCTTTATGACGAGCTCTCTTCGTGATACAGCTGCACCTCAGTGACCGACCCTCCAAATGTGTCCGGTAACCTGGATGGCAGCGATGTCCTGTTTCCTGTTTGGTGGAGGCCGTGCTGGTTTTCACTCCGTGTGTTTCCTGTTCTCCTCCCTGCAGCTGAAACCATGACGCCGAAGAGCCGTGGCAGTTTGTAGGAGCAGAACCGGGACGGACCGCCTCTCCGGCTCCTGTTGGACAGTTTGTCTGCAGCGGAGCTCATCATGAGTTAGACATCTTCATCATCATCATCACCATCACCATCACAGCTGCGCCCCCCGCCCCCTCCCCACCCGCCTCATCTGGAGCACCGAGTCTGGAGACGGCAGAATCCCTCGCCCCGCTTCATGAGCCAGCAGGATGCAGCTGAGGTCCTCGCACTCTCCGAGCGCCTCCTCGTAGCGTCACACAAAGGTCAGGCCGACAATGTGGTGCAGCTCATCAACAAAGGAGCGAAAGTAGCCGTCACCAAGGTGAGTGAAGCTGCTGTACATGTTTATTCTGAGAAGAGTGTCAGCTGGTTGCTAATTGTTGCTCAAACTGCCGTGATTTTACCTTTAAAGAGCTTAAAGAAAGTGTTCTCTCTCCCAGTGAAAGCAGTGAAACCTGATTGGTGTTGAAAGCTCAGCTCCGGCCAACATTTCCTGTCCTGCCGGCTCGTCACAGAGCAGCTGGGGTTCCTGGGTCGGCCGGTTCTAAAGGAAATGAAGTGACCTCTGGCTAACGTGTTATTGACTCGCTGAGCGGGTTTCTCAGGTTCCCATCAGTGTCTTTATCTCTGGCCTGTGTTGTCACACCTGCTTCTTCTGGGTGTCGTTTCACTTCTGTTGCATCACTGAGTTGAGTTGACTCGGTTTATGATTAAACCTTCCTCTCTTTGCAAATATTTGAGTTTGATCTCAAAAAGTTATAGTTTTTGTGAGTTAAGTATCAGATCAGTCACAGTCAAGGAAATCCAACATGTTTGGCCTTTTTCCACAGACCGTATGTAAAAGTCTTTGTAGCTTCCAGGTCTGTAAAATGATGCCGATGCAGAAGTGTCTTAAGCTGCAATACCACCGAGTGCCACTAGAAGTCGGCTCCAAAAAGCCTCCGGCTCCATAGACTCCCATTCAACTTCTCTCATCAAATCCAAAGTGAATAAAATGTGTCTATCAGTTATCTCGGTGTTGTTACCTAAAATCACTCCTTCTTATTAGTTTTCTGCAGGTCCATCCGAAAATAATCCCTCATTCATTAGAAAAGAAGATTCAAAAAGACCTGTTTTTGGGGGCGTGTCTGTTTGATTGACAGGCCTGTGGTGCAGTCAGGTTACAGCTATCAGTGGACGGGACGTAGTATCGTCAGGTTTCCAATCAGATCAGTCATATCCACCGCTGGCTCCTCCCCCAGCTCGTCCAAATATGGTCACTTCCTGCTCCAAACCGCTCCGAACTAACAAAGATGGTGACGGACAGAATCTGAACTGGAGGCTTCATAACGTTCACAAACCAATGATGACCTCACTGATGGTTGATGGTTGGTTGAGACTCATCTGCATCTCTAAATCAATTAAACACAAAACAGAGCATGAAAGTGTCTGCAGCCCCTGGAGCTACAAACATGTGACACTGATGCACAGGACTAAAAATAACTCCAGCAGTGATTCAGAAGAATAATTTACAGCATGTATACGTTTTTGCCACCATTCAAGTGCTTTAAGCAGGACAGACTGCTGCAATATAAACCTTTAATGAAATGATTCTGTGAAGAAATCTCTTAATTTCAGTGTTTTTCACGAGGGAACAGAAACATCTCTGTTGGATCACTGCTACTGAAAGACTCTGCGAACATGGAATTCCTACTTCTGCTATTTGCAGTCACAAATGATTCTTTTTTTTTTTTTTTTTTTTCTTTTTAAAAAAAAATTAGACTGCATTGCAGATTTGTTTCACAGCTGAGCAAATCAGAAGAGTTGCACGGCTTTAAAAAGTTTGCAGTGACGCAAGTATGTCACTTGATTTTCATCACCAAAGCAAAGAAATGATTTCAATAAATATTTACATTTGACAATAAAAATCTCGACTCGGCGTCAACTTTAAAACTTTTTCAAGAGCTTTTTAACTGATTTATACTAGATTTTTTTAAAACTGAAAATAAATGTTCACCTAATTAAACACCATAAATTAACAATGTTAGATTTGTATTTGTTTATACATTGTGACCATAAATACCTTTACAGTGGTGGATAAACGATGTAATGAAGACACTGTTTCTAAATATCCTCAAACCTAGTTTCGTATTTCTGTACTGCCATTACTTGTTATTTCTCCACTGATATACAGTATATACTAATAACAATATATCATTGACACAGATTATACACAGGATGTGATGTTACCCAGATTTATTTCTGCAGCTAAAATTGACAGATGTCCCTCGGTAGATGCGAGCTGCTGTAGGCGGCTGCTCACAGATGGGCCTCGTTCTGACGTTAATGCAGCTCTTGCATTGACGAGTGTGTGTGGTCATAATTAGTTGACTTAAGAATATCTGATTTACAGTTGAAAGGCAGTGATTTCATCGACCTGGGTCCAAGTAGACTCTGTGTATGTGACATGCTGGGATTTCATTTTGTGTCATCATGTTCTCCCACTGCATCTCTGCTGCACTGAGTTTATCTTGGAATGAAGATATTTCCATGTCCTCTAACATTGACCTGGATGTTACATGACTTGCAGTCAGAGCAGGCAGGAGATCAGTGGTTCATTACTTCTGGGTGTCTAAACTCTAAAAACTGTACTCAAGCACAAAAATGTGGAATCGCTGGTTAGATGGAGGATGTTATTTACTTCGTTTTTTTTTTTTTTTTTTTAATTTTTTTTAATTTAACCATTAAAAACACAATTTTGCCGATTTACTTCTATTAAAGTAAAGTTTTAGAACAAATGCATGACATCAAAAATCTGAGAAAGAAACTTGGAGTAAAACATAAATCCTAGCTGTTCTCTGAGGATGCTGTGAGCAGTTAAGTTGTCAATGATGAGCGGAAGATTTAACACTTAAGTCCTTTTTGAAACAAACTTTCTCCATTTCAGACAAAAGTAGAATTCTTCCACTATTAATTTGAAATGTTAACTATTGTTGTCAGATTTTATCCATAGTTTAGTTAATTATTATGTCTAAACACTGAAATGTGTTTGTTGCTGACTTGTTTTAAAGGAGGCAGAGACTTCAGAGTCAGACACCCGCTTTACTTTTAACATCAGGATTAAAAGTTTCCTTTTTAAGAGAGTTTATAGTCAGAGCTGCTCAGGTGACCCTTTGAGTATAAACTTCATCTAAATCCAATGAAGATCAGCAAACATTAGTCTGAATGAGTTCCTGCAGACAGATGAGATCAAAACCATTCTTTAAATGTAAGCTGTATTTCTTGGCTGTGACAGTGACTGTTGGAGTCATGTGACTCAGCCAGACAACCAGTGGATAATTTAGGATTTTTTTTCCCCCGTCAACTTGACTCCAAAGGTTCAGTCTTCTCTGGGTTTTAGTCTCAACGCAGGAATTTCTAATCAACCTCAGACGGGGTCAACATATCACAGGTATAATAATAATTAAAGTCATCATTACAGTTTTAAAATCTAAAACATAAAGGTAACCAGTGAAGTGATGCTGAAATTAGCAGTGTATAGATTCTTTTACAGGATTTTGTAAGTAGTCCTGCTGCAGGATGTTGGACCAGTTTTTTTTTTTACCTTTTTAAAGTTATCGAGTCACAATGCAGGTCCAAAGTGAAGAGCTCCACCTGATCTTTACATCTTCAGTCTGTGGTGTAATCCGGCCGATGAGACAGGCGTGTTTGTCTGTGTGGCGGAAACACGTCTGCTTCCTCAGACTCGGTAATAACAGTCTGTTGTGCTGGACGTCACCTGGATTTAGGAAATTAGTTTAAGTCTAAACTTTCTGTCTTTCATTTAAAATCTTTGGCGTTATGGTATTTTTGATGATATTCTTTATACCAGCTACCTGCCAGTAATGACTCCTGTTCATGTGTGAGTGCTTCATACTGCAGGTTTTTGTGTTGTGTATCGTGTGCTTTATGTTTTCTGTTGTGGCACATCAAACTAAGTTTCCATGGGAACATGAGCACATGGCATCATACTGTGAGAACTACAATCTTACATGTGCTGCTGCACACAGATGACTTTGTGTTGACCAGCTGTTTTTTGGTTTTTTTTTTTGGTAGCTTGGCAAGGTGCCATTAAAAGGTATTAAAAGGGGGCGGAGCTTCCTCTGAAACATTCCTGTACTCAGGAGCAGGAATGTGGGTATATTGGTTGATGTAAGGCTGGCATAGAGAATAAAACATCAAACAGATGAAAAGAAAAGAAGGAAAGAATAATAATGTAGAGGATTTACTGAGGTTGGAGGAGAATAATGGAGGAAGAGGAGCGTTAGGTGATGAAGGTTTACAGTCCAGTTTGGAAATCTTAAAGCCAATTTAAATATAGTAACTAACATAAAAAAACAAATAAAACACACTCTAAACAATACATATATCCATCCCAACAATCATTTTCAGTTACACATTCAGTGTAATCTCATGGTCGTCATGACAACTGAGCAAAGTCCATGAGCTAATGAATGCAGTAAGTTGTGAGAAAGCTCCACAGAAGGCTAGTAAGTGGATGATTTATTTTCTGTTGATTATATATAATGAATATAAAATTATAAATCAATTGGAGTTGAAGAATTTCTCCTAGCATTGATTAAACTACTACAACTCATTAAAATAATATATTAATAGGTTTATTTATTTATTTATTTTTTTTTTACAAGAAACAAATTCCCTCATCTTCAAATGTCTTACATCTGCTCATACTGAATGAAGGAAAAAGAGTAGAGTTAAATCTATGAATCTTGAAATTGTCCTCTTTCACCACTCTGGTTACCACCTGTACAGTAAATGTGAACTTCTTTGTCCCTTACAGGTTTTGTTTGGTCAGTTTAGCATGTGCAAATATAGACAAACCTGCTACAACAAACAGTGGGGAGCTAAAAAGATGGAGGTTAAGCCCGTCAGTGGTGAATCGACATAAACCTTCTGTACTTCGTGCCTTCAGGAATTCTGCATGCTTCCACTGGAAAGCTGAAGGCCTCAGCAGCTGATAATGTTAGCAGCACTGGTTCATCCTCTGTGACATCTACTGTCTATGTATATCTATATACCTCTTGACTGAGGATTTCCTCTCTGATGAGCTCAAATGGTCTGACTTTAGAAACAGCTGCAACACAGAGCTGTTAAAAAAAGAAAAAGAAAATCTCATACAAAAGGTTCCTCAGTTGAAAAGTTTAAATATCAAAACAGATAAAATGAACAAACATCAATCATTCACAACATTTAAAGCACTGACTGAATAACGATGATTATTGGTCAGTTGGCACCTGTCGAGGGTTTAGGGATATATCAGGCAGCAAGTTGGTTCACAGCATCCCCATGACGACAGGTCTCATTGGATTTAGGTGGATTTCAACCACCTAAACCAACAGAAAGTTAAGATATAAACTCAGTTTCCCACTAAAAACCACCACAGAGTGACATAATAAACTCCCGTGCAGTCCGTGTGGAGCAGCGGAGGCTCCCTGCCGGCCTCAGGCTAGTTGTCTACCTGATCCCGGCCGGTGGCTTCCCTCCAACAGGCCCGTTGTAACTCGGTCTGCCACACCCAAACAAATCTCTGAACGCTAACATAATACCTGGGGTGTTACATGGCGTCTGCTGCTGTGTGGGAGTACTCACAGATCTGTAATTAAACTGTGTTTACTCAGTAGATTTACTACAGTTTGAAGTCTGAATAGTCACCTCCATGTTGACATCCTGCTCTGTCAGTCTTCTTAATGCAGTTAAACACTGTTCATTATGTTCAAGATGTCTGAATGTGTTCAATTTTAAACTGAATATTATTCTGATATCACAGTGTTAAATCCTTTTGTTTTCTCACTGGTCTCCAACCAGTATCGCAAACTACTGTTTGAGTATCAGTTTGTTATTGTTCACATAGAAGCTGATTCAGCTGGTTTGGATGGAGCTCATGTTACAAGTTAGCATCCTCGGTTGTCTTCTCCATCCAAAATATGCAGTTTACAGTGATATAAAACAGAAAGAAAGGCACATCCTGACATGGAAAATCTGGGTCCAAGTCCACCTCATCACAGACCGAATATAAAAGAGGGTCTGAGAAATGGGAGGCTGTGGCTCAGTCGGTAGAGTGGGTTGCACACCAATCAGAAGGTTGGTGGCTCGATCCCCAGCTCCCCCTGTCCACATGCCCAAGCGTCCTTGAGCAAGACACTGAACCCTAAATTGCTCCTGATGGTGTACCACCGGTATGTTGGAAGTTTGGATAAAAGCATCAGCTAAATGAAATGTAATGTAAAATGAGGCCGATGCAGAAGTGTCGTGAAACTGCAATACCACCGAGTGCCACTAGAGGTCGGCTCCAAAAAGCCAAAGTGAATAAAATGTGTCCTTCAGTTATCTCGGTGTTGTTAGCTAAAGTCACTCCTTCTTATTAGTTTTCTGGAGGTCCATCTGAAAATAATCCCTCATTCATTAGAAAAGAAGATTCAAAAAGACCTGGTTTTGGGGGCGTGTCTGTTTGATTGACAGGCCTGTGGTGCAGTCAGGTTACAGCTATCAGTGGGCGGGACGTAGTATCGTCAGGTTACCAATCAGATCGGTCAGATCCACCGCTGGCTCCTCCCCCAGCTTGTCCAAATATGGTCACTTCCTGCTCCAAACCGCTCCGAACTAACAAAGACGGTGACGGACAGAATCTGAACTGGAGGCTTCATAATGTTCACAAACCAACGATGACCTCACTGATGGTTGATGACATCGCTGATGGTTGCTGACATCACTGATGGTTGATGATTGGTCTGACTGCAGTCATTAAATAAACACTTAATTTAGTGACATTTCTTATGACCCTTGTCCTTCCTGGCCTCAGGTTTCTTCTATTGGCTGGATGCACAGCTGGATTTTGTCCCCTGCTGGTGAACAGATGTTCAGGATGTGCTCTCTTCTTAAAGCACGGATTAAGGATTTGTTTGTTTTTAGCTGATTTATTACTGAAATGGATTTGTGTCTTTCTCCGGTCGTGTCAGCAGATGACCACGGTTACTCACACTGCAGTAATAATCGGACTCGGTGGGTTCTTCCAGTCGACCTCTTCCTGCTCTCCAGGGGAGTTCGTCACTGATGTTTGTATGCCCGCATGTGTTTTGTTGACTGTTGTGTTGTGTGTGTTTTGTGTTCGCAGTATGGCAGGAGCCCCTTGCACCTGGCTGCCTACAAAGGTCACGTGGAGGTCGTGCGTCTCCTACTCAGAGCCGGCTGCGACCTGGACATCCAGGACGATGTGAGTAGATCCAACCGTCCGTCAGCTGCATGTGAACACTGTGATCCGTTTCCAGCGGTCCTGACTGATAATCACCAGCGGCTCCTTCTCTTTTTGAAATAACCTTTTTAACACAAACATAAGTGTGATGGCCTCCAGCGGCCTGGAGTGGGACGCTCTGGACTGCCCCCTGCTGAGTCTGCCTTCAGGGAAGAGCTCACTCCTCTCTGCAGATAATGATAGCCCAGATCTGTGGTGCCGCCAAATTCACTCTCTGTGGTCCATGAGCTCTGCAACAGGCTGCAGCACCTCCTCCGGGACGGGGGGGAGCAGGAGGTGCAGACTGAGGCAGGAGAAGGAGGAGGAGGAGGAGGAGGAGGAGGAGGAGAAGGAGGAGGAGGAGGAGGAGGAGGAGGAGAAGGAGGGGAGAAGACAGATGTGGAGGGCTGGGGAAGAGCCTGGAGGATCAGGGAGAGTGAAGGAGGTTAGCCAACAGAAATCTGTCCCCATCCTCCTCTCCTCTCCTCTCCTCTCCTCTCCTCTCCTCTCCTCTCCTCTCCTCTCCTCTCCTCTCCTCTCCTCTCCTCTTCCAGCATTTCTAGAATTATCTGTATTTTTTTGTATTCAATCGTCAATCAAATAAATTAATTTAAGACTGAGCTGCTTACAATAAAAAAAATTGTTAGTTTTCATAACAAATTCCACAAAATGCATCATAAGACTACATGATGGCCACTTATAATTTTTTATTTGTTTTACTTTATTTATAAACCTTCAGGGAGCTATTGTATTTATTTATTAAAATGTTCAGTTTACTTTAAAATAAATGCTGCTGGGAGCGTCCTGCATTTCCTAATGTTGAAAATTTATATTTTTCTTAAACATGCTTGAATGCATTCAAATAAAGTTTTGTGTAAGAGATTGTTATTCCAAATTTTGACACAGAGTTCCATTTTTACTGCAAATGTATATCGCTGAATTGGTCTCCTTGATTCCCAATAATCAGAATCTGTATCGGCCCTGAAAAAACAATGCTGACCACTTTCATGATCTTATCTGAACCCCAGTGGACAACGAGATGAACTGTTGTGGTTGGTCTGAACCATATTAACATCATAACTGCTCTTTTAAATATGACTGTTACTTCTCCCCTGAGCATAACGTTATTAAGTTAGAAAGAATAATTCCACCGGTCTTCAGCCTGGGTTCCCAGTTTTGGTCTCTGCACAGTCAGAAGCTGTTGTTTGTCAAGAAATAGTTTGAGCACATAACTACCGTTAAAATGACAACTTACCATTTTTGAATTATTGCATACAGTCCGAACCGCATCCTAAAACCTAGAAACAGACGTGATGCTGATGGTCAGCATCTCAGAAAGAAAGCATTTACAAAACTGTAGCTTAAAAATAAAGTGTTTGACACCAAAAGAAATGAAGAATATATATATATTTATTTATTTTGAAGCTAATTTAATTTCCTCGCTCATATCTTTAAACTGTTTGCTTTGCATATAAAACACATCCATCCATCTCTGTGTTTGGTCCACTCACTGAGCAGGAACTGTTCCTCCAAGAGACTTCATGAAAATCTTGTGTCTCCATGTCAAAGTTTCAACAAGTGAGAATGTTGTAACACTGATGTGAATCTTTGTTGCATTGATTCAAAACCAGAAAAAACCCTGTGAAACAAACCAAACTGGGGCTCCCAAGATTTCCCCCCATAGATCGTTCTCTGAATCTGTGCTCGATTTGTTGTCCTGTTTCTCAATGTGTGTTTGCTGTTGTGTATCTTAGTGCTGTGTGTCTGTGTGTTTCATGGCAGGGGGAACAAACGGCGTTGCACCGGGCCGCCGTGGTGGGAAACAGCGACGTCATCAGCGCTCTCGTCCAGGAAGGATGCGCACTGGACAGGCAGGACAAGGTGCGGGTCAAAGGTCACACACACACACACACACACACACACACACACACACACACACACACACACACACACACACACACACACACACACACACACACACACACACACACACTCTCAGGATAAAGGGAGCTGTGTAACAGCAGGAATTGTTAAAGCCATCATAATGAGTGCATTAAGGATCTGATCAGCATAGAGGAGGCAGTGTGTCTGTAATCTGCTTAAGATCAGCGCCCCATGAAAAGTAGAGTCGTGTGTTTAAAACCAAGCTTACACCTATAATGACTGAAACTATACACAAAACAAAAGGTAAATACTTCTATAATTATTGAAACTATACACAAAACAAAAGGTAAATACTTCAATAATGACTGAAACTATACACAAAACAAAAGGTAAATACTTCTATAACAGCTTAACAGTTTAATTTAGACTGCAATGGAGGTTTCTCAATAGAATTGTGAACCTGTTAATAAAAAGTTCCACAAGGCAGCAGTGTAGAAAAAGGATCTTATTAACATGAACATAAAGAAGTTATAGTGATAATTATGTACGTCTGCTGCAGGTTCTGTTTATTTGGAGGTTTATTTATTAATCCCAGGGTTCCCACAGGTCAGGGAATATCAGGGAATTCAGGGAATTCAGGGAATATCAAGGAATATCAGGGAATTAATGTAATATCAAGGAATATCAGGGAATTCATGGAATATCAAGGAATATCGGGGAATTCATGGAATCTGATCTGATCATTTTTTGGGTCCTGGAATATCAGTGAGTTTTGTTTGCATGTTTAAATTTCAGTTGGCACTAATCAAAATATGATATTTTCCATTTAGTCTTTTTTTTATGACTTTATTCCAGGTGTTTCCTGTATTGTTTTTTTTTTTCCCTCTTTTACATTCGTCAACAAGTGGAAACACTTTAGTAAAGATGTGTCTTTTCTTTTATCAGTTTAGGAAGACAAACATACAGGAATATGTAAATTTCAAGAGCTTTGGCTACAAAATAATGAATTTAAAGATTGAAAGACAATTTTTTTGCACCAGGGTCAGTTTGTTCATAAGGTGCACATGTCTAGTTGTGTAGGATCATAATGTTGCAGCAGGTTTCAGCAATGAAAAGTTTTCAACTGAAAACAGCTTAGTTTACAAATTGATGGGAATAAAATATTTCAGTTTCTTGTCTGCTCAGCACGACAGCAGCTTGTTTTTCTGTTTTGTATTGGTCATAGTTTCAGGTTTGTAGTCAGGGAAAGTCAGGAAGTTTGACATTTGACTTGGAACCCTGAAATCCAGTGTGTCCTTCTGGCTGTTTTTAATGTGTTTTTTATTTTATTTTATTTTTTTGTCCTCTGCTGTCAGGATGGGAACACTGCTCTCCACGAGGTGTCCTGGCACGGCTTCAGTCAGTCCGTCAAACTGCTGGTGAAGACTGGAGGCAACGTTCACGCCAAGAACAAAGTGAGTCTACATTTATTCGGTAATCAGCTGATCGTGATTACCTCAGCCGACTGCGATCACTTTGTCATTCATGTGGAGAACGGCAGAGTTTCAATGTTCCCCCGATGTGTTGCTGCAACGAGCTGCCTGTCAGCGTCGTTCTGTTTCCGTCACTTCCTCCGCTTCATTTCCTCCTGCTTGAGTTTGACTGGTGCTCTTTTAATGACGTCATCTCGTTGATTTAATGTCGCAGGAGTGGGAGATGAGCACCACCATAGGACTTTGTTCATTTCCTCATTGTCAGTCATTTCACTTTACATTTCAGTAACAGGCTGTGCAAATTTGAGATATTTATGTCGTGGCTGCTCTGAGAAACGTTTCTTTTTAAAGGCAGAAATGTAATTTTTATGTATATGGTTACATTTTTAATGCCATGAAATTAACAGAAAAAGACAATTAAATCATTCAAGATTACTCAAGTCCAGAAAAATTATATAAAATATTTCACATAACATGAACATTTATTCATAGATATGAATTCCTGCATCTCTGCATTAAAGGAGCAGTAACACTTTACTTAAAGGGGTGTTAGACTGACATGACACCACCATCACATGACATCTTCCAAACCTTCCAAGTGAAGTCTTACCATAGGAACGCACCCAATTGCAAAAGCCAGCAAACGTTTCATGGCTTGCATGAAAGAAAAATGTAATTAGAGCCCATATAAAATCACTAAAGTTCCAGTTACCAGATTTTTTTCAGGGTTTTCATACATTTCATTACGACCCCCTCCTGACCAAAGTCCATCCAGTGATGAAGATATTAAGATGCATTTGAAAGCTTTCTAAGAACATGTTAATGTTTTGACTGGAGAAAATTCTACGAACACAAATATTTACATTTGTACGGTGGCCCGGAGGGTCAAAACACAACAACATTTCACAAAGCAGCGATCGTTGTGAAATGTTTTTGCATTTTGTGAAATGTATTTGCGTTTTGACCCTCAGGACCACCGTACATTTGAAATAAGTGAAATTTGATCTAATAATTTGTAGCTACAGGAAATATAGTTGTTAAATAAAAGTACAAAACAATTTAAGATTGTTGTAAATCAAAGCCTCCAGTTCTATTCAATGTTTAATTCATGATTATGACTTTATGCATCTCTAGACATAGTTTTGTTTCATTTATTTCTCTTTCTTTTTGTCTGTCCACTGTGTTCCATCTCTCTGTTCTAGTTCTTCATCACTGTCTCTCTTCTCCTTCACGCAGTTCTAATGATCCAAACATTGTGATCCAGATATACTATGAATACATAAATAATAAGAGCTGCTTCCAGTGACTGATGTCTCTGACTGTCGTTACCAGGCAGGAAACACAGCGCTGCACCTGGCCTGTCAGAACGGTCACACTCAGAGCTCCAGGGTTCTGCTGCTGGGAGGATCCAGGCCCGACAGCAAGAACCATGTAAGTGTCCCGCCGGGTTCTGGTGGGTTCTGATGGAATCAGAGATCATGAGGTTGATGCTGATGCGGTGTGCAATTATTCAGATTCTAAACATGTAGCATCTCAGAGATAGATTATGTGAATATCATCTGGTGATTGTTTGTCAACTGGTGTTTTTTTAGTGCAACAGATAAGAATGGTTCATTTTCACCTGAAGCGTTGAGCTCCAGGATGTCAGCCTGCTCTCTGCTGCTGCTGCATGTCTGCTGCTGCATGTCTGCTGCTGCTCCATGTCTGCTGCTGCTGCTCCAAAGCAGACGTGATCTTTGTTTACCCGCGTTCAGCACGAGACTCGCACACACTGACACAGTGTTGTTTAAGTTAATCATCTGTTCATTAAAATGTCCAAAACATTAAGAACCAATTTGAATTGCTTTTTTTTTTTTTGGCTGACCAATAAATGTCCAGTATGCAATTTAAAATCAAGTATCTCTTATCTTAATAAACCTTTTAAAAGATAATCACTGGTCAGCTTTTACACGTATCGGCTATATTAGATCAGTTTTTACAGTTTTCCGACTACTAATATTTTAAATGTATGTCGTCGGCCTGTTGAAGGTTTGTTTCCACACTGCTGGATAAATAATAATAATGCATAATTTTTTAAATGACCAAAAGCTTCATGAAGCTTTTATTTCTCCACTAACAACTTCTTTCAATTACATCATTTCTTTTAAACATATCATGTTCGAGGGTGAACTGCTGTCAGTTTGTAGGCGAGTTTTCTTCTAAGTTGTATCTCCGGAGAAGAAACACCAAACACTGCTTTTAGCTTGGAAGCAACACTTCCTGTTGATGTTTTCTCAGCTGTCAGTCAAATGCGATGCAACTCTGAGGTTTGGAGGATAAAGAAAAATTCCTGATGTTTATCCAGAGAACTCTTTCCTTTTGTTTTATTAATAAGAAAAGATGAAAAGTGAAAAAAAAGAAAAAGATTTATGACTTTCAGTTGTACTTTCATACCTAAAATGAAGAAGTGTTTTCAGTCTTGATGTCTTGATTTTTAAAATATATAGAAGTACAATAAGTATTTTTCACATTCTGCTGCGAAACTTCTTTTTAATTTAACGATTTTAATAATATAATTCTTGTAAATCTGTTTTTATATTTGCAGGCAGGAGACACGTGTCTTCATGTGGCGGCTCGTTACAACCACGTGGCGGTGATCCGCATCCTGCTGGGAGCCTTCTGCTCGGTGTCGGAGAAGAACCTGGTGAGTTCCTGACGGTCTGAAGCTTCTGTCCAGGGCGGGACTTCAACAACAGGAAATACAACCTGACTTGTAAAAGTGCTGACAGTGCAGTTTGTGAAACATTTGTTTCAGTGACTTCAGGAAGTAAAACTTTCGTTTAACTTGTATTTCGCACATAGATTCACCAGAATTTCACTTCTCAACGCTGGTTAAAGCGGTTCCAACCCTTTAAGTAGGGAAGGAACGTTATTTCAAAGTTGTAGATATTTAAGAAAAATCGACATTTATTCTATTCTTCAGTTCATAAATGATTTCAGTCGTGACAAATCTCTAAACTGCTTCAGAGTTCACTTTTTACATAAACTAAAAATCAATTTTAGGTACTTTAAAGATCTTGTCTGTTCTTGTAAGTTGCACATTGAAATTGAATTCATCCATCTCAGCATTCATTAATCATTCCCTCCAGGAAATCACGATCTTGTGATAATTAACGCAAATTTAAGCAGACTCCGTAATATTTGCAGGAGCTTAAAATTTGTCTGCAATTTTTCCTTTAAAAAAAAAAAAAAGAGTTTTCTCCACACGTCCAGTTGTCAGAGATGTCTCTTTGTTCGTTTCATCCGGCAGGTCTATGTGTTGAATGAACATGAATTAAACAGCATCTACAGCTCTTATTTTGACAGCTGATGTAGTCCTTGTTTCTATATTCCAGTCACAGACGGTCTGTTCTGGAAACATACGCAGCTTTTAGGACCTTTTAGGAACTTTGAGCCTCACGGTTCTCTAAATTCATTAAACAAATAAAAAAAGATTAAAGCTAAAATATTTCTGTGATGTGCAGCATGATTATTATCACAGGCAGTGATTACAGATTTATTCCTTTATCAGGTGAGGCTATAAAATAGCCGTTTTTTCTTTCTCGAATTCTACAAAAAAAACCCTGCACATTACGTCGTAATTCTGGAGAAAATCTGCTGCAAAATCAAATATTTTTGATCGCAACGTTCACAAAAATACTCCTGAAATCCTGGAGGGACTGAAGAACCTGTGATTAATGTAAAAGATTGAACAGTTTGAGGTTGTGAATTCATGTGTTCGTGTGTTTGTGTGTTTGTGTGTTCGTGTGTTCGTGTGTTTGTGTAGATTGGAGACACTCCGCTACACGTAGCAGCTGCTCTGAACCACAAGAAGACGGTCCGTCTGCTGCTGGAAGCCGGAGCAGACGGCTGCATCTCCAACACTGTGAGGCTCCGCCTCCTTCCTACAACTGTTTCTGATCTCACTTCTCTTTTCTTCATTTTTAAGTCAAGACACCTCCTCCTCCTAATCCTCCTCCATCCTCTTCCTCCTCCTCCTCCTCTTCTCCATCCTCCTCCTTTATCCTCTTCCTCCTCCATCCTCCACCTCCTCCTATTCCTCCATCCTCCTCCCCCTAATCCTCCTCCATCCTCCTCCTTCATCCTCCTCCTCCTAATCCTCCTCCTCCATCTTCCTCCTTCTCCTTCTCCAATTCCATCCTCAACCCTCCTCCTCCTCTTCCACCCTCCTCCTCTTCCTCTATTATCCTCCTCCTCCTTCATCCTCCTCCTCTTCCTCCTTTATTTCTAGTTGAGTGACTTATTGCTTGAACTATAATTTCTATAATTATAAAGACGAGGACTCTAAATTGTTGTTAGTTGTTGTCTCAACATGAGCAAACTTGTTTAGTTTTAGTTAGTGACTTTTTTTGTATACTGATATTCAGTGTAGTTCACTTCTTACTGTGCTGCAGCAAGTTTTAAGTAATTTGATTGGAAAACAGCATTTTTTTCTTATTTTAAACCTCTGAATAAATCAGAGCCGACTTATTTCTGCACTACAACCAACTAATTAACTGATATTTATAAGTTAAATGACCTCGTGATGATCACTAGTGATGATCACACTGTTACATCATTATCTCCTCAAATTCAGGTTTCCTTTTTGTATTTTTCCCAACCTTTCTCACATAAGTACTTCAAATTAACAGAGTTCACTTGTTTTTCTATTTAAACTTAGGATCACTTTTAATTACGTCATCTTGTTTTGTCCTCTTCTAGTGAAAAGGAGCTCCACCAACTAATTATCTTGAAGCAGCTACTATTACAGACAGACAGACAGACAGACAGACTTATTATTATTATTATTATAGATAATCAGGCTGGCTCCTTTTAAAAAGATCATTTTTGGTGAAATAATACGGTTTAATTCTGTAAAGAAGGAATGAAATGGAGAAAAGTAGATACAGTTTACTGTGGACGTCCTCTTGAGTCATATTCTGTCTCTGTGTGTCTCTGTGTGTCTGTGTCTCTCTGTGTGTCTGTTTGTGTGTGTCTTTCTGTGTGTCTATGTCTCTGTATGTGTGTCTCTGTCTCTGTGTGTGTCTCTGTGTATATGTGTGTGTCTGTCTGTGTGTGTGTCTGTCTGTGTGTGTCTTTCTTTGTGTGTGTGTGTGTGTGTGTGTGTGTGTGTGTGTGTGTGTGTGTGTGTGTGTGTGTGTGTGTGTGTGTGTGTCTCCAGGCAGGTCAAACAGCTCTGGATCAGGCCAGAGAACACAACAGCCCAGATGTTGCTCTCCTTCTGACCAAAGCTCCTCAGGTAACTAGAACAAGCAACCTCGACCTCCAATATAGAACCCAACCTGGACCCCCACAGTGTGTGTGTGTGTGTGTGTGTGCGTGCGTGCGTGCGTGCGTGCGTGCGTCTGTCTGTCTGTCTGTCTGTCTGTGTGTGCGTGTGCCTGTGTGTGTGTGTGTGCGTGCGTGCGTGCGTCTGTCTGTGTGTGTGTGTGTGTGTGCCTGCATGTGCGTGTGTGTGTTGAGCTTCTTTCCTGCTGCAGGCTTGATGCCGACGGCAGAATGATCCCTCATTAATAAACCAAACCAAGAAAATCTTCCACTCGTACGACGCTGCAATCTTCTTTTCATGATTTTGTTCTTCGGTGTCTAAAAGTGTGTGAAAGTCCAAACGTATTGAATTCTTTCCTTCACCTTAACGTTGTGTCCTGTGTGTGTTCAGGTGCAGAGCTTCATGCGGGGCAGGAGTGTGAGGAAGAGGAGAGACAAGCTGAAGAAGGAAGGTCGAGCTCAGTCGGTGCCCAGAGATGAGATGTTACCCTCGAAGGTAAATCCTGAATGGGGAAGAAGAGGGACAGAAAAATATCTCAATGATTTGTATCAACTTTAGCTTCCAAAAACTCCTTCAGGAAACGAAGAAACGTCTGTGAGTTTAATGGGAATAAAATAATGTCGCTTTCTTGTCTAGTCAGCACAACAGCAGCTTGGTTTTTTTTTGTTTATTACAAGTCATAGTTTTGGATTTTTAGTCGGTGAAAGTCAGAATTTGACATTTGACCCATTTTCAGACCATTGTTTTGTTGATATTTGATGACTTGTCTTTTAAAAATCGCCCCACTGTTGTGTTTTTAATACATAAATAATGTTTACTTTTCATGGAGATCTTCATTTCCATCCACATCCTGTGTTCATGACTTCTTTTTTGTGTTAAAATGCTCTGAAACCATTGCAGCTGTTATTCTTCCTGTTTTTATCTGCAATGTCAGAGTTTCTTCTTCTGTTTTCTCCCCTGAAGCAGCTGTAAGATCAGAAAAAGCATCTTTTCCACATGTAGACTTTTCACGCCGAGAAATGATCAAAGGCGAGACGCTGTTTTCCCGTCTGAAGTCTTTCAGATGTTTTATGCATGTTTCAGACACAAGTTAGATATTCATGAGGAACCTACAAACCTGCTTTCGATCTTCCTCTTTCACTTGTGAGAGTTTGTTTTAATGTTCTGAGGGGTAACTTGTCCTCTAAGCCCCGCCCTCTAAGCCCCGCCCTCTTCATGTCTCCTGCAGGACAGCGCGTCCGCTGCAGACGACACGCAGAGCAGCGACCGAGTGACCTGCAAACACGTGGAGGTGAAGGAGCCGAGCAGCAGGAGGGGGAGGAGCAGGAAGCAGAAGGAGAAGGTGGGAGCCTGAGTTTAAGGATGTTTAGAGGTGATAACTCTCCTCCTCTCTCCTCCTTCACCATCCATCCTCCTCCTCATCCTCCTCCCTCTTCCATCCTCCTCCTCCTCCATTCTCCTTCTCCTCCATCTTCCTCCTCCCCCATTCTCCTTCTCTTCCATCCTCCTCCATAACCCTCCTCCTCCTGCTCTTCCTCCATCCTCCTCCTCCCTCCTTCACCATCCATCCTCCTCCTCCTCCTCCATCATCCTCCTCCTCCTCCTCCCCCATTCTCCTCCTCTTCCATCCTCCTCCATCCTCCTCTTCCTCCATCCTCCTCCATAACCCTCCTCCTCTTCCTCTATCCTCTTCCTCCATCCTCCTCCATAACCCTCCTCCTCCTCTTCCTCCTCCTCCTCCTGGAATCATCACTGACCCTGTGTCTGTTGCAGCCGTCTCTGTCCGACCCGCTCCGCCGCAGAGACACCCGACACGCTGAAGCGCTCCACAGGAGGAGAGTCCGAGCAGGAGGAGCTTCTCCTCACGCATCCGTCCCTCCACACAACTACAAGGCCTACCAGCTGTACACACTGTACCGAGACAACGATGGCAAGATCATGCAGGTGAGAGGACGGACCGGTCCAGTCGGTACCGGCTCGTCAGATCCGGGTTCTACCGGAATTCTGTTTTCAGGTTCTACGTCTCGTTTTCTTGAATGCGACATCTCAACAATGCCGTGACGGACTTTGGTCAAACTCAGTAAAAACATTCAGTTGGTACGAACTGATTTGATTTTCAAAGGTCAAAGGTCCCTGTGACTCCAATTTGACACATTCTCATCAACGTGATATCTCAGGAATGCCTGGATGGAATTTCGTCAAATGCTTCACAATCGTTCACTCGACCGTAAAGATGAACTGATTTGAGTTTGGTGGTCAAAGGTCAAAGTTCAAGGTCACTGTGAACTCACGTCCTCCTCATCTGACCGTCCCGTTCTCTTGAACGTGATACATTAAGAACTCCTCAAGGGAATTTGTTCAAATTTGGCTGAAACAAATACTTAGTACCAACTTGGACCTGATAAGATTTTGGTGGTTAAAGGTCACAGGTCAAAGGTCACTGTCACCTCACATTGACCCATGTGTTTCAACTTGATATTTCAGGAACGTCTGGGGGGAATTTCCTCTGCAGAACCTCAGTGTCTCCACAGTAAACTGGGACTCTGACTGTTTGACTGCCGGCTGTGTTGCAGGCTCCTCTGGACGGCTGCCGCTGTGAACCGCTCATCAGTAAACTGGAGAACCAGCTGGAGGCCACCAAGGAGGAGATGAAGACCGAGATCCACACGGTCCAGGACCTGATGAACAACAAGATGGGCCAGCTGGACCGCTGGAACAAACACCAGGTAACATGTTCACCTGATCCATAGACCAGAGGAGACGTTTGTCCTGAATCATGCTCTCACTTCTACTGGAATGAACTGCAGTTTGTGTTTGTGACACACAACTTCTGACGACTTAAAACAAGGCTAGAAAAAAAAAAAAAAAAGTGAAAATAGTCAAATCTAGTCTATCTAGTCAGATATTATACTGAAAAGTAAAAAAAAAAACTAAAAAAAACATTGTGCTTGTCGCTCTCTGAGTAAAGAATGGACCATAAATTCACAGTGATGCATATGTGGTTTGACAGAAGTAATCAGGGGTCCTGGTCTCTGATTGGTTGGATCATGTTCAGGGTCTCCGATTGGATGGAACATGTTCAGGGTCTCCGATTGGATGGAACATGTTCATGGCTTCAGCTTCATTTCATTCAAGAGCCACAGACATAGATGAAACACTCTCACAGTGCTTTGAGATGCGACAGGTTAAAGCCTCCATCATTGTTTGCACAGAGCTGTTTTTGGATGTTCTCACTGACATTACTGCTGACAGAGAAAATATATCAGTCGACAGAGGCAGGAATGAATAAATCACTGAAACCAGGACAAGAACAGGAGCTGATGAAGACGCCCACAGTTGAAGTTAGAGGTGGAACACGGAGGGTTAAACAATGTTTACACTGAAAGGACAGATAAATAATATTTATTTGATTTGCTGGTTAGTTGTGAAACAGTTGGACGTTGTGCAGTTTGTTTGTCGAGCATCTTCATCCCTCATTGTTACGTAACAGGATACTGAATTTAATTTTGAACAGTATGCAAACTGTCCATCATCAACATATACAGTAGAGCTCCTGCTGGCTGGTTAACAGGTAAAGAAAGGTTTAACTGGAGCAGGAGAAGGAGATAAACGTGTCTGTGTTGTATTATTCATAATATACTTATACTGTCTATACAATATACAGTGTGTAAGAGAGTCTGTATGAATGCAGTGAAACCAGAGGAAACTGAACTGAACAAACCAGACTTCCTTTTATGTTTGTCATCTCTGAGATTTTTTTTTTTTTTTTTTTTTTTTTTTTTTTGCTGTTAGATCCGAGCTCTGGATAAGATGACGGTGGAGAGAGTGGCAGCGGAGAAGAGTGAGTGTCTGCAGAGGATTGAGCAGCGAGCGCTGCAGGAGCGTCAGGAGACGGAGAAGACTCAGGTAACACCAGCAGCGTGCTCACCTGTTCAGCTCTCTGCTGCAGAATATACTGAACATCACTGTGACGCCTCGCAGCAGCAGAATCAGCACAAACGTAACTGTGACTCTGTGTAAGATGTGAGTCATGTTCTCCACACACTGAAGTTTAATCCTGAGAGAACACAGTGGATGCGAGGGCTGGATAGATCTCCTGGATAGATCTCAGAGGTATGAGTCCTGCATTGACCTCCACTGTTCATGTCACCGTCATCATCTCCCAGGAGACAATAAACCAAACACGTGCCTCGTTTATTAAACAGTGCAGAGGATTTATAAAACCGCACACCTGCACAGTGTTCCCCTTAGAGATCACAATCCACGTGGAAATGTGTGCCTTCAACACACCCACACTCAAACATAAATGGGAAATGCAGAGCACGTTGTGAAGGTTGACGCGTACAAAATGATCCATGTGGCTCTGATTGTCTGACACAGAAATGGATGTGAAGCTCCGATTGTTTGGTGGTCACAAACTAAAGAAGAAGTCTCCATTACGCTGAGCTCCGTATTCCTTAAAAAAAAACTACGTCAAACTGTGATCAAAGTCTGAGAAGATATTAAAAGCCGATGCTCTGCTCTGCAGTTCTCTGATGCTGTTTAATGTGATCTTGGATATTCACCTCATCAGAGTTCATTTCAGCTCCCCTTACAGAAAATCTTTATTTTTTTTTATTTTTTTTTTAACAACATCCTGTCCAGGTTAGACTATCTCCTCCCACTCCGACATACTGTTCAGCCCGCACACTGAAAAAGCCTCTTAGATTTGACAATATTTGTTGCTGCATTTTTGCTTTGTTTCAGGTTTTAAATGTTAAACACTTGAATCATCCCAAAAAACTAAAGAGAAGCTGCACCTTAAGAAACACACGGAAAATTGTGTTTCTGCCTCAAGTAGGGTTTCACATGATCATATGTTATTTATACATGGATGTGTCTCCTTTTTATTTGTCATCTAATGAATACAGGACTATGACAGCGCACCTATGCTGAAAACTGCTAACACTGACACGTGACTCGTGTGTTTCACTGCTTTCAACTCACTAAATTATTTTACAAAAACATTAGTGGCAACACATATTTTCCTTACTTATTTATATTTGAAGACAAAGCTATCCTGATGATGAGGAGGATCATTTTACACAGTGGAAGAGATCTATTTTTGATGAACCAGAAAGTTCTAACCCTCCTTCATGAGGCTCGCAGGTCACAATTGGAACTTTTTAAAGGAATCGCATCACAATGAGACGATGCGTTGTTGTTTTTGTTTTTTTTGTCAGCAGCGCATTGAAAAATAACTTCAGCAGCCACGTTGATGGAGCGTACATCTGTGTACGAGATTACACTCATGTATTTGAAAAAAAAAAAAAAAAAGATAAAATCACGTCACATGCCTCCTTTACCCCCCCCCCCCCCCCCCCACCCTCCAAGTTTACCCTCAGTCATCACAAAATGGTTAAATAAAAAAATCTTTGGAAAAATAGAAGTGACTCCAGCCATTTAGAGTTGTACAGTCTACTTGACTGGTAAACAGACATGAGGATCATGCATGATGGCTTGTCTTGTTAAAATGAAAGCTTTAAAAAGCTCCTCTGCAGAGAAGAGCTTGAGGGGAATAAAAAAAAAAAAAAAAAAAAACATAAAAAGGCCCTATTTGGCTTCAAGTCAAGGCGTCCTGGCTTTGGCTTTTTAATGGGCCCCCACTGACCCAACAGTACCATTCAGATTTCAGGGGTTTCTGGACTTTGGGTTGCAACACATTATTAAAATTAATGTTCTGACGTATGTACAGTCGTAAGAATAAATACCGACAGAGAAATTAGAGAAGCAGCTTTGTGTTATCTGTATAATCCAAATTAAAAGGGAAACGTTTCCTACCTGATGCCGTGTGGTAAGTTAGTGCCGTGACTGGTTGTTAAAGGGTCAGTTCAGCCACAGGACGACGTGTCCGCTCTAAATCCGACTACTTTTACAGATGATGATGATGATGATGATCAGTTTGTCGTGTTAACGGGGAGAAAATGACTCATTATATTCAGACTTAGTATTGAGTATAATTTCCAGAACGTGTCACATCCCGACATCGTCCTGTATTTCATCCTCCCTCTGCTCTGAGCTTTGATTTGTTTCGATTATGTACAATTGAACGTAGAATAATTGTAGTTCACGAACACAGTTGCGCTGCTGGTTAGACTGTTAATGATACAGTGGACCCGTATAACATGTGATACGAAGTGAAATGAAATGTGTAAGAGGCTTTGTTATATCAAGATGTCTGTCACATTTCATTTCTACAATCTGGCTTCAAATCACCACCTCGTCTCCAAAGCCTGCGTATGATGGCTCAGAGTTCGCTCACAGCACATTTTCCTGTCATGTTGTTTTTTTTTGTAAATAAATCCAGACTTTTGCGTGGGAAGCGGCATCCATCAGGCCCCGTGGTGTGGTTATGGTTTTACATGAGGCCCCTGGAGTCTGTCCTGGGAGGATTAACTCAATTTAAAGATCCCATTAGCATGAATCATTAGATATTCTTTTCTTTTCAGCACCAAGTCCAGTGAACCGAGTAAACAAATGAGACCTGATCTAACCACCGTAACGGTCCTTTAATAACAGAACTGTTCTGTGTGGTTTACGTCCTTTAAGCAGGCGTCTCTGGTCAGCGAGCTGAAAAGCTGGTGTCTGTCCAGACTGCAGAACATGGAGGTCCGTCTGACGGGAGAACCCGGCAGCACCAAGCAGGGCTCGTCCTCTGTGGCCGAGGGTCTGAGTGAAGCTGACGGAGCCGGTCTCACCGTGCTACCTGCCGGGCAGGAAAGCAGCTGCCTGGAGATCCACACCAACCCGGCGCTGCTGGAGTCCAGCAAGGAGGAGACCGGCCGGGGGAAGTCCAGCAAGGAGGAGACTGGCCGGGGGAAGTCCAGCAAGGAGGAGACCGGCTGGGGGGAGCCCAGCGTGGCAGAGGGAGGGTCAGCCAACCACTACTTTGTGGTTCATGTGGAGAGCTCTCCAGGTAAAACTCAACAAACAGATTCACTACACCACAACATTTTCATCCAGTCTTTTCCACATTCAAATTACATTTCTTCATTCGATTACTTCATGCTACTCAATAACAAAGCTGTCAGAGAGGCAGAGGGCTGCGGTGTTGTGGTTCATGACTGGCTCATTACCAGGACGGCTGGTTTCCACCGTGTAATTAAACGTTGACCGACTGCTTCTGAACTCCGAACAGATGGTGATAAGGCTCGTCACGCAGAGGTCACCTCTCCTGCAGCAGCCGGGACCCCCGCTGTCATCTGTCCAGGTGGTGCGCCCGAAGGAGCGCCCGGTGATGAGCGCTGACCCCCGGAGGAAGAACCAGGACCTGCAGGACGTCCACCCGGCGGGGGCCAGCGGGGGCCAGCGAGCCAGCAGCCTGTCTCCGGCCGCGGAGCGCCGCTGCAGCGACAGGACTGAAGCTGGTCTCAGAGAGCGGGAGCGAGGCCGCGACAGAGGGAAGCACCATAAGAAGCATTATTCACACGGCAGGGCCAAGTCCAGGGGGGCCGCAGGGGCCCGGACTCTGGAGGTGTTCGGAGGCCAGCCCGGCGGGCCCTCCTTCGCTCAGGAGAAGGACAACATGCACGCCCTGGAGGTCACCCAGTATTTCTTCGAGGCGGTGTCCACGCAGATGGAGCGCTGGTATGAGAGGAAGGTGCAGGAGGCTCGCTGGCAGGCCGACCGGCGGGCCGCGGCCGACAGGGAGGCTCTGATCGACAGGATCTCCTGCCTGGAGGACGAGCTGAGAGTCCTGAGGACTAACAGGCAGGACGAATGCTGACACGCACCTCGTCTGTCACGGCGTAAAACACACGTGATGTCAGATTTGACCTTCTTTCAGCAGCCACGACAGGAAGACGCAGAAGTGATGCCCCTCCCGGACGAGCATCAATTACATACGTCAAATCAGATCAGAATACACCTTATTCTGGTTTTAGAGAGGCCTAAAAATGTTCCACATTCACGTCTCTGTCCTGCTGGTTGTCACGGTAACCCTGGCCAGTTCTTTAGTAAAAGGAGCAGCTGGTGTTGTAAATAAACCTGTAAATGTAAAGCTAGATGTTAGAGATAGGCTGTGTTGTTTGTAGGATAGAGACGCTCCATCACACCGAACACGCTCATCACGCCACACTTCTGAATTTAAACCTGCGTAACACAATATTCCATATTTCTGCATAAATATCACCTCAAACAACATTTTTCACACGTCTTTAAAAGTAGGTAAAAAAAACCCAGTTAAACAAATGACACTAAAATCCTGCACATCAGCTGAAGAAACTATAATTATCACGAACACATTGCTGCTAACTGATAATCTGAATCAGTACATCAAGTTTACCGGAGACGTGTGTTAGATATTTTAAATTAGCAGCTGTACAGATGATTGACAGATGAGCTAAAAAAAAAAAAAGCTGAGATAAATCTTAAACTAGCAGCAAATCTCTAGATATCAACAAGAAGTGACATCATACGCTTAAAACCACCCAAACTTCTATTTTGATCTCATCTATAAACACATTTTTTTTCCAGCAGCGTTTGTCGGTATGACGTTTTGTGAACAACGAATGAAAAGCAGTGTCTCCATCGCTGTTCAGTGTTCTTATGATGGTGGATTTATTCATATTAATATTAACTAATGGAAGTGAGGCCTGTAACTGCTGCAAAGTTACGCCTTTTTAAAAAAAAAAAATTAACTGCTAATCGAACAGGTTTTACATCCTGACCGAGTGTATTTGTTTCATTTATTTAATTGTGTAAAATCTGATGACTGACATCCTACAGAGTTCACTAACTTTAAAGCGCCACTATATTAATATATGAGACTGTAGCTGAACCGTGTTTGTATGGATGCGGATGGATGACCACTATAATTAAACTTGTTCAGTTGTTTGGAGACTAAAGGGGGGGACCTGAAGCTGCATCTTTGTTTTAGTTTGAGAAAAAAAATACATAAAATAATTCCTGAAATGATTTTGACTGCAAAAAGGGAGTTACTTTAGTTGACTGTACTTTTATTTGTGTCACACCGACGTGAGAAACGGCTTCGAGTTCTAAAGCTCCGTTAAAGAGCAGCGTGTCCACAGCGAGTTCAAGCTGTTAACTGACTGTAGTGCAGTGAAGTGTTTACATTCCAGTGAAAAGGTGAAGCAGCCTTCAGAAAACGGACTTTAAAAAACAGGAAACGACGACAGTGTCGAACAAACGATCCCAGTGAACAGCTGATCCGACCTGTCGAGGACCACCTGAACATTAAAGGTGAATCCCGTCACATGTTGCATGAAGAAGCTCCGAATTGTGTTGCAGTATTACTGTCTGCTGTTGGTCTTTCATGATGACGCCAGGAAAGATGTTTTGTATTAAAAAAAAAAAAGATATTTCTAAACGTGTCTGTAGTTTCATGAGTTCATCTTTAATACATATTGTATTTACATGCATGTTGACAGCCTCACAGGATGAGGCCTTCAGGTCGCCGTCATCCCTGCATCCATCCTGGAGTCCAACCAGACATCAGTCACCGCAGGGAGAGCTTTCCCATCTCCATGGTTACCTCAAGAGTCCACACAGACCACATGACGGTGGTCTTTGAAAAACAGTCCACAAACAGTCCACGGCAGTTAACTGCGGGCCAGCGCCAGAGACTTCTGCAGCGCCACCAGGTGGTTGTTGGCTTGTGTCATCATCATGCGTATGGTATCCTGAGGAAACACGGCAGAGGAAAATGACTCCCAACGTTTCCATGATCTCAGAAGTCCAACATTAAGTGAACAACACTGTGGAGGCCAGCAGCACTGAAGCATTAATTAAAAAGCAAACTCCTCCACACCATCAGTTGAACTTGTTGTTATTGCGTCGTACTGGACTTTAACCTGCAGACACCAACACATCCAGACTGTATTCACCTGCTCTGTGGCGTTCTTGTTCCTCTTGAACTCCTCTCTGGCCCAGTCACTCAGGTACTTCCGGTCGGCCTCGGCCGGTACCTGCCGGATGGTCCTCAGCATGGTTCTGTAGATCCCCAGGACCTTCTGCCTCTGGAGAAACTGAGCAAGACGTCACACATTAAGACAAAAATGTGTTCTTCTCATAATATATTAAAGTGATGTTTTAAATAACTTGAAGGTCTTTTTTTGTTTAAAGGTGATTCAGCAGTGAGTCCAGTGAAGCCTGGTTCTGACTTCAACTATTCCAGGATCCGCAGTGTGCTCGCTGGACCAACAACCCCTGTATGGAAGAGTCTGTGACCAGTTTCTCAAGATTTTTTTTAGAGCAATCATAATTATCCGTATTGTACTTTATAAATTACCCAAATATACATATATGCTCCAATCTGGGGCTGGCCAGCATAGCTATACAGATTAGCTATCAAGCTAAGACCGTTAGCGCTGCTATCAGCTGGTTCTGGTTTCAGTGATCAATAATGGTTCTTCCGCTGCTGTCTGTGTTTACCTGTTTTAAAGAAAGTGCTGCAGTCGGTAACCTTGAAACTGTCATCTCTGACTGACTGCTGCAACCCAGCCGAAGAGCCTCACAGGCGGATGTTATGGTGACGCGAGAAGCCGTTCAGTGGCTGTTTGTCTCCACCTGGTGGCGGGAGGACTAGGAGGACTCCCCCTGGTGGTGGGAGGATAGCGGCTCAGCTGCTGCTTTTACACGTGCAGAATGATCTTGGGAAAGGGTCCAATCCAAATCTATACTCAGACCGGAGCACTAAACCTTCAAGGACGCTGTTCATGAAGGCAGGAAAGGGAATGAAAAAAAGCATAATTGGACACATCTGGAACACCTGGAACACGCTGTGAATCAAATAGGTGTGTTCTGTAGATCCCCAGAACCCTCTGCCTCTGGAGAAACTGAGCACGACATCACACATTAGAAAATATCAGGACAAAAATGTGTTCTTATCATAATATATTAAAGTGATGTTTAAATAACAGTGGTTAGTGGAAGAATCGTCTCCCTCCAGACGGACGAAACGCGGCGCACATGACCAACCAAAAAAACACCAGCAATGACACACGAGGGAAAGGAAGGAAAATACACAAGGAAAGACGCTGTCGTCCAAAATGTGATCAAAATGTCAAACTATTGCACGTCCTCCAAAAACTCATATGAATGTCATACCATAGTAGGTCATCCAAAATGTAAAAACATTTTTTTAGTACGTCGTATGTCGTACAAAATGTCCAAAAAATGTCAAAGATAATCTGATTTGCATTTTGAAATTGCTTTTAGAAATTGAATGTTGATGCTGTTTTTAATAGCGACTGCTTGTTTAAATAAAGTATGTGTATAACTGACTTGAAGCCACGTCTGTCCACGTCTGTCCTTCTTACTGTTTATCTTACTGTCCGTTTTACTGTCCGTCTTACTGTCCACATCTCTGTCCTTCTTGTTGTACTGTCAATGTCTCTGTCCTTCTTACTGTCCATGTGTCTGTCCTTCTTACTGTCCACGTCTCTGTCCATCTTACTCTACTGTACACGTCTGTCCTTCTTAGACTGTCTTTGTCCTTCTTACTGTCCATGTCTCTGCGTGGCGTCTCGGGGTTCCCGGGTTCAGGTGGGCGGAGCATCACGTGACCCTCCAGTCGAAGAATGAAGAGGTTAAAACAAGTTCACCTTGTAAACGGTTTATTGTCAGATGGATGCAGTGAACCTGAATATGATCTTACATGTATGTTACATGACTGAACGCACACGTCTCACTGCTCGTCCACATGCTGTCACAGACGCACGGTGTGGATGGGAGATGAACACAGCAGATCAATGGCTCCCGCTGGGGGCTTTTATCAAACCGGACGTGTGAACATGTGAAGATCCCGACAGAGCTGTAACCGCACCTCTGATCCGTTTCCACGGCAGCTGGTTCAGGTGGGAAGTGTTCTCTCCAAGGCACATTTTATATCCTCCAAACATCAATCACAATGTCTTCCTGTTCCCTCCAGACTTCAGGAAGGTGTTTTCTTTGTAGCACACAGCTCAGTCCTGCAGCTCTCTTCACCTGCTGCTGTGTTCATGAAGATGAATGAGTCCATGATCTCTGTAACACCGACTAAAACATCCACACAAACGTGAATCGGGGCTATCGTACACGGGAGGAAGAGGTATTTACTGACACGGGTTCACACGCAGGGACGTCACATTTCTGTTTCCTATTATTTAATCTCAGACGTGCAAGTTAAAGCAATCCTCGTTACATTACAAAAGAAACTGGATCCTGCGGAGGAAGAAAACAGCAGGCTGCTACGAAACTCCTAAAATCTACAGAGAATAAGAAAATAAAGGCACATGTACAGCGGACAGTCTGTCTCTTCTCTGTCAGTCTGTATTCTGAGAGGCGAGCAGCAGATTGGCGTTGTGCAGTTAGATGGCTTCTCATTGGTCAGCTGCCGTGACTAGTTCGAACCACTGCCTGAGGGCGTCGCTCAGCGTCTCCGGCAGGGCGTTGACGTCCCGCAGGATGACGTAGAACGGGAAGGGAAACTCGTCCATGTAGGAGCGGATCTCTGGCAGCTCTCCCGGCCCTTTGAAGATGGGCACCTTGATGTCCAGGATGGAGTCCTGCAGCACAGCAGACGTTAGTTCATCCTCACATCTGGACATTTAAAAGACAGAGACGGTGTCATTCTGCGCGTCTTACCCGAGAGGTGGGGTTGTCCAGAACCACGAAGATGACGAAGACGTTGGCGCTGCGAGCGGCTTGTGCAGCGGATGTCACTCTGTCCTTCCCCTCCAGGAACAACCCCCGACCGTCGGACACCACCACCAGCAGCTGGGCCGTCTCTGTGAAGATGCCACAGGTCAGACAGGGACACTTAACAGCTGGACGTTTGTAACAACTAGAATTTTGGAACATCTGGATGTTTGTAACATCTGGAAGTTTGTAATATCTGGACATTTGTAACATCTGGACGTTTGTAACAACTGGAATTTTGTGACATCTGGACGTTTGTAACATCTGGACGTTTGTAACAACTAGAATTTTGTAACAACTGGACGTTTGTAACATCTGGACGTTTGTAACAACTAGAATTTTGTAACAACTAGAATTTTGTAACATCTGGACATTTGTAACAATTAGAAGTTTGTAACATCTGGACGTTTGTAACATCTGGAAGTTTGTAACATCTGGACATTTGTAACAACTAGAATTTTGTAACATCTGGACGTTTGTAACATCTGGAAGTTTGTAACAACTAGAATTTTGTAGCATCTGGAAGTTTGTAGCCTCTGGACATTTGTAACAATTAGAAGTTTGTAACATCTGGACGTTTTTGTAACATCTGGAAGTCCCAGCATGGTTTCTATTCACGAGTTTAAAGCTGCAGCGTTGGAGCAGAATTTATAACTTTTACTATCCAGATGTTACTGACTGGTCTACATCTGTCTGACTGACAGTTGACTGACAGTTGATGCAGTGTGAGTGTTTACCTGAGTTCACAGATCCTGGAATCTGCTGACGTGCTGCGAGAAACATTTTTGTTGAAGTCTCCAAAAACTGCAGAGACATGAAGAGAGTCGAACAGGAAACACTTTAAAATCTTCATTACAAGACGGAGCAGAACAAATACTCCACTTCATCCAGCTGTGAGCTGTGATCAAGGTTTCAAAGTTCATTCCAGTGAATTTAAGACTTTTTAAGACGTCTCGTCAAACCAGTCAAACTGTACGGAGAGCAAACAGAAGCCTGATGTACAGAAACATATGAAGTTCCAGGATGTTCCTGCTGCGCACAAACAGAGCAAAAACTTCTGTTACATGTGTTCTGTTTTAACAGAAAGCTTTCATCAGGTTTTGGGTCAAACTCTGTAAATGGTCAACAGAAACGTTCAGAAAGTCTACGCCGATGAGGCGATGAGCCGGGCGAGGTGTTCTGATGACATCACGTTTCAAGAGGGGCGGAGCTTCACTCTCCAAGACCAAAGAAGAAGGATCTTCAGGTCAGGAGACACCAGCTGGGTTTTCTTTGTGTCACTGTGAGTTCGTCCCCCAGAATCAGACTGTCAACACTGAGTTCCACTGGGACCTTCTGATGGGAAACATTCACTGCGAACCACCTGAACCGTGACGCCATGGCAACAGGCTTCTCCAGCATGACACCAGGTTGGATGGAAGGTTCCTACCTGAGCTATCCTGGTCTTCTTCTGCTGGAACTGACAGAGTCGAAGGATCCGAGCGCCCGACTCGTCGTTGAACTGCTGCTGGAAGGGATGCAGCAGCTGCACCTGCTCACCGAAACTGGACAGAGGCACACGGCACATGTTAGTTTAATCTACTTACGACATCACAAACTGTACACCACGCTGTGTTAATGTCACGGTGACTCGTTCTCACCTGCACACAGACACCTGTCCGACCTCCAGCAGAGTGAGCGCGTTGATGATCACCGACAGAGATTCGAAGGCCAGCTGCAGCGCACGCAGGAGACACGGGAGCTATTTACTAAACATACTTTGTACATATTCTAAAAATTCTAACTTTATGTTAGTTGGCAGAAAGTGAAAGTGACATCCTGCACGGCTGGATACAGATGTTTCAGCGGGAAAAAGGTGTGTGCAAAAGTTACAAATCCCAACGTAGTGCCCCCTCCTGGAAAACAAGTTTTAAACATTCTACGCACAGCTTTAGCAAACATATTTTCTCTTTGAATATTTCTCCCATGTATTCCACAGCTGTCTGAATGTGGGCGTGTCCCAGGAAGCAGCACAGCAGGTGATGTCACAGGGCTCCCTGACCTGTTTGGAGTGGTTGTCCACCATGCTGGACGAGTCGTCCACCGCCAGACAGATCTGGTACTCCCTCTTGCTGGGCTTCGTCCTCCTCAGCCAGATCTTGTCTTTGCGGAACTGACTGGCGATGTAGGGGATGACCTTCCTCATGTTCAGACGCTTCCCGGTGCGGTAGTCTCCTCTGAGGAGGAGCGGGACATAACATGTGACCACACGTTCTTCTAACCACACGGCTGCCCGGTGAACACATGATGGGATGGAGGGCGGGCGGTTCTGACTGACCTGAGCTTGGCGGCCAGCGTCGGCTCCAGGATGAGGCGGAGCTGCTCACACAGCTGCTGGGAGAGAGCCGAGGTCAGCGAGTGGTACTGATGCCACATGGAAGCTGCTGCACTCTCCTGCAACACAGACGAAGAACACAGCATGAGATCCAGGAAGCCGCCATGCTTCACAGCGACCGCCAGACTCTGCTGCTCCTCCTCTCCTCCTCACCTCCTCCTGCGTGCCTGGAGTCAGCTTGTGCCAGGCCTCCAGCTGCAGCTCCATCTCCTTCCTCATCTCCTCCGGGTCTCTCTCCGTTCTCTGCACATCAATATTACATTATGGTGAAGTTTTATGGAAACATTTGTAGGGCGATGGGTTCAGGATATAATGTCACACATGGAACATCGACCACATCTTTCAGTTTTAATTGAGAACTATAGACTGTTTAACACTAAAAGAAGAAAAGAGCCTTCATATCTTTTAGAGGGTGAAAAGAAAAGGAATGTAAAGGACAAAAAAAAGAGCTACAAGGGCATTTTTTCATTTACAATGACTAATAAAACGATAGCGTCCAGTGTCCATGTGTGAAAAAGGAGCTGCCAGAAGGTGGAGGTGACATGAGTTGGGAGAGATGACTACAGCCGCCATGCTCCTGCAAGGTTTCAATGTCCTTGAAATAAAACTAAAATACTGAACCACTGACTTAACGCGAGGTTTTCACTACCTGAAGACGGCAACGATGGAGGCAATTACATTTGGTATCTAAACACAAGGTCACTGGGCAGTTAAACGACAGCTGTGTTGGTCTGAATGTGTGAAAGATATGAATAAAAACCGGCAGCAGGATGGTCGACAGTTACTCACAGTACCGACCTTCATTAACCTTTTGTCAATTGTAATACTTTTAACTCGTCATTAAAACAGAAACTGCTTTATGTAAAAAAAAATAGATGGATGATTGGACGAGGGATTGACCATTAAAAATTACTTCTTTATATAAATTATAAGCCTTCGTATAAATTAGTCAATATTACTGTAATGACACGTTTCAAGACACTTTTACAAAAACATTTTTTTATTAGTTTAGATTGTAGAATAAACTTTATTGTTTGCGGTTGGCAGAAAAATACTTAAATATTATTACCAAAATTAAATTCAATATTTTTGGAAGCCTTTTTTGAGGAAACTATAGATTTGTTTATAACAGTGGTGCAGTGGTTAGCATTGTCGCCTCACAGCAAAAAGGTTCCGGGTTCGAATCCGGTCCTGGGCCTTTGTGTGTTCTCCCTGTGCTTGTGTGGGTTCTCTCCGGGTGCTCCGGCTTCCTCCCAACATTCAAAAACATGCACCTCAGGTTAATTGGTGGTTCTAGAAATTGCCCTTAGGTGTGAATGAGAGCGTGAATGGTCTTTGTTTCCATCAGTCTTTCTGTGGCCCTGGGAGGGAGGCTGTAGCTCAGTCGGTAGACTGGGTTGCATACTAATCAGAAGGTTGGTGGTTCGCTCCTCCTGCCCACATGCCCAAGTGTCCTTGAGCAAGACACTGAACCCTAAATTGCTCCCGATGGTGTACCATCGGTATGTTCTAAGTCGCTTTGGATAAAAACGTCAGCTAAATGTAATGTAATAACGTACAAATACTCCGCAATATAAACAGTTACAAGATCTGACCTGGAAACTGCTCTCGTGTTGTAACTGACCGACGGATCATAAAAACATGAACTAACCTATAAATGTATGTTACTGTCCTCTGATGTTTGGTCATTATGTTTACAGCCAGCAGGACTGGACCTTTAAGCTAACAGAAGTGCTGAGTCAGCAGGTGCGTGTTGGTGTACCTGCAGGTTTTCCAGCAGCAGCTCAGGAACAGTGTGAATGGTGGATTCAGTGTTTCTCTCTGCTCGCTCTTCCTCTCTGGGCTGCTGCCGGTCCTTCCACCTCTCCTCTTCCTCCTCGTCTCCCGGCCCCTGCACCTCCATCTCTCCACCGTCCACACCTGCAACATAACAGGAAGACGGACAGTCAGGAGATGTCAGAGGTCTGTGTGATGAAAACATGCTCTGTGTGGTTCAAGTCACACTTGGAGAACGTGTGGACACCTTTCTGAGAGAGCTTGGAGGAGTCCAGCTGTTCGGGTTTCAGCTCCTGCACCTCTGCCACTTGGAGCTGCTCCTCTTGGTCCTCCGTTTCCATGGCGCCATCCTTCTGATCGTCCTCTGTGTCCTGCTGAGGCCCCGCCGCTTTCTGCTGGTCTGCGTTGGCGACATCTAAAAAAACACAGAGAGCGGTGAACGCTGTTAAACGCTGTGAACTGAGACGGTATGTTGCTATGACGACCGATCACTGACCGTATGTCTGCGTGTCGTAGTCCGTCTCCCCCTGTTTGATGTGTTCGTACAGCTCGGACTCCGGCCGGCCGTCACTCTGCCGGGTGTCCTCGCTGCGATCCTTGCTGCTCTCCACTGTACGCAGACGCTTGTTGATGTGCTCGTTGTCGTCGCCTGTCGAGCGCTCGTTATCTGCCTGACCGGGTTTCCTCTTGAAGCTCTGAGGTAGGAAACAGAAAACCGATGAGATGGATTCAAACCGGAGACAAACGCAGTCCGACTCGGAGGATGTTGTCCATACCTGAGTCCTGCTCTGAGTCTGAGTCTGTGCAGCCATCCTCGCTGTCAGCTTCGACTGGTGGCCCTCTGATTGGCTGGCATCAGCTGCTCCGCTGCCGTGCTCCTAAAGAATGATTCATTATATCGGAGTGTCGAGCTTGAAAGTTACACCACAACTCACAACAGTCATGGATGTGTTGGCACCCAACCATCAGTGACGTCATCGTTGGTTTGTGAACGTTATGAAGCCTCCAGTTCAGATTCTGTCCGTCACCATCTTGTTAGTTCGGAGCGGTTTTGAGCAGGAAGTGACCATATTTGGACGAGCTGGGGGAGGAGCCAGCAGTGGATCTGACTGATCTGATTGTTAACCTGAAAATACTACGTCCTGCCCACCGATAGCTGTAACCTGACTGCACCAGAGGCCTGTCAATCAAACAGACACGCCTCCAAAAACAGGTCTTTTTGAATCTTCTTTTCTAATGAATGAGGGACTATTTTCAGATGGACCTCCAGAAAACTAATAAGAAGGAGTGACTTTAGCTAACAACACCGAGATAACTGATGGACACAATTTATTCACTTTGGATTTGATGAGAGAAGTTGAATGGGAGTCTATGGAGCCGGAGGCTTTTTGGAGCCGACCTCTAGTGGCACTTGGTGGTATTGCAGCCTAAGACACTTCTGCACCGGCCTCATTTTTCAGACCCTGAAGCTACGAACACTTTTATATCCAGTCTAGTTTTCTGTACAAGTGCTGAATGATGCCCTTCAAAATAAAAGTGTGACCTGCTGAGAGGACAGACAGGTGGTATTCACCTCTTTGGCCTCGTCCTTCTCTGATGCTTCTCCTGCCAGCTCCACCGCCGTGTCGCTCTGAACGTTCTGCTCTCCGGTCTGACCATCTGCGTCGTGCTCCTTCCTCTCAGCCGACTCCGGCTGCTCCTCATCCTTGTCTCCTCCTTCCTCCTCCTCCTGTAATCATTAACCAGTGAAACACAGAACAAACCTGTGTTGTTCATGCGCAGTCCTTCATGTACGTCCTCACCTTCGGTTCGTGTCCTTCGTTGTTCGGTACGGTCATGTCCTCGTCTCTTCCTGCCTCTCCGTCTCTCTCTTCCTTGTCCTCCTTTTCTTCATCTTTCTCAGCAGACTCCTCCTCCTCCTCCCCCTCTGCTCCTTCACCTCCTTCCTCCTCCTCAGCTTTCTGCTCCTCCTCATTTTCCTCTCCTGGCTGGTTCTCCATCTCCTCTGCTCCTCCTCCCTCCTCCTCCTCTTCATTCTTCTGTCTGTCCTCTTTCTCGTCCAGCTCCATGGCTTTGTCCTCTACGTCGAATGGATTCTCCTCTGAAAAGATAAAACATTTTATATCTCTGAATATGGAAATGTGAGAAATGAGTTCACTGCTTCAAGTTTCCTCGTCACTCTCACATACACTGTAAAAGTTTAAGGTTTAAATTTAAGTGATAAATTAGGCACAAACATGCCGGCAAATTAACAGGAAGTCACATTTATGACTTAAACAATGGATATGGACAAGTGAGAGAAAAAACTGAAGACTGAATGCGTGAAGAAAATATTGACATTATTTCCTTTAATCATGACTCAGCAACAGAAGAGGAGACTCACCATATTTAACACCTGCTGGTTGTTACCACTGTGGTCGTAGTATTTTTTTTCTGATGAATGTGTGTTTTGTCCGGTGTGTGTGTGTTTGTATAAATCACATCTTAATCAGCACAAAGACTTCTTCTTACGTTTTATACACTTTAGATGTTCAGAAGCTTCTGTTGCATCCTAGAGTATATCTTCATCTTCTTAGAAATAAAGATGAGAGCTAGTTTTCATGCAGTGTTTCTGTTTGGAGACGGTGACATCAGCAGGTCTCACCATCACTCTGTTGCTCTCCGTCGTCTCCAGCCTCGTCCTCTTGGTCCAAGTTGAGGTCCTCGGGCAGATCCATGGCTTCAGGCTCGGGTCTCTTGTCCTGCTGACCGTGGTACGGATCCACTTCGTTCTCATCAAACTCCCTCTGAGACACAGGAAGAGAAAAAGATCAGACATGAGCACGCACGCACGCGGTTTCATTATTGTTGCAGGTTAAAGTCAGAACCACTGACTCGGTGTTAAAAGTTGTTTTAGACAGGAACTTGTTGTCCGAGTCCTCCTGACAGTTGTGGACTGATTCGTTTGAGGATGTTTTTACAGTGAAGTTCAACAAAACAGCTGAAGGGTGAAGAGACTTTTAAAAATAAAAAGATAAAAGCGTGTGACATCATCAGCTCTTAATAAAAAAAAAAAATCACCTCATCTCCTTGTTCGTGGATCTTCTCTTTGTCCTCATCGTCCTTCTGCTCGTCTCTGTCCTGGTTCTTCTTGTCTTTGTTCGGGTCTGCTGCCTCAGAGCTGTCGTCTTTGGCAACCAGCTCTGATTCACCCTGAGAGGTCAGAGTTCACAGGAAATAGTGCTTTCAACGATCCATTTAAAATCACTGAATAATAAGACAAGTGACACAAACAATGTAAATGTTCCTCAGGTGTAGTTATGTGTTGTGGGGGTGGGGGGGTACCTGGTCCATGCCCTGACCAGACTCCTCCTCCTTGTCACTCCCTTCCTCCTCCTCATCATCCTCATCGTCGCCCCACATCCTCTCGTCCAGAGTGTCCGTCTGTCCGTCACCCAGGTCCCCCATCTTCTTGTCCAGCTGCTCCTCCTCCTCCTTATCCGACTCTTCATCTTCACCTGCAGATATTCAAAGAGAGAAAAATCCTCTCAGCTGTGATCATTAAAAAAATTGACTGTTATAATAACAGAGACATAAATAATAATTGTCTCTAACAACCAAACCAGGCAACAGAAGAGTTCAGCTTGTGAGGATAGCTCCGCCTCCCGGTCAAACCGACCTGCTTCATTTTCCTCCCCATCATGCATCTGTCCATCAAAGTCCTCAGACATCTCGATGGCGTTGTCTTCGGCCTTGATGTTGTCTTTGTCCTGCTGCTCCTCCTTCTCCTGACCCTCCTGGAAGGTGTCCTCCACCTGGACACACGAACACGTATCAGTACTCTCATACTTCACGACTTACACCAGATCACATGTCGAAAAACCAGGCAGCTCAAACAGGACGGAGCTCCGTCACCACGCCGTGAAGATATTTCTGCATCACGCTGCAGCTGCTGCAGTGTTGTCATGGAGCTGATCAGTTCATGGTGATTCAGATGTTTCCAGATTTAAAACTATCCATCTGCGTGAATCGTGTGATTCAGGAGAAGTTGAGAATGAGTGTTCTGTGTTGTCCTTCAGTCTGCTGCCACAGTGTCTTCTTTTAAAACTCAACTACATTCAATTAAATTTGTGTTGCTGCCAAGTAAAACTGGTCTTCAAATAGTTTTATGATTATTATTCCCATTTAATTATAATATAAATACCTTCTTTTCTCATGTTTTCATCATATGTTACATGGTTTTATCTGATCTTGTATGTTTTTGTACCCTCCTGTCTCATATGTTTGGATATCATTGTTTTTGCCACGTTGAGTCTTTGTCTGAGGTAAGAAGTGTGCTCTATAAATAAAGTTAACTTATTACGATGAGTCATAAATATCCATGTTAAATGAAATGTGTGTTTAAAATCCAGAAATGTTCTGCTGCACGGATGATGACACAATGGAGCAGTTATCTAGGCTTAATATTTATCATTTTGTTCAAAAACATCAGGATTGTCTGTTTGTTTAGAATCATTTGAAATGTTTGAAATCTGTTTTTACATAATAATATTGTGTTTTAATATTGTCTGAGATGTTCATACTGTTTAAACATGACACAGTAATGAAACTAATCTATTAATTTACATTTTGGAAATCTGCACTTTTAAAATTAATACAGAATGAACTACTAGCACTTCCTGTTTGCACCGTAACCATGGAAACAGCCAGCAGTCAACAGGACGACTTTACACGATGACTGACAGATGAAGTAGAAGGACCTTTGAATGTTTATTTTGCTTTCACTGGAAACTTTCCCTTACTCCCTTCCTGACACCCCCTCTTCCACCCTCGATCACCTGATCTTCGTTCTCGATCTTGTCACTGACGTCCTTGCAGCCCTCCCCCTCTCCGATGCCTCCGCCCTCGTAGTCGTGAAACTCCGTGGCTCCCTCTCCGTCTCCTCCAGACATCAGCTCCTGAGGCAGGCAGAAACCCTGCAGAGAAAACAGAACAATGATTAGGTTGTTCCTGATGACATCACACTGGATTTATGTTGCTGTCATGTCTGTACCTTCTGGGCGAACTCCGTGAAGATGCTGGCCAGGACGGACAGCAGTTTCCCGGTGCTCCTGTGAGCTCCCAGCGACACTGAAACGTAGTACCGAACCAGGTCGGAGTAAATCCCCAACAGAGGCTCCAGACGCACCAACATCCTGCACGCCCCGCTCACCTCCTGATCAAACAGCAGAGACAGAACCCAGGCATGAAGAGAGGATCAGGAAATCAAAATACACTCCTTCAACTGAACACTGTGATGTGGCAGAAAAAGATTCTGGTGATGAAGAACAAGGATGCAGCAAAAAATAGAAGTTAAAATAGTGTTGATGTGTCCAGGTGTCGATGTATCAATGTGTCCAGGTGTCCATGTGTACAGGTGTCGATGTGTCCAGGTGTCGAAGTGTCCAGGTGTCGATGTGTCCAGGTGTCGATGTGTCCAGGTGTCCAGGTGCTGATGTGTTGATGTGTGCAGGTGCTGATGTGTCCAGGTGTTGATGTGTCCAGGTGTCGATGTGTCGATGTGTCCAGGTGCTGATGTGTCGATGTGTCCAGGTGCTGATGTGTCGATGTGTGCAGGTGCTGATGTGTTGATGTGTGCAGGTGCTGATGTGTTGATGTGTGCAGGTGCTGATGTGTCGATGTGTGCAGGTGCTGATGTGTCGATGTGTGCAGGTGCTGATGTGTCGATGTGTCCAGGTGCTGATGTGTCGATGTGTCCAGGTGCTGATGTGTGCAGGTGCTGATGTGTTGATGTGTGCAGGTGTTGATATGTCGATGTGTTCAGGTGTTAATGTGTCCAGGTGTTGATGTTACCTGCAGATGTGGAGACTGACAGGTGTCTCTGTGTGTCTTCAGGCCGTTCAGCAGTTTCTCCAGTCCGGTACTAACGTCTCCCACTCGGAGAGCCTCCACCTCAGCTTCAAGCTCCTCCTCCAGGAGTCGAGTCAGGTGACCGGGCTTCAGCAGGTCCTCCAAGTGCTCCTCCTCCCCCTCCTCTTTCCCTTCCCCCCCCTTCTCCTCCTCCTCTTCTTTATCCTCATCAGCACCTGCTGAAAGAAACAGATAGATGTATCAGCTGTGAAATATTAGGAAACACATTGTCAGTGTATATTTCACATTGGGGCTAAAGATGTGATACAATTTATTCAAATCCTTTTTGTCTTTATTGAACACCATCATTAAACACTCAGTGTTGGTGGAAAAAGAAGTGAACACTTTGATTTAATAAGCGGGTGAAGCTGAGGTCTTCCTGGCTGGCGTGGATTGGACCTTCAGTTGAAACCTGTAAATGTTGCTCTTAATGTCATAAAACAACATCTTTATTGGGTTATAAAATTATAAAACCTCCTCACGGCGACATCTTCTCTATGTTTGGATGGAAGATGAAGCAGCTAATCAGCGTTAGACAGCTACTTTATTGTTCTGCTTTAAAATGGACCAACATTTAAGTAGTTTGATCCATTGTTTTATACAGCAGCTTTGCAGAAAGTGTAGAATATAATCCTCTAAGAGGCATCAGTTTAAAGGTGTGATCAAACTTTAAAGACTCAACGATATGATCAAAGTTTAAATACACTCATTGGGAGTTTCTGAAACACTTATTCTTTTATATTAGGCCTCTAAGTCGTGAGGAAAAGGGTTGATTATTCTCTAATCTTGTTTTGTCTCCAAATAAAGTTACATAAAAATGCATACCGAGATCCTTTTTATTTTATATTCAGTGAAAATATTGGTAAAAAAAAAAAAAGTGTGTAAAAAGTCATTTAAATGCTTTGATATGGGCTCTGTAGAAGACATCAGTGTTTGAGACTCAGCACGGTGGAGTTTACAAATAGGTTCAGATAAGAGCCAGAGTGACTGCATGAACTCACGGTGGAAAACCCCCAAGAAAATAATTCAATAGAATCGAATATGACCTAAAACAGAACACCACCAAAGCCATGCTTATCTTTTTGAGTATTAAAGGGATATTTTTAGCCTCACCAGAAAGCATTGATTTGAAAAAAGAAAGTCTAGGGGAATCTAATCAGAGGCGATTTCCATAGAAACCAACTCTCAGATTTGCTGATCTTCTCTTATGGAATAAATCTTGAATTGCTTTGAGCTCAGCCAGTAAGTGGGAGTATTTTCTCTTTTGTCTCAATTTGCCAAGAAACTTTAGCACCTGCTGGATAATAGGTCTTTTTGAAGAATCTGAAGACTACTGGCTGAACTGAAGGTGGTTTTTCAACACGAGACCGGCCCTGCTGGCCGACGCCTCCTCCTCACCTCTCTGGACGTCTCCATGCGTCTCTCTCTGCTGCTCCCTCTCTCTCCTCTTCACCAGCATCTGGACAGCACACAGAACCGTGTTGATGTTCACCTCCAGCTCAGAGCTGAACTCAGCGCAGAAGGAAGGCAGCTGGTCTGGAGCTGGAACAAAGAGATGGACTGTTAGATGACCTTAGGGTACATCGGTGATCATGTGACTGCTCAGAGCACCGACCTGTGTGCTGCTGCTGTCCCAGAGAGAGCAGCTGGGTCTTCCAGGTGATGAAGTGGGTGATGTCGGCCTCCACCTCTCCCCTGACGTACTGCAGGCTCTGGGTTATAGCCGGCTGGCTGTCTGCACCGCCGACACTCACGCTGGGGGAGAAGAGCTGCTCCACGCTGGGCATCTGAGCGACGACGGCTCCCAGCTGGTCGAAGGCCGAGCAGCACGCGGTGAAGTGGCTCCTGTGGAGAACAACAGTGATGTTTGTGACTGTTTCTATCTACAGATTTCATTTAAACTGCAGGGACTGTGTTTTACCAGGAGTGGAGAACCCTCTCGGATGCCTGCTGGGCCACTCGGTCCAGCTCCGCCTTCAGGCTCTGGGTCTGCTTCAGCATCGCAGTGATGTTCTGGTGCAGCCGGCACCAGGCGGGGTCCCCCCTCCTCATCAAGCAGCCGGGGGGCTGGCGCTGGGCTGCCAGGGGCGACGGGCACCTGAGGGTGTGCTGCCTGCAGCCGCTTGCCTCTTCCTCCTTCTCCTGGGGGTCGTCGGGGCAACACTGCAGCAGCCAGGCCAGCTGCTGCAGGAGGGTGGAGCACTGGGCAGCCAGCGCCTGGCCTCTGCTCACCCAGTCCTGGAGGGACGCCTGGGGGGGGAGGGTGCAGCGGGGGTCCTCACCGTGGGTTTGGAGGTGGCTCTTCATGTTATGGACGCAGTGAGTCAGCCTCCTGGAGAAAAACATGATGTTACAGCAATACAACACAGACTGTGGACATCACAACAGAATTTAATACTCATCCAATAAACTAAAGACTTAAAACAATAAAACATGTATTAAACACACTCCCAGACTCTGGAAGAACTCCTGGATCAGAGGTGAGATATTATAATACCTGACAAACTACGTGTTCCATGATAGAAATGGATGATAAGGGGACGAAGGAAATCCTGTTTAAATCACGGACACTTACAGACAGAATATCATATGTAATAAAACAGAAAATATCAGAGTTTACACCTGCAGCCCACCATATATAACATAGCAGCACTGATAACTCTTTCTACAAGTGCTTGAGCTGAGGTTGATCTGTCGCTGTATTTACCTTCAGTTTAATCCTGACACATTCATAAGAATTATACATAAACAAGCAGCACAGCGACTCCTCGTTTTGGTAAAAATCATTTAATCTCTGTTTTTATTCATTTGATTCATCTTCATAAATAGAGAACAGAAACTCTTTTCTCTCTTCAGCCTGTGATGTCATCGTGTCGTCCCACCTCGCTCTCCTTCAGCTGAACTACATTAAAGTTGTTTGTTTGTGTGTCGTCGTCGGACCAACCTGAGATGGACCCACTGCTCCGTGAGCTCAGCCAGCCGGCGTCTCTGTCGAAGGAGCAGCTTGAACAGGTGAGAGGAGAAACCTCTGCAGCGCTCGATGTTCCCCAGACCCACCTCCTACACACACACACGCACGCACGCACACATACACAACACAGTGAACATCTGGTACTGAGACTTCCACGTCTTCATATTTGAATGTAGTGAGTGTTATTATATGAATGTGTGTGTGTGTGTGTGTGTGTGTGTGTGTGTGTGTGTGTGTGTGTGTGTGTGACCTTGGTGGCGTGCTGCAGGGCGGTCAGCAGCGCCGTCCTCCGAGCCCACGATCGGTAGAAATACTTCTGACATCCGTCCCATGCTGTCAACACCTCCGTAAACAACCTGCAACATCAACGGGGCAGAAAACAACATTTCAGTGTAAAAATCTAAGAAAAAAGAAGCGAGCATGTGTGACAGTCTCAGTGAAATAAACATTAAAGTAAATTAGTAGTTCTGACTGAAATAACCTGCTGTGTTGTGATTTGGCGATATATGAATGAAATATGAATGTTTATCTCTTTGGATGGTTTGACCCTATAAAAGACGCATCAGGCGGTAGGTGATGAGAATAGAGCTGATGGGAGTATTTACGTGCTCTCGGCAGCCTCCTGGTTCCTGACAGCAGACAGAGCGGTGGTCATATCCAGGGGCTGCATGCAGAGCGTCTTCTCTGGGTCCACGGTCCTGTTCCACGTCAGTCCTTTACGGTACGACAGACCTTCAGGAAACAAAGATATGAGCAGGATGTTTATTTATGATATCACAGATCACTATGTGAATGTGAACGGGAGGAGTTTACTCACCGATCTCAGAGAGCATCTTGAAGAGGTCGGACAGAGCTCTCTGCTTCTGCTGCAGGATGTGCTTCACCTCAGCCTTCTGCTTCTCCTTCTCTGCTGACGTGTCGAAGGTCAAACTCTGAAGGTCCCGCAGGTTACTGATGACCTCGCCTGAAAAGAGGAGAAGAGACCACAGGGGGATTGTGGGTAATTTAACAAAAAGCTTCAACAAAAAGCTCTGTGATATGACAGAAAAGATTTTTAGTTTGGCCAATATCCCATCTGCTGATATAGAGGGGACAGAGTTTATGAAATATACTGCAACCAGCCACCGGGGGGTGATAAAGAGGTTTTGGCTTCACTTTTGGGGAACTGTCATGTGACACGATACCCGTTTTCACAATAAAAGCATCCTTTTAATGTGAAGCAGCGACAGCAGGACATGTTTAGTTCACTTCTATGTCTGCAATTTAAAACTTTTAATAACAAATAAATATTTACCACCAGCTGCTGACTGAAATCTTTGACTCCCAACATCTCATCACTTCACTAAAACGAGTGTAACTCGAACTGATAGTGATCAAGAGATGAAAGTTGTACCAGTAACTCATCAGGGTTTTATCCTCCTGCTGCTCATCACGCTGCTGTAGTCTCAGAACTTATTGATCTCCCCTCGTACTCCAGCTTTAGCATCACTGCACTGCCTCTGTTTTAGAGGATTGATTTTAAAATGATTTTGCTGGTTCAGCACCTTCTGACATTTCTGATTGTTTATCAGATGATGTTCTCTAAAATGAAAAGCAGCCTTTTGTTTTTATGCACCTGCAGTTTGGAACACACTCCCACTGCAAATAACACCAGCAACTTCTGTTGAGTTTTAAGAAACAGCTCAAGAATGACTTCTACTACTTTGATTTTTATTAAATTCTTCTTTTTAGTTTTATAAAAATATAATGCTTCTAATCCCAGTTTGTTTAAGTTGCTAACTTGTCTTATTAACTGCATTATGCTATTTTTTCATGTCCTTACTTTTACCTTTTACTGTAAAGAACTTTGCGCTGCATTCCATGTATGGAAGGCTCTGTACAAATACATTATTATTATTATTACTATCATCACTGCCCCACACAGTCTGGCAGTAATTTAGTTAAATCGGAGATTCCTTCACATCCTTTAGCCAGCAGTGTGCTGAGTAAACATCATATCATCTCCACTGGGATATTTCTTGTCTTCCTCACCAGTGAAGCAGTCCAGGTCTTCAGCCAGCTCCGGCACCGGGTTCTTCTTCAGCAGCTGGACGCACATCTTCTTCATCTTTCTGGTGAGAACAGGAAGACGGCCCTGAAGAGAAGAAGCTTCAACTCCTTCTTCTGGGTCCTCGTTCTGAAAATACAAAAGACAGCTCTGTTAGAAGATCTGATAATAAACTGTGATACTGATGTTGTGAAACAGACGGTCTCTTCACGAACCTGCAGGTCTCTGCCCCGTCCCGGCAGGCTGCTCTTCAGAACCCGGTGAAGACGGTGGACGGGTGTCTCCTGTGGGTTGGCGTCCACACTGTCCCACGTTGCACTGCTTCCCTGTTCCACCAGAGCCGGAGCGCTTGGGCCCCTCAGAGCCTCCTCTAACTTCTTCACAAACTTAAACAGGGTGCTGAAATAAAAAGAGTCGGTAGAGTCGTTCATTCAGAGTCCGACAGGGTAAATGATGATTCTGGTTCCGATCACGTACCGGTGAGTCTTCTCCACCGACTGCTTGATGGACCAGAAACTCACATCGTTCCACTTGGAGATCTTCACAAAGTCCTGAGGACCAGAATCACAACATGTGATATAATGAATCAGTCATGTATGAACACAGGTGCGTGAATGTAACGAGAACTCAGATATTAACCTTCAGCTCCTTCTCGATAGGCTGTCTGAGCTGAGAGATTCTGGTCTGGATGCAGTCCGAGAACTGACTGTAGTATCGGTGCAGGTTCCACAGGAGACTGGACAGAGACTCTGAGGTAATGAGGACAGAGGACATTCATTACATTACATTTCATTTATCTGATGCTTTTATCCAAAGCGACTTACAATAAGTGCATTTCAACCACGAGGGTACAAAACCCAGAACAACAAGAATCAAGAAAATACAATTTCTTCAAGAAAGCCAAACTACAAAGTTCTATCAGTAAGTTCCATTTTAAGCTACTAAAGTTCTACTGTTCAAGGTAAAGTCGGAAGAGGTGTGTTTTTAGTTTGCGGCGGAAGATGTACAGAGTTTCTGCTGTCCTGATGTCATTGGGGAGCTCATTCTACCATTTAGGAGCCAGGACAGCAAACAGTTGTGATTTTGTAGAGTGAGTCAGTGAGGAGCAACAAGCTGATTGGTAGATTCAAATAATTCAGCTTCAACCTCATTAACTGGCAGGACAGTGATGGAGTCCGTTAGCATCACTGAAGAACTTATAATAAGTCTATCTGAATAAAACACGTAATCTCAATGTATTTATATTGTGGTGCAATTCACTCTCAAAATATAAAAGTTTTTGTTGGTGTGATCTCCATTTCCATGGCAACACATGAGGTATGACTAACAACAGGAAAACAATCAATAGACTCTTAATGTAACGTATGCAATGTTTACTACTCCAGGAAGTAGTCTGACCCTTAGCAACCACCTAGCAACAGAGATGATTTCTAGTCTCAAACTGAATAAATACAGAACATAGAAACACTAAACTGCTCAGCTAGCGCAGTCTGGTTGGAACAAAGATATCTGATGAACAAAGATATCTGATGAACAAAGATATCCATGGACTCGTGTTTTTATGATTTTAGCACCGTGTCACGTGTTCAAACCAAAAAGGATAATCATTTCCAACGTGTTTTTAATCTAACGAAATATTCTGCTTCAATCCAAATTCATTGAAGTTTATGTTGCCATGGAGACGGCGGAGTGATATTTCTAGTGATGAGCAGGGTGTGATGTCATGATGATTTGTTCCAGATGTTGAGTTGACCAATCAGATCTCTGGATAAATTCTTATGGACTAACAGCCACTGCAGCTACAACTACATTTACTTTAAATTTTTGTGAACTGCAGCTGTACTGTAGGTCAAAGGTCAAATGTACTTCAGTGACAAGATGGTCGTTTCCATCAGTATATTGAGTTGAATGTAAATTCAGTCAGTGATGTTTGAGTTTGTTCCTCCATCTGAGTGTAGTCATGTGATAAAAACACTGTTTCCTGAACAGGAGGACCGCGTGTGTCCACCGGGTCCTCTGCTACCAGAGGTGCTGACCTTGTCCAGGCTGGGCGGGGACAAGGAGGACGTGGCAGTGGAAGCCGAGCAGCATGGCCAGGCGGGTATGGAACTCTCCCAGGGTGGAGCCCTCCATGAAGGCCTGCAGGGTGGAGGACACGGAGGACATGGAGAGACGCTCCACCTCCTCACCTGGAGAAGAAGACGACGTTTAGAAATAGACAACAGCGTGCTTTAGGCTCAGCTTCTTTTCACTTTTTCAAAGATACACTTTAAATTTGAGTTAATTTTATCTTATTTTGTATTATGAACTATGTTTTCTTAAGCCTCTGTGCCATCAGCTGGTCGTTCTGTCTGTACCTGTGTTCACCTCCTCCTTCTGCTCCTCCAGGTATTTCCCCACCAGCTGGTAGATGGAGAACCAGTGTTTGGTGGATCTCTTGGTGCACTGGTCCGCGGCGCTGTCCAGACTGCTGGACCAACAGCTGAAACACAGACAGGACATATTCACATTTCAACAGCTTATACAGTACATCCTGAGCTCAGTGTAGTTCAGGACTAGTTAGTGGTTAGTTAGTACTACTGGTTGAACCGACTCCCTCTTTGTCTTACTTGAGCTCTAGTTTGCGCCACTGGACGATGAGCTGCGTGACTGGTTCCAGTTCTTTCCGCAGAGACACCGAGCGGCTGGCGTTGTTCTCCCAGTCCTGAAGAGGGCAGCAGAGAGCACAGACGACAACAGATCGAGATCATCTCTAGCATCTGAGGAGTATCTGATGTGTGATATTAATAATGTCTTTGATTCATTTATAGTTAAATCTATTGACACTACATGTATCTCAGATCTCACCTGAGCTTTGTTGAGCAGGATCTCCAGACCGTTGAGGAACTTTGCGAGTGGACTGGATAGACTGAAAGCCTTGATCCTCTCCATCACCACAGTCAGCTGGAAAGACACCGATGTGATATAAGACTGACCAATATTACAACCATAGTTTCTACTCACAGCTACTTTGTATGGAGTATTAGCTGGTCGTAATGGGTGATGTGTATGAAGGTATTTTTGTGTTTTTATTATGCAGCGTATGTACAGTGGGTACGGAAAGTATTCAGACCCCTTTAAATTTTTCACTCTTTGTTTCATTGCAGCCATTTGCTAAAATCAAAAAAGTTCATTTTATTTCTCATTAATGTACACTCAGCACCCCATCTTGACAGAAAAAAACAGAAATGTAGAAATTTGTGCAAATTTATTAAAAAAGAAAAACTGAACTATCACATGGTCATAAGTATTCAGACCCTTTGCTCAGTATTGAGTAGAAGCACCCTTTTGAGCTAGTACAGCCATGAGTCTTCTTGGGAATGATGCAACAAGCTTTTCACACCTGGATTTGGGGATCCTCTGCCATTCTTCCTTGCAGATCCTCTCCAGTTCCGTCAGGTTGGATGGTGAACGTTGGTGGACAGCCATTTTCAGGTCTCTCCAGAGATGCTCAATTGGGTTTAGGTCAGAGCTCTGGCTGGGCCAGTCAAGAATGGTCACAGAGTTGTTCCGAAGCCACTCCTTTGTTATTTTAGCTGTGTGCTCAGGGTCATTGTCTTGTTGGAAGGTGAACCTTCGGCCCAGTCTGAGGTCCAGAGCACTCTGGAAGAGGTTTTCTTCCAGGATATCTCTGTACTTGGCCGCATTCATCTTTCCTTCAATTGCAACCAGTCGTCCTGTCCCTGCAGCTGAAAAACACCCCCATAGCATGATGCTGCCACCACCATGTTTCACTGTTGGGACTGTATTGGGCAGGTGATGAGCAGTGCCTGGTTTTCTCCACACATACCGCTTAGAATTAACGCCAAAAAGTTCAATCTTGGTCTCATCAGACCAGAGAATCTTATTTCTCATAGTCTGGGAGTCCTTCATGTGTTTTTTGGCAAACTCTATGCGGGCTTTCATATGTCTTGCACTGAGGAGAGGCTTCCGTCGGTCGGGACACTCTGCCATAAAGCCCCGACTGGTGGAGGGCTGCAGTGATAGTTGACTTTGTGGAACTTTCTCCCATCTCCCTACTGCATCTCTGGAGCTCAGCCACAGTGATCTTTGGGTTCTTCTTTACCTCTCTCACCAAGGCTCTTCTCCCACGATTGCTCAGTTTGGCTGGACGGCCAGGTCTAGGAAGAGTTCTGGTCGTCCCAAACTTCTTCCATTTAAGGATTATGGAGGCCACTGTGCTCTTAGGAACCTTGAGTGCTGCAGAAATTATTTTGTAACCTTGGCCAGATCTGTGCCTTGCCACAATTCTGTCTCTGAGCTCCTTGGACAGTTCCTTCAACCTCATGATTCTCATTTGCTCTGACATGCACTGTGAGCTGTAAGGTCTTATATAGACAGGTGTGTGCCTTTCCTAATCAAGTCCAATCAGTTTAATTAAACACAGCTGGACTCCAATGAAGGAGTAGAACCATCTCAAGGAGGATCAGAAGAAATGGACAGCATGTGAGTTAAATATGAGTGTCACAGCAAAGGGTCTGAATACTTATGACCATGTGATATTTCAGTTTTTCTTTTTTAATAAATTTGCACAAATTTCTACATTTCTGTCAACATGGGGTGCTGAGTGTACATTAATGAGAAATAAAATGAACTTTTTTGATTTTAGCAAATGGCTGCAATGAAACAAAGAGTGAAAAATTTAAAGGGGTCTGAATACTTTCCGTACCCACTGTACGTTTTGATAGCAAATTTATCACACTGCAATCAAAAATCTAGAAAATGTAACTAGACTTTTTGGCTGCAAATAAAAAAAAACTTCATTTGTGAATTAAAAACCTTCGTTTGTGAATTTAAAACCTTCATATGTGAATAAATAACTGTCGTTTGTGAACTAAAAACCTTCATTTTGTGAATTAAAAACCTGTTTGTGAATAAAAAAACCTCCATTTTGTGAATTAAAAACCTGTTTGTGAACTAAAACCTTCATTTTGTGAATTAAAAACCTATTTTTGAATAAAAAAAAAACCTTCGTTTGAGATTTATAGAGGTCTGCTTCGGTTGAAATACTTTAAAATGTGACAGCACGACTAACTTTGGTTTTATTTCATGTTGTCAATGCTGTCAGAGTTTGAACTTTGAAACCAAAATGTCTAGTTTTATAAGAGAAATTCTGAATTCTGTGACCAAAACTCACGAATCTGTTTGCAATGCAAATAATTTTATCAGTTCAATTTTTTTTTCTTATAAACTTAATTTTTGATCACAGTGAAATACATCTGCTCTCATAAACTGTTTTCTTTTTGCATAATTAAGACACAAAAATACCTTCGTAGGAACGGACAAATGTTCAGTGACAGTGAATAGAAGTGATTCACTTCTATCATGATACAGTTCAGACATCCGGTCCTTCTGCTGTATGTGTTTCAGTATCTTTTCTCCCCTGATGGAAACCTCCTCCATCACTGACCTGTAAGAGAGCCGGGTGCTCGGGCCAGTCCTCCAGCCTCTGCTTCACCGCCACGCTCAGCTGCTCCAGAACTGGCAGACAGAGGCGGGCCTCGCTCATGTTGGGCTGCTGGTAGAAGTCATATGGTCCCTCTGAAGAGACCACCAGACCATCAGCACCTCCGGATCCCTGCACGGTGTTCTGGAGGAGAGCGGAGAGCAGCAGCTCGCTGCCGGTCAGCCGCTGGTCCACCTCGGAGTCTGAAGAGGTTTACAGGAGAACGCTCTTATCAAACTACTCCAGAACAATCTGCTTAACATGTGAGTGACAGTTGTCACTAACCAATCAGATGGTAGAAGCGTGACATCACAGGGGAGGCGATCTGATAGGAGAAGACCATGGCTGTGATGTGTTCTCTGCTGTGATTGGCTGGCGCTGTGCTCCGGTACCACAATGAGTGGGCGTGTCCCAGACAGAGTCGCTGATGCACCTGGACCACCGTGTCCATGGCAGCCGGAGTCAGGGAGTCCATCTCCGTGTCCTCCTGGACTCTGTCCTCGTCCCCCCCGCAGCCCTGCATCCGCTGGACCTTCAAGACTCGGCAGGGACACGATGTCCTCAAAGTCCTGGACGGAGGGAGGACAGACAGTGAGCTGGATGTCTACCAGGCTTCCCAACAGGAGAATCTACCGGTGACCTCTGACCTTTTAGCATCAGTTTAACATGAGAACACAAGATATATTTTCAGATGTCTATGAAATGTGCAGAACACATTCATGTTTTTTTCTCTCGGGGAGAAGACTGTGGACGCACCGTCTGTCTCTGTACATGAGCAGGAATGAGCAAGAAGGTTTATGCACTAAAAGTAAAGTGAGGGATGCTTTTAGAAATGATACAATATATAAAAAAATTAATATTTTTAAACAGAAATGAACATTATACAATGTGCAGTAAAATGAAAAAAAAAAAATCAGTTTCGTGTGAAAACTTTTACTTTAAAACACTGATCTGCTGCAGGACTGCAGTTTTAAGTCCAATCTAGGATTACAGTATAAAAACCATCTAAAAAAAATATGTATATTTAATATTTATTTAGTTATAAACAGGACACAGATTTTGATCTGAAGAGGGATTCTAGCAAAAAAAAAAAAATTGTTGTGTTTCCTCCTTTAACAAACTGGATATCCGTCCTCGAGGAAAAAAAAGATGTTCAAAGTGATCCAGCGCTGGTTTTAATTAGTTTTTCGTGGTTAGAGATGTTGATATTATCGGTTTCGTTTCCTCTCCGGCGTGTGTGTGTGTGTGTGTGTGTGTGTGTGTGTGTGTGTGTGTGTGTGGCCGTTGCTTAGTCTGACAGGCAGTCGAGGAGGAGAGGAGTCACGAATAACGTGCATGGCAGCGTCTCACTTCATTGCATTGTTTCTTTCAAGCCCGAGTGCGCGATATGATAACCATTGATTTCAATAACAAGGTGTACCACTGCAACCCTCGTCCAATCAGAGGCCTTGCTGTTGGTATTGTGTAATGAGTAAGAATCTAAACATCTAACCAGCGGCTCAAACTTGTGCACAGCAAACGTATGTGCAGCAGGGCAGAGTGGAAAAGGACTGTCCAACCCCAACACAAGTATTTTCTGCTAACTCTGGTGGCATTCAATTTACAGAAAACTCCCTTCATCAAAATAAAACAGGTTATATTTCAAACATACTTCAGGTGGCTTTAAATTGTGACGCTCGAGAACAATCTACTGAAGCTTGAGAGATCCTGGTTCTCATGAGGACACACAGCGGTACCTGGTTGAAGTGAGGGAACTGCTGTCTGAAGTCTCTCTCCTCCTCCTCCTCTTCCGTCAGTCCGGATCCGTGCAGGCGGCTGCGGTTGCGGTACAGACTGGCCTCCGTCTCCTCCCTCTCCCTCTTCCGTCTCTCCTGGTCGTCCCACTCGTTCACCAGACCCTGAGCAGCAGCACACAAACAGAGACAGCGTGTCTTTAGGTTTTAGCGCTTAAAAGATTATATTTAAAAGACAGACGTGTCCCGATCGGAGCACCGACCTGACAGATGTGTCTGAAGAGACGGCGTGCCTCGGGGCTGAACTCCCCTGTGGACAGAGTGTGACACTGCAAATACAGCAGAGCGTTCAGGAGCAGCGTGGAGCTGCGGGGGACGACGTGTCCGGGGTCTGGCTGTGGCAGCAGCTTTGCCAGCTCCTGCAGAACCTCCATACATGTCCTGGAGCACAGGAAGTCGGCCCGGGACAGGTAGGACGGCAGGCTGGGGGACAGGGAGGGGAAGGCCAGCAGGCAGGACACCAGCGGCAGCAGGCCGGGGACGGGAGACAGAGACGAGGACACCTGGGACGCCACCAGTGCCATGCCGTAGCGGAGCTGGAGGATGCCCGTCCTCACCGGCCCGACCACGTCCGGGTACAGAGGATAGTCCTCCTGCAGCCTCTGGCAGAAACGCTGCTGGGAGCTCTGCCACACGGCCTCCTCTCTCAGGAGGGCCTGGAGGGAGGACCTGGACCTGGAGGAGGAGGAGGAGGAAGAGGAAGAGCCCTGCAGGGCCTTCAGCAGGTGAGCCAGCAGGTCCTCCACGGCCGACGTCTGTCCGATGCTGCAGAGGTAGTGCTGCAGCTCCTGGAACAGTCGGCCGTACTGCTGCTCCGGAGGGCGACACGCCTGCTTCCTGGAGAGCTCGGCGATCTGCTCCTTCACCTGCTGCATGCGGATCCACAGGTACCTGAGAGACCGGGTCAGAACCAGAACACAGTCACACACTTTTAGAAGATAATATTGTCAGAGCGTCTCTCTTTCCTGTTAGAGACACATTTGACAGATTTCTTAAGCTATTGTTGTTTTCAATATTTGATGGTGAGGAAAACCTGATTGGATGAAAGTTGTTTTTGAACCTGAACACACCGCATACAAGCGCTAAAATTTGGTTTATTTAAAAGTAGTGACCAATATACACACACAGCAAATCAGTGTTTTAACTCAGTTTTTGGAAGGTTTCTTGCAAAATGTATAAATTTCTGATGCTGGTGATTGATAAAAGAAACATGAAATCAAATTCAAATCTTTCAACTGTCTCATCACTGCTCCCAAAACAGAAATCAGACCATTAAATAAACCAAACTCTAAATTTAAATGACTTGAATGACAAACATCCGAGACTAAATAAAGATGAATGAAATAAAAAGACTGTCGGTCGTCTCTGAGTTGGACGCTGCCGAATATTTTCAGTATAAACATGAAGCTGTAAGCGTTGAGCCTCTGACCTGATCCGAGGATGCTGGAAGCCGTCGGTGGTGCTGCTCTCCTCCAGCTCCGCTCCGGTCATCAGCTGAGACGACAGGCTCCGCCCCCTCCACTCCTCCTGCAGCACAGCCAGCTGGAACACACATAAGGACGGTGTTGGAGCCTTTTTTCATTTCCCACATAACATCCCATAAAATCCTGTTTGTGAGCTATGACACGCTTCCTGCACTGTAAATAATTCCAAGTTCATCCAATTTAAAAATATGAAATAATCAGATTGAATAACCAAAGATATTTTAGTGGCTGTGAAATTGATTTAAAATGAATCAGGACATAATTAAATATATGTTAAAACCGCACACCAAGTTTCCGTGTATTCTAAAGTGGTCTGAAAACTAACAAAACAGACATTTGAAGTTGAAGCAACATTTATATTTACATGAATTCAATGAGAAAACATCAGTAGATGCTACTCAACTCCAGCCTGATATTTTACAGTTTGCATATCTTTTTCTAACATATATTCATTCCCAGGATATGTTTTCATGAGAGACGGTGACGGCTGACCTCCTGCTGAGCGTAGTTGAGTTTGTAGGCCCTCTTCACAGCCGGGTCAAAGATGGTCTGAGGTGTCCACACTTTGATCTGCAGCAGGCCCATGTTGACCCAGAACACTCCGGCGCTGGTGGCCGGGTTGGAGTCCTGGACTTTGCTCTGGACGTACTGCTGCAGGCAGGTGATGCAGGCGTCCACCAGGCCAGCGGGGAGCAGGGTGGGCGGAAGGAAGTCCCTGAAGACCGTGTGGATCTCCTGGGCAGCGATGAGCGGGTCGGCGTCCTCCACCAGGCTCTCGCAGCTCTCCATGTAGCCCTCCTGCAGGCTGGGAGGCAGCAGGTCGGCCATGCTCTGCAGCTGGCGGCGCAGGACGGCACCCTGCAGCCTGAAGTCTGTCCCCCTGAGGAGACACGGAGGGGTTAGAAAAGACAAAAGAAACAGTTGTGGAGAAGTTTATTTAATGTTTGAATGTACCTGAACTCAGCCAGAGCAGGAAGGGACATGTTGTTCCACAGCACAGCAGAAACGTCCTGCAGCTGCTGCATCCTCTCCTTCCACTCCCCAAGGGACACGTGGGACAGAGACAGCAGGGCCACAGCTGACGGCTTGCACCGACCCCCTGTCTCACTGCTGCTGAGCACTCCCAGCGTGCAATGGGACCAAACCGCTTTACTCAACAAAGCCGGACCCTGAAAAACACATTATTATATTTATATAATAAGAAGTAGACCAGAAGGTTGTGTATCGATCAGTGGATTCAGATTTATTAATAAGTACCATGTTATCAGCTTTGTGGTGGAGCTTTGGACCAGGCTGGGTCTCGGGACTCAGAGGGTCCCATCTGAGCCAACGGTCGGGGTCAGAGGTCACACTGCAGGTCCATAGGGCAGCCAGCGCCTCGGACAGCAGCTCACACCACACCAGAGGCAGCTCCTCGGCCGGCTGGAAGGAGGAGAACCCAAAACAACTCTTCACGTTTGGAGTTTGGAATAATTGGTTCTAGTTTTTTTGCATTTTTTCAGGCACTTTTACTTTTGTGCTGCAATTACATGTTCAGTCTCTTACACTCTTTCTGTTAAGTGCATTATATGTGAGATTCTGGTCACTTCTCTATTTTCTACATCTGCAGGACGGCACCCAAGTCTGATTGTTTGTTTTGATAGTTTCTAGACATACAGTGTATATTTTCTTGTTTTTTATTTTACTTCACGGTGCTTTGAGACATTTTATAACATTTAAAAATACTGTTCTTTGAATAATAATCAGAGGTACTTCAGTTGTGTGTGAACAGAGATGAACAGTGATGCAAATGGAGCAGGCGGAGCCAGTAACTGTTGTGAGTAGGTACATATGTTGCTTCCATACTGTGTAAACGGTCAACAGAGACCCTCGAAATGCTTCAGAAAGTCTACGGCGATGAAGCGATGAGCCGGGCGAGGTGTTCTGAGTGACATCACGTTTAAAGAGGGGCAGAGCTCACTGTCCAAGACCGAAGAAGACGCGTCAGGTCGGGAGACACCAGCTGGGTTTTCTTTGTGTCACCGTGAATTCGTCCCCCAGAGTCAGACTGTCAACACTGAGTTCTACCGGGACCTTCTGAGGGGAAACATTCACTGTGAACCACCTGAAATGTGGCACCGTGGAAAACAAGGTTCTTCAAATACTCACCGGGTTCGACTCCCAATGATTTCTTTCCGTTTCCAAAAACTTGCTCAAGTTTCAGGTCCATAATAAAATCACAGCAGTAGTTACAAACACGCATGTCGTTCAGCTAATGTTAATCAACTGACGTAACTTGAAACACTTCTTAATGAAATGTATTGCTTTGCTGCTCCGTGTGCATCACTGTGTGGCCCCCTGTTACTGCACAACAGGTCTCAGGTTTATTTATTTAAGTTCCTGTTGCATCATTAAAGATTGAGGATGTTAATTAAAAAAATTAAACTGCTGAACTTCAGTAAAAACAGTTCTCAGTGTTTGTGGCATCATCACACTGGTGTAATAGAAACATCTGCACATGAGTGGCAACCAAACCAGCTGTGGTGTCATTAAAATCCTCCTACTGATTTAAGTACAGAGGAACTTCACTGACCTTCTCACTGCTGAGCAGGAACCACAGCGGCTGCAGCTGGCTGACGTTCATCGGTGTGGACTGGAGGCAGAAACGAAGATGTCTGGAGAGTTCCCGCCGTAAACAGTCCTCAGCCTCCTGATCGCTGCAGATCAATGAGAGGAAGTCAATACACAGCTCCTCAACAACATCAACATTACATGTTTCTGTTTCATCTGAGGAGAAAAGAGGAATCTACCCAGGAGACAGAGCCAGGTGCATCAGGTCGGTGCTGAGTCGCAGCTGGTTCAGGACAGCCAGCTCCTCCATGAGGGGCCACAGCCGGGCCCTGTGGCTCAGCTGCTGCAGCTCCTCCCTGGGCAGGACAACGTTGTCTGCTGGCTCCTCCCCCTCAGGCATGGAGCGCACCTCCAGGAGCCCTCTGGAGGTCATGTGACACTGCTGCTGCTCCACACTGGACACCAGCCTCTCCAGCACTCCTGAGGGGAACGAACACAGAAGTGTGTTGTGATGAAGGACTAATACGTGGTCCTTTAAAAAAATCACATTGGAGACGGCACACGAGCTCACCAGACTTATGAGGATCCAGCTGGTTGTTCGCCAGCAGAACGAGTCCCCAGGCTTCCAGTAGACTCTCCTTGACGTCCAGTCCGAGTCCGGCAGCCTGAAGTCGGACCAGCTGCGGCCTCGTGGTGAAGTCCAGCTTCACATCGCTCACGTCCAGAGCTTTACTCAGAAGCCGGAGTCGAGACGCACACTCAGCCACCGAGTCCAGCTGATGGAGAGGACAGAGATAGTTTAACCTCAGGCACACTGGGACTGATGGTTTTATTTATTTTGGTTGGCCAGGCGACCAGTCGGAAAAAAAGATCAGAGTAGAATCTAGAATTACGGCATGACGGTTGTCTGCGTTGCATGTTTGTCCCACATTTGTAGAGATTTCCTCAAGGCCAAAGTGATGGTGACAGAGACCTTTGACCTCCAAAAGGGAATGTTTTTGCCAAATTTAGAAAAATTACCTCAAAGTGTTTTTGAGATTTTGCATTCGCAAGAACTAACAGATGAGGGACATGAGGTCACTGTGACCTTGAACTTTGACCTTTGACCACCAAACTCAAATCAGTTCATCCTTGAGGCCGAGTGAATGAATGTGACACATTTGAAGAAATTCCATCCAGGCGTTACAGAGATATCCTGTTCACATGAATGTGTAGAATTGAGGTCACAGTGGCCTTGACCTTTGCCCCCTAAAATTAAATCAGTTCATCGTTGGTATCAAATGAATGTTTTTGCAAAGTTTTAAGAAATTCCCTGGAGGAGTTCTTGAGATATTGAGTTCACAAGAGCGAGACAGACGGCTGTGGCCGGAGTCCTAATGAAAGCAGCATGCTGATGAAGAGTCAACGTTTGTAAAGACGTAGTAACGAAATGGACAAAGTGTCTCCGTACCTTAAAGGGAAGGGCTTTCCCAAGTGTCTTCTGGATCCCTTTCAGAGCCGTTGCCGTGGACACCGGCGTGGACAGAACCGTCTGGATGGCAGCGGAGACCGACTGCAGCTCCTGGTGACCTCTGCAGAGCAGCAAAGTCAGAGTCCGGCATTCACAGATACCAGCGACAATATCATAACAAGATGCTGTATCAACAAAATAAAAGGTATTTAAAGAGTTTACTGGAAGGTGGCGTCGGCGTCTCCCAGCAGCAGCTGAGGCAGCCTGAGGACGAGGTGTTTCTGAACCCACTGCCAGTGCAGAGACAGAACAGAGACGCCCTGAGAGTCGGCCGGCAGCGTGCTGCACACGTCCCAGAAACGGTCCAGCCACTGCAGCAGCTGCAGGATCTGAAGACGCGAGACAGGACAGAGAGGAGGACACCATCAGTCCAAAGTTATCATCCTGGTGGTCCATGTGGAGTCCTCTGAAGGACGCTTCTTACTTTATGACTTCAGAGTAATGAGAAGGTTCATGAGGGGGTTCTGTATCATCTCGGTTCACCTCATTTATTTTATTGTTAATTACTCTGTTCAAGATACAGCAGGTAATAATTAATATCATTACCATATATATTAATATGAATACTGCAGCAGCAGCAGAGCATCGGTAAACTCGCAAAGATAAAGCTTTTATTAGTGTCAGCAATATTACTGACGTTGCCATTTCAGCAGCAGTCGTGGTAACAGTGAAAAAGCATTAAAGGATCCATTTCTTACTATAAAACAACAATAAACTGTCCAGCCAATAAAAAACAACAATCATACCGGCAGTGTGTGAACAGCCAATCAGCTTCATTTCAAGGTTAAACTTCATGTAATGCAGAGACGTTAACTGGGCTGCAGTGAACATTTTCTCGGTGGTACCGAAGGGTCAAACTTGGCATAAGAATCAGCAAAACTCTTCAGTATTAAAGTGCACAAATGTGGCATACTATTGCAGAATAACACCGGAAGGATAAACTGACTGAGTATTACTTCCTGTTTTCACCTCCCAAACACCTCACTAATATACAGGATGCTGTACTCACACCGTGCATGTTGAGCACATACACCACAGTAAGACACTATGAGACAGGTGTCTCCAACCTGCTACTCGTGTTCAGCAACATTTATTCACATAGCTGAGCTCCACCCAAACCAGCTGAATCAGCTTCTTTTATGTGAACACTAACAAACTGATACTCAACACACGCATTTAGTATGACAACAGCTTCAATTCAACAGCATGGGTATGATTTCTTCTGTATGCATTTCTTTGTGTTTCCAACCTCACAGACGTTTCCTGAATGCATTCTGCAGTGCAGGAACATGTGTGGCCAAGCTGGTTTAAAAAAATGTCAAATAAAGGAATAGGAAAATACAGTTTTTCATCTTTGATTGGGACCCCCTTCCGTGAGCTACTCAGAAAAGAGTGCTGAGCTACTGGTAGCTCACGAGCTACAGGTTGGAAACCCCTGATGGAGTACACAGCCTCAGCAACAAGGTTAGCAACAAGATATTAGAAAGCAGTTTGGACCAGCACTCATCAGCAGCAAGTTGTTGCTGCGACAACCAATGTAAAGCTCATGATCCGAACACACAGACGAGCTGCAGTGATAGAGGTGATGTTAGAATTCATGAGGACACCTGCTGTCAGGACGAAGCAGCTGATGGGGACAGACATTCGTCCCTCGCATGTCTTTCGAACTAAAAGGTAACACTGGTTCTTGTTTAAAGGATGCTGTTTAACCTTTAATTTGTAGAGCAGGCTGTGAAGGTGTAGGCCTGATGGATAGGTTTACTTCTTACGTGGAACGTCCTCTTTCAGTAGCAGTTCAGTATTAAATGTGAAATATTTAACAGATTTGCTATGCGAGGTGAACAAAATGCCCCATTTTCATTCTTCGTTAGGTGGCAGTAACAGTAGTACTGCAGCAATACTAAACAAAGCAGTTACAACAGTAATAGTAAGAGCAAGAGTTATTGTTGTAGACTCAGGAAAATCTAAATAAAATCTAAATACGATAAAGAGAGTGTAGTGACCTCAAACACGATGTGGTCTGAGATGTAGGGCTGTCCGCTCTGCACCGCCTGCAGGGTGAACGCGTCCATCAGGTCGAAGAAGCTGCGCAGGTGAATCAGTACGGGATGAGGCAAGTGACCGATGTCCACCGTCCCTGGTGGGAGAGAGGAGAGTCTTAGTCTGGACGAGAACTCAGGGACACAGGAGGACGTCAGGGACACGGGGGGACGTCAGGTGTTCCTACCTTTACTGAAGGCAGTGGCCAGTCTCAGCGCAGAGCTGTGAGCAGACAGGTTCATGGTGTACGAGCAGATAACGGACCTCTCCTCTCTGTCCAGCATCAGGACCATCCTGACACACACACAGGCTTCACTTCAGGCTTTACATAGAATACAGGATGTGTTTACAGTGATTTCACGAGTTTTTGAATATGCTAAAGCCGCCAAAAATGCAGTTCTTTGCGGAGAAAAATAAGGAACGAGAATATGAATTTTACGAAAGCAATAGGGCTTTCGCACCTTTGGTGCTCGGGCCCTAATTAAAACTGCAAGCAGTGATATACGGGTCCTCGCACCGTGCACGTCGGGGACCCAGCGGGCCGCCAGCTCCTCGACTTGCAGCGCGCGAGGCACCGCATATCTCTGCTTAAAGTTGCTATTTTTGTCTCGTTTCCTGTCTCCAGCAGGGGGCGCTATGACTACAAGCGAATATTACCATTCAGGTGTCTTCAAGGTGGGACTGTTATCAAAGATAACAGTTTGAGGAAGATCGGAATATGTACATAAAAGTTACAGTCACTTGTAGTTTCATGGCGAGACGCTCAAAATGGGCAGTGACTGAAATAGCAGATGTTTATATTGTACACGTAAAGCAGGATGACGTTTCCTCACCTGTTGGCGACGGCGTTCAGAGCTTCCAGAAACTCTGTGTATCTCTCCTCATCCTCGAAGCTGCACTTGTTGGCTAAAATATCCAGATACTGTTTGTTCCAGCGCATATCCACCAGGATCCTGTACTCATCTGCAGACACAAGGTTCATTAATCATCTGGGATGGAAGATGAACTCCATTTGTGGTTACTGTGAGCACAGACCAGAACATTTAGACAGAATAAAAATAAATATTCTAAACAGTATACATCTTTATATATATATTCTTTTGCTTGTATTCCATACATGTATATATATATTTATAATTCTTCCATAGAAAAACAAGAACAAGAATAAAATGACAGAGTACCTGTGCTGTGAGGCTGCAGCAGCTCTGCCAGTGACTTTCCTTTCGCAGCCAGTTTGGTACCAAAGAGGGCCTTCAGAGCTTTGTTTCCCGCCTCCACCTGGACCAGTGCTGGATCTGGAAGTGAACAAGCACACTGTTTAAGGATCCAGAGAACCGGATTGTTCTGGACAATCTGGACAAAGACCATCAGAACAGAGCGCGACGGACCGGGTGCGTGTTTGTAGCTCCGCCCCAAGTGTGACAGCCAGCTGCTGCGGAGGATCCAGTCTCCGTGGGAGGCTCTCTCCGTGACCAGCCTCACGGCAGTGGGGATCAGCCTCAGAGCATCTCCCTCCTCCAGATCCACCACGCCTCCAGAGAACACTAGGCCCTCGTGGACTCCGCTGCTCTGCAGCGCCCTCTGCAGGTCACTCAGACTCAGAGGACGGTTCCTGCAGGATCACACAACCAGTTTAAAGCCTTCTTTAAATATCTCGAGCTTTGTTTTCATCTGGACCCCGTGTTGTTCCCGTCCTTACCGTTTGCCCTGCAGGCTGAGTGTGTTCATACAGAACGAGAGAACCTGTCCGTCTCGGAGGACAGAGGAGAAGCAGGAGTCCTCGGTGGAGAGCAGGGCGGAGGGAAAGCCGTCAGGCCAGACGCCAGCACACAGCAGCCCGCTGCCCCAGTCCTCCGTGTCCAGGATGGACAGCTGCTGCTCGATCACCTGCTGGGCTTGCTGAGGGGAAACACGGAGAAACGTTCAATTTATCCTCCGAGAAGCATGTTGGACGAAAAGTATACATCAGTATCAGAAGCCAATCTCAGGATCAGTCTGGAAAGTTTCTGGAAAACCTACAAAACAGTAGAAGTATTTCTTGAATGGAATATTTGACCCCAACGGTTTGCACCATAATAATCAAACATATATGAAAAATAGTGTGAAATCAACCTCCTAAAATAATTTCAAATATCAAAAACAATCAATAAAAAATAGAAGCAAAAACACTAGTCTGACGGTGATCTTTAAAAGTGATTGGTCACTGATTTGGTTTGTCTAAGATGCTCTGGCAGAATAAAAAGACTCAGTGTCCCAGTGTAATATGGTTACGCTTTGATAAGTGAAGCATTGGCCTTTTTCATACTTTAAATGATTGACATCCTTTATTTCAAATGATAAATCAGGACAGGACAGGGAAAGGAAAGAGCAAGCTGTCCCTCCAGGAAATCTTTAAAAATAAATTCAAGAAAACTATTTGCAGGCGCTGGTAATGTTTCTTTAAACTCCCGCAATTTTTCCGCAAAAAAATATCATCATCAGAATCTGTGCTGAAAGTATTAACGACATAAAGTAAATATTTTCAAACAAAACTCTCTTTGTTAAAGATGAGGAGTTATTGTTGTTAACAATCAGAAAGTCTGTGTTCCCGTTTTCATCACCGAATAAAACTCTGTTCACCGGAGAAAACTGGAACAAGAGGAGTAACAGGAAGTGACGGAGTTTGTGGGAAATGTGGTCTTCACATTAAAATGATGTGATTAAATGTTTGTGATCAAAGGAAGTGATTCCATATTACTGGATGTTAAATGAGTTTTATCCACACGTCCAGTTGTCAGAGACGTCTCTTTGTTTGTTTCATCCAGCAGGTCTATGTGTTGAATGAACATGAATTAAACGGCATCTAAAGCTCTTATTTTGACAGCTGATGTAGTCCTTGTTTCTATATTCCAGTCACAGACGGTCTGTTCTGGAAACATACGCAGCTTTTAGGACCTTTTAGGAACTTTGAGCCTCACGGTTCTCTAAATTCAATAAATATAAAAAGATGAGAACTAAAATATTTCTGTGATGTGCTGCATGATTATTATCACAGGAAGAGATTACAGATTTATTCCTTTATCAGGTATGGCTTAAAAAAAAAAAAATTCTTTCTCGACTTGTAATTTTTTTCAAATACCCGTAATTTTACGTAAAAAAACGTATTCGGACTCAATAATAGGCCAAACAGAAGAATCCCTGAGTGAGTCTTGTTAACTGCATTTACATTAAGACATTAGAGGATTTAGATCACTTCAGTGTTGTCACCCCACTTTAGAGCAACATCAGCATAGAGACGATCTCTGTAAAGTCTATGTAGGAAACAAAGGTGGTTCCAGAATAGATCCTTGCAGGACTCCACCGGTGAGACCCTCTATCGACGGATGACGGTGAGACGGGAGGAATATTTCAGATAACGTGATGTTGGTACCTTCTGGTTGGCGGTGGTGCGCTGGCAGAGGGAGTAGGCCTCTCCACAGGCATGCTGCAGGGCGCTGGGCAGATCCACACCTCGCTGCAGCTGGCAGGACAGCAGGCTGGCAGCGTGGAGGAGGGATGCCACAGAGGAGGAGGGGGAGTCTGAGAGGAGGAGGACAGAAGTTCAGATACATCCTGAAGGAGACAGGTTCAGATAAATACTGCAGACATGTTCATTCATCGTGATGTCACCGCTCACCCCACAGAGCAGACTTGATGCCTTTATGTATTTCAATCAGCAGATCATACACACAGTCCCCGGTCACCCCGGCGGTGTGGAGCATGGTCTTCAGGTCCAGGGAGTCCCAGCATACCCCCTCGTGCTCCCCCGGGACGTAGATCTCCACCCCTCTGTTCCTCATGGCTCTGGAGAGCTCTCCGTGCGAAGGGTCCATGGTGAGGAACAACCTGAGGAGTCCAGACGTCAGCTGAGGCTGGACGTCTGCAGAACCTCCAACAACCACTGAACGACATGCAACTATCATACAACCTGAAGTTAGGGTGGGGGGTGATTTTAGGGGTCTTCCCATCTACGACACCACACTCGTTGATGGTTAAAAATCCACCAGGCTCCAGCAGGGCGTTGAGGCGGTCCAAGACCGAGGCACTAAACACATGATACATGTTCAGAGAAACAGATTACAGACCCTGAAAGTGTATTTCAGGCTTGACTTTAGTTATCTACAACTATCGCTTCTCATTTAATAATACTATTAAATACTCTTAGTAGCATGCACAAAAGCCATTACAAGGAACTGGGGGAAGGAAGAATCTCCAACAATTGTAGAATAAATCTACACAATGGAAAAACTGACCGCTATAAATGAGATTAAAAAAGCACAACTGGACGAAAAGTGGAGAAAATGGACACAACTCAACATTTGAACTGGCGACTTAATAATGAAATTAAAAAAATATACAGCGCTGTAAGACAGAAAAGATTAAACTTATTTACAGGCTGTTTAAGAGTTATGTGCTAAGTTTTTTGGAAAAGTTATTGTTGTGTTGTTTTAGGTTAGGTTAGGTAGTTACTTTATTAATCCCCAAGGGGAATTTTTTTTCGCTACAGCAGCATACAGAAAGCAATAATAATAGAATAATAGAAAAGCAATAAAATAGCAGTAAAATAGCAGTAAAAAATATAAAATATAAATATAAAATATAAAATGCACAGTATATACAGTATATACAGTACAGTATATATCTATATATATTATATACAATATATTTTGAAATATTTGAAATAATAAATAAAGATTTAAGTAAAAATAATAATAATAATAATAATAATTATATATATATTAAATACTATTAATTAGGGGTCAACCGATTATTGGGTGTTGTTTTTGTTTTTTCCAATCATCAATGAAATTAATTAATTTTAAAATGTGCTGCTTTGGCTCTGATGCAGTCTCCCATTGCTAGTAAAATTCCTAAAATAAAAAATAAAACACAAATGTGGTGCTGCCCACTGTTGTTGGCGGGACGTTGCTAACACAGCTTGATGTGATTGGTTACACCTCCTGAGTAATGGCCGATCAACGCTGAAGGCTTCTTTACCACAGAACAGCTGGTCTGTGGCAGAGAAGCCTTCAGCGGCCCAGAGGAGGGTTTCACAGGGAACACAGCAGATATTTCAGAAGTTAAAAACACCTCAATCATCTCAGATTTATTGCTCTTTCTAAGAGTTTAACGACACGCATTGTGTTTCATAAAAGTTCGTCTCACTGTAGCGTCACGTCAACCTTTATATTTTACATGCAACAGAAAAGCACATTTCAGGACCATGAATCAAACAATCTGCTGGTGTTGCAATAAAGGATTTCTCTGTTTTCACAATAAATTATATTAAACCTTCATAATAACTATTCTATATAATAACATTCATTTATCTGAAGTCATTTGAATAATGATTTGTGTTAGGGTTTGTCATTCCAAATTTTGACACAAAGATGTAAATCGGTTTCAAATAGAGGTTTATTGATCTCATTGATGATCAATAATTGGTATTGGCCCTGAAAAAAACCATCTAGGTCGACCCCTCCTAGTAACATCGCTCTTTAAAGCTCTAAAAACTCATCTGTCAGCAAACTTACATATTTACAAGTTTTTCCAAGAACAAAAAATCCCATAAAGCCTGAACGTGGATTAAACACACTTGCTTTCATGCAGTATGCAGAAATATGAACATGCAAACAGTCCCAGCGTCTATGTCCACCCACCCTTTCATGATGAAATGAAAAGCCCCACCCCTCAAGCACGTGACATATTAAACTGTCTATCTGAGACCGTCACTGATACGCTGCAGTTTGAAAGTGAAAATGTCCAGCTGCTGCTTTGACTGTTACTTTATCTTATGATAAGTCTTCTATCATCAAGAAGCTCACACATTAAGGGAACACTTTTGTTTCTTTACCTGCAGAAGTTGACGTTGTCCATGAGCAGCCAGTCCCCGGCCTGCAGGGCCTGGACCAGCATCCCGTCCAGCCACTCGAAGCCTCCGTTGGTCCACCCATCCTCCAGCTGAGCCAGACGCTCCTTCAGCAGCGTGAAGTCCACCTGCAGCTTGGACATGTCTGCAGGACAACCACAGTGTGTTACTGGAGCCGCTTCCTTGTACTTGCATAAGACAGTGGGTCCTCTGTATAATGATCATGAGTTTACCGGTGAACACTTTGAGCTTGGTGTTGAGCTTCTGCAGCAGCAGGATGATGACCTCCAGCTTGTTCAGGGCCTCGGAGTTTACCGTCCCTCCGGTCCTCTGCAGTCCCTCCTCCATCAGCCAGTGACAGAACAGACCCCACGTTTGCAGCAGGAACTCCGTGTCCTGGATACCGACGTCCAGCGACATCAGCCCACGCCTTATCACCATGGCGACGATGTAGTTCACGCTCTCCAGGACTTGCTGCCACGGCCGCATGATGTCCACCTGGGAGGAGCAGAGGAAGTGATGAGGTGGTGTTTTTCAGACATGGTGTGACGCCTCACAGACTTCCCATTTCCTGTCACCTGTTCGAAGCCTCCCAGCAGCTCTGTGGTGTCCATGGCGCTGTTCATGGCCATCACCCGGAGCCGGTGTCCCGTCAGCAGGGCCAGCAGCCGCACCAGGCTGGTCTTCCCGCTCGCCGTGGGCCCCACCAGGATGCTCATCCAGCCCATCTCCACACACTTCATCAGGGACTCCAGGGGCCGCAGGGACTGGTGTGTGATGGACAGAGGGGGATCCAGGGCCACGGGGGCCCCGCCGCTACGATGCAGCACCGAAAAGCCCACCTGCAACATGAGAGAAGCAGTGCTGAACGATGTTCATGTGATTAAACAACATTTGCAGATGACGGAGTTGGAAGGTTGTGACGAACCTGCAGGTTGAGCGGAGTGATGTGAAACTGTCTGGAGCCACAGTACGGCTCAAAGTCCTCCCCGAACACCTTCCTGAACACAGACAGCACCTGCGGGGGACAAGAGGACATTCACACACCGGACCTGGGCTGTTGTTTTTAGAGACAGGCTTTCTAAAAGGGTCAGAACCAGTACTGAGAAGAGGAAGACTTTAATAATCTGCTGAATGTGTGCACAAACACTGCCGTTAGAGCAGCAGGAGGAAGGTTGAATAAACTCATTCCTCCTCTCTGTCTGCTGCCTCGTATCACTTCACGTAGTGTAACATCACTCCCTTCTGTCTGCTCTATTTAATCCGAAGTAAAGTTAGTTATTTCAGTCGATATCACAGCGTTCACACTCTCGGTCAAATGTCTAATTCTCGGAATGTCACCGACTAAAAATCTGAAACTCCATGAAAAACTTGCTGCTGTTGTGCTGAATAGACAAGAAACATTTCTGTTAACAACAGGCCGAGGATATTAAAATAAATTAAATAAATGTCTAAATACTGGTTACAGAGTCAAATAATTGATCTAACAATAACGGTAATTAACTCTCAGCCTAATAAGAAGCTACATGTTTAATTCCTGTCAGTGAGCACTAATGTTACCAAACACACACACTGACAATAACCAGCTAACTAACGTTATAAATGGAGAATATTACATTTTGATAAATGGAAACAAAAATGTAAACTAAATTCCCTGATATTCCAGGACCAAGACCCTCCTGTTTCATTAAAAACAATAAGAGACAGCAGAGAGTTTGTTATCTATATACAAAGAAGGATTGTGGTTGGTTCTTTTTCATAAATCCTGGAGGAAAAAGCACAAATCTACAGAGACATGAGTCAGACTTCAACCTGTCTGTTCTACCTGCAGTGGATCTTTAGTTGCTTTTCTCCTCAGACCATCAAACAACATGATCAGTTTAAAAAAAAAAAGAAGTTAGAAGAAGAACATCAAGTCTTATCTAAAACCTTTTAATGTAATGCTGTCTACAGAATAGACAGATCATCATTAGCATGCTTTTATTCTTATGTGAAGCCAAAATGCATATCAAGATATATTTTCTGGTCAGATTCAGACGTGTAGTGACTTTAATAACCTCCCCGCAGGACTCCACATTTCACAGTGAAGTCAGACTTCCTCTGATTTCCTGTTGACAGATGAACTTTGGGTTCACTGACACAGATTGCTGGTGACCAGTGTACCTGAGCCTTGTCAGCCTCCGTCCTCATCCTGTCAGCGTACACCAGGGCTACATGCTGACCCGGGTTGAAGAATCCCGGAGCCTGGTCGGCCTGCATCAGCTGACACCAGCGGAACATGTCGCGCAGGTTGAACTCCCAGGGGTTTCCTTTCTGACCCCAGCGCCTCTCCACACACACCTCCTGCACCAGCTGGGGGGGCAGAGAATCTGTGAGGGTTCTCTTGATGACGTAATGACTTTACAGAGGACATGACTTCCTCTACATACTGTTAAGATGTTAAACGAGGTCAATCTTCAGGTAAACGTGTAAACATGTTCCCTGAACGTCACTTCCTGCTGTTATCACTACCTCTCCATTGAAGTAACTTTAGAACAACTTTACATGTTCACAAGCCGTTATGTGGCTAAAACGGTCCGTTTCAGGCCGAGAATAAAAACATAGACCTCGAACGACCTGGAAATTCTGCCCGATGTGTCCCTGTTAACGCTTTCAACCCTGTTTTCAGGGTAATTTCACTCCCTTTACTTTCTTTATCATTATAGGGTCTAACCATTCTTGCTATATCTTGCTTTTTTCAGGACAGTCTCGGCTATCCAGATCTTTCATCATTTAGTTTGATAATGCTTAGAGATTTTTTATATTAGCGTTTATATCGAGGAAAAAAATAATTTCTTCTTATGAAATTGTTCTGTTTTTACTTGTATGTCTCCATGAAATATTATCAGTAGAGATATTTTTCAGAGTTGTGCAGAGGAGATTGTCTAGAATCTGGAAATATCTGAACCATGTTTGTGGGACACTGTATGGCTGACGGAAAATAAAAGGTCATGAATGAGTCCGGGGGGCACAAACAGGGACTCACTCTCAGGACACACGGCCCTGTGATATGTGATGATAACTTATTCCAATTATTTTCATACAAAGTAGTATATAATGTCAGACCTAAGTTGGAGACCGAACAGAGGTCAACTTTGAATTCAAAACGGGATCATCTGAAAACACTTATACAGAACGTTGGGAAGCGGTCGGGATTTGGGGAAGTATTTTCTCCCCAACGCTGCGTCACACAGACGAGGCACCTACATTGTTGGAAAGATTAAGTCGTGCAGTTTCATAGGATATGTGCTGCATCTCTCTGGGATTTGTACTCGCTGAGCATTTCAACCGAGAAGGAGGGGTAAACCACGTGAAACCCTGCCTGGTTCTGGACATACCAGCAGCTTGTACAGCACCTTCAGTAGGTCCACCAGCGTCACTCACTCATTCATCAGATCCACTACGTACCCTCCAGCAGCTGTGTTGTATGAAGAGAAACCTACCCTGTTACTGAACTCCACCATTTTAGAGACGATCTCCTTTTCGATGCTGGGGAAGATGAAGTCTCCGATGAACTCCAGGTCTTTGGTGGTGAGTTGGTCCACAAACACCTGCAGACACACATTAAATAATAATAATAAGAAACTTTATTTCATGAAACGGGACCAAAAAGAAACAAATCAAACTGTAATTACTTTAATCTCTGATAATATTTTGGATCTTTCTCTTTTCTATTTCAAATCTGGATCTTCTGAATAAAAACATAATGAATCATTGCCTCTGACCTGAGTGAACCTGTTGAGGAAGGACTTGGGCAGCCCCTTGCGGCCCCCTCCCTGAGTGAAGGGGTTCTGGCAGCCAAAGATCTTGGTTTTCTCGTGCTGAACCTGGAAGCTCATTCCCAGTTCAGGGATGTAGATCTCAGCTCGGTGGTCGAAGCAGGCGTTCAGACCCTCCAGCACGGACTGAGAGGCCAAATTCAGCTGCTCGGAGGAAACGAGACATAATCAGATTATGATCTGTTGGACAAAAACAGGCTCAAAGACACTAAACTGGTGTAGAAAAGGCAGACTGGTGACTCCTACCTCATCAAGGACGATCCAGTGACCGGCCTTCAGAGCAGCCAGTAGGGGGCCATCACGCCACGCAAACTCTCCCCCCTTCCCACCCTCCACCGGGAGGTCGGTCCCAAATAGGTCGGTGACGTCCTGCCAGAGAGAGCGAATCAGTACCATCGTTTCCTGTTTGAGGTTTGTTTCATCCTCGTGAACTACACAGTAAACTCACCGTCTGCTCAGACAGGTTGATTCGGACCAGAGGGTGTCCAGAAGCTTTCGCCAGTGCCGCCACCAGACTGGTCTTCCCCACACCGGGCGAGCCCTCCAGCAGAACGGGCCTCTGCAGCTTCAGGGCCCGGAGCAGCCGCTGGGCGTTCACCGCCGTGGTGCCGGCTGAAATGGTGTAGTCGGACAGGCTCCTGCTCTCCGTCTGGGGTCCTGGGAACAAAATTCATTTCACTGAGGTGAAACTCAGCTGGATGTTGAGAAGTGGTTTCGTAGTATTTTTGTAAAAGGTTCCGATCCAAGAGAGACACCCCCAGTTATTCATACATTCATTGACGCTTTGAGCGAGTAATAAAGTCTTTGTAGGAATCACATCACTAAATAAGGACACGGCAGACTGTGAAACAACGACGGGAAAAACAGCTGGACATTAAACTGGATTCACTTTTTTATTCACTTTTTTCAGACTTTCAAGTTTTCTATATCAGTTGAACGTTCACATCTCTTTATCTCAGTCATTTCCCAGATGGACTGAGTGAAGAAGACACTTACCTCTTAAAAAAGTCATGACAAAATACTGGCTTCAGAAAAACTGTCCGACTGTCAGCATCTTTGTCGATATTATGAAACACTCTCATGTTTCAGAACAGATGAATTATTCCAAACTACTCCGGAAGGAATCGGGTGATAAACAGTGGAAACAATCCATGGTGGTCCTACCTAAGGCGATGTAGAAGGGGTCGATGCCGAAGAAGTCCTCCCCCCACTGAGGCTCCCGCTGCAGGCTGCTGTCGTAGACTCTCAGGGCCACCAGCATCTCCTGGTCCAGCTTGGTCATCTGACTGAGCCGCTGATGCAGGAAGCCGAGGCACAGCTGGCGGGCCAGGACGGCGTTGTCCGCAGAGGATGCTGTGGTTCCTGCAAGAAAGAAGACACATTTAGGAAACACTTCCCAAACTCTTAGAAACTGCGTAAATAAAAAGCGTCAGCTGACCGGAGCCGATGCTGTCTACGTAGACCAGACAAGCAGCATGGATGAAGGCGGTCACAGTGTCCAGTCTCAGGTCCCACTCTGCCTCTTCTTCTTCCTCCTCCAGAGCTCCCATCGTCATGAAGCCGTCCTCGTCCCGCTCGCACACGGCGTTGAGGAAGTGAACCCATGACAGGATGTCCCTGACGCTCAGAATGCAGCGCCGGCCGAAGTCCTGCTGAGTTAGCCACTCGATGAAGTCCAGCATCACCTCCGCCACGTCTCCGCCTGCGTTTGGATCACAGAGGGGTTGATGAGAACTCAATAAATACAGTCATTCACTGCTGAACACCGTCATCAGGACATCCTTGTTCTCTGAGGCAGTTTACCGTCCAGTGAGAGTCCTGAGCGCAGGTTGTGTTGAACGATCTGAACCAAGTCACCGCGGCTGTTACTCTGAGGACACCAGATCTCTGTGAAACGGTTCCGGAGGGCCGGAGACAGCTGTTCACAAACAGAGGAGCACAAATGTCAAATTCACCATACATATTAGTAGCTGGTTACTTTCAAAGCACAACCTGGACACTGTATAAAATATAAATAAAAACAGAATGCAACATAAACCCATATTTAATTGAAAATAGACCAAAGACAACACGTCAGGTGTTGAAACTTATAGTTTTATTAAAAATATGAGCTCATTTTGAATTTGAAGGGAGCAAAACATCTCTAAAATGTTGGGACATAGTAAACAAAAGACTGGAAAAGTTGTGTAAAGCTAAAAAAAAAAAAGCTGGTGTAACATCTGCCAGGTTACCATGGCAACAGATCGGTATCATGATTGGTTATGAAAAGATCATTTCAGAAAAGCAGAGTCTCTCAGCAGTGAAGATGGGTAGAGGTTCACCTCTCTGTGAAACACTGTGTGGGAAAATAGTGCAACAATCTAAGAAAAATTTTCCTCAACGTAAAACTTCAAAGAATTAGTGTGAAAAAGTGTTTGCCCCCTTCCTGATTTCTTATTTTTTTGCATGTCTGTCAAACTTAAATGTTTCAGATCATCAAACAAATTTAAATATTAGTCAAAGATAACGCAAGTAAACACAAAATGCAGTTTTTAAATGAAGGTTTTTATTATTAAGGGAGAAAAACAATCCAAACCCACATGGCCCTGTGTGAAAAAGTGTTTGCCCCTAAACCTAATAACTGGTTGGGCGACCCTTAGCAGCAACAACTGCAATCAAGCATTTGCGATAACTTGCAATGAGTCTTTTACAGCGCTGTGGAGGAATTTTGGCCCACTCATCTTTGCAGAGTTGTTGTAATTCAGCCACATTGGAGGGTTTTCCAGCACCAACCGCCTTTTTAAGGTCATGCCACAGCATCTCAATAGGATTCAGGTCAGGACTTTGACTAGGCCACTCCTAAGTCTTCATTTTGTTTTTCTTCAGCCATTCAGAGGTGGACTTGCTGGTGTGTTTTGGATCATTGTCCTGCTGCAGAACCCAAGTTGGCTTCAGCTTGAGGTCACGAACAGATGGCCGGACATTCTCCTTCAGGATGTTTTGGTAGACAGTAGAATTCATGGTTCCATTTATCACAGCAAGTCTTCCAGGTCCTGAAGCAGCAAAACAGCCCCAGACCATCACACTACCACCACCATATTTGACTGTTGGTATGATGTTCTTTTTCTGAAATGCGGTGTTACTTTTACGCAAGATGTAATGGGACACACACCTTCCAAAAAGTTCAACTTTTGTCTCATCAGTCCACAGAGTATTTTCCCAAAAGTCTTGGGGATCATCAAGATGTTTTCTGGCAAAAATGAGATGAGCCTTAATGTTCTTTTTGCTCAGCGGTGGTTTTCATCTTGGAACTCTGCCATGCAGGCCATTTTTGCCCAGTCTCTTTCTTATGGTGGAGTCATGAACACTGACCTTAACTGAGGCAAGTGAGGCCTGCAGTTCTTTGGATGTTGTTGTGGGGTCTTATGTGACCTCTCGGATGAGTCGTCGCTGCTCTCTCGGAGTAATTTTGGTCGGCCGGCTACTCCTGGGAAGGTTCACCACTGTTCCATGTTTTCTCCATTTGTGGATAATGGCTCTCACTGTGGTTCGCTGGAGTCCCAAAGCTTTAGAAATGGCTTTATAACCTTTTCCAGACTGATAGATCTCAATTACTTTCTTTCTCATTTGTTCCTAAATTTCTTTGGATCTCGGCATGATGTCTAGCTTTTGAGGATCTTTTGGTCTACTTCACTTTGTCAGGCAGGTCCTATTTAAGTGATTTCTTGATTGAGAACAGGTGTGGCAGTAATCAGGCCTGGGTGTGGCTAGAGAAATTGAACTCAGGTGTGATAAACCACAGTTAAGTTTTAACAGGAGGGGGCAAACACTTTTTCACACAGGGCCATGTGGGTTTGGATTTTTTTTTTCTCCCTTAATAATAAAAACCTTCATTAAAAAACTGCATTTTGTGTTTACTTGTGTTATCTTTGACTAATAAAATTTGTTTGATGATCTGAAACATTTAATTGTGACAAACATGCAAAAAAATAAGAAATCAGGAAGGGGGCAAAACACTTTTTCACACCACTGTGTGTGTGTATACAGTATATATATATATATATATATATAGTAGAATAGTATATTCACAGAGACAGTGTATTTGTCTGTTATTGATAATATTGAATTTAAACTGTGAATAGTGTATATATATATATATATATACACATACATACATACTTCCTCACTACTTCCACATCTGGTTTTAATCACCTCCTTCTTGCCGAAGTCTCCTCCGGGGTTCATGGTGGCGACCAGACGGAAACCTGCAGCAGCTCTGATCAGCTCCACGTCCTCCGTCTCTCCTCGGCCTTTCTCCGCCAGCAGTAGGGACTTCTCCGTCTCTAGAACACTGACAGCAGACGTCACAGCGGGTCAGAGGTTTGTCTCAGGCAACATGGTGGATCAGTGTGCAATATACTGCTGCTAATAAAATACAGTGAGCAAAATGGAAGCTGTGTGATAAAATGTTTGCCAAGTCACTCAGAAATCTTGTGAATGTGTCTTAATAAGTGCACAAAGTTTGGGGATAAAATAATTAGCATTTGAAAATGACAAAGAATGCAAAGTATCCCTTTTCTAATGGTATACTAATTATATCAGGATTTTCCTAAATTGTAACATTTTGGACCACAGTAGAGCATTTTGTACATACAGTGGCAGTGAGAGCTCAACACACTACAACCAAAAACATCTGCACGGATTTGACAACATTTGCAGCCTTTAGGAAAAAAAAAATGCTGCAAAGTGAGAAAACACGACTAAAATAGTGAAAGAAATGGTGAATACAGGAATCTCAAATGTGAGTGGTTTTTTTGACATTCAGATCATATGACATCTGCTGTTAACTCTGCAGAATATCTGATGGTATTCCTTTTTCTTCCGCTGCAGGGTGATGAGTGTGAGTGTGAGTGCGTGCGTGCGTGCGTGTGTGTACCTGTTGAGTCTCTCCAGCACCGAGTCGTCAGCCAGAGAGATCTCGTCCATGAGGAAGACTCCTCCCTCCTTCATGGCCAGCACCAGCGGTCCATCATGCCACTGAAACAGCCTGCCGTCCTCCCCGTCAGTCTGCCAACGATAAACAGTCAGGTTATTGTCACGGCAACTCTACAGAATAAACCGCTTCCTTTCTAACATACTTATTCCATTCTCAGTTCCTCGTTTTTATTACTGAAAGATGTGAAATGGTTTAAAAATCGACCATCAGCCACTTCATAATTTAAATAGAACAAATTATTTAATATTTGGTCTCCAGAAATAAACTATGAATCCATAAACATTCAACAACACTCGTGGCCCATTTCAAAAAAGTAAATTATTAAAGTTGTTTTCTGTGAACCCAAAAATGCATTAAATGAAAATACTCTGATTGGCATTATGACAATCTGCCTGATATGGTGTAGGTCTCCATCCTGTCACCAAAACAGCTGTGACCTGTGGAGGTATCGACCCACAGGACCTCTGAATGAGTTCTGTGGTTTCAGGCATGCAGACCTTTAAATCCAAAACTCAAACTAAACACCCTACAAAAGCCTCAATAAGTTACAGCTGAAAAGTTACTTTGGTTCAAATAAATAAGTCACAAATCCAAAACAATAATGTGGCAGAAACCAGGTTAATGTCAGTGTATCAGAATAAGAACGAGAACACTGGATTGACCTGAATTTAGATTAAAACAACTAATATGGAGGCTGCAGGATCAGGTAATATTAAGAAGTGCCCCCCCCCCCCCCCCCCCCCCCCCCCCGTCCCCGTCCTCTGGACATCATTAATAACCCCAGCAGGGACTCCTCAGTACCTGATGTGTGTGTCTGACAGGTCTCAGTCCTCCCAGGAAGTCAGACGTCTCCATGTGCAGGTGACAGTTGACCGAGAAGAACTTCTGACCCGCCAGAGCTGCAAACAGCTGGCAGATCGTCGTCTTCCCACATCTGGACAGGAAGCAGGGAGAAGAGCTCATCATCATTAATATCAATTCATTTTGTGTATTTATTTATTCCACAGGGAGAGGACTCTGTGATCAGCGGAAACATGACGAGTTACATGAGGTTCATTTGTTTATCTGCAGTTTTTAAAACGGAAACCAAACACATACAGATAATAGTTATAAACTACAAATATGAACAAAACTGCACAGATAAACTTGTTAACAAAAGAAAAACTGTGTTTAATAGTTCTATAAAACTCAAACACAACAGTTGGTATCTGTTAACAGTAAACACAGAACAACAAATGATCAGATGTCTGAAACTCTGATGAAAGCTGTGTTTGTCCATGTTGTGTCCTCCGTCCCAGTCTCACCCCGTGTCTCCCACCAGCAGGACGGACTCTCCGAACCTCAGCGCCCGTCCGACCAGCACCGCCAGCCTTCGCATGCTGTGGGTCCACACCACATGACGGAACTCCTCCGGGACTCCAGCGATGCTGTCGATGAACGGACCTGAAATCAGAGCATCAGACAAACATCATGCTGAGAGGATCTATTAATCGAAACAATTAGAAATCACAGGGGACATCTTTAAATGACCCAGAGATCTGATTGGTCGACTGAACATTCGGAACAAATCATCATGACATCACACCCTGCTCATCACGAGAAACATCACTCCTCCTCAATGGGAATATAGAATTAGAATAGAATTTCATATAATATGCAATATAATGTAGTTTCTACTTGCTCTAGGTTTATTAAATGACCCATTTGGTGAAGTCGGGTCTCTTTTGGTCCTTTTTGGTCGCTCCGAGCACCCGTACCGTAACACCACGGATAGTCACGCACTTACAATCCTAGCGGCGGCTACCTGGACCGGTTTGGTTTGAACACATGACACGGTGCTAAAATGTTAAAAACACATGAGTCCATGGATATCTTTGTTCATCAGATATCTTTGTTCCAACCAGACTGAGCTAGCTGAGCAGTTTAATGTTTCCATGTCATGTATTTATTCAGTTTGAGACTAGAAATCCTCTCTGTTGCTAGGTGGTTGCTAAGGGTCAGACTACTTCCTGGAATAGTAAACATTGCATACGTTACATCAAAGTCTACTGATTGTTTTCCACTTCTTAGTCATACCACATGTGTTGCCACTGTAACAGACATAAAACTAACAAAAAGTTGTATATTTTGAGAGTGAATAGCGCCGCAATATAAATACATTTAGATTACATGCTTTATTTAGTTGGTAACTTGTTGTGTAATGCACTTTTAATGAATTCATCATTCAATCAATTAATGATGTTAAAGGGCAGCCTCGTGTGTAATATTTCTTAAATCAAAAAAGGCTGGCATTAAATAAAAGCAGCAATCAAGAAGCTGGAACTCGGTCATAATTAATTTCTCTAGATAAAAAAAAATTGTTAAATAACTTCATCAGATCCAAATTAGTTTTGAGATGATTTTCTAATTGATTGATTGGTTGGTTAATACAGAGTTTCTCAAACTGTTAATGTATGCAGACACTTGTTTCAGTCTCTGTCCAAAATAATCTCACAGCAAATAAGAAGAAGCTTCGAAGCCTTTCTGTGAAGTCATAGTTACAGTATTGGATGAATTTTATATCTTTAACAGCTTAATGAAAATATGACTCATCCCTCCTGAAAAGTGATGAAATTAAAGCATCTGTCTCCTGTAAACATGCAGCCTTTGGTCTGTTAGAGTGAACAAAGTAAAGTCTCTCTGAGCTGATGTTTTACTCACTGAACTGGCTGGCGACCTGTTTCGGACAGAACAGGCTCTCAGGATTCACCTTCCTCTTGAAGTGCTTTTCCAGGATGAAGAGGATGGTGGCCTCTTCCTCGGGCTTCCTCACGCGTCCCGCCAGCAGCATGTATCCTGACAGAAAGGACAGCAGGTCGCATTCAGAGTTTCAGGGGAACACGGCTGGGGTTTGGATATTTAATATAATTTGATGAAGCTCACCATCGTCCGCTAGATGCTGCAGCCAGTCCTGGTCGGCCTTCGTCTGCTCCTCCAGCCGGTAGCGCTCGGCCCAGCGGAACAGGTCTCTGAGGGTGATGAAGCCTTGTTTCCCCGCAAACACAGAGGAGCCTCTGCGGAGGGACTGAGGCGGGACACATGGAGTTAGGATCAGCAGTAACAGGCAGGTGAAGAGCAGAGGTGAGAGAGTGTAACAGAGCACAGTTACCTGCAGGTCCTGCATGACGTGGACCAGCTTGCTGCAGTAGGACGGAGGCAGGCTGCACCTCTGATGGAGGATGGTCTCCAGCTCTCCGCTGGGCAGCTCGTCAAAGTGCAGCTCCACGAAGCGGTTCCTGAAAGCCCTGGAGAGGACCTGGAGGAAGAGCAGGGAGGAAGGATGCAGTTTCAGATGTTCTTCAACAGGTGGTTAAAGGTCAAGGTCACTGTGACCTCAATTTGACACATTCACGCGAACCTGATCATCTCAGGAACACCTGGATGGAATTTCTTCAAATGTAAAACAATCGTTCACTTGACCTCCAGGAGGAACTGATTAGAGTTTGGCGGTCAAAGGTCAAGGTTTAAGGTCACTGTGGCCTCACAATCCCCTCATTTGACTGTCCGGTTCTTGTGAACGCGGTATATCAAGAATGCTTTGAGGGAATTTGGTCAAATTTGCCAAAAACATTCACTTGGTACGAACGATGAACATATGATATGTTGGTGTTTAAAGGTCAAAGGTCAAGGTCACAGTCAACTTACATTTACACATGCCTCCGAAGGCAATTTTTCATAAGCACATTGAGGGAATTTGTCACAAAGGTCAAGGTCACTGTAAGCTCCATATCTATATGGGTAGTCAGAAAACCACTTCTGTTTAAACAGGGTGAAGTCAGGTGACATTAATAACTACAATCCAATTATCTAGAATAGTTTTCTTTTGAGACCATTCTGGAATCATCTTTGTTGAAGCAGCAATGTTTGACCTTTTTCACACTTTCTTTGTTTCAAGCTGTCACAGTTTGAGTCGTTTTAAAGAAAGAGTTCACTGATGTACATTTCGGCCATCATGATAAATGAAGGGAGTACCTTTCTGCCCCCGTAGAGCCCAGGGGGATTCTGGGTAGCGAACAGCATGAACCTGGGGTGAGCCTTGATGACCTCCTGAGTCTCGGCCACAAACAGCTCCCTGTTGTCGTCCAGCAGTCTGTTGAGGGCCTCCAGGACGTCGGTGGGAGCGAGGTTCAGCTCGTCCAGGATGATCCAGTAACCTTTCCTCATGGCGTCGATCAGCACGCCTGGAAGAGAAACACCGTCAGGGACATGTTGGAGTTCATGAGGAGGGTCACAATATATAACTGAACCCGATTCATCAGCTGTAATTATTAGTTAATTAAAAATCAGGAAAGGCTCGGTTTGTATTTCTATCCAAGACTTATTCTCTTCAGGATTCCTGTTTGCTCCTCTGTTTTGTCCCCAATCACCTCTCCTCATGTTTTCTGTCTTTCCCCTGTCTGTTTGTTATTGTGTCCCCATGTGTTCTGTGTCCTCCTCTCCCCACCTCCTGTCACCTCCCATGACCACGCCCCTCACCGGTCTCAGCAGCTGCCACCACTCTCCCCAAATCACCACCTACAGGTGGCTCATTTCCCTGATCACCTATATATATATATATATATATATATATATATATATAGGTGATATATATATAGGCTATAGACTATATGTGCCCTGCCCCTGCAGTCATCTGGTTGTCGGTCCATACTGCGAGTTCCTGCTAGTCACCCGCCCGTCTGCTCCCGCTCCCACTCTAGTACCGGTACCCTGTTTCTGCTTCCAGTCAGTGCTCCCAATCTTGGCTGATCGCTGAAGCTAAGCAGGGTTGGGCCTGGTTAGTACTTGGATGGGAGACCACCTGGGAGTACCAGGTGCTGCAGAGCCACCAGTCGGAGCCACTAGTCGGAGCCAGTGAGTCTGTCCGTCCCCGGTCCTGCTCCAGTACCAGCTGTCCTGCCAGCTTCGCCTCCCCGGTGCAAGTCGGTTGAGTTACCCTCCCGACTCGGGAGGAAATAGACTCTGTTCCGCCCGCTGTCCTGCCAGCTTCGTCTCCCCGGTGCGAGTCGGTTGAGTTGCCCTCCCGACTCGGGAGGAAATGGACTCTGTAGGTACCACCCGTGTTTCAATAAAGACTGTGTTTTAACTGATACCCAGTCTGTGTGCCTGCATTTGGGTCCTGTTACACCGCCACATCATAACATTGAGTCAATTTACAGCCCTCCTTAAATCTCAGATTTAAAGGACAATCTATCTTTCGAAAGAAGTAGAAGTTTCTGGAACAACTTCACCTTCTGCCAAGGTGCAAATAAAAAAGAGTGGACAGATGTCAGAGCTCCAGCGACACTTCCAGCATGTGGAACAACTTTATTCTGAAACCAACAGGCTTCAATGTAAATAAGAGGAAGGCTCAGTGGGTTTTTGGCAGGTTTCATGTTGACCCTGATGAACACGCTGGTCCAACAATAAAGTTGTTCCACAAGAGTCGGTGGAGGTCTGACCTCAATAATATATCTTCAGGACATTCATTTTCCAAACGAGAGAGTTTTGTCACTTCCTCATACTAACATTGGGAGTTTCTCAAGTGTGCTTTCAAATAAACTCCATTGATAAAGTATGAGTAAGTGTTGAACTGTTAAATCGGGTGATTGGTGCGAGGATACAAATCTTCGACCCATCAGGCTTGTAAATGAATCACACACAGTCCGCTCATTGAACCCTTGCTTATGTCATTTCCACTGGTACACACTGTCCCTTTGAACAGTGTTTGTCAATACACAGTTATGTACAATAATGCACTTTATGATCAACCGTCAAGCACACCAGACAGCTGCTCTCTGTTGCTTCTTGCACAATACTGTACTTTTTAATTATTTTATTTCTTGTATTTCTTATATTGCGTTCTATTTAACTATTTATATTTGTTTTTTATATTTTTTTTATTATATGTTTTTATATTTGTTTGATTCTTTGATGTTTCTTTAATTTTGTTTTTTAAAGGTTTTGTAAATATTTATATATATATATATATTCTATTGTTTAGGTTATGGGAGGACCAGCAAAGTAAGAATTTCATTGTACGGTGTAATCATAAAATATGTCCTTCACCTGGAAGGAAAACATGATAAGGTGCAGCAAAAATGGAGAATTCAGTAAAAGGTACCAAAATAATCCATTTACACGACACTTGTTTGGATAGATGCTTTGTTACCTTGTTGTTTCATGCAGACAATCTAAACATGGACAGCCTCACATCCCTTAATGACTCCAAATAGATCAACGCTCTTAATCAGCTCTAATTTGCTGTCTGTGTGTCTGAAACATCTTTTTAAAAGTTTATGTATGATTTCCTAAACAAAAATAATTATTTCCTGTTTACCAAACATGATAATTTATCTAACTACAGCAGCTTGTTGGACAATAACATGTTCCTTGAAGTTTTTCCTCAGATCATTATACTCGTACCCTCCTTGAACACCAGCTTGCCCCGGTCGTCTGACGAGTAGCAGCCGATGTACTCCTGGATGTCGGTGTGCTCGTGGTTGTTGATCCTCACACACTGGTTCCCCGTGGCTGCAGCCAGCCAGCGGATCAGGCTGGTTTTCCCCACGGACGTCTCCCCCTGGATCAGAACCGGGTGGGTCCTGGAAGTAACAGAGAGCAGACTATTCATCCGTCATCAGCTCAGTGTGGAGCCATGTTGTGACCCGACTGGACCAAATCAACCTGAAGGGCTGTGGGAGGTCCGCTGAGTCAGCAGTTGTGCAGAGAAATAATAAATCCAGAGCATTTCTATCTTTATACAACACAAGTGAAGGGTGACAAACAGATTTGTGCTTTTTATGTTTAATAAAAATGTTATATACAATATAATAACAATAATGTTGAATAATCAAATAACTGAACCATTAGGGCCACATCAGACAAAACCAAAATAAGAGGAGGATTTTTTTTAAATTTAGCATTTTGAGAAAAAGTTTGAGAATAAAGTCAAAATGTTGAGAAGGAAGTTTGGACTGTTTGGACCGTTGCGGTGATGCCTGAGCTCCAAACCTTCAGGATCAAATACCTTCATCAGTTGTCTTATTGTGTCTTGTGATACAACACGTCCTCTTTGTGTTGCGCACAGGTGTAACCATGGTAACCTGTGCATCTGTCCAATTATAGACAACTGTTGAAGGAGTTTGATCCAGAAGGCGTGGAGCTCAGGCATCACCACACCAGTCCAAACATGCTTCCTTTCATCTTTCAATTTTATTCTCGAAATTTCAACTTAATTCTTGAAAACAGAATAAAAAAAATAAAAAATCCTCATTTGTTTTTTCTTTGATGTGGCCCTAACACTGTTATAGAATCACGCTGTAAAGCTCATAGTTGTTTCTATATTAAAAACGTTACCATAAATCCACTGTTTGTTAAATGTTAAGTTATTAAAGAAATACTTCTTGCAGAAATATTTCACAATAAAAGCCTTCCAGCAGCCCAAATGCAGAATGATCCTTTCTAGTGGGCTTTTAATGTGAAAAATCAGCAGGAAGTGTTTGATTTCATTCGTAGTAGTGGAAACAAAACCTACAAACAGCAAACTAGAAATGTTTGAAAATGAATGAATTCATCAATCAATGAAGCATTAAGAATTGAATGTCAATCGCAACCTCCTGCAACCCTTTCATTGAAGGAACCTCCTTTAAATACCAGAGGAAGCTTCACTATGTTTCATGTCAACATGATTTTACTATCATTTGAAATGATATGGCTCGATTCGGACTTCCAGCTCCTCCATCTGCTTGATGATCCTGTTACAACATCTCTGTGTCCCCATGAACAAAACCAGATCCCGTCTGGTGTGGAAGAACCGGACTGGTCTGCACAGAATCTGGTCCTCAACACCAGACCACAAGTTTAAGATGAGCCAGATGCTGACTGAGAGCCAGATGTTAGAACTTAACTTAAGTCTTCAGTATCAGTATCTATTCAGGGCTTCATGAGGTCGGCTGTCTTCAACAGAAGACACACAGTGACATGAACTCTTCGTGCCTGCAGCTCACTGACTGACTGACTCTGTTATGTTCGTTAATAAAAGGGCCAAATCATCTCAGCTAACATGAATGTTTGGGCGTTCACAGATCAGTGCTCTGATTCAGGGGGAGGTGGTGTGGGGGGGAGGTGGTGTGGAGGGGATCTGGCGGAGATCGACCTACCCTGCCGACGCCACTCTGGCGAGGTCCCGCAGGTTGAGCTTGACGGAGGCGGTGAGGATGTAGCTGGGGTCCAGAGCTGGTTCCATCTCCCCCTGAGACACCCAGTAACCTTGCATCTCCACACAGGGCCGGCCGGGGGGCGCGGGGATGGGCTGTTCAGAAACACAACCACAAGATCTATTTCAATATCTCTGTCTACAAATATCCAGCTGCAACGAACAACCATTTCAATTTTGGATTCATCTGTTGATTGTTTTGTAAATTAATTGATTGATTATTTGGTTTGTAAAAAGTCTGAAATAGTGTGTCGCCCTCTGCTGTGTCTGACAGGCAGTGGGGCTGCAGATGAGATGTGGTGCATTCTCTGTTTATTGCATTTTTTTTTATACACCCATATTAAGCACTTTTATATGGTGTAATAACCATACATTTTCAAATCACAGTATTACCACTGATACAGAAATCATCTGTTTGCAGTGATTGAATCTGAAGGTTGTACATGAGAACATGATATAATTTTCAGTTGTTTCATTATTTAAAATATTGTATTGAATCAAAAATCAGAAACAAAGTCAAAGTTGTATTAAATATGAATAAGCTGTGATGGAGTGATTACTTTTGTCAGTTTCAAATTATTTCAGAGAAAATGTTGGGATTTTCTGGGTTTTGTTTTATGGAAGGAACAAATTCATCCACGACTGTAGACTGAATTTATCACAACAACAGCTAACCATGGAGGAAGTTTATGAAACAGCAAATTAAATCACGACTCAAACAGCACGATATAAAAGAAGCCTTTCAAATGAAGGTCTGGTTCTCTCCACAGATGAGATGAATCATTTCTTTCTAATTCACTTTAAAACAAAGAACTGTGAGAACATCTCACCTGTTTGAGACACTTGGTGTTTCCCATCAGGATGTGCTGACACACCAGTTTCTGGACCAGAGGGTGGGAGCTCCTGTCCAGCTGGGTCAGGAAGCTCAGGCAGAAACCCTGCAGACAGGAAGGAGGTAACCTCAGTAAACCAGCTGGAGCTCAGTGGACTGTCCCTTTAAATAGATCAGCTCTTGCTGCCTCCTACCTCGAAGAGGGAGCGCTGCACGTTGCTGCAGGGGTTCGTGGCCACATACTTCAGAGCCCTGCACAGAGTCCTCAGGCTGTAGTGAGGTCTGTGACCGGTTCCATCCACCAGGTGGGAGACGGCTTCCTTTCTGACCGCCAGGTAAAAACTGCAGACACATTCGTTAGAGAATATTCATTAAAGAACCTTCGTTAAAGAACATTCACTTGTTAAAGAAGCTTCATTAAAGAAACTTCGTTAAAGAACATTAATTCGACATTTAGCAATAATCAGTGTATGAATTCTTGAGTTTTGATGAGGTCAGAGGTCAGAGTAAAGTCTGATTGACAGGATGTACAATGTTTGTATCAAGCTGTTTAACATCAACTGTCAGGATTCCTTTCAGCAGATTCTATAATAAATATAATAATAATAATAATGATAATAATAATAATAATAAGACCAACCTTATGATGCCACTGATTACATTTCTATGTGGGTTCAAACACTTGAGGTAGTCTGACACCAGGATCCTCAGGTCTCCATCGTTCTCCAGCTCCTCCATGTAGAGCTCAGTGAACCTGGGACACAGACACACACACACACACACACACACACACACACAATTTAATTAAATTGAATGAGACAGCACCAAATGATATGCTCAGCAAACCTTTACTCAATTTATTTGAGATTTTTTTTTTATATCAGTTTTATTTTTTGTCTTCTGAAATTGTTCTGTTTTTACATGTATCTCACCATGAAATATTGTCAGTAGCGATATATTTGTATAGTTGTGCAGATGAGATTGTCTACAATCTGGAAATATCTGAACCATGTTTGTGGGACACTCAGCAATTGGTAAAAAAAAAAACATGAGCTTAGAGCCTGACGGAAAATCAATGTCCTGAATGAGTCCGGGGGGGTCAAACAGGGACTCCCAGTCAGGACATGCGGCCCTGTGATCTGTGATCTGTGATGATAACTCAGCTGCAGTGTAGGACCACAAATTATTATTTTTCATACAAAGTATGATGTAATGTCAGACCTAAATTGGAGACAGAACAGAGGTCAGCTCTGGATTAGCTGACAGGTATCATCAGAGAGGGTCAGTTCTGCTGTACGTTTTGATCAACAGGAAGTTATGACGCAGCGCTTCATGAATGGTGTTCTTTGAATCAATTTTAATCAACTTTAAAGTTTTTCTCTGCAACGCTTCGTCACGGAGACGAGGCACTGACATCTTTGGAAAGCTCGAGCCGTTCAGGTTCAGAGGGTATCTGTTGCATCTCTGTGATGGATTCAACTGAGGAGGAGGGGCAGCAATTTGGACACTATTTGATATTTTATAACATGGAAGTCTATAGGTTGAATCTGGAAAAAAAATCAAATACTATAAGTGGCTAAAGTTTTGTCTTAAAAGGGCTCTACGAGCGACGGTCAAATAGTTCTCAGCAAATATGGAGTCGTGTTTTTGATTTCAATATTCATCCCTAATTTCTACAGTAGTCCATCACGGACAAGCCAAGCACAAACCAACCTGTAGACAACCCTTGGTGTTGTTTTGTAAGTTTCAGGGTCACCGTGGGGTCACTCTTTCACTCTATAACTCATATCTCACCATTACACCTCATTAACTTCATGCTTTCTCTCTCCCATAGTTTCTTCTTATTATCTGTTGTCTCTCCATTCAGTTCCTTCGCTGTGTAGTTTCTGTTCTTTCTTTTCCAGATGTCCTGTCATGGAGCTGCATGTCTCTGCTCTGCGCTTGTCGTCTCCACCAACAGCTCTTCTCTTCTATCTCTATGCTGTCCTTTTCTCTCTCTGCTCTCCTCTCACCCCAACCGGTCGAGGCAGATGGCCGCCCACCTCTGAGCCTGGTTCTGTTAACAGATGCTCCGCCCACCTCTGAGCCTGGTTCTGTTAACAGATGCTCCGCCCACCTCTGAGTCTGGTTCTGTTGGAGGTTCCTTCCTGTTAAAGGGAGTTTTTCTTCCCTCTGTTGGAGGTTTTTCCTCCCTTAAAGAGGAGTTTTTTTCCCTCCTAGCTTACGTGGGAATTCTTGAATTGTTGGGTTTCTCTGTATAATATTGTAAAGTTCTGCTGTAAGGACTTTAATGTGTTCAATGCCATGAAATAACCTAAATAAATAAAATTGAATTGAATTGAATTAGATTCTACACACTGATCTGATAATCTGGAGTATATCTACTGATGTTTCATTGCTGTATTTCTTCCCCTCTTTTACATATTAAACATTATTCATGTATAAATGTCTGTTATTGCTGTAAACTAGAATAAAATAAGAGATCCATCCAGCATGTGGCTCATGAGGTGAAGATGTGTTCTGTCTTCACCTGTGCACATCCTCACCTGTTCCTGAGGCCCAGAGGCAGGTTCCTCTTCCCCACGTCGGTGGCCGGGTTCATGCAGGCGAAGAGGCGGAAGTCTGGGTGTCGAACGAGAGGCTCTGGAACCACAACACAGCCATCACAGGTTAACTGTACATGATAGCAGCTACACACACACACACACAACGAGCCACTCGGGTACCGTTCACACGCTGATTGTGGGGGTGAACCTGTCCTCACCGGTGTCTCCGCGGTCCAGCAGCACCAGAGATCCGGCGTTGCCCTCCAGCAGTCCGCTCAGACACTCCAGAGTCTCCGCTGCCGCCAGGTTGATCTCATCCAGCAGGATCCAGTGGCCCTTCTTCACTGCCTGAGCTAACGTGCCCTACAGAGGAACACACACAGGTCAGCACTGATGTGTGTGTGTGTGTGTGTGTGTGTGTGTGTGTGTGTGCATGTATTGTATTTAGGGTCTTTACCTCCACGAAGGCAAACACCATGGCCGTCTCACAGGCTCGGATCTGCTGCTGAGTCTGACTCAGTTTGGAAGCCAGAGCCTCCCACTGCTCCTGGAGGAGGGCAGCTACACACAGACACACAACATCAGTCCTTCACTACACACAGACACACAACAACAACAACAACAGTTCTTCACTACACACAGACACACAACAACAGTTATTCACTACAAACAGACACACAACAACGACAACAGTCCTTCACTACACACAGACACACAACAACATCAGTCCTTCACTACACACAGACACACAACAGTGCCCTCCAGGTGCAGACTCACCGTTGGACTTCTCCTGCAGCTCCTTGGCCAGAGCCGACTTGCAGACATGGTCCATGAGCTTGAGCAGGTCCTGCCAGCGTTTACCCCTGAAGCAGGTCTGCACGTGACCCAGGAAGGTCAGGTTCTGCTTCCTGGAGTACGTCTGGGAGAACAGGTCCTCGAAGGCCTCTCGCAGGGGCAGCAGGATCTGCTTGTGGTCCACGGGCTTGTACCTGTAAATAAAATGATGGTTTCAAAATAAAACTCTTGCCTCCTCCAGCATGATGTAGATCCTCTCTTCACTCACTGTTTAATAATCCTGAAAATGCTGCTGTTATATGACACCAGCCTGCACCAAACTTTAACAGGGTCTCTGCAGTGTTTACCAAATTATATTTAATTATAATTGAATACCAAATAAGACAAATGTTAACATTTTAACACACTTACCAGTCAAAGAATGATGAATTTATTCACATTTCTTTTACTTCCTGGTTGTATTCAACAGTGCACTGATGTGACTGCTATCAGTTCCCATCCATGTTTGAACTTCTAATGTGAAACTGAACAGTGATGCTGTGGTTTGATGTTGTAGCACCATTGTTCTACTCAGCTAAACACATAGAAACTAGAAGTATTGTGGTTGTCAAATATCAGTTAATGTTAATATGTCTGTGTTGAAGATTCTGGCAGAACACAAAGCTGTTGCCATGACAGCAGACAACACTACAAAGAAGCTACAAATTACGTGGATGCACATGGTCACAGTGGCCTTGACCTCTAACCTCTACACACAGAAATCTAACCAGTTCATCTTGAACTTCAAGAGGATGTTTGTGCCAAATGTTAATAAATTCCTGAACTGTTGAGTTAATGAAGACGGACTGATTTTAAGACCTCCGGAAACCTGTTAAAGGTCCTCGGTGGACTTTCTTTGATGTTGCGCACATTCAGGATTTTCTAACTTGTACATCGCTCATTTCTAACAAGAGGCAGAGTGAATTTTCAACAGTGTATAAACAGAGTGGTGTCACATGACCTGTATGCATATATGAAGGACACATTTTGATACCGAAAACATCTTTGATGCTCTTTGCTCTGCCGCTGAGCGTTTCTGTCTCGTGTACAGAGGAGCTGGTCCTTGTGAAGGATGAGATTCCATCTTCCATCTAGTTGGAATACTTCTCACTGAGGTTATTTATTTCCCCTGCTCTGTGCACATCAAATCAAATAATGATCCATTCGCATTCATGAAGAAACACGAGCAACCAGTTCTTTCTGGGTGATCAGTCTTGAGACTCATTTTCATAATGGATGTATTTTGAAAAATTTTTCAAATTGAAGATAATTGTGTTCATCATAATATTAATCTGACGACCATGATTGTTTCCTTGGTATTTGTTTACGATATTTCCTTTTCCATTTCCTGTTTATTTCCAGCATATTACAAGGAATTGTGAATAAATCTCTATATCACTGGCTAGATGTAAATCAACCATCCGTTATCTGACCGTGGTTTACCAGATCATCTCCACTCCGTCTGGATAACCTCACCCCAGGGCATTTAAATGATGGACAGTTTTAGATGGTATTTGATCATTTATATTACTGTTGTTAAGGCCCAGTTAGTGTCTCTCACCCTCCCAGCAGGTCAGCGGTGTCACTCTGCTGGTTCATGTTCACAACACGCAGCCTGTGTCCTGGATTCAACACACAAGAGGAAATATTAGTGGAAAAACATCTGCAGTCATTTATGGAGACATTCTGAGATACGATGAGCAGGAGCAGCGTGTGAATCAAACCAACAACCTCGTGCTTATGGGGGTATATCACTGCACTGTTCTCACCTGTGACTCTGGCCAGGTATTGGACAGTGGAGGTCTTTCCGGTTCCCGTCTCTCCCACCAGGAGAACCGGTTCTCCCATCGCCACACACACTGCCAGCTGTTCCAGCAGCACGGCAGATGGCCGAGTGGCAGCAAACGTCTGGTTCTCCCTGTTTGTACACACCAAAAACACCAGCACACAGCAGGTTATATGCTTTATGTGTGTCTGTGTGTGTGTGTGTGCGTGTGTGTACATAACAACACAATCAATGAACTTAAGAAAAAAAAGGAGCCCAAATATTAACCAAATCAATAGTTGTGAAACCTCTAAAAAACATTGTAAAACCATAAACATTTATGGAAAAGGTATTTCAGGAAACAGGGAAGTGTATAATTTAGTCTTAACTGAGGCCTCTGGTGAAATTTCCTGCCATCCAAAGCTCGACACCGATCCATACAGGCTTCAGGAAAGGATCGATGTGAACATTTGGGCACACTCTGCTGGCCAAGCCATTAGATGGCTATGTTTACCATAATGAACTTTAAAATCAATTCAGTGTTTATTCAATTTAGCAGCACTGGGTCTGTTCAGTGTATCAGGAGGTGATTGTTGGCACAGCAACAAGCTAATGTAACGCATGTATAGAGAAACACAGGGGTGGAAGGGTGTTGGCAGGATGTCCCACTTACAGACTCAGCTGCACCGCTTCGGTCTGCTTCCGCCCCAGAGTCACTCGGCCCACTGACACATCCGGCTCTGTCAGAGATATGCCGGGCTGGTACATCTGGCAGAAGTGCTGCGCCTGGAGACACACATACGACAGGAAGCAAAATCTCAGAGAGGTTTTTCTATAAACTGGAATTATCAGATCTAAAAGAAGAGAAGAAATGCCCATACTGATTACAGCAATTCTCAAATGACCAGCGCGATCATATTAATGTTAAAAGAAATATTTTCTCCCTCCTAAACTAAATTTTCTTTTTTGTAAAAATGAGTAAGGTCAGATACCTTTTGTTTGGAGATGTTGAGTTTGCTTCCGATGATCTCGGCCATTCGCAGTCGACTTTCAGAACGAGACAGCATCGCTGTGAAGCAGTCGAGAGCCTGAGAGGGAGGAAGAAAACAAATAAATATTAGATCAGTACAACTCCTTTGTGGAACAGTCTCTACCCACTGGTTGGAGGAAAATTCACAAGTTAAATATGACCGATCAGGACAGAACGAAATACAACTGTGTTACTCGGACCAACTATGGTATACACTGTATATTTAATTGAAAATAGACCAAAGACAACATATCAAATGTTGAAATGGAAAAATGTTATTGGTTTTATAAAAAATATGTGCTCATTTTGAATTGATGGCAGCAACACGTCTCAAAAGAGTTGGGACAAGGTCAACAAAAGACTGGGGAAAAAAAAAAAAAACCACCTGGTGGAATATCTGACAACTAATTATGTTACCATGGCAAAGGATCAGTAAAATGATGAGTATAAAAAGATCATTTCAGAGAGGCACAGTCTCAGCAGTGAAGATGGGGAGAGGTTCACCACTCTGAAAGACTGTGTTGGAAAATAGTGCACCAATCTAAGAATAATGTTCCTCAACGTAAAACTACAAAGAATTAGTGGATTTCATCATCTACGGTTCATAATATCATTAAAAGATTCAGAGAATCCGGAGAAATCTCTGAACACAAGGGACAAAGCTGAAAACCAATATTGGATGGTGGTGATCTTCGGGCCCTCAGGCAGCACTGCATTAAAAACACACTATTCTGGAGTTCACTGCATGAACTCAGGAACACTTGTGAAAACCATTGTCTGTGAACACAGTTCATCGCCGCGTCCACAAATGCTGTTAAAACTCGACAAAGAAGAAACCAGATAGAAACATGATCCAGAAACACCGCCGCCTTCTCTGGACCGAGATCATTGAAGATAGACTGAGGTGAAGTGGAAAACTGTCCCGAGGTCTGATGGATCACAATTTAAAAAAAAAAAAAAATGTGGGAAATCATGCTGCATCCTCCAGGCTAAAGAGGAGAGGGACCATCCAGCTTGTTATCAGCACAGCTGGGACAAGGGCATATTTACCACTGTGATGCATCACATGTTCTTTCAACAACAACAACAACAACAACAAATAATACAATTTCTCAGTTTCAAAACTTTATAAGTTGTCTTTGGTCTATTTTCTATTAAATATGGGTTTACATGGCTTGCAAGTCATCACATGTTTTTATTTACATTTTATACAGTGTCCCAACTTCTTTGGAAACGGGGGTTGTGTAATCTTCTGCAGTATCTACCAACAAACTCAGCTCTCAGTTTGTGTTTTGCCTTTATATGACAGTATTATCTGGCAGCGGTGTAAGAATGAAAATTTTCAAGAAATCAGACTCTGACCTCTTGGAAGACGTGTTGTGCTGTAGCTGATGAGGTGCCGTCAAAGTTGATACTGATCCTCTCGCACCATTTCAGAAGGTCCCTGTGGAGTCATAATGAAGACACACAGACAAAAGAAGTCATGAATGTTGCTCTGTTTTCTCGTTTTGGAGGACTGTGAGGGACAGGATAATTCCTGGATGAAAACCACAGAGAGAGCTGTTTAAATCAGCGTGTTATTCAGGTATTACATTTGTATACTGATCTACAAACAGGAAATAGAAAGTGACTGGAGGCTACTGAAACAAGCTCTGGATTGAAGTTAGTATCATCAATACTGTTGCTACCAACCTATAGAAACAAACATGACTGTGAACATACAGTAAAATGTCTTGTTCAATAAACATGACCCGTAATGACCCAGGTCACTGGCTGACCTTTACCGCTAATTACATTGATCGATGAAATGCATATGTACTATTGAAGTGCAGAGCATGGAAGCGACAGACACATTGAATTGCGGCTATATTTTCACCGGTACACCTTCGATATAAAGTATAATTGAAACCTCAGAGAGCAGCAAGTCAGCTGAGTGACGTCTCAGGTGTTCATACAGATGTTACCCAACGAGGATTCCCTGCTGCGATCTGGAGAGTGTGTGATCCCTGCTCATCATCCATAGGACAGTCCAATCAATCACTTATCGACACAGCAGCAGCTAGTGAAAAGCTAATTAAAGCGGTGGAGCTGCAGACGGGACAGTAGTTTTCACTGGGGGGGGGAATCTAATGGATATCAAGCTTTCTATGTTTGCACCCACTGGTGATGTCTATAATGATGAAGTACTGGTGTTTGGAGATGGTGAGTTAAGAGTTCAGATGTGGAAGTAAATAAATCACATTTTAGTTTGCCAGAAAATGTTCACAAATTTTAGAACTGAAATATTGGTCAAAATAAAATGTGCTTTTTCCTTTTTTTCGTCGTAAGTTTCTAGGAAAGTATTTCACAGCCTTGTGACACATCGGGCTTCGTCTCAGAGTCATGAAGGTCATAAATTGAAGACAAGTTGTTCTACTGTCAACAATTAACAGTTTACCATTTATGATGTATAGCCGCTCGTTTCCACTGGGAAACGTTGGGAGGAATGAAGTGTTCTGAAGGAGAATGTGTCGACGGACTGCAGCTATGTTTGGGAATTATTGTATATGAAGAAATCTAGATAAAGGACAGCAAATGATGCGAATATGGGAGTAAAGTGCTGACATTCTGGACAATGTTTCCTCCTCCTCCAAACTTGGGTGAGAACGCAACAATTTTCCATCTTAAATTTCCATTATTTGTTTTATATCATCTTAAGCAAATATTTTTTTGGGGGCTTATTTTTCAATTTGTTTATGATCATTGATTCAGGATTAACAGTGTTTATGGAGGTCAAAGAACTTTAAAAAAAACTATTTTGGGGGGGTTAAAGTTTATTTTGGGCTCATAATAAATATCATTTAAACTGTAAGATCAAAGGAAGAAAAGTTTTTTTTTATCTTGTCGGGGGTTTGTGGTCTTCCTCCAGGCAGTAGTAGGGTTTGGATCCCACTACCAGCTGGTTCTGGAGGGAAATGATACCCTTACTCCCACTTGCATGGAGACCCGCCACAATAAAAGTTTACAGTGCCAGGAATACATTTAAGAATTAAAAAATTTAACTGGGTGAAGACTTGACTGAAAGAAATTACAAAAAATAAAAGAAAACATCAGACGTTGACAAGATGTTGCAACACACTTCCTTATTCAACACCATAACTCGGGACCAGAGGAGGAAACGTTGGCCATATTTCACATTAGGTTAGATATTGAATTGATGACACTGATCCTGCGTGTCCTTCTGGATAGGTTGCGTGTTGTGCAACCTAATAATACATTGCTTTAAATATATGCTATAACTGTGTTACAGCCTTTTGATGATCTCTCCTGTTTCAACAACCATTTGGGACCTTTGTAAAAAGTCAAACATGACAGTTAGGATTCAGACGGAGCGGGCCCGAAGACCTAACCCTGCTTTACTGTTCCATTAGTTAGAAGTTTGATTTAATAGCTGGCGGTGGGGTTGTTCCCATAGAAACAGTGGAGGCAAATGGAGTTTTTTTTGTGTGAAAAAAACATCTTAAAGTCCGAAAGGCCAAAACTTTAGCCTCGTTCAAGTCTTTTTTTCCTGTTCTTTCTATTCTGTTCTTTTCTCTCTCTTCTCTCACCACAACCAGATGTTCTACACTTCTGAGTCAGCTTCTGTTGGAGGCATATTTCTGTTAAAAGGTTGTTTATAATTCCCACAGTTGCAGGTTTTCTTCCCTTTAAAGTTGAGTTTTTCCTTCCAGCCATCACTTGTGGTAATTGTTGGGTTTCTCTCTATAAATGTTGCCTTGATATAACTTACATTGTGATTTGGTGCAATACTAATAATATTGGAATGAATCTTTGACCCTACAGCACACTAGATCTATACAATCACTACACGATGGACACCCAGGATCAGTGTCATCATTTAACTATCTAACTTAATGTGAAATATGGTTACAGTTTCCTCCTCTGGTCCTGAGTGTTGAATAATGAAGTGTGTTTGCATTATGATGTCACAGTGGGGTTGACTATCACCACTTCATCATTTCCCCCTATTTATGAATATTTGTCAGAATTAGCATACGAAAGGAGAGCTTACTGTCTGGAGGGAGACCGCAAAACCCAGACAAGCTTAATAATGTTTCCTCCAATGCTTAATAGTGTTATTGTCACTGTTTATATTACAATTGATGCGTGTCCTATCGTGGAATAAAGACCTCACTTCACTGTGTCAAATGTAAAACACCACACAGACTAAAGTAAAGCAGCAGCAGAGACGGTGTGAAGCGAGGCCTCACCTCAGGGACAGCGCCCTGCCCTCCAGTGGCGGGCTTCTCTCCTCCGACCGCTGGTGCTGGATGTCTTCAGGTGTCTGGAGGCTGCTGGTGTCCAGGTCAGAGTGTCTGTCCCCGGTTAGCTGGCAGTAGATATCGAGGAGGCGGTCGGACACCACAGTCAGCCGGGGATACCTGCTGATGAGCACCTGCACAGAGAGGAACGCCGTCAGCTGGGAACACATGAACGCTGCTGCATACAGCGGCCACGACGGCAGTGAAGAAAGACTTTTGTTGAGATATTTTTCTGTTGCAACAACACAGAGTCAAAGCATGCAGCAAACATACAGTGTGATTAGTCTGCCAACAGCCATTTATTTATGAGATGAACATTGATAATATAAAAAAAAAAAAAAGCAAACTTTGGTGCTCACAGCCCAAAAAAAAAACATGAAAGGCAAGTTTGATCAATTTGAATGAAAATAGATGAATAGAAATCTGTATAAACATATCAAATATTTAGGAAACTTTAACTCCTAATTACACCTTCCATATCGCAGAGTTATGACTTCAGTTTTTCTTCGTAGGAAAAGCTTCTGTCAGCACAATAAGACGTAAAATGAAAGTTGTCACCTTCTTCAGCTCCTCTCGTGTCATGTTGCCCATCTGCAGTTTGGTCCAGTATTTATCCAGCAGAGCTGCGTGGGAGTTCTGTGGTTTGTGCCAACTGCCACCGCTGTAGTAAATCCTGCAACACACACACACACTTGACTGTAACACAACTGCCCAGCTGCTCTTTTTTCATTATAACACGAGTCACCATGAGTCTCCCAGCGGTTCCCTGCTGATCGCTACCGTTGTTTTCAGGTTGTCTGTCCGTCCGTCACGTGAGCGCGATATCTCAAGAATGCCTCGAGCGAATTTCGCCAAACTTGGTTAAAAAAATTAACTTGATACCAAGGATGCACTGATTAGATTTTGGGGGACAAAGGTCAAAGGCCGCTGTTACTCCACTTTTACACATTCGTGTGAACATGATAATATCAGGAACGCCTCGATTGAATTTCACGCATGCTGGTGGCCGTGCACACGACTAAGAGAGAAGAACGTCCTTCAGCAGTGCCAGTGGTCACATCAGATGACCTAAAACCTGATTAATATGTTGCAGACCACAGCTGTCAGTCACCACAGTAATGGAGAGGAACGACTGGTGACATCAGAACTTCAGGTGAGGCAGAGAGTTGATCCGCTGCAGCTGGTTCCACAAAACTAGTGATAATAACCCGACTTTATTTATATAATAACACATTCACGTGGTGAAGGAGAAATCACGTTGTACTCTCATAATCACTACACACTACTGAGAGTAAACTAGGACAGCTCTGCTGCTGTAGGACATAAAAAAAAAAATATATATATATATATACATGTACATTTAAGATGTAATTCTCTTCTTACCGTCTGGTTGCAAAGAACTGAAATCCAGGAGCGACATCAATGCAATCCTCCCGTCCTGGAATCATCATCTTTTTATTCTCCATCAGAGGCAGGAGCACAGAGATCTGAAAAATAAGTCATGGGAGTCCAGTTGTTTTAGTGGCAACGATATACAGTATCACCAGAACAGGATGCACTTGGTGTGCACGGCACCGAAGGAGCGTGAACTCACCACATCCAGAGGAGCGTGGTCGATGTCCTCCAGGAGGATCCACTGGCCTTTCGACACCGCCTGTGTCAGCGTTCCCGGCTGCCACACGAACTTCCCTGGGATATCAGTACAGCGGTACATCCCTAGAAGCATCTGGGAAATAAACACAAGACATACACAAGCTTTTACCCTTGAATCTAACCTCCTCTGATGTTAAAGGGAAACTACAGAGACTTAGCAGAGAACCTCCATAAAGTTGGAGGAAAGCCAGATTAAAAATAAAGAATAAAGGCAGTGATATCTGGACTTTAACTGAACCTTAAAGGTTCAAAAAGGCTGCAAATGATGATTCCCATAATGCAACTCTGTACCATCTTCAGTCAGAATCTCTGCTACTTTCAAACTCCCATTTCTAGTTTGCAATGCAGACTTATAGTTACAAATATGAAGCCTCAAGGCCGTGCAGATGTAACCCTGATGACATCACGATGACATCACACACTCTAGAGACACAGAGGACATGAGGCTCGTTTGAGAGGAACTTTGCCTCGACTGGAAAGCAGAGCAGTCGGGGGCGGAGCCAAAGAGCAGCCTTTAGTCTGGACAGGAAGTCAGAGAAACACTCACATCCTGTCAGTTTGTTTTCAGTCTCTGATTGTTTTAATTATGACAGATGAGCCTAATAAAATATTAAACAGCTGATCTGTGATCTGTTTATGGTTCAACCTCCAGTTTACATGAAGTCTCATGTATATCTGCATCTCACCAAATAAATCAGCTGAGCACCCTGACCCTCTAAAACTGCAGAAATAAACTGAAAACATGGATGAAAAGTAAAATACAGAATAGAATAAATACAAAAATAAAATAAAATACAAAAAAATACCAGGCAACTTTCATTAACACTGATCAGAGGATTTTATGTTTTTCAATAGTTCAATTAATTGAATGAGTCCAGTGTTAACATACAACAGACTGAACTGTGATATATTGTGTGAATTTTATTGATCAATAATGTGAATGTATTGATCCTCTCTGGCTGGTAAACGTCACCATCAAACAACATTTATTATGTTCACAGAACGAACCTTTAAAAATCACACAAATACAACCTGAATCTCTCCTTGTCAATAAAAGTTTCTATAAACATCATGTTGTTGAGGCGACATCTGAACCGATCAGCTGTTAGATCAGCTGAGAGCCAGGCATTTCCCATCATGCCTTGAGGCCGCACAAAAAAGACTGTGGCTGCCTTGATCTCGAGATGTTACCGTCGACAACGTTAAATGACATCAGAGAAAGTTGTGCTGAAGTTGGTACAAAGTCGAACAGAAATCTAACCAGCATGCATCACGAGGCGTTTGCCGGTGATGAGATCTGCTGGTCGGGCCTTCTCACCTCAAACCAGCCTTTCACCTGATTGTTGTCTTCCTCGTGATAACTAAACTCACCTTGCTGTCGGTTTGATCTCCGAGCTGCACCTTCAGGATCTCCGTCGTTCTCGTGTGTCCAGTGACGGCGGCCATGAATTCCACCAGAGCCGTTTTACCGCATCCGATAGGACCCTCGAGGAGCACGGGCCTCTGGGACGCCACAGCCAACGCTAGTCTCCTCAGGTTACGGCAGGTGGAGTCCACCAGAACCAGGTCCTTTGGGTTCATCTAGAAACACAGACCAAAGTTAGGAAACGTGAAGGAAACGACATCAAAGAGCGTTTAATGTGACAGAAAGCGACGCACCTGTTCAAGTTGTCGGGGAACGATCCGAGGGAGAACGACTCCACAGACCGCCACCACGTTCTGGGACAGATCCTCCGACACCACCTGACCCCTGGTGTACTTCATAGCCGACTCCTGGCGCCACATCACCGAGCCCTGATTGGCCAAGACCAGAGCTTTCTCCACCTCCAGCTGCTGGGTTTCTTCCAAAGTTCTGAAAACAAGGAGCGAAGGAAAGGTCACGACAGAGTCAAGAGAGCAGTATTATAGCAACACGGAGGGCGTGTAGAGGCCTTCGAGGCTAACAAGGTCATCTAAATGTTAATAATTACAACTGTCCTTTTATTGCTATGAAAAAGGTTGATTAACTATAGCTAATGCAAGAAAAATATAACTACACAATGTACATACAATTATACAAAACAAATAGACTGAAAATATTTTGGAGACTCTTCGTGCTTCAACAGTCGTACTGAAGCTACAGAATACTCAGATGTCACTATTTAAAAATGACAAAAATCAAATGTACATACTTTATTTTGATGAGCAGGATCTCGTCACTCGTCAGCACCTTCCTCAGGAAGATGGTCTTCTGGTTATCAGTCATGTGAGACACCAGTGCTAAACAATGGGCAGTGTACCTGTTGGAGACAGAAACACGGGACATTATGTGTCATCTGTTGGGCAAACAAGCAAAAAACAGGCAAAAATGTCCCATAAAACTTTGTCACAAAGACATTCAACGATATGACTGATAGTAACAGATAAATGAAGGCAACAAGGCTGTTTGTTGACTGTTCCCAGTTAAAGGAGCCATAAAAATCAGACAAATACACCATAATCCCCTCAATAATCAGTCCCTCCAGGATTTCAGAGTTTTTTTTAGTGATTGTTGTGATCAGAAATGTTTGATTTTGCAATGGATTTTCTCAAAAATCGTGATGTGGAGTTTTAAGTTTTTTATGGTAAAATTGCAAGTTGAGAAAGAAAAATTTGATTTATTTTTTTTTTTTTTTTTTTTTTTTTTTTTTTTTTTAAGCACTACCCGATGAAGGAATAAATCTGTAATCTCTTCCTGTGATAATAATCATGCTGCACATCACAGAAATATTTTAGCTTTAATCTTTTTTTATTTATTGAACTTAGAGAACCGTGAGGCTCAAAGTTCCTAAAAGCTCCTAAAAGCTGCGTATGTTTCCAGAACAGACCGTCTGTGACTGGAATATAGAAACAAGGACTACATCAGCTGTCAAAATAAGAGCTTTAGATGCTGTTTAATTCATGTTCATTCAACACATAGACCTGCTGGATGAAACAAACAAAGAGACGTCTCTGACAACTGGACGTGTGGAGAAAACTCATTTAACATCCAGTAATATGGAATCACTTCCTTTGATCACAAACATTTAATCACATCATTTTAATGTGAAGACCACATTTCCCACAAACCCTGTCACTTCCTGGTTTTCTGCTTTATTTGGTGATGAAAACAGGAGCAGAGACTTTGGGATTGTAAATGTTATTCCAATACCACTGACCACCGTATCAGACAGCACACTGCCCAGACGGACAAACTGTGGTCTGCCTGTCAGGTAGTCAGTGATCCAGGAGACGGTGGACGTGTCCACCCCCACCACCTGCAGCTTCTCACTCAGTAGTAGTGGTTGGATGGTGTTGAATGCACTGGAGAAATCAAAGAAAGTGATTCTCACAGAGTCACCGGTTCTATCCAGGTGCGACTGAGCTCGTTGCAGCAGGTAGATGATGGCGTCGTCCACTCCCACATGAGGCTGATACGCAAATTGCAGAGGGTCCAGTGAAGATTTCACCAGCGGCCTGAGGTGTGCCAAGACCAGCCTCTCCAGCACCTTCATCACATGAGATGTGAGGGCAACCGGTTGGTAGTCGTTGAGGCCGGATGGAGTCGTCTTCTTAGGGACTGGAACCAGGCAGGACGTCTTCCACAGCACCGGGACTTCCTCCTGCTTCAGGCTCAGGTTGAAGAGGTGTTGTAGGACCTCAGTCAGCTGGATGGCGCAGGTCTTCAGGACCCCGGGGCTGATGCCGTCAAGTCCTGCAGCCTTGCGCTGGTGGAGTCTCTCCAGCTGTCTCCTAACCTGGCCAGTCGTCACAGAGAGGGGGGTGGGGGGTGGGGGTTATGGTGTCGATGGAGGAAGAGCCCTTTGAGATTGAGGGCTCTATGCAGCTCACCAGGGGGGGCAGAGGGGGGGAGGGGGGGAGGCAGCAGAGGTGTTTGGGAGGTGTAAGGCGTGGAGGAGACAGATGAGGGTGGTGAACTAAACCTGTTGAAGAAACAGTTTAGTTCATTGTTCCTCTCCAGGTTCCCCCTGGTTGTTCCTCTCTCCCCTTGAACCCAGTAATCTCCTTCATACCGGTCCACACCTCCCTCACGTTGTTCTGCTGGAGTTTTGCCTCCAGCTTCCTCCTATAGGAGTCCTTGCACTCTCTCATCTTCTCCTTCAGGTGGCGCTGCACTCTCCTGAGCTCCTCCCTGTCCCCAGACCTGAAGGCTGCTTTCTTCTTATTAAGAAGCACCTTCAGGTCACTGGTGATCCACGGCTTGTTGTTGGGGAAGCATTTTACAGTCCGGGATGATATGGTGGTGTGTTCACAGAATTTGATGTATTCTGTGATACAGTCCATCATGCTGTTGATGTCCTCCCCATGTGGTCCACACAGCACATCCCAGTCCGTGGGCTCAAAGCAGTCCTGCAGGGCGTCTTTAGCCTCCTGTGTCCACCTCCTCACAGTCCTGGTGGTTACAGGCTGCCTCTGTACCAGAGGAACATACTTGGAAGTCAGCAGGACCAGGTTGTGATCCGACCTACCAAGGGGGGGAAGGGCAGTAGCACTGTCTGTATCCATGGCATTAGCATACAGTAGGTCCAGAGTTTTATTGTTCCGGGTGGGGCAGTTAACATACTGGTGCAAAGTTGGCAGTACTTTATCCAGACTGGTGTGGTTAAAGTCTCCAGTAACTGCCAAAAATGCACCGGGATGCTGAGTCTGCAGTTTAGCCACAGTGGAGTAGATGGTGTCCACTGCTGCCTCTACGTCACCTGATGGAGGAACGTACACAGCGATAACAATGGCGGACGTGAACTCCCTCGGCAAATAATACGGGCGCATCCCCATGGCTAGCAGTTCAATGTCCGGGCTACAAAAACGTTCCTTCACACACACGTGGTCGGGATTGCACCACCTCTCGTTCACATAGACTGCAATCCCTCCACCTTTCTTCTTGCCACTCTGCACAACGTCTCTGTCCGCCCGAACAGTCCTGAAGCCGGGTACGGCCGTGCTGTGGTCCGGGAAATGTGAGTGCAGCCATGTCTCGGTGAAACACATGATGCTGCCCTCCCGGTATTCCCGCTGGGTCTTTACCAGCGCGCCGAGCTCGTCCGTCTTGTTGGCCAAGGACCTCACGTTCCCCATTAAAATCGCTGGTACCGATGGTTTATATCTCCTCCTCTTCGCCTTCAGCTTAGCTCCAGCTCTGCAACCCCGACGTCTTCTCCGAAGTTCGTCCAGGATCTCAGGCCTCGCTCCGGGCAGCAGCAGTAGAGGTCTACTCAGCGCGATCAGCTGATCACGTGAGTAAACAATAACAGTGCCCCCAGCCAGAAAAGTGGAAAAATTACGGTCCATTGTCTGACCGTTCACTTAACACACGTGAAGAAGAAAAAAAAACAACAACTCCGAAGAGAGGAGAAAGAAAGAAAAATACTTAAAACAAAACAAACTCGGGGGGAGCTGCTGTAACAGGCTGCCGCTAGCGCGGCGCCATCTTACTGTGTGTGTTTATTTACTGTTATAATGAGATAATAGTTTCACAGTCAGTCAAACTGAACTACTTCTGTGCCCTGAACAACATTCATCCAACTGACCGTTATTGAAACACTTTAAGACCTCGATGAGCACAAAGTATGTGGACAACAGTGTATTTGAGGTTTTAGTGTAGAAAATAAACTCCTTTGCTTGAACAATGACGGACGCGACATTCAACCCGCAGACGCTGAAGACACTCTCCGGGTGTAAAGTGAGGCGGCGACGTACCCTCGCACCATGACATCACTGGTGAGCAGCTGGGACACGCAGGGGCTCCAGTCCCACAGCATCCGATACTTGGCACAATCGCTGTGGAGGAAGCGGAGTGTGGCGGCCATGAGGTCTCTGAGCTTCATCCTCTTCGGACCGTACTGAACCGCCGACGACTCCTCGCTGGTGAAGAAGAGCCTCTGAAACACCGGCGGGGTGTCGCTGAAGTACCTTGCAGCAAACCTGGTAGAGACAGAAGAAATGATGATTTACTGCATCGGAGTCTGTCGGAGCCACACAGGATGAAACGATGTCGACCGAGTCAGACGTCAAACTCTCTGACTTTCACTGACTAAAATCTGAAACTATAATGAAAAGAAAAACAGGCTGACCTGCTGATCAGATCAGAAACAGACATTATTTAATTCCCATCAATTGCGATCTCTAAAGTTTTTAAAACCAACTGCACAATCATGATCACACACACACAACTCGGCCTGCAACAAAAGCGGCAGATTAAATGCTCATATTTTAATGGCGTGTTGTCAAATCTTTCTAAAGACACCTGTTGGTTGATTCATGTGTTAAAGTCGGTCTGTAACGGTGGTGAACTGTGAACCGGACATCTGTCACTCTGCGCCATAAACAAACATGGTGAACAGAAGTTTATGCAGCCGGCACATGACGGGAATGTTTCACTGTTATTCTGTCTGAAAAAAAGACTTGTTTTTTTTATTTATTTTTTTTTTATAAATGGCAAATAAAATAGAAATATGCAAATATAATTCCAGGACTCCTGACTTTACCTGCCTGGAAAAGAGTTTTTAAAATTCCCTGATCCGTGGGAACCCTGAGAGTAAGTGAACACATGTTTTGTTCTTTGTCCTTTGGTACCAAACCGGAGAACCTTACTGTGATATCCAAAGTCTGCATGAAGTCGCTGAACTCAGCTGCTGGTCATCAACAAATACTTCCACCTAGCAGCAACCATCCATGACGTCACACACTGGTTGTTTCTCTCTGCAGGGTTTAAAAGGGGCTCCAAACATGAACCCTAAAAGTCAGCACCACGCATGAAGAAGGAGACACGTGAAGAGTCCACTTACGCCTGAGCATCGGGACTGACGCCGAGCAGCTTGCTGAGGGCCACGCACAGGCGCTCGTGGAGGTCGTGGTTGATTCGGCCCCCGGCTTTGACCTTCTCCGCGTTCCTCTCCAACAGGTCCAGGGTCAGGGGTCGCAGGTGTCGCACAACCAGCAGAGTGGAGTCCTTCTCCAGCAGCAGCTGAGCCAAACAGTCCAGGATGCACTGCCTGTCCTGCTGGCTCCATATCTGAGGACACACGGACACCGATGGGCACTGATGGATCTCTTCTCCAAAATATTTACATCCTACTGGTTTAACAGGCCAGCACAGTAATTGTAATGCCGTAATAAATGCTAAAAACATGTGAACATCACAGTGATCACTCACACGTGAAGGTAAGGATGCAGCATGCTGCGTTCAGGGTCCGTTCAGAACCACAACGTTAACAAACAACAACTGTAAACACATCTATTTGTTCCGTACAGGACGTAAGTGAACATTTCTCACCTGCTTTGAGAGATACGGGCTCAATCGGTCGTGACTCTTGTCAACATGTCTGGATATGGTGCCCAGTGATGACAGGCTCAACTCCAAATTCTCCATCCTATCATTTGCGCTCGTGAGGGAGAGATTTAGAGCGAAAACAAGCCAGCGCGCTCTGTGAACAAGGCTCTAAAAAAAAATGATTGATATTACAGAATAACCGTGCGATTCATCACACCGCTCAAAGCACGTTCCCCCTCACTGGTGTTAAAATCCTGTCCACATGTGAGCGAAGCAAAAGTGCTTCCGGGTCGAGATTTACTCTCCCCGCCCCTCACCTCGCTCTCTCTCTCTCTCGCTCTCGCTCTCTCTCTTCACGTCGCGCGGTGATGACGCACGCGAACAGCGCCACTGGTAGAATCCTCCTGTCACAGGGAGTGAAACAACTTTGGTGCTCGCGAGCTCTCTAATATGCTGCTTTTTTACTGATTCCCGTTGTTTCAGCGGGGGACCGGAGACCGCGAGCTGCCGGAGAGGCCTTTGAGTTTCCGTCATCTTTAAGGTTTGAGTCCTGTTTTCAGGGTTTTTTTTTGTTTTTGTTTTTTTTAAAACCTGTGAGCTGTAAGGAGACACTTAACCCCGGTAACAGACCGCGGGAAAAAAAAAATGTCGTTACTTCCTGTGCAAAGAAGTCTTGGCGCGACATCACGGTTGTAAACAAGAGAACAATACTGCAGCGAGTAAGTCAACGTTTTCACGGTGAGCCTGCTGTAATATACTTTTCATTAACGTGTCCTAACACATGTTGAGCTCACGTTAGCGTCCGTAATGTAACGACGGTTACATTACGCAGCCAGCGTTACATGAGTCAACATTTTCTTTATTAACAGCAATTATTCATATTAAAAATAGAAAGAAAGGATCATTAATGCGTTTTTTTTTGTTTTTTTTACTGAATTATAAACACCTGGTGACCGCGACACGAATATGTGTTTTAGCATGTAAAGCTTTGGTCAAACGTTTTTTATATGTTTATATACGTTGTGTTATTCGGGTTCAGACTTCTTCTTTTAACACCCGATTCAAGTGCAAATTTCCGGAGAGCTTCGAGGTCACGTGAGTTTAACAACAGCAGCTGACTATACTGACTATATTAGCTGAAGTCACAATGTAAATGAGTCAAATATCACATTCAAACTGCAGACAAAAAGAGTTTTTAAGCCAAGAGGATTTACTCTACATGAAACTGTCCTCCCAGTTTGGACTTCTTTGGTCTTTGTTTGGACATTAGTGGACATCAGGGTCCAGTGAGACCACCATGTTCACCACACTAACATACTGTGATCAGACACAGTTCCTTTTCCACAAACATTTGTGGAGTTTACTACAGCCTGTTTACCTTCTGTCATGGCGTTTATAATTGCTGATATGAATTATGACATGATGTATATCACTCTGAAGGACCAATGAGAACTTTTTTGTGATTCAGAAAAGAAAAAAAAACAGACATAAATATCTATTTTAGATATATATACTTTATTGATCCTGCTAGGGGATTTATTTTTTTTCGTTACAGCAGCACGGAAGAAACGGCAAAAACAACAAATATTACAGAATAAAAATACAGGCAGTAAAGGTATAAATATAACAAAATTTAAAAAAAATGCACAGTCATATACAAATAAAATAGAATAAGATTAAAAAAAAAAAAAAATTAAAACAGTGCAACAGTGTTAATGATGTAGGATGCGACATTTTTTTGATAAATGCACTCTGATACACTGATAATGTCATTAAAACATTGCTGTTAATTGATCGATAACATTTCCCACCGTAAACTAATCCAACCAGAAATAAGAGGGTATAAAGAAAGAAGGGAAAACTTCAAATCCAGTTTGTAAGGCAGGCTTTCTGTTAAACGTGTGTAGTCTCTGAGATAGTACTCTGTATATATGTATGGGAAATCTGTGGATTGTGCCCTGAGGTTGGTTTATCATCTTTAGTATTAATTAAATGTATTCCTGATTAACGGTGGTCTTACCTCAGATCATAACTATCTCCTTTCTTTTGGCGTTTTTTTGGTCAGGTAATTCTTAGTGAACAAGCCACAAAGATATTTGAAAGGATGGAGATCACTGACTCCAATAATGCCTCCGCTCGTAAGTATACATCTGTTGTTTTTTTTACATTGGCTGTTATATTTAGATTTTCTTAGTGGTATTTGTGTATTATCAGGAATTCTGGTTTGTACTAAGACTATATTATACCAAATAATACCATGGTTACCAACCTGGGGTCCATGACAACAAGGCTTTGTCTGCTTTCGTTGTTTAAATTAGATTTGTACTTGTTAAATGTAATCATTGTAACCCACTTACTGCATAATCAGCTTTTCACACATTTCACACGTGTTTTAGATTAAAAAAAAAAAATTGCTTCAAATTTGTTTGAATTTTGGCCATAATTTTGATTAAAGACTGATGTTTTTAAAAAAAAAGGGTTGATTGTTGCCCAATGTAACTGCTGACATATGTAAATAATACATGTATGATATCCACAGTGTTGGTACCTGATGTCAATGAAGACTCAGTGGACATCTACGACGGCCTGGATGTTAGTTTTAACAGCAATACAGGTAAAATTATTATTATGGAAAATAGTCGAACACTTCTGAGGCTGACTTCATAATCGTGATAACAACTTTTTGTTTGTTTGTTTTTTACAGTGCAGTCATCTCTGACTGGCTCTCAGCTAAAGGAGTCAATGGATCTGTATGAAGAGATCATGACCGAGGAGCAGCAGAGCAGAGAGTCGTCGTACACAGAGGTGAGACTCAATGTCCTTCATACGACCTTCCTCCCATATCAGCTGTTGGAAAACTTTTATTTTGAAAGTCAGGCGTGGGGCACTGATCAGCACACTGTTGTTTTTTGCCTGAGTCAGCAGCTTTCTTTCCAGCTTAGATTTATTTTTATTTTTTTCAGCTGTGCCTGTGGGTTATTGTAAAGGTTTTAGACCTCGTTGATGAGGGATTTTCTCCTTAAACTGTTCTAATATTTAAAGGTCAGTTCCTGTTCATCCCATAAATACATGCTTTTAAGGATGAGGCAAGCACTTTGCCATACAGGAGCGCTGCTAAATGAATGAAATCAATTTCTAAAGCGGTTTATGATAAATATTAATGTTTGCCTTTATTCTTTTTATATTCTTTTACAATTATCAGTCAATTCGTTTATCAGTATAGATTTTTTCTGTTGTACCCGAACGTCAAAAAAAAAAAAGACCAAAATTTGGTCCATAAAATGTCCCCCTACAATTTCACATTATTCAAGCTGTCACTGCCTCGTTCCTTCTGGCAGAGGACAGTGTCTTTTTAATTTGTATTTAGTCAGGTGATCCTGCATATTTGGTGTTGTTTTATTCTTTATTAGGATTTTTTTTATGGTATTTTTTAGTACGAGTCCTCTCAGTCAACACCTGAATAAGAGGCTTCACTTTGTAAATCTTGTGTTGCGTGGTCTTGTAATATTGTGTGGTTCAGTAGTGATGTGTGCGAAGCTGCAGCTGCAGGTAAATGATGTGAAATGATCTCCGTGATCGGTGTGTTGGAATTGTTACAATAGAACTCAACCGTTTCTCATTATTCTGCATCACGCTAAGATTTGGGTGTGAAAGCAGTATAACATATCTCAGTACTGTGATGGAGGCTGAGTAGAAATCACTGTGCTCTGATGAAACGCTGCAGTCGACTGACCGACTCTCACAGTCCGTCTGTTTCTTTGTGTACTTCCAGTTAAAGTCCAGATTCCAAGCAGCACAAAACCAAATTAAAGAGCTGCGCAGGAGACTGGAGCAGATGGAGATACAGGTTTGTTTGTTTTTAATTCTTTTTCAGCAGTTAAGAAATGGTGCATTAATGCTGAAATATTATGAAGCTTCATTGAGAATAAGTTGTACATTTTTTAACTGATACTACAACTTTATTCAACCAGCTTTTATTTTCCACATTGTTTAAATGTGTCTTCAGCTGAACTGTGGTTCTCACTCTGACTTCAACCTGATGATGTAATCACTCTAAAATCTTGTGGTGGATCAGAAAATCTGAAATATGTAGAGAAAAAGAGCAGATGAAGTTCACGGCTTTATCTGATCTCATTTGAAGAATTTGTAATTGGCTGCACAGTAAATACGAATACTGCAGTAACTATGGAAACGCTCAGATCCTCGTTAACAGATTTCTGGATATTTCATCATACCTCGACAACACTACACCTGCTCCATCACGCTGCCCACTCGGTTCACTGCTCGTTTGTTTGTTTGATTAATTGCTTGTTTGTTTGTGGTTTCCTTTTGAAATGGTTCTCATCTCTTGTTTCTCGCTTCGTTAACAGAACACGGGGCTGAGCACTGAGAACTTCTGTCTCAAGAAGAACATCTCTGCTCTTTTACGAACGGCTCGACAAGAGGTGATGAGAAAAGATGCTGAGATTCAGAGGCTGAATCAAAGGTACGTCTGTTGTTTTGTACCAGTGACTGACTACTATTATATTATCTGTTTTATGATGACATATTGTTCTTGAGGTTAAGGACTGAGAAGTGTTGCTTTTGACCCTCAGGAAACACACATTGTTTAGCTACTGTAGCTACATTAAGCTAAAATGGCAGGTATCATAATAAAGTATAAACACCAAACGTTCTGACCTTAAATATAGGTAGTTGCTTTTTGAATATATATAATGTTCGTTAATGAGTTGCTCCAAGATTTCTGGTGAGATTTTATCAGTTTTTATGGCTACTGAACTACTGTGGTCTATAGACAGAAGTTTGCTTCTATCAAATGGATCTGTGTTTAATCAGATTGATTAATCAGTTGTTAAATCTTTGGTTTCCACAGGTCAGAGAAAGGTCGCCATCATTACCCGTCTCACCTAAATAACCTGCGGGCTCCAAATTCCTCCAGTCGCACCGCCACAAGTAGGCCACTTCCTCCTCCTCCTCCACCATCCAATCCTCTGCCTCCTCCTCCTCCTCCAACCGGTCCACCTCCACCCCCTCCACCTTCACCTCCCAGGCGGGGCCAGGAGAATCCACCACAGCCTATCAAGAAAGAAAGAGACAGTTCGCCCAGAGCTTTGAAAACATCTTCTCATAGTCCTTCGAAAACAGACTGTGAAGTAGGAGACAAAAAGACGGAGTCAGAAAAACACAGGTCCAAACACAGAGAGGACAAATATCAAAGCCAAAAACTACTCGAATCAACAAATAGGAGACACAGAAGTAGTTCTGATCCCAACAGGGATCATGGCCCTGAGAAAATCAGGTCTTCTAGGGCAGAAGACTCGGGACGAAGGTCGGACTCCAGGTCATGTAAAAGTAAGAACTACCTCAGTGTTGAGGGGCAGCGCCGATCAGGAGCTAAAACCTCTTCACCAGAGATTTCACTCAGAACAGCTGTTTCTAACGACAAGAAAGGGAGCAGTCGAGAGTGGAGACGGGATAAAGCCAACATGTCAGCATCAGACTCTGAGCATGGTACGGCTCACAGCTCGAACAGAAGCTACAGCCGAGAGCCCAGAAAATCCAAGACTAGTGACGGACGTAGCCGAAGTTCTGACTCAAAGGAGCGGAAAAAGTCTTCTTCAAGTCAACAGGCTGAGCGTCACACTGATTCAAACTCCAAACAGAGGGAAGAGGACCGACCAAAAGATCATCAGGGGAAGGGGGACAGACAACGTGACGGTGAAACCAACCGGCAACGTGATGGTGAAACCAACCGGCAACGTGACGGTGAAACCAACCGGCAACGTGACGGTGAAACCACCCGGCAACGTGACGGTGAAACCACCCGGCAACGTGACAGTGAAACCACCCGGCAACGTGACGGTGAAACCACCCGACAACGTGACAGTGAAACCAACCGACAACGTGACGGTGAAACCAACCGGCAACGTGACGGTGAAACCACCCGGCAACGTGACGGTGAAACCAACAGACAACGTGACGGTGAAACCAACAGACAACGTGACGGTGAAACCAACCGGCAACGTGACGGTGAAACCAACCGGCAACGTGACGGTGAAACCAACCGACAACGTGACGGTGAAACCAACCGACAGCGTGACGGTGAAACCAACAGACAACGTGACGGTGAAACCAACACACGTGACGGTGAAACCAACAGACGTGACGGTGAAACCATCCGACAACGTGACGGTGAAACCAACAGACAGCGTGACAGTGAAACCAACAGACAGCGTGACGGTGAAACCAACCGACCGCGTGACGGTGAAACCAACCAACCGCGTGACGGTGAAACCAACAGACGTGACGGTGAAACCAACAAACAACGTGACGGTGAAACCAACAAACAACGTGACGGTGAAACCAACAGACAACGTGACGGTGAAACCAACAGACGTGACGGTGAAACCAAAAGACAACGTGACGGTGAAACCAACCGACCACGTGACGGTGAAACCAACCGACCACGTGACGGTGAAACCAACAGACCACGTGACGGTGAAACCAACCGACCACGTGACGGTGAAACCAACAGACGTGACGGTGAAACCAACCGATCACGTGACGGTGAAACCAACAGACAACGTGACGGTGAAACCATCAGGAAGCACAAGAGTGACATTGCGTCAGAGACCAGCAGAGAACGGGAGAAACAGAAATCCAGAAAGTCCAATCACGTTACAGTGGATGTGCAAAGTAAGAAAAGACAGGAAAGGACACACGAAGGCTTCAAAAGATCATCTGAAGAACCAAGTGTGGGTGCGAAAAGCTCCGTGGAAGAAAATAGTCCAAACAGGAAACTGTGCTTCATGGAAACGTTGAATTTAACCCTCTCACCAATCAAGAAGCCCGTGTTACGCATCGATGGCGACCAGAAGGACAAAGATGTCGAAATCGGGTCAGAGGAGGAGAATTCACAGCCCGACTTCTACGATATGTGCGTCATTGATGAAGTCAACACCAGTGAGTTTGAAGCAGAGTTGGGATATGTTGCGGAACGATCTCCAGGTAACCTCGAAGCTTTACGTCCTGACAAAAGACTTGTGAAAGATGTTCAGGAAGCTCCTGCAGGTGAAGATCCAGTTCAAACTACCTCAGCTCAGTCCCAAGCAGGAAATCAGACGACGGCGCGTCTTAAACCAAAACCAGCAGAGACTAGTTCTCTCAAAGCAGTGGACATTTCAAAAGATCACGAGGACAAAACCAAAGTGATCTCCGACAGCCTGGTAGCTGAATGTGGACCACCGGAGGGACCAGTTCCCAGCAGCACATCTGGGAGCAGTTCTGAAAAATCCACTGGTAAAGACCTACAAACAGCTGACCCTGGAAGTAATACTGATCTACCTGCTGCTGTTACAGAACCAGCCGTGCTCCATTCAAGTGTAGAACCTCCTAAAGCGTCAGTAAAGAAGAGTGTAGCGCTGGATTTACCCGCAGGGGATGCTGTTTCATCACACCAAAGGGAAACGAGTACGACTAAAGACACGACTTACGAGACCAGTCCCAAAAGTTGGCATCGTCCTCCCACTGTCCTACCTCAGGTCTGTCAGCAAGGACGATGTCCTCCTGATTCACCGCGGTCCATTTATGAGAAAGATGGTTCTGATAGGCGAGATGGTCCTCAAGATGCAGATGCTGTTTCCAGTACAATCAGCCTGGAGTCTCTTCCTCAAGAAGGGCTGAGTTTAACGGAGGCCATTTACGTGTTAACGCAGACGACTGACGATGACAGCAGCCTCCCAGCGGAGCCCAGCTCCTCCAGCAGCTGTATCGGAGTCCCCCGAGTTAGCAGCACCACAGAGGAGAGGATACTGCCGGAGAGATACAGGGACCTCACTGTAACACCAAAGAACGTCTTCAGTCCTGGGAAGAGACAGAGGAAGGACATCAAGCTGTCCAGCTCTGCACCATTACTCCACGATGAGGACTCCATGATGCACACACTGAGCAACCTGAAGAGCATCCCGGACGCCATCAGCCCTCTGAGGAGTCCGGTACGGATCGCCAAGAGAAGTCTGCTCCATGTGCACGGCAAGCCTGGTCATGTCAAGAGCCTTCAGAAAGGTAAAGTTGGCCTGATAATGACGTCACGGAATATTAAATCTCACATGCATGCAGAAGATGGGATTACCAGGCCGATTATCTTGTGATCACAACTTTTACTTTTCTCTGAAGGACCAAGAAATGGTGTCCAAATGTCAATAAATGAGGGCTGTATAACATCCACATGTTTCTGTTCTCGGACTGACCGTTCTCTCTCTCTCTCTCTCTCTCTCTCTCTCTCTCTCTCTCTCTCTCTCTCTCTCTCTCTCTCTCTCTCTCTTTCATGTGCAGAATTTTCCAGTCCACCTGTTGATGGCAGCTCAAAGAAGTTGGATGTGAATAAAGAGAACAAATATCCAGGTTCTCCTGCAAACCGTGACACAGTAAACCTTGTTGATAAGGTGTCCGACCTGCCTTCAAGCCTCTCCGACACAGACCTGGAGGAAGGGGAGATTTTAAGCGAGAGCGATGAGACGGCTGCCGATTCCCCCGTTCCTGCAACCAAGAGGGCAAAGCTAGCACAGCCAGTCAGAAATAAAGCAAGTCCTCGATTTATATTAAAGAGGAAATCTGAAGAAAAGAGCGCTGCATCAAAAGAAATGAATGAAACGGCAGGTGTGTCGACACGAAGCCCGAAGAGTCGTTTTAAGACGGTTTGCCCGGCAGCGAGTAAAGCTTCTTTCTCCACCATTGAAGAAATAATGGAGACGTTCAAGTTGGTTCGCACCAAGATCCGAAAAAAGTACATGAAGCTTCATAAAACCTTCCCTAAGAAGAGCTTCTACGGAGTGATGGAAAATTTTCAGGAGTCTTTTATAGAGTTTGTGGATGGTGCTAACTTTGGTCCGATATGCGGTCAGGCAGCCGAGCTGAAGTCCAATCTCAAGAAACTGATCGTGTCTGTTTTTGGCAAAATATCAAATAACGGTATCGTGAAGCGCATTTTTGAACAGCAAGCGGTCGATCTGAAGCAGAAGTTGTGGGACTTTGTAGACGCCCAAGTCGAATACTTGTTCAAGGACGTTCACACGATACTTCAGAGTCTCTGCAAACCAACAAGAGCTCCGGTCAAGGACAGGAGGTCCGGTAGAGAGGAGAAAGTAGCTCAACAGACTTCTCCAAAGAAGCCACAGTGTGAACAGAAGGAAGCAGCGTCTGTTCCCACCACCGGGACCAAGTCTTGTGCCGTGATTCCTTACAGAACCGGCCTCGGAAGCCGAGGTAAAGACATCAGAATCCCACACACGGACAAAGATCCACCAAACTGCCCAAATATAAATACCGTGGTCGAGCTCCTTCCTCCTAAAAACCTCCCTTCGGCTCCAGAGAAAACCAACGTGTCTTCTTTGGTGGTGTCTCAACACGGCTCTGTGCTCGACAAGACGGACTTTGAGCTCCTCACAGAGCAGCAGGCCTCCAGTCTCACGTTCAACCTGGTCAGAGACTCTCAGATGGGAGAAATCTTCAAGTGTCTCCTGCAAGGATCCGACTTGTTAGAAAACAACGGCATCAGCGGAGAGAACACGGCGTGGTCCGTCGGGACGCCGAGGAAGGATGGGGAGAGGTTCATCAGCATCACCACGCCATCCAAGTTCGACTCCCCGTCCAAGCTGTTCTCGCCACAAAAATTCGACACTCCCTCCAAACTTATCGCTACCTGGTCGAGCATTTCGCCTCATAAGATGTCCTCCCCACGCCGCAAAGATCCCATCGCCCTGAACCCGGCTTTATTTGATGAGAGCTGCCTGTTAGAGGTTCCTTCAGACAGCCGAGGCCTGCAGGCTTCACACACCTCGTACTCCATCCTGGCCGAAGACCTGGCGGTGTCCCTCACCATCCCGTCGCCCCTCAAGTCCGACAGCCACCTCAGCTTCCTGCAGCCGTCCAGCATGAGCATGACCATCATGTCCACCCCGGACAGCGTCATCAGCGCGCACATAAGCGAGGACGCGCTGATGGACGGGGAGGACGCCTCGGAGCAAGACATCCACCTGGTCCTCGACACCGACAACTCCAGCTGCGGCTCCTGCAGCAGCGTCTCCTCGGAGACGCTCGCCACGCCTTTCGTGTTCAAGCCCGACGTGCCCATGCAGGCGCTGGTGATGGAGCGGTCCAACGATCATTTCATCGTCAAGATCCGGCAGGCGAGCGTGGACGCGGACGTCACTCTGACTGCTAATGAGAGCTTCAGTCGAACACTAACGGAAGAAGAGCCGCAACAGGCAGAAGACGACGAGGCGTCTCTGGAAGGTGGAGCTGGTTTTACTCAGAAAGATACCGACCCCTGCGGGGATGGACCTTCAGAGAACCTTCTCTCTCACCTGGTTGAAAGACGCACGATCTGCCAAGCCGACACTGGATCAGATACCCGTCTCCCCCTCAACGAGAGCCCGGCAATAAACGACCCGTCCCACCAAACAGAAGACATGTCAACGCAACAAAGTACCTTCAAGGACGGTTTTTCGAAGGAGGATCTGAAAACTGAAGCTGCTCCTTCAGACATCGGTTTGAATGGTCATCATAAAACCGTCGTCACTGATGAGAGTCAGACGCGTCTCAAACGAGAAGACACGTCTTGGAAAAGTCCTTCGAAAGCTCTTTCACGCGAGTCACGGAGCTTGAAGAGTCCCAGTAAGCCCAACAAGTCGGGTACTAGTCGGCGCCGCGCCGCCGTGAGCTCCGATACGGAGCAGCAGAGCCGATCATCAGGGTCACGTGGGTCCGACTCGGAGAGAGGTGAGATGGACGTGTCCGAGTCGGAGAGGAGTCTCGCCACAGCCGAGGACATAGGCAGCTCACCGGAGAAACGGCAGGCGGACAGCGACAGAGGCAGGAAACGCAAGAAGCAACAAGAGAAACCAAAAGCGAAGAGGTCCAGGAAGAAGGAGGAGGAAGGCGGCGGAGAGATGGCGGCGGGTTCCAAGAGGGACGACGAGGCGTCCATGTCCTCGTCTGCGTCTCTGTCGCCGAGCAGTCTGTCCGCCAAGAACGTGGTCAAGAAGAAGGGCGAGGTGGTGATGGCGTGGAGCAGGTCAGTGTTTGAACAGAAGATTTAAGGCTCTCGACCAAAATACATACGTGACAGTTTTGGTTGTGGTTGAAGTCAGAGATGTAAAACTTCTTTAATGCTCACAAAAGGTTTATTTCTCTCAAACTTGTTAAATCAGTGTTCGTGAGCACAGGTGTGCCTTGGACAGGTCACAACCAAAGACAGCTCTAACATGGGACATTTATCTGGATTTATTTTACATCCTTAGGCATAATTTCACGTATGGATGCAGATGTGCATTTCCGTGGCTCTTTTGGCAGTGCAACACATTTCCTTGTGGTAGTGTTGACCAGGTTAGGTTAGGTTAGGTTAGGTAGGTAGTTACTTTATTAATCCCCGAGGGGACATTTTTTCGCTACAGCAGCATACAGAAGCAATAAGATAATAATAGAATAATAGAAAAGCAATAAAATAGCAGTAAAAATATAAAATGCACAGTATATAAACTATATACAGTACAGTATATATCTATATATATTATATACAAACAACCAAGAAACACAGTCAACAGTGTTATTGTTGTGTGATGGATTTTGCCAGAGGTGAGTTATTGTACAGTCTTATTGCGGTCGGCAGGAATTATCTCCTGTATCTGTCCTTGTGACAGCGGAGCTGGAGGAATCTTTTGGAGAACGTCCTCCTCTGTCCCTGCAGCAGGTGGTGGAGAGGGTGGTCAGGATTATCCAATATGGATAATAGTTTGTTGGTTGTGGCCCGTGGAGGGCCGCTCCACTCCTTACGGCCGTGTGAAGGTGATGAATATTGGCAGACACTGGGACGCAGTTTCAAGTTTGCAGGTCATACAAGAATCGAGGTGTTTTCATCTTCCAGTTTCCTGGTTCCATCCGAGGTTTCTTCCTGTTAGAGTTTTTTTTTTTCCTCCTAGCTTACGTAGGAATTGTTGAATACAACAGTGAGTCCTCTATAGTGCTGTAAAGTTCTGCTGTAAGGACTTTACTGTATTAAGTGGCCTGAAATAACCTGCGTTGTGATTTGGTCATGTATACATAAAGTTGAATTCAATTCAATTGAATTCCAGGAGTTCAGTACAGATGCTTCAACACGAGGTGATGGAGTTGGATGAATGCCTCAAGATCTCAACAACAAAATGCATGTTTACTTCTGGACAACGAGCACCCGGTTCACCACCAGTTGTTGTTGCAGTAACTTAATGTAAATGAGAAGTTAGACACCAAATTCCTGGTGTGACTCCATCAGAGGAACCGTTCCATGGACAACTGGTGGTGTCGGGTCGGTGGTACCAGGTCAGGTTGGTGGTACCAGGTCGGGGTCGGTGGTACCAGGTCGGGGTTGGTGGTCCCAGGTCGGGGTCGGTGCTCGTGAGCTCGTCATCTTCTTCATGTACTTAATAAACTTCCGGTAGATTTTGGAAACCAAGAGATCTCTCTACAGCAGCTGAATTAGTTTATATGCTTGGTTGATGAAGATGATGGTTTCACCTTCGATCAGAAGCAGAACGTTTCACTCAGTGTGTGTCCCTCAACGTGACTTCCTGTCCTCCACTGATCTACTACTTCTACTGATGATTATTTCCATTATCTCTTGACGCTTTGCCGTTGGCTGTAGAGATTGAGACAAGACTGTGGACATCAGAAGTGTGTTTCCATGTTGAGGATGTGGAGCTCATCATGTTTGTGCTGCTGCTTCCAGAGATGAAGATCGAGCTATTCTGATCGACCTGAAGACTAAAGGTGCGTCACGGGAGACGTTCTCCGCGCTGTCAGAGACACTCCAGAAGCCCTCGGAGCAGGTGAGAGAACCTCTTTTCCTACTTTTTATTGTAGTTTATGACTTCAGGTTGTGCAGCAGGAGCGTGAAGTGACCGTCGGCCGTTTCCCAGATCGCTCACAGGTTCCACCAGCTGATGAAGCTCTTTAAGAAGAAGGAGAAGATGGACACCTGATTCTTCTGACCGTGAGTGCAGCCATACTTCCCGTGATGTGGTGCAGGAAGACGTGACCGCAGGGAGGAGGAGTCGTGATGTGTTCCTGCGGACCTCGGGCTGCTGTTGTCCAACATCTGGAGACATGCATCGACCAATCAGCGACCAGAAATCGGGACTGCAGTTTGAGCCAAGCTTCGGAGATCTGCTCACCATTGTGGATCCTGAACTGCACCTACAGACAGATCGGTGTGAATGGTGAAACATAAACTTGATATAAACACAGGTTATGTTTTAAATGCACTTTTTTGTTGTTTTTAGCAGAGTGCAATCACTACAGCACCGGGTCCGGAGCCTCGGTGCATCCTCTGCTCACACAAATATCGGAAGGTCAGTCCTAAATTTGAGTCTTCTCACCAGTTGGAGAAAACTTCCTTCAGAATGAGATCATTTCCATTTCCAAACGAAATAAAACTCAATTGAACCCAAAACCAAGAAGTGTCAGACTGATCGTTTTGGTCTGTTTATTCCGAGTGTGATTTTATTTTACTGGATGTGTTTGTGTGAGTGTTCGATAAGTTTGAAGGTTGTTAAAATGTCCACGTGAAGGACAGTACATTAGAATCTGTTAATACGAATGAATCCTTGAAGCCTAAATGATGTTTAGTTTGACTCTTATTACTTACAAACAGTATTGAGGGCAATGTTGTGAATATTATACATAATTCTTTACTGAAAATAAAGCTTTATTTATTCACTGTGGTGTCAACATTTAGTCATTTGTAGCATCCATACAAACCTATTACATTTCTGTAGAATAGTTTAGGAGGAATGCATCAGCTGATTTTAATCAGGCGACGAGTTATTCCTCAAAGTTCAGAGCTGCTGTTCTCTGAACATCGTGCTGCTGCACACACAGTCTCTGAACTTCCTGGTCCACTCGGCTTCATTTTTTTATTTTGGTCCATTTTGGTGATGTTTATGCAACTAGAATAAATGCTTCCAAAGGCGTGTTTTTTTTGTTTTTTTTCAGTGAAAGTTGAAAAAAACAAATTCAAGTTTAGTTCCTAAAATGGCTGAAATACACTGTGAACACAAAAGTACCTTCAAGACAAAATCCCTTTGTCTTCACATTAAATCAAATCATGAATTATATTTTAATATGCTTTCATTCTGTAGTCATGGCTTCAAAATCATAATTTGAATATTTTCCACCAGATCAAGCCATTTTAGGCCTCATTTACATGACTGATGTTGAATACCTTTGCACGTCTTAATAGAAGGTGACTTAACATTGAATTCCATTTCTATAAATTGAGAAACATATTTCACCAAAGTGAAAGTGAGTCTGAACATTTGTCTCCCTGCTGTGATGAGATTTAAAGTTCATGTACCAACATTCCCTCTGCAGTTCTCAGACTTTAGGAGGACACTGTGTCCCCTCGCTGGTAGCGGAGGACCACAGTCTATTCGTACCATCACACACTACATTCACCATGACACATATTTTCATAAAGTGGGCCACAAAGTACGGAAATTGAGGCCAGTGCCTCGGGGCGGTGCTCGTAACTCGTTCCCAGACGAGTCAGTGACACAAGAGGACAGAAACGAACAGCAGCCGGGAGGATTTATTGTTCCGCAGTCTGGACGGATGTTTCACTGTCAGACTAAATATACGGCTCGATATCGCTCAGCGCTGCGTGAGTCATTCAAATGTCAGGCGCAAAAAACAAATCACTTTTTCATCTTCAGTTCTTTTCTGATCATCGCTGTGCTTTGAAAGGAGACGGAGCTCTCGCTGACTTAAACAACACATCTGTTTCTTCAGATTCTGTTTCACGTGTTTTTCCTGATCTGTTCAGGGCATGAGTCTGCTGATCTGTTTTATTCCCGTTTTCCTGGCTGCTTTGTATATTTTAGTTCGGCTTTAACACAGATTCGTCTCCCAGGTCAGGTCATGATGGACGCTGAATAAGGCTGATAAAAAGCCACATCTGTTCAAACGCTTTTAAAAAAAAACTAAAAACAAACAAAATCTTAATTATTGTTTGTCGTCCCTGTGCCGTTCATTTTTTTCACCCTCAACCTGCCGAGGCGGAGAAACGACTCGGAGACGGATTCTGTCGGAGATTTCTTCCGATTGAAAGAGAATTCTTCCTTCCAGCTGTTGCTCGTGTTGCTCATTGTTGAATATCTGCATTTCTCTCTATAATATTGTGAGTTTCTGTTGTGAGGACCTTCGCTGTGTCTGGCTACGTTTGAGTTGAATTGAATTGAATCCCAGAAGTACTGCTCAATTGTCCAGAGTACCAAAGTCATTTGGGATGAGCTGCAGCCTTCTCCTCATGGATGGAAGGAGGACACCACAGCCCCACAGCCCTGCAGCTGCTTCCTCACATCACAGCTGTCGTCACGGGAACATGAAGCTGCTCGGAGATGGTCTTACAGCCTTTAACATGCTGAGAGATCATTTTCTCTTTGTGTGATATCTTTGTGCTGAATCGGTCCTCATGCCAGTTTCCACCAGCACGGTGTTGCTTCTTGAAACCTCATTTTTGATTCCCGATGAAACTTTCAGAAACATCTTCCGTCAGTACCTCAGTGCTGCTAGCTTCACTGAAGAAATATGAGCGAACTACATCCCGTCTAATCCTTCCAGCCGCTTGAATGGATCCTGTTGTATCTCCTGTCTTGTTTATATTCACAGTTCCTCTACAGTTGGTCTAAAACTCTGCCTTCTCTGACTTCTGTCAAATGCATGCATTAACCCATTCCTGCGAATACATTATTTCAGGAACAGCTTGAGGGAATATCTTCCAATTTATCACAAATGTTCTCTACATTTTGGAGGTCAAAGGTCAAGGTCACTGTGAGCTTAATATCTATATGGCTTAAGACAGATATACATGTAAACTACAACTTGAATGGCTAGCGGAGGCATAAAACCACTAGGCAGTAATTCTAGTTGAAGATTTACCAACAATAGAAGATGAGAATTTTTTTTTTTTTTTTTTTTTTTTTTTTTAATGTTTCAGAGTCTTATTTCAGTACTTTGCCGAATTTGACCAAAGTTACAGCTTCAAGCCTTCATGAAAAAGTCTCTACAAGCTCTGGACATGAAGAACTGAGCGGTTTCTCCGTGTCTTCCTGCAGGGCTCCATCCTGTGAACAGCTGCACTTATTTACTTACTGGGAATTTAGTTTTGGTGCAACGTAGACTTCTGAAACATGTGATGAAGGAGTGTAATTAGACACGACTGTTTGGTTTGTAAACCACTGCTTTAATCTTGAATACACTGTAATATAAACATACATCCAATTGTTTGACTGACTGTTTTGATCTGAGAAGTAACTGCCAGTACTCTAAAATGCAGTGCAGTAAAGGTTTGAAGGAATATAAAAGGGACAGTACTTCGGTAAACGTACGTTATTACTTCTATCCACATGTGACTGCAGGACTTTTGTCCCATTAGTTAGTCGGTGAGAAAACTGGAACACCAAAGTTCCAGTTTTTCCTCAAAGGTTTTGATTTCCTTCCAGCTGTTTGAGAAGAATGTTCCTTTTTCTTCTTTTACCAAAGAAAAATCTACAGAATGTTAAAATAAAAGCAGAGAAATGTACTCTTATTTTTATAACTTAAAAAATCTGTAATATTTCCAGAAAGAGAAAAGCTCATCTCAGTTTGTTGTTTTGTTCAAGAAGTGGAGTTGTTCTTCCAAACCAAACTGGAAATACAAATCCTTTTATCCATGTTTGGTTATTTCCTGTTTTTCTGTAATAGTTGGGACACAAAGTTGGTAAAACATTTGTCTAAAATATCAATGCATGCTGTAGAATATGAATTCCATGGAAAAGAAACCCTCAAACCATCGAAAAAGTTCCAGATCCAGGAAAAGGACGGTCCTGTCCTCATGCTTCTGGTAGTGAAGTGTACCAGTGTGTATTGTTGTATATTGACATCCCAGTTTGTGCTTTTTCCAGTGGAGCGTCCTCTCCAAAAGGAACAGGCTGAAAGTAACCTCAGGGCGTTACAGGGTCATGTGGTGGATCAATGCTTCAGAGTGGAGTCCTAGTTAGCAGCAGCAGCGACACAGTTCAGTGGGGTCTCGTCTGTCTCCTTGTCTAGCGACGGGAAATCAACCCTGATGTCCCCGTCGCTGAACCTGCTCTGTTGTCATGGCTGGATGTTAATGCACACGAGGAACGGACCCTAGAAAACACGTAAGTCACAGCGTTTTTATTGCATCTTTCCATTTGTAGGAAACACGACTCAAGTTTTTCTTCCTTCCCCCCGACAGCTGATAATGTGACAGAAGATGGGCGACTGGAACTTGTTAGGGAGTATTTTAGAAGAGGTCCACATCCACTCCACCATCGTGGGGAAGATCTGGCTCACCATCCTCTTCATTTTCCGGATGCTGGTGCTCGGGGTCGCGGCTGAGGACGTCTGGGACGATGAGCAGAGCGAGTTCGTCTGCAACACGGAGCAGCCGGGCTGCAAGAACGTGTGCTACGACCAGGCCTTCCCCATCTCCCTCATCCGCTACTGGGTCCTGCAGATCATCTTCGTGTCCTCCCCCTCGCTGGTCTACATGGGCCACGCCTTGTACCGTCTGAGGACCCTGGAGAAGGAACGGCACCGGAAGAAAGCCTTTCTGAAAGCTGAGCTGGAGGGGATGGACCCGATCCAGGAGGACCACCGGAGAATCGAGCGAGAGCTCCGGAAACTAGATGAGCAGAAGAGAGTGAGGAAAGCTCCGCTCAGGGGCTCCCTGCTGCGCACATACGTCTTCCATATCTTGACCAGATCGGTGGTGGAGGTGGGCTTCATCATCGGCCAGTGTGCTCTGTACGGCATCGGCCTGTCTCCGCTCTACCGATGTGAGAGGTTGCCTTGCCCGAACAGCGTCGACTGTTTTGTGTCGCGGCCGACGGAGAAGAACATTTTCATGGTTTTCATGCTGGTTATCGCCGGAGTTTCTTTGTTCCTCAACCTCCTGGAGATTTTCCATCTGGGCGTGAGGAAGATCAAACTGAGCTTGTACGGATACAAATACGGAGACGAGGACAGCGTGTGCCGGTCGAAGAAGAACTCCATGGTGCAGCAGGTGTGCGTGCTCACCAACTCGTCTCCGCAGAGGTTGATGCAGCTCACGCAGATGACCTGCTCCGTTCTGTCCGACGCCACTCGGGGGGAGACGCTGCCGTCGGCCCCTCAGAATCCCGAGGGCTCCAACATCCCCCATCAGAGACCCCCGCAGTCGTATCTACCGAGCCACGCTGACCCCCCGGGCCTGCAGCAGCTGGGGGCCGCGGAGCGCCGCAGCACCGTGGACACCAGGAAGACCTCGTACAGCAGCGACGAGTCGAACGGACCTCGCGGCTCGGGGGCGCCGCGGAGCGCAGGACCTCGACCCGCGCTGACGACCAGCCACATGGAGATCCCAGCAGCCCTCAGGAACCCCCCGAGGAAGCAGAGCAGAGTGAGCATCTGCAAGGAGCTCAGCGACATGAGCGACTCCCCGGAGAGCGACCACTACCCCACCGCCAGGAAGTGCAGCTTCATGTCCCGAGGACTGTCGGAGGGCATGCTGGCCAGTCTGTCTGACAGCCGGGACTCTCAGAGCGGGACCGACATGGAGGCCCAGCACCTGAACCAGGGGGAGAGTCCGGCGGTGACCCCCCCGCCGCCATCCGGCGGCAGGAGGATGTCCATGGTGAGCCAATGTTTTCTACTCCGCTGTTTGATGAGTTTAATATGATAAACTAATAAAGATTAACCGCAGTGTGTCTGAGGGCTCCTCATGTTCAGTAACATTTATTCACATAGCTGAGCTCAACCCAAATCAGCTGAATCAGCTTCTTTTCCGTGAACAATAACAAACAAACTGATACTCAGCACACATTTTGCATCACAGCAGCATGTGTTTTTTTTATGTCTCAATTGATGAAGCTCAAATCTTTCATAGAAAACAAAACAATATTAAAAGTTACTCGTCCTAATTTTCTGTCTATCCACATTTCACTATCACATCACTTCCCTTCACATTCGCTCCTGCTATTCACTATTATGTTATGCATTCACTCTGTCCTTTCTTTCAGTTTGAAAAGTCGCAGCGTTCAGCCAGCCGAACCGCGGGGTAACTTTGATCTCTCTCGCACTCTTTATAGCTCCGCCCCCTCGGTTGCAGTCAAGCTGAAAATGTTGTATTAATGTTATTAACCCAATTTCTGAGAAGACGTTTGTTTCCAGCTCATTGTGAGAGTCTCTGCTGTGTTTGTGTCCTCCGATCTCTGTGTTTCACTGTGGGCGGAGCTCCACCTCTGCTGCACTGACACTGATCATTTTTTTCAGACAGATTAAAAAAATAAATAAATACAAAATACTGAAATGGGTCGGCAAATATATCTGGGCGGCCCGCCTAAGCAGGTCTATGAGTGGGTTTCTGGGACTGAGCTGACAGGCAGGAAGGAGTCACAGGAGTTTGCGCAGAAAAAATAGGTTTCATAAGGAAGAAAATGATTTACAAAAACTTGTAACTAAAGTTCTGGGCCCATAAAAGAGGTCAACTAAACACAACTCAACTCACTGGGGAACATATATACCGGCTGATCAGACCATTAGGAAACAAAAAAGGGAACACACAAACACCAAACCACCAACTGAACTACAACTAACAGAAACTGGATTCATCCTGGAACGACAGACTTATTTAAATATTATCCAAATATACCAAAAACTAAAACACTCTACCAAAAAAAACTAAAATAATCTAATCTAAGAAATACATTCCCCCCCCATGATGTGGCAGAGTTTGGTAGAGTCTGATTGGCCACTTCCTGCATTTAAGAGCTTCACTTCCTGGAGCTCATCTTTTACTCAAACCTTGCAAGTTGGCAAACAACATGGGCGAGTTCACGCTCCAGAACCTCTTCCTACAACTTCTAAAATAGATTTGTCTTGTTGTGAATCCTCGATCTTAACTGGGCTCAAGGCACCCTATATTTTAAAAAAAGGGATTTTAGTCAGCTGCTCACCTCAGAAAGAGGGGAGCAGGATCGACGACATCACACCTGCTTTAGAAACCAATTCTGGTCCGAAAGGCAACTTACAAAAGTTGGACATTCGTGCATCGCACAAACACTGATGTCGGAGTGATTTTAGAAAATCTGAAATGAGAAAATATAAAAATACTAAAAGATGTAAACATATTTATAGAGTTTGTATTTTATACGTTATTGTAAGAATTTCAAATCATTAGTTATTGTCAGAACTGCAACAGCAGAGCCGGCCGATAAATACTAATATCCGTCACTGAGTGAGTGGCTGAATGAATAAGTGAGAGATAAAGTGGCACCATTGGTTGGCTGAATGATTGACGCGGGACTGACTGATGAAGTCATGATTGGTCGCCCAAATGCAGTGATTGTTTCAAATTAAAAGCCCTTATTTCAAATTAAAAGCCTCTAACATTTCATACATGGTCCAGCTGTATAGTTCGTGTCTCAGCTTGGAACCGTTGACTTATGTTGGGATTTGGTTCTTTATAAATAAATTTGAATTAGAAAATAATGGAATATCAGGCACACATTTTACCACTGCAGTTGGAAAAATAAAACAGGCTTTCTAGTTACTGTTCAGCTAAATGTACCGCGTCTGTGATGGGATTGATAACTATAACTAATAATTGTCCACACTTTTTGTCTTTTTCAGAGCATGATCCTGGAGCTGTCTTCAATCATGAAAAAGTGAACTGAATATTAAAATGTTGGGACCAAGATAGAGCCATGAGGGAGTCGTAAAGGATCCTGATCACAAAGTGAAGCTCACTGTGTCTTTGTGTGTTCATACAGTTTGTATTGTGTTCAGTTCTGTTAACACACTATTTCAAATACAAAACTTAATGATTTGTACTTTAAAAATAATATCTTCACTATCTGATGATTTTTAAAGTATCCGATTTCCAGCTACTTGCTGTTACATTTTTTGAGGGAAGTTTTGGAAACAAAAAAATGAATATGAATTTGAAATGTATATCTTTGGCTCAAAGCACGTGTGACTGCTCATCAAATGAGACTGAAAGCCTTTTGCAAAGATATTTGACAGAAGTTTGTAATTAAATATTGTGGAGTTGGCGACCAAAAAAAGATGAAAGACTTATCCAAAACAATGTTTATGGTTTTGTCCATGATTTGTATATGATACATCTTGTATCTCTATGCTGTCCTTTTCTCTCTCTGCTCTCCTCTCACCCCAACCGGTCGAGGCAGATGCTCCGCCCACCTCTGAGTCTGGTTCTGTTAACAGATGCTCCGCCCACCTCTGAGCCTGGTTCTGTTGGAGGTTTCTTCCTGTTAAAGGGAGTTTTTCTTCCTTCTGTTGGAGTTTTTTCTCCCTTAAAGAGGAGTTTTTTTTCCCTCCAAGCTTATGTGGGAATTGTTGAATTGTTGTGTTTCTCTGTATAATATTGTAAAGTCTTGCGGAAAGGACTTTAATGTGTTAAGTGCCATGAAATAACCTGTGTTGTGATTTGGCGCTATATAAATAAAATTGAATGGAATTGAATTGAATTGAATACATCACCAGTTCCTCCTGTGTGTAAAACGTGATTATTTTCAGATGGACAGCCAGAAAACTCACAAGAAGGGACTTTGGTCATAGCAAGGTTATATATATATATATATATATATATATATATATATATATATATATATATATATATATAAAATATTATATACATACATTGATATCAAATCCATACTCACTGACTGAGTGCTTCACACTCTTTGCACTCTGTTGAGAAGAGGGAATACATTTCTTTCCATAATTTAGTCAGGTAGGCTGATATATATATAAAAAAAAATAAAAAAATAAATATATATATATATATATATACACACATATATATATGTATATGTATATGTATATATATTTATACCCTGAAAAACTTAAACTCATTCTGGCACCACTGTATTATATATTGTATATATTTATATACAGTCTATTGTTAAATCCCATCTCGTGATGTGGGACTGAGAGCAGACTTTCCGTTGCAGTGACTCACTGTACCACCTTGTGGTACAAAGTAGTATTACAACACAGGGCTAGCCGGCGCTAGCTGCTTAGCACGGTATCGTACAAATTGCCCCTTTAAAACGTAACAGGTTCTTGTTTGAGTAAAAACTTGCACAATGCAGCAAATGTGATATGCATGTTTCTTTATTTCATAAAGAGAAATGGTGTCTAGACAAAAAAGTCATTTGTATAACACTAGCAATTGAAATGAATGAAAATGGGGTTCGCACAATACAGTATTTACAATGGTTATTAAGTCATTTAATTAATTAGGGTCATGTAGCATTTAAAAATTAGGTAAGAACTCTTAGTAGAGAATAAGCAAATAACAGCTATTTCAAATTGACAATATTAACACAAAACAGTCATCTAGAAAAATTAGAGAAAAAAAACCAACAACTTGAACTACAGGCTTAAGAGCTATTACATTAAAAATGATGCACCAAAATCTACTAATACAATAATCCATATAATCTGTGTAAAAAGCATGTAGAAAAAACACCTGATGCAGTTTGCTGATACAGTCATTGACCAGTTATGAGAGGTATGAAGGATTTCACAGGTAGATAAGTGTGAGAAAGTCCGCACTGGTGACTTGGGGATGGGGGCTCAGTCCCCTGCATACACTCACTTCACTTGGATGTGAACTATGGCCTCTGCAAGTTCTAAGGCAAATATCGGAGGTGCACTTGTGTCTATGTAATGTTGACCCATCCCAAAACGTTGGATTAAAGACAAGGAGAAGAAACTCAGTCTTTGTCTCTGACACAACACCAAGAACCAGTTCAATTGAAACGAGTGATTTTAACATGGCAAAAAAAATAAAAAATTTGATAAAACATAACATGACACCTATTTGTAAACATATCCCATTTTTATAGTTTTCCTCAATGATCTCAGCCTGTGAATTCAACCAGGATACCAGTTTTTTTGTTTTGTTTTTGTTTTTCATGAAAAGGTGAGCGATCTGTGAGAAAGGCATGTTTTTTGTTTTTTTTGTTTTTTTTGTTCATATTCTTCTAGAACAACCTTTGGAGTTGCCAAAGCCAGTGTTTGTTTCCGGGAAGCAGCGGCGAAAAAGAGTTGAAGCAAAACGAGACAAACGTGAAGCAAAAAGGTCGACGCGTCGGCTTACAGCAACAACACGAGAATCGCTGAACAAAGACGTGTTTGAGCTGCACAGAACAACCTGGAGGAGTCCGCCAACTTTATCAACAATGGTTTTAAGGTGTTTTCAACAAAAAAAACCCGGCACTAATCAATAGTCAGAAAAACGATCAGATGAGCGATGAGAAACGAGCTGCTCGTACTGAACCGGCAGCTCCCGCCTCTGTTCCTCATCGCTTTCAGCACCTTTTAGCTTCTTGTTTTGGTTTCGCAAAAAAAAATAAAATCTGATGAACTGGTTGTGTTCAATGCAGAGGAGCAGCTGAAGACACTCGGTGTTCTCAGGAGATCAGAAACAGCTAAAAGAGAGTCAAAATATTGGACTTAACATTCATCAGGTGGACACACAGGTGTCTTTTTGTCCTAATCGTGGCCACTAAAAACCAATTAATGCTGCTTTAAATGAGTAAAAAGGAACCTTTTTCACTTCCTAACAAAGCAAGTCAAATAAATTAAAATTAAATTAAAAATAAACAGCGTATTCTGCTCGGCTGTGATACAGAGAGCAGGTTTTAAATGCTTGGCACCCTGAGACATTAAAGGGACGATTCACCCAATTGACAACAGAACATCTTCATCACTTCTGCTGGTATTTGTCCATGCAGATAATTTTGGTTTTCACATGTCAAGTGTTTTTGAGATTTCTGCCGTAAAAATTACAAGAGGAACTGGAATCTTGTTTAAAATAAAGTTTTTGTTGGAAGAAAAGAAAAAAACCTGCCTCCAAATAAAATAAAATTGATAAGATAAAAGATTTAAAAAAAAAAAAAAATTAAAAAAAAAAAAGTGCCAGGAAAGTTTTCTGTTTCTGAAAAAAATTAGCTGCTACGAAATCTTTTTTTTTTCTTCCAGAGATGTAAAATATATCAAAAGTAATTTCCTCCATTCGTTTTTAAAGTGTTGGCAGAAATTTCAAACATCCTCTGAGCAGGATGAAACGACACCGCGACCGTCTGAACGGGTCGAAGCCGTCTGAGCACAACGGGGAGTTTTTCATAAAATGAACCGCGTCAAACGAGAAGTGGAAACAAAAGCGTCTGTGATGTTAAACCGGAAGGTTTTAAGGTGAAATTAAGATGCTGAACTGATCGTGAATACTGAAGCTGAGGAGGTCCGTTGCTGTACTTTGAGCAAACAGGCTAAAAAAAAAAAAAATAAATAAAAAGTGTTAACATCTCTTCGTGTTGGCTCGTTGGGAATGGAACAACCTTTAGAAAGTCTGTGATCACTGTCGTCTGATTATTGAATTGGATTCTCTGTAATGAAACAGCGCGGCCTCCTCCGTCCAGATACGAGCGCTTTGAAATGAAACCAAACCGAGTTGCATAACGTTTGCGGAGGAGAAGCGTTGGCGAAGTCGATCGCTCCACTTTAGTTTCGGCTTCAATACTGCTCGGCTTCACCAAACATGTCGACGACAGCAGCCGATAAAAGGAGAATAAAAAGGGCTGAAGAAGCGCGAGCGGATGAAGCGTCGGCGACACGTTGGCGCTGCGCGCGCGTGTCCGTGGATTTGTGTGAATATGTGCGTCTGTTTGTGGCTGTGCGGGTCTGGAAACTCTACAGAATAGAGATCAGGCTTTTTAACAATTTAAAGACGGGTTCACGAAATACACTTAAGAGAGAGAGAGATCGTATTTTAAACTACATCTAAAATTTACATCAGGGAAAGTTTGTGGGGTGAAGTTAAAAAAAAAAGAAGAAAAAAAGTCATCCAAAATTTAAAGCCCCAATCCTGGATTTATTTAAAATATAACTTTTTTTGATTGTTTAAGAGTTCAATTTATAGATCCAAAGACCAGAGTGTAGGATTTAGAGGGATCTGTAGGCAGGGATGGGATTTCATATTCATAATTGTGTTTTTATTAGTAAATAATAACTTGAACCTAAGTGGATTTGGGAGCGTAGATTTAGCCCTTTATTTCTCCAAAGTGGGCGGGTCCTCTCTCACGGAGCCCTCCATGTTTCTACAGACCACCAGAACCTGGAACATCACCATGGATACCACTAAATCCTACACAGTGCTTTCGAAATCACATCAAAGGTAAATAAAACGCTGTCTGTTTCAAATCTCAATCCAAAATAACCCTGAAATTTACAGTACAATAACACAGACTACTGAAACTGTAGTCCTGTTTTAAAGTTGTTACTTCCTGTTTTTTTTTTTTTGTAGCGGGCTTTTTACAAATTACATTTCCCAGAAGCCCTAGAGTTTCTCAGGCGAACATCTCCGGCTCCACAGGAGAGGAAGTGATGCGAGTGGTTCACCGGCTGTCCGATCAATCAGACAGTTTGTTTTAGACAGAGAAATAAGAATTTAATAGACAGCGTTCGTGAAAATTAAGAGCGCCTCGTCCCGGTTTGAGAAGCGTCGGATCGGGGTTTCAAAGACCGAACAAAACTTTACATTGGAACTCAATTGAACTTTTTGAACCGGAGTTGCAGGTCGCCGCGGCGACCCGCCTCCAGCGAGGGTCGACATAACCCGGCTCCTTTACAACACAGACGTTTTAAGAAACGGCGTTTTAAAAATCCGACCGCTCCAGAAAGAACTCACAAGGCAGAAAAAAAAACCAAAACCAAAAAAAACAGAAGCTCGACCAACTAACTAGGCTGACAGCTAAAGGCAGCATGCGATGCACGTCACAAAGCGGGATGTTCAAACCAATGCACAGTCGGGCAAACATGTTACTATCTTATATGATTGTTACTCAATTATTTGGACAACACGTACACTGCTTTCACGTCAAATGAACTTTGAATTAGCTTATTCAATTCCTACAGAAATACAAGGAGAAGGTGTGAACACTCAGTAAAACCGTTAGCTTCCTTTTTGTGTTTCCAGATTGTTTGATTTTGCTCTTACAATCATATCAATAAGACCTTGTTGTTGTTGTTTTTTTTTCTCCCCCCCTCTTTAAGTGCCAATTTAAGTGCTCCAGTCTCAAATTTTTAAGGGGTCTGAAACAAAGACCCTCGTCGAAGTGCTGCGGGAAACAACGAGCCTGAACCGAGTCTCTTCTTCTGTTGTTTCGGTTGTTTTTTTTTTTTTTGTTGTTGTTGTTTTTTTTTCAAAACGTAATCCAATTTGTAAAAACTTTTTTTTTTTAAAAAGTTCATTTCCCGCCGCGTCCAAACATTTTGAACGGCAACGTCGGAGAAACCCAAAGCGTGGCTGCGAGTGTACACAAATAGCATCGCTAAATACTGATAAGAAATAGGATCACATCCCCCCCACCCCACCCCTCCCACCCCTCCCACCCCTCCCGCCCCCGCCCCCCTCCAAAAAAAAAAGAAAAAAGAAAACCTAAAATAAAAACACGAGGAAGAAGTTTTTTGTTTTTTTTTCACATTTAAGAAGGAGTCGAAGGAGCTGGCCTGAGCCACGCATTCAGAACCGCGTCGTGAACGTCCCAACTTTTATACATGAAAGGGGCTCAAAGTGTACGTGTGTGTGTGTGTGTGTGTGTGTGTGTGTGTGTGTGTGTGTGTGTGTGTGTGCGTGCGCGCGTGCACGCGTGTGTGTGTGTGTGTGCGTGCGTGCGTGTGTCTACATGTAAATGGAGCTGATTTCCTGAGTATAAGAACACCCACCGTGACAGGGAGTATTAGGCAGGACAGGAAACAGCAAAGCAAAATTTTCCCTTAGCAAAAAAAAAAAAAAAGGTGCTTGATATAACCCCGGTGAGAAAGAAAGACCTACGCCTCTACCTGTACAAAACCACGGTTACAGTCGTCATGCTCCGTACGATATTTACACTGCTGCCAAACAAGCACTTGAAAAGTCACCGTCACAATATCCAGATACAATGGTATTGCTGATGAGTGGGAAATAAAAAATAGCCTTTTAACCGCCTGCTTGTTTCCTTTCGATTCAGTGCTGTGGAAGGCAAAGGAGGAATGTTTTCGGGTTACAGCCTGTACAAAGTTCTCCTGTACACAAATACAAATGCGAGACGCTTGAAGACATTATTTTTTTTTTTTGCATATGACATTTTTTTGTTTTTTCTGTTTTAAAGTCTCACTGCGTCGTAACATCCTCACGTTTTTGTTTTTTTGTTTGTTTGTTTGTTTTTTTTCTCATTTTTCTTGAATTAGGTTGAAACATTCAGAAGATTTTTTTGTTTTTTCCTGAGTTTGAATTGCCGTGACGAAAAAGGGCCACAGAGATATAGACAGAGTAAGAAGAAAGAAGAAGAGGGAGAAGAACAAAGAAGAGGGAGAAGAACGAAGAAGAGGCAAGAGAGAGGTAGAAGAGACGGAGAGAGACAAGAGCGGGAAGGAGAGAGGTGAAGGTGTACTTGTCGGTACAAAGAGAGCTGCTGTTTAGGTCCGATGAGGTTCCACTTTGAGTCGAGACGTGACACCAGACGAGTGTTCGCTGTGGACGCTGCTGCCGGGGCGAGTTTAGCACCATGGTGAGGGTTTGGTGAGAAGTTCCCACTCTGTCGCGTGAGAGGAGAATACCTGGAGAACAGTATTGCTGCTGTTAAGACAACTTTAGTGTCAACCGTTCAAAAAACAAAAAAAACAAACACAAACAGACATAAATACGAGACGGACATAAATACAAACAAAGCTTGTTTTTCAGTGAACACTGGCAGAGGCTGACTGTCTCAACACCCCCGAGAGAGGGTTCGTCAGAAGAGTGAAATTAAATAATAGAAAAACCTCCGGAACCTCCTCTACATGCTGCAGTCCGTCCTCGGCTGCTCGTCAGTTGTACATTTGTCGGTCATTTCCTGGCAGAAATCCACCGTGACCGTCTGGTTGGACTTCCCCGACTTGGTGTACACGTTGGCGTCCCGGCCGTCCGTGTCTCCGTCCGCCCCGTTCCTGACGGCCGAGTCGGGCTCGCTCTCCGAGGGGCCGGGCGACCCGTGGAAGCTGGGTTCTGGCGTGGCCGAGCCGGAATGGGCGGTGAGGTCGATGCTGGTGGCGGCGGCGGCGGGGGGTGCTCCGAGGACGTGCTTGGGCTCGTGTGCGCTGTTGTTGCTGGCAGTGGAGTTGGCGGGCCGCAGCACGGGGCAGTAGTGGTGCAGTGACTGGACCTGCTCCGGGCTCAGCTGGACGTCCCGGCACACCTCCTGAGACAGACAGGAGAAGTTCTCCCACAGCTCGCCCATGCACGCCTTCAGCTGGTTCCTCTCCGTCAGCAGCTTCTCCTTCTCACACACCTGCAGGGACGTCAATTAACCCTCATTAAGATGTCAATTAACCTTTGTTAAGGCTTCAATTAACCCTCGTTAAGGCTTCAATTAACCCTCGTTAAGATGTCAATTAACCTTTGTTAAGGCTTCAATTAACCCTCGTTAAGACGTCAATTAACCCTCGTTAAAATGTCAATTAACCCTCGTTAATACATCAATTAACCCTCATTAAGATGTCAATTAACCCTCGTTAAGGCTTCAATTGACCCTCATTAAGATGTCAATTAACCCTCGTTAAGGCTTCAATTAACCCTCATTAAGATGTCAATTAACCCTCGCTAAGATATCAATTAACCTTAGTTAAGACGTCAATTAAACCTCGTTAAGGCTTCAACTAACTCTCGTTAAGATGCCAATTAACCCTCATTAAGACATCAATTAACCCTCGTTAAGATGTCAATTAACCTTCATTAAAATGCCAATTAACCCTCATTAATGCTTCAATTAACCTTCGTTGAGGCTTCAATTAACCCTCATTAATACATCAATTAACCCTTTTTAAGGCATCAATTAATCCACATTTCATTCACCTTGTATTTGAAGTTGAATGGGAGTCTATGGAGCTGGAGGCTTTTTGGAGCCAACCTCTAGTGGTACTCGGTGGTATTGCAGCTTAAGACCTTTCTGCATCGGAACCATTTTTCAGACCCGGAAGCTATGAACACTTTCTTTTTATCCAGTCTGTGATTAAACCCTTAGCATCATTTCCTGTTTTCAGACTGAAGTCATTGTTTTACAGAATGGACTGTTTTATCCAGTGTGTGTTTAATCTGTGTGTGCGGTGTGTGTGTTGGTGTGTGTTTAATCTGTGTGTGACGGTGTGTGTGCCAGTGTGTGATTAATCTGTGTGTGCTGTCAGAAACTGTCCACTCACCAGTTTCCTGATCTCACACTCCAGGTTGAGGATGCAGTCGAGCTTCCTCTTGCGGCAGCGCTGCGCCGCGATGCGGTTCTTGCTCCGCCGCCTGACGTCGTGGATGAACTCGAGCTGCTCCGAGGTCAGTTTGTGCATTTTCACCAACATTTGGAAGTCGTTCCGTGGAAGATTTGTGATTTGATCTACAGGAAAAGGAAGCTTCACCTGAGAGAGGAGGAGAGACACAAACACAGGAGGTCTGAGAGGGAGATGTTCTCACCAGGAGTAAAAGAAGGGAACACATCATACATACGATTGATAAAGTCAAATTCAGAAATTGTTTCCAAAAACTGTCCTCTTTTCTAATCAGAATAAAGAAATAGAACTTTTACCTATCGTGATATTATGATAATATATTATGATAATTATCAGACTTTATTAATCCCGCAGTGGGAACACTTTGTCATCACAGCAGTTTAAGAATAGAGGGAGGAGAAATAAGTAAACAAGAAGAAAATCAAGAAACAGAATAGAAGATTTTTTTTTTTGAAAATGTAAAAAAATAAAAGCCAATGCATAAATACACACACACAAGCTGTATACTAAATAAATTAATATACCTTTGACCTATGAAGTGAAATGTTAGTATAAATATTTATAAGATTAGTATTCCATGTAGGAATAATATTTATTTTGAGTTTGGACACTTTACATGTTTAAATAGATTTCAAGAGCCTCGGCCTCTTTCGATCAGTTTTAATAAATCAGATGTGTTCATGATAATAATGGCAGTAATATTTAATATTTCTATTTTATAGAAATAAAAACAAGAGGAAAGAACACATCCATGAAATAATTGTGTAAACATGCTTGATGTGTTGAACATGTTATGATCATGTAATTAAAGATTGGATTAAAGTTTAAATTCAAGTTTAAAGGTTGTTTAAATATACCGCAGCAGGACAGTTCTTACATCCGACCACTAGATGGCAGAAGAGCGCTGCTCCAGGACTGTGGAAGCTTTTAGCTCCTCCATCTCACATTTAAACATCCTGAAGCAAAGGAGCGGTGGGGGGTGGGTGTGATGCAAAAGAAGACTCCACCTCCATCTGTCCCTGCACACCTGGAAGTGTGCCAGCGTGACAGATTGAAGGGGTGGGGGGAGGTGTGTGTGTGTGTGTGTGTGTGTGTGGGGGGGGGGGGGGGGGGGAATCCATATCAGGTCCAGGTCACTTCAAGCAGTCATCTCACAACAAAAGCTTCAGTGGAATAAATAATAATAAATAAATAGAGCAGTGATTTACCCCTCCACCCCCCTGTATGACAACACATCAGTGTTGTGTTCATTCCCTGCTTCTCGGTCTGAAGTTGCCCCCCCCCTCTCACCCCCCAGGTGATGGCAGACCTTCTGATAAGCACATCACAGCAGATCCAGCCCAGCGGTATCTGCCTGCACCAGGGAGCGGTGCGGGGGGTGTGGGTGGTGGGGGGTGGAGGAGGATAACAAAGAGCCAGAGGAAGACAGCCGGAGAGCTTGGCAGAGATGAGAGGAGCTTTAGCTCTCTGCCTTCCCCTCCCAGCGGCTCGACGGAGCACAGAAGACAAAGTCAAACAAAGGGGGGAGAGGAGGAGCGACTCGGCTCCACTCGGCTCTACCTGCCGGTGCTGGAGCCGGTACTGGAGCCGGTGCTGGAGCCGGGCTCGGCGCCCCCGAGAGACCCTCCGCTGCTCCGATGACTGCAGCAGCTCGGTTTCTCCAGCAGACGGCGCTCTCAGGGGGGGATAAAACAAGGTGTTGACTCATGACGGAGTCCAAACAATGATCACTGAAGAGCACATCTAGATGTCAATCTGTCCCGGGGAGGGAAGATGTCTTGATTTTCCTTGTTAGAAGTGCAACCCCCCGCCAGGAGCCCTGCTTCTCATCTCGGCCGACATCTGCATGCAGACGCATGAATAAATAATGACCTGAGCTTTCAAGGCCACACTCGGCTCGCCCTGCTCTGCCAGGGCCCGACACCATCAGCTCCCATTAGAGCCGAGGAGGAGACGGCTCTGTTGTGATCAGAGGGCGGTGAGCGGCGCGGTGCGTCTCACACTGAAGGATCTGATCTGTGGACAAACCAGGCCAGGAGAAACAAGAGGGAAGGAGAAGCCTCGACCTTGTGATGTTTCCCATCATCCACCAGTCAGCAGGGGACGGCTATATTTAACGCCACCACCAGAACCAGTTCAGCAGCAGCCGGGATGACAGAGGACGCTTCACCATGGTCATAAATTCACAGCCAACTGTTCCAGATCTACATTTATTCTTCAATCCTCCTCCTCCTCCTCCTCCTCAGTCGCTCTCCTTCTCAGGGTCATTATGCTGTAAATGGGGTACAGATTGAAAAGTAGGGCTCATCTGTTCTCAGCTCTATCTGCCGGGCCTCCACCCTGACACCCTGAAACATTATTCATGCTCGAGTGTTCAGGCTCAAAATATCACTTATGTAGGACAAGTGGTAAATTCAGTCAAGGGGGGGTGGTGGTGGTGGTGGTGATGATGGTTTTTGAATAAACTGGGTATAAAATCGTGTATTTGTCCCTCTTCTATGACCGGTCCTATGAGACGGAGACGCAAAAACGCAAAAGACAAAAACAGCAAGATGACAATTGGATTGTATTTTCCACAACTTCTTTTTAAAGAGGAGGAGGAAGAATGAGCAAAATAAAATACAATCAAATCCCAAAACACAGAAGACAAATACAAAGAAACGTACAACGATCTGACCCAAATTGGAATTTTTCATTTAAAAGAAGCCTGTTTTTGTGTTTTCGTGTCATTATGAAGGTTCGTAGAGTAAAACAGCCGAACCACCTGAGTTTAAAGTAACAAAAGCCTCTAAAACGTACAAACTAACTGGCTGGATCTTCCTGGTTTAACGTGTAAGATGTTCAGTTTGAGGGGGAGTTACCGAAGCTGCAGGCGCTGCTCAGAAATATCGAGCAGACAGACACTCGGCTGTTTGTTAAGAAATGAATTCTCATTATAAATGTCTTTGTTGGAGGAAAACGTGTTCATCAGTGTTTTCGGCTGAATGTGGGACGGATTCAGCGGATCGGTGTGAGATCATTTCCACCTTCCTCCGATCTTTATGCTCACCGATGCTCGGATTTAACACAAAGACATGAAGTGATCTTCACTTCTTACCATTTCAAAGACAGAAAAATGAAACTATTTCCTGGAATTACTGCTGCATGTTGATCTGATGTGATTTCTTCAGTTAGTGTCAGCAGGTGGAGACCTGAGGCGAGCGGTGGTCGGGGGGACGTCTCCATGGTGACCTGGACTGAGGGGGGTTTATACTTGTCATTCACCCAGAGTTCACACTCTCAGTCAAATGTCTAATTCTCAGACGGTCACTGACTAAAAATCTGAAACTCCACGACTAATAATGAACATAAAAACATGCTGCTGTTCTGCTGAGCGGACAAGAAACATTCCTGTTAAAAACAGGCCAACACATGTTCCTCTGATATTAAAATAAATTAAATAAATGTATAAATACTGGTTACAGAGACAAATAATTGATCTAACAATAACGGTAATTAACTCTCAGCCTAATAAGCTAAATGTTTAATTCTTGTCAGTGAGCGCTAATGTTACCAAACACACACACTGACAATAACCAGCTAACTAACGTTATAAATGGAGAATATTACATTTTGATAAATGGAAACAAAAATGGAAACTAAATTCCCTGATATTCCAGGACTCGGTCCAAAAAAATGATAGAATTTCCTGAGTTTTTAAAAATCCCTGATATCCCCTGCTGATCTAATCCTGAACTAAAAATGAGATCTTATCCTGTGACGTGCAGTTTATCATTATTTATAATCAACTCTGTCTCTCGAGTGTAAGTTGGATGTTGAAGCAGCGTCAGATTTGAATGAAGTAACTGCTCTCTCTCTGCGGGTTGAAGTCTCATTTTGTTGTCTTGCTGAATTTGAATAATGAAACGCTGCACTGGAATCATAAACAGCATTCAGTGTTTTTTCCTTTAGCGGCAGCATCACTGCAGTTTGTTGAGAAGGACCACCAGACGAAACGAGTAGTTCGTTAAGGCAAGTGTGTCTTCAACATGAACAAAACTAACTTCATAATCGTGGACAGTGTTTGGTTGCCAGGATATTTCTGGGAACTGGAGTGTAAAAACACCACAGCTCTGCTGCCCTGCTGCAGCCGTGTGGCCAAAACCAACACAGCAGGAATTTCACAGGTTTCCACTGTGGAGTCTCTGGATGCTGAATGTCTCGGGGCGTCCAGGACGGCTGCAGGACGCAGCAGAGGGACAGAGGGGTGCCTGTGCCCCAGCCGGCCCTGGGGGGCCCTCATACTATAACTGAATCCTGGGACATCCGAGACCACCTGATCAGTTCATACTAGTGGAAAACAGCCGTTGCTGGGTGTCTATTTGTCGTCTACTCTACAGAGTGATGCAGGATGTCCTCCAGGGGTGTTTTGGGGGGAAATGAAGAGGCACTGAGTCTCTTCACCTTCTTACTATGTGTTTGTGCGAACATCAGGCTACACTGGATAAATATGAATTTTAAGATAAAATGCAGGTTAAACTGCATCTCCTCTTTCTCCATCTGCATCAGCAAAATATCTGACTTCCTGTTACCATCAACCATCAGTGATGTCATCAACCATCAGTGATGTCATCAACCATCAGCGATGTCATTATCCATCAGTGATGTCATCGTTGGTTTGTGAACGTTATGAAGCCTCCAGTTCAGATTCTATCCATCACCATCTTGCTAGTTCGGAGCGGTTTGGAGCAGGAAGTGACCATATTTGGAAGAGCTGGGGGAGGAGCCAGCGGTGGATCTGACTGATCTGATTGAAAACCTGACAATACTACGTCCCGCCCACCGATAGCTGTAACCTGACTGCACCACAGGCCTGTCAATCAAACAGACACGCCCCAAAACAGGTCTTTTTGAATCTTCTTTTCTAATGAATGAGGGATTATTTTCAGATGGACCTCCAGAAAACTAATAAGAAGGAGTGACTTTAGCTAACAACACCGAGATGACTGATGGACACATTTTATTCACTTTGGATTTGATGAGAGAAGTTGAATGGGAGTCTATGGAGCCGGAGGTTTTTTGGAGCCGACCTCTAGTGGCACTCGCTGGTATTGCAGCTGAAGGCACTTCTGCATCGGAACTATTTTTCAGACCTGGAAGCTACGAACACTTTTATATACAGACTGTTGTTTTATAACCAGTCTGTGGTTTCCAGGAGTAAATAAGCATTGCACTAGTTAACTATAGACTGAGAGTGAAATAATGGTCAAACATCCTCTAATGTTCAACCTGAGTAAGTCTTTATCTACATATCACAGTGTGCAACAAGATTTCCATTCAAAAGCACTGATCATCATGTGTCTGTGTTCCATCACAACATTTAACTGCACTTCACCTCCAGCTGACAGATGCAGTCGTGTTACTTCTATAAATCACCCACAGTGCCTCAGGATGACAAAGGCACCACCGAGGATTCTCCTGCATCTACTAATATTACTACTGTGCATATAACAGAAGAAGTAAACATCTCCACAGCTGACATTACGCATGATGAATCAGATTCAGAGGAGAGCAGAGATATTCAGGTCTGTGCACCTCCTGACTCACCCTGTGTCCTCTGTGCTGCCTGATTAAAACAGAAAAGTGCTGATGTATCAGGACAGTTTCCTCCTTCCTCTCACTCTCAGATCAATATTTGCTGGGCTGAGGTCAGACTGCTCCACGATGAGCTCGACGCCTCCGCTGCAGCCGGAGCGCCGAGGCCGAGTGAAGCCAGGCCTCCCGTTATCTCCACCCTGTAGCTCCCATTTTAATAAATCCGTTTTATGATTCCTCTGCGCTGTTTCTGCCGCCTCTCTTCTGTATTTCTCACTGAGTGTTTTACAAGTGAGTGAAACAGCCTCTCTAAATGTTATCGGGGGGGATTTACAGCGCATGCAAATGTTCCACTAAATTTCCCTTCCTGTTGCGTTGAGGTCCTGGTGCCGAGAGACTTTTTTTTGTAGATCTACTTATGATACACGAGAGAGCCAAATTTTATGCATGTAAATGAAAGTAGTCGAGGGGGACGGACTTTAGGGGGCGCTAGTGAGCCGTTTGGCCACGCCCATGTCCGAAACCGGTAGAAGACGTCTTTTTTTTTTTACCACGACTGATGCATCTGCCAAGTTTCTTGAGTTTTCGAGTTTGTTTAAGCCGCCAAAAATGCAAATCTTTTCAGAGGAGAAAGAAGAAAAATATGAATTCTTTGTAAAACAATCATTTTGAACCAATCAGACGAGGCTACCGTTGTTCCAAATGGTGATGAGTGAGGACTGCGTGAAGTGAAGCCAGTCAGCCTTTGGCATCACTGAAGACATCACAGCGTGTCCTCAACGTCAGTGAATGAGGGACGATAAAGATTTGCAGGTTTGCAATATCACTGTTAGCAACGTTAGCAAGTGCAGCTATGGAAGGTTTGAGATTTTAGTTAGAAACAGTTTTACTAAACTGATCAATAAAATGTGACCAAAAAACAAAACTAGAGCTGCACACGGAGAGAAAAAAAAAAGGGATCCAGACTTTCGGTGTGTTTTCAAGCTTTTTTTTGGGACGCATCAAGATTGAAGAGGATTTTGGACTCTACAAAGAAAAAGGAACTGATATTCTGATGATACCTGTGAATAAAACGTTGACACGAATGCATCACCTCTCTTTATAAGTTGCTGCTCTCTGTTTCTTTGTGAAGCTGCTCTCAGGTTTCTCCGCAGATCTGAACAACAGACCACAGAGACCTGAAGCGACCGGCCCTCGGTCAGACGGCTGCACTTTACAACTTCCTTCCTCACGGGGACTCATTGTGTGCTGAGCTGCAGCTATTTATACCCACGCTGCTGTTAGCGGTGCAAACCCAGAGCGGGCCGAACGCAGGCTGCAGAGAGCGCGAGGAGGCCTTTCTTCACTGCGTGGAAGTGAACTGTGTCTCTCAGATGTAAACTACGCAAAACAAGCAGACGTGGAAACACCCATTCATGAAGAGTCTCATCAGCAGATGACGGAGAGCTTTCTGCGAGTCAGCAGAGATCCCGGGAGGAGTGATGGAGTCGTTCCCGCACGGAGAGACGACAAAGGGAAACGTCTCCGGGTCATCTTTCAGGCTGCTGAGAGCTCTGTGCCGTAAGTCAAATCTCCACATAATGTACGGCGGGACGATAAAAAGGCCGTAAATCTGCCGGCGACGGCCGTCTGCACGCTGCGCAGGTGATAATCACACACCGCCGCTCGGCCTGCAAATCCTGCAGCAGGGCAAAGCACAATCCTGTCACGTAGCTTTGTGAATCTGATCACCATGGCAACACACCACTTTCTCCCTCTCCCTCCCTCTCTCTCTCTCCCACCCTCTCCCTCCCTCTCTCTCTCTCTGCTCAGATCTCCACCACCAGAAATAATTCTGCCCACACCTCCAGCAAACCTCTGAGCGTCACATCAGAGGCTGCCGGGTCACAAGGTCACGCTCTGCAGCCAACGAGTGACGTCGCCGGCTGGAAACACCACCAAGAAATAATGTGAAAATACTTCACATCCCAGTCGGGGACACAAACAAGAGCTCCCCGTCACGAGCCGGGTCTCAGCAGAAGATCCGCAGGTTTAAATGTAACGCATTAGAGAGGGTAAACAGCAGCAGTTATTCCTGCTGAGTTTATTGTCTCTCCCTCGGCGGGGAGATCTGCTCATTCTATTATTTATTTATCATTATTATTAGACTCGGTCTCAGAGTGGAAGCGTCCCTCGCTGATCTTTACCCGGTAAACAACAACAGTCGTCTGGTCTGCAGCTTGGAAGACGTCTGCCCAGGTGGATTATGGGAGGATGATAAGAGGATTGGCTATACATCCCTGTCAGCACTGTGGAGCTGCGATATGGAGCTTAACCTCTCGCCCACTCACCTCCGACTCACTGCAGCCGCCGACACTTTACGGCCGCAACACGCTGCTGCTCTCACAGTATCCATTGTAATCTCTTCCTGACACATGTGGGCGGGGCTACGCCTGATAATTAGCATATCCGTGTGTAAATTTTGCTGGGATGAAATGAGGTAAGGGTGTCTGAAGCAATCCCTCCGGTGTTCATTTCCACCCTTTAATCACCTGCAGCGCTTCTCACATACACAAAATCACAGCTTTAAAACACCAGCACAGACGGCAGCGTGGCGAGCGCCCCGGTGCATCCGGCCTCTCCGGTTCAGACTCATTAAACACACCTCCAGCCGTGCATAAAGCAGATTAATAATATCAGAGCACCGCGCTGCCCTTTGGAGCTGCTGTAAATCTGGTCCTGAACACTCCCGCCTCACTTACATGGTGATTTAATGACTGCTGATGGCGACCTGAGGAGGGGACGCTGGGATATAATTAGCGGCGGAGGGGTTGAGTGTGATATGTACACGCCGTGTTACATGTGTGCTACGTGTGCGGGACTCACCTCTGGCCCCCGCTCCTGCACGCTGTCTCCCTCGGAGAAGGAGCCCGACTCGTCGCTGGAGTTGATGCCGTACGACTGCTCGCACTTGATCTTGGGCCGCACCTGGCCGAAGAGGGCGTCCCCCCCCGCGCTGGGCTCCTGCTGGTCCACGTTGAGGCAACGCGCCACGTTGGAGCACGGCGAGGAGGAGAAATCGAACTGGGGCAGGCTGCCGGGGGAGCCGGCGCTGCCGTCCTCCTCGTACGAGTACGAGGAGCAGGAGCTGGACGTCCTGGTGCGCGTCTCGCAGGGCGGCGAGCGCGGGCATACTTTAATTGGCACTGGGCAGCTGGTGTTGGGCCGTGGGCGGCACAGGGCCGGGGGCTCGGAGGACGCGGCGCTGGGGGAGTAGGTCTGGGAGGTGGGCAGGGATTGGCTGGCTCCGGCCCACAGGCCCTTCGTCATGTGCTCAGAGAGCTCCATCTCCAGAGAGTTGCCCCCGGGGTAGGAATGCGCCGGCGTTCCCAGACGGTTGCAGGCCCCTGAGGAAAATATGACACTGCGGCGGTCCAGCTCAGCTTCCTGTTTGCAAACACCGTCGCAGGAAGCGGATTTGAGGGACAACCCTGAAGGGAAGCCGTCCACGTCTCCGGGGGAGGGAACAGACAGACCCAGCTCCCCAGTGAAAGGCTTGAAGTCTTTTTTATGATCTCCCTGAGAGGTTCCTTTGTCCTGGGGGCACACGAGTCTGTTGGTGAATAGCTGCTGGGACGTGTTGGGCAGACTGGGCAGGTCCGCCGCTTTCTTGAAGAAGGCTCGGAGGCAGGAGGGGGATTTGGTTCTCTTGGTTCTTTCCACAGATACGGGGTTGTCCATGTCCATGGCCGTCACACTGTCCTTGTCCCCGACCTCCTGCTCGTCCCCTGACAGGCACAATGAGATGGCCTCTTCCTCCGCCTGCGGTTCCACTTTGATCTGGGCTAGAGGCAGGCTGTCCTGACCCGGCCCGGCCCCGCTGACGCCGCTCTCCTTTAATGTGCTTGGAAAACCTGAGGTACTGGTGTGTGAGGAGGTGTCATTATTGTGCTTGTTGCAGGCCCACTGGTATTTCCTGTACTTGGGGCATCGCGGCAGGTCCGACGCGCCGTGCCGATCGAAGTCCAGCCGGCCGTCCATGAAGTTGCTGGGCATCGCTATCGCTAGCCGGTCGTCGTCGGGGTGTCGGAAGGAGGTGATGGCGTCGGCGCAGTGCCGCGTCCTCGGGGAGGAGGGCCTCTCCGCCTCCGACTGCATGCTCTCATCCTCAGAGTTGTTGGCCTCTGCCGCCACCTTATGGCAGAGCAGCAGGCCGTCCTCCTCGCTGCGCAGCTGAGCCTCCAGGAAGCGAAAGCACGAGTCCTCCAGGTTGTGCATGCGCAGGAATTCGGCACAGCGGATGACCTCCTGGATGTTTTCTCTGCTGAGTAACAGCTTAGCAGTGTAGGCAAACTGCAACAATGGGGCGAATCCCCTGGCAGTGACCTGCAAAAAAACAGGGAAATTGCCAGCATTACCATCAGCACAGCCATTGTTCGGAGCACTTGGAGTGTGGTGAGACAAACCGACAGCTCCAACCTTCCATAAACAAACACGCTGAGGTACCCGGGGGGATCTTTCTATCGGGTCAGCACCGAACGTTCTAGACAGCGCTAAATAAGAACTGGACCTCGGAGGATGGAGGCCGCTTCCGTGTCGTCATAGCAACCTGCGGGACCACCGGTTGGCTCCGAGGGCGCCGTACCGGTTGGACGTTGCAGCCAGCCATCCACTGCTCTGTGTTTGACAAAACCTTTAGTTACCGTGTCTTCACTCAGTCACGTGTTTTGGCTGCAGCGATCTGAAATGCTGCTTCGGCTGCGGGTGTTTTCTGGGGGAAGGATTTAGTTTATTAAAGGCTTGCGTGTGTAAAATCGAATTTCATACCACGGTCCAAAAAGTGTCCCAGCTGATCTACTAACGACTAACGGAGGACTGCGTCTTTCATGTGCAGTTCAACTCGTGTGCTCCGTTTTGCGCGTTTTGCCCGAAGGCGTGTGTAATATTGGTCGTTTCTACTTAAAGGCAAATTTTCGTTGCTGGAATCACTTTTACACCTCATTTAAATAGAGTGATTTGCCCCCGATATCAGTGACACCATCAACCCGCAAAACAGGTGCAAAATAAATGTGCAAACTTCTGAAATAAACACAGAATTTAGTGGCTTATATTTGACATTTTAGTAAATCAGGCCCTGATGGTTTGAGGTTTGGTGTCGGTTCCAAAAGCTTTAATATTCATATCTGAATAATGTAGACTTTTTTTTTGTAAATAAGAAAACCACGAAAACACCAGAGATGTTACCAGAGATAAATCAAGTTTAAACACGAGCACCTTAAATAAAAAGATCTAAATCTGAAAAAAACAGGGATTAAAATGTATCATAACAATAATATAATAATAATTTACTTATAAAGAAACATAAAAAAATATAGAAAAGAAATCAGATGCATAAGAGTAAATAAAATTCATAAAACTTAACCCAAATAGAGTTCAAATATGAAATAAAGCGATATGTATATGTTCAAAGTGCAGGAGAGCTTCAGGAGTAGCTAGTTAAAGGTTCAAGTAAAGTAAACATCATATTTCAATGAAGAAGATCGGAAATGTGAGCAAAGTTTCCTTCCAGGTTGGATGGTGAACTGTGAGCTGCTTCTCTGATCAGTGTATCAGGTTTGATAGCGGCTCCGAACACACTTCAGTTCAACAGCAGCGTGCCGAGTCGCCGTCCTCTGGTGGGAACGAGGCCCCATGGCCTCGCTTTCTGCGCCAGCAGCCGCCGTCCTCGGGTCGAGCGCCTGTAAAGCCCAACGGTTTGTAAGAGCGTGGCGGCTTATCCCCGTTATGGCCGTGTGCCGCGGGACCACAGAGGGAAGCCGTCCATTTAGACTTAAAGCCACGTAATTAGGTAAACTCCTCAACCTGCTGTTGTCACTGAGCACACAGACGGCGCAAGGAGACGCTCGTCTGCTGTTTGGAGATCAGAAGCAGGTTCACGCCGTTTTACTGTTCTCAGAACCTGCAGCTTCATCCTGCTTCGTTCTGTGGATCCAACTCATCACTGGGGAGGGAAATCAAACCACAGATGCACTTTAAGAGATTCACTGGATCTAAAGTTGTTCTTATGAAAGAGCAGCACACTGTGGTTTTAATGAACCCGTTGTTTACTGATGGTTAGGGTCCCCCCTCCCCAGGTACCCACCAGGTACTGATGGTTACCCCCCCTCCCCCCAGGTATCCACCAGGTACTGATTGTTTGGGCCCCCCAGACTAACAGACTAACGCTGCGTTCAAATGGATCTCGTGCTCGTGTATGCTCGGTGTTCAAGTGGTTAAGTCATAAAAGCACTGTTGCTAGGCAACAGCAACGTGGATGGCGTCTAGAAGCCACCGAGGCTAACAGAAAACACAAAGACACCGAGGGAAGAGATGAGGCAGTCAGGAAGATCAACATTTTCCTCAGACGTAGAATATTATCTAAGATATGAAGACAAACGCTACGTGACTAAAATTACAATATATTCTTATATATATAAATATATTAGCTTAACATCCAACCAAACATGAACTTCCACGACCTCTGACCTTTCTGTAAACGTCAGCAAATATGTCACAACTGGTGAACTGGAGGCTGACAGAACATTTAAGAGTTGTGACGTGGTGAATACCACCAGAGGGTGCCGTTCATACGGACTCTTCTCTACACGGTGAATACGAATACATCTGAACGCAGCATATCTGTGGTTACGCACCTTTTTATTTTTTATTTTATAAATACTGTACTGTACCAGCAAAGTTTCCTTTTAGAAAGCAGTTGGGAGACGTGTTTCATTCTAAATACATTTAATGAACTTTTATCGTTATATTTTAATATATCCATTTGTTTTCTACTCCTTTATTTTCCCTGTAGTTTGTACCATCCTGCTCAGTTTCATCATGCGTTCATCTTTCTGCTCCTCCATGACCTGAAGTGTCTCATTAGAAGTCTGTGAGTCTCTTCTGAAGGTGAACATTCATGTGTTCCTTACTTCATACTGTAATTCAGGCTCACGTGTTGTAAAATAGCCATTGATATTTCTATCAGCTGTTTCAAATACTTCCGTCCAGTACTTGTGGGCCCCGGGGCTGTGTATTAATTTAAGATGTAGTAATATTTGGAGGTTTGTGCATGTTGGTGTGTTCTCCACAGCCTGCAGCCTCCCAGCATGCCTCTGGTGTGAAGCACCTTGCAGTGCTGCTGTGGCGAACAGACAGCCTCGCAGCAGTGATGCATCAGTCATTGTTAGGAGGAAGCTGCTGACTCCATATTTGTGAGGGGGGATGGTGTGTGTGTGTGTGGTGTGTGTGTGTGTGTGTGTGTGTGTGTGTGTGTGTGTGTGTGTGTGTGTGTGTGTGTGTGTGTGTGTGTCTGAGTGTGACAGATTGGGGGGAGGGGAGAGGCTTTGACTGGACTATCTGCTCTACTGATGAGCGCAGCACATCCACTACACACACACACACAGAATCTCAATCTCTACAAACTGCATGATGACATCATGTGCTTCCTTCAGGCTGTTCTTTTATCCTCCCACCATGTTGCTGTAGCTTAATGAACTTGATGATAGTATTTATATTTCTGCACTAAAGGCGTACACTGATGATTTACTACAATAAATAATTAATAAATACTATTGCAGGGTGATTTTTGTTTTTTGGAGACATATCTGTGCAGTGATATCCAGACGTTTGGTGCTATTCACACCTTAAGGTTATAAATTGTAGTCTTGCGTGTAAAAGGGTGTTTATTTTTTATAACTACATGAAGTGAATCACGCCTGTGTGATGTCCTTCACTTTGGACATCCTTCGTTAAATACCGTCTCCAAAAGAAATGCCAACACAAACATGGAAGAGCTTTCAATACTTTAAAAAATTCCAGTTACACAAGCGTCTGTTTTTTTTTTTTTACAATTGTATTTACTATTTCTTCTCTCTTTCCTTTGAAGCATTTTGGAGCAGATCAAATAATCTGATACAAGTGGGCTCAAGGTGATGCAACTTCATGCACGTCTGCACGGGTTGAAAATGTTGAAAAATACTTGGATCTTTATGACTGAATTTATCATCATGTATAGAATGAAAAGGAGAGCTGACGTACAAACATACACCTGCTGTTTGATTCGAATAAATAGGTTTTAAAAAAAACCCTATTATTTCCGATTATTTAAATCATTTGTGGTTTTTTTTTGGTTCCAGTAGACTGTATTCTGTATGATGATGATGTACTGAAACTAAAACTGAGATGCAAACACTCAACGCTCAGAAATGTGCCTGTAGCGCTGCTCCATAAACCCCCCCAGAACGAGGTGTGGTAGACTGAAGCTCGCCGGCTGTGATGGTTATCCAGACCCAGATTAAAGGAGGCCGGGCGGCCGGGTCGTCGTATCCCAGGCTGCTGCAGGAAAAGTGCTGAGCAGACCAGGGATCTATTTTCAGCTGGTATCAGCAGCTGCTGCCTGCGGGAGGGAATCTTTATGTGCCCTGCACCATATGTGATTACTCTACTGTTACAAACAGCACAGCAGCAACATGAAGGAGAGCCTGGAGGTAGGACGGAGGACGGGGGATGGAGGGAGGGATGGAGGATGGATGGAGGATGGAGGATGGATGGAGGGAGGATGGAGGGATGGAGGGAGGATAGATGGAGGGAGGATGGAGGGAGGATGGAGGATGGAGGGAGGATGGAGGGAGGATGGAGGATAGATGGAGGATGGAGGGAGGATGGAGGATGGATGGATGGAGGATAGAGGGAGGGAGGATGGAGGGAGGATGGATGGAGGGAGGATGGAGGGAGGATGGAGGCTGGAGGGAGGAGGGAGGATGGAGGGAGGGTGGAGGGAGAAGGGAGGGAGGATGGAGGGAGGAGGGAGGAGGGAGGATAGAGGGAGGAAACCCAGTTTCCTGGTCATTTACTGACATCAGAAACATGTCAGCTGTTTGTCTCTGAGCTGCATCACAGGACAGATTTCAGACTAACGGTCCTCTCAGTGTCTCCAGAGGACAGACGACACCGTCACAGGACAGGAAACTATCTGAACTGACACTTTCAGGAAGCCTGCCAAAAACAATCCTTCCATAAACAAGCTGAGCAATGCTACCCCCTTCCCCCCCTCCCTCTCCTACGTCGGCCTTTTGCCTCCACACAGGCTAATTTATGCTAATGTCCTCCAGTGAGTTCCCGCATGTCGTGCATGCTGATGAGGACGCTGTCTGGCGTGACAATGGAGGAAACACTCCGTCGCCATCGGAGACACCGGGCGACGCCTCGGCATCAGATCTGCTAAGTCACCTGACATTCAGCAACAATAAGGAGCTGATGGAGATGAAGCGGCGCGCTGCCATCTGTCAGGAGGAGACGAGCCGGACAGACAGACGTCCTCAGAACGCTACGCTATCAACGGTCAGAACTCATCTCACATCAGACTGAAAATCACATTTTCACGGCATCGACCCCTGAAGTTTAGTCATTATTCAGTCCCTTCAGGATTTCCTTTCATGTTTTTGTGATCACAAATTTTTGATTTTGCAGCAGATTAAAAAAAAAAAAAATGTACGATGACATTTTCAGTTTTAAATGTTTTTTTGAGTAAAATTTGCAGGAATTTGAAAAAAAAAAAAAAAAAATGCAAGTCAAGTAAGAAAAATGTTTTTTTTTAAATTTTTTTTTAATTTTAAGCACAACTTGATAAAGGAATAGATCTGTGTTAATAAAGAGAGTTCTGTTTGAAAATATTTACTTTATGATGTTAATACTTCATTTTCTTGAACGTGCATTGATTATTTTTGATTGTGTTGTCATGTCACAGGTTTGTACGGCGGCAGGATGATTTAGAGTTTTAGTCATCAGAAATGTTAATGGTTTTAAATTCAACAGAACAATTTGATATCAATGTTTCTGCAGATCAAAGAGTTCCTGAGCCCAGTGAAAACATTTCCATGCTGATGTCAGAGAACTGTGAACCAATGAAAAGCAGCCGGTGCTCAAACGCCATGGGTGAGTAAACCCCCCCCCGACAGAGGATTAAATCAGAGCGTGGGTCTAATCCTCCACCAGGGCAGTTTACAGTGCCGACCAGACACGGGGCAGGACGTGACCCTGACTCTGCAGGTTTAAGACGCAACACTAATAATCCGACACATTCATTCTTCCAGGCACATCAACACAACAGGAGCCAGACCGTCTTCATGATGCTTGTTTGGCTTCTTTGCCTCCCCCCCCACCCCATCTGACAGGAGAGGGTTGATATTTGTGTCCTGCAGAAGGATCTCTGCTGCTGAACGGTGTCTGTTTCAGAGGTTCAACACAGAGAGAGTAAAATGGAGATCGCAGCATCACCTCCGTCACTTTACCGGCTGACAGGTGTCCTTGTGTTGGCAGAGGCAGAGAGACCCCCTGCTGGCCCTGGGGGGTGGGGGTGGAGGGTGGAGGGTGGGGGGGGGTGATAATCTGCAGATCTTTATCTGAAAAGCTCCTGACTGCCTTCATCGGTCTAATAGGATGTGTGGTTGAGGCCAGGTGCTCTCAGAGCAAGGAATCCCTCAGATTATCTGAAACTCTGCAGGTGGAGTCGGTGGATGAATGTCAGTCTTCAGCATGTCTCTGTCTCGTCTCAGAGTCTGTCTGTCCGTCTGTCTCGTCTCAAAGTCATTCTGTCTGTCTCTGTCTCGTCTCACAGTTTCTGTCCGTCTGTCTGTCTGTGTCTCTGTTTCGTCTCAAAGTCCGTCTGTCTGTCTGTCTGTCTGTCTCGTCTCAGAGTATGTATGTCTGTCTCTGTCTCGTCTCAAAGTCTGTCTAGCCGTCTGTCTGTCTCATCTCAAAGTCTGTCTGTCTGTCTTTCTGTCTGTCTCTGGACTGGCTCAGAGTCTGTCTGTCTCCAGGCAGCCAGACATTTCTGTTTCCTTTCAAACAGTGAGCTCAATGTCGGTAAAATTTTCTAGAAAACTAAAACTACTCTGCAAAAGCAGGATAGAAAGTGTTAAAATGACTTTGTTAAGGTCAGAAGAAACCAGATAACGTTAGAGTCTGATTCCTGCTGACCCACTGGGACCTCATGTCCCCCTCATCCATCTATACCGTTCTTATGAACGCAATATCTCAAGAATGCTTTGAGGGAATTTCTTTAAACTTAGCAGAAACATTCTCTTGGTACCAACGATGAATTGGTATAAATTTGGTGGTCAAAAGTCAAAGGTCAAGGTCAATGTCCCATCCCATTGGCTTATGCTTATGCTTATGCTTATGAGCATGATAATTCAGGGATGTCAGGAGGGAATTTCTTCAAATTTGTCACAAATTTTCAATTCAACTCTGAGAAGACTTTGGTGGTTGAAGGTCAAAGGTCACTATGAGTTAACACCCCACTATGAGTGCCACATCTCAGAAACTCCCTGAGGAAATCAAACATGAACTGCATGTAAACTCCCAGTTGAGTGGTCAGCGGAGGCAGACGGCCAGCAGGTGGTGGTTCCAGCTCTGATGTTCAAACTGGTCACGACAAATCCTGACAAAAGGAGGGTAATTCCTGAGGATTTGATGACCCGCTAACCTTTTACCGTTGAGCCAATAATGACACATAATTTGCTGCTGAGATCAAATTTGCAGGCTGAGTTCATTCAGGCGCCACAAAATGCCCCAAAAACGTTGGTCAGGTGGTGACACCTTTGTCACCACAATGTAAATGTTACTTTGCCATGCACAGTCATGGTGTCAATATTATGTCAGTCTGAACAGTGTTAAGAGCTTTTATCCTTCAGGGTCTATAAGCAGCACGGCAGCATTGTTAAAATAAACCACAGTAAATCCTCTGCAGGTGGATACACTGCTGTCTGGTACTGTGTGCGTGTGTGTGTGTGCGTGTGCGTGTGTGTTGTTTCAAGATGAAATATGTGAAGTGCTCTCTGGCTCATGACAAAGGAAAGAACTGACAAACAGGAGGTGGTTTGAGGTTTAAGAAGCGGCGCTCTGCTGAATCACAGCGGTGCCCACTTCTTTTTTCCACAGTAGAAAATCTGGAAAAGCGGAGCACAAATAAACGCCTCTGCTGTCCCCACGGTGACCTGGAAACAGCCAGAGTATGTTCCCCCGAAGAGGACAGTGGACTCTGGGAGGAGTTGTTTAATTGAGTAAATGAAGTTTCTGCTGTAGCGTTCAGTATGAAGAAGCTTCCAATGTGCAGTAATGAGTGTCATCAGATTGTTCCTGCAGTGATACAGTGATAACCGCTCTTCTCTGTGAAGCTTCCTGGTTCATGTTAAGTCCTATAAGTCTGCCATTGTTTTTCTCTCGTAGGAAATACGATGATGAGGAACAACATGGACACTAAGGCCCTCCCCCCCGCTGGCAGGCAAGGAGGACAGCATCCTCTTACTCTGACGATCCGACGATCCGATCCGTTAACACTGCAGTGGCCTTCAGGAGCTGCTGAAGGGAGACTGGACTGGGGACAGACAGCCAAAGGTTGCTAATGTAGCCCCCCCCCTCCCCCCACAGGTGTGCACATTCTCTTTTTGAAATGTATTTTTATGAATCCCGTCTTTTGCGTGGGAAGGAGGGAACGCATCGTTCAGCCCGAGGGTTCCCGCTGGAACTAAATGTCCAAAATATCTCCTCTTAACTCCATCTGCTCCCTCTGAATAATTTATCACTTTTCGACTTCACCGTTGATTATGTTTAGATTCATCTTTCTTTCCTCTTCTGATGGCAGTAAACCAGTGTGTATTCATTTGGTCTGCGGTTGCTGCAGGATGAAGGTGTGACTAAGTGCATTATTGAGCCTGTGGGGTTGCGATTGCCAATTAGCACCTGTCAGCAGCGGCGGCAGCACGTAGCACTTTGCAGCGAGATTGGCGACACCTCGGCTTGGCACTCGTCGGGTTCGGCAACACTCCTCACTTCTGCTCACCTCGACGCTCACACTTTCCACTGATCCGCTGCACACAGCAGCATCTGACGCATTGATGTCACGCATATTCCTACATACATGTGCTGCCATGGAAACTGGGCCACATCCCACATGTGCTGCGGAGCTGCGACTGCTCGCTGGGCCGGCGCGCTTTAAAAGAGTCACGGCTGTCAAACGACTCTGTCGGCACTCTCATTGAAACAGAAGTCACTGTCAGATTGTGGTTTTATGTAGAATGAGCTTATTTCTTCCTCCGTAACTCAAAGAAGGACTGCAGGGAGCGGCTCACAGCGGCCTCCTTTCATTCACAGGCTGCCGCATGAATAAAACATGAGCTGCTGTGTTTCAGGTGGGAGACAGAGAGCGTGTGGAAAGTAGCATCTTTCAATGACTTCCTCTTTAATGTGTCAGAAACAGTTTCTACTTGTAACTTTTTTAATCCTTCCATCCATCCGTGATTCACATATTTTTATCTTTTCATTTACACGACACGTACTGAACACACCGGCGATATTCTGTCACAGTGGACACTTTAGATTACAATATCATATTCTAGATTAATTCAAATAAAATGTCAGAGAAGATCATTCGATACATTATTTGTTTTTCAGACCCACGGCGATGTTTGTTTAATTATATTCCGTTTATAATAATATGAAACAGAACAGAAGCCAAATATTTACAATGCATTATATAAGAGAGGACTGTTTATGCAGGATTATTGTTACCAACATATCTCATTTAATTAAAAGCTTTTTAATGCCCAAATATATGATTTGTCTAAATACAGTATTTTGCATGTAAGATCTTATTGTGCATCCATCAGTGACGTCACCAGTTGGTTTGTGAACGTTATGAAGCCTCCAGTTCAGATTCTGTCCGTCACCATCTTGCTAGTTCGGAGCGGTTTGGAGCAGGAAGTGACCATATTTGGAAGAGCTGGGGGAGGAGCCAGCGGTGGATCTAACTGATCTGATTGGAAACCTGACGATACTACGTCCCGCCCACCGATAGCTGTAACCTGACTGCACCACAGGCCTGTCAATCAAACAGACACGCCCCCCCAAAACAGGTCTTTTTGAATCTTCTTTTCTAATGAATGAGGGATTATTTTCAGATGGACCTCCAGAAAACTAATAAGAAGGAGTGACTTTAGCTAACAACACCGAGATAACTGATGGACACATTTTATTCACTTTGGATTTGATGAGAGAAGTTGAATGGGAGTCTATGGAGCCGGAGGCTTTTTGGAGTCGACCTCTAGTGGCACTCGGTGGTATTGCAGCTGAAGACACTTCTGCATCGGAACCATTTTTCAGACCCGGAAGCTACGAACACTTTTAGTCAATGACTGAAACTCTGCCCATCTACATCTTCTGTTTGTAACTCCACTGCTGTAGCCACCAAACAACACAATCTTCAGATCCTCCACTTCAAACACAAACTCTTTGATTTCCATGTCAGAAAAATATTTTTCTGGTGATTTCCTTGCTGTTGTTGCTACGATTCCCCAAAAAGAACCACTGAGTAGCACGGCTAGTTTTATCTGCATCAATGTTCATTAGGTCCTTTCTATTGAGCATTTACTGCTGAATGTATGTGTGCGGAGGGGGCGGGGCCTGAGGCTAATCTACATACACACATTTTCAGGTGGACTGGGAGGGAACAGGGCAGTTGTCTGGATTCTACTCACTGATGAGGTCCACAGAGGATAAAACATCTCAGTTTGTCTTTGTGACTTATTGTACGTTTTCCTTGCTACTAACACAAAGACACATGGTGACCTCAAAACTAATCAAACGGGACTTCTTAAAGGACCATTCCACTTTATTTCAACCTGCATTAACGGCATTAAGGATCCTTTGGTGATTCCAGAGAAGATAAATATTTCATGCAAAGCTGGTGATGCAATATGTCAGTCACCAAATCTGTCCAAAGAATGAGCTGCAGTGGCTCTCTGTAAAACTGTTCACTGCTCGTGGTTAGTTACTCTCGCCCAAGTCTCTCTGTCTCTGAGCCAGAATGAGATCTGACAAACTGCCTTGTACGCTGAATCTAAATGGTTTATTAGAGTCAGTAAACACTGATGTTATTGAACCTGTTCTAAAAAATCTCAGCTGCAACTCAACCAAACTGCATGAAACAGAAATAAAGCACATCAAACGCTACATTCACTTTAGTACTCGGCGATTTCCTCACATAAAGGTTGTATTTTAATACCAGATACAGCTACTGTATCCCTTTTAAACTTATAATGTTATTCTTCTTTCTGTTTTTAATCAATATATCTTTCTTTTTTATTTATTTATTTTAATGTATTTATTTCTTCAGGTTTTAATCCATCTTTTTTTTATATTTCTTATGGATTTTGTTCTGTCCACAGCTTCACTGACTCTCTACCTCCTCTACAAACTGTATACACACACACTCACACTACTGTTACTACTACTTCTGTCGTAACAAATCTAATTACGTTGCAGTGCCGTATTTACATGTAAATAGACCACAACGAGTCATCAGTCATCAGAGCTTTCTCAGAACTGTGTGATTGTTTCCTGGGTGGGGAGGGAGGGGAGTGTTTGTGTGAAGACCTGCTTGGTGCTGTTTGAGGAGAAGCACCCTGTGTGATGGACGTACCTCTTCAGGGAGGCTGACCACCAGCCCATTCTCCGCCTGGCCCACCAGCGCCTTCAGGAAGTACTCGCTGCAGGCGGCCAGCACAGCCCGGTGCCCTCGGAACTCCTTGCCCTCCACCAGGACGGTCACATCGCACAGGATGTCCTGCTTCCGCTGGTCGTTGAGGCAGAGGAGGATATTGGTACAATGAACTGTCGACTCATACACGTACATGGGGGCTTCAGGCTTCTCATCCACGGACATTCCGCTCACGCCCTGGAAATAGAAGCACAACAGAGGGGGGTCAGCTTACTGCTGAGCCCAGAGAGCGCATACCGCAGGGCTGACATCAGCGCAGAGGATTCGACACACAGACGGTCCTGACGGAATTCACGTGCTCGCTGCTCTTTAACTTTTAAAACACAGGTAAAATAACCAAACACACCAGAAGATCTCCACATTTCCTCTTCAACAAATCCACAGTTTTAATTTCAAGCCAATCAGATGTCATTTAAAGGTGGAAGAGAGTGTTGGTGCAAAGAGGCTCAGACCCTCCCCCCCCCCCCCTGCCGACACTCAGGACACTCACCCACCGACGCTGGTCAGTAATCCATCCATCCATCCATTTTATTCATCTTTTCTCTCGTGTTTCATTTTATGCATTTTATTTCTTTTCCATATTTTGAAATGTTCCCTTATATCCGTTATAAAGTGAAACACTGCATGTCATTTTCTTCCTGTAAAGCACTTTGAGCTGCGTTTCTTGTATGAAAGGTTCTATACAAATAAAGATTATTATTATTATTATTATCATCATGATCCATCCTAAATGTACACGGACACTTGAGGCAGCTTCAGAACAAATGTAGGACACTGTGTTCTACCCTGAAATCATATTCTTAGGTGTATATGTGAATAAAGCACTCCATCTTGGTTGTTAATATCAGTCCTGGTTGATCGGATCACTATCAGTCATGCAGCTGTGATTACAGGTGCTGAACGGACCCGGTCTGCTCGTGCTACATGCAGAGGGGGTCCGGGACACATATTGACTCCATTCTTCTGCAGTGTGAATGCTAATGCATCGTGGGCCACAGTGACAGAACTCCTACTCAAATAACAGAGTCTGAATAAGTGGTTGAAACCCTGAATGCAGCTCTCAGTGCCGCGTTGCTCCGTTCATGTCGGACCACATTACTGTCACATCACAGCAGCTTCTCACGCTTGTTTTCCCCACTTAAACAGTCTCCATGCTCTTCTTGTATTTGTTTTTTATCCATTTTTTTGTGAGAAGAAGAAATACCTGCATGATTGTGGTGAGCTCAGCTGAACTGAACAGAAAGCAGGAGAGATTTACCTGCTGTAAATCAGCTGTTTGGTGATTAGAAACATGATGATTTTAACGTGTAAATGATCAGAACTCTTCACCTCCACCAACATACATTGCAAGTATTTATTTCATCTTTATATTTCTAGGATGTCTTTTTTAAAATGTTTATTTGTTTTTTTTAACGCTGCTTTGCTCTGATAAGGAGCAGCACTCCATATTTAGTGGTGTTTAGACATTGCTGATTCAGCCCATACTACAACTTCCTCTGTGAATAATGACCAAAATAATCATGTAATCGAAAAGACGCTGTCACTGACTCACCCTCTTCTGGATGAAAAGTGTTCAGCAGGACGAGAAGTGGGAATGAAGCAGCAGCTAACATCCTAAATAAAGGTAAATGCATGGATAGAGCATGCAGAGCAGACACTTCCAGCTGGTTTATCCCTACGATAACCCGAATGGCGATAAAATGATTTATTATTCGGTTGTAATCAGACCGAATGGGTTAAATTAGGAGTAATTTTTGGGGGGTTGCGACATTCAAAACAAATTATCCACTGTTTGTAGGCCACAACAGGAGCTACAGAGCAGACAGAGCAGGTTACTGTGGAGCCTCTGACATCCGCATGTGTTTACTTTCACTGTAAACACTGAGAGCCAGAAGTTCTCAATATGACAGACTTCTGAACGTGTTTGAATGTGCTGTATTTCACTGAATGAATCCAAAGGAATCTCTTTCCATGAGGTGACTTTGTCCTTTTGTCCCAGTTTTAGCACTCAGAATTAGATTTACCCAGAAAAGAGTTTATTTTCTTTTTTTTTATTATATATATTCAGGATGATCTCAGACAAACGTGGAGAAGCGTCCTCATTGTGAGTGCAGCTGCTGTAAACCTCCATGTGAAATGTTTACATGTTGTGAACACTTTGACTGACAGCTCATGGGTAATGGAGCTTCTTATATATGGAACTATTACTGAAGGGAAACTGTGCTTCCTTTTTAGTAGCTACATGATTAAACATAGAAAATACATCTACCTATCTTAATAAAAATAACTATGTAGTCCAGAAGAAGCTGTCACTGACTCATCCTGTGATGTGTGAACATGTTCAGCAGAAGTGAGAATGAGGAAGCAGAGATAACATCCTGAATAGAGGCAGCAGAATAATGTTTCTGCATCTGTGTGATGTTCAGCATCGTGCAGTGGATCTGACGTCCTCACAAACTCCAGGTCCCACAGAAGGTGAGTAACTTTACGAGTCAAAGCATGAAGGCAGAGACGAGCTCCCAACATGTGAAAATAGAAGACAGTCAGTGTGTAAATGGAAAAAGAAGAAGTGCGTGTAAGACAGTGAAGAAGAGCTCCTACCCTCAGACTCTCAACGTAAAAAAAATACTTCAAATCTGAACTGAATTCAAAGACATTTGGCAAAAAAAAGCCAAATCAAAACCAGTTTCCATCCACGACCATTACGCAATACGGTGCTGCTTGTTCTCCAGCCATCAAACCACTGCAGAAGAGCAAGAAAAGAGATGACACCACTGATGTGTTCCAGTAGAACCTCACAGTGTCCAAGAAAAACATCTACGTCTGTTTTTACTGCGTTTTGTTTTTATTGATACTCTTCAGCCAAGACAGCATGTCAGTGGAGAAGGTGTCACGCTACTAGAAATCATCCTTCCACCATTATTCACTACTACAGACTTAAAAAAAACAAAACGGCTTTAAATACTGGGCACTGTGTGCTTTTGTCCTGAGCATCAGTTTGAACAGTGTTTAGAGGAACAATTGTACATTTACAAGCAGTAAATAACGTCTCTTCAAATATGAACAGGGAGGTGGAAATATGAAAAATAGTGCAGTAATAGATAAGAAAATATCTGGCTTCACTCAAATGGACAAAAAAAAACTTGAAAAAACTGAAAATGTTGGTAAAAGGCTCCGTGATCAAGATGAAAGGAGTTTCTACTGATACACTGAACAACATGGGAAGGAAAACACTCACCCTGAATAATCCCAACAGATACACAACTTTAATGTCATAAATCTGGATTCTATTAAGAAGTCATTTTACAATGACTACAGATTTCACTCATTCTACCAGAGCTGTGCAGGAAGTTTATGTTCTCCTGAGAGAAACACTTATCATAAATAACGAGTCATTATTTCCCAGAAACTATCCTATATTCTAGTTGATTCATGACATGGTAGACAAAAAAAAAAATCCACTGGTCATTTTTTTTAATTAAAAGTGCAAGAAATGGCCAAGAAATGTAAATATTTGTATGTATGACAGTGAACTTGATATTTTTAGATGTAGAGTGAAGATGGTTAGTTGCTCTTTTTCTCCAGCTGATGATCCAACGTTGCCTTGAAACGACAGTCTAAAAAAAACTGCTTTCAATCGTGCTGAAGCTGACGTTTTCCCAGTGAACGTCTGGAATACATCTGGAAAACCTCCAGTGACGGTGAGTGGAGCTGAGAACCAGACCAATCAGTGTTTCGGCTGATGATGGAGCCGGTCACCTTTCAAAACTCTGTAACTGTTGTCTCACAGATTCAACATGTACATGACTCAGCAGCTTCTGACCTCAGGTAGTAAACATTGACATAACCATAATAATCTACTGACACTCTACTGGTAACTTGTATAATCGCAGCATTAGACTCGAGGGTGTTTTAATGTCATTAATCGGTACGGCAGCGAAGCAGATCCGGGGATTGAACCAGCAACCTGATGATTAATGGACAACCTGCTCTACTATCTGAACCACAGCCCCCCAAACACTTTGATCACAAATGATGTCCGACTTAAGAAAATGTGTGGAAACCTCGTTGAGACGTATTTGCATCAGAGTCTGTTCGGTCTGAGTTGTTGACGCGTGTCGGAGCCGCGGTAACGTTCTGATCTGTGGACGCTACGACGCTCAGCGAGGTCCGGGGCTGGTGAGCAGCGAGCACATCAGTCCAGACGGTGGTTTTGGCTGCTCACACTGTTGTGTAGTTTGCTTATTTCCACCAAACATGTCTCAGTTGGTTTCCCGGGATAATGACCTGTCTTCCAAGAATAATGTTTCCAGATGCGGTTTAGAGGTTCAGCGCAATCTAAACATGCTATTTCTACCCTGGAATGCACATTCGCTCCAGCTCTGCTTCAGACGGCTCACTGGAGGAGAAGGAAAATGCAGAGATGACACAAACACAAGGCATACACGCACGCACGCACACACACACACAAATACAATGCAAGCATAATCTCTCTCACACACACACACACACACACACACACCACAAAATAGGCGGTTGTGCAGGATTGCTGATGGATGCAGAAGGTTTGTGTTGGTGTTTTCTCTGCAGGTCAGATGTTGACGGCAGCTCTTTCTGCCACACTAACACGGATGCTGCTGGCCGTCTCGCTTAGCTGCTAACATTCCTGTGCAGACTGCAGATCAAAAGCTCAGCGGGGCGGTGGTGAGACCACTCCAGCACCGGTCCGAGCCGACTTCAAGCTCCACCGCTGGCTGCTCCCGGAGCGAGCCGGCTGATCTGAGGGAGGCTGATGAAGACTAATTCTGCTGGAAAGCTGCTCGCTCCGCACTCCCCATTACAGCAATTACAGCGTGTGTGTGTGTGTGTGTGTGTGTGTGTGTGTGTGTGTGTGTGTGTGTGTGTGTGCGTGCATGGCCGCCCACACGCTGCTGTACTGTACTTATGCTGCAGAAAGAGACACAGTACACAATGGACCTGCTGTTACCTTCCCTACAGGTGGACTCTGAGTCACATGTTTTTAGGGTGGCGTTATGTTTTTAGGGTGGAGTTATGTTTTCAGGGTGGCGTTATGTTTTTTGGGTGGAGTTATGTTTTTAGGGTGGCATTATGTTTTTTGGGTGGAGTTATGTTTTTAGGGTGGCGTTATATTTTTAGGGTGGTGTTATGTTTTTAGGGTGGCGTTATGTTTTTTGGGTGGAGTTATGTGCTCAGGCCTGATGCTGTTCACATGAGCACATTAACCCCCGACAGATAACTGCAGATCACTATGAAAGAAACTGCCCATCATCATTTTCTTTTTTTTTCCAGAGCAACAGTCTAAAACCTGAAGATGTTTAAAAATAAATCAAGTTTTAATTAAATTAATTGTAAATATACTATAATCACGGTCAATCATGGTAGTACAAACCGCAAAACTTTTTTTTGGAGAAAGTCGATATTTCTTTTGATTGATAAATTACTTACAGTTGGCATGGATCCAGTATCAGAAGTGTTTTATGCTCTGCTGACTCATTAGTTATAATTAGAGAAGAGTTTCAGTGCTGCAGCAGACACTTCAAAGATAACGCAGAGTGTTTAAGTTGTTTCAAACGTTTCTTCAGGCTGAGAGTTGCATTATTTCCTCTTTTATGCACCACAAACTAAGTGGATTTTCAGCTGAAATACTCCAGAGGGTCCGTCTCGTAACTCTCAGCCCTAAAGTTAGTCAGTCTGTATCTTAATGTGTCCTTTCATGAGAAAACTAATACTTGCATCACATCTATCCAGCCAATCAAGAGAGCAGAACAGCAGGATGTCTGCTTCAGCGTTGGCCTGACTGTATGGTATGACATGGTCCTGGTTTGGGGACTGTCAGGAGGAGGAGTGGGAAGGGGGTGGGGGGTGGTAATGTGTGACAGCGTGCTGTAATGGGATGTGATGAGTTGTGATGTGATGTGATGTGTGTCTCTTGTTACAGCAGACTGATGTGCAGGGTGTGTGGAGAGAGGAGGTGGGCGGAGTCATGATGGTGTGACACGTACAGAGGAGGGCAGACGTACTTCTTATTATCAGAGGCGCCGTCACACAAACACATCCACTAGTAAACATGACTTCCAACGCGTTCCTCTGAGGAGGTTTCTGGATACACAGTTTATCTATGTTGTCATAAAACCAACACCGTCAGGTGGCATGAAGGCTCTCTGCTGTAAAAACAAAAGAAAAGGTCTCAAGGACTCTGCTGAGGCTGCAGCTGGCATCAAAGCTGCAGATGACGTATCTGTTCTACTGAGTCACTGGTCATCAAATCATCAGATCATAAATCCAGGACAGACAGACTCAGTTTCAATCAGGCAGCTTTTAAAACACTGAATATTAAAGCACGAAACAAATGGGGAGACATTAAGCACTTAAAGGGTCCATCTGTAAGATATATATGACCGACTGCCAGAGACGGATCTCGGAGAGGAAAGCAACGAAGTTTAATGCTGATGTTGATTATTATAATGAAAAAAAACCAACCGTAAATCCAATCAGCAACTGCTCCACTACTATAAGACCACATGAACCACCTGGAAGAGTTGTTAAATTCACCAAGTCCATCTGTAGAAACAGAGTTAGAGTCAAAGAACTCCAGGACAATCACACAGTTTCACTTCTGTCTAGTCATGGAGGAGCAGTGAGATGAAGCACAACAGGAAGTACAGCAGGTGTAAGAAGAGCCTGGAGACACTGATGGAGGTTATTATAACCATTCACCTTTTCATTCTCTCTCTTTGATTAACTGACCATTTGTGGTTCTTACTTTTTATTCATAGTACTGCAACTCTCAGCAATTAACTTCAAATTTTGCACTTAAAAATCAAAACGATGGGCAGGACTGTGAAAATAAAACCGCAGTTCTCGTAACAAGGTTCAAGATTCTTCATTCATAGACTGTATGTAAAGGTGGATGAACCTTCTGGGTCTGAAAAGTGAAGCAAATGCAGAAGTGTCTTAAGCTGCAATACCACTGAGTGCCACTAGAGGGTGGCTCCAGAAAACCTCCAGCTCCATAGACTCCCATTCAACTTCTCTCATCAAATAAAAAGTCAACAAATGTTTTCCACAAGTCATTTTGGTGCTAAATTTACTCCTTTTGATCAGTTTTCTGTTGGTTCTTCTGGAAATAAATCTATAATTGGATATTATATCGTAATAGTATATTTGGAGGTGTGTTTGATTTGATTGACAGGCCAAAAAACCAAGACGACGACAGCTGAATGGTGAACTCAAACTGACGTCACACTTGGCTCGACTCCACTAGATTTACACTAAAGTCGAAGAAGTGCTCTGGTCTCAATGGTCTGATGACACATTAAGGCTATCTACAGCAAACATAATGTATTATTTCCATTATTTATTGATATATTAACACATTCATCATCTGATCATGTTTTCCATCATTTTCTGACAGGTTAGAGCTTCTCACGGGCTGGTAACCAATCAGCACGCAGCAGAATGAGCCCCACAGGTACTGCAAAAAATACCACAAATACGACAATAATTTTAATATCCTTTGAGGTATTTGGAGGATTTTTTTTATTGGAACGTCTACTCAGCATGATTGTGACAAAATACATATGCACCCTGTGGCTGCTTGTAATAAACAAGATTAGTGTGAACTGCTGCTGCTCCGGTCTAATAACATTATCCAGTGAACCAGCGGAGTCGGAGGGAAACTAACATGAACACTGTGTCACTGTGCACAACTACAGGGAAGGACGGCAGCCAGATGACTGTAATTACACCGAGGATGAACATGGTTTTAATTGGAATTATCAAATTAGGCCACGGCAGCGACGAACGCCCTTGGAGCTGTACAAGGCGGCAAATGTCAATAAGAGCGGTGGTGATGATGATGTTGATGATGGGGAGGAAAATGGAAGCTCTAATCCAGAGAGCCTATTACCTTTCAAATGAAAGCCCCACCCGTTGTCCTTTAGAGCAAAATGAAGCCAAGCAGAAGCAAAACACAAACTGTGAATTACGCTCTGATTTATTTAGAAACAGTGTGCAGATGATTTATTTTGGGGCGGTTTGAGTTCCTCAAATGATTTGGTCGACTTCCCCAAACACCCACATTAGTTTTCAGTCAGAATGATATCACATGAGTCAAACACCCGTCCAGTTCAGATTCTGTCCGTCACCAGCTTGCTAGTTCGGAGCGGTTTGGAGCAGGAAGTGACCATATTTGGACGAGCTGGGGGAGGAGCCAGCTGGTGGATCTGACCGATCTGATTGGAAACCTACGTCCCGCCCACCGATAGCTGTAACCTGACTGCACCACAGGCCTGTCAATCAAACAGACACGCCCCCCCCCCAAAACAGGTCTTTTTGAATCTTCTTTTCTAATGAATGAGGGATTATTTTCAGATGGATCTCCAGGAAACTAATAAGATGGAGTGACTTTAGCTAACAACACCGAGATAACTGATGGACACATTTTATTCACTTTGTATTTGATGAGAGTCCCTATTAGTGCTGCGAATGCAAACAAGCAAAAAGTTGGGAGGAAACTCTCCGGGTGGTTCCTTCCAAAGAAAAGTCCTTAAAATTGTTTGGTGCAAAAACACAGAGAAAGAAAAGTGAAGCTGTGAGCTCAGATGGAGCGAGGTGAGCTCATCATACCTGACAAACTGCCGAGATCATCAGAAACACATTAATGGTTCATTACAAGCATCACACGGGGATCTCAGGCAGAGAGGCAGAGGGAGCGATCACACAGGGCGGCTCTGTCTGGACAGTAATAAGAGATTTTAATGAGGACGGGTTCAGAACGCCGAGCTAATCTCAAATGTCTCCCTGGCTGTTATGCAATTACCCCCCCCCTCTCCTCCCCCCCACACACACACCCCAAAATGAAGTTAAATTCTTCATAATATAATCATGGATGTTGTTCCTTGTTATGTTGTGACTGTGTGGAAGTCGATGGGTTAAAACTCTCCGACCTCTGGCTGTTACAAAACCTATTGAATACCGTTACAAACGTCAATAAGACTAAAGAAGAATATAATCTTCTAATTACTCAAAAGTGTTTTTCATCTGCAACAGTTCAACCACAAATGAATTATTTCCTAAAGGTGAGTCCATTCTTTGACTGATGCATCAGAAGGAAGTCATAAATTCAAAAGAGCAGAGAATTCATTTCAATCACAACAGACATATATCTTCAGGACAGGAAGTAAATTTACCGACCAAAAGATTTTAAAACCAGATTGAAGCGGAGGCGTTATTTTTGGGGCTTTCCAGTCGAACCACAGAGAGTTGGCTGATATTGATTCGGAGATCATTTATGCAGGAAGGTCACGTCCGAGATGTTCTGCTGAGGGATGAGGACGCATCATTGTCATCACATTCACTCGGATGTTTGTTTGTGCAATAAAGTGTTTCCAATAAAAAGTTCACGGTAAAACCCTGAGTTGGAGGACACGGAGTCATCTGAGGCCGGGACCGGAGTCATTATACTGAAGTCCATCTACAGAGAGATGGAGAGCTCCTCGCTGCAGATGGAGATCAATATCGTCTCCCTGCTCTTCGATCGGGACGCCGAGGCGACGCAGCATCAATTCCTGAACAAGAGAGCTCAACTGAGACGGATTTATGCGGCAGATTCTGCAGGAATAGAATTAAACCGTCTGACCCGAGGAGGAACCGACTCCGGACTCCCTCCGTGTGACGTCCTCTCAGGTCCAGTGAGGTCATGTGACCGGGATCGCCCCGGTGAGACTGATCCACCGAGCTGCAGATCGTTTCCAGGCGCTCCTTCACCTGACACAGGACCTCTCTCCGTGTCCCAGAATGCACCTGGAGTGCTGCGCAGACCTGCATCTATCTGTATCTGCAGACTAATTAACAGCGGAGCTGCTTCATCTGCCGGCGCTGGAAAGGTCCAGGCAGTGACCTCAGCCGCATGAATCAATACTCAAAACAACCGCCAGGATTTACCTTCCAACGCAACAAACAGAACAATCTGCAGGTAAACCATCACAGACACACTCAGACCGCCAGGACCAGAACCGGCGACGTCAAAGACGCATCGAGAACAGAAGGAATGAAGATCTGCTGCTGCTGCTGTACAGGACATCCAAACATGTGCTCAAACAGTCTTAGTCAGGCGTTTGAGAAGCGCTTACTAACACACACTGTGGTGTCACATCACAAAACACTCAGAGAGGTAGCTATACATAAATCCTGCTGAGTCATCGCTCTTGAAGCGCCGGCTTCAAAAAATTAAGACCACAGAAAACATCATCCAGAGAAAGATGGTCTGCGATGGATCAGCATCCCTGAAGCTACCTGTTGCACTGCTCCACACTTTTCTTTATGTTCTTTAAAAAAAAAATTTGCATTCATAAAAAGTCACATTAATAGAAAACTGCTAACGAGTCAGCAGCTCGTTACCTCAGACCGCCAGCAGAGATCCAGTCATCGTCTTATTCCACTCTTTGTTCTGACAACTTTCTAATGTCTCTCACTGCATGTCAGCGACAGCTCCTGAGCCTATCAGTGTGTGTGGGTGGTGAGTATGACTGAGTGAGAGAGGTATGTGTGTGAGTGTGTGTGTGTGTGTGTGTGTGTGTGTGTGTGTGTGTGTGTGTGTGTGTGTGTGTGTGTGTGTGTGTGTGTGTGTGTGTGTGTGAGAGATGGCATGCCGGAGTATTTTTGGGCCCTGCCTGCTTGAATGCAGCTTGTATGAATCATGACTTCCCACATAGTAGGTCAGTGCGCGGGGTGAGTCATATTGCTGTCTTATATGGTAACGCGCTGCACATGTGACAGAAACACAGAGAGGTTATCTATAGACCGGCTCGCTGCTTCGAATGTCTGCTGCCGAGTCTCCTCAGGATCACACAACACCTCGTTTATCCGTTCCATGTCATCTCACAACAAATATCCCGACAGGACGAGCCTCTGATTCGTCTCATCTCAGAGGTTGAGGCTGGAAAAACTAAAAACACCATATTGATGGAAAAACTCAGGTTTTTCTATAGAAATGGAAAAGAAAAAAACACTGGAATCTCTGGGAGTTAAATATAGTCTACATATATTACTAAACACCTCATCTCTGAGGTTGTGACTGAAAAAAATAAGAAAACTAAGATACTATACATAGTAGTAGTAATATAGAAATATATACAGTATATCCTAATAAGACTCATATATTCTGCAAAAATGAATAAAAACAACACTGGAATCTTAGAGTTAAATATATATATTACTATATATATATAAACTGGATGCATGTATATCACAATATTTATTTTCTAAGTGCGGAGTCTTTTTATTTCATTTTATCTGATCTGTTTTTATTGTTATTATCATATTTGTTTGTTGTGCGCCAGTCCTGTAACATTGTGTGTAATTGAATAAATAAATAAGGCGATATGTGTGAGTTTGGTTTTTAGTTATCAACATTTTGCTGTGACTCAACATGACTCAGACCTTCAGCTTCATGTCATATTACATTCCCACACGGCAGCGAAACAACAGCAGCTGCTTATTGTATTTCCGCAATATTTGTACTGACAATAACAATGTGACACGACAAACTGTTTGTCTGAACGTCTTCCTGTGAAACTGGCTGAATCAACAAATCAGCAAACACCTCAGTTTGAAGCGCAGCCACCTCAGGATGGAATAAAACAGCCCAAACTGCAGCGTGGTGTGACAGAGGGAGTGGATTAGGATCTGTGTAGCAGCACATCTTGTGCTAATGAGGCCGATGATTGGCAGGAGAAGGAGCTTCCAGCACCAGATCATGTGCTGCATTATTAATGCCGGGCCTGGTGGAAGTGAAGGTGGGGGTGGTGGTGGTGGTGGTCATGCAGGCTTTACTTTAAACAATAAATGTAGCTTTAACTGTCAATTTCTTCATCTCCGTCCTCCAATGGAAAAAAAGGCGAGTGGAACGTCTCCCCACAGGAAAGAGTTCGCCCACGTCAGAACCGTCACAACGTCTGTACGCATGTGTTTCTACGTGTGTGGGTGTTTGTGTGCATGAGTGATCATGTGTGTTTGAGTGAGTGAGCTGAAGAGTACGAGTCTGTTGACACGGCAGAGAGAAGCAGTTTTTTTTTTACACGTTGCAAAAAAGAAAGAAAAAAGAAGAAGAAGAATAAAAAAAAAATGCGCAGAACTGGAGAAAATCTGCAAATATTCAGCTGAGATGAAAGAGCTGCCGAGCCGGGCCGCCAGGATGTGACTGTCAGCAGGAACACCGGCCTCTTCCTTTGGTTTTGTGTCCTGGTGTCTCGTGTTGTTCTGCAGGTTCTAGCTGCCGTTTAACGATGCACTTCTCAAACAGTGACTGTTCACACTCGACGGTGACACCTGCACGTCCTCCCATGACCAAAACATTCAAACCATTTGGAGGTTGAATTTCAGGAACACGTGGCGTGGACCCAAAACACCTCAATTTAAGTCTCACCAAGATCAAAATCTCTTTATCAATAAAAAACAAATAATAATACAGACAACTGTGTGAAAACTGACAGTAGTCATGCTAAGAATTTCTCTGTGGAGGTCAGCTCATTCACCATAAAAAGACTTTTAACTCAATCATAACTCAGATCTGTAAAACATGATGAGGTCACAGTGACTGCAAAATAACTAATAATACATCCAGTAATAAAACACTTAAATATCAATCTACTACAGCAGCCTCATGTATTGATGCTACTAATCTAAACCAGCTGATAACAATGTTGGAATAGAACTGAAAAATGATGATGAAAAACTGACCAACAGACCAGATCAGAAAGAGACGACACCGACACCAACACCACCACCAGCACCACCAGCAGCACCAGCAGAAACACCACCACCAACACCAGCACCAGCAGCAACACCACCACCAACACCAGGACCAGCAGCAACACCAGCACCAGCACCAGTACCAGCAGCAACACTAGCACCAGCACCAACACCAGCACCAGCAGCAACACTAGCACCAACACCAGCACCAGCAGCAACACCAGCACCATCACCAGCAGCAACACCATCACCAGCAGCAACACCAGCACCAGCACCATCACCAGCAGCAACACCAGCACCAGCACCATCACCAACACCAGCACCAACACCAACACCAGCACCAGCATCATCACCAGCACCAGCACCAAAACCAGCACCAACACCAGCACCAACACCAGCACCATCACCAACACCAACACCATCACCAACAGCAATACCAGCACCAATACAACACCAGGACCAAAACTAGCACCATTTCGCAAATACAACCAAACCACGTATACTTCTGTTCATAGGACAGCGCCCTCTATGGGCTGCACTAATTATTATGGGAATAGAGCCATGTGCTTTGTTCCAGGTTGCGTAGTAAGTCACTGTTTTGAGTGCATCAATGCGTTCATACTGACAAGTATGGAAACATGCAAGTACCCAGATAAAGGACACTTTCTATACTCAGCAGTCGCCATCTTGGCTACGTTAGCGGAAAGGAAGAGACCAGTGAGTTTTCAAACTGCAGCGTCAGAGGATGATGCAGCTGCTGCAGAACAACAGAAAGCACTGAACAACATTTACCGATGCAAGAAGTACACACATCTAAGAAAAATGACCAAATTACGAAAACCCCCAAAAAACGGGCGGACAAAACTGGTCACTCCTGAAAGTCTCTCACTGAGGTCCAAAACTACGCAGAGGACAGAACAGAACTACAGTCGGTGACAGACTGGTGGAAAATGCAGGTGAGGGATTATGTTTTCAAATGTATGTTAATATCAGATGTGTTTTGTTACAAGTTCTGTTTTTATCAGTAAAAGATAACTTGATCACCTCTAATATGGACATGTTCACTCAGGGTCTGAAGGACGTGTTGATGGTTGTTGAAGTTCTCTCAGACAGATCAATAGGACAGAACAGTTTAATATACAGATGTTTCCAAAGCTTGAGTCTTTGATGACACATCTCTGACAGCTGGGGGAGGATGGGATTCACTTTCACTGTGACTGTCAGCCTGGGTACAGTGCTGAAAAGTTATCCTTGTTTTCTTCTATTGATGATGGATAATATGTGGTTCTGGCTTTTTTTTTTTTTTTTTTAAATGATATTACAGTGTCTTTACATGCTGAGTGACAATCGCCACCTCCTTTTCCAGCTTAAACGATGACTGCAAAGAAGCTAACTTCCTGTTTCATTGCTCTGTTTTTCACACTCAGCATATTTTAGTATTTTTTCTATAATATTGACTCCTGCTGGTCTTTTCTTGGTGGGCTTTAGGTGGCTCAAAGACTTTGGTTGAGCAAATACTGATAACTGTGAATAAAATCTTCAACCAAAAGTATTGAGAACCGAACAAGAGCTCTCTTACACAGGAAGGTTCAACCTTCAGGGGATATTTACTGGAAGGTACGTTTGATATGTTGAACACTGAAATACATGTGAAGAACTCAGTAAACTGACGAGTATTAAAAGTTCGTTAGTGAGTTTCTTGTATCTGATGAAATATTAAACCAGTTTTTTAATTAACTGAAAATCTAAATTCCTCAACATAAGATCATGAAGAAAGAATCATTTCATTATTAGCTTGTTTACAAAACTCAGAATTTCAAACTCAGAGTTACAAAGCTTTTATAATGACCATCAAATATGTCCATGTAGAAAATACTTGTGGACAAAAGGCCTTTGTTAAAACCTCACAAGGGTTTTTCCAGTTTCTGTTTTCTTTATTTTTAAAAAAAATGTATTATATCATGCCCGAACTGAGTCATCTCCATGACAACCAGCCCAACTCCATCTGCTGACAAACATGGTGTGTTGCGGTTGAAAGTTCAGTGAGAGAGAGTTGTTGAACCTTAACGATTTTTTTTCATTTCTAAAATACTGCAGCGGCCTTTTTAATATTTGTGCAACAAAAATCTCAAACGGATCTTTTTAGAAAGCAGAATAAATCACAACATTACAAGACTTCCACTTCTCTGCGTGTGTGTGTGTGTGTAATCTCTGTGCAGTCTGAAAGTATATTTTTCTCACTCTTCATACTTGACGTGTATCTGTGGTTTCTATAACCACCGGACTCACTTCACAGCTCAGCTCTGTGAATCATATAAGAGAGATTACAAGTTTCAAACAAAGCAATCATGAGTCAGCTGATTTCACAGCAGCTCCAGACACGATGAGAACTGCTGCTGCTGCAAAAACCCCTGGAAGGGTGTCGGTTCAACGCGTGCTCGTCAGGTAAACGGCTGTATGAGCTCCCGTCTCTAATACCGAGTCTATGAGCCGGCCTACTGTGCAGCACCAGAGCAGAGATGTGTCAAAGGTCAGTCAGAGGAGTGGAAGTGTGTCAGCCAGCTCCAGTGCGAGGGCACGCAGTGAAAGGTCATGGTTTCAACCGTGCGCAGATGTGAAACAGATGTGACACGCAGTGCGGTTTGGTGGCTTTTGGGCAGAGGTGTCGATGAGTCAACCCGGGAAGAGAAAGCGGAGCTCATCGATCAGACCCCGGTGGAAATATGTGCAGGGAGGAGGGACAGTATCAGCAGCCGGAGGTGTCGGAGGGTGTCGGGTTTGATCACTTGTTTACAACCACAGATGAGTCATAGAGGGATCTCTAAATATACAGTATTTTAATATAGACAGATGTGCAGCCGGTCTGTGATGTTGGTGACATTTCTGGTTATATTTCTACACACAGGAGAATAAAACTCTCCTACCTGAGATGTATTTACACTTCACACTCATTACAGTAATCTGTTAAACACACTGAGAGGATCCAACTGCTCATGTTTGCGGCGCACTTTTATATTATGATAACACACAATCTGACACTTGCATGGTTCAAGGAGCCACTCATAAATCAGCAGTTCATGAGGTACGAATGGAAAACTATGCAGCAGGTTGACAGAAGGACTGTGATTGGAGGTCCAGTTAGTGTGTTGTTTCCAGCTATAGCAGGAGGAATCAACGGTATTACTCACTTGTATTTGCAGGGTTCCCACAGGTCAGGAAATATCAGGGAATTCTAAAAACCTTTTTGTTTGCATGTTTAAAATTTAAGTTTCCACTTATCAAAATGAAATACTTTCCATGTATGTAGCCATAAATTTTGTAGTTATACTCAAAGTGTATGTTTGGAAGCATTAGTGACGGTTTGATCAGAGGAACCCTGTTCTTCTTTACAGAAGCTGGTTTTCTGATGTCTCTTTAGTTATAACTTGTTTACTTTTGAAGTAATTTGATAATAAAAATACAGATATGAAGGTGTTTATATTTCTGTTTCCTTCCTAAGTGGATTGTTATGTTACCGCCCTTCCACGAGACTCCACCTGATTATGTAACAATACTGTTAATAAAACAGTATGTGATGGTAGTCACAGTATTTTTGCTCTTTTGTAAAGCTGCGCATGAAATTATTGAGCATCATCATCGTCATCAGTTCCTGAACCTGGTACAAACACGCATTCATGCTCAATCTCATAACATTTTTACATGCACATGGATTTCAGTGCACAAACTGCAATTTTGACTAATAAAAACATAACTACAAAAATCTTAATATTTTCCCATCGAATAAAATAATTTATTTTGAGTTAGCTGCAGAAGCACAAGAGTTTAACCACCTGCATGGTCTTAAGGGAATTAGAAGTTTACCAAAGTTCAACGATGAGACCGAACCAGATTGAATCACGCTCCACTGCATGACTTTATATGATTATGACTTCTACATTGAGTTTTATTCATTAAAGAACAGTTTTTCCTCGGAGTCCCTCCTGCACGTCTCACAACCAGTCACCATCCCACCACAGGACTCTTAGCGGGGCAGCTGCATCCACCCTCCTGCTGAGCACAATAATGTCATCCGCTGGCGTCAGAGTCTGCACCAAAACTTTTTCAATAACTCACGTCATCTCATATTTATGTGGTGTTAATTTGGACTCATTCATCTCACTGTAATGTTTCAGCAGTCTGTTCTCCATTGACTCGTGAGCTCTATTATCCAACAATTAGCTCCGCCCCAGGGATCTGATTGGTCAACTGAACATTAGGAACAAATCATCATGACATCACACCCTGCTCATCACTAGAAATATCACTCCTCCTCCTCAATAGGAATATAGAATTAGAATTGAATTTGATATAATTTGCAATATAATGTAGCTTCTACTTGTTAATAGTTCTATTAAATGACCCATTTGGTGAAGTCAGGACTCTTTTGGTCGCTCTGAGCACCTGTATTGTAACACCACGGATAGTCACGCACTTACAATCCTGGTGGCGGCTAGCTGGACCGGTTTGGTTTGAACACACGACACGGTGCTAAAACACAAGTCCATGGATATCTTTGTTCATCCAATATCTTTGTTCCAACCAGACTGAGCTAGCTGGGCAGTTTAGTGTTTCTATGTTCTGTAATTATTCAGTTGGAGACTAGAAATCCTCTCTGTTGCTAGGTGGTTGCTAAGGGTCAGACTACTTCCTGGAGTAGTAAACATTGCATACGTTACATTTGCTTCAACTGACGCGACTGATTGTTTTCCAGTTGTTAGTCATACACCATGTGTTGCCATGGAAACGGAAACCACGCTAACAAAAAGTTTAGTATTTGGAGAGTGAATTGTGCCACAATTTAAATACATTATGATTACATGTTTTATTTAGATGGTAACTTGTATAATCTCAGTGTTACAAGCGCCTCGGTTCTGACCGCATCACTGTCGTGCCAATAATCATGTTAAAGCACCCTCTCGTGTAATGTTGCTTAATGGAACCACAAGTGGCTTTGAATAATTACATCTTATTTATTCAGGTTAATAGTCATTAGTTAATTAAGTGTGTGTGCTGTGTTGTAGACACACTTCACACAGCCTTCCCCTCTACTGAGTTGTGTCCCTAAAGGAAGCTGCTGATCAGTATTGATCTACGGGACTATTGATCTCTGCTTGATTAAAGCTCTGAATGGTAACAGGTTCAAGGAGCACTCAGGTGTTGTGGGACAGAAACCTGAGCTCCCAGCAGCTCCGTCCACCTCGTCACAGACACGATGGTACACGGACGGGTGACATGCTTCTGAGCAGCGTCTGATTGATCTTTCCACCACAGCTGGAAATGACTTTGCCAATAATCATTTGAAAGCACCATATGTATCGGAACCACACAGGCAGCGCTGTGGTGTGTTTTCACATCCGGATTCTCTTCTGATGAAATTTATTACATGGTAACATCCATCTTTGTTCAAATTAAATATCCACCATAACACAGAGATAAAGCATTAAAGCACTTTCAGGGTTATCAGTGACTCCGCAGCCTGTGTATCATTTGTTAGTGTCATTACGGCTGACTGATGAATACGATGTTAAACTGCAGGTTCATATCTGCATCTGTCAGCAGCTCCTTGTAAAGATAAATCTATATCAAAATGAGAATCTCTTGATATGACAGAATCCATTCATTATTCAGTAGCATGGAAATTCCCCTCATAGAGCAAACATGAGTGAACAGCAGCTGAGGGGAATTCTGATGCGCTGTCCCATTCAGCTGTCAATCACAGGGGATTTAATGTCACTTACATGCAAATGTTTATATGAAATGGATCAGATTTGGAACCATCAGTGGCTGTTAAAGGTTTTCTGTTTGCTGCACAAATCAATATTGTGGTGGAACGTACGGTCGCTTGTAAACACAACTACAGATAATTCTGCCACATTTACGTGACATCATTCAGTTTTTGAATAGGAACAGCTGAAATTAGAAGCAGCTTCTTAACAACTGAAACAACAAAGAAAGGCGCAAATCGAGGCTAATAAAAGGACAAAAAGTGAATATTTAGGGCAAGCAGATGAAACAAGTGAGCAGTAAAAGTAGCTAAGTGAGTCACTGACATGACACAACACAACCAGCCAACACCGCTCACGGTTCTACTTGTTTGGTTCTACAGCAGCCGTACTTCCTGCTGCATTCAGAGAAACACTGATAAACCAACTGTACACAACAAACCACCAGCAGACAGACACAGGGAGCCCCGGGGGAACGCAGCTGAAGAGACCGGTGTTTCCCTCAAGAGCTGCTGGACACCAAACACAGAGCTGAAAGACCAGAGAAGATATGGAGACCTGTTTTTGGGCCTGTGAAAAGCTGCTCTGAATCCAAATCAAACCAAACGTGTTTGTGATGCAGTCAACCTGCTGTCACGGCGTGACAGCGTGAAATAGACACGCTTGTACACAACCGCAAAATGTGAGATAGCTACGCCTAGAAAAAAAAATGGGCAACTGTCACGCCTAGATGTCGCCAAGCATAGCTATCTCCCGTTTTACTGCCAGGGAAAGGCGTGTCTATTTCATGCTTTACCGTGATGTAGCGCGAGGGGCTTTTTTCGGTACACAAAACCTGTATAAAAGACGCAATCTGCTGCATGAATAGATACACATTTTTTCGCAAACATATGAATGTATAATAACTTAATAAGGTTAGACAATGTAAGGCTTTTTCCACTGCCCCAAAGTATTGGATGGATTCATCTATAATGAAAATAGGACTTAGTTGGGTCCCTGATTTATTTCCCCGCTGGGAAAAAACTACTTTCAAACTACTTTACACCGCGAGATCTGCAGCCCTGCACTTTGTCTGAAAGGTCACCCTGTGCTGCCATTTTCACTCAGCCTGCAGTCATGTGCCGAGGCTGCGCTGCGCTGACTGATGCAGACGACCAGCCTTCCTCTCAGATCAGCCGGGAGGGACCGGCGAGGGGGAAAAGGCGCAGACGCAAGCTGTTGCTATTTGCGACCGACAGACATCGTCGGCTGAAATGACACGTTGGACGATGGTCTGCGGGAGGACGCTGGCTCTTCCAGTGGCACACAGTTCCTGGAAGTCATGATTGATGCACATCTCCACTGGAGCGTCTTAATGGTTTTAGCTCGTCTGTGGCCGTGCAGCTGCCACACAGTGGACGCGGCAGCTCTTCAGCTCCGATCGGGGATAAATGGCCCTTCTTCATCCTGACCGAGGTCGGCCTCTCTGCACACCACAAATTACTCCCTGAAGCGCTGGCAGGCGGCGGCGAGGAGAAGCTGCCGTTTGTTTGTTTATGGTTGAGAATGTGCACTAAGTCGTAACAGACTATTTATAGCTGACTAATCCTGCAGTGGATTTATAATGGCCCAGACCAGCCGGATGATAAAAATAAACACAAAAAAGCTTCATTGTCTGCTGGATTCATGTCTGATCTGTCATTATTTCTGCCCTCTACATTTCCATTACATAAAAAAAAATTAATCTCTGCATCGTGCAGTCATGGTTATGAAGTGTTATGCAGAACACAGACATCAACTTATTATGAAACATCTCTGGGACTGCATCCATGATAATTATGTATGATGAATCACAACTACCAGAAGGGGGATTTCTGCAGCAAATGTCAAAAACAACATGTTTTTCATGGACAAATCTCAGGACATTTTTCGCTGTGAAACATTTATTCTGCAGCTCTTCTGCTGAGGTGGGCGGTGACACACATGACCACACACACAGGCCGCGTGGTCCCCCTCCCCTCAGGCTTTTATCCAGGACGAGGTCCTCTAACTGTCTACAACCCTGCTGACACGCACGTTTACAGGCCGAGCCGCTACCTCTTTAATAGCTTTAAAGCATCACACCGGGACCTGGGACCTATTTCACATCATTAGCTACACCTCGCTTCCATCTTGGCTTAAAGGTACCCTGCTGCAGGCCAATCTGAGCTCCAGAAAACCTGCAATGAAAAATGTGATTCATGCTGCTTTTAACATATTTACACATACTTATCTTTGACCTAAAAACCTGCAGACACAGGCGGTCCAAACCTGAGAGCAGAGTAAACAACAAAGTGCTGCATCATGGCTGAGCTGGTACCTTTTCTACAGAATGAGCCATATGTAGAAGAAGACATGCCTTGGACGGAGGACAGATTTAACCCATCTTTGATATTTTAATAGTAAGAATGAAGACGGCAAATGGTTCAGTCATGAGGAGGCTCTCACTTGGCGTTAATGCAAACCATTTCAGACTGGTGATGGCAGGAAATTCACCTCATCATGCAATCTACAATGGTTCTCAGGAGAGGAGGTAATTCAGGGCTAGAATCTGCTTGTTTTATTTCTTACTTACTTATTTCTGTAGCAAAATATTTATAAGTCATTTTTTTTACTAGTGCTCTCAGTGGACGCAGCTTCTGGGTCTAAAAAATGAGGCTGATGCAGAGGCGCCTGAACCATTCAAGTTCTCTGAATAAAATTCTCAATAAAATGCGTCCATCAGCTATCTCGGTGTTGTTAGCTAAAGTCACTCCTTATTAGTTTTCTGGAGGTCCATCGCTGGCTCCTCCCCCAGCTCGTCCAAATATGGTCACTTCCTGCTCCAAACCGCTCCGAACTAGTAAGATGGTGACGGACAGAATCTGAATTGGAGGATTCATAATGTTCATAAACCAACGATGACGTCACTGATGGTTGATGGTTGCTCACGGTACATTTCATTAAGAACCTGATCTCTCCACACTGCAGTGAGATGAGAGCATTTATTGAGGGATGAGCTGACGGCAGGTAATCTGTTTCCCAGGTGTTGATGAATGGCTGCTGTTCCACATGTCAGAAGTAGGTATACAACCAGAACCAGCTGTCCTTTCTGCCCTCCGTCCACCCAGCTCCAGGCTCAATATGTTCTAATGTAAAGCTCATCGATCTGCAGCCTGCATAAGCTCCACCACCATGTGGACGCACGGACGCTGCACAGGCTGTGAATGTCATCCAGTTCAACCCTTAAGTAGACACACTTCATCAGACCGGGAGCATCGATCCGGTCACTGATCCGTGAGCGTACGGCCTGAAAATACAACAGCATGCAAATTCTGTCGACTTCAACAGAGTCTTCACTGTTTCAAGTCTGAGGAGTTGAGTTTATTCAGGAACAGGAGAATCCATCAGTGATGTGTGACTGCAGAGAAACTGGATGGTCTCTTGTTTGTTTTGGGTTTTTAGTTTGTCCGCTCAGACTCAAACTTTCTCAGCACGGTGAGCAAAACATTTCCACATTTGGCTCCTGGCAGCACGTCAGCAAACAGGCTGCTATTCCACAGGCTGCAGTGGAGCTGGACTCCATTCATCCATATATTATCTCTTTATGTATATCAACATGTATTATTTTTTAGCAGCATATTGCAGACATGCGTCATTAAAAATGCTATAAAAGTGAAACTCTTTACAGTCAAAGCCTATAGAGAACATATAGTATATGAACTTCTTTGCATTGACACTATATCAAGTAACTATCATGCAAATGTGTTAAAACCTGTTTCAATGAAACTTTTCTGCTTCTTTAAACACTGACAGTCAACCAGCTGTGAAACCGTGACAGCTCTACATTTCCTCAGAGTGTTTTATTGCTCACGTATATGTCAGGTGTCCACACACACAAGCTTCAGCATGAGCAGTTTACTAGCGTGGCTCGGTGCCTCCAGTCTGCCTCATCGGATGAACTTTTCCTCCTCTGCAGCAACATTTGTAAAAGAAGCCAAGACTTCACCTGTCAGGACAACCGCCCAGAGTGAGTCATCGTCTGTTCGCCGGACCTCCACCGAACTCCACGCCTCCAAATCGCACATACAAAAAGATGTAGAGCAAGTTTTACACTCTTCTCTGCTTGTGAGTTGATCATGAGTTGTTGGGAAGTGGAAACATGACTGCAGAAATATATTTTAATGCTATTTTATAAGCTGAATTATTCAGAATTCTTTCACTTCCTGTGTGTCGTCATCTCGTTTCAAGCAGTCGTTCAGGCTCGACACAAACTGTCTGCAGCAAGGTGACGAGGAGGGAGGAGAGGAGGGAAGAGAGGAGGGAGGGGGGTTAGAATGGGCCACAGAGGGGCCTAGTAAACAGCTCACAAAGCATCAGGGTTGCCGCAGGACATGCAGCTCCTCCCATTCTTTCACACACACACACACACACACACACACACACACACACACACACACAGTGCACTGATGGAGGCGGTGGCATCAGGAGTGGGTGGGTGGCAGGAACTTAGGAACTTAGACTCCATTTCACTTCCCCATTCCCACAGAAGTAGAGCGGAGCAGCCCCCCCCCCCCCCCCCACACACACACACACTGCATCCTGGTAAACAGGCCTGTTCACACTGTTTACATTGTTGTCCTGTTAGAACTCTTCGTTCCTGCAGTAAAATATAAATTTCATTAACCGCTGTCCTGTTGGAGTTTTTTGTGGATTTGGATCTTCAGAGGTACAGTTCAAGAACAAGTGTTCACCTATTAAAACCTTTGAGATTCCTTTTGGCAAACTCCTTTTATCATATGAGTGTGATTAAATTGGTTTATGACCGTATACGTTGTGATTTATCAATGAGACAACCGTACAGGAAAAATTACGACCATCTAGAACCACTGTGTTCTCTGTTATTATGGAGGGTTCTGTAGTTGTAGGCCTCACTGTTCTCCTTAATGTTGTTAACCTGTGTTGTCCACAGTTCTTCTTCCTTTCTACAATGAAATAAGATGTGTTAAATACAGGGGAAGGCTGCAGCATACTGCAGATTCTTTACTGGTTTAATTAGGAACAGAAAAGTAAAAAAAACTAATAAACAAACAAATGTTGTTTACAACCATTCTGCAAAGCTTGAAGTAAAAACCCTTAAAGGCCTCTCGTGGTTTCTGGGTGGTGACAGCATTCACATTTTCATAAGTGCACAACCGAATCCACAAACAAATCTATATTTCATGAATTGAACCTCCAAATGTTGAAATAAATAATTCACTAAATAAACAACATGTAGAGAGATTTCTCTGAACAGCCAGAGAGGGCAACACCTGCATTTACAAATGTATCTGAAGTTGATTTTGCATTTACATTCAAACGACAACATTTTTGGTACGAGGTGTATGCATCCAGTTTATCTCGGTGAGGATGAAATGATGCATTCACTGGCCTTCTTCTCTTCGCCTGGTTTCATCCTGAAATCAAGGACTGTGAGGACTGAACAAAATGTAGAAATGCCCTCACAGAGATGGTTTTAAAGTGAAGAATTGCCCCCCCCCTTCCCCCCACACACACACACGCACGCGCACGCACACACACACACACACACACACACACACACACACTGTTTTTTTTTCAGCCAGCTCCTCTGAGTCATAATATAAAGAAGGAAGCCAAAAATGAGTCAGAAAATGTTCCACAAGCCTAATAGTACACCTCAGCGTTGCATGAATGACTCTCAGGACTGTTTGTCTCTCGACACAATAAATAACTGCAGTGACGAGACTCAACCTGTCGTCTGCTCGCAACAAAAAATGTTACGGGCCGATGCTGACGCTGCGTTATTCTGCGGTGACATACGTGGAGCGGTTTCCCTGCCCCGTCCGACCTCCTCCTCCGACGGCAGCGTCATTCATTTCGGCTAAAAACTTCAAATACAAAGCGGCAGCATTGTGTGTATGTAATACAGCACCACGCTGCAGCGAGAAATCTGACAAATACATACGTCCCCTTGTGCAGCCGCTCTTTGAAACTCTACTCCACGCCACAAATTAATTGGCTTTGCAGATGAAAGAAACGTGCATTGTTAAGCGCTAAGTGCTGAATTGAGAGGCTTAGTGGAGCTGCGTCACTTCAAAGCTCCACCAATTACGCCGGGTATCCCCGCTCCGCTGGGGGGAGGGGGGAGGAGGGGTGTGTGTGTGTGTGTGTGTGTGTGTGTGTGTGTGTGTGTGTGTGTGTGTGTGTGTGTGTGTGTGTGTGTGTGTGTGTGTGTGTGTGTGTGTGTGGAGGGGGGGAGGGGGACAGAGCGGAGGAGCTTTGACTCAGCTCTGTCAGTGTGTCCGTCCCAGTGACGGACTGACTGTCCTCCTTCACACTGCTCTCACCACTCACACCCTCACTGGTGACCAGCTGGACCACAGGATGATAATCAGACTGTGGAGGCTGCACTTTGTCTCTTTATGGGATGCATCTCTGAGGACTCCTGAATTCAAACTGGGCAGGACATGATCATGCAGTTAATAAACCATCTGATGATATGGATAATAAACTGTGCGCTCAAAATTCTGTGTAAATCCGCAGTATCGTCTTTGGTGGTTGTAAAGTCATGGATGCTGAAACTGAACTGCATTTGAAGGAGCGCCCTCGGTGGACCCGACTACCGGTTCTGCTCGTCAATTCTGAACTGCTCTGTGACCTCCAGCTGGATTCTACTGTGAAGCCAGGAGACGCTAAAGCCTCATTATGGGATGTTTCTGTTCACTGTCTGTACGATGAACCATTCAATATCACTGAGACGACATGATTCAATAAAGCTTTTGTAAATGAAATAGCCGACACGGCTTTTACTTTGTAACTTAAAGGGGAACGCCACTTCCTGTGTCAACACCAAATGTCAGAGCAAATCATGCACTGAGAAATCATCCAATGTGAACACAATTTAGAAGACAATGTGGACCAAAATGTTGCAGCAAAAAAAAAACAACCCCAGATCATAAAGGGTATTAATTTGGCTTTAACAATTCAATAACAATAATAATCAGACCATTTGGAGCTGTTTGAGTCCAATTTACTGAAATGATCAGATTTTAATCAGAATTTAATGAAAGCTTGAACTATTTAATGATAATTTGATCTAAACTTGTATTATTGAATATGAACGTTCGGTCTTGATGTTGGAAACAGCAGTTTGATCTTGTAACACGTACCGCTGTTCTCGAAGACAACTCTTTAAATTAACAAATAAATGCATGTACATTTGTTCTGTGTGGTTTTGCTTTCTTTTTTTATGCTCTTTGCTCAGTTTTTGGCTGATAAAGATGCGCAGATGTGTTTAGAAAAAGCTCACGAGCGAGCTAATATCATTTGTTATTTTTTCAAGTGCAAAGACGTGCATGTTTGTGAACTGGCGGGTGTGAATGGTCGTCTGTCGTTCTGTGTCGGCCTTCTGATGGACCGTCTCGGTGTCCAGGAGCTCATTTACTCATTCACTGTTTTAGCACTAAATAACACTACCAAAGGAATAATACATTTCATAAAAATAAGGATGTCAAAATGAACATACTTACATCCTTATTTTAAACAAATCTTTTTTTTTTTTTTTTTTTTTTTTTTTTTTTATCCCTTATCCTTTTCTAAGTTGTATCTTTATTTTATTCCAAGAACTAATATTGAAGCTGGAGAGAAGTTTTGTTTTCTAAAACATATTTAAACAGCTGTAAAATTTGAAAAGAAAGAAAAACGATTGGACAAAAGTGAATTTGATTGTATAAGTTGCTGAAACTGAAAATGAAATTGACAAACTGACCGTGCTTATGTGATGGTATTATCCTGAAACCCAAAGTCAAAGAGATATTTGCCCATTCGCAGATGACATGATAGTTTACCCTGTTACAGACATCCTAACAAACAAAGGAAGAGACAAGATGCCTGGAGTCAAAAGAATCTCCTCCACTCAATACAACGTGTGCATCAGTTAAAAAGCAGAGACATGAGAAGCTTCATCAGTGAATCAGTAGAAGGTTGATATCACTGGGGATATTTAATCTGCTGCTCTTCCTCCTGAGGTTACAGTTTAAAGCAGCCGCAGGGCTTCAGTTTATCTAAAGAGACGAGCAGCAGAAGAGCGTCTGCCTCCGTCCATGCGGAGGAGAGGACGAGGACTCCCGTCATGTCCACCTGCTCTGCTATGCCATCCACGGTCAGGGATTTCGTGACGGATATGTAAAAAGGCAGATCGCTGCAAAGCAGATATTTTTTTTAAGTAATCCAAACTAACTACCAACAGCAAGGTGACGTTATATGTCCTGTTTTTAAAGCCAGACGTTTGGGTCCTCTGACGTCTGCTGCAGGACGTATCGTCTGTGTCGGGGATAAATGTTTCCATGCAGATCCGTCATAAACCTTGTTATATTAAAAATGACTGTAATAAAAAGCACATCACATGAATTAGTATTTAGAATCTGTAGCTCTGAAAACAGATCTGTGAGGTTGTACTTGGTACAGCAGAGGTTCCAGTTAAATTCTAAAGTCAGGATGAGTAAGGAAACTCAAACATTTTGACGAGATACGGAAATATTCACTCAAACAGAAATAGCGTTGGAGGTATTCAAGTCACAATGAACACATTTTCCGGTGACGACGCACATCTGTCCCTAACTGATGTACATGTTGACATACTTCACTAAAAAGTGATGGGTGGTGTCTTCAAGACATTTCAATCAGCCTCATGATGGCGCTAACAGAGAAATAATCTGTTATTAGGATTCTTCTTCTGGGGAACGTGAAGGATTCATGACACCAACCTGCTAGAGGATGTTATTGTGCAATATCTTGGATGTTAACTTCTGTGAAAGGACTTGGATCAGTCTATGAGAACATGTGTTGCTTCCTTTTGTTTTAAAACCAAACTCTTTTCCCAGCTGCTGTAAAACCATCAGGTGTCGGTGAAATCCAAACCTTCGACCAAGACGACCGCTCAATCACCCACGCAAACCGTCCCAACGGTAAGCCCCTGATTTATTTCACAATCCAATAAAAGCGCTGGGCAGCGGAGTGCTGGAGTGGAGGGGGGGTCCATCACTGTCAGCGACCATCCACGCCATATTTACCCGCCCATCGACCGCCTCTCCTCGTCCTGATGGCAGCAGGTACAGCCTCCCTGTTGATGAGTACGTGAGGCCCAACAATGCACAGAGGCTGGCGGGACCCATCAATGGGCTCCGTTCTCCCCGGGGGAGCCGCTGTTTACTCAGCACAGGCCGCGCTGGAAAGCAGCACAATGGGCCTCTGCACCTAATATTGATGTCATACGACTCATCTCCACATTATCCCCGCTATTGATTAGTCTGATCTCAGCCTGGAGCAACAACAAACACGGCTCTTTTCCTGTCTCATCCCACCGACTCCCACACACTCCAGGAGAAACCGCTGCTTTTCTTTCATTTCCATCCCCCGTCCATCCCTGGTTTATCGACCAACGCTGCATCAATACCGCTGAGATTCTCCTCCTGAAATGTGCAATCACACGGAGTGAGTAGAAGCTTTTCGTCCCTCGCGGCTAAATTGGTTTTGCAGCACCGCGATCATTAAGAAGACACATTTTGTCGAGAAAGCAGCCCGCATCATGATTCATTCACTGTACGCAGAGTAAACCGCTCGATAACAATATCGACGCGCTACTGTACGACCGAATCTGTGTTACTTCCACTTCTGTCAGACATGATGAAAACTTTGTTGAAGGAAATTTGTGAGGAAGAAGCTGTCACATCATCTTCCAGCTGCCAGCAGGTTTACACTACGAGTGGAAAATGTGAATCACCAACGGTGACGCTTCAACCCCACAAACACAGCGGAAATGTAGGCTGCACCTCCTCCATCATTGTTTCCACACAGGCCAACGAACAGGGGTTTAAATATTCATAAAATCAGACCGTATCACATCCCTGAGTGCTTCTGAGGAGCGAGTGGGCCTTTAGCGAACGTGTCTGAGACTTGAAGGCAGCGTTCCACAATGCAAATACTGAATATTCATCTTTGCCAGTCTTTCATAGAATAATTACACGTTATTACACATTTGGCTTTATTTAAAATTATACATTTCTTGTTCCATCAGGCTGTTTTCACAACACAGTGTTCACATGTAACTACTGCTGTCAAATTAATGAGATTAACAGTAAAACATTCCTGCAAAATGTTAAAAAAAAAAAAAGTTGTATAAAAACCTTAAAACTGTATTTGGATAAATATAATTTTCACGGATGGATTCTTTCTGTGTGAAGTTCTTTCTATTTAACAATGGACTGCAGAAGATTAAAAGAAACTGTCACATTTTGTCATATACAGTTTATACTTTGCAGGTGATCCCTTAAAAAAATTATTCAATTTTGTAGAAAATTCTTAGTTACTTTTTTCTGCTCTCATTCAGAAATTCAGGTTTCTTGAATTTGAAAATACTGTCTATAGAACAAGTTTAATGTTTCCATCTTAAATCATTTCTCGCTGGATGTTTGCTGGATGTGATTATGACTTTTCTTTAAGTTCCACATCGGACTTGGTTCCAAAACATGTGATGTCACAAGTTGCTCCAGCTCTTCCACTTCTGGACAGACACCGTTCTGACCGGAGAACACAGTCAGATAGACGTAAAAAAAAAAAAAAAGATTTTTGACTTAAAACAATGTGATCTCATGACTTAATGAGAGGCTGAGATAAGAGAAGGCTGACGTCTCCGTCTCTGAGCTGAGTCCAGCTGACATGGAAACACCGGCCCGGCCGGCCCTCTACCTGCCGTCTCGTCCGTGTTGCCTTTCAGCCTCGCCGGGCCGCAGTCTCACCGTGGCTCGGCCCGTCTCGGGTTTCGCGTGAAACAAGGTGTAGTGGGAGGATAATTGGACCTGCAGCTAAAAATACACCCGCCGTGTGTCCAGCTTCACACGTGTGCCGCGGGAAACCCACGGAGGTTCACGACTGATGGAAAAAAAAAACTAATTCGAGACATCTCTGAACCCCCGAAGAGGAGCTGCTGCGCTGACGGAGGTTTCTTTCAGACGATGCCGTTATTTGAGGGGTTTGACGTGTAAACTGGCAGGATGTGATCCAGCAGATGTACTCCACAAACACAGTGTTGGGCTTGTCTACTCAAACACACACCTGGTTAATTATTCACAGCCCAGAGGGTCTGCAGTCTAGCATGGTAGCTGCATGCGTAAGAACCTGTCTTTCCTGATTTTATCTCTCTAGATTTCGTTATTCTGGGCACAGAGTCAACGGCGAGCGCGTCATCCGAATTTTTCTGGTTTCTAGGAAGGGAGGGGAGGAAAGGGGTCACAGAGCAGTTAAACCGACACGCCGAGCTGAAGGCTGAGCTCAGGCTGGGCGGGGGAGCGGCGGGGTAAAGGCCGGCCTGCGAGGCTCACTGGAAACAGATGTCAAACAGGAACTGGTGTGTTTAACGTCTCCTCTGCAACGAGCTTCCTGGAGACCTGCAAACTGCTGCCTCATACTTCACCTCGGTCCGCCGCTGACCTACTTTCTGCGGGCATGTGGAGTGTCAAAACAAAAGGCCCACTCGCGCACCGGTCCAGTTGGAAGGACGGTTTTTGGAGGATGTCTCGGGGGGGCCGCGACGTCTGTCCGTTCAAGCTGCTGCGTACCCGCCGGCAAAAACACAGGCCGGGTTCAAATCTCATTTAAGGGACGTCTGGTTAAAATACTGTGCGGCCGCAGAAAGCAGAAATATATCAGAAGTACAGCGGTTAAAGTGCACGACAGACTGTCGGTGCAAAGGTGACACGGAGAAAAGTTCAAGATTTTTATGGGTCGGTAAAAAAAATCTCAGAAAGGAGAAGTTGTTGTTGTTAAGATGAACCAAATTGACTCCTGTTCAAATGCATTTTCAGACATATGAGGCTTATTGTGCTGATGATGCCATCGGCTTCTCCACTGTACAAACTGCTGTTCATGACCAGGTGTAAAATATGTTTTAAAAGATAAAGTGTGTGAATGATTCCAGAAAAGCTCATGGTGAATACCACGCTTAAATTAAGACAAAAATAATCAAACTGAGCTTGTTTCTCATTTAAAAACAGAAAACGATCATTTTATATCATTAAACATACCGTCTACATTAATGTGAAATATGTAGATATCCTTCCTGTATTCTCGTGAAGCCGTCAGCCATCACACGCTGCCCACCACTACGACAGTATCATAGTAACCACTGGAGGGTCATGAAAAATACTTCATTATACGTGTCTCCCATTATAAAGCCTCACAATCTACACTGAACACTTTAAAGTTTAGTTTGTAATTATTACTGTGAACTTTTTAATTAATGTGCTGTTTTCATGATGGTTGGAGTTAATCATCTTCATTGTTCTTGTGAACATGAAATATGTGCAGCTCTCTCTTGTAACAGAGATTGTGATGTGAGCGAATGACACTTCCTGAACAAATGAAGCCTAATTATCTAACTATGCTACATTATTTTATACAGATAATAATAAAGACATTGGGTGAAAGTTTTAATGTAGAAACAGGAACATGATGGAGGCTGTTGTGTGTTATCACATGATGAGTCTCAGAGGTGGACACCTGACAAACTATGATGAAGACGATACTGTGCCTCACACACTTTCTACAGGCTAATTTCTGTGTATGTCACTATTAAGGCCCATTTGAAGGAGATTAAATCACACCATATTTTACTAATGTTTTGAGTTTTAAAACCTTTTTTTCTGTTTTACAGTGGAATTCCATTAGCTAATAAAAACACAGAACCAGCTGAGCCCGACAGTATGATTAAATATAAAGGTGAATTAATTTACAAAAAAAAAAAAAATAAAAAGATATGTTCTGTTAAATGTGTAATCAGACGGTTTGAATGAAAGCCAGATCCATGTATCAGAGAACAGGGCCGAGGTCCGCTGAAACTCCCTCCGTGTCCTCATCTGTCCGTCAGCTGGTGGTTCTGACCGATAAGCTGCCTTCAGGTGAGCTGTCACAGCTGGACAGACTGAAACCCAGTGACACACACAGACCGCATCAAACTAACAACTCCATTTTCATCCGTCACCGTTTTCTACCGTCTACTAACAACTGACAGTAATGATGCAACCACAGTGCAAACATTTATTCAGCAAGTGATGCCTCTCTGCATTACCACACACAGACAGCAGCGTCTTTTCAACACAAGGCCGTTCCTATCTGAACAGACAGACACCTGCACAATATCCTGTTAGACTGACAGCCGTCTCACCACAGCAACACTTAAAACTAAATGATGTTTTACAGAAGGTAGAAAGTCTGTATTTGTCCAATCAGAGAGCGGTATGAGCAGGCTGTGACCAAACGGCCATATGGGATGAGAAGGAGTTGAAATGTAATGTATATGAAAGGAATCTGTTACTTCTTGCTAACAAACAAACAAACAAACATAATCTCCTCATGCAGCACATGTAAGTGCACAGAAACAGTGATGTAACGTCTCAGCAGCCGGATGACGGTGATAAAGTGAAAGAGGAATAACGCTGTGCTGAACACGTCCTCGCTGGAACAGCTGGTTCTTTATCACTGCTTATTCTATGTTCTTCTGTTTTAAAGAAAGTAATTTTAGCCTTCAATACATAACTGGTCCTTCTTCATGAAAAGCTCCAGCAGCTGTCAGCCCGCTGACATTTACCAGCAGCAGCCATTGACATGCAGCGAGCATCACTGACGGGACGAGATAAGAGCAGACAAAGAGTTCACACAGTCACGGATTATTGTTCCCTCATCAGATCAGCGGTCAGAGAGACGGACGGAGACGGCCACGAATCATTACACCTCTCGGGACGCTCGGCCATGGACCCAGTGTGGTGACGACACAGCTCACTGACACTCTGGCCTTTGGGCTGTTTAACCTGCCAGGTGTCAAATACCGTAGAGTGACTGCATGGGTTGTAAATATAGAAGAAATGGTTACCATTTAAATCAATAATTACCACAACAAACACTATTTTTTTCATGAGGTAGAAAAAAAGACTTGAGTGTTAAAAATAACAAAACATTAGGTGTCTCTTATTTAATTTAGAACCCCGTTTCAACACAAGTTAGGACACTGTAAAATGTAAATAAAAATGAAAACTAATATTGGATGGTGGTGATCTTCGGGCCCTCAGGCAGCACTGCATTAAAAACAGACTATTCTGGAGTGGAAATCACTGCATGGGCTCAGGAACACTTCTGAAAACCATCGTCTGTGAACACAGTTCATCCACAAATGCAGGTTAAAACTCTGTTGAAACATTTTGCTGGATAATTATACAGGATAAATGGATAAAGAGGGTGATGATGAGCCTTTTGATAAGATGGTGCTGACTTCAGACAGTTGGGAATGTTTTTAGGACCGAGTAAGACGCCACTGTAAAAAAAAAAGTGAGAGCCAAAGTCCAGATGTTACCTCGAAGCTAGCTGCTGCTCCTCCAGCTTCTAGCCTCTGTGACTGAAGTCTCTCATTACGCCTTTCTTTCATCTTCCTTTCTGAAAAGGGAAGTGAAAGAAGGTTTTAAAACTCCACGCTGAAGGAGAAATGAGTTTTAACTACTATCTCAAAAACTCTTTAAGACGTCAACATGAAGTTCTATTAGAGTAGCAGGATGCACGTCATACGTCATCCTACATCATTTATTGTTTGTTCACCTGTCAGATCTGTTTTGTTTCCACCTAAAAATATACTTAACTTCAGTCGGTAACATTTCTAAAACAGACTGAACCTGTTCTAACAATTAAACCCAAGACTTCTGCAAGTCTACCATAGACTGTGTCTATGGTAGACTGCGCTGCAACACAAATGAAACCCAGCGGTGTTGTGGTGTCTTCGTACTGCAGGTGGGTTTACTGTGGCTTCAGTCCAAACCATTGTGCTAGCTTGGGAGGAGGCGGAGCTTAAACTGCTAAAGTCACAGTAAACGCCACAAATTACACGGCATACTACATCATGACCAGATGTTGGTGTTCAGGTCATTATATGCACAGAGGTGGAGTCGACACACCAGCACCAGGGATTTCTGTTCTTGTGAACGCAATAGCTCAAGAAGGCCTTGAGGGAATTTCTTCACACTTGAGCAAAAATATTCACTTAATACAAAGTATAAACTGAAAAGGTTTTGGCGGTCATGGGTCAAAGGTCAAGCGTCAAGGTGATGACGGACGGACGGTGATGATGGCAGGTCTATGTGTTGAATGAACGTGAATTAAACAGCATCTAAAGCTCTTATTTTGACAGCTGATGTAGTCGTTGTTTCTATATTCCAGTCACAGATGGTCTGTTCTGGAAACATACGCAGCTTTTAGGAGCTTTTAGGAACTTTGAGCCTCATGTTTCTCTAAGTTCAATAAATAAATAAAAAAAGATGAGAACTAAAATATTTCTGTGATGAAATAATGAAAAAAAAAATCACAATTTACTTACTCAACTTGCAATTTTTTTCTAATTCCTGCAAATTTTCTGGAAAAAAAAAAAAAAAAAAAAATCCCTTAAAACTCCACAAATTCCATCGACACTTTTGAGAAAATCCACTGCAAAAATCAACCAATTTTGATCGCAACAATCACACAAAAAAAAAACTCCTGGAGGGACTGAATATTAAAACATTCCAAAGGTCCACACAGGCTTTCCAGGGAGATGAAGGTGTGTTCACCATCCTCACTACAACCACTCGGCCTCACCTGCACGTCTACGTGGAGATGTGACGCTGCCATATGGAGCTGAGTGGAGGGAACAGATCAGGTGGAAGACGTGTAGTACTGTGTGCGCTCCACACACTGTAGCCTGACACACACATTCTCACTGACATTTGTTTTATTACTCATCATGACCTCAACACTTACAGCTCGAGGCAGAGAGGCCGGGTGACGGGGGTCATGTGGGGGAGGGAGCGAGCGAAGGCGGCGTCCAATGAGGAGCCAGAGAGCGGAGTGCCTGTCAATGAGGAGGTGAAGAGGAGGGGCAGGAAAAGCAGGCGCACTGGGGTCGAAGAACAAAACAGAGAGGAAAGTGGGCGGGCCGGAGCGGCCGGGGTGGAAGTGGCTGACTCAGGCCGGGTTCACCGAGTTCAGCTAGTAAATAAGTGACTGACTCCTCCGAGTGCATTCCAAGGCTCCACCTCACCCTCCCGCCCTGCGTCTTCTCCGGGGGATTCCTGGGGTTTCTGGGGCTGCTCTTCACTCACTGTGTCAACATTTCCAGACCAGGCTGCCAGCGGCGGAGCATGGGCGGGGTGGGGTGGGGTGGGCTGGGGGGGGGGGGGGGGGGCAGCTGCTGCGTGGCTCATTCACTTTCAGCTTGTTTGCTGCAGATGAAGAAGCGGGAAGGTCCACGTATCGCCCGCCCCTCGTCCCCCTCACAAAAACATCCCGAGGGCTCCCATCAGGTCCTCCAGAAACTTCACACGGTGTCGCTGCACATTCGCACAGAAATATCTCTCGCAGCCAAACATGGCTGGAAGTTGTATATGCAGATTAATACACCCCTGAAGCAATGCAGAATCGGGCCGAAGCACCATCTGCCTCAGCTTTTGCTAATCACCTCAGCCAGATGGGCGAGCAGATCTTTAGAAAGCCTGTTTCTCTGCATAAAAAAAAAAAATGTGTCATACTGGGCTGGAAGGCACAAATCGGTTTGTTTTATCCAAAAAAAGAAAAGACATTGTGTTACAGTCGCTGCCTCTGAGCCGTCTCTGATGACAGAGAAACAAGAGTGCTGAGCATTTCAAGGTTTGAGAATCTACATTACCAACAAAATACCACAGGGAGATGTGTGGAGAGGGCAAGAAGTAATATCGGCTCTTGGAAATTCAATGGACATCTGAATCAGCGGCAGTAAAAGTCGAGTCTCAGCACATCTGCTCCATATGAAGTCTTCATCTTATTTAAGTTTTTGCCACATCAGGAGAAACGCTGTGGTTATTTGGCTTTGCAGTGCAAATCACGTCACTTCTCCGATGAAAGTGCAAATTGAATTTCTGAACTGCTACAGCGGGACGTAGTCCATGAAATTAATCTTTCTAATTAGATTTATTGTGTATGAGAGTAGAGTGAGAGTTCAGAGGAACTTCACCGTCGGTAGGTCTGTTTATTTGAGGTTTCGGACCTCATCCGAAGGCAGCTCGGCTGTTTTTTAACCTCCCTGCGTGGAGATGTAGGACGAACATTCCTGAGCTGAGGCCTGAAATCCTGAGAGCGGCTCCCAAAGCAAACCGGCTCGGAGACAATGCTGAGAGGTTGAAGGTGAGGAGAGTGGGGCTTTTGCAGCTACTAATATATTCCAAGAAGATTACCAAAGTGCTCTGCCGCCAATTGCCCCACATAATGGTTTCCATGGTGACGAGTCCTCAGAGCCGGGCCTGTGGTACAGGAATGAACCGGCAGAACAATGACCCATGTTACGGAACATGTTTCAGCCGGCTCCTCTGTTTTATTCTGTGTCAGAAGGTAAGTAAACTTCAATCTACAGAAAATAAAATTTGCTGTTTTATGTTCCCATTATTCCCATGGCGACAGCCCAAAAATTCCAGCGACATCCTTTCAGCCGATGGTCTTGACAATGCACTTGGAATTTGCATGCATCGGTAGTTTGGATGAAAACAACATCTTGGACAGAGTCCACAGGTCTGGAGAGCCACGTCCTTTTGGACATTTTACATTATTGATTTCATTTTTCACAGTCAATTAATCTTAAACTCAACGATCCGCAACATAGTTCAACAGAAAAGTAAATAATCCCATTTTCTTTTACACACTTTGAGTCTGCGGGCCAAACAACACGGGCGTGCTGTGAGTTGCAGAGCTCTGGCACCGGCGCCGCCCACCAGGCCTTGTTTGGTTGGAGGCTCTGGGAACAGTGCTGACAGCCGGGGGTGACATCCCCGTCACAGACACCCGGTCACAGGATTCAACAGCTATGCAACACAACATCAAATACTGGGAGACCGGTTTACTCCACACGGTTCATACAACTTGTGAGAACAGTTGTGTAATGATTTTTTTTTTTAAATAACCCCTGGTGATAACAATGTTTTCAGAATTATGTGTGAAGAGAAAGCTTGTGGGGCTGTAGAGTGGAAATAACATGAATGTTAAGAAAACTACAAAAATTACAAAATATTGTAATGTATGTCATTGAAAAGTTGGCAAAAGGCCAACAGTTGTCCTGGTCTCCATTTTTCTTCATTATAAAAAGAGCACATTTAAAAAAAAATGCAGCATTCCTCCTGAAACATGATGAAATCAAAAGCAATTTTCTCTTATAAACCTGCAGCCTTTGGTATGTCATGAAGTAAAGCAAAGAAAGCGTGAATTTTTTTTTAAATAATTTCATCTAAAAATATTTTGCATTAAAGATTTGTTGTTACCCCCAGAAAAATTATAAATAATTGAATAAAAGTAAGATTTCAAAACAACTGTTTTCTCTAATTTATTCTCCCACACGTGCTCAGTGTTGTAATCAGTCATCCAGCCTGTTCAAATCACTGCTGTTTGGTATCATTGCGGTCACCGCACTGAATTGCCAAGCAACTCCTTGTTCCCGTGACGACAGCTGCAGATATCAGGAACCGGTTGAAGGTCCGCAGGACTCGGTTCAATCTGTGCAGCTCAATGAAATCTGAAGACTATCTAGGAACTCTGCAGCCAAACGTGCTGCCCGTTGTCACAAAGCTCCGTCTCAGTCTCAGGTCCTCCAACGAGATCAGAACCAAACACACAGCTGAAAGCAGCCAGAACGGATCAGAACCAAACATTGGACTGTTCTGAAGAGTCCTTCTGTGAATCCGGATCTGAATCCTTTCAGAAATCTAAAGAGCTGAAACACACAGTCTGGAACAAACTAACCTGCTGACAGGTGCAATTCTGCCAAATTCAAAAGCAAAGTCAGATATTTATTTGATATTGAATAAACAATCGTGGAGGCTGATTACTTTTGTCAGCTTCAAAACATTTCGGGGAAAACAAAATGTTTTCTCTTCTGGATTCATCCACAACTGTGTCGTTGTTTGTTCGCTGAGATGTGACGACAGTTTGACAAATCACATCCTGAGAGTTCAGCGCTCAAATTTACATCTTTAACTTTACAAAAGTTGCAGTAAAATGTTGCTGTTTTAAATGCTGGATTGGCGTTTGGTCATATTATGGAAAGCTTATATCTGTTGTTTTGGCTGCTTAACCACCCTAACCCATAATATTAATCATTCTAATAATCAGTGATTTGTTTATGCAACTTATAAGGTGGAAAATTTACATTTCTACTCAGGATTTAGACTTCAGACTGACTTGCTCCGAACAAATCTGCCTTCAGAAAGTTAAGATGACCCCCCCAATCAAAAGCCTGGCTCTCCTGTATCGGTTTGCTTGGACGCCATCAACTGGTAAACATGCCGTTTCACAGGTGAAGCCTGTTTGCAGCTTTAAAGATCACTGAGAGGACAGCAGACTTTTGATTGTTTTCATTTAGACATACTGACGTTTTTCTCTATAAATCCTCACACGAAGCATCTTCTCCCATCACCGCATGAACGTATGGGACAAAGAAGAGTATAGTTCACCGAGACAACAGTCCCACATGCACAGATGGAGGATCTACAGACTCTTGACAGCTCTAATGGGAAAGAGAGGATGGCCTATAATGCAGTCTAAACAACACTTGTGCAGGGCTCATTAAAGCTGCCCCGTGTGCTCCGTCATTAACTCTCTTCTTGTGTGACCTTCACTGCTCAAGGTGGGCTGGAATGGGCTGCAGAGTTGTTTTCCACACTCTGCACACCGAGCTGATTTATGTCCTGGGAGTGAGTTGCAGCTTTTTATAGGCTATAAAGATTATTAACCCGCTGAATGTCCTCTAAACAGTTTCAATCCTCGACAGAAAATATCTGACAAGTAAAAAAAACAAAACAACAAAGCATGTTCCTTGAGAAAGAGGACGCTGATGTAAAACAACAATAATGTTGGACATCAGTGTTACTGGCCACCAGCCATGAATCCAACCCTGAACCTGATAGTAGCATCCAGATACAGACCCGACTCTTAAATGAGCTTAGACTCAATAATTGATGGCAGACAGGCATGCTTTCCCTCTCTGTGTTTGGTTGCACAACAACACGGAGCTCCTCTTTACTGGATCTGAGACACACTGGTGCTTTGGGTTATTGTCATGACAATGCCAACATACATGTTTAGTGGGTAATATTTATCATTGCTACTACTCTTTGTTTAGCAAGTTATTGAGATAAAATATCACCAAACACAAAGTACAGCCGAGGCTGATGAGAAGGTTGTCGGTTTGTAGGTATTTGGTATTAAACATGGAATCTTTGACCTGATGATTCCGCTTCATTGAAGTCAGAGGGTCACCGAACGATTAGAAAACACCCTGAAGGACAATGCATGAAAATCAGATTCCACAACGAGCCGTTCAATAGTTGTAGAAACATTTCAGTTTAAAAACTCACAGAAAGTCTCGACCATGAAAGTCCATCCAAAGGTTTGTGGTACGTTTCAGCCTGGAGCAATGCAGTGGACAAAATATTTCATATTTCTTTTCTGAGAGAACTGCTGCCGGCGTGGCTAGAACCAAACAGAACCAATTTGTCAATTGATAGAAAAAAACTATTTGGATAATTAATTAACTGTCATTTATTGGGCAAAACTTAAAAAAAACAAACAGGTTCCAGCTTCTAAAATATGAAGATTTGCTGCTTTTAGCTGTTTTATGGTCATAAATTGTTGGTTTTGATGATTTTGGGACTTTTTATAGATCAAATTACTTACTAATTAGTTTAAAAGATAATCCGTGGATTCATTTATTATGAAATAATATAATTAGTTGTAGCCTAATAATTATGTAAGCGGTTCAGATCTTTCCTTCTCTGAACATTGGGATGCCCAGATGTGTTCTTTGAGGTGTGAAGATCCAGCAGACTTCTCTGAGCTGCACAACCACCTGAAGGCAGCTCCTCATACTGTATCGCTGCACTGCTAAATACCAGACTGACATGCCAAATCAAGACCTCCCTGCAGGGCAACCAACTCCAAACATGCATCTGTCAGAGCATCCAGCCGCATGAAGATGGCAGGAGGAGAAGGAGAGGCGGTGGGAACGCTCTCTGGTGGGATCATGCAGATTAAAGGTGAAGTCGGACTCTCCAACTTGACTCTTTTCTCTGTTTTTATTGGTCTGTGGTGGGTTTGTTTCTCCCCCCCCCCCCCCCAATCCTTCCCCCCCACTGGCAGGGCCGGCCATGTATTAAAATAAATCTGTGCACAAGTCCCACCCCGACACGCTCGCTAGACATTACCTTATACAAGGCGAGCAGCAGCGTGCTGTCTGCAGGCCACCGAGCAGATTTTAGCTTCCCCCCTACCCCCCATCCCGCCTCGCTTCATTTACCCCCTCACACCTCCAGCCCCCGTCTCTCCGTGTTTCTGTGGACATGATCTCACATGACTCAACAAAACCCTGAGCCTGGAGGAGGACGGGCTGTCCGGACCTTCCTTCCCAAGAGGGGAGGAGAGACCGGACCTGGAGCACTGCCCTCGGCCCGTCAGGCCTCATGGACTCTGGCTAAAAACTAAAGCAAAGAGGGGCCCACGAGAGGCGGCTGAATGAACTCGGTGGTGGTGGTGGTGGTGATGGTGCTCCTGCTCCTCCTCGCCACATCGTGCAGCGTCTCTCCGCGTCCTTGAAAGAAACCAGGATGGTGAGAGCGCTGCGTTCCACAACAAAACATCCCGTCTTCCATGTGAGGCGGGGGAGAGTCAGAGAAGGAGTACAGCTAATGCAAGATGAGTCAAGTGAGTGGGAATTCCTGCACTTCACCCCCCTCCCCCCCTGACCCCCCTCCACGTCCCTCGTGCCCCCCCCCCCCCCTCCCACCTCTCCCCGCCCCGTTCATAGCAGCAAAAACTCTGAGTGAAACAGGGCGGCAGCAGCCTGGAGAGGAGGATCATTCCACAACCCAAACAAACCCAGCAGCAGAGGAGAGTTACGTCCTGATTGCTCTCCGGACCTCTGAACTCAGCACAGCGCCGCTCACATGGTTCGGAAACTTTTAGTTTTTCATCCCTGAACACTTTGGCTGCTGTGTGTCCGTTTTCATTCTCCTGATTTTTGAGCCGATAGTAAATCCGTGTTCACAAAGTCAAGTCCGTCACAAATACCATCAGCGTGCAACGTGTTGTTAAACACGTTTCATAAAAGATCATGGAAGTTGAATCTGTTGGAAGCTACTGCTTGTGTGTCCAGAGTTGTCTTTGTTAGAAGAAAAAAAAAAAAAAAAAAAAAAAATCTAAATGTTGAGATTAAAGTCAAAATACAACTTCAGTGTTTGCTGACGCAGATTACAGAGTACATTTCACTCCGGGACTCACGGAGCGACCGCCAGGTGTGCAGATGAGGAAGTGAGAGGGGTTCCTGTGTTGACGTCCCGACGTTACACCGTGAACGTCCTGAAGCTGAGAGACTCTCCGACTGAAGGTCTTTGGGCCAACTCGTCGTTTGCCGCTCATCGCACCTTCGTTTGGAGACGGTCAGAAAAAATACATTTAGTGTCTCCCAGAGTACACACACAGCGGCGTGGTTCGGTAGAAGAGCCGCTCCTTGTTTGGGTTAAAGTGACGTAACTTACTTTATGTTCAATACGTGTTACTTAAGTAACAGATTGACGTTACTTTGAAGAAATCCATTGAACACTTTCCTGGACGGATCTCACCACCGCAGTCACACGACCTCTTTTATCCATCGGTGACGTCGTGGCACCAGTGGTGGAGTGAATCATTTGCACGTCTTCATCATGTCGCTCTGGGAATGAGAACGGTGCTCTGATGACCGTGAAACTACAAATCCTGTCGATTTGAAATGAGCTGATGGTCCCATAAACGCACAGACTATCAATTGTAGAGTGGCCGCGGTGCGAGGCGCCTTTAAATCTTCGCTAACCATTGACCTTATGTGAAGTCATATGAGGACCGCAAAGGAGCTCCGCGCTCCATCTGGATCCAATCAGAGACCAAGAACGCACATTCAGGAAAAAGAGTTTAGTAGCAGCCGAGGCTGACGCACACTTTTACACACAGCACGTCTTCAACCTGCAGCAGGTCAGAGACCACACACACACACACACACACACACACACACACACACACACACACACACACACACACACACACACACACACACACACACACACACACACACACACACACAGCAGAGGGGAGATCAGCTGTCAGGGAGCGGTTCCACCTCACCTCTCCTCCGACGCTACCCGAGAGTGTCCTGAAATATCCTCCACGCCGAACAAAGGAACTAAATGGCAAAGAGGTGAAACGTGATCCAGCGGAGTTAAAAATAGACGCAGTGCTGACAGCGTTTCGTGACCTCTGCACCGCGTCTCTTCATTTACACGAACACTTATCTCAGGGCTGAAAAACAAATGAGAAAAGTTTTTTTTTTTCATCAGAGCAGTGAGCCTGACGTCCACGAAGGAGTTGATGTGGCCCGGGAACTTGAGAACGGGGAGAATCAAACGTTCTCACGCATGTCAGAGCACACGGTGTCCTGTTTTGGGGATTGAATGGGTGTCATGGTATGTGAAGCATAAATGATCTGCCTGAGAAGACAAGAGACGTCCACTTTTTCAAGGGGAGGATATTTCTTTTGTTTTAAATGTCGCTGCACACGGCATACTACACCGAGGATCATCAAAACATGACATCACTCCGGAGGAATCCATGAGAGGAGCGCCGGAGCTTTTCCAATCGCGGTTTGCTGCACATCAATCAAAGCTCAGCCAGAAAAAAAGGAAAGGAAGGAATTAAGGAGAGAGAGAGGTCCGGAAAGCCACTTGTTTTCTTGCAGAGTGTTAACAGGCTGCTCGGTTCAGAGGATCAGGCGTCTGAATTGGACTCTGGAGGTGGCCTCGGTAGCGGGTCGGCTGACAGATGAGGAGGAACACTAGCACAAAACCCACAAAGCTGCTTTTCATTTTTAAACAAATCATTTTTTAAACTTCCTTCAAACATGTAAACAAGCGCATCTGTGGCTGAAGGAGCTCGTTGCAGCTCTTATTTACACAGAAGTGATTGATTCAAAAACATTCCAGCGTTATAATGGGAATCATTTCTCCCACTCTGTGTCATAACTACATGCAACATGCCTCAGAGTGACAGGAACAATGGCCTCTTTCACTGCCCGCGCCGGGCTGGAGATGGAGAGGTGCATCATGGGAAGCAGACGGGCTCGTACAATTCAGAGCAGATACCTCAGAGGGGCCTCGCTCAAACCCGGGCAACAAGCACTTCAACCTCCAGACAGGGGAAGGATGTGTGTGTGGACTACTCTGCAAATATAAAACACACTCTGGTAAAAGTCTATCTGGATATGAAGAATAGACGTTCACAAACGTTTATGTCTGAAAACATCTCTTTCTCTTGTTTCTGATCTACGAACAGTCCCGACAAGGACGGGCTGCTTTCTGAACATTAGTCACTGCAGAAACAAAATGCTCAGAGGCATAAAGAATTACAAAATCAGACAGAGTATTAGGGCCGCTTCAAAGAAAAAAAAGAAGAAGTGGAGGAATTTATAAAGACATCTTGAGAACTTGATAATTTTTGAGAAAAAGGTCAAAATTTGGAGAATATAGCTGAAAGTTGGAGTATAAAGTGTGTTTGATGAGGCCTTAAGTTTTGACTACTTTCCTTGAAAGTTGTCCTCGACAAAAAAACAAAACAAAAAGATTTTCGACATCTGCTTTAGTCGAGTTTGGTTTATTTCCTCCAGTTTCTGTCAGACATTTTTTTCATCACAAAAAACAACCTGAGCAGGAAGTCATTCAGAATTTTAGCTTCCTTCCTACACGTCTGAAACATTTCTTAAATCCTGAGGAAGAATTATTTCAGAAAAACAAATCTAAAGACAACTGATACAAATTTTATGCAACCTCGCAAAACTGAAATGTCCTAACAACAGTGGTCCTGAACTCTCTTCTGCCTTAAAGACTAAAGCAGAAACATTTATGTCTTAAAACGGGAAAAAAAAAAAAAAGGTTTTGGGAAACTCTGATCGACCACAATGAATTACAGACTGACAAACCAGCAGTTCAAGCTGTCGATCCATTTATACTCAACATTTGTGAAGCGTTGGAGTTGTGCAGTTAAGTTTCTCTCATAAGCGACAGCTAGCAATCCAAGCTTTCTAATGTTAGCATAGTTTTCTCTCCTGCTATCCTCCTTTTTCACGGCGGACATTTTTGCTGCCTTCAAATGGAACTCTTGAGCTCGTGGTTACAAGTTTTTCTGATGTATTCTTGGCATTCAAGCGGATCGGTCGTAAGAACACTGTTGCTAGGCAACTTGGACGGCGTCTAGAAGCCACCGAGGCTAACAGTTTATCAAGCTAACAGGAAATACAAAGACACAGACGGAAAAGACGTCGGGAAGATCAACATTTTCCTCAGACGTAGAATATTATCTAAGTTACGAAGACAAACTCCGCTTGACTAAAATTACAACATATGAGCTGAACATCCAACCAAACATGAACTGCCACGACCTCTGACCTTTCCGTAGACCTCAGCAAACAACTGGTGAACTCGACTCTTTTAGAGTTGTGACGTGGTGAACACCACCAGAGGGCGCCGTTCATACGGACTCTTCTCTACACGGTGAATACGAACATATCTGAACGAAGTATTCCAGTAAACTGACGGTGAGCGTGACTCAACTGAATGGAAGGCCGTTGCTGGGTAAATATGAATAACAGCTGGGAACTTTTCTGGCTGTGATGAGTCAAAATGTCTCCTGAGTCACGGTTTTGGTCTGAAAACGGTCCGTTAGACTCTGAATATTGAATTCGTACCACAGAGATGAACTGGTTTTATCATCCGCACATCCAGAGCAGCAGGACACTTTTCTGTCACTGCACAGATAAATGAAAATGAAAATCCTCTCCCATGCTGCCTTTGAACGGCTGCAGTTATACCGAGCTTTCCCCCCCTCTGCTGCCTCTCCTCCACCCGTTCACTACAACCACCACAAAAGATGCCGATCGGTCCGTCGGATCCATCCAGAGCACTTTGTGCTTCAGCGTTCTGCCCGAGGACGCTCGGCATTGTTGGTATTTATAATGCCGACCACACAGACAAACAACAAGGACACACGGTGACGTCAGCAGCACTTCCAGATCAGCCTGTGCTGGAGTCTGAGGTGCAGACGGGCCGCAGCCACCAGGAGCAGAAGTCTCCGCCGAGCTGAGCCGAGCCACTGGCTCAGATGCCAGCGCTCCACGTGGTCTGGGAGCACCCTGACAGCTTCTCCTCCACGACGGCAGCTTTAACTTCACCGCTTACACTAAGCCACAAACTCCGGCTATGACACTAACAGCTCCGGGACAAAGAGGGCCTTTGTGTTTGCTCGCGGGCTTGTTAGGCACAGCTGGGATAAGACTTCTGACTTTACGTACGAACGCAAGAGCATGTGAGGGCTGAGAGACCTGAGAGCAGCATGAACTGATACACGTTTAAATAAAAGACATTCATTTATAAAGGAGAGGTTTCCTGTACCTATTTTGAGTCATTGGAGTCGTTCATGATTACGAAGCTCGTTTAAAAACTGACACGAGCACAAGAAAGAAAGAAAGTGGGATTAATTATGATTAAATATCAAATCTACCAAGGCGGCCCCTCTGACACCTGTGAAGGAAGTCAGAGAGGGAAGCTTTGTTTCCTTTGTGACCGTTAGTTATAAAAGGGAAATGTGAGCATCGTCAAGAATTTAGTTGTTTCAAACAGTCTGGTTTTCTCAGAACCTCCGAATGATCGATGTAATGAAGGATTTCTGCTCCTTAAAGTTTGCTTTTAAAACATAAATCATTAGACAACAGGACACTGCTGCTGGAGTGATAAAATATCTTTTGAAATATAAACAGAGATGCAGTATAAGTGCAAACAGCAGCGGCGTCTGACTTTTTATGTGTGTCAGCGTGATAAAAAATGTTTGCCTCGGCTTCACGCTGCCTCACCGCAACAGGAAAAAACATCCTTCCTGCCAACAGAACTCATCTTCAGACATACAACAACAACAGGTGGAGCGCGTTGGGCGTCGGTTCTACTCACAGGTCTGTGCTTCATCGTCTTATCGCAGATCGTTTATTCACCAGCAACCGACGGACGCATCTACACCAAAATCAGCGAGGAAGATGAGAGGTCAGAGATGACTGACAGGTCGGTGGGAGGAGGCTGTCCCTGCAGCGGGAAGACCCGACCCTCCAATCATCAACACTTACTCATCATACACGTGTGCAGCATCGTCACGCCAGACAGAAGTCAAATGGAAAGATGGCACATTTCTAAACTCGAATTCTTATAATATCGACAGGAAGACAAGAAAAACTGCTTTTAAACGACAAACATCTCAAAAACATGAAATATAATGAAATTCAGTTTTTTTGTTTGGTTTTTTTTTAGTTTTCAAAAGCTGTAAACTAGTGAAAATATGTTTTACCTGTTTCAGGAATTTAAAAAGGACAATTTAAAAAAAAAAAAAGATCATTAATTTTTAAAGTTTTTAAAAGATGTCTTTTAAAAAGTTCACTCTTAAAATTGGAAACTGGAATTTGATTAAACAACAAAAATAAAATGATCATTTTACTCAGTTGTTGATGGGATTTACTGAGGAACGCCGTGGAAAAAGCCAAGAAGAGGATCTTGAGTAAGGATTTTGTTTGACAAATTTAGTTTTCAGGAAAATTATTCTCCTACTACTATAATTGTATGCATACAAATTCCAGCCTTTAAATTTCTTGTTTTGCTCGAAAATACCCGAGTTTGTTTTTACTGCAAAGATAAACAATCAATGAACAGTTTGTATTTTTTTTTTTTTTGCACTATTAAAAATCGTATTCTCTCAATAATTGTATAATTTCATTCAACACTTTTCATGCTCAGTTCATGTATAATCTTAACAGAGCTGAATGAAGAATAAAACTGCAGCCGTGTTTTAGCTGTAAAATCGTATTTTTTTATGTATAAAATCAATCCAACTTATTTAAAGATTTTAGTAGAATCATGTTATATTATGTTATTCTGACATTTCTTATGGATTCCTGAAACTCTGTGAACGGACATCACTGCTGACCGACTGCTGGATGTTTCCACAGACTGACCAGAGTCACACATCCATCACAGCAGTTTAAATCTGCAGAAGACGTTTATTCCTGTAACGCAGTGAGAGCTCACAGCACGACGTGTCGCCCAAATCTTTCACTTTCACATTCAATACAGCCATATCTCTCTTTTTTTTTTTTTTCTGTCCCCAGAGTTAAGTGATAATAATCGAGCAGCTCGGCTGCTCTACAGCTCTGTCACAGGTATGATGAAGACGATGAGGAAGGTGCACAGCAGAGGATGACAGATAAACCTGTTTCTGGACTGTCATTCATAATGCTGTAGAAATACACATCCTGGTGTTCAAACAGCCTCCGAATCAGACTGAGCAGCAGACGCTGAGCATGATGGGAACCAATTTGCCCGGTTGCCCTGCAGACACAGTCCCTGAGTGTGATGAAAGAGGAGCTCTGCTACTGTAATCCGTCTAAATGGCCGGCTGCTGCCGCCTTTCATGCAGCTTCCACCATTGATCTCCACTCTCACTCACTCTCCCTTTGTTTCTTAATCTTTCTTCTTCTTCTTCTTCTTCTTCTTCTTCTTCTCCTTCTTCTTCTTCTTCTGTGTTTTAGAGGAAACCTGCTGCAGCTGACTTTAAATATGTGCAGCAGATCAAGTTTTGTGGTTGTGATCAATAAAGGTGGAGCACCTCAATATATTTCTGCCTCTTATTCCTGAGCATGTGATTAATAGGAAATATCTGCAGATGAACTAACAGGAAATGTACTTAATTCAATTCATAGTGTGGAACTATAAGTGTATCATAAGTATTATAACATGTAAAGACAACAGAAGTAAACATCATTCAGAGGTTGGGAGGAAAAAAACAGAGCAGCAGTAGAGATGCAAATATAATAATATGAGGACTTGTTAAACAACTAATATTATCAGTAAGTTAAGAATGTGATTCATTAACTGTAATTTGTAAACCAAAATTGGTCTGATTAATATTTAAAGTCAGGTTTATAATTTTGTTTACATGTTGTTGTTTTTTTTTTATCAGAAATTGTTTCACATTTGAGAAGTTTGGCTTCGTCAGTTAAATAAAAAATGATTTTACATTACATTACATGATTTTACATTACATTACATGATTTTAAATCTCAGAGAGATTTTTATTGGTAACATGAAATATCTAAAATGATTCATAAAGAAGAAGCATTGTTCAACATTTAGTTCAACACCTAATTTTGTTCCATTTGTGATTAAATACTACCTTCTTCAGAATATCAATCAATATAATAATGTCATAAAAGACTGCATCTGAAATAATTTTCATTCATTCATTGATTTGCGAACTTTTCTTTGGTCCAAATTAATTATCTTATCTTAAATATGTCAGGAAATGTGAGAAATATCAGTTTCAGGAGCACAAAGTTGAATCTTTAAACAATCTTGACGATAAAATAGCGAAAAGTTAAAAAAGTTAGAATGCCTTTTTGTTATTTGTAAAATCACTGAAATATTGAATTAGTTTTTTTTTTTTTTTTTTAATAATTGCCACTTAATTATGTTCTAAACATAAACTAAACATCTGACAAACTGTCTGTGATGATGGTGATGGGGAAAGTCAGGTGGCAGCAAGTGTAAGTTTCTTCATTTATCAACAAAGTTGGTTCTTTTCTTGATGAACTCGACTTGTTTGTCTGCAAATGTGAGTGAGAAAAAAGAAAAACACCATCCCTATTTCCAGTCAGACATTTCATTTACAAAAAAACCCCACCTTTATCAGTTTAATTGATAGTATTGGTTATTCAATAAATCACTTAAATAATTGATCAATTATCCGATTTATTAATTTGGTTCATTTTAGTCGTAAAAGTGGGATTCCGTTTCAGAGAAATGTTTTAATTCAGTCATGAATTGAAAGAATTTCCAGATATAAAGTTGGACCGCAGCAGGTTGACAGTACCTGCAGCACTAATTAATAACCATGATAATAATCATAATAATAATAATAATAATAATAATAATAACAGTGTATCCATACAAAATTTGTTGAGTGCCTCAAATGCCGAAGTTGAAAGATTGAGAGCAAATGTGAAGTAAGGCAAAACTCCAAGAAAAGAACTGAACACTGACACACATTCAAGACCGTGTGACTCCGAGGAGCCAATCAGGACTGAGACGACTTATAAAACCAAACTCTAACTTCCAGAAACACGTGGAAACGTATTCTTTGAAATAAATGATAAAACTGAATGTCAGAGGCAGGTATGAGGCTGACGGACTCCTCTGCTGCTCTGCCTGGTTGACCTTTCACCGTCTGGCCGGCCGACTGCATGTGAGCGCTCCAGGTACACAACAAAAGTGTGTTTCCTCACTGCAGACAGACACCAGCGGCCTCCCACCCAACTGAGCGTGAACTCCACTCAACCCTGCTGCTGCTCTGCAGTCTGCCCAGGTCATTCAGGTTGAAGCCATCTGAGCGTAAACTCTCCAGGACACTCAGTGATGGAGCTGCACGCTTCTTCTACCATGAATCATCTCCTCCGGTCCGTTTAAAAAAAAAAAAAAAAGGTTTTATGTGACGTTTAGCAGGAATGAGGAACTGTTACATGTCAACATGTTTTCTTACGGCCATAAATCTGAGGTCATCTTCTGCAGTAACTCTGGACTACAGGGACAGAAACACATATCTGACATTTATCTTAAAATGATTTTATTCCAAAATCTAACTGTCAACAACACCTTGCTGCCTCTCTACTTTTCAGAAGTAACAAAGCCTGTTTAAACTGGATCCGTCGGTGCAGTCTCATGCAAAGTTAGTTTAAAATTAGTTTCATACCAGAGTTGCAGACTGAATCTGCAGGGAAACATGCATGGAAATGTTTGTTTCTTTTATACCAGAGACAGAATTTCGCATCGAGACTCTGACCCATGAGTTAGTCTGTGATGCACCAATAGACCTAAAATGCAGCTGGCGTGGACGAATTCTCCAAAGTATGACCGAACTGCTCCAGACATGTTGGTGAGAACATGCTCTCATGACCTGGCACACAGTTTTAATAGGTTCTGGATAACAGCAGCAGAAACAAGTCTCCATGTACAGATGACTCTCCAACAGGAAGGGCTGCGTTTATGGATTCATGAAGATTCTCATTCATCGACGTCAATCTAAGGTTTCAAATCCAAACGCAACTGGACTTAAAACTTCTAGGAGACATTTCACTTCTGATCTGAAAAGGTGAGAGAATGAGAAAGAACTGAAGAAGCCTTTTAGATGAAACCACAGACTGGATATAAAAGTGTTCGTAGCTTCCAGCTCTGAAAAATGAGGCCGATACAGAAGTGTCTTAAGCTGCAATACGACCGAGTGCCACTAGAGGTCGGCTCCAAAAAGCCTCCAGCTCCATAGACTCCCATTCAACTTCTCTCATCAAATTCAAAGTGAATAAAATGTGTCCATCAGTTATCTCGGTGTTGTTAGCTAAAGTCACTCCTTCTTATTAGTTTTCTGGAGGTCCATCTGAAAATAATCCCTCATTCATTAGAAAAGAAGATTCAAAAAGACCTGTTTTTGGGGGCGTGTCTGTTTGATTGACAGGTCTGTGGTGCAGTCAGATTACAGCTATCGGTGGGCGGGACATAGTATCGTCAGGTTTCCAATCAGATCAGTCAGATCCACCGCTGGCTCCTCCCCCAGCTCGTCCAAATATGGTCACTTCTTGCTCTAAACCACTCCGAACTAGCAAGATGGTGACGGACAGAATCTGAACTGGAGGATTCATAACGTTCACAAACCAACGATGATGTCGCTGCTCGGGTGAAATGTTTTCAAGAATTTCAAGGAGGCCCAGTTGCCTCAGATTAACCCGACACGTAGACATTCATGTTTCCATTCGGCAACAAATGGAAAACCCATTGAATTAAACGCCACTTTTATGTTTTCCATTCACAGCTCTCTCTTGCTTTAGAAGAAGTTTTCCCTTTTTTTGCTCCCTTTTCTGCTCCCTTAGAAAAAGCACCATCACAAGGAACAATACGAGGCCTGGCGGGCCGCCGCGGTGCTCAGCCAGGATCTCCACCTCTCCGGCTGCCTGCTGTGAAATGGCACCAAGCCACCGTCGGTAAATCCTGCTGATCTCGTTGTAAGCTTACAGGTTTACAGCACAACGGCTCGGTGCAGGAAGTGGGCACATTACTGCACGCCCACGCCCACGCCCACAACCTACCCACTACACCAACCACCCCCCCACCCACCTTCAACCACCTGTGCTGATCTCACAGGATGCCCCCCCTCATCGCCTCCCCGTGTGCCCCTCCTTCTCCCCAAACTCCTCCACAGTCGTACTCTTAAACTGAGTTTAAACTCTGCTGCTTCTTGACAAACTGCCTCTAAATACATGCAGATGTAATAAAAGGAAATTCCTTTTTAAATGTCACCTGTCAACTCCATGAGCAACAGAAACAAAATGAAAGTACAAAATTACAATACTTCCTATAAATTACATTTTGGTTTTCTGTAAAGTATTAAATAGTTATTACCAGCTTATCTTCAGTTATGTGTGACGTTATATTTCAGTTGGAAAGTGATACTTTTCCACATGAAGCTGAATCCCATTTTGCTCACATTAACTAAGATATATATAACGGAGGTGTAGTGCTGCTGGAGAACACCGGAAATACGCTCCGATGCTTTTTGTCAATAAGTGAGGAATTAAAATGCCCACAAAAATGAATTTACATGTTTTGAGTGTTTAAAGATCTAAACCGTAAATCTTTAAGAGATCCAATAAAAAACAACCAAATCAACATGAAGCCTTTACTATGATCCACTCTAGCGTTTTATCGGACAGAAACCCCTCATTTCTTAAAAAGGCTTTTATTGTGAAAGGTTTGCAGGACTGTGTTGTTGTGACTGAAGTTGAACAATTAAACTTAAGATCAGTAATGATAATATAAAAATGTTAGAAATAACTGAATTCTCCTGTTAATTTGTCTCAAAATTGTACTAATTTGAATTGTTTTATACACACAAGTTAATAGTATGTTTATTGTATTGCAGAAATCTCAAAGACATAATTGAAGATGCAAAATAAGAGCAGAAGTATGAGGTTGGCTTTGAGGCACGTGGCTCAAGTGGAGGATGTTTTATTGTCCTTTGAGTGAACTCTCCAAGATGGATGTTGCGTGGTTGAGTTCATACCTTTGTGTGACTGTCAAGTTCAGCATCATGCAGCTCTGACGATGAGCATCAGACATCGCCAGCTTCACTGAGAGTTCACCAAACAAACAGGAGATCAGATGCTTGTGTGCAGTCTTTTGTTCTTTCCTGACACTCAGAGAAGCATCCTTATTACTTTCTATTTATATCCAGTTGATCAGCTGCACATGTCAGAGCTCCATGATAACACAGCTAACACACACAGAGGGAGTGTTTTATTTTGACGGGATGTGTCTGATGTGCAGAGCAGTACAAATAAACCCACGTTGGGAGGGACGGTGACCTCTACCACGGCCAGTGTCACCTCTGAGTTCAGAGTGATCGGCGAGCAGACGGACAGCAGCGTCCTGCCGCTGTTCATCCCCCCCTCCCCCACCACGCCCCCCTCTTCCCCCCTCCTGCACTGAAACAATGATCTGTCTCCACGGACCAGGAATCCGCTGATTGTTTGAAATACCTTCCACTACGCTTCACTGAGCTCCACTTCTTTTTCCCATCGACCCACAGGACGGAGAGGGAGGTGGGGGTTGGGGGGGGGGGGGGGGGGGGAGTAGTGGGGGGCGACAAAATGACCTTGGCAGGAAACGTCCAGCCCTCCAGCAAGAGGGGAAGTGGCTTCATTCAGACCTCTACAACTCAGGGTTTCAATTTCAGGCATTCACTTTGACTCAGTGAGACTGATGTGCAAACAATGGGAACAACTGATGCTGGATTTATAAGATCATATTCATATTTGAGAAGCATAAAAAAAAATATATATTTTTTTTTTTCCCAAGATATGTCTGAAGAAATACATTTCTAATTTCAATAAACACTACCATCCTCTGCAGATATGTTCTTGTTCGTGTACGTGTGCTACAGAAGAACTTCTTAAATAAAAACCGAGGTAGAAAAAACATTTCCACAAAAACTCAATCACTAATCTCAAAGAAGAAAATGAATCGCATCAACGTGACTTAAAATCAAACCAAACGATGTTAAACCTGACAATGACAGTTCAGTCTGGTAAACAAGGTCAACTAACTGGAAGTTTTACAATTTTATTCTAAACAGAACAACAACAGTACTACCAGCTGTGGACATCAGCTCCTGTAACTCATTACTTGTGGAGTCCCCCACGGCTCCGTTCTCGGCCCTTTCCTATTCTCTGTTTAGATCTAATTTCATCTGAGGTTTTTATCAAAACTGCATCCTCTTGAATAATTGTATAGTTCTGTTTTTACTCTGCATTTTGGTGCATTTCTGTATTATTAATTCAAATCGCACAATAATCTATTTTCTTTCTTTTGCTTGCGTCTTCAGAAGTTGTTTTTAGGAGGCAGTAACTCAGCAGGTGGAAGAAGGCAGCGATGACTGCAGCGATAACGTACCCTGCGATGTCGGTGAGAACAACAGGGTGTCACAGAGAAAGATGACCTCAGACTTCAGAGGAACAAACAGCAGCATTCTTCTGTCTGAGCAGGAGCGAACTAACACTCATCAATCTGCTGTCGTTTTACTCTACAGATCAAAACATAAATGTTTACGACCAACGACCAACACCTCCGTTCTGTCAGATGTGTTACAGATGTTTGGGTTAGTTTGGTTGAAAGTGAGAGATGTTTTCTAAAACACAGCACATGCAACTTTTAAGGTAAAACATATTCTCTAATATAATTCTACTCTACTTCACGAATATTCTAATTGCTGATTCATTGATTTTAAAGAATAAATAGAAGTAGATTAAATGTTATTTCACAGAGTTGGTCAATTAATTGTACTTAGCGGTGGCCATTTCAAGCAAAATGACTATTATAATATATATAAATTGCTCGGAACTATTAGAATTTTTATTTGACTTTTCGAGCGATACACTTATATGCACTTGTGAACGGGCTATTCTGCGCGCGCAGCGTTTATCTACACTTGTAAACAGTCCATGCTGCGCGCGCACCCACAAAGACTCACTTTTTGCCGTTAGCCGTCTCCTCGGGCAGAGTTGATGAGCTGCGTGTCTTTATCTTCATCTTTGAGATGAGAGCAGGTTGTCTGCGTCCAACACCAACCTCGCTTCGTCCTGTTATTGATTATTGATCAGTGGACGGACCGTTATCTCCACGCTTCACTCTGATGAGTTAGCTGTGTGCCAGCTTCACCTGCAGAGTTTCACCAACTTCATCTCCGTTTATTTTCTGAAGGAGTCCCGCTCAGCAGATTCTGACGGCTGCAGTCATCTTTAAATGTTGGTGCTGTTCTCACCGGGACATCTAATCTATTCACGCAATAAAAGTTTCACTTGTTAGCAACGTGTTCTTCTGCTGTTGTTTAACGGCGGCTGGCCGGCAGCCTTTTAGCCGCATTACCGCCACATATCTCAATCCATTTTTACATAATGTTATAACGACTATTGAAATGTAATAATAATAATACAAATAATAATTCTTGGCTGTGTTTTTTTTTTTCCATTGAGATTCAAATCTCTTTGAGAAAGACAGCGAAATTTGGCAGAATATTTAGAGATATGTTTGGATTTTGTTCACTTTCTTACAATTTTAGCTATTTATTGGAGGATATATGGACTTTCTCGGCTTAACAGGTATTTGCTGTGATATTTAACATTTATGTTTTTTTATGGGGACCGAATTACCGTGTGATTTTTGTTTAAATGTTAAATACAGGTTGGCCTATTCCAGGTTAAAACAACCGTTTAAAGGAATCAGTATTGACATTAAGACAGTTATATATTATTCCAGGTAATGGAAACCCTGTTTGCATTAAGGTTTGCTCAGCCACTGAAGGACAGACCGATCCGCAACTACTTCCAACGATGGGAGAGTTTTGGCGCCCAACATGCGGTATATTGTGGTCAGTGTTGATTGGTTAAAGGCTGCTTCAATAGTTTATAAAAAATGAACCCGAGGTCTACTACTAGTACTAATTTGATTGTTACACCTTCTAGATGAACCATAAAGAACATAAGCAGATGGACAGCACTACTGTCTGCATGTGTGATGAGGTTTAAGTGGTGCGTGCAGCGGTTCTCTGGTCAACAGGAGCTTCTTTGTGACTCAGCAGCAGCAGCAGCAGACAGAAAAGTGATGAGCGGAGGACTTTATTACTACAGGAGGACTCAGAGGAGGTCTCACCCCCAGAGACACTGTTTACACCTCCTTTCCACTGCAAACTGATCTAATTTGATGTGGTATGCATATCATTTCTGTGCACGCAGCAGGAGGGTAGGGGGCGGGGGGAGGGGGGGGGCTCTGGGGGACCACACAGACAACAGTGTTAACTATGAAGAACCCCAATAAAATGCAGCATGAATATATGTAAGAAGTGGCCCAGCTATAACGGCTCTCTTGACTGTTACCAAGGCGAACACCTGACACAGTGAAAGCACTCGACGAGGCTCTTTGGCCGCCATTTTCCCAGCAGGCTCAGAGGAAGGAAACACTGTGGTGCACATGTCAGTCACATTCTGACGCTCGGAAAAAAAATACAAGAAAGACCCCACGCGATGCAGCCGGGTTCAAGAGCAACACGCAACCGCTTCTTCACGGGAGCTGTTTAAATATAGAGATGCAGCGCTAGATGTGTTTGTTCAGGAGAAACAACAGTAACACTGAAGTCACATCACTTACAAGACAAAATGAGAATTATTTGTTTGATTTGCTCATTTTTTTAAATTAAAGTGAGAATTTCTCGGTTTAGAATTCTTAGTTGAAATTCTCTGAATAATGTCAGCAAATTGCAAAGAGGAAAATGTCATTCAAATTGAGAATTCAAGTCCGAGTTCAGTAAGAAAAACAACTGTGAGAAAAAAAGGAAAGAATTTAACTCATTTAAGTCAAAGTCAAACAAAAAAACTCTTTACATTTCAGTAGATGGATGATCATTTTTGTCTTTATTTTCAGTTTATTCTCAGAATTTTTGGCCACGTTAAGGAATAAAGGCATTCTGAAGGGAAAAGGAAACGCTCAATTTGTTTTTCAGTTTTGAGATTTAAGTTACTAAAGAGCTGATAATAATAAAAATATCAATTCTATGTCAAATTGAAAGTTTTGAGATTTAAGTTACTAAAGAGCTGATAATAATAAAAATATCAATTCTATGTCAAATTGAAAGATAAATGCAAAAGCAAGAATTTTAAGACAAAAAACCTTCATTCTCAAAATTCTAAAAGTCTTGCGCAAGATGGTTTTGACTTTTACAGTTGAGTCAGAGACTTTTTTTTTTATTGAGATTTTCAAATCTATCTTTGGAATCTGCGGCTGAATAAATCAGCTTTTTTTTGTATTTATTTATAGTGACAAAAAAAAAAAAAATTCTGAACCACTGATACTAAGTGTAATTAAAAAAAAATATTTCAACTACTGCTGTATTACCAGACTCCAGTGGACAATAAAGATTTAGCTAAATTGTGAAATGTATTAATGTCATAAAGAAAATTCAGGATTCTGAGATTGAGTGAGAATTTTAAAAAACGTTGAGAGTTCTCACAATTTTCCATAATCAATTCAATCATAGATGTGAAACAGTAAAGAATAAAGTTTGAGTTTTGTTGATAAAAAAAAGAAAGAATTGGATTAGTTTCTAGGTTGAGTTTAAGAAGAGATTTTACACAACATTAGCTCATTCCTGGGTTTGTCCTTCCTTCCTTATTAATCTTATTATGAATGAATTACTAAATTAATTTGCACATTAAACAATCAGTGATGGTGTTAGATGTCTGTAATCTGTCCCTGCGGCCGAGGCCGCGTCCAACTCCACGTCTTCTGACTGAGGAACAAACTGGGCCACGTTCAGACCCAATGCAGCAGAACCTCTGCAGCAGGTTTCACCGGACCTCAGCAGAGCTCTCCATGCAGTAGTAGTGCTGCACTCATCCAACGAAAACAGGTCATTACAACGTGCTAAATGTTTTCTCTTCAGTCTCTGAACGTCACTTTACATTCCTCCATACTGCTTCAGTAAACACGCCTCTCTTACACATCCAAAGATATTAAGACCAGATGGATGAATATTGTTGCGTTAGCTCACGATCTCTGAACCCGGATGACCACAGGAAGGTCGAACACCTTTCAGGACGATTCTCATGCCTCCATAATTTCTTACAGGCGACACTAACAAAAGAACCGGAAGAATTATTAATGTGAGGCGTGTTTTGCATTCGATGTCTTGTTGGCAGGATTCTGCAGCAAACACACAGAAGCTCTGTGACTGTGCAGATGCAGACTGAGAGGAGCTGCTGCGATAATACAGTCTGATTTCACACGATAACGCCGGTGCACATCGCTGCCGAGAACGGCGGGAGAAGAAGAAGAAGAAGAAGAAGAAGAAGAAGAAGAAGAAGAAGAAGAAGAAGAAGAAGAAGAAGAAAAAGAAGAAGAAGAAGAAGAAGAAGAAGAAGAAGAATGAGCAGAGGCTGGAAGGGATTGCAACAGAAAGGGAGAGAGGGGAAACAATAGCTGCTGGTATGAAGTGGAGGATCTGAGATTTCTCTCTGCAGTGCTGCTCCAGCGACGCCTCACACTGGCAGCAGCCCAGTCAAACATGCCTTTGTGCTGACGTGGGAGAACTATGGGAACATGTTTTTTTTTTCTTTTTCCTATCCGAGGCGCTCACTGGGGATGTGGAGCGGAGCTGGTGGGGGTTACTCACACTGTATCCTCAGCGATGCACGCAGTCTTTGAAAGATGAACATCTGTGAGGAAAATATCTAAACAACACTTCAAAAAACGAGCGACTGCTGAGATTCTCTTCAGGAGAAGTTCATCTGTGATCGAATCAAACAGATCCCTCCGTCGCAGCCTACTTCAGCTGCAGTTTTTGTGAATCATTAACCCCTGAGTGCTTGCTTACTTCTGACGCCAGCAGCTTCTTCCGTCATCAATATTTTAATTAGCTTGACAGGAACTTCAGAAAAAGCACGATTACACCGGGCTCAGCAGAAACGTGGAGGAGGGAGCCCGAATGTTACAGTGAAGGAGGGGTGGTGGGTGTGGGGGGTTTGGGGGGAGGGGTGGGGGGTGGTTGGGTCGGCCGGGTCACATGAAGGGATCCTGTTGCCATGAGGGATTTCAGCTGTGGTGGGAACCCTGAGGGACTCGTTACAGAACAGTCTCAGACTCACAAAGTTCCCAAGCTTCGAGTCCAGAGACGCGAGTCGGTCCGACGCAGACTGAAAGGACTGCAGTGGGTCGAGATGCACTGAGAGACAGGAAAGAGGAAGTTCTCCAAAAGCTCAAAACAAATCTTTACCCAAAACCCCCAAACAGGTGCAAACAGAAGCAGCGTTCGGCTTTTATGCGCCACATATCTGGAACAAACTCCCAGAAAGTTGCAGGTCTAAACTCCTTTTGATCAGGTCTCTGTTTGCTGCCTTTCCTTCAACCGGATTTGAGGATCTTGATTCATTCCTTGCATTTCTGTATTTTATGTCTGACACTGCGCTGTAACTTTGATCCTATTTTTGCTTGTTTTTTGTTTCTTCATTGTCATGTTTTAATCACTGTTTTTAATTGTCTTTCCTTTTGATTGATGTGTTTGCTGCTGTTCATGTTATGTGAAGCACTTTGAACTGCCTTGTTGTTGAAATGTTCTATACAGATAAACCAGCCTTGAACATCCCAAACAGAGTTGGTGCTCCCACTGAGGGAGTTTTTTTCTGCAAATTTTTGAATGACATATAAATTTGACAGAAATTTAAAAAAAAAAATACAATAAAATGTTCCTTTACGATAATAAACACTCAAAAGGTGACAAAAGAAATTAAAAAAAATAGGCTTCAACGAGTTTCTTTTCTTCTCCCACCAAAGGAGGTATTTGTTGGTTATTTCATTCGGCTACATATTATGACATAATGTTTATCTGCATTGTATAATCTGCATTGTATGATTGTATAATCAGTTTTCTTGGTCAGAATGAGGGCGGGGCTTCATCATACTTTCAGCATTTGTACAATAACAGGCTGCAGGAGCTGCAGTGTGCTCAGCAATGAAGAGAGAGGGAACGTCAAAAATATGTGATGCAATAACTGGGTAACAACTCAGTATCATTATTTATGTTGTTCACTGGAATCATATTGAGATGACACAATTGTAAAGCACTGTGATAAACAGTCTTTTTTTTTTTTTTTACAAATTAAACTATATTATTCCATTTAATAGAAAATAAAAACATCAGCCAGGGAAAAGATCTCAGTTCCAAATTTCAACCTCTGAACGGTATTCATGTTTTTATTAATATGAGAAATGTCTTTCATCACAGACCGATTAAACAAACTGTATCCTGCTTGTTAAATACAGTCTGTTTTCTAAAAGTATTTCTTTATTTGATTTCTTTCCTGCTTCATCCTGACAGACAAAGAGAGCAGCCATCAGCGTGCTGCAGGAGAGCTGCATCTCTCTGGCAGACTGGATGAAGTGACATTTAAGTCTGACTGAGTCATTGTGGGGTTTACAGTGCTGGACGACCCTCCTCCCCCCTCCCCCCTCCCCACAATAAACAGGGGATTGCTATGCATGGGAAGAGAGAGGCAGCGGGGGTTACTGTACAGAACAAAAGGCTCCAGAACTGCGCATGAGTGCCGCCGCCGCCGCGCACGTGTCCTAAAAGCAGAGCGATGTCACGGAAAATTTGTTTTCACGTCAGCTGCCGTTAAAACGACTCTAATTTAAAAAAAATAAAAATAAAAAAATAAAAAAAAGATCAGCACTGTCTCTACCTGCTGCCCGCAAACACCCGCAGCTCGTGCGTGTTCTCACGGGAATAACAGCAGGGATGATGAAGAGGAGGTGGAGGAGGATGGAGGATGATGCCTCATTGCTTGTGTTGCATCAGCACCAGCAGACAAAGAGGCTGGGATGCCGAGGATGTCACTGTCCTCAAACTGCTGTATCACCGCATCGACGGCAGCACCACTCCGCTCCATCACCGTCTCCGGCGGCGGGCACGTGGCGATCAGACAATAGTCACACCGAAATAAACACAATTATTCTGCACACAAACATCACTCTGCCCTCTGTCTGTCCACCGGCTGTCCACTGTCTCCACGCGGTGGACACGAGTCTTTTTTTTTTTATTATTCCATCACAGAGGGAACAAAGCAAACGGTCGCTTGAAGAAAAAGCTTAAATGAAAGCACACATTTAATGTCTTCTTTAAGATGATCATATAAAGCAGGCGAGCCACCAACATGGTCCCATCAATGTATTTATAAAATGTGATTTATTTATTTTTTGTGATTTTTTTTTTTTTTGTGATCCCCCCACCCCACCAGATATCATTGATACTGACTTGGATCTTATCAGCGAGCTGCATCACAGCACAATTAACCAGCGGCTACATCAGCGCTCAGAGTAGGACTGACTAAGGCTCCGCTGCAGCATCCATTCACATGACAATGCAGGTCCGCAGCTCTGGAACACACTCACCGCCACACATCTATTTCACAATGGGCTCTGGGTTGGATGCGAGAGTCAAAGAGCCCGATGGGTTTCAGCTGGAGGGCTTATAATGAGGTTTCAAATATGGGTTCTGAAACGGAACCGTCGAAGGAAGGAGTGAGCAGATTCCTGTGGAGCGAACACGGCTCGTCCTTAACACAGCAAATATCTTCATGTGGATTAATGAGAGGGAGCGGAGCAACACCACCGCCACTAATAATAGGCTAATAATCATTCTAATAAGCTCCAAATGAGCGCGATCCACATGGAGTTACCGGGGGAGGTATTTCATGACGCTGCAGCGGCAAGCTCGTGTTTGTGGAGCCTTCATCCTGACCCTCCTCTCGAGATCACCGACATCCACGCCACAGAAAACAGAGAAGCTGCACGGCGGACTGACTCACGGCACAACAGGATGTGGTTCAGAGTTGTGTTTCACTCCTTGAACCAGCGTTAACACCCCGACACGCACACAAACACACTACACCCTCCGATATTCACAGCTTTCAGATAGCATGCACGCGGCGCGCTCCGAGTGACTTTTTCCACACAGTCGGTGTGAGTGAGTGAAGTGAGTGAAGTGTGGGCTCCGCCGGCCGTGGCCCGCCGCGGCGCCACTTATGCAAGTTTGCAACTCGGTTACGAGAGCATCAACAATGGAGCAAACGGAGAAGTGACAGAAACAGCACGGAGCGATAGAGCGGGAGAAGACGCGCACGCGGACTCACCTTCGGCTCTCTCTTCTGCTCGTATTCCTGCCCTTTTGTCCGTTTTCCACATAAGTTCTTTCACATGATGATCGCTTTGTCGTTTCCTCAAAGCCTCCCGGCTGCAGAGACTCCACTTCTCCTCCTCGCGCCGCCGCAGTTCGCTGATTTCTCACTTACAATAATGATGATTAAATTTAAAAAAAAAAAAAAAAAAAAAAAAAAAAAAAAAAAAAAAACAACGTCTGTGATTCTACGGTCTGCTGCGTCTGTGTGCGCACGCGTGTGTGTTTGTGTGTGCGTGCTGATCCCGCGCGGCGTGCCGCTCCGTCTCCGCTGTTTGTTACACTCGACTGGAACGCCTACTCTCAGTCGCTACATTGTTGACATTCGGCCGCTGACGTCACTCCATCCCCTCATTCACAACATGGTTAGCGCGGAGCAGCTTTGCGGTGCCGCCGGCGGGAAGCGCGCGCGTACTCCCTGAAAAGTGCGCAGCGCCGCTTGGAGAATCGCACTACTGGCTGCTCGCCCAGATCCCTCCCCTCGCGCTCGCTGGTTCGGCGCCCCCTCTCTCCCTCCGCTCACCCCACCCTCCTCCTCCTCCTCCCGGTGCACACAGCGGGAATATGACGGTGAAAGATGACACAAGGCATTTTTCAGAACAGACGAAAACAGAACAAAACATGTAGGAGTTAAAACAACAAGAAAACTCTTCAATCATTCAAAACAGGCTGAAGTGTTTATATATATATATATTATATTTTAAGTTTATTGTTCAGTGACTGAAAGACTGGAAACCATTTCTCCAAGTTTATCAGGATATTTATTATTTATTTGTGTTGAACTAATTAATTAGGCTAATTATCCTAATGAATCATCTGAAACACATATCCCTTCTTTCATTAGGCTACTTGTTTCACCCAATCATTTAATATATATATATATATAAAGATAGATAAATTATATATGTAAATATGTATTCATTTATTTATCTATATCTATAGCTCTAGAGACTATATATATATGTATATCTATACAGATAAATAAATGAACAACTTATCGAATAAATAAATATATATATAGTTAATGTAGTTATTTATTAATTAATAAATTTACATATGTATGTATCAATATTTATAGATATTGATACATATGTATGTATATATCCTTTTTTAATTAGTGACCAAAATGCTGTACATAATGACATAATAACAACAAATAATACCAATAGACAGTAACATGTTCCAACAGGAGTTATCTTTATTTGTTTTGAATACAGACAAACCATATGAAATTAATATGCAGAGTTACCCAATACACATAATACATCATAACAAAACCTGATTGATGTTTTGGAATATTTATGGTGCTAAATTCATTATAAGTTACACAAGTACAAAGGTGCCATATAAATAATATATTATTCATTTTATTAATGATAACATGAACATTCAGATTTAGTGAGAAACCACGCTATGTGTGTTGTTGATTTTTCAGAGGTGAAAACTGCCCAAAACAAACCAACAAAAAATAACATTTTTGGATGCTACATGAGAGATGGAGGCGGTGGGAGGGGATAATCTGGAGAACGCCGCTCTGCTTCACCACAGCCGAGTGAGGGAAGGCAGGCTTTTTGTTCTGCAAGGAGCTCACATCCTATTTGGACAAGCAAACACTCACTGGAGATGTTTTAATTTCTAATGTAAGATTCTGCCCCCAGGGAGTTTGCATGTAATTATGAATTATCATCGTGGAGCAGACAGAGCAGCATTCAGTCCTCGCTGGATGTTCCAGGAGTGGCGCTCAGAGACGCTGCTGCACACATTTAACTGGCAATTTGAGATGGTGCTGCGGCTGACATCAAAACAACAGCAGCAGCAGCAGATATCATGGAGTTGGCACGGAGGGATCATCAAAGAGAGGGAGCTTCAGAAGAAACACAGGGACGTACTGTACATTAATGTCACAGGAGAGGGGCGGTCATGACGACATTTCATCACAACGAAAGAGGAAATGTAACATAAACAATGAAAAAAAAGTTGGTCAGTGTGATTATGAGTTAATTCAGAAACACAACTTTTGGATTTAATAAGTAAGAATCAGTCTGTCGCAGTTAAACATGCACTTACGCAAAGAGAGGACACAGAGAGAGAGATGGTTCAGAGTGAAGAACAGTTACAGGAGGACATTTTGGAGATTACACTCTGACAATGAGAGACATCTTCATAGAGTGATGTCCCAGATCGATGCAGGAGACAGGAGCCTTTTATTTATGAAGCTTCAAATAACGACAGACGACATCTCAGCGCACTTTCACACAGAAACATCTCAATTCAGGTCCCACATGAGTGAAGAGAGTGGAGATGAATGATAAGAACTTCTGTTGAGGCTCCCTAGAAAAGCAGACTGATGAGGTGGTGATAAAGAGGAGGAGGGCTGAGCGTCTGGCTCGAACCGGCTCAAAAACACGTGTAGAAAGATCATCAGGCAAAGGTGGTGACGAAAAGATGATGGATGAGTGATTTGACAACGTGATGAAGGAAAAACGAGCCGCAGGAAAAGCAGATGACACGTGAAGGAACAGATGTACTCTATCCAACTTAAAACGTTCGATTTACACTCACTTTTTGTGAAGAAATCATGGCAACAGCCAATGAGATGTTACTTTTCCTTTTCTTTTGTTTTCCGCAGGAAGAACTTTTACATCGGTGACCAGTGCAGACAACATGAGATCATTTTGGTGGACAACCCCGTTTCCCAAAAAGTTGGGACGCTGTGTAAAATGTAATTAAAAACAGAATGTAAAACAAATGCTGCTGTGATTATGAGTTAAGGGCCTTGTCCCTTGTGTTCAGAGATTTCTCCAGATTCTCTGAATCTTTTAATGATATTATGAACCGTAGACGATGAAATCCACTAATTCTTTGTAGTTTTACGTTGAGGAACATTATTCTCAGATTGTTGAACTATTTTTCCACTCAGTCTTTCACAGAGTGGTGAACCTCTCCCCATCTTCACTGCTGAGAGACTCTGCCTCTCTGAAATCATCTTTTTATATCCAATAATGTTACTGATCTGTTGCCAGGTAACCTGATTAGTTGTCAGATGTTCCACCAGGTGTTTTTTTTAGCGTTACGCCATCAAATTCATAACAAGCATATGTTTTCACTAAAACAAAAAATGTCTCTGTTTCAACACTTGATATGTTTTCTCTGGTCGATGTGCGATTCAAAATAGGTTTATGTGATTTTCAAATCAGCCTTCTGATGTTATTTACATTTTACACAGCGTTCCAATGTTTTTTGATACGGGGTTGTAATGTAACATACAACATACAACATACAACATACAACATAACAGTCGGTTACATTACTGTAATTTACTCAATGCATTACTCCGGATGTTACTCATTATAATTTTGCTCCTGTGTTAACTATAGTCCGTATGCTGTGAGGTGCTGCCCCAGACACTCCCCCCTGCACCGCTCCATGAACTACTGAACCTCCCCGGTCTTTATGTCTGTCTCTGCTCTTCCCTGTGATACATCGAGCTCTGCTACCTTCACTTGTCCTGTAATGTTGCTCATTCTGTACACGACCACCTTCACCACTCAGTATGCTACTCTCTCCACCATTTGTGTCTGCTCCTCCACACAGTGTGCTGCTCACACCATGCTCAGTGTTGTGTGCTCAGAGAGTACATTTACACCAATAAAACTAGTCAGTAGAGCTGTGATGATCACACCACCGGGTGAGAACACAGATTATTGTATGTAATGCTGTTTACTCATTTATTAGAAATAGATAGTTTCAGATAAAATTAGCAGCTGACATTCACTCAAAGTAGAACAAAGCTGTTTCCTGGCAACACAACACAATTAAAGACATGATTCACAACGAATGGTGTTACATTAGAATCTGATGGAGGAGGGAAATATGTTTCTACAAATATGAGCTTTGTTTTCCTCTGAAATACTGAAAACTTTTATATCGTCAGGCCTCTAAAAATGATCTGAGACGAGTGTATCCCTCTTTGCTTGAACTGCAGACAACACATCTCCCGCATCACATCCTCCGTGAAGTGTGTGTTCCTTGTTTCCAATTGTTGAACATATTTGTAATTATTCAGCTGATGCAGAGTAAACCTTGGTGTTTTGGGGTACCGATGGGCCTGAGGCATCTGAAACTTAAACCCAACGACATGAAATATGTACAGACGAGGTTTTCTCTCTTTTCAGCAATGAAAACAAATCTGTAATAATTCTGCTCTTATTACAAGTTTAATTTTGAGGATAATTCACATTTCAGTTGGACTTTAAACATGCTGCTTCTTGGCAGGCTCTGTAAATATGTTCTATAACAGACAGTGGAGCTGTTTGCATAATCCAATTTTTTTTTTATCTGCACAGTCAGCTTACTTCTAAGAGCCTTGATGACAGCCACAGATTCCACTCTGCACACACAGTAACTAGGAAATTAATATGCATTAGCCTACTCATAATTTAAAAGTCAAATGCGACACTCGAGAATCAGAGAGGCCTTGAAATAAGGAGCTAAATGCCAAATAAAAAATAGAGAAGTTAAAAGAGAAGTGCAGTCTGTCATTTAGTCCGGAGACACAGTTTGACAATCAGCCGCTAATCCTGCAGATTACTGAAGGTATTCATATTCATGTTCATCCACACAGAAACCCTCGGATCATCGGATGGTTTTTAATTCTGAAACATAAAGCTGGGGTCCTTTAAAGCCGGGCTGGGAGCCTTCGGCAGGCGAGAGCGGCCCGTGTCTAAACGGTACCGGGAGACGGGACGCGGGCTCTTTGTCTCAGCGAGGTACGTTCACAGTCAACGTCTTTCTGGAGCTCCCAATGCTCTAAATGCATGAGGAGAATTTAATCAGTGTAGACTCACCAGCTTCCTACACACACACACACACACACACACACACACACACACACACACACACACACACACACACACACACACACACAGAGTGCAGTGGCATTCCTGCACTCGATGACCTCTCCTCGAGGCCCCCTTTAAGAAAGGCAAACGACGGCGGTGGGGTGGAGGAAGAGGGGGGGAAGGTGTGAAGGTGAGAGAGTTTCCACGGCGATGGTAGTGGACCCGTCCTCCCGCCCGGCGCCCAAACTGTGGACAAACAGTGTGGTTCTTCTTATGTCAAGAAGTCTAATTAGACTTAATAAAAACAGCATGTGAGACGTCTGCAGGACAGAGAGGACGCTCCGGGCGGGGGGTGGAGGGAGGGTGGAGAGGTGAGGGGGGGTTCAGTGGAAACTCTGAAACTCTCAAGACAAGATGGTGCAACACAACTGGAATGTTATTGTTTGGCTGAAAGGTGTCAGAAGAAAATGTGTCCTGTCATGCATGTACGTTCAGGACACGCGTGTTACTTTCTAACCAACCTGCACAACAGGGTGAACATGTGACTGCATGTGACGGAGCACACGTCGATGTATGAGGCAACAAAACGTACACTTTCTATCCACTTTATGATAAAGAGAAACCCAATATCACGGCAAAGCATGAAATAGACACACCCTTCCACTCCAGCAAAACTTTGAGATAGCAACACTTGTAGTGGACCAGCATGTCTAGTACATGCTTTGGACTGAACCGATTTATAGGAATGGTTTGAACCATGTGACTTATAAGATAACGAAACCATATGCAAAAGCACATGATTGGAGTGAAAAAATAAAGGAAACAACTAAAGAACTACTTTGTCACCTCCTGCATTTGAGACCCATCATCCAACCAATCATCCCCTCCTCCCTCCTGATACCGCAAAAACATGTCCTTTGTACTTGGTCTCTAGACTTCTGTTGCAGCCAATCAGCAACCAGCAGACATCACCCGTTGGTTTGTGAATGGCTGTTATGAAGCCTTGAGTTCTGAATTTAGCCGGCGCCATCTTGCCAGTCCCGAGCGGACGAGCTGGGGCAGGAGCCAGCGGTGGAATCTGACATACTACGTCCCGCCCACCAATAGCTGTAACCTGACTGCACCACAGGCCTGTCAATCAAACAGACACGCCCCCAAAAACAGGTCTTTTTGAATCTTCTTTTCTAATGAATGAGGGATTATTTTCAGATGGACCTCTAGAAAACTAATAAGAAGGAGTGACTTTAGCTAACAACACCGAGATAACTGATGGACACATTTTATTGACTTTGGATTTGATGAGAGAAGTTGAATGGGAGTCTATGGAGCCGGAGGCTTTTTGGAGCCGACCTCTAGTGGCACTCGCTGGTATTGCAGCCGGAAGCTACGAACACTTTTATATACAGTCTGTGGTCATACCCCATGTGTTGCCATGGAAACAGAAGTCTAGAGACTAACAAAAGTTGTATGTTTTGAGAGCGTCTTGTCCCACAATATGAATACATTTTGATTACATATTTTATTTAGTTGGTAAGCGCCTTGGTCCTGACCGCTACATTGTCCTGCCAATAATGCCGTTAAAGCAGTGTAATATTACTTAAACGTATCCTGCAGCGCCACCAGCAGGTCTTTGGTTTGTAAACAAACAGAACTAATGACATCACACAGTTCATCACAGTTTATTAACACTAAAGATCAGCACAACCAGCATGACTGCAGACTCACGTCTCCTCCTGTGGGATGGTCCACTAATATCGTTCATATATATGTTTCTATTTACAGTCCATATATCTGTAATGTGCAGCATTAGTAACATAGTATGTGTACGTGTATGTGCATGGTACCTCGTCCTTGAATGTCTACCGGCAGGCCTGTATCTGTTTCTCTGTTTGTTTCACACAGTTTCTTTACAAACTGTCCAGAAACCCAGAAGAACATGAGTGGTGGAAGATTCAGGTTGAAGAACTCGGACTCTGGTCTTCATGCTGCAGCTGCAAGTTTTTCACGACAGAATAAAATCGGAGAAAAAGTTCATTTAATTTGTCAGTGACTTTTACATTTTCACAACTCTTAAAACAACTAATTACTCAACCCGAGTTTCCATCAGCAGGTGAACTTCATGGTCTTCGAGATGAACTAGTTTAAAATGATTTACTGAACAGCACACACGTCTGTTTATGTTTTCCATTTACAGTTAATAGCTGCAACTTCAGTGACAAATAAACACAATGTTTGTTTGTTGTTGTTGTTGTTGTTTTTATAATAAACACTGGTCCTGGAGGTAACCTGTTTGTTTGTTGTTGTTTTGTATTATAAACACGGGTCATTTTTTAAATTTAATTATAAACACTGGTCATCTTACACTCACACTCACGCTGGGTACATTTTCAAATATATTTCAGGCTCAATTCTCGGGTTAACGTCCGTTTGATGGGATGAAGCAGCCAGAAAACAATTTAAATATACAGAACTGTGCAAAATGTTTAGATTCTTTAACCATTCAGGGATGTGCTCGATGGTACCAAACTATTCATGTCATTGTCTTTAAAACATCCTCACTGGAATCCCTGAACTGCGTGCACACTATTGTAATAAGGAAGATAAAAACGTAGTTGGACGGTATTTGAAGGCTCTGTATGGTTTCTATTTGACGTCATACAGACTGTAAAACCTTCAGATGCAATTTTTAAATACGCTTTTCAGATTTGATCAATTTAACTTATTTACAAAACCCTTCATCAAGTTTAATTAACATTTCTGAAATTCCTTCTTTCAACACTTTGTGCGAACAAGCTATTCGAAAAGGCGTCTGTGGGAAAGATTGTGGTTTCAGGTAATTAAAAGACAAACATCAGATGATAAATCAGAATCTGCTGATGTTCTGCATCCGTCTACAACACACGACTTCCTGTACAGATACTAAACACAGAGAATCCTCCAATAGAGACTTCACATGTCCACACCTGAGATGGAAACCAAACTCTGAGGAGCAGTTAACACATAGACCTGCTCCGCCTGCCTGCTCCACCTGCCTGCTTCACCTGCTCCACCTGCACTGAACCTTTACAAATGTGTTCTATCTTATGTGAACTCCTGATTGAGCTGTGATCAGCCAGGCTCCTGTTTAATCACATTACTGGGATAATTAGTGCAATTATGTAAATTACTATTATACAGTCTGATGGGAGTCAGAGCAAACAAATGAAGGAGTTTTATTTCATGGATGGTAATGTCATAAACAAATAAATAATAATTTGTTCTTACTAATGCATTTAACTGAACAAACAAGAAAAAGTAAATAATCTCTTCACATTAAGTTTAAATTATTATTTTAAGATTTAATTGTTCTTTATGAAATTGCCTTTATATGCTCTATTGGAAATTTGAAAATTATTCAAATGAAGTAAATCCACGCAGAAATAAAATCAGATGGGTTTTACTGGTATGATGATTTTGTGAAAGCCAGATTAAAAGATAAACAACAGTACAATCCTTTTGACACATAAAGGCCTCCAGCTCAGATCACAGTCAGAGTTCCAGCATCGATATGTACAGAACAGACTTCATCATCCAGGAAGCTTCTTCCTCCAAACTTTAGAGAAACAATCACATCAAGGAACCTTTCAGTCGATGTTCAGCTGCGGTTTCTCCAAGCTGGTTTTCAACATGATTATTAAATTCACAGATAAAGCAGATAGATGAGAAGAATTTTTTTTTATTAAAAAAAAAAAAAAAAAAAGGTGCAGAAAAAGCAAATGCACAGTGTTCTGCCTGTGCAGACGTCCAGCTGCAGCCCAGCAGAGTGACATGTTCAGATGAGTGACAGCAGTCTGCTGTTTATGAAGGATTAGATGAAACATGATCTCAGTGACATCAGTTCTGTAAACAAGCCGACACACAAACTGCAGCAGCTTCCGCACAATGTCTTTATTAATGAGAGCCGAAACATCCCAGTTTACAGTTTCTATTCAGAGTTCAGTTAAACAGACTCATGTACAGTCCTGCATGCAATCAAAGCAATGACTCATACCAAGAAAAAAAAAAAGCCACGTCGGTCAAAGAGTCACAGCTCCAGAGCTGATGACTCATCTCCCAGTGATTCACCCAGATCGGACCGCCAGCCAAAAGAACTTCCATGAATTCACCGACTGAGGAGAGGCAAGTCTGAGCAGAGGCACAAAGACGTGAAGCAGCGCTGCCGTCAGCCAACGAGACGTCATGTGACCCGCAGCCAAACGCCTTTCATTACTTCAATTACAGCCAGTCTGATGGGCTCAGAGCCATTTACAACGCAGAGCCGCGGACACACTGAGCTGTCGGGCTCGGGAGCAGTGTTTATAATAAAAAACAAACAAAAAAACAACAACAAACAAACAGATTACCTCCAGGAGCAGTGTTTATAAAAAACAAACAAAACAAACAAACAAACAGATTACCGCCAAGACCAGTGTTTTATCATTTAAAAAAAACAACAACAAACAAACAGATTACCTCCAGGACCAGTGTTTATAATTAAAAAAACAACAACAGACAAACAAAACAAACAGATTACCTCTAGGACCAGTGTTTATAATACAAAAACAACAACAAACAAACAGATTACTAGTGTTTATAATTAAAAAAAGAAAACACAGAAAACAAATAAACAGATTACCTCCAGGACCAGTGTTTATAATACAAAACAACAACAACAAACAGGACCAGTGTTAAAATAAAACAACAACAACAACAAAACAGGTCAGGACCAGTGTTTATAGTTAAAAAAAACAATAAACAAACAAACAAACAGGTCCAAGACCCGTGTTTATAATCAAAAAACAACAAACAAACAAAACAAACAAACAAGTTACCTCCAAGACCAGCGTTTATAATAAACAACAACAACAACAAACAAACGAGGAGATCAACCCTGTAAGTCATGCTTCCCTCTGGTGCAGTCAGAGGACCGCAAACAAAGAGTGTCAGTGTGCAGAGCAGCTCTGTGTGTGTGTGTGTGTGTGTGTGTGTGTGTGTGTGTGTGTGTGTGTGTGTGTGTGTGTGTGTGTGTGTGAGAACGCGCACACGGGCAGCCAAGTTTACACTTCACATGTTTTCGTGTCATCTTAATGTGTAACCTGCTGCATGTTGTATGCATCATTTCAGACATATTTGGCATTTTTTGGGAACGTTTGTTCGACGGTTTTTAACAATGCTCGACTGCAGAACAGATATTTGACGGGGTCGTCGGGGTGAACAGAGAAAACCGACACAGCAGAGAGCAGCTGCAGGAACTCATCCTGAGGAACGCCGGGCGATCCCGGCCTCCATCAACACACCTCCACCTGCCAGAGTGAGCAGCTCTCTGCAGTTCTCAGAGATTAGAAGGTAAAAAGATGAACCTGCTAGATGTATGGCCTGGAGTCGCTCTGTGTGTGTGTGTGTGTGTGTGTGTGTGTGTGTGTGTGTGTGTGTGTGTGTGTGTGTGTGTGCCTGGTATGAATGTGTGTGGGCGGTGAATTGGAGAGTTCACGTGGTTTCTCTCCACATAAACACATAAACACAGACATCACAGTTTTACACACTGAAATGGGACTTTCACTTTTCACATGTTGTTCATCGCGAAGTTTGTTGTCAGCTTCGATGCACCTGAAAGATCGTTCAGGAGGTGGAGTGAACAAAGCAGAGCTAAAGGAAAGTGAATGTTAGACTCACATCCTGCTTTTTGATAGCATTTTTGCTTTAACAACTTTACAAGGTGATACAATGTTGGTTTAGCGTTTTCAGGAGTGTGTTTGTGTTCATTCTTTGGTTAATGTTCCTCTGAAACAGATAATAAATACTTTAGAAAAAAGAGGATTTAATCTAATATAAAAATAGAAATATGGAAAAAATTTGAGGATTTCATTAAAAAAAAGTACGTTCCAGAACTTTTATTTTAATTTATGTACTGGCCCTGTGATAATAATAACAATAATAATAATAATAAACTTTATTTGTATAGGACCTTTCATGCAAGAAATGCAGCTCAAAGTGCTTTACAGCAAGAAAACGACGTGCAGGTTTTCACTTGAAAACAGATATAATGGAACACATAAATAATATAGAAAATAAATGAAATGCGTATGAACAGATAATAGATAAGCGTTGTGTTCCACAGCTTTGCAGAGGGATGCCATGACGACTTGTCCACAGTGGTTATGAAGACAAAAGGTTGATTTCTCTTAAAGTCTGTCCACAAATTTGTGAGCTCATCGTTTATTATTGTGACCAGATCATTTTTTTGATGGCGGTATGAATGATATTGCGATGAGCCTCTTGTTGCAGCATGATAACAAGCATTTGTACAAAACTCCTGGAAGCTGAAAACATCCCAGTTCCTGCCAACTCAGCAGACATGTCACCCATCGAGCATGTTTGGGATGATCTGGATCGTCGTGCACTACAGCATGTTTCAACTTCTGCCAAACTCCTGCACCTTTGAACAGCCATTGAAGAGGAGCGACACTACACAGTCAATAAATGCATTTTTCTGTAACCTGCCTAAACCAACCGTGAGCTTTTAAACCTCTGGCTCTTCTTTTTGATTTCTTTTTTCCAGTTTCTTTCAAGTCAGACAAAAAATTCTTAATATATCATTAATATCCAGCTTTTTAAATGCAATATGATCATTTTCATGCTGCACTAGTCTATCAAGTGGAAATATTGCATCATTCTGTAAACCTACATACAGAATGGATCAATACACATCGAAAGGACTAAAATGGCTGAGTGCAGTGTAACGAGTGAGTGTAGTCAGTAGATTGAGACTGTGTCTAACTCTCCTTCATAAACCGGTAAACAGAAGCTCTGGAGCCTGTTTACATGGAAGTGAACCTGGATCTCACTAAGCTGCTTGTCCTGAAGTCTAAACAGGTGAAATCCTTTAAGATGGTCCAATCAGTGGGTGACAGCGCCGCGTCTGTCAGCGCCGCGGCTCAGCTAGTGGAGTAAACAAACAGGAGTGAATGGGGTGTGTGAGGGATGAGTCATCACTTCTCTGTGTGTGTGTGTGTGTGTGTGTGTGTGTGTGTGTGTGTGTGTGTGTGTGTGTGTGTGTGCGCTGCGTGCCTCAGTCTGCTCGACATCCGCTCCCCTGAAGGCCCTCGTCACCACAGGCATACTTCAGCAATTACCTCTTCGCCCACACACTGTCAGTCACATGGCCTTTAATAACAGTCTGTCACACTGTCCCACTCTGCAGCTCAGCCTGCCAGCACTCAACACACACACACACACACACACACACACACACACACACACACACACACGCACACGTTGATATCAGGTTTCCTTTACATTGAAAGGAAAATCCGCCACATGTAAAAAAGCAAAATTAAAGCAACAAATTCCTGAATAAATTATTGTTTTCTCTTGGAAGCAGCAGCAGAATAAATGTGGTTCTTCCAGCTTCAGTGACATCATTTGATTACTACAGGTTAATTTATCAGGAGGCGCTCTACAAAACCTCGTCATCTTTGCTTGTAGTAAAACTAGTTAAATGGCATCCCAGTGCAGAGGATTTTATAGATGAGGACCAAACAAGCACCATCAGTGATGTCACCAACCATCAGTGATGTCATCATCCATCAGTGATTTCACCCGTTGGTTTGTGAACGTTATGAAGCCTCCAGTTCAGATTCTGTCCGTCACCATCTTGTTAGTTCAGAGCGGTTTGGAGCAGGAAGTGACCATATTTGGACAAGCTGGGGGAAGAGCCAGCGGTGGATCTGACCGATCTGATTGGAAACCTGACTATACTACGTCCCGCCCACCGATAGCTGTAACCTGACTGCACCACAGGTCTGTCAATCAAACAGACACGCCCCCAAAACCAGGTCTTTTTGAATCTTCTTTTCTAATGAATGAGGGATTATTTTCAGATGGACCTCCAGAAAACTAATAAGAAGGAGTGACTTTAGCTAACAACACCGAGATAACTGATGGACACATTTTATTCACTTTGGATTTGATGAGAGAAGTTGAATGGGAGTCTATGGAGCCGGAGGCTTTTTGACGGACACTTCAACTCCTTTCAGTGTTTTCACTTCAACTGATTTTAGCTTTTGAATTTCAACCATCACTTCAGCTTCTCCGTGCTTAAAGAGCATCTTCAGACATAATCTTCCTCCAGATGTTGCAGATGTTGGGTTGTTCTCCCAGTGTGCTGCTGTGATGTAGACGTGTATCTCATGATGTGGTTTCAAACAGGTGCACAGATACTCCAGGTCAATAAAAATGAAAGAGAAAATCTAAAAACGTATCAAAGCACGAGAGGAGTAGCAACTGATTACAGCCCCCCCCCCCCCCCCCATGCCCGCCCCGCTTCATTAGTGCTCCTCTAAACAGAACTGAAATTGTGAATGGAGAACTGAGAGCTGTTCCAAGCAGCAAATTAATACACGATCCCAATTAGCATAATTACACTAGTACAGTAGCTCCACTGCAATATGCCGTTACATAATGCACAGAGTGGAGTAAACTCAGAGTTTGGTGTGAGAATGTGAGTGTTTCCTGCTCTAACGTCTCCGATGAAACCTCACCGAGTTCTTGGTAAACGCCTGCAGCCGGTCTGAGGACCGACCGGGGACTCGGGCAGATTAATGGGATCCTAAGTGGCACACGATGCAATTTATAGATCCAACATGCAAGATGTGATGACCCAATTTCTGTCCATTATTAAAAACTGCAACATCTCTCTCTGCCACTGCTAACCTATTTATGTCATCCAGTTTCCATGGCGACCGTGCCATAGATAAAATCTAAAGCGCGCGCGCGCGCACACACACACACATACACACACACACACACACACACACACACAGGCGCAACATCAACTTTTCGCCAGCAGAGAGGGAGGAGACGCGACGTTACTGCCTCACACTCATCAACGCACTTTAACAAAGGAGAGTCAGGATTGCTCATTACATCATCATCTGCACGGATTCTCAAACGGGAAGTTACTCTGGGCTCATTCTATTTTTATAAATAGAAAAAGTGAGAAAAGCAGATGGTCACAAGTTCCGGTGTTACTGAAGGGCACCCACGTAAACCACATATACTCCGTGTCTGCAGGTCACCGATGCTTCTGCAGCCAAATACTAACCATGAATGCTTTGTCAGAATCACTGTTACATATTCTTTGATCAAATATTTATATCAGATCAGTATGGCCTATGTTAGCCTGGAATATATTCAGGCAAAGTGCTTGGCTTGTGTTAATATTTAGAAATGTTGGCTTCCTCTTTGGCACTGAAACAGGAGTATCGAAAAGATTTGAAGGATGACTCATCTCTTCACGTACAAGATCCAGAGCAGGAAACACATGAAACAAGCTGTGATAAATGCTCGCAGCTTCAGACTCCATCGACTCCCGGTGAACTTCTATCATAGAATTTTTCCACCGGTCATTCTGCTGTCATTCACTTTCTGTGGTTGGTTTTATGGTGGTCCCTTTGAAAATGATTCCATAACTGATTAGATATTAGACCTCAAAAAGCAGTGCGGTCGATCAGTGATGTCACAGCAGACTGTTGTTTGGATACAGAGAAGGAAAAACTGTCACGTATAAAAAGTCACAGAAATCTCAGATTCGTAATCTGATTTGACACGCAGGGATTTCTAGAAATACACAGTCGTGTTAACTGTGGAGATGCTACGAATTCAACCTCATATAAAACAGGTTTTTCAGAGCAATGAATGCTTTGTCAGATTTGTAATCTTTGATCACGTAGTTCCAGATTTAATTCAACATTTGAGCAGGTTTATACTTTACTGAGACAAAGTTCTTGTAGAGCTTTTGGTGTTTTGACAACATTTAACACACACACGCACGCACGCACGCACGCACGCACACACACACACACACACACACACACACACACACACACACACACACACACACACACACACACACACACACACACACACACACACACTACCTGGCGGGAGAAAGAAGATGACATCATTTCTGCACAATGAAATGACTCATTTGTCTCTGTTTAAAATTCAAACAGAAGGTAAAAAAAAAATAAAAGAAGTCTTTGTCAACAGAATGTTCAGAGTTTAAAGATGACAGTCTGAGCTGTTTAATACATTTAGGTGTCACAGTCAGGGTCACCTCACAGTCAGGGTCACTATCAGTCAGGGTCACAATCACAGTCAGGGTCACAATCAGTCAGGGTCACCATCACAGTCAGGGTCACTATCAGTCAGGATCACAATCACAGTCAGGGTCACAATCAATCAGGGTCACCATCACAGTCAGGGTCACCATCTGTCAGGGTCACTATCAGTCAGGATCACAATCACAGTCAGGGTCACAATCAGTCAGGGTCACCATCACAGTCAGGGTCACCATCTGTCAGGGTCACTATCAGTCAGGGTCGTCATGGATATGAACCTGTTTGTGTATCTGATAAATCAGCTGTTCAGAGATCGATGCAGAAAGTCGACGCAGCCTTGAAGAAGGACTCTCTCTGATCCAGGCCATCGACACACTGAACATGTTTGTTTCTTTGTCTGTGGAGGAGCAGCTCCATGACGATGACTAGATGTTCAGCACCACCCGCTGGCTGAACAGAGGCACTGCAGCATGTTTACACTCTTCCTTTGTTGTGCTCTCTGAGGGAGAGGGTGGAGTAGACAGTATGTCAGTATCAAAGAATGTCTTTAACCTATTTAATTACATTTAATGGAAATCAGTAATAAAAGGAAATCGGTCACAGGACCCACAGAAATCTGAGTTGCCTTCACTAAACCTGATTTTAGAAGCCAGAATCAGTGAATGTTTGGTTGATTTATTTAAAGTCACAAACTTGGCTGAGTCTTTTGTCAATGAAGGAGTAAACACACGCAAAACTTAGTTTGTTATAAATTCTAAAAGTTATGGTGGAGCATCAGGCATCAGTTGTGTAAAAGCAATGTTGGATGAGTGTAGGAACGTGGAAAACCAAAGAGAAGGGGTAGATGAAGCCACACCCACTTCTCAGGTGCAGCTGATTCACCTGAGACCCTCCGACCCACAGCACACAAGACTGTGGAAACTGTTAATAAATCACTGTTGCTTTAAAAAAAAAAAATATTTTTTTAATTTACTCCAAACCCTGCAATAAAAGGAAACTCCAGAAAGCACCAATGTCTTATTTAAGAATCATTCTGAGTCGGTCCGAGGAGATGCAACACAGAATAAAAAGAAGCACACAGAACAAAAAGGGAAACTGTTCAGCTTGACTACCAACCACAGGAAACTTGGACTCAGTAGAGAACACATCCTGCACACTGACGAAAACAAGCTGTTGCTACTGCTGCTGCAGCAACACAACTGACTGACAACCAGTGAATGCTCCTCTGGGCTTTTATACTAGGCACCTGGTGGGATATTAGATTCAGGTGCAGCCAATCAGCTGAGAAGAGGAGGTACCTGGACAGACAGACAGACACACACACACACACACACACACACACGCTGAAACAGATCCACTGAGATGAAACTAGACGAGTGAGATGATCCCGTTTAAAGCATCTTTAAATTCAACAGTTTATTGCTCGAAGCAACACGAGCTGCAATCTTTGACTCTTTTCCCCGGTTTTAAAGTTGGACTGTTATTTTTAGGGGCTTGTTTTATTTGTCGTGAGCGTAAATAAGTCTCAGTCATATATGTAAATACATCTAAACGAGTAAATTACATTACAAAACGGTTCAGAAGGTCACACGTGAGGCCTTTTTTGTTGTTCAGTTCATCACTTCTTATTCAACTTTTAATATTTGATCGATTGTATATATGTTTTAATATATTTTAACATTTAAGTCACAAAAATAAAGCCTGTTTCCCAACATACAATTTTTTTTTTCCAGTTTCAGCACATCAATGCAGAACTGGGAGCATAAAACGACCCTCAGAGAAACCGACATGCTTCCTACTCATCATGTCCTTTTGCTTTCTTTAACGGGATTATGTACCGTGACTGTAAATCACACATCCTGTATGACAGTCTCTCACATGCATCACTCACTGCAGGCGTCCTCCAGTTCTCCTCGGTTCCTCGAGCTCACCACATCATCAGGTCAGAATTTCATCTGTCCAACAGCCTCCTCGGCCGTTCTGACCTCATGCCGACAGGCTGAACAAACAGGGTGACCATGGCAACATTACAGCTGCCTATGAACTGACTTACTCTGGATGTTCTGACCCACAATCCTCTGCAGAGGAAGATGCTTCACATCGACTGAGCCCCCAAGAGAGATGGTGTCGCTGAGGCTCCGCCCACTAATCAAGGTTAATTTTTATGATGTAGTAGTGTGTCCCAAGTTGTACACGTACTACATGTGACAGTATGTACTTTGGAAGGTTTGCTGCAGTACGTACTGAATGTCAAAAATAAGCAGTACGTGATTCAGAGCGCAGCGGTGGTTTGGTTACCGTGACGACCCGTCAGATCTGTTTCCACCTGGTGTCAACGCGTGATCCTGACAAGTGTTCGGACTCGCTACGTCTTCGCTCACTATTTTTTTGTGTCGTAGAGTTTATTTTAAATCTACACGACAAAGTGAAGACACATTAAGATATTTTTGCACGTTTATTAAAACTAAAAAAGTGAAATGCTTCACTTCATATGGGACGCACTGTTTTTTTTTTTTTTTTAACAAGTCAACGAAGCTTCATGCAACCATGAGATCAGATCGAACTGTGGGTACAATCAAGATGCTTCATATGAAGGTGCAAACAAAAGGTTTCGGAGTTGCAACCAAAAAGTTCAGTTTCATAAGCAAAATTCTGAATTCTGACCAAAACTAACAAAACTGAGCAAATGTGTTTGCAATGCAAATAATTTTATTCCCAGTTCATATATTTTTTTACTTACAAACTTGATTTTTGATTGCAGTGCAAGAAATTTGCTCTCAAAACTTTTTTTTTTTCCTGCATAATAAATACACAAAAATACCTTCATACTTTACGACCAGAAAGAGCTGTGGAGCTGATGTCAGCATCTGGATCCAGATCACCTGTTAATAACCAGGTGGAAACGGGGCATCAGTGTTGTTTTACAGGTACATTAGTCCGCTGTGCTTTCTTTGGTTCATGCTGCATATTTGTCCCTCCACAAATACGCATTAAATATATATATATATATATATATATATACATGTATATATATATATCCCATTTGTAAGTAGGATGAAAGTCATTATCTTCTTTTAATTTGAAAAGTCAGTCATGAGCATCATGCATGTGACACAACAGTCATACAGCTTGTCACCATTCAGTTTATTTCATAATGCCTTGCTCACTGTTATATACTGTACCTCCTATTCCTGTAACCGAGGAAACATTTCTAAACAGGGCGGTGTGTGTGTGTGTGTGTGTGTGTGTGTGTTTGTGTGTGTGAGAGAGAGAAAGTATTCAAAGTAAAACTTTTCTTCCACTTCTAAAAACAGAATTGCTTCAATGAGAAATTACATTTCTACATGACCAGAATAAACAAAGAGATTGTGCAAAAATACTCGTTGGACATGAGACAGCAATGTGACACCGTGATCAGCTGACTGCAACACATCCTCCTCCCGGCTCTCCAGAAACACTTTCATTCATGTCGAGTACATTAAAAATATCTCTTTTTTTTGTTTTTTTGCGTTTTAGCTTTTGTCCCCACTAAACGTCACATAAAACAAGCACTTAAAATGCAGGCAATGTCTAAGGCAACATGTGAACTAAAAACCAACTAGATAATGTAGGGGGCGCTGCAGCAGGCTCCTCTAGTCTGTCTCTCCCCAGATCAAATGTGGCCTAATGCAAGGATGACACAGGCGCTATCGTACACAGTGAACTACTGAATAGAAAAGATAAAAACACAGACACGCAAAAACAATACTGAAGTCAAATAAAAAGGGAAGCGGCGGCTGCTTGTGTTTGCTCTGGAAGTGGTTTGGAAGAGCTGGAGGAGCCGATCAGTAACACAAAGCTGGAGATGGTCTCCCGCCGGGGCGTTGGACCGGGGGTTCGAAAGGGGGTTTAGAGATTCAAATCGCATATTTAAAGGGGGGGAGAGGGGGGCGGGTGTGTTTTGCACACACACACACACACACACACACACACACACACACACACACACACACACACACATCCTCGTAACTTTTCAGGACTCTGCTTTCATCTCTGCCGCCCTCGGTTTTCACATTCTGAGTGTGACGGCGCGACCGTCAGAGCAAACACAGCGCAGAGACCCTGAGAGCAGACAAGACACACACACACACACACACACACACACACACACACACGACCGCCGGGCCTGCCGTCACTCAAAGAGGACGCCGCCCGTCCCGGTCCGTCCTGCAGCGCGGCGCCTGGTTTCGGGCTCGTCAGGACGGGGGGAGTGGGGGGGGGGGGGGGGGTGATTGTTTGGTCTGCCGTCACAGAAGAAGCTGTGAACATGTGCAAATGTCTGTACAGAGGACAGAGGACTTCCTGCTGGGTCTACAGTGCAGCATGCAGGACACAGTAGAGTGCAGGTCTCTTTACAGAGGGAACAGAGTGAGTGTGTGTGTGTGTGTGTGTGGGGAGAGGGAGGGGGAGGGGCGGGGTCGTGTTATAGTGTCGGGTGGGGGTGGGGGCAGTTCATGTGTCTCATCATGTCTCATCAGGACGTGCCCTGTCTCTTCTGTTGCTGCACTCGGATCAGCTCCAGCTGCTTCTTGCACTTCTGGTAGTACGTGGACAGACTCTTGTTCTCCTCCAGCAGCTTCTTGTGCTCCTGAACCAGACGGGACGTGTTCTGCTGGTCCTTCTCGTCTTGGTCCAGTTCAGCGATGAGCTCCTTCCTGCACAGACAGGAAGTGAGGACACGTTTAACATCCTGGTTCCGGTCGCTGTGTTTACAGACGGGGACTGAATCCAGTGAAACCCTCTGCAGACACGTCTCACTTACTTCCTCTGGATCAGCAGCGCGATCTCCGTTTGCACTTTCAGGTATTCTTGGGCCATCTTGCAGTGTTGCTCAAACACAGCCATGGACTCTTTGGAGTTGGGACAGGGAGCGAGGGGCTGCAAACCAACACACATAATGACCTTAACGGAGTTCGTGAGTCATGATGGAGGTGATACAGTCTGGAGGGAAGAGGTGAGCTGTCTGCAGGTCGCTGAGCCAAAACCGAAAATATAACTGGAGAGCTTTTAATTTGAAACAAGTGCTTTTAATCTGAAATGGATAGAGGAAGTCGTGGCATTGGGCCCAGCAGTGGTGACGTCTGTTCGCTGGGACTTTTATCGCTCAGTCGGAGATGGTTTATAGAGGCGGACCCTGTTTTCCACTGTTGAACCGGCGGAGGCTTTTATTGTGAAGCAGCTCCAGGAAATGCTGAATATTTGCACGCGAGTAAAAACCAGTTATTTTGGGCAATTTTGTTAGTGGCTGCAGGCTCGAGGTGACGTCACCACTTTGCCTTCTGCTGACGTTAAATAATGACAGTTATCATACGTTACATCTGTAATAAAACGTGACAGCAGAGTGTGATCTTTTAATTTTGAAGGTCAGATATGAGGGAACTAAGTTCCCTGTAAACAAACAGGCGTCACGCAGAGTTTGTGTACCTGCAGCTGGTGATCCAGTGTGAGATAAGCCATGGGAATGGAGTTGTCTGAGCCGTTGGTGTCTGAGAGGAGAGCAGAAGGAGACGTGAAGCGTTGCTACAGGTGTGTGAGGGAGACTTTCTCTTTCTCATCAACATCTGTCCTGACTTATTACACACACACACACACACGCACACACGATAGAACGTTCCCCTTTCAGGTGCAGCTGTGACCTTCTCATCCACAGCGCTGTAAGACTTGGGTCTGGGTACCTGAGGGGTCGTCGGGGGAGAAGTACCCTCTGCTGCCGGTCTTATCTGCCGGCATCATCCTGACGCTGGGACTGGAGGAGCGGCTGCTGCTTCTGCTCCCCTGAAACACCACACAAAACTCCGTCAGTCCTCTGGGACGTCCACAGAGCTGCTGGACGTCAGACCGGGAATGTGTGACCTGAACCAGCGTCGGGATGCTCAACTCTCCCTATGAAGTCTGAACTTTGGCCCTGTGGACCTGTATTTGCACTACATTGTACTTATACATATATATATATATATATATATATATATATATATATATATATTTATACTGCAGTCAAGCATCACTGTGGTTGTTGTCTGTTTTGTTACATATTTATACTTTTCTTGTTTTATCTTTTATTTTTGCACACCGTGCACAGCAGTATTTTTGTACAAAGTATTTCTGAGGAACTGTAAATGAACTTTTACAGTTCATTTACAGTCCCCCGAGGACGTCTCCTGCTTCACACAGAATGCATGATTGAGAGACGACATCAGTGACATCCAGGCTCCAGAGGAGGAAAAGGTCGATGGGAGCACGTCAGAGCAGAAATAAACCTGACAGGGTTCTGCTGGAGTTCAACTTTTCGTTTAAAACATTGTCGATTCTTCTTTGTTTAGTAGATATTAAGCCAAAACTATGAAAATCAACTAATCTCCATTAGATTACAAAAAAACCCAATTGAAGTTAGATCTTCTGTATTTGAATTGTGTGTCGTGACTTTGATCACCCAGCTGAGACTCCACAGACCCTCCGCCGCTCACTTCCCGTGTCCGACTCGTCTCACCTGACTGGACTCGGTGCCGACGCCCGGCAGATCCTGAACGGACCGCCGTCTCTGAGACTCGCACGTGGCTGTGGAGAGGACGGAGGGACAGACAGGAGAGACAAGAGTGAGATCCGGTGGAGGAGGAGGAGGAGGAGGAGGGAGTTTGATTTGGGAGTTTGCTTGTGGCGTGAGTGGAGATCCAGATTTACAGAAGCCTCTACGTCCTGGACGCTCAACGCGTGCCATGGACTGATTGAACCCAACACTGATAACGCACAACAAACATGCACACACACACACATCTATGTACATCAGCTGCCGGGCCGCTCACAGGACTGGCGGGCACCAACTTCCTGGTTTGGGTTAGTGTGACCCGAACCGAAACCAGAAAGTTGAGACGAGGCCTGTGGGACGTGACGGGTCCCTCATCCATCTGCTGCTCACGTCGACGCCATTGTCGACGGTCTGAAGGCCGCAGTCGGAACATATTAACCAGCTTCTTGGCTTTAGGAAAACAGGAAGTGGAGGCTTTACAGTCAAGTCCAGTTACAGCCCGGCGGTTTGTTTTTATAGATTGAATGAGGACGAACACGAAGTGCAGCCGAAGGAGCTGATGTCGACAAAACGCGCGTAGTGAATGGCAGCTTTTAAGATTTGAGCTCACGATAACTCCACCTCGAATTTTCAAAGTGAGGTACGAGGCGCGATCAAGTTTGGAGACCGTTCAAGTAAGTATTGTGCATAGAGCGGTGTGTGTGTGTGTGTGTGTGTGTGTGTGTGTGTGTGTGTGTGTGTGTGTGTGTGTGTGTGTGAGGGGAGGGGTGGGGGGTGGGGCAGAAAGAAGTCACAGCAAGTAAAGGGGAGGGTTACGGGGGGAGTCTTTATTAGAAAGAACGCTCACTGCAGCAGTGTGTCAATCTAGATTTCATCCAAACACAAAGTGAAAGCTGCTACGTGGGAAATATCAGATTTCACCATTAGTGAAGCCTGTTTTTACCGTAATGAGTTTTCAATTTGACGGTGCATCGTTTTCAACCTACAGCGTGGGACTGTTCAACTACGGCCCAATAATAAATATAAAAAAAAATAAAAACAATCAGTCAAATTACCACAACCGAGCTTCGCAAAGCAAGCAAGAGGGAGACGTCGTGCTTATTCTGGTTACCGTCGTTTTAAAAACAGGTGACCCGGAGTCGATCAGGCTGATGGTTTCACAGCTCTCACGTTTTAAAAATGAGGCAACACACGCACGCACACACACGCGTGCGCACACACACACACACACACACACACACACACACACACACACACACACACACACACACACACACACACACACACACACACACGTGCACACCAGCACAGACTCCTAAAGTCGGTGACTCGACCGGCCAACGAATGATGGAGCAGATGATTATGTATAAATTGATGAATCCACTTGTACTTTGACAACGTTTTGACATAATGTCCCTTTATTAAGTTGGAAATTGTTGGTCATCTACAGACTGGCCATCAATCCTCGTGTATTTGAACTGCTCAACGTTTGTGAACTTTCTATTTTTAGATTCTTTTCTTGATATTCTTCATATGGTTAAATGAGTTGATTATATGCATTTGTATTTGTCTGACAGCTAAAAGCTGGATTCCACCAGACACGACTCAGCAGAAAAATTAAACCGTCTGTGCGGACTCCCGATTATAAAGCACCTCACAGCATCAATATCTACCCCCCCCCCCCCTTCATCTTTCAAGTAGGACGAGAAATGCGTTTTCCTCTAACTGCTAACTGGCACTGACAGAAACAGCAGACACAAAATATTAATAACGAAGCAGCTCCACAAATATTTGATTCATGTCATTCATAAATGACCTTAACTGTATTAACGTTATACATTCGGGGAAACATTTCCACGGAAAATGTTGAATTCTTTGACTTTTCACTGACAAAAAGCAAAAATTAAAAAAACAAAACCATGAAAATAACGTGCTAAAAAACAAATACATGAAAAATACTAGATTTTGATGAGATGTTCCAGGACTTGCCCCCCCCCCCAAAAAAAGATCAAATCCACTGACTTTCTCTGTCTCGAAAAGAGTTTTTAAATTTCCCTGATGTTACCCTGCGAGACGCATACAAATAATAAATGAAATCAGAAAGTAAACAGGATATCCAGGATATCCAGGATATCCAGACGGTGGGGGACAAAACAAAACATCGAGCGAAGCCTGGTGGAATCCATGAAACAGCTTTTCTATGAATTCTACTTTCACAAAGACAATCTATTTAATTTATTAAATATAAAGAAATGTACACGCTGAAAATTTGCAACACAGCAAACCGTTCCACTGCTCGTCATGGCCAGCAGAGATTCACGTGTCAGGTATGCACCTGCACTGATGTGTGTTTTACCTTCAACATCTTTAATCACCGGGTTAAATGAACTTCTTGTTTAATGTGTCTCACTCAGTTTCTAAATCAAAGTCTTTCCCGACATGCAGAGCTGTTCCTGTTTCCTTTCGTCCGCATCTCTGCTTGTAATAACAGCTCTGACCCTCAGGGAATGAATCAACATTACTTTTTCAAAGTTAATGGATGGAAAGTAGATGGGAGAGAGGGGACAACAATTAGCCATGCTTTCTCTGTCCTCCGTGCATGAAAGACACAGAGGACAGGGAGGTTAAAGTGCGCTGATTAAATCCTGATACCCGTGATCTGCTGCAGCCAAGCCAGGGAGAGGACAGAGAGGGGCGGGGCCATGAGTTAGGGAAGTTATCTCATCTGCTGTTATTTCCTGTTAGGTGGTAGAAAGGAAAATGAACTAGATTATAAATAATGGGTCAACAAGGTGACAACAGATGAGAAAGCTTCTGTGTTAACTCATGTTCTCCTCTTATAATCTATAAAAATCACAAAACATGAGACGACTCTCGTGTGTGCTACTCCAGGACCTCCTGCTGTTTCATCCAGGGTTCCCACTTGGGAGTCAAATGGCAAATTTCCTGACTTTTCCGTGACTTTCTGACTAAAAAGCTGAAACTCAAATGACTTATAATAAACAGAAAAACATGCTGCTGTTGTGCCGAGCCGAAAAGATACGGACACATTTCTGATAAAAAAAAACAGGCCGACATATGAATATTAAATATTAAATTCCCTGAGATTCCCTGACCGGTGGGAACCCTGTACATCCTATTTAAAACACAGAGCCAAATTAATAACATCCTGCTGAGGAGTGTCATATGGAGTAACACACAGGAGAGACACCTGGGGAGGACAGCGGGTCAGCCGAGCCAGCTCCACCCGGTCACCAGGCGGCCCGGGGGTCCGGTGATACCTGTGACGACGATCTTGGGGACATCCAGAATGGTTCCGAATGATGCGGTTTTACGGTGGCCTCGTTTAAACTGGGGGCGTGCTGCGAAAACACACATACACACATACAGCTGCGTACACAACAAGCATGCAGACTGAGACACGACTGGGGCGGAGGGGGGGGGGGGGGGGGGGGGGACACAGCTGGACTGCACATGTGGCTGACACACATGCAGAGCATACGGTGTACGTGCAAGGGACACATGCAGCCCATCCCCCCCAGGAGCTGTACTGCATGTAAGGCCGGCAGCCACTGAGCTGCATGTCTCGCTAGAAAGTTCAACCAGGCAGTCTGAGGACAGAGGGAGTTAACGACGGATCACAGGAACAGAAAGTATGTAAAAAAACAAAAACAAAAAAATCTCCAATTAAACAAAAAACAAAAACAAAAAAAAATATCCTAAGATCCTGCCGACACGCCTGAGCAGCTGGTCTTCCTGCTCTGCTGTGTTCCCATGTTGCCGTGTACCATCTGGTCTTACCTGCAGGGGTAAACGCCATCTTGGGCTCCAGCTCCGACAGGTCGGCACTCATCCTTTTGCTGTCAGAAGATGGCAGGCACTGCGTTCGTGCCGGCAGACTCTCCACGCTGCCCCCTCGGGACAGAGGCAGAGTCCTCAACGGGTCACACTGAAGCAAAAAAACAAAAAACAACGACAATGAGGGTCATGGAGAGACCGTTAACGAGTCAATAAGTGTGTTCACATGAGTATCCTGGCAATTGTCAGGTTTTTAAAGCATCCGGTGTGTTTATATCGTATTCAGATTTCTAAACGCTGCTTTCGTACAACATACTGAGAGCAGCAGACCTCACGAGTCGTCGCCGTGGTTACGGGGGTCAGTGAATCTGGCGAAACCAAAGTCAACTCAAACAGACGCTCGAAGCTGATTTTGAGTAGAACAGCAGCATTTCCGTGTGTTTTGTTGGGAAATTCTCCTGAATCAACAACAACAATCGCTGTAACGACGCGTCAGGAACTCTTTTACCTTTGGCTTGAAATGAGGTGCAAACTGAGGAGTGATCTTGATGGTGTCGTTGCTCCCTTGAGAGTCACTGTGCTCCATGTTGGCGTCACTCCTGTTGCTTGTGCTGGTGCCGGTGTAGTCCACATACGAACCTGATCACGAGATCACAAGACAGGAGACAGGTTTTTATAAACTTCAGACATGTTTTCCACTTTGTTTTCCTCCCTGCTCCAAATGGAGCCTCAGCCCAAGCGGACGGCCGTCCACCTCTGAGCCTGGTTCTGTTTCAGGTTTTATCCCGTTCACAGAGAGTTTAGTATTTTTGCGTGTTGATAATCAGTCACTCTACGATGAACGTCCTGTTTGAGGTTTAAAGATGGCGGCTGTACGGTACCTGTACTGGTGGCAGAGTTGCTCTGTCCCTCATCTGAATACTGGTATGGATATTGCAGGGGTTCATCAGATCCCGGGAAGTACTGCGGAAATAAATCAAATGAATGAATTAACAACCTGAGCTCAACGTGGTGATAATACACAGAATCAAGCTACTAAATGGAGTTCAGGAGAGTCTGTTGGCACCTGCTGGACAGAAAGTGATCTGAAAATGACATTAGTGGTGGGCTTGAATGGGTTTGTTGGGAGGATCCTGTTTCCACCTGGCATTGAAATGCTTCCTGGCTGATCAGATAAGAAACGGGCAGCTTTAAGTCCAGCCGGTGTTTCCCCTCCAACGGGTTGTGGCAGCGGGGATGAAGCGTGTGTGTGTGCAAACAAAAAAAATAGGGTTTTGTTTTTACAGCTGGGAGGTTTCTACTAATGTGACACACATCAGACCCAAAGCTGTTTCACCCACTCAGTTCATTTATCCACAGCAGCTGAGACGCGCTGGAACAATTCATAAATCTGACACGAGCCAATCAGGTCCTCACGTTTCAGACTGAACATTAGGTTTACAAACTTTTCAGACATTCACAAATGTGAAATACTTCATATATTTGTGACAGACGGAGCATTAAAACGAGTGAATAAAGACGTCTGATCTGTTAAATGTCTGCTGCTGAAACTTCTCGTGTATCTGCTCTCGTGGTTATTTACTTGTAGACTTCCGTAGCGTAAAACGTGTGCATACAGAGCGGGGAAGTGAGATCTGAAGTGGTGACGCGAGGCTCATCGGAGCTGCATGAAATGCCAGGCGGGATCTTGTGATCCGATCTCACCAGGAGGCATGTCGATGGCCTCGCTGTGAGAGGACAGATTACCTTCATGAGGTGGGTCATGATCTTCACTATCTCCTCCATGGAAGGCCGCTGAGACGGGTCTTTAGACCAGCAGCGAGTCATCAGGCTCTCAATGGGTTTCGGCAAATTCTTGATTAAAGGTGGCCTCGTGCCTGAATGGAAAAAAAAAAGAAAAAAAAGAGAAATTAATGGGTTTCTCATGCACAATCAAAAGTGAAATATACCAAACTTATTATTGTCCCATGAGCATTCTCCTCCATCCATCTGTGGATCGGAGTAAACTGCAGGGAGGCAACACATCTTTTAGCACTCCTCCTCTGCCAGACGCTTTTACTTTGACAGTCTGAGCGAGCACGTCGGAGGGCTCACAGCAGCCGACAGCTGGACACGCTCTCTGCACGCACGCGCGCGCACGCGCACGCACACGCACACGCACACACACACACACACACACACACACACACACACACACACACACAGTGACTCACCGTTGTGCACAGCCCACATGATGCGAAAAGCCGGTCCTCCAATTTCATCAAAGGGCTTCCTGCGAGTGATCACCTCCCACAGAATGATCCCCCAGCTGAACACATCACACTTCTCGCTGTAATTGCTCCCTGAAAGTACAGAGGAAACCACGGCAACACTTAGGTCCTTTTCAAACAGGAAAAAAAAAGAAAAAAGAAAAAAAAGAATCAGTCTGACATCGCTGACTGACTGATGAAGGGAACTCTCTGTGGCACATTTGAGATGAGAGCGAGGGACGAACACGGAAAAAGCACAGCAGTTTTTTTTTAATCTCTGCCTTCAGAGGGGAGGAGGAGGAAAAATAAAGCAGCACTTTTAACGGAGGAGCAGTGCTGGTGTTTCTTAATCACCGCGCCTGTCATGGCAGAATTAAAGTGCACATTACACACCTATTTTAAAGCGGCTGTGCGGAGGTGCTCCAATAACATTTCCCACTGATGGAAATTAGCTGCAGAGTTCATTCAGAGGGCAAACCTGTGATGTTTAATTGTACTGGAGTCTCTCTCACTTCCCAGCACCAGATCCTGGTCTTCAGCTTGTCTTAAATTTCACATTTTATGTCTTTTGTTAATAAATGTAACCTTTCTTTTTGCATCTAACTCAGTCCCATTTTATGTTGCTGCTTTCCAGCTAGTCATAACACTCGCCTGAAGAAACTAAGTAATGACTCAACATTAATCTATCTGAACTCCTGACCCCCACACTAAGAACATGTTTTATCTAAGCAGCAGCCATCAGTGACGTCATCATTGGTTTGTTAACATTATGAAGCCTCCAGTTCAGATTCTGTCCGTCACCATCTTTGCTAGTTCGGAGCGGTTTGGAGCAGGAAGTGACCATATTTGGATGAGCTGGGGGAGGAGCCAGCGGTGGATCTGACCGATCTAATTGGAAACCTGAGGATACTACGTCCCGCCCACCGATAGCTGTAACCTGACTGCATCACAGGCCTGTCAATCAAACAGGCACACACCCCCAAAACAGGTCTTTTTGAATCTTCTTTTCTAATGAATGAGGGATTATTTTCAAATGGACCTCCAGAAAACTAATAAGAAGGAGTGACTTTAGCTAACAACACCGAGATAACTGATGGACACATTTTATTCACTTTGGATTTGATGAGAGAAGTTGAATGGGAGTCTATGGAGCCGGAGGCTTTTTGGAGCCGACCTCTAGTGGCACTCGGTGGTATTGCAGCTGAAGGCACTTCTGCATGTGGTTTCATCATGTGAAGATACATCAGACTGCTGGCTGTATGAGAACACAAATTCTACACTGCAGTTTCCCCAAGAAAACAAAGCCACAAGCATCACTCCATCCTTTTCTATTTCCTCAGCGTGCTCTGGTGACTGCCACCAATAAAGCAGAAGAGTAAAGTAGCTGATGATGAATCAAGAAATAATGCATCCATGTGGAGAGGACTAAGCTAAAATAAGGGTGAAAGGTGACAAAGCAAAAGTTTAGTGCAAGAAACAGTCCATATAAACAGGTGAACCGGTTCGTAGTGATTCTGTTATAGAAATAAGCATCAGTGTGTTTTAGTTCAAAAGCAACAGATGCAAAGATCTTCAAACAGCTAGAATACCACTCATACTTGCCTTCAAATACCTCTGGAGCCATCCAGGCTGCACTTCCTTTGTTGTTGGTCATGTGAGTCTGAATGTCACATGCTGTTCCAAAGTCACATATCTTCAGCACGGTGCCACCTGCCACTAGAAGCAGACTGAAACAACCAGGGCAAAAAAAACAACCACAAAACAACCATGAAACCAACAGGAACTCAAACTTCATTATCAATAAAACAATGAAAGGCTTTCAGATCTGCTCGTGTTTGACTTATGTCACCTTTGTCTTGAGTTTGTTTGAGACTGACAACATAGAAAGCTAAACGATAAACTCTAAAGCACAGGAATGAAATAAATTCCTGTCCAACAATGGAGAGTTGTTAAGTCTGTCACAGCGTGACCGTGAGATTCCTAGAAACACCATAACGCTCCTCTAGGAAACAGAGCAGCTGTTCATTCCCACCGAATCCTGCCAGGGGTTTCTCTCCACTACACCAACGTTAACTACTTCAGAGATCACAACATCCCTCGCCGACGCTTTGTGATTTAAGATTGTGGACGACAATCTAGACGAAAGAACACTTTTCATATCAGTTTCTGAGCCTGTGAGGAAGGACTTTATCATTCTGAGATTATAACAACCTTCCTTTCCAGTAATCCCCCATGAACTACTTGCATATACGTTCTTTGCCGTTGTTGTAATGCCGTGATCTCACTGAAACTAATGGAGGAGGTGTGTTGGTCTGAAAAACTGTGTTGATATAAACATCACAGAGAAATGGAAAGACTGACTTCTACCAGCCAATCACTACTCGCCAACAGTTTACTGCATAATGGCAGCAGGAGTGTTTTAGATAAGAGACACAAACAGGATGACAGTCTGGTCTGCCCGACGACAAGGGAAACGTTAAACACGTCATTAGTCCTGATCATCTTTAAAAGTTATCTAACATTTATATGTGGCAAGTAAATAAATAAATAAATGAAAATAATTGTAAAAAGTTATAGCAAACACAATGATGTTACTCTGACATCGGATTTGCGTTTTGCCAGATGATTCAGGTTCAACTCTTGAGTTTTCAGGGTTATAAAACGTATTCACTTCTTACTGTTAACTTATGGTGCACATCTAACCTTCTCCGGAACAAGTTATGATCAAGATGACAGATCAAAATGTATAAAATGACCACCTAATGACCGTATAATTCTCTGGGAATATGGCATCACCAATCCCAGAAGATCCCGCAGAGCTCGGAGCGCCTTTCAGGAGTGAAAGAGTGTTCAGAGACCGGCAGACCTATTTTAGCGCCACCTGACAGTTTGGTGTGTTTTTGGACTGTAATTAGCTCGCAAGCTAATAAGATACATGTTTAATTTGTGTCAGTGAGCACTAGTGCGACCAAACACAAACACAAACACACACACACACACACACACACACACACACACACACACACACACACACACACACACACACACACACACACACACACAGACACACACAGACAACCAGCTAACTAACATTACAGCTACATACATGGAAAATATTTAAACTTTAAACATGCAAACTAAATCCCCTGATATTACAGGACTTGGCCAGAGGACTGTACCTGTCTGGACTAAAAGTTAGTCACACAGGTTCCCTAACCCGTGGGAACCCTGATTTAAGCAATTAAGCAAATGTAATTTGAGTCAGATGTCCTCGTGGCCTCAGGGTCAGTGATATTATGAGACCATGATATCTAAGACTTGCACATTTTTTTCTGCCAGCTGTCCTTCCTTAAGTTGGCCGTTTATTTGCTTTTAGCCCTGATTATATATTTAACTTCTTCGTATAGGTTTTACTATTAGTTTGGTCTTTGTTGGTAAAATATGGACTTGTCGATGTTTGTGATTGGTCAGTAGCTGCTCTTTTTATGTGCATGCACTCACCGCTGGATTGAACGAGATGATAACCACCTTATTCAGATTTAGTTAAGCCACATAACAAAGAAATATCCTGGATATGTTGAACCTGCTTCATAGCTCAGGGCCCTGATCAGTCCTGTCAGGATGCAGGTTGTTCCATAAAGTGTGTTGTGATGCTGTGCTGAGAAACCTGTGCACGTCTGCCTGATAGCATCAGAATTACAACAGTATAAAAGTAGTTTGAAAGAAGAGGCACTCTGCTGACTGAAGCAGTGCAACAGGAAACAGGACTGTGTGAGGTGAGGAGGAGCATACTTGGGTGGCTTGAGGTCCCTGTGAATGAGAGCCTTTGGTTTCATGCCATGGAGATAGGCCACACCCTGGGAGCACTGAAAGCACCAGCTCATGGCATGGGAAGCAGTGTAATAGGGGAGGGGCTCTGCACCATGCAGCACTGTGGACAAGAGAACACAGTCACAAACACCAGCACAGAAAACCTCAGAGGAACCGAGCAGAGACGGGCCCTGTGGTGGACACACACACACACACACACACACACACACACACACACACACACACACACACACACAGAGAGACAGACAGACAGACAGACAGACAGACAGACACACACACACACACACACACACACACACACACACACACACACACACACACACACACACACACACACACAGGGCAGACTGTCTTCTTCCTATAGCTTCTTTAACAAGTTCATTACTACGTCTTAAGCTTACAATCAGCTTTCAACAGAGTGACATCAGAGTTGTGGTACTGCCGTGTAGCTCCCAGGAGAAACTTGAGAAGATTCAGTAACTACAGAGAGTTTGTGTGAAGTGTGAAGAACGGCATAGTTCACTTTTTGTTCAAGTAAAACTCTCTAATTGGAACCAGATGGGAATAAATGCCAACCTCTGATGTTTTGGGAAAACTGATGCGCATTAAAAATGACATATAAATGAAATTAAAACTCCAGTTTATTACATCTGGGGTCTTATTTATTAACTATAATCATAATAATAATAATAATAATAACCCAGATTACAGAATCTGGGACAGTTAAATTCTTCCAAAGGACTTGCTGAGATTATAGCAGCATTGCCAAGGCTTTCTGTACCGTTATAACACCAAAGAGGTTTTTCAGCCACTATAGCTTCACTACTGGCTTTGCTTCACCAATGTTTGGTGGTCATTATTTTTCTGGCAGACAGTGCATTTTACATAAACATCGCATACATATTAAATGCATGTTTTGTATTCAAATAACTGCCTCCCACAATGCCTACACCTTCCAGAAACCCACCTGACTCTGACATGGAGAGAAACACGAGCTGTCAGACAGGCAGGTTGAAAACAAGCCAACAGCTCGGCCACTTCATTTGATGGTAAACAAACCACGATTTGACCACCAACCCTCATGTTGTGCAGAAAAACTGTGTGCAAGCAACTATGAATCATTGACAGGTCAAAGCTGAAGTGGGAAGTCTGTTTAAAATGAACAGTTTGACGGATAATGTTGAAGTTCTCCTGCGTCTTAAATAAACTGGAGCAGAAACAAGAGGTTTCTGCCCCCAGAGAGCTTGAAAGGTTTTCTCTTCCTTTACAAATTTAGGTGCTGCTTTTTCACTGCACCTCAGCTGAATGAATTCAAATAAAAAAATAAAACCCCTTGTCTGAACGCGTAGGTTCTATTTGGGGTCGAGGGAGACACACCTGTGGTTCAGGTATGGTGGCTGATGTTCTTCAGTCTGTCTAAACTCACTCAGTATTATGATGTGAGGAACTTTTCTTTGATGGACACTTTTAAGATTTATTCCCTGTGATGTCTTATTAAGTTTATAGAGACTTTGCTGTTGTAAACATTACCGTCATATTCAAAAATATAGACGGATTAAATCCTGTTCTGAACTTTTAGAAAATATATTTTCTAAGAAAAAAAAACCCAACAAAACTATTGATAAAGAGCTGGATCAATAAGAGCAAGAATATAATAAAGTTGTATTTGTGCCCATCCCTACAGCCGGCTGCTGAAACCCTGGTATGTTACATTCATACCTCCCAGCTCCATTTGAACATCTGCTGCAGGGAGAAACACGGCAGTACCGCATGTCACTGTGCAAAGACGAGTTCGGGGAATCAAGACACGTGGCTGGACATGCAAACAGTGGGAGGGTCGACTCGACGGGGCTGCTTCTCATGTCTGTGCAGGGCTGTGCTCATTTCAACACCAACACAGTGGAACAAATGTAAATCAGCAGCACTGCTCTACATCATGTCGACTCACCGTTGTACAAGGATCCACCTTCGGCATATTCCATCACGAGACACACCTGAGAGGCAAAGAAGGCCACGAAAAACTCATCAAAACCACGCGGACGTAAAGACGATAGGAGCGTGACATTGTGCACGATGTGCAGTTCACTCACCGGACTGTTGCAGGAGCCGTACAGCTTCACGATGTTGGGGTGATTCACGCGGGAGAGCTGTCGGAGCTGCAGGCAAACCACAGAACAAAAAGGTTAAAAGTCTGGCACTCGGATAAGAGGTTGAACATCTTCCTCAACAACACGAAAGCCCGGTTTTATTCAGATAAAACGTGCAGACATGGTTGAACCTGTCGGTACCCTTCTACGATAAAACAACAAAACAACAACACACTTTTCTCTGAAATAGATTGAAACACTATTTGTGCATCCACCTTTGCTTTTTCCATTATTTATTTTCAATTATAATCTTACTTTGTCTTTGAGTCAACAATATTCTAAATAAAACAAAATGAAAATGCCGTGACCGGAGTGGACCTAATATTTTGTTGCAACACCTTCAGAGACGATCACAGCAAACAAGTGATCTCTGGAGTTCCTGGTGAGACTTCTGCAGCCGTCAGCTTCGTCGGCTCGTCCTCAGCAAACTGCTCCGGCTGTCTCAGGTTTGAAAAGGTTGCTCGCTTCAGACTTCATGTTTCAGCTTTTTTGTGCACATTGCATTTGTTCAAAAGTTTAGATTTTTCACGTTTTCACATTTAAGTCCTCGTAGCTGTTCTTCCACGGAGATGCTGCGATCAAATACTGATGTACTTTAACCTCGGCGCTCACCTTGTATCTCGGGAGTTTTGTTTATTTCCTCTCCAGGGAGGTTGACTCGTCTCATGGACCCTCAAACTTCTTACTACTATTTGCAGCTGTAGTCACAGGAACACGCAGCTGCTTGAAGATGCTCTTACAGTCTTTACCTTTAACAAGCCTGTCTATGATTTTCTTTCTGATCTCGTCACATTTCTCTGATTTGCTTTTTTTTTTTTCCTCCTGTTTGGTGTCATCATGTGTACCACAGTGAACAAGTGACCACTTCTCTATTTAAATACGACGACTGACAGATTTATTAAGATGGAAGACACGTGATGATAATTATAATTTAAAAAAAGCAGTTAGTTTGAAAATGATCAAAGTTTTTATAATCTTTTCTGAGCGTACCAAGAAAACTTTCCAGCATCTTTGTATAAGAATTTATATCTTTTCACATTTTCAGTGTTTTAGGTACCAAAGGCGTGCAGGTATACGCGAGACAATTGCTTTCAGATTCATTACTAAACAGCTCATAATTAATTCATTATTTCAATGAGCTCTTCAGGTTACCAACAAATGTATCCAAGTCTGTAGAGACTTGAAATCCTACAAATTAAACTGTGACATTAAATCTTAATTGATTTGATGTAGTTCAGGTAGAGAAACTCCAGTGAGGATGATAAACGGTACCTCAACGATGAAGGCTTTCCTCTCCGATTCGCTCTCGATGGTCTTGATCGCGACATCTTTTCCTTTCCATTTGGCTTTACAGACAACCCCGAAGGCTCCCCGGCCCACCACCTGCAGACGGATGGGTAACAACGGAGTTACGACAAACAAGAGGGTGAAAATCTTCATGGGACCACATCATGGAAGTAAAAAAAAAAAAAAAAAACCTGTAAAAACACACCACCCACCTCCTCCACCTCAATGTCCTCATAGTTGATCTCTTCAAACGGATATCCAGGTGGTGTTTCAAGCATGTCGGCGGATGTTAGAGACATTACTGGCTGACGTCAGCTAGGAATCTACTGGAAAACAGAAACAACGTCAATATCAACGTGTAATTCATCAAGACGTCTAATCCTGTGCAACTAAAACACGTCAGTACTGCAGGACGTCACTAACTAACGTAATAAATACACCAGCTACTTCATAAACAGCAGCACGATGAGCTGCACGTCGTGTCGCGAGCTGTCACAACACAGAGCGGCTTCATGTTTGTCTTCTGTCAGTCAACCAGCCGGCTACATGCTTAGCTTAGCTTAGCGAGCAGATCTAGCTGCAGCTGTCGGAAAAACTGTCGCACAAGTCGTGAGTGTTCATAGTGAGCTTTTTTTTTGTGCTTACATACAACCAAGTTACATGCACTTAAATACTCGGTGTCGTCCGCCGTTTAACGTTGCCACATCATAACGGTGCTCGCTACGGCCTGCGGTGTGTTGACAAACCCGGCTAGCCCGGCTGCTAAGCGCTAGCTACGGGGACTTTTTTCAAGATTCACATCCAACCGTTCGCAGTTGACTTGTCACCAGCCCCCCGGCTCTGTAGACATGGGGATGGGCTCCACTACTCATGCACGGAAAGGCGAGGAATAACGTCCATGTTTGGAAACAGTGTTTTCTATTTCATAACTTTTTCTCAACCGGTCCAGCTGGCTCGGCAGGAGTGCATTTTTATTCTCCATCAGGAAGTGTGTGCGCACTGGAATTCAGTCCCCGTGAACAGTGAGGAGGAAATGTGTTTCCAGCCTTTTTAAAAAAAACAACAAAAGGCCCTTTTCCACATAAAAAGGAAATATTATTTTTTTCCAACGTTGTCAAACTACATTCTGTTAATGTCAATGCAACTTTAACTCAGTCAGGAAATTCTGGTTGCTCCCTTCATATGAAAATGTAAACTCCGACAACTATTATTTTTGAATAGACTATTCATTTCTTTTCTGTTCCTATTTTTAAATTTTTTTTTTTTTTACTTTCCTTTCTTTTCTTTTCACCATTTTGAATAAGGTTTATTTTTTTCAATCAGAACTTTTCACTGCACCTGTCAGACTTCTTAAATGGATGGAGTTTGCTCAGACAAGGCAAGGCAAGTTTATTTGTAGAGTACATTTCAACAAACAGTGATTAAAACATTAAGCAAGCTAAAAATAGGATAAAAGTTTGACAAGAGTTTGATCAATCTTTTATCTGAGAAAATTACATCACTTTCTATTCTAAAAAGGCTGACTAGTAAACTTGGAGTTAATACTTTGTCAAACTTATTTTAAGTATGTCCATTTCATCTTCAACTTCAACTTTTCCTAATTTTACTCAATAATGACAAACATTTTAATATAAAACCAGTGACCAACATATGAAATATGAATATTCTTATAGAATAAAGTCGCTGAATTAAAATAAGCTCTATCTCAAAGACTTTAAATGCTGCTTTCATGTTAATCCCCCAGTATCTGTTATTAGTTTTTTTTTTATTTCTTTTAGTATTTTTTTTCTTAACCATCTGTATAAAAATGGAGTGCAGCGCTTTCACCAAGAGATCCCAAAACTTCTTTGCAGATAGTTTGTTCTAATTCTGTTCTTATATTTTGTTATTCTATTAAATGATGCAAATAAATGTCTCAGTAGGCGTATAAACATGCTGGATGCTAAGTTTGAATTTCCATATTGACTTGTCTTTGTGTTCTATATAACTTTCTGGTTTGAAGTGGCTTTGCCAGTTTTTCTCTGCAGGCCTCTGAGTTCACACAAAGTTCCGCTGACCTTTGATGTAACAATTAAGCTTTGCAAGCAAACCCTCCTTGATCAGGCTAGTAACACTTACGTAATGTAAAAATTACATTTGTGAGGAGGGATGTTATATAAACACAGCACTTGATGAATGCTAATTACATGCTCCACACACAGGGAGTAATAAAGCAAGTTCCCAATGGAGGCTTTCCAAACCACTAAGCAAGCACAACTCATACTAATGAGCATGAAGTAATTTGTTGTGATATTGAACAGAGGGTTGTTAATAGCAGGAGCCATCCCTCTCCCCTGAAATAATTATTCTAATTGCTCATTTCAAAGGTGATTAAAATTCTCTTACCTGGCATTTTTTTCTGGGACTACCTGCTCCGGCATATGGTTTGGGACCTGCGGTCAACAGGAAGTTGTGTGTGTGTGTGTTTGCTCTCTCAGCTGCCTAAAATCTTTTCAAGAGTCAGAGCTGATGAACTGTCCTCCTTCTGGACAGGTAACTCTTCTTCCCTGAAGCCACGTCACACAATCAAATGGCAGCATGATGGAAGTGCGTTTTATCATTGCAATACTCAACATGAACATGAACTTTATGTGATCTTTGGAAGGAAAATTATAACTGTCATCAGGGCTGTACGAGCCATTCAGGAGGTCCTGACATCAAATGTAAAGGATTAGACTCATAAGCACATTTCCAAGTTGCCTTTAAGATAACAGTCTTAGAAGTGGTTGTGAAGCAGCCTACAGTTGCCTTAGATACACACATTACTTTTAATCTAAGTTTCTGTCTTGTTTCTGTGCTTCACAGAGAGCTCGTTCTGATGGAGGACAAATCTTTAGATTTATTTTTTGTCTCAGTGATGCTTTTGAAAGTTTAGACCTCTCTAATCTGATTACAACACTACAACATGAGCTATACTGGGCTGTTTAGGCCAATTTGTGACCTGTGCACCATATACTGTATTTATAAGCTCATATTAGGCCAAATGTAGTTTATAGCGCGGGTTGTCAAAAACATGAGTGCAAAAGGCAGTCCTGTCACCGTGGTTACAGGGCAGACACAAAGAAACCGACAAATGTGAATAACCTACACTTTCCCTCTCACCATGAAGACGTTTCTAGTGTTGCGCCCGCTGATGTACAAAAAGAAACAGAAATATTTCTTTAAGTTGAAAAACACACAACTGGCCAACCTCCATGGGAACTGACTTCGATTGCAGGAGGTTGGTGTGGCTGCCTGTTTGGAAAAGTTACAGAAATTGAAATGAGATAGTGTTTGACTTTCCAACAAGCACTTCCTCTGGAACCAGACTGGCGTTGGGTCACGTCCCAAGTCTGTGACGGGATGTTTCCAGTCACAGTCCATAACTATGCCTCCTTATTTAAGGTCCCATCCTGGATGCTCATTCTGTTTGTCTCGTATCTGCATCTCCTTTTACAGATAATAAGTAGTTTTAAAGGTATCTTTATTCAGGTGACATTCAATTATCTGTTCAGAGTTCAAATTCGGATAATTTTGTACAGACATCATTTCATATTTAGGCCCCAGCCAGCCTTGGTAAGAAACAAATCTTAGGCCCATTGTTGGTTTCTTTGGGGTTATTTCTCACCTATTTTACTGTTGGGTATGTTATGCATGTATTGAGTTGGAAGCACTGTAGGATGTCTGCTCTATAAAGTGATGCCTCATGCACGGTAGTAATCAGTGTGTTATGTGTCCTCACTGCCACAGAGTGTTGCTGTTGTACTTCCCACAGCTGGTCTCTCCTTCAGATCAGCCTGATAGTGATCAGTCACACTTCCCTCTTTCTCTCCACTTACATAAGGCCCGTGTGTGTGTGTCTTCTGTTTGTGCGCCACCGCGCGCAGAAATTCCTCACATTTGGAACGCATGCATTTATATTCTTATGTCGGCATCAGCACTCTCATTCACAGGAAATAATTTGTTTCCTCCGCTAAGTCCTATGATTGATTCTGGTTCACTTGTGCAGCTGATGAACATTCGTCTTGTGTTTATGGCTTTTAAGTTCCACAAGTGCTCCATGTTGGCATTATAGATATCTCTGTCAATGATAAGACTTATATTGTTTAGCTGGAGTGGAAGGAAACAAGATCACTTTTTTATAAATATCCACCCGGGGACTGCTGCAAAATTGTTTTAACTTTATCTAAATGCTTTGTTCACTGTACGCTGAATTCATCCGACAGAGAAAATACATCACCTGCAGAATGATCTTATAGGCTAATTAGTATTAGTACGAGCAGCTGTTTCTGCAGCATGCACATGGCTGAGTCCCCGAGAGTGTCACAGTGTGAATCGAAGAGCTGCACCTGAAAGAGCAGCTTCAGTCTAATAGAAGTTTCTGTGAAGACTGAAGAAATGTGGCTAAAATAGCATCTTTCTATCTGTCCGCCACCCCCACCACCACGTCGACCAGGTGATGAAGCAGCTCCAGCCCTGCACAGTTAGTGGTGGCTGTACGACCGCCGACGACCAGCTGAGAGTGACCTTTCTGCATTGTTCCGATTCATCAGACTTGATAAGTGTCCCAGAGAGGAGAAGCTCAGGGGGCGACGGTGCCTTTACACGCAGCCCTCCTCTCCAAAGGCCTGTGTGACGAGCCCTCTGTTATTCCTCATGTGGGATAATGTACCCGCTCAGACTCGTCTGAGGGGAGTGGCTGACCTTTTCATGTTGATCGGTAATGCTTCCTTTTGGGTGAGTTTCAGGGCACGAGTTGGTGAGGGGGACGAGACACCTGCCTGCTGGATTATCCCCTGACAGCCTGGCTGATTCACATTTTATTTTTGTTTATTGAGGGTAAAATATCGCACTTAGCTGCCCTCAGTTTTCAATACTTTCTAGGGGATTTGCTTTTATTAAAAATGTTAAATGTCCTCAGGAAAATTATGCACATTTTTATGTCACAGACATCGGTGGAGGAATATTTAGTGTGTTTTTATTAATGCTTCACTGCACTGAAGTACTTTAAGACAGGCTGCGGCTGGATTTATTCCCTTTAGAGACTATGGAGCTATTTAATGTTTTTCAAGCATTAGAGTAATAGTTTTGTTTGTATTAGAATAAACTTGATAATATCACACACTTACAAATGTCAAAAATAACACAATAATGCTTGAGTTATTTCCATTAAGAAAAGTAAAGATGTCTGACTCCAGGTAAAGAGATAAATTAATGCTATCAAAAACCAAGCTGAATACATTCCAGTTTATCACCAATAAATAGCCAAAATTGACTATATATTATACAATTACATACAACATATAGGGAGAAATAAAAAGTGAATACTCAGAAATATCCCATTTTTAATAAGCCATTTTCACCACAGATATTTTGACACGTCAAACTGGTTTATTAATGATAGCTCCATTCAACTTGGGGAGGTCCAGCTGTTGTACATGCTGGCTCATTATCATATGTTACTGGGACACTTTAAGGAACTCAAATATCATTTGAATGATTTTCCTGCTAAGCAGAGTCAAAATTTAAATAAGGAGGCTTATCTGTCCACTTTTGTTTGCAAAGGTAATGTATTCTATTTGGAATATGTTGAGATGCTGGAAAGAAAACATTTACTCTCGTCACATCGGGCATATCCATAATGGAAATCGAATAAAAGTACAGATGTGCAGGATGCATTGAGATCTAAACTACTCAGAACACATTCTGAGGTGGTCTGGGATGCATGTGACCACATTTTGTTTGTAGTGGGAAGGCAAATGTGTCCTGGGCCACATTATTGGACCACCATTTGAATTAAAAGAAAAAAAACAAAAAACGACCTCATCTGAATAAACAACAGCAAAAATGAATGCTGGTGTTCAAATGTGACTCACTGCTTCCATGTAACAGTCACATTTCCTTTAATTTATTGTGTTACAAAACCAAATAATTCAGTGTGATTCTGATGAACGTAGCTAAACCGTACAGACAGTAGGAGAAATTTACCAGAAGAGATTAACCGGAACCGATCAGGTCATGACGGTTCAGGTTGTGAATTACAAACTCATTGAACTGTGTTCAGACATTTACAAACGTGAAATATGTCCACATTTTCAATTAGACGGCACATATAAATGAGGCTCCACTGAGCAAAGTTGTCTCATTTGGTTAAATATTTGTTGCGCCACCTGAGTTTCTGTACAAACACGTGTTTACTGTATTTACGTGCGTATGTGATGCACTTCACTGGGTTATAGAGCAGGAAAGTGAGATCTGATCACAAGTGGTCGATGGATACGGAGACGCATGATAATTCCAGGTGTGCACTCGTGACCTTACAGCGAGCCACTTCTAATAGGATCACCCAGGACGGATGATAATATCAGTGATTTGACGTCATTCAACACCCTCAAGCCAACATGACTGACCAGCTGCAAGTGACTTTTTATTTTTGTTGGGGAAACATCACCGTAATCTTGTTGCATTTTTCAAAGGCACCAAACAGCCATAATTTCTTAAAACATTTTGTGTTGCATCCAAGGTGGTGTCACGGTTATCTGTTCAGTATGACTTGAAGAGTCTAGTGACAGGTCAAATACAGGCTTATACACAGTGAATTTACCTATAAACTATACTATTACTATATTACACCTGTAAAATACATTTTTAATTACAAATTCAATTAATTTAATAATCTTTGATTATTATTTACCATTACTATTAAATTATTTATTTAAAGGTTTAACAGTAAAAAAAAAATTCAGCAGCTCTGTGTCATCAGAACTATTTTTGACTAAACATCACAACAAATGAACAAATCCTCTGATGACATTGTTACTGAATCCTGATTAGTACATGGGAGTATACATTATTAGTTAGCCCCGCCCACTACCAGTTATAGCACAAAGAGCAAACATTTTTCTGACATTACTGAAACAAACAACTAACGTTGGTAGAAAATAGCGTCTTCATGTCGGGTCACATGATCGTAAGAGGCTGATTGCTAAAATGATCAGACCCTTTTCCAATGGAAAAGTACGATGTCAACATTAGAATGTGAGATGGTTGAACTCAATCACATAAATAACCACTACTAGAGTAGAGTAGTAATACAAAACAAAAACAGAACTGAAAAGGCCTTCATGACTCCCAATGCTTAATGCTACTCTTTGCATGAAAATAAATCTCTTTCTAATACATTTGCTGTGTTTACAGTTTGTTGTGCTTCTCCCAGCTGCTAAATAATATTAACAATAGTGCTTTTAACGTCCCTTTTCAGTTACAGCTGAAAAATGTATTTACTGATCCCAGGCTCCCTCAATGTGTCTAATATACTACAGCCTACCGTGGATAACTTAAAGAAGCTTTACATTAGAACATCTAAGGCTGGTCAAACTAAGCTCAAATGTGATGTATTTAAATTCATACTGTATGTCTCAAGCTGTGTCAACAGTGTCTACTCTGAGTATAACCACTTTCAGCCAATTCCCCAATGAAGGGCTTTGTTTGTTGGTTCTTCTCTTGTATGTTCTTTGCATTCAGCAGAGTGCACCAGTGCATGTTTTCCAGGGGAATCAATCATATTTAAACTAACTGTTGGATAGCATCAAGAGTTGTAGATTAGTTCTCCAAAGAGCTCCCGCGGGATCCATCTTGGAAAACACTACATTTCATCCAGAGCCACTGGCTTCACAGGCCTGTCGGTTGTTGGTTTGGAGTGTATGATTGTGGAAACAAATCACTGGCACACAGTGGCTCAGAGCAGAAGTGGTTTTACTCTCATTTAAGAGCTTGGTGTTTTTATTGGAAACACAAGAGATTATCACAGAGCTCAGATACACGACATCATCTCCAACAATGTCTGCTAGCCAAGTCTTGAAATAAAGTTCCTGATAAATACTCATCTGTCAACCCTTTTTTTTTTTTTTTTTTTTTTTTTTTTTTTTTTTTACCAGGATGTGTCCTCGGCAGTGCATCCAAGAGCGTTGAAAGATAAGATTTCTTTTTTTTTTTTTTGATGGTTTGCAGACTTGCCACATCAGAGGCAAATTAATCAGTTATTCCTGGCGCTTTCTCCTTCGGTACTCTGACCGTAATCACCCAGTCAAGAGTCTGTAGCTGCGATAAAGGCCGAGCCTTTGGCCAAAAAAGTGGCCCGGTGAAGCGGCACATCAGTGTCGAGCATCAAACCGCCTGGAGGAGTGGGATAAGGTAATGTCTGTGTACCCTTGAGCAGGTGGACAGCATCAAGAGGAGAACACAGAGGAGCAGAGTGTGGCCGTCTCCAGAGGCGGGGTCAGACACAGATCAAGGGCGTTCTTGTTATTTGTGATTATTCCTCTGAGTATCTGCAGGACTGCTTTTGAAAGTGATAAGAAACAGCAAGAAAAAGGAGAGAGTTTTAAAGCCGCTTCCTCCCAACTCAGATCCCCCATAAAAAATCATTACAGTATGAGGAACTCATTTCTTTTCAGTGCCATTGGGTCAGGTGTTCAACCTTTTAGAGATTTGGGGGATTATGGCCACCCCTCAGCACTATCCTGTCTACCGGACCACAGACTTTCACTCAGAGGCTTCTGTGCAGCACTCCCACAGCGTGCTCTCTGTACACTATGGAGAACCATGGAGTGGTTCATTCATGCAGAAACGACATTGATACCTGACAAATGCTGGGGTTCCAACCAAATCAATCGAGCACACCGTTTGTTTGACTCATGTATGAAGGTTACATGATTCATGTAGGTTATCCAGGCTCATCCAGTCAGTGTGACGGTTGGCCTTGCCTCGGCATTAAAGGTAGTTGCATGTAGCATGATGCAGGTCATGTGAAAAAAGTCGTGATGAAGTACAAAAGTGCTAAATGTCACTTAAAGAGACAGGAAGGGGGTGGTTGGATTCATAAAACACTGGACTTTCAACCAGGAGAATAAGGTATAAGTTAATAAGAAAGTTTAAAGAAATCTTTTCCTCACCTTTACCAAGTGTTTTTTTTTTTTTTTTTTTTTTTTTTTTTACCCTGAAATGCATTTTTTTCCCCCAAATTTACCCATGTGGTTTTTCATGTTCAGACAATACACAGGTGTTACACTTGAAACAGTGTGCTATAGTGGACCAGCCAGAGTATTACATGCTTTGGTGTGATACCAAGTTGCATCATTATTTGACCACAAAGTCAGTTTCTATTCCAATTTGTAGAATTTGACTTTTATGGCAATGCAGAAAGTTTTTGCAGAAAGTTCTGCTCAGGGTGTTTTAATTGAAAATTTGAAATCAATCCATACCTACGGGGTTGTGAAGGTAAAGTAATAATTCTGGGCATCCATGGTTCTGGACGTAACAGTCCCAGTTATTTTCTGCACAAACAATGTTCGGAGCATTTCTATTCTTTAACTAGATCTTTGATAAATTGTCAAAGGTGCAAGACTGTGTTGTTCGGACTTGTCACATGGGAGAACAAAAGGTAGGCTTTGGACTCTTCACCTTCGTGCAAAGTTTTGGCTTGACTAAAACCCTGCTACCTCATTGGATGATACATCTGGGAACTCCAGGGGTTCAGTTACGTGGTTGTGACGTGACGCTCGGAGTAAAGTCTATTATGTACCAGTCTTCAGCCTCTTACTGTGGTACTGTCTTTCTTTGCAAAGAGAGATGCTGCAAATGACTTTTGAAAGGTGTCACTGCCATCAAATTCAAAATGAGCATATATTTTGATAAAACAATGAAATTACTTTTTCTTTCTCCACCTTTTTTTGGAAACAGGGTTGCACGAAGGTCTCATACCAAATCAAAGATCCTATACCAAATGGTTTGAGGAAAAACACATGCAACCTTATACCCTTAATAAACAGTAATTTCACAGGTTTCTTGCAGACTGTTTGTATTGAAAATTTCCACATATAAGATGTTTGACATTGTAGAAACTTACATCTTTAGTTTATCATGTAAGAACAGTTCATTAACACCAAATACTTTCTGCGCATCACTGCTTTTAGCTTCCCCCAAATCTATTAACATTTCATTTGCTGACATGAATTCAGATGAAACGTGGGGTTTCGCTGCAGAGACGTCGGAGTGACGGAGGTTCTGGAATGAGTCCAGAACTCTGTGGCTCAGCGTTTATCTACAGATGGCTCCTTTTCGGCCGAGGAGACTCGTGGCAGCTGCTTATTTTGCCCCCACCTTAACATGGCTGATGAACTGTGACAGCTGATGTCTGAACAACCAGTCAGAGAAAGTGGCTGTAATGAGGAGTCTGCTGCTTGAGAGACAGATGCCATCATATTTCCGATAAAGTTATTCCCCTGCTCTGCTGGGGACATACCAGGCCTGGCAAGCTCCATGCGCCGCCGGCTATCATGAGCTGGATTATTCTGAGATAATTTCTGTTTGTTTTTCTGAGGGTGTGGTGGAGTGGAGTGGAGGGGGGGAGCAGATATCTTGGCCATACTTATGTGAAAATGTGGCTGTACGCGTACAGCTTCATAGAAAATACGCAATCTGTCCTCATACTTTGGCTGTCTGCCTGTGAATGGACGAGGCTAGAGCGAGTTCCACTGCCAGACTGTTCATTTAGACGACAACAGAATTCAGTCTTGGCTGAAGTTGTACTTGGACCTCTTTCAAAAGACCACATTTCCCAGAAGTTTAAGGGTGATTCAGTCACATTAAATGTTTTCTGATTAATCCATCATTAATATATTCATCTGTAGAAAACGTACTATCAAGCAACTTTACTGTTGTGGGAGATGCTCTCCATTCTTTTTTTTTCTTTTTTTTTCCATTTCATTTAGCTGATGCTTTCATCCAAAGCGACTTACAATAAGTGCATTTCAACCATGAGGGTAAAAATTCAGAACAACAGCAATCAAGAAAGTACAATTTTCTTCAAAAAAGCCAAACTACAAAGGTCTATCAGTAAGTGACATTTTAAGTGCTACTAAAGTGCTTCCTATTCAAGGTAAAGTCTGAAGAGGTGTGTTTTTAGTTTGCGGTGGAAGATGTACAGAGTTTCTGCTGTCCTGATGTCGGTGGGGAGCTCATTCCACCATTTAGGAGCCAGGACAGCAAACAGTCGTGATTTAGTAGAGTGTTTAGCTCAGTGAGGAGCAACAAGCCGATTGGCCGATGCAGAGCGGAGGGAGCGGGCTGGGATGTAAGGTTGGACCATGTCCTCGATGTACACTGGACCCGATCCGATTAACTTGTGTCGACTATAAGTCCTGCATAAACCATCAGCACCTTTCAGAGCAGGAGTAACACTACTTTAACAAATATGCAGATAAAACAATATGTTATTTCTAGGGTTTGTGAGGGCTCTTCCAATGTTAATTATCCAGGGCTCCGATAATTTACCTCCACTAAACATCTCACTATGCAACCCTGTAACACGGCACAGTGTAAAGTTGACACGCCCGTCTACTCCATCAAAACATGAGATAACTATGCTTGACTCTGTCTAGGCGTGACAGTTTCATCTTTTTTTTGTAGTGGACACACGTGTCTTTTACACACTTTAGCCTGTAGCGATTTCCAGAAAAAATAAATCTACTGCATGGTTTCAACTATGTGACTTATAGGAAAACAAAACCATTGGCAAAAAAAAACATGGTTCAAGGTGAGAAAGAAACACAAGGTTAGAAAGAAATAAACAACTAAAGAACAACTCTGTCACATCTTGGATTCAAACCCCATCGTCCCACATTACACTCTGTGATTAATGACACCAATCAAATCCTTCTACCTCCTAGCATGACAAAGAAAATGGCCGTTGTACTTGGTCTCAAGACCTTAGTCACATGATCCTTTGTCATGTGACATTTACATGCCTGTAAGTTTCACACCTACAATGGCTGTAACAGACACGACTACAGCACAACTGTCAGGCCTATACATCGCCAAGTGTAGTGATCTCAAGTTTTTCTCTCGTGGACTCTCGCGTGTCTATTTCATGCTTTAACGTGGTACTGGGTTACACTCGGATGCCCCTTGTCAAAGGCAATGTCCATACTTTTAATGTTATTTCCATTTATTATTAATGTTCCATTGATTATTAGTGTGCATGTGAGTGTGTGTGTGTGTGTGTGTGTGTGTGTGTGTGTGTGTGTGTGTGTGTGTGTGTATCTGTGTGTGTATGTGAGTCACCTCTTCTTGTGTGGTGGTAAGCTGAAACCTTGGGTCAGGTCCACTTGAGGCAAATTTACAGTGACGTTTGAAATTAATAAAGGAAATTGAGATTCATTTATACATGCCGGCCTCAGCAGGCACATCAGCAAAACTGTCAAGCAGAGGTCACATATATCCACACTTCCTATGGAGGAGGCCCCAAGCCAAGTAGAAAAGTGCTTATTTTTCAGCCCCAACAGGATGCAGTATTCTCTGTGGCCAGATTCAGAACATCTACTACTATCCAAAAGCAATAGAGCAGCACTTTTACCTGAGCTTGTCAGAGGCTGCTGCTGTAGAGTTTAATGAAAGAGATGCTTCATCGCTGTGATTGTTCACAGGACATCTATTAAACATCTCCTTGTTATGAAAGCTAAAAGATGCTGTTTCTCACTAGAATTCAATGTTGAACTGCAACTGAACTGATCTCTGGCTGCAAGTATTGATTACATTTTCCCTTTAAGATGTTGTAACTTCTTAAGCTTTTGTACTTCACAATATTTCACCATGTAAAGTTTGTACAGTAATTACAGCTTATTTGTTTTGTCCAAAAACAAAAAAACAACAATAAATTATAGTTTTTGTTGAAGTATTTTTTTTTTACCAATAATGTTTGAGTACAGCAGCTTCCTGGAGTTTGATCATCAGGTTTAAGGTTGCCAGACAGATAAATGGTGATGCGTTTCTATTCCATTATCGTTTGTAAAATAAGCTGCTCTGCTGGCGGCACACTTGTCCATGTTTGTGATTGGTCAGGTGTTGCAAACCCTTCCCCTTTAATGTAAACTCATAATTGTACAATATCTTTGCTGCATCACAGTAGTTATTTTTGACAGTCCCTCCAGGAAATCGCAGCCTTGCGATCACAATAATTAATGCAAATTCAAGCCGTCTACGCAGTATCTGCAGTAGCTTGCAATTTTGAAAAATTCCCACGTCACCAGAAGCTGTGCTGAAAGTATTACGACAAAGTAGCCTTTCCAAACAAAACTCACTTTAATAACAAAAATAACGTGTTATTTATTATCAGCAAGTCTCTGCTCCTTCTCCTCTCATCACCAAAACAAACTGTGAGCACCGAAGAAAACCAGAACAAAAATAAAAATACAATACAAATACAATAAAAGAAAATTCAAAAAAAATAAATGCTCTTGTCAGCAGAACAATAATCTTTTGGTTTTGTGCTTCCTTGTGGTCTTTTAACTTCTCTTTTCATTCACATTGTGTTGATGGTGACTTTGTGTCTCTTTGAGATTTTCTGTTTGTTTGGGGTTGTTTTTTTGGGAATTTTGCATCCAATAGTAAGCATTCTTCTGTGTTTCTTTGCAGTCCTTTAACTTTCCAACAAAACATTGTACATGTCACCTATAACCTATAACAGGTTTTGACCTTGCTCAGTAGATCTGTTCAGTAATCCTTCCAAGGTTATTTCCTTTTATCTACCAATTACAGAGGTAGGAGCAGCCCAGCAGCACCAATCCCCTGCAGCAGGTCAATATATTGTAAACCATATCTACTGGAGCACAACACACTGTACATTATTTATTTAGAGGCCCAAGACACATAGTATATGAATCAATGACCATTCACACAAAGTTCATCACATAAGCACACAGTCTGCTGAGTTCGCAGCCAGCTGGGCCCAATTACTCCCTGCTGTGTGTTCATTTACAGGGTGGAGCAGGTAAACGGCACCCTTTCAAGCCACTTGGGTTTTCAACGACTCCTTCTCTGTCATTGTGTGGGAGACCCACGGTGCACCGGAAATATTTCATCCAATTCTTCCTGGGTTTGTGTCGATGAATCAGGAGCACATAAATCAGTGTTTTCTGAATGCCATGTGTACGCTGACATGTAGCTGCCTCGCTGCCTCTGATTTCTCTGTGCACGGAGGGATTTCCTTTTTTATATTAAAATGAATAAATGGGTCTCAGTGGGCCATCTGTCACCAAAGCTGAGAATGGAAGTTAGCATATAAAGTTGGTGTGTGCGTTCACCTGATAACTTGATGAGCCAACAAGTGATTATCTCTATATGAACATGCTATATCCATAATCAGTCACATCTCTGGTGTGTTTGACTCACAGACTGGATATAAAAGTGTTTGTAGCTTCCGAGTCTGAAAAATGAGGCCGATGCAGAAGTGTCTTAAGATACAATACCACCGAGTGCCACTAGAGGTCGGCTCCAAAAAGCCTCCTCTGTTTGATTGACAGGCCTGTGGTGCAATCAGGTTACAGCTATCCGTGGGCGGGACGTAGAATCGTCAGGTTTCCAATCAGATCAGTCAGATCCACCGCTGGCTCCTCCCCAGCTCATCCAAATATGGTCACTTCCTGCTCTGAAATAGCAAGATGTGAAATGGAGGATTCATAACGTTCACAAACCAACGGGGAACGTCACTGGTGGTTGGTATGACTACAGCTAACATCAAATATCTAGAAAATAAGTCATTGAAAACACTCATGTTGAATATGTAAGCAGTCGCAGTGATGGTTAGATGACATATGCTGCTATTAAATATTATTTAACCACCTTTGATACTCCATCAGGAGCTAACAACCCTGATCTGCTTTGAAGGGGGGAAAAAAAAAAATCCATTAGCTGGAGGCGAGATAAGATCGGGAGCATCTTCCTGTTTGTATGAAAAGGATCACTTTCTTGTGTCTGAGATGGACACTCCAAAAATAACTGAGATCACCGCTGTTTAAACTTTTGTAAAAAAAAAAGGTAATACATGCTCTCTGTAGCCTTTCAGCAGGCCGAAACCGGCCCAGGAAAGGAGACGGGGCCACTTTGTTTGTAACATTTCAAATTTCATAGTGTGAAGAGACTTTTCATTATGCAGCTACAAAGGCAGCTGAAAGGAGAGTGGCGGAGTGTCCTATCCACTCCTTTGGTGTCAGGACATGAAAGCAGCACAAACATGACCTCAGACACTTGAAGCGGCCCTAAGATGCGACCTGCATACGATGGCGTGCTCCAAACCCATTTTTATTTTAATGAGAATATCAATGAGTGACAGCTTGAAGGAAACCGTCCTAGAACTCTACATTTCATTGTCATGTCTCGGGTGTGTTGTAGAGGGCAGTCAAGAATGATTTCGTTTTTTTTTTTTATTAATAAAAGAGAAGCACAAACAATATGACAGGGAAGCAAATCCTCCTGAATAATATCAAATTTAGTCTTTATCAGTTCCTATTGTCAGTGATATTAAATTCTTTAATGATGGATGATGTTTTATGGAGATGCAGTTCAATTTTAATTATATAGATGAATAACAATACAAGGTGTTTCAAGGCACGTAGCCTGGGAAAGTCTGTACACAGAACCATACAGCATTATAGAGCAGCTCCAAGGCCAGGAAAAGCTTAAAGTACACGAGCAAGGAGAATTGCATAGAGAAAATGATGAATAAAAATATGGGAGAGAAAAGGCCTGCAGTTAATGAGATGTAATGGTGGCAAATAAATAAATGGAGAGGAGCTCAGTGCATCATGTGAAGTCCCCCCTCAGCACGGCCAGCATGGCGTGGGTCCACTTCCACACCACTTTGCAGTCTTCTAAATCAAACCAACAGGACCCGACTTTCAGTGCAGCGCGAGTTTTTTTTTTTCTGCACTTTCCCTGACTTGCAATGTTGGTGGCTCAACATGAACCCGGCCATGCTGAGACGGGCTGAATGGTGCATCAAGGAGTGTGTTGATAAAGATGCCCCGTGCAGTTTTTAGGTGAAATCGCACCCGCGCCACCTAAAACCAGTGCTGTGTTCCAGATGACATACTTCCCGTAGTGCACTAAAAATAGTCCTCTTCCATGTTAGGACTCCTACTGTAGTACTTTAAAGAATCGTGTTGTTTCAAATCTCACACTGCTGTTCTGCACTGACAGGAAATTACCTCATCATGTGAACACATCACCCTCCAACATATCTGCAGCTTTAATTATTTTACCCAGAAATCAACATGTTTTTGTGTCCTCTGTTTAACACTCAATAAACACACTAATTCTTCTGTCCAGCAGCAGCAGTGGAAAAGAAACACTTTGTGTTCAGGAACAGCTGCAGCTTCCTCAGACGCCTTTCATTTGAAAATCCTTTATGTCGGTGGCCCCGCCCCTTCCTCTACAGAGCCAAGATGGCGACCGTGTAGGGTGGAAAGTGTCCAGAGTTTCACACTTCTTTTTCAGGACCGTTCTGAGTGCTTCATCCTGGTACTGGTAGTGAACTGATGTTTCTGTACTGACAGTGAGAACACACTGATGCACTCAGAATAGAGAGAGTTAGTACACAAGTAGAACATCTGGAACACAAGTAGAACATCTGGAACACAGCACAGGTCTAAGTGCAGGTGGAGGGCTATTTTCAGCGTTACAATGGTAGTTCTCTTCTATCATGTGCACACTGACACGCAATTTATATATCAAAATGACAGGATCTTAACGGGCCTCCGAGCCATTCGTATCTCTGCTGTGTATGACGATGATAAACATAAATTGTGATTCCTTCACTGCAGAATGTAAAGCACCAGTGGAGATCTGCTGTTGAATATCAAACCTGACTGAAAACTTTGAACTCCATTTTGACTTCTTTCATCATGAAGTGATGTCATAATAATATTAACTAGTGCATTCACCCAGTCTGAGATTTTTGTTATTTATTTATTTAGTTTTTTTTTTTTTTTACCAGCCTTCCCTTCTGACTTTGGCAGCTGCAGCATGATATTTGTGTTATATTTTAGTTTGCTTTCCGTTTGTACAATATGCTGCTTTGCTGCCACGTTTGTGTCGTGAACGTCCACGTTTGTGATTGCAGCGAACACCTCTCCCTTCATGTGAACGTGCTCGTGGCTAGATTGGGAAACCTGGGTTGACTCAGCTGTTATAGAAGCACTCAGCATGACTGTGGTTGTTTGGACTTGTTCAGACTGACAGCCCAAATCAGTTTTTTGTCATTTCCAGATGGTTCCCAGATTAACTATTGTAAATCTGGACAACAGAAAACCACATGGGATGTGATTTTTGGAAATCGAATCCAAACCTCGTTTGGTGTTTGTTTGAAATGTGATTCCAGTTGGATTTCGACAGATGTTTCTGTCTGGCCGCTCTGGTGGCTCAAATCGGATCAAACACGCATCCCAACACACATAACGACTTCATTTTCAGAGTGACAGAGTGACCATGAACAGAATCGTTGCTACCGCTAGCATAACGCTATCAGAGAGTAGATTTTGTCGCTTTGGAGAACAAGAACAACATTGTGTGGACAGACGCCAAATAACTTGTCAGCTAGCACTTGATGGTCGTAACAACACATCACCAACATATATGCATGGGTTGCCGTGATAACAATGTACGCGTAGCCGGGCTGCTGACGCAGCTTTCCGATGCGGAAGCCATTCATAGTGAGAATCAGTTGCATTGTGTCGCTTCACTATGAGAATTTGAGACATAACTGCAAAAAAAAAAATCTGAATCCTCTGAGAATGTCTTTCTACCGTCTTCACCCAGTTAGAAGTAGAAGTAGTAGAAGGCAGCACGTCGTACCTGCAGTTTGTTCAGTGTCCACAAACTGCAGCTCTCTTTTCTTAGATGCAGCTTTCTGCTGCGTGTTTGGTTGCGTTGCTCTTCATGCTGTCTTCACCATGAACCTGCTGTTGGGAGATGTTGTTCAGACCATTTGGAAATGTTTCCTGACACTTCTGAAGCCCAACTTCTACTGTTCTGCTGCGACATCATCAGATTCTCTTCTGTGACATCATCAGATTGTTTTCTGTGACATCATCAGATTCTCTTCTGTGACATCATCAGATTCTCTTCTATGACATCATCAGATTCTCTTCCTTTAATCTCAGATCAACATTCTACTACAGAATGCTTCAGATGCACTTCAGAGTTCCAGAGTTTCTTCAATACTTCAATAACAACTGATTGTTTGACTTCACTGTGTTTACATTGTGGTAACCAGGGAGACAGGTGGAGACATACAACCCTTCATGCTCACATTCAGACCTACAGACAGTTTAGAGTGTCCAGTGAATCCACCCTGCACGTGATTGGACAGTTGGGTGTCTGTGGCTCTGCCTCTATCCACCTCCGGTTCTGCCTATATCTACTCCTGTGGGTCTGCCTCCATCTCCTCCTGTGACTCCGCCTCCATCCGCCTCCATCCGCCTCCATCTCCACCTGTGGCTCCGCCTCCATTTCCACCTGTGGCTCCGCCTCCATCTCCTCCTGTGGCTCCGCCTCCATCTCCTTCCATCCACAACATGTCAAAGTTTCCTTGAGTGAAACAAATGGAGAGCAAACTAAAATATAACACAAATATCATGCCGCAGCTGCCAACAGAACAGAAGAGTAGACGAATGCCTGACAAGGTCGCTCCAGATATCAACGTCTGAGTGTGAAAGTCCAACTGGATTTAATACAAACATTTGGAACACATTCAGCCTTAATACACTTTTTCTTTCCAATCAACCTCTTTTTGGTACATTTTTGATCAAATAATATAAATAGTTTGAATTCTTTTTTGAATTGTTTATTTGTACTTTAATTGGTATATTTATAGGTTGAACATCTTTTTAGTAATGTCCTTTTCTCATTTCCCTCTGTGTCAGTTAGGTGATGTATAAAACATAAGTTCTCAGTTTCATCAGTAACTACAGCCAATCAAAATGAGTGACATTGTCTCAATATGTGGGATGTGGGATGAAGCATAAAACTGCTGTGCAGTCCAACATAAAGTGGGACACCTGCACTCACCAGAAGTTGTTTATAAGATTTTTCTGTATTTGATCTTTCATCCAAACTGCTGCACATGCCCGAGTATGTATTTCAGCAAATGTGTGATGTATTAATTTATCTTCCCTCAAAGCTTTTACAAACCACCCTGGCCCATCTACTACCTGTTTTCTGACTGCTCCATTTTCACACTTTTTGCCCACACTAGACGCAGGTGCAGAATCCTATTGGTGCCAGAGCTGATGAAAAGTTTGGAGAAAACAGCAATCAGAACATAAACCATATACCAGTTGTTTATTTTTCACTAAGGGATGACATTTTCAAAAAGAAGAGTCCAAGTTTCAAAGTTGACAGATTTGTGCTTTTCCTCCTCATTGGTGGTCAGTCATAAGAGGCTTCAAAGCAACACAATCCAGCTCACCCTGAAGAACTCATTTGATGAGACATGTTGTTTGGACCCTGCTGTGGTTAAGTATTCCCATCGAGCCCTTTGACACCGCCATCTAATGGAGAGCTGGTTCACTCCGTAAGCACTACAGAAAGTGGAGCTTCTGTAGAGTATGTGAGACACAGAGGAGAAGACCTGTTTAATCTCAGTTTGCCAGTTCACCCAATGTGGATCAAGTGAGGCGATTTGGGAGTAAATAACACCGTTTCCTACCCCCGCGGTATCAGAACAGTATATCTGTGAAAAATAACATGGGCACACACACAATGATTGCCCTCTTTTCTGGTGGAAATGGACTCACCCAGCCGTGGGGGTTGGTGGCAGGCAAAGTTTCTCCCCACATTCATTTTTCAGCACACATGTGAAAAGACCTTCATTTTAGCTACGATGCTGAAAACAAATACTTTACATTACATTACAATACATTTAATTTAGCTGACGCTTTTATCCAAAGCGACTTACAACAAGTACATTTCAACCTATCTGTTTCAAAATAGTGGTAAAACGTGGTAAAAAATTCATTAAAATGATGTGTGCAAGGCTAAGTAACTGCTGCACAGAAACCATAAGCAAGGGGCTCAAATCTAGGCTGTTTTTTCTTTAAATTAATAAATGCAATTTGGACTCATTTTATCTGAATATTACAACTCCAATTCCATAAAAGTTGGCACGCAGTTTAAAATGTAAAAAAAAAAAAAAAAAAAAAAAAAAAAAAAGCGATGATTTGCAAATCATGTAATCTCATATATAATTGAAAATAGACCAAAGACGAGATATCAAGTGTTGAAACTGAGAAATTTTATTGGTTTATGAAAAATATATGCTAATTTATGATTTGATGCCAACAACATGTTTCTAAAAAGTTGGGACGGGGCACCAACAGACTTGAAGAGTTGTGTAATGTAAAAGAAACACCTGGTGGAACATCTCACGACTAATTAGGTTACCATGGTAACAGATCAGTAACATGATTGGGTATAAAAAGATGATTTCAGAGAGGCAGAGTCTCAGCAGTGAAGATGGGGAGAGGTTCACCACTCTGTGAAACACTGTATGGGAAAATAACTACAAAGAATTAGTGGATTTCATTGTCTACGGTTCATAATATCATTAAAAGATTGAGAGAATCTGGAGAAATCTCTGAACACAAGGGACAAGGCTGGAAACCAATATTGGATGGTGGTGATCTTCGGGCCCTCAGGCAGCACTGTATTAAAAACAGACACTATTCTGGAGTGGAAATCACTGCATGGGCTCAGGAACACTTGTGAAAACCATCGTCTGTGAACACGGTTCATTGCTGCATTCACAAATGCAGGTTAAAACTCTACAAAGAAGAAACCAGATAGAAACATGATCCAGAAACACTGATGTTGTTTTAGCTCTTTGTTTTTCTTTTACAGCACGGTTCTTTACAGTTTCAGTTCACTCTCATAGCTCGTATCACCAATGTGTCCAGATGAGAGCTGTTTTTAAAATAAATACAGCTTTAATAAATTCAAGGTGAACTACCTCCAATGACAACGAGCAGACAAATTTAGCAACTTGCTGACATTTTGTAGAATCACAACTTTGTTCTGCTAGATTCTTTTAATATTTCCAAAAATCTGTTCAGTGTATCTTTGAGTCTAAGTGAACGTTTGTGCCAAGTTTGAACAAATTTCCCCAAAGAAATCTTGTGATGTTGCCTTCATGAACACAGGACGGATGGAGCTACGTATGTACAGACTGACGAACGACCTACAAACATGATGCCTCTGGCTACTGCTGTTGTTTGATTAAAGTAGTGAATCTTTTTCTTCCTAAACTGTCTGTGCAGAAAATGCAATTGACATTAGAGACTGAAAATGTTCTTAGCCTGCAACATTCAACTGTTCTCAAAGGTTTAGTCTTTTGTACTTCACCAAGAAAGGGATTTTTTTATGTTGGTATTTCATGAGTTGACGAGGCTTTAGCAGAGCAGCTAGGACTTGAAGAGCAGAAAACATGGACCTCTTATATGAAATTGAAACTTTCAACATAACTGCATAAAGTTTTGACGGTACACAAGAGGAAAAAAGGGTCACAGACAGTTCTCGTTCTGCCGTTAGAGCGGGGAGAGATGCTGTAGAGAGCTCCATGCTTCATGCAGCTGGAGCAGATGCCACTGTTGTGAATAAACCAGGATCCACGAGGGATCCTGCAGGACTGATTAGACTTCCACAATATTCCCGAAATGAGTTTACAGTGATTGAGGACGAGGCGATAGCACTCGTCTCTTTGTTGCTGTCACTTCTTATCGCCCCACCTTGCACCATCCAGCTCAGTCTGGAGGGCTCCTACTGCAAGTATCGGAGGGCATTATTGTGGAGAAGAGAGCGAAGGGGGCTCTGTCCTGCTGTATGACCAGCTGCTTCACCAACAAGTAAACTGCTAGGCTATAGACTTATGTTTGGATCTTTGGAAGAAAAACATTTACCATGAGTAACTAATAAATGTGTTTACAGTGTGTTAATATTTATTTTTCTATTCAATTCAAAATGAGATTTTGGGCTAATGTTTCATCTTGCATTTCCCAGTTGAACACACATACACTACTGTTATGTGGTGGTGTTATAACGGACCCAAAAGCAAACACACAACAGGTAGCTTGAAAACAGGAAGTTTATTTTCCAGAGAGGCAAGGGGAAAATAAAACTGAACGTTCATCTGTACAGATATAGTCCGGAAGGGGAGAGAGTCAAGGAGCCCCGTGTGGGCAGGTGAGGGGATCCCAGTAATTCTCTCTGAAAGAGGTGTGGTAGTGGGAGGAGTCTGGAGGTGGGCAGTGGATGAATCCACACCTCCCAGACACAAGACCAAACATAGAACACATGACAGACAAAAACAAACAGGGGAGAAGACAGGAAACATGAGGAAAAGGGTGATCGGGGAAACAGGGAACGACAAACAGGGACAGGCAGAGATACTGGTATTTACAGTCAAATATTCCATTTTCAAGTTATTATTATTTAATCTCAGCAGTCACGATTGAACAAACCAAACACTTGTTTCAGAGACGGCCTTTTGCATTTTTACTTTGACATTGCATGAAACTGAGAATGAAGAAGTTGAAGGTCTTCTCGTTTATAACCAATGGATTTAAGTGAGGAGATACCTATCAGGATTTTGATGCAATCCTATTTATTGTCCCAGTTGAAGAAAAATCGCCAATTAAACTATTGTCAGATTCTACAAATGAACTTTTCCAGTCCGATTTCCTAAGGGAGCGCCTGGTTTTCACAATGAAAAAGAAAAAAATAACTTCATGTAAATACTTAACAAAAACTCAGACACATGAGTGTCTTTCCCTAAACACTCATACTTATATGGTGCGCAATATGTGTTGGAACTAGATCGCATTGTATCAAACATGTCAATAACATTGAGCAAATGGACAGACAAAGGTTTGACACAAGATGTAACCAGTGACCCTCTTAAAGACCCTTGAGACAAAGACAATTCATGCAATCAGCTGAGAAAGATTTGGTTTCAATAATAAGGTAGCTTGGTGTTCCTACGTCGTTCTGTTCATTAGCTCAGCTCTACAATCTTTAGTGTTTTGCTTGGACAATACTGCAAGCAACAAAAATTAGGAGACCCTGGACAGTGAAATGTTCATTGTTAAAGCACAATCCAGTGACTGCAGCTACAATGTCTGACTTCCGATGGCAATGCTTTTTAAAAGATGTTCTACAAAAGCCCTGCAGCACCTTTAGGTAAAATCACAGATAACATTTATCACATCAAATTCCAGATGTGTGGTTCACCCCACAGAGATGCATTATTTTGGGTTATTGAAAGCTCCAAAAATAGACCAAATATTTTGGTCATGTCACTTGTCAAATGCATCCATAGCTGTTGGAAATAATTTATTGTTTTTCTTTGCATGTTCTTATCACAAGATTAATTTTTTTTTTTTGCACATCATTGAACTGCAAATGTAATTTAGCAATGACCAGTCTCAGAACGAGTTTTGCTGCTAAATTTAAGAGACAACAAAATACTGTCTCTAAAAACGGCAATTATTGAACAACAACTAGTTATCAACCGAGAGGCAATGAAAGCTTAAATGTTCCCAAACATTTTTTTTCTTTTATGAAAACTGTCTAATCAAATCGTGAAGAAAGACAAAAGTTTCACTCTGCTAAGGAACTTTCTTTTCAACAAGTAAAACACGTTTCAGAAGCAGGTAGTAAACCTGCAGTGAACGAGGCTTCTCCACAGCCCGCTGGAGCTTCTGCCCCACACACATCCAACACTGCACCAACCTGTCCACATTCAAATCCCTACTCCAAACCCACCTTTTCAGAGCTGCTCTTTACTCTCATTGACTGCTTTTATTTTGTGACTAATGTGTAATTTACACTTTATTGTGCTCTTTTGATCATTTTAACCTGTAAAGCCTCTTTTGAATATTTCCAAAATCGAATTATTTGGCTCTTAGTTACAGAACCACCATCCAACCAATTTAAGGGTTGTTTCTTTGAAAGCATGTGAATCATTTCCAGTTACTGCGCCATGTCTCATGTTTCAATGCTACTACTACTACTACTACTACTACTACTATTACTACTACTACTACTACTACTACTAATAATAATAAACCAAAGCAAAAAACAAAAGGATTCTTCCCCTTCGGAGCCTGAACCCTACCCAATAATAATATGTGATAATCAACCAACATAAAGACAACGGTGTTGTGCGCCTTTGAAGCTTGAATCCGTGTCAGTTTTTTTGGTATCAGTATTTGTAATTAACAGCCTCTAAAAACCCTTATGGCTTAAAATCCTATATAAATGCACTTTAAAATACTGAACATTTTAAACTGGTACTGATCATAAAGAGTTATAAAGTAAAAGTAAAGAAAACATCGAAAGTTCTTTCTTTTTTTGCCAAACACGTAATACTAAAACATCTGTGGAAGTCCTTGACAGCTTTTTGTGTCTTTCAGCTCTTTGCGTTCAGATTCAAATTGTACACATGTCTCGGAGGTCACCTTTATGTTCTGTGAGAGATGCTGCAAATGGAAGGAGGAGGAGGAGGAGGAGGCACTCAGTCTGAATAGTTGTTGGCAGCTCTTCATCTGAAACTATTTAATTCACAGGGAGGTGAGTGAACTGCCTGGGAGAACAAAGAAAGACGCTTGAGACACAGACAACACTGCAGACTGCCAACATCTTAGTTTAGACACAATGAATCACTGGGAGGTTCAAAATGTGAGGACACGCTCAAGTAATTTGATGGTAATAGTTGTACAAGATGTTGGTATCTACGTTGTCTGAGGTTTATTGTAGCTGTGGGGCTAAATGCTGCTGGATGTTCTGTAGGGTCCTGTTCTGGATTTAATCATCTGCAGTGGAGGCTTAAAGATTAAATATGAAGTCATGGCTTTCCCAAAATCCTAATGTGTAAGTACAAGATAAGGATTTTCACCACAGGACATCTCAGGCACCCTTATATTGTCCTCACAAACACACTGTGGGCTCACCAACAGAATGCAAACACTTCGGTTCCTCTCATGGTTCATTCCCAGAGTTTATGCAGATAATTGGTGAATATTTGCTCCACGTAGGGGGCCGGCAGAACTCAAAGAGTTCTGTGTTGCAAAGACAGTCATCAAAGTCAGACTAACAGCAGCAAACATGAACCATTTGAAGTGGACCGAATTCCTGACATGGACACGGAGGATTTTACTGTTTGTTATTGAGAGTGAATGAGGAGGTTAACAACAAGGAGGGAGCGGAGGAGGGGGGAAAAAAAAAGCCATTTGTGTTCCTCCAGTCATTTCAAGATTCGCTTGGGCAATTACAAAAAGTAATTTAAATGCTAACAAGCTAGATGGGCAAAACCAAACAGGACTTAAAAGACTCAACCTCCAAATAATCCCAGTGATCAAACAGGAGAAAGGACAGATTAATTCACGCTCAACAACAAAGCGCACAAACACACACACAAAAAAAATCTAATGACTACAGATGTCTGCAGAGGTTTTTGAAACTAGTTTCAACCGTAAAAGGGTAAATGTGTGTGTTATGTCAGAATTGGTAACAAGCGAACAAATGTTGACCAGTGATGAGGTGTTAATGTAAGAGATGAGTCTCTTTTTTCTGTAATAAACACAAATAAATTCAATTATATTACACCTACTGTTAGCTCTACTTACTCATAGTATTTCCTTTTTTAGCTCGCTACATCTTTTCCAGCTCATTATTTTAAATGACAAGTGTGTATGATTTAGAGGTATTTAGCTGAAGTTAGTGTGACCAGGTGTCCCACTTTATGTTGGACTGCACAGCATTTTAATTAGGTACCTAAATGAGGTTGATTGACAAGAAAAACTTTATCAAGAGTGAATGTGTTCCAAATGTTTGTATTAAATCCAGTTGGACTTTTACACTCAGACGTTGAAATCTGGAGCGACCATGTCAGGTCCTCATCTACTCTTCTGTTAAGGTTCAGAGTTTCACACAAGGTAACTTTGACATGTTGTGGACAGGAGGAGGTGGAGGCGGAGCCACAGGAGGAGATGGAGGCGGAGCCACAGACACCCAACTGTCCAATTACGTGCAAGGTGGATTCACTGGAGACTCTAAATTGTCTGTTCCTGTGAATGTGAGCATGAATGGTTGTATGTCTCCACCTGTCTCCATGGTTACCACAATGTAAACATATTGTAATCAACAGGGAATACACACAATCAGTTGTTATTGAAGTATTGAAGAAACTCTTCAAGCCTCTGAAGCATTCTGTAGAAGAATGTTGATCTGAGATTAAAGGAAGAGAATCTGATGATGTCACAGAAGAGAATGTGATGATGTCACAGAAAATAATCTGATGATGTCACAGAAAATAATCTGATGATGTCACAGAAGAGAATCTGATGAGGTCACAACAGAGGATCTGATGATGTCACAGAAGAGAATCTGATGAGGTCACAGCAGAACAGTAGAAGTTGGGCTTCAGAAGTGTCAGGAAACATTTCCAACTGGTCTGAACAACATCTCCCAGCAGCAGGTTCATGGTGAAGACAGCATGAAGAGCAACGCAACCAAACACGCAGCAGAAAGCTGCATCTAAGAAAAGAGAGCTGCAGTTTGTGGACACTGAACAAACTGCAGGTACGACGTGCTGCCTTCTACTACTTCTACTTCTAACTGAGTGAAGACGGTAGAAAGACATTCTCAGAGGATTCAGATTTTTTTTGCGTTATGTCTCATTCATGTGGTGAAGCGACACAACTGAGTCTCACTATGAATGTGCAGCATCCCAACCACACAGGTCAGCAGACTCTGGTAGTCAGCTGCAGCACAGAAATCCATTTACTGTCAAACTTCACCTTCTTTTTATTCTCACTGTGTTTACTTCATGTGGGAGTTTGGAAAGTTGCATTCAAAGAAAAAATATTTGTCCTTCAAAGCAAGGCAAGTTTATTTGTAGAGCACATTCCAACAACAAGGCAATTCAAAGTGCTTCATATAAAACTATTACATTTATTAAAACATGAGGCAAAAGAAAAGGACTTCTAAAAGTAAAAACAGTGATTAAAACATTAAGCAAGCAAAAAAAAAAACCTGATAAAAGTTACAATGCAGTTTAAGACATCCTCAAATCTGGTTCAGTGAAAGGCAGCAAACACAAAAGTCTTCAGTCATGAATTAAAGCACAAAAGATTAGATCAGATTATTGTCATTGTGTCGAGTACAGATTCAACGCCAAAGAAAGGCAGTTATTATTTACAGATAAGTGCCAGTATATGCACAGTAAATTTGGTTGTATGTATACAATGTTACTAATCGGTGTAGACGTAGTTAAGTTTGTGAATAATAGTGCTGTAACAGCAACAAGTATGTATGTGTAAAGTGCTATAACAGTGCTACTAGCATGAAACCAACATGTTTTTTAAAGTACTATGCCTGTAACAGTGTAGTAATGAATGCAATGGTGATATTTGAGAAGAGGTGTGGAGTTAAGCCTCAGGAAGAAGCTCAGATGGAACCTGTTATCTTTCACGGTGGTTTACACGTCGGGTGCTTCCAACCCTCGTGGTGCCGTACGGTTATCAATATTACGAAATACACCACATTTCTACAGTATTCACTTATGGTTTCAGTCATAATTTATTTAGTGTATCTATATTTGTCTTGTGTTTGTCTTTTAAAATGTTCCAATTCCGCATGTTTTATTTAAAAAGGCATGCTGGGAACTGCCAATTGGTCTGTCCAGTGTCCTTACTCCTTGTCATTTGTGACAACTTGCGTCAATGTCAGTTCAACCTTATAGCAAGAAGTTAGTTCAAGCTGCTAAAATCTTATTTAAGAAGCAGAACGGGACAAGAAAGACTCAGTTGATTAAACTCTAAGTAGATAATAACATATTATTGTTTAAGTATTAAATAGTATGAGGCCCATACGATGAATTTCTAATTTTGTTGATCAGCCTTGATCAGCACCACGGACAGCGGCTGAATCTGATCAAAGGTTGGTCTGCAGAATGAGAGCTGCATCGTGTTCCTCTATGTGGTCAGATTGAGTTGTCGACTTTTGAACACACGTGAATTTCATTTTTTGGGGGCGTGGGTACGGCCGAAAAAACATGATCTGCACCCGGGCCATTTGCTACCTTGTTACACGCTTGGACAAAACCCTTTGCATCTGAAACACACCCAGAGGGATATGAAGCAGTGCAGAGGGCAGAAAAATATAGAGCCAACAGTATTGATAAGTATTGACCTGTGCCTGGTGGAATCCACAGATATGAATATATCCACAAAACTTATTTATTATTTAAAAAGTTAGTGTTTCTTTACAATCTGAGGCAAGTCGCCCCTTTTCACAGCAGAAAATTGTCACAGGAGGAAGAACACAGGTGTTACTACATTAATGATTGTTGTACTCCAATTTAATTGTCCAGTAAGCATTATTATATGAATTATACAGCTGGCCTCCTTGCAGCGCCACATACATGTTTGCTCTGAAAAAGACTTTTGATGTATTATGCAGTCTTCACATTACGTGGGAATTATGAGAATATTGTCAATGTAGATTCAACTTTCCTAACATTTGAAAGTATAATGAAAGCACTTTAAAGTATAATGAAAAGTAACAACATCATACTATTACGCAGCGCAAAGTTTGTCATGTGTTTGCAACTTATCCAGCAGCAAGTATTGCTAAAAGCTGCTGTATTCTGCAGGTTTTCAGCTCAGAGTAGATTTTTAATCCACAAGTTGTTGTTTGGCTCTTCGTCTTAAATAATTTAACTGCTTTTCACACTGGGCAGCGTTTTTTTTTTTTTTTTATAATAGCAGGGAAAGAGGCATTTATAATACAACCCTGTTTCCAAAAACAGATGGGATGCTGTGTATAATGTAAATAAAAACAGAATGGCATTGTTATTATGAATAATGTAATGTCATATTTCGGGGAGGCTGTGGCTCAGATGGTAGAGTGGTTTGCCCCCTAATCGGAAGGTTGGTGGTTCAATCTCCTGTTCATATGCCTAAGTGTCCTTGGGCAAGATACTGAACCCCAAGTTGCTGAATGTACTGCTGATGGTGGGCACCTTGCATGGCAGCTCAGTCTTATGTGTGAATGTATGTTTGAATGCGTGTAAAAGCGCTTTGAGACCGTAAGGTGATAAAGCGCTATACAAGTTCAGACCATTTACCACATGTATTGGAAAATAGACCAAAGAGGACATGAAAAATATCAATAAATTTGGGAAAGAGGCATATTTGTTATGTAACCTCATCTTTTAACAACACTCTGTAAATGTTTGGGAACTTAAGAGACCAGTTTCTGGAGTTTTGAAAGTGAAATGTTGTCCCATTCTTGCCTGATGTAGAATTTCAGCTTCTTAAAATTGGTTGTACAGTTTGTTCCATGATGCGCCAAATGTTTTCAATGGGTGTAGGTGGTAGTAATGTATTTGTCCACCTCGTCTCTGTTATCTGCAAAATATATTTTAGCTTTTCACAAGACTTCTGCATTTCTCTGACAACGATGATATGCAATCCTTTGCTTTTAAGCTCGGAGAAACACCACACACTATCAGTTAGGACGACAGCTAACTGATGCTTTTGGGATTTATTGAGTATTCGCTTTGACAGCTGTTTCTCATTAACTGTTTTGCGCTGATTAATTGGGATACTGAATGAAAGGTGTTTTGGGGAATTGTGTTCGTTGGTGAACAAAGGTGTAAAGCAAGAACCATTTAATTAAATATTGAACAGTCTCAGATGGATTACTATGTTGGTGACCCAAACTGCAAGCAATGCTAATTAAAATTTCTCTTCCGTCAGGGGACCCACTGCCGATCCTCCCTGAGCTCGCTCACCTGAAGAAGGCATTAATTCCAACAGATAAACATTAAAGAGTCCCATTTAGGAGCTATTTAGAAGAACAGAGCTTTGCACATTTTGTGCTGATCAAAGGGGATTTTCTATACCTCCATGCCAGTGACAGCCGCGAGCGATTGCAATATGTTTTCGGGTTGTCCGTCCATCTGCTCTGTCCATGCTCCTAAACACAATATCTCAGGAAGTTAAAGGTCAAGGTCACTGTGGCTCAGCTGGAAGTATGCTGGTATCTAATAGCGAAGCCTGTTTAGACGGTGCAACATGTACGATATAGGAATAGTAGTTACTGGATGTCTCTCCATTTCTACGACTATGTATGTAACCATTCAACTTCAAGCCCAGCTAATAACGGTACCGAAAGGGTTGCTTAGTTCCAAAGACAGCTAAATAATGGGGTTTCTGGGGTTTGGTATGAGGGCTGCCTCCTGAGTGGCCGGTGAGTACAAAAGATCTGTTTTAGAGAGCTAAGTTGGAGCCTTGAGGGGATTAACCAACAGCAAAGCCCATTAGAGAGCTATGCACATACTCATAGAACTGAAGTTACATCCAGTAACTACTATTTTGTTCCTGTTTAAAAGGAGCTTCTCATTCCCACAGTTTTTGCTTCCAGCTATTACTCATGTAGGAATTGTTTTAATTGTTGTAAGCTTCTGTGGAAAGACTTTACTATATTAACTACCTTGAGATGACTTGTGTTGTGTTTTGGCTCATGATTTGTGCTCATTTAATCTCATTGCTGTTTATTCATGCAAATGAAAGCAATTCCAGATTCATACGCGTTGGAGTGTTGAAGACCTAAAATGTCTGCAGGAAGTGTAGGTAGCTTAACTTTGAAATAGCGTATAAGTGAATTAAATAAATTAGGAAATTAAGTATTTTCATTAGAGAAGAGAAAGTCAGGACTGCAGACAACACATCATTGTGCTGACAGGATTAGTAAAAACAAGAGTCGTTTTATAAGAAAAAAATTAAATAGGGTATAAATGTCAAAGTTTCATGAGTCTATTTCAAATAAACTCCTCTGCAGTTTTATAGAAATAAAAAAAACAACACAAGTATTTGAGACATCTAGTACAATGACATTGGGGATGTTGTGTGATCAGTGATCTGACACAAGAACCTACCACAAAGTATATATTCATCTGTAGCTCACATTTAATCTATCTTCTTAAATCGTGATGTCTTTAGGCCATGATTACTGGTTTGTGTCTTTCTGTTTTTAAAATCCACACAAAGCAACCAAGACGTCTTCCTGCTGTCAAAACCAGGAACACTGCACCTGGCTATTATGGAGTAATAAAGATATATCTACTGAGAGTCTGGGGGAAAAAGTATGGGATTTTATTTTTGACTCTGCAGAGCCAAAGTGACAACCTGTGTCTGGCTGAAAAAATAATGAGCCAGGAATGCTCGCTCATCACTTTCGGAGCAACATCTCTGTGCGGTTCGACAGGAAGGGAGAGTCCAGCCCTCCACGCTCCCCGTGCCAGAGTGCTGTTGTTTCTGGAGAACTCGGAAAGTTGCTCAGTCGTGGCTCGTCCCTGGGAGAGCAGGCGGATACTTCACCTTATGAATGCACGGCTGCAGCAGGTACTTGCCGCCTGAATGCGTCTGCGGGAAGCCTGAATGGCATGCAGCTGTATAAAAGGAATGATGAGATAGAGTTCCTGTCATGGTGGGAAGTCAGTGGCTGTGACCCCAATGTAATGACTTCAATTGTGGAGGCTTTTCTCCTTCCTGTGGTCTGTGTGTAAATATGGAAGAAGAAAATGAATGTCAAAAAATAGAAATTATCAAGCAGGTTTCACCTGCGAGTGCTCTCCATTTTCCTGGATGAGCACACAGCCGTATGTGGCGAGTAAACTGAATCAAATAAGATTTCTCTTTTTTGCCGGCAGCTAAAATATGTCTATTTGAATTGGCGCTGAATAAAATAGGCATGGTGTATAATCCTCTCGGAGAGGATTGCAGAGGAGTAAACCTGCCTGGCAGAAGCAAATTAAGATGTCAGCAGCAGTGAGTGGTGGTGCACACCATTTCAGGAGCTCAGATGGTGGACTTTCAAAAGGAGGCAGACGGGGAAATGACCTCAATCACCATCGCAATTCCCTTATCAAATCAGACTCAATAACAGCAACACTGGCCCAGTTAATGCCACAATGGCTTCTACAAGGATTCTGTCAGGTTTAACAACTTCAGTTTACGTCATGCTGTGTGCAGGAGGCTTCACCCGCTTTGGATTGTGTCGTGTCGTGTCGTATAATGAGAGCAGATGTCTCCAAAGGCTCCACTCGGTTCCTAGTGAACACGATTCAAAGCAGGAGGGTCAAAGGTCAGAATTACAGTATATTCAGTCCAATCAGGCTGGGTCAGGTCTCTGCAAGACAGCAACACTAATACTGGATGTTTCTGCAAAAACCCAGAAGCTAGGAGGTTTATTTGTCTCCAAACATTCAGTAGTGATGTCTGATAGCATGGATATCCTGTATGATCCAATATATAATAAGCAAAACTTGGACTGGTGTCACCGACACGATATAATACACAATATAAAAAGCTATGTTTGCAGCCTCTTAAAATAGACTAAAGCAACTGTAGAGGAGAAGTAGTGATACATTACTGAGGCTTCTGGTTTTATATCAAATTCTGTTATAATGAAATGCCATAATAAATATTTAAAAGGTTTACTACTTCCATTTTGATTTAATCTGTCAGTTTGTTGCTCAAAGAGGAAATCAAATGGATCTCATATACTATAATCTAGTATATAGATTATAATACACTGAGAAATACTTTCTTAATCTTTATGTAACTATTTATTGCAACATTTACTTATTTCATCGCTTGCCTTATGATGACGTCTATTTATTTATTTGTATCAATTTGAATGAAACGACATCCCATGGCTTCAGAATACTGGGAACTCCTATTGTTTGAAACGTTATAATCGTTGCCATAGCAACTCCTCCTCTCCCTTTCAGTCTGTGTCCCTGGATGTTTCCTGCCTCTGACAGGATTCAGTGACTGAAGTCTGTCTCCTCCTTGCAGCCCTTTTCCTGTCCTCTTCAGACTGCCGCTGCATAAACTCATCAAATTCTGTAACATTATTACTTATCAGACGCTTAACGAGGTTTATGGTGTTGCCACGGTACCTCACAGTCCTCCCAAATACATCACATGCAGCATCACTGCTGCGTAGAGAACTGAAAAACATCCATGAGACTGTTTTTGGTTTGCCATCATCGATGTTAACACTCTGCTCAGAGGCTCACTCATTTATTAGAGCTGTAGTTCGACAAACAGAAGGAAAAGTCGTTCCTGTCAACCAGGTATAATTTAGACTGATTCTGGTCATAAAGCAACTGTGAAAAATATGCAGAGCTGTAAGACAGAAGAGAGGAGACGTAGTTGCAGGCTGTTTAAGAGTTATGTGCTAAGTTTTTGGAAAAAATTGTTGTGTTGTTTTGCTTTGAAATAACAATAATAAAAAAATTATGTACCAAAAAAAAAAAAAATATTGGATTGGAAATAACATCTGTTATAAGATGTTTGTTTCCAATGTATTCAGTACATGCTGTGATTCAAACAGCTACTGCTACTGCTAGCTACGTCTGCGCACTTGCACTCCTTAAAAGGAATTTAAAGTCCAATTATTGCTCATGATGTGGTTAAAGTTGGAGAAAATTGTGGTTTGTAAGTAATAAAAAAGTCATATGTTAATTCTACGGGAGATTTGAAATTCCATTATATTTCCACAACCTATTAAAATAACCGAAAACAAAGTGAAGAGGTGCGTTATAGTTCAACCTCCAGCAGAGAGCAGCGTAGACCTGCAGGTGCTGAATCCAAAGCACAGTCAAATCATCCATTTAAAAAGTGTGAGGGAGCTTTTACCGTTTTATTGAAACGAGAGCCTTAAGTCTTGTCAATGCCTAAATTAAAACACATCACAAGCCAGTCACAGCTGGAAGGCAGCACTGGCACCAGCTGATATTAGGTTTATGCTGCCCTCTGCTGGAAAACACGGAAAGGCAATACACTAAATAGTTGTCTTTTAACTTATGTTTTTATTTTATTGTCACAGTAAGTTTTTGTACTGTTAAATATGATGAGTGTCACCCCGCCTCTGACCTGAAGATGAACCATTATCCAACCAATTATTATTTACTCTGCTCTTTCTTTTCCCACTTCGGTCTCACCTGAAACTAAAACTTTCGACTATATATAGTAAGCTGAGTGTGTCATTAAATCAAGAGTGACCCAGATTCCGCTGTGCAGTGTTTTACCTATTTGCAGTGCAGTGTTAGATAATCATTGTTTCTCACTGTGTTTGTTGAGAGGTTATTGAACAGCCCCCTCAGGAAACTTCAGCACAACTATAAAACTTTACAAACTCTTTAATTTGATGGTTGTGTTTTTGCTGTTGTGTTGTTATCATTTAACTATGTTTTATTACAACTCTCTACATCTGTATTGGAAGGGCTTGAAATAGGCTGGTACTTAACAGTATGCAGTACCAGTGCTTTTACATTTGACTCTTTAGAGTACTTTGGCTTTTTCTACCAGAACTTTTCACAAGCTGCCAGTTCTCTGTTAGACTGGGTCAGCGGGAAGGAGGCTCTGTCTGTGGTTGGTTGTTGTTGCTGTGGGAGGATTAAGGTTCGTGATGGGGTAATGGACCAATCACATCAGAGTACACTTTCAAACCAATCATAGCAGCTACACTGGATGGCCGAATGCTGCAACTTCCTGTATCTGTTTCAAATTAAAAGCCCTCTGGCATTTCCTACATGCTTCAGCTTGGTACTTCTGTTATGGCCTTGTCTTGTTTCTCTTATAAGTGAAATGTTTTCCCCTTGAATAAATAAAATCCATGTTATTAACATCAGCAATATTCCCTTGTACCTTTTATTGACTGTAGAAAGTCAGAATGAAATACTTTTGCTGACACCAGATAATTCACACGTCATCGTGTGAATAAAGGAAGTACTGGCACTTCGTTTTCCATTTCCCCGCATAAAGGATGGCTTCTGTCTGGCTACGGAGCTTATTCATTCTTTGGAGGCCTGATATGTTGGGGGGAAGGCATCACCTGATGACTGGGAGAGTTTTCAGATTCTTGTTAGAAACAGGCAGCCATTAAGGAGTTGCCTCCAATATAGGTGCCATAAGCACCCCGCATGTCTCCCATACCTTTATATATGGACCGTAATGTGCTCCAACAGAAGATGCATCAGAGATCACAACACAACTAACTGCTCTTTCAGGTTGATGGCAACATTATTTGGTATTCTCCTTTGCAGGTTTCCCTCCACTGATTAATGCTGGAAAAGAGACGTCAACCCAACTTTTCAAAAACAGCCATCTGTTATCATCTGAAATATTTTGTTTTGAGACAACACACTGAAGGTGACTTGTGAAATCGTCAGCGATGGCAGTTAAGTTTTAACAGGCAAGTTGAGGATATAATAGGAATGTTTCCTTTGCACAGAGTGAGTGATTAACAACACTCAGCTTTAGTAAAACAAGACTAAATGTCACGTGTTAAGCTTTTGCAGTGAAATTAAAGAAAACACTTTTTCTCTCCCCACCTGCGGAGTTGGGGAGATTTATTCTCGCTGCCTGCTAGGAATGAAACAGTCACTCATCACAGGCTGGAAAGAACCTGTTGAACTGCTGCAGACATCAGCAAACAGGAAACATGGTTTAAGAGGCCTAAAGTGCGACTGTGTTCATCTCACAGGCCTCCGAGCTCAGCTGCTGCTCATGACAATTAACACGTTTGTGACCGACACCTAAAACTGACACTTCCATTAAAGATGAACATAAAGAAGCACACTCCATTCATCGGAACTTGTTTCACTCGGTTTGTCATTGTCCGATTTATTGCATTTAGCGTATTTTGTTTTTCGAAGAGTGATTCTGTCTTGTATAAATCTACGGGAAGCATTAGAACCCAGATTAGATTAATTAATAATGATTCTCAATAATATAGACTGTCAACTAAAAGACAAAGCCTTGGTAAGCAGTGAAAGATGGATTAATAATATTTAAGCGAATTTTTAAAACAGAATGTTGATCTTAAAAGAAATACAAATGTCTCCCCCCCAAAAAAACACAAGTCAAATTATTGTAACCTTTGGCCCCCAATAAACCATTTGTGGTAGAATCACCTCGGTGTGATCAACTACGGAAGCTCCAATGACACCACGTCTGTCTGTGACAGACAGCCATTCCCACAGTGAAACACCTCGCTCTGTTATCAGAGAACCAGGGGTTACGTTAAATAACCCGACGATTTTCAACCGGTTCCTGTTCCAATGCATATGGAACTAGTGCATTTCCCTAAATGTGTTCATGACAGTAAAGATGTATTTTATGGATATTTCAATTTGTAAAAGATGTGAAATTGTAAAATGAGGTCTAATTATCCACGTCTGGCTACGCTCACGTGTCCTTTTCACCCGGTCTCTTTGTAAAACTTACATATAAACGAGTGTCAGATATTTCCTCAGGAGTTGGTGGAGACCAAAACCAGCTAACATGGGGACTGAATAAATTAACTTATGGTCATCGGGTGGACACAAACACTACTCTAAAGGATGGAGCTGCTCAATATTTCCTGGATGTAAATTCACCAGTTCACAAAACTTCCAGCCATATTAACCTGAATGATATTTTGCTAATTGTGGAGTGACAAAAAATATCTGATTAATACAAAAAATATCTGATTATTTTAACTTTCATACTTCTCAGAATGACAAAGAGGGAGATTTGGTCCCTGCTAAGATATTTTTGAAACATGTTGCTTTAAAGCTTCACATTGAAGGTGCCTATTGGCTGCATGCCACCTTTTATTGTATAGCTCACATCCACATCATCCAGCTCAGAGATGATAAAAAAGCAGCTTCTCAGAGATTATATTTTCTATGTGTCCCTCTGCCACAATTGTTCTTGGCGTATTATCTCACAACATCCACATCAGATATATCTGTGTCGTGTCTTTTATACCATCATCCATTTCCTGCATCTATCTTTGAATCGGTCATTGTCGAACTGTTTCAGTAGAAGAGAGTCTGGCCTCATTGTGTCACACTGTCAAAAATCAGGTTTTCCCTTTAAAGACAATACACTTTGGTTTTGCTTTGCTTTTATTTAAAAAGTTGTTAGATATTCCAGGTCTGGTCCCCAGGTACCAGGAGGAAGTGTATTTTCTCTCTGTCATCATTTTATATTCCCCTGAGTGTCTTTAGTGCGTCCCACTCCAGCTGATTGATTACAACAAACAGGCAAAGAATATCATCTAGCCATTATTTATTACTCTACAGATTGTGATTTTGTTTTGGATGATAATACTTAATCATTTGAATCAAACTTTAATAAGTCAGATTTCCCAGCTGCCATGAATATTATATTTTCATATTTAGATCTTATTAAAAAAAGAGAAAAATGGACAGTTTTGGTACTTTCTCATGTAGCCCCCGGCCTTTCTTTCCCTCTGCACTGTACAACAGCAGCTCACATTGGAGGAGACAAACACAATGGCAGATTTGTATCAGGTTTGGCTCCAGCCAGAGGGACCGAATGGTAATCGATGAACAAAACAAACCAGTGTTTATGTGACCCACTTGTCTTGGGCAAATCCTACACTTCAGGAACTCCAGTCAATTTATTTAGATTAATTAACTGCAGTGTAGTTCTCAAAGTTAAAACTCTATTTCAGTCTTTATCCACATTCTCCTATGACTTCTGCCACTGCCAGCCTTCACATTTAAAGTAAAGAAGTACTTCATACTAAATGTTCATCTTTATTATGCAAAAAAACACAATGATCATATCATATCTGCAAGATAATTACACAGCGCCAGCATTCGTGATGGTGGGTGTGAGTAGTGGGTGTGTGAGTAGTGGGTGTGTAAGTAGTCGGTGTGAGTAGTGGGTGTGAGTAGTGGGTGTGTGAGTAGTGGGCATGTGAGTAGCGGGCGTGTGAGTTGTGAGTGTGAGTAGTGGGCATGTGAGTAGCGGGCGTGTGAGTAGTGGGTGTGAGTAGAGGGTGTGTGAGTAGTGGGTGTGTGAGTAGGCATTACAAGACATGCATGTGAAAGAAAGAGTTCCACTTGGACTGAGCAACAGCAGGTATTTTATAATGTGGGCTCAGGTGTCTCCAATCAGACTGATGGTCCGCTCCAGCCACCTACAACATAGAGCTAGAGCAGACTAGAACATGGCCACAGGCAGGCCATCACATATTGGTTTATACATGATTTGCAAATCATCAAAACATTTTTTTATTTACATTTTACACAGCACATCGCAACTTTTCTAGAAGTGGGGCTTCAAGGCTCTAAACATAGTAAGGTCATGATTTTAATAACAATATAGACATAGATATAGACAATATTACAGCAACATCTAAAAGCCTGCGGCATGTAGCCTACTTATAAAGAAAGATTGATTCAATATATTATGGGAGCTTTAATTAAGGGTAAGACATGCTTGAGCAGTTCATAGTAGGCAATTTGAATGCATTAACACAGAGAAAAAAAACTGTAATTTGGTAAAATTAGGTGTTAATAAATGAATTGATTGTCTGTAAATTGAATGTTCATTTCACTTCCATGAGCTGTCTCCAACATCCTTTCTCAGAATTTGTCAGTACATCCAACTGGCCACTCAACCACAGACCACATATAACCATGCCAGCCCAGGACCGCTGCATCCAGCAGCTTCAGCTCCAACATGGTCTGAGACCAGTCACTCAGACACCTGGTGCATCAGTGAGTCTCAATAACCAATTATTGTTTTTGCACAAACTGTCAGAAACTATCTCAGGGAAGCCAAACTTGAGAGCTTGCCATCCTCACCAGGGTTTTGACCTGACTGCAGTTTGTGACCGAGTTGAGTGGGAAAATGCTCACTTTCAATGGCTTCTGGCACTTTGGAGAAATGTTCTCTTCAAGGATGAATCCTGGTTCACTCTGTACCCGGCAGACAGCGCCTATGATGTCACGGGTGAGCAGTTTGCTGACTTGTGAACAGAATGGTCCGTGGTGGTGGTGGTGAGTTTATAGTATGGGCAGGCATGATCTACAAACAATGGACACAGGTGCATTTTTTTGATGGCAATTTGAATGCATAAAGATGTCGTGATGAGATCCTGAGACTGATTGTCATGCCATTCATCCGCCTCCATCGCCTCAAGTAGCAGCACGATAATGCATGACCCCATGTGGCAAGCATCTTTACAGAATTTCTGGAAGGTGTAAGTATCCCAATTCTTGTATGGCTACTGAGCATGTGCTCTGGATCGGTGTGTATGACAGTGTGTTCCACGTCCTGCCAATATCCAGTAACTGCACAACCATAGAGGAGTGGACCAGCACAATCAACAACCAGATCAATTGCAACAAATGTAGCTCTGTAGAGATATGTTTGTTGATACTGTCATTTTTTTAAAAGATAGAAAGGCACATTTTACAGCTGCCTTTTATGTCAATCATCCCGCTAATAAATCAATCAGCCGGATGATTTATCTTCCCGAATGTGAAGTGCTCACTTACACACATTTGACAAAGTTGTGAAGACAATTTGAGAGAAAAAAACATTGTGTGCGTGGAAGTCTTTTACTTCAACTCATAATCATGGGAGCAGACACTGATGTGTCGCGTTCATACTTTTGGTGAGTGTAGATATTGTTTAAGAGGAGTTGTTTAGAAATCTTCCATCAGATATTTCCTGGATGAAATGGGGGGGGGGGGGCAGGTTTGCTTTTGTTGTCAAATGTCTGCTGTGGATGTCGATAGACTTCTTTTGACCAGGGTGAATGGTTCAGCCCTAATGCCTGCACACAGCCTGCATAATTCACAGCCCAACTGAGCCCTGCTGAGTTTATAACCCCCCTCCCCCTGCTCATTCACTGTCTTCACCTAAAATCCCCATCCCAGAAGAGCTTCATACCCTCCTCTGAAGTTAGATGGAGCTTTTCACACTTGTCTTTTGCACACACACACACACACACACACACACACACACACACACACACACACACACACACACACACACACACACACACACACACACACACACACACCACACTTCCCTTTCGCTCATCCCTCCACACTCTCTCACTTGTAGCCTCTGGCTGTACTCCAGCAGTCAAAGCTGTACCTCAGTATTTCATGGTGAGGTTCACCAGGATGTCAGACCAGATAAATGTGCAAAATGTGTGCATTGGTTGTGACAGTCACCAGGTATTCCAGTAGTGACTGTTACAGAGAGCACAAGTAGAGAACAGAATCACCACGTTGCTAATTATTGCACAATGATGTAGTCTTTTTTTCTTCTTCTTTGTTTTGCCTCGCTGTAAAAGAGTCAATAAATCTTATGTCAAGAGCAAGAAAGCTTGACAACTGTTTGCTAAATTACCACGACTGTCAATATGGACAGATTTTGATCATCCATGTGCAGTGACTGTGGTTACTTACCCCGATCTTAAGTGCTGCTGAACTGCAAAAATTAAAACAAAATTTAAAAAGTGGCACAAAAAAATAGGAATTAATGCAAATTTTACCTCACTACATTTATGTGAATAATGGGTAGGTAGTGAGCGAGTACACCATTATCTGTATCTGTAAACCAGAGCGTGTAGATAGTTAGCCTGGTTATATTATTTTATTAAATAAACTGATGGTGTTAAGGTGGGTGATTCATGTGCAGTCCACACTAAAACATGCATTCAGCCTTTCACGATGTTCTCACTGAAAGCTCTCAGCTCAGTGAAGATATTTTAATGAGGAAGGAGCGAGCCGATGGAAAAAAAGGAAAACAAATCGGGAGAAGCAGAGTGACGAGCTGTAACCTGCGACTCGTCCAGTAAGAACAAAGTTCTCAGAGTAACTTGGCTGAAGATATTTTATACAAACCTGATTAAAACGAGCTGATGACAGAAATTAAGCAGGTGAGTAGCGAGTTGTTATTCCCTGTAATGACTGAGCTGCAGTTCTGTCAAAGAGGAGGCGGGGCTCTGTGTGTAGCTGTGTGCACAAAGCTAGTGTCTGTTAGAAACCTTCATCAACACTGATATTGACACAATTACTCGGACAATACTCTTATCTCTTATAGCAAAAGAACATTATCTGTACCGGATACTCGTCTCATCCCTAATAATGGGCTTTGATTAAACAAGATAAATTGTCGGTGGTGTTAATTCTCCAGTCAGTGCCGTTTCACCACAGCAGAGGAAGAAGACACAGTGAAATGATTGTAAGAGAAGCACAAGGTTTGGACCCAAAAGCACAACTCTAGACACAAGAGTGAAAGTTCAAGTTCTTTCCTTGAGATCACAGGTTTCAAAACAGGCAAAAACACACCAGCAGCGAAGTCCAGAGCCAAAGTACAAAAATCCAGTCTAAACGTCAACTTAACAGTTATGCAGCACAACCTGAGACAGTACAAAAGGACAAGTTAAAAAGGCTTAATCCCAAGGTATGCAAACAAGTCATACACGGGAGGAACGCTGGAACGAGGTGGCACGAAGGACAACAACGATGAGGCACCGGATGTAAGAAAGATGCAAGCGTTATACACGAGGGCGGAGATGGTGGAACACGGGTGGAAACAATTTGGGTGGGAAAGACAATCAGAACAGTAGAAGGAAACGAGGAAGTAAAGAATCCATGAATGACAGACGAGGTGAGTTTCAAAATAAAACAGGAAAGTTGAACAATGACGTAATTGAAAGCGCTGCAGTCAAAGCTGAAATGATTAGTGAAGGAAACATGATGGCAAATGACACATTTCTGTATGTTTTGATGTACTAATGTGAGAAAGCTTGTCTGGGTCTGATTTTGACATCATAAGAGAAGTCTCTCACTTCATGTACATCATTATTTATGCATTACGTCTACTTCCATTGTTGTATTTGACTTTGTTATAGGATAAAGAATTGCTTGGAGGTTTCAGGCCAAATTCAATAACTCCAGTTTTGTCCACATTTAGAAGCAGAAAATTGCAGGTCATTCAGGCCTTTCTGTCTTTGCATGAAGTTTTCCAAACTGATTAGTTTCAGCCAGTTTAATGGATAAATACAACATGGTGTTGTCTGCATAACGATGGAAGTACATGCATCCTGCACTTTTTGACACCCTCTGTTCTTTGCAGTGTCATTACATACTCAGCGACAGTATAGCTTTCTTTAATACAAAGTACTGCAGACTGGAGCCAGAGTGTGATGAGGCAATCTCATCTGCAGGCATTGTTGTCCCCATTAACTGTCTTTAAGAAATATCTTCCTGATCAGATCCGAGCAACAGCGGTGGCATTACATGGTCATTGGAAAAGAAGCAGGGGGTGAAATATTCAATTGGCTGTCTGCTGACGACTGATGCTGCTGTTTTCTGCAAACAGGAAGAGCGAGAGAATGAGTGGTTCCTATGAAAGATGGCGGGGAGGGCCGCGGGAACTGACTGTCAGGGGACAAATTAATAACGGATTGCTGTGCGACCTTGACAACTGTCTCTCATTTGGAAGACAGAACACTGGAGAGCCCGTTGTGGCTACACAGCTCAGTTCACCATATTCAAACCAGAGTTTCTCTATATGTGACAAAATACAGGACTAAAAGGAACACCCAGGGACAGTATATTTTATATTTGGGATGTTCCCACACCATTATCTGCACATTGTGCACCACGAGTTGGTCTGGTTAAAGGCACCTTTTTAATTTTGGGGTCTGCATGCTGACATCCTGTATAATGTGTGTTTGAATGACAGATTCAGTGTCTGAGTGAGCATGTTGATGACTTTCATTTTACAAATATGGTCAAAATGTTTAGTGTCCCTTGCTGAGGAGAGAAACACATGGTTGAGAATAAAGAGGATGCCTGGCTTAAAGGTTAAAGTGAGACACCTGAAGGCAGTTTTCAGCATCACATACACAGTCAACTGTCTTCTTTCACAACTATTTCATCACATCCTGCCTGTTGCTCTATTTTATCCTGGTTCTAAGTCGGACAACACAAAACTGATCAAATAACTCTAATACCGCTGCTGAGTTTGAAGAGGTTTGGTGCACTTCAAAAACTCAAACTTCTGACTACAGAGCAAATCTTCAGTGAGGCAGCAGTGGTCTAACTGTTAGAGAGGAAGGCTTGCGACTGAAAGGTTGCTGACTCAGATCCTATTGAAGGAGATCTGGGTGGGAAAGTGCCACCAAGCAAATCTAATCTTATTCATAATCCTTCAATGTTGGAGAGAAGGTGGAAGAACAGTGTAATGTACTTTTTTTTACTCAGAATTATCATTGTTTTGAAAAATCAAACACCCATTTAAGAAAGTATTGTTATTGGTACATTTCTACCTAAAAGTATCGGTATTGTATCAAAATAAAAAAGTCTGGTGTTGCCCATCCCTAATAGGCAAATCACCTTTATTTACTATAATTTCTTTCAATTCAACAATTATTTAATTAGAATACCAAAATGAAAAAAATAAATCATCAGTAAATTAACAGAATTTTCAGGAAAAGAAAAGAAAGGATTCTGAGGTGTGGTGTTAATGTGCTGAAGTTTAAACCATCACTGCACATTGATTGATTGTATACCAGTGCAGACTTGCCTACACACACACACATTCAGCTGTGTATGAACAGTGAACCTGGCTCCCTCGTCAGCCGTGGAGGAACCACTGTAATGCTGTGAAACAGAAGCTGTCGGTGGAAAGTGCTGTTACGGGGTTTCACACACTCCAGATGAAGCTGTAAATCTACTGCAGTAGGTGACTGACACATCACAATGAAGGCAGCACCAATTACACCAGGGAGTGCTGGGACGCTTCTCTCAGGGCATGTCTCGTTATTTCCACCGTGGCAAAGAAAAAAAAAAAGGACAAATAAATAAGTAATGAATGAAGAAATTATATTGTCAACTGTTGAGGATCTTGCTGTGTGAGCAGAAATTCTTTTCACTTCTTCAGTTACTGTGGGACTGAAGAGGGACCTAGTTTTCATGCAGTGGAGGAAACTGTGAACCTCCTCATTATACACTCACATACATCATTTGCATCTTTTTCTGTCTTCAAATTTTAAGGTACTGCCTGTAACGCTGTAGTTTATTTTGCACCGTTTTCCTGTTATAAAATCGCATCATTTTATCCTCATAATTAAATTGACAGCTATGTACAGTCTCCACTCTGTGAAGCTGACCTGACTCCACACTGAGTTACCCCTGTTGTGTCTGATTTTCCTCTGGCTTCTTGTTGGAAGAGAGCTGTCTCTCGGTGTGTTTCAGGTCTGCCTACACCTGAACTTCATTCGGTTGTCAGTGGACCCGTATGTCAACCAGAACTTCATGCCATTTGGTCACTTGTGCTGCGTTTGCTCAGCATCATGCCATTGTTAAGATTCTTTGGTTTTGATTGCTCTTTAGATTAGCTCTGATTTGCTCAACCATTGTCTGGACTGACTCGTTAAAAGATGTGTTTCTGTAGAGTATTTGTGCCTTTTATTTTCCAGTTTGTGCATTTTTGTTAGTTGTTTTGTCCTCAGAAACCCTAAATTGCCTCTATTTCTGCTGCTATTAAACACATTCTCTGAATAAATAATTCTCATTGTTACTTGAAATGTTTGTCAGCAGTCTTTTCTTGGTATTTTGGCCAACACTTGTTGCATAGGTTTTTATTTAATTTCTAGGGGAACAAAAGGAGTTGGACAACCTCTATTATTTTAAAACAATTACTATCATTAGCTGTCTTACTGTCAAATGTTAAGTTAAAAATCTTTTCAGCTTGCAAACAGTGACGTTTGAGAAGAGAAAATGATCTGTAGTTTAAAAACATTGTTTTAACATTTTGAAATAAAGTCCCTTCATTTCCATCCTCATGTATTGAAGAAGGTTCTGGTACATGCAGTGCAGAGGCTTCCCTACTGAGGGCACAATGTGAACCAGTAAGTTCAGGAGAAGGTAAACAGAACTTGGAGATGAAGGACTGACTGAGTGGGCATGTCTAACTGTGCCTCAGCTCTGTGTGCTCACAGTCACCTCGGCTGATTTATTTTTATCGTGAAGAGGTGTGGGGAGTGCATTGCTGGCAGGAAATAGCAGAAGTCTGTGGTCTAGAACCAGGCCACATCCCATAACATGATTTGTCAGAGGAGGTAAACTGGATAATGGAAACTGGTAAGAGCAGCATTGGGATGTCTGAGGCAATTTTTTCCTGTTTGATCTAGAAATAAAGGGAAACCTAATGTGATCGATTCTTCCAACCTTATAACAGCAATTTGTGTTTGTGCAAGGACACACTGTCATGTTGAAATAGAACCAAAGTCAGCTTCATAAAGGTGTGATTCTCCAAGAGCTATGAAGAGCATCTGGCTTTATCTCCCAACATCAGTGTTTGACCGCACAATCATGGCATGATTTTCAGGTTTTGAAAAAGGGCGCAAATTTCTAAATTTGGTGATTGAAAGACATAACTTGGAATACTTATGAACAAAAGTGATTGCTTCCTCCTGCTCCATGCCAATTACTGTGCTGCACTCTGTTGATGCACAACAGCCAAAGTCTTGAAACTTTTTGATCACACCTCATCTGTCCAGTATTTCCATGGTTTTGTATGTTTGCAGATATGTGTGCATGCACATGGTGTTGTGTGTGAGTGTTCATGGACGACCCAGGAGCAGACGCACAACAGGAATTTCACAATAAAAATGCTTATGAAAACAAATATCCAAAATTGTGTTTTGGATGTTTAGTCACGCAGGCAGAGTCCAGAGAATGTAAGTGAACTTGTGTGTCCAAATGGCTAGCGAGCCTGACGCGCAGAGGGGGTGAGTCTACTGATGGTCTCCGTGGACCGATGCAGGACTGTGGGCCGGGTTGACTGTGTGGTTCCTGAGGTCCAACACGGGATTGCCAGAGGTAGGTGTCGACTGGTGGTCTCCATGGACTGATGCAGGACTTACAGGGCAGTGTAGGGTGGTGATCTCCGTGGACCGATGTAGGACAACAGGTGAGTAACCACTCGATACTCAGTCAGGCTGAACAGGCTGACACACTGGTAGTAGAGTGCAGCAGGCAGAAGACAAGCAGAGGTTAAAACCAGAAACAGAGGAACAGGAGTCAAACTTACTACTTGAGGCTGCAGCTGATCAGAGCAGTGCTCAGGAGGTGTCTGGAGGCAGACAGCGCAGAAATCCACTTCTTCCCACATCCAAAACACAAAGCACATTAAGGACAAAAACAAACACAGGGAATGAGAGAAAACACGAGGAAAGGCGATCGGGGGTAGCAGAGGGACAAACACACAGATAAAGGCAGGGATCCTGACACATGTACATGTCTTTCTATAGATCAACTTTGGTTAAAACCTTATTTATGAAAACAAATACACTTTGTGAGGACCTCACACATTTTAGGGTGAAGAGGTTAGGGTAGAGCTGGGGTTAGTTCAATTCAACAACATTTTATTTATATAGCGCCAAATCAGAACACAGGTTATTTCATGGCACTTAACACATTAAAGTCCTTACAGCAAGACTTTACAATATTATACAGAGAAACACAACAATTCAACAATTCCCACATAAGCTAGGAGGGAAAAAACTCCTCTTTAAGGGAGAAAAACCTCTAACAGAAGGAAGAAAAACTCCCTTTAACAGGAAGAAACCTCCGACAGGCTCAGGGGTGGGCGGCCATCTGCCTCGACTGGTTGGGGTGAAGTTGTGATGGTTAATGTTATAGTGAAGGGTTTGCTAGGTAATGCATAATGTCAGCGTGTCCTCACGAAATGGAAGGACAAGTGTATGTGTTGAACGGTGTGAGTTACAGAGGGAAGAGCTCAGACACTCGAGGTCAAGTTTTGATGTACGCGTGTTGGACCTGGGCTCATTTTACAACATGATTGGATGAATAAACAATCCCCTGAAAAGCCGCAGTGGTCGTGCAGCTGCTGAGGAATTCCTTTCAGATTAATGACAACGCCGGTCTAATCAGATGAAAACAGGGCTGCCCGGGGCAGGGAAATGGCTGTCCATTTTCACAGGTAATTTGCTTAATGCTCCCTTATTAAGATCACCGAGGTGATGCTGCAGCACAGCGTCTGAACGACAGCCACAATGGTTTCACTCATGAAATACAGCTTCATCCACTTTCCTCTGGGGCACAGTTCCTCATTATTATATTTCACCCCAGATCACTTGTAATTATCACAGATTTAAGTGTTGTCTCTGTGATTAGCCTGCTCCTGCATCAAATAAGCCCCACCGGCTTATACACGTGGAGTAAACATTTCCAAAAGCACAGGCACTTTGTTTCCTAAATGTTATGATCTGTGCTTGCTCTTTGTTCATAGGGAGCACCACACCAATCAAGCACCACGTCCAGAGGCTGTGATTTAGAAGTCTGACATGCTGGCAGTTGTTGTACCTCTGTAGGCAGTCCTCTACGGGAAAAGTCTCCTTCCTGCTGCTGGATGTGACTTGGGGGGACAAGCTGCTGGCCAGGAGGATCTGGGGTAACAATATGTCACAAAGCAGAGAGGCCTCGCCTCCAGCAGTGGCCATCAGGCTCCCTGTCATATCAGCTATTATAAGTCTAGACAGTGGAGGGTATGAAGCAATAGAAAAATATTAGGTTTTTAGCCAGGACTCAGTCAGATGGACTCAAATGGACTTCATGACGAAACTTTAGCTCACCTGTTGGGAGCTAAAACATTCAAAGTTCAACTGATTTAGATTTTACAACTAAACAAATAAGATTCCAGGGCCTAAAATTAACTTCTTGAAAATTAATCTGTCTACAATTGATTAATATATTTTCTTTCAGTGTCATATACCTGTGGTGCCTTAGAAGATGCTACATATAATAATTGCAATTGAGTGCATCACAAAAATAAACATGGTTTTACAAACTCAGTGTCATCCAAATAATCACTCTCAGCAACATTTTACACCTTTTATAAATACAACCACATTTCCAAAAAAGGTGGGACGCTGTGTAAAATGCACATCACATAAACCCATATTATCTGAAAATGGTCCACTTTATTGTTTTATAAAAATATATATATGCTAATTTTGAATTTGATGCCAGCAACACATCTCAAAAAAGTTGGGACAGGGTCAACAAAAGACTGGAAAAGTTGTGTAAAGCTAAAAAAAAAAAAAAAAAACACCTGATGGAAAATCTGACAACTAATTAGATTACCTGGCAACAGGTCAGTAACAGTACTGAGTATAAAAAGATAATTTCACAGAGGCAGAGTCTCTGAGCAGTGAAGATGGGGAGAGGTTCACCACTCTGGGAAAGACTGAAAGAATAATGTTCCGCAACATAAAATTGTAAAGACTTTGGGGATTTCATCATCCACGGTTCATAATATCATTAAAAGATTCAGAGAATCTGGAGAAATCTCTGAACACAAGGCACAAGGCTGAAAACCAATATTGGATGGTGGTGATCTTCGGGCCCTCAGGCAGCACTGCATTAAAAACACACTATTCTGGAGTGGAAATCACTGCATGGGCTCAGGAACACTTTTAAAAAACATTTGTCTGTGCGGAATCCATAAAGACAACATATTAAATGTTGAAACTGAGAAATGTTATTATTTTATGAAAAATATCTGCTCATTGTCAATTTGATGGCAGCAACACATCTCTATAAAGTTGGGACAGGGTCATGTTTACATATTCACTGAGTTGCATCACCTCTTCTTTTAACAACACTCTGTAAACATTTGGGAACTGAGGAGACCAGTTTCTGGGGTTTTGAAAGTGAAATATGGTCCCATTCTTGCCTGATAAAGGATTTCAGCTGCTCAACAGTTCAGGGTCTCCTTTGTTGTATTTTTCATGTCCTGATGCTCCAGATGTTTTCAATGATTGACAGGTCTGGACTGCAGGAGGCCAGCTTATTAGCGGACTCTTCTACTACGGAGCCATGCTGTTGGAATATGTGCAGGATGTGGTTGGATGTTGTTCTGCTGAAATAAACAAGACCTTCCCTGAAAGAGACGTTGTCTGGATGGCAGCATATGTTGCTCCAAAACCTGAATATATCATTCAGCATTAATGCTTCCTTCCAGATGTTCAAGCTACCCATGCCATGTGCCTGTACCATCACAGATGCTGATCCATAAATGTGTGGTGAAATGTGACATTTTATATTTTCATTGTCTGAAGTCGTTGCTGCAATGGTGCCTTCAAACCCCAATAATAGATCTGTGAATCTTACCCAAAGCTGAAATGATGCTACGCAAGAAAAAAAAAAAAAAACTGGAGAAAATTGAATGAACCTAAATTCAATACAAAAATCAGACTTTGCTTTTTCTCAGTAGAAACAAGCACAGCAAGTCATTCCTCTTTCTTTAGATTAAATTTACATGGCAAAAGTTTCAGCGCTGCCAGATTTTCAAGGTACAAAATGTCATAACAGCAGACATCCATACACATTTTGAATTTACAACTTCAGGCTCCCCAGATTAAGCAAACTGATATGAAATGGATGAAGTGTAGCAATGTATTTGTATTCACCTACCTTGCTCAGGTGTTCAGAGAGCTACAGTGAAGCCTGTAAAATCAGTTTTGGAACTGGAGGAAGGACAAATGTTTTGTCAGGATATATAATTAAATTGGACCTCCTACAGCACCAAAACCCATTTAAACCCCCGTTTTAACATTCAAAAACAAGGGCAGAAGGCATCTAGTACAGTAAATGATTTTAATTTTTTTTTTTTCTCAGCCCTATTACAATATATAGACTTTCCACCACAGAATCTAAATCCTCACTGACACAAGAAGTCATCGCCAATGAAACAAATAAGGGCTTTTTCTGGTAAAAGCCTTTATTTAACAATAAAAATCAAGGGAATGAAATTACCTTTATTATTTCTACTGTCAGTTGCTAATGCAGTTCTAAGTTCTTCTACTCGCCATTTTACTGTTTAACTTTCACACAAATTTTCTTTACGAGAACAATAGATTGAATGAATATGTCAGGTGAGGGCGTCACTCGTCGACTGAACGATCCACAAACAATTCTGACGTGACGCTTTATTTCCATTCAGCTCCGCCCAGTTTTCAAATATTTTTATCTCACTGTTTTGGTTATACTTTACGCAACTTTAATGCTTTGGCACAGTTCGATCAAGGTTTACTCATACCAGGCCAAATCACAACAAAAGTAATCTCAAAAATGTATGTAACATAGTAAGAGTCTTACTTCAGAACCATCCACATTAAAGTGAAAACCAACAATTCAACACTTTTTAAAATAACATTTTCTGTGCTGACTCCCAATCATACATCACGTCACTATATCATCATTTACCCCCTCGGGTCTTTCAAATAGGACAAGAAATGCGTTCTACTCCTGCTAACAGGCAGTATGTGAAATAGTTACAAAATAAAAATGGATGTTTGGTTTTTTTTACCAATTAAAACACAGCAAACTGTTAACTTTGTAGGTTACAGCACAAAATAGGAAATAACCACAATTAACCCAAAACAGACCAAAAAACAACAACATTTAACAACATATGAGGAAGTAAACACATACACAAACACAAACCCACAAAAAAACAAAACAACAGCACACAAAACACTTTGCTTCTGAAACGCTCCTGGTGGGGTATGAAGCCGTGTAGAGGACAGGGAAAAAAAAAGTGGCGCACAAACAAAGTGATGAACCTGTGCCCGGTGGAACATGGAGGGAGGAGGGAGTCTGTCAACAGAGTGAAGGTTTCTACAGGGCAGTTCACAGGACTCCGAAACACTTCATGGAAACTTCATCAGTTGAATCCAAAGCATAATCCAGCAGACCAACAGCGAGCCTTTACTCGAATGAAAAGTGCTCACCTGGCACACAGGCCAAAAAAAAGTTTAGCTTCCAGGTTAGCTTTCATGCTGTGTGGCCCACTGTACATGCTTCTGTGTGTTTGCCATGCTGGCCCCGCCCACTAGTTCCTGCCAATAAAACCCACTTTTCTTGGTTCTCTGAAGGTTTTACAGATTTGACTTCCACACGTCGCACCAGAAAGTTAAACCACAGTTCCACATCCAAGGAAGCCGGAAGGCACAGCTGTTAAATAATGCAGCTCAGGCCAACCAGGTGAGAAGTCACACCGTACCTGACACTCACAGAAGCCTCCAGAGATGCTGAAGAAAGGTGGTGGAGGAGGAGGAGGAGGTGGGAGGAGTGAAGGAATGAGAGACACTGAGAGCAGGATGGGATGAGAGGGAAAGTGAGAGACACAGTGCGTTCACAATATACAGTGTTTAATGAGTGTTTTGCAGAATGTTTGGCTATCAAGCCCCAGAACCTCCTCAGAATAAACAGAGCTACTATTCCCGTCTCTATTCGTCTTTGGCCCGTGAAGCCCTCTGATCCTTTACCTAACCCCGTGCTTGAAGTAGAAAAAGAATAGACGCCAGCACTCCCCTTAATCGCATGTTGGCAGGTGCATTGACCAATATCAGCAAATAATTATTACCTTCTAAATAAAAGGGGGAGGCGTCCGAGCCTGGCCCCGCCCACCTATTGCACAGTGATCAGTGAGGATGGCTCAGAGCGACGATGTTAAAGTGAAGCCTTTGTTTGTAAATGTCGTGCCAAAAGTGGTCGAGTCAGATGAAACAATACAAACAGTTTGTATTCACGCAAGCTATTATATTGAGGAATTGAAGCTGGAAGAAGAACAATGCCTAGAAATTTCAATAAAAGTCTGCTCACATTGGGGGACGGTCTCTGTTGTTTGTAGCTTCTTGAGTTCCAGCACACAACATACGTCATATGGTGGTCAATACAAGTTGGTGAAAAGTTGCTCCAGTACTTTCAAAATAAAACGATGTCTACGACCATTAGGATGCAGTTGGAAACAATAATGATTGGATTGTTATCTGCTCGCTTAGAGAATTTGGATCTGGTACTGACACCCCAGTGTGCCAATTGCCACTTCTGTTGAGATTAGAGGAGTTACACAAAACAATGTATATATATAAGTATCCCTGGATGGAGATCACTGTTGTGTTTAGAAAAATGGTTCTATGGGGCTAATTTCTGTGTCTACTATTGGTCAGATAAAAACATTTTTTTTTTTGATATTTCAGTTGAAGATTTTTTAGAAGTCTTCTCAATTCCACTCTGGCAAATAACAAATTCCAGAACGAACTTGAGAGGACTGACAGGTATTTACTTGCTTTGCTAACACATTCATTGACATCGTAATGGATGAGTTAGTCATGGTGTTCAGAGGGTTCAGGACACGAAAGGTTCTGGACAGTTTCTGTGCCAGTAGGTTTTCTTTCTTCTGTCTAGTTTATGGGAGAATTCCACTTTCTGTTACATCTTTGGACCTTTGAACAATCCAACAATCTTGGATCTTGGACATGTGATGATGATTTCTGATTTCTCTGAATTTAACTGTAGAAAATGTTACACCAGTTTTTTATTTCTGCAACGCACATGTGGAGGTTGTTTAGTTGGTGAGTGTGATTGGTGTCAAAGGAGAGATTGTTGGATACAAAATTTTCAGCCTTGAGCCAGGAAGAAGGCTCTGGACCGCTCGCCAACATTTTGTCAAAACACCTCTTGAAGAGTCTCAGACGACCAGCGCTTCGTCAAAACTCTTCTCGAAAAGATCTCAGACGACCAAACAAGGCATTGAAGTCTTCCAGAGTCTGATGTGAAACATTTCATTGTGTAAAAACACCAATAAAATGAGGGGGCCGCCGGGACAAAGAAACATTCGCACCCCTGATGTGAGGATTCCTGTCTGACCCTAGTGTGTCTCCCTCTATTTTGTTCCCGATCACCTCTCCTCATGTTTGCTGTCTGTTTGTTATTGTTTTGCCATGTGCTTTGTGTTTTGTTTCTGTGTCCTCCTCTCCCTGCCTCCAGTCACCTCCCGTGGCCACGCCCCTCATCAGCCTGCAGGGCTGCAGACTATCCAGCTGTTCACCACCTGCAGGTGGACACACCGGTTGCTCATCACACTGAATCACCTCCTGACACTATATCAACCCTGGTCCTGCAGTCCTTCCTGGACTATATGTACCCTGCCCCTGCAGTCATCTGGTTGTCGGTCCATACTGCCAGCTACGTCCACTCATCCGCAACCTGTCGCCAGTACGATCATCCATCCATCTGTTCCTGTTCCCGTTCTGTCGACGTGCTGTGGACTCCCACACACTTCATCCTGCCTGCTACCCTGTGTCACAGTGGATCCAGCCTGCCCTCTTGTGTCGGACCTCGGGAGACCACACAGTGAACCTGCTCCTAGTCCCCGTTAGGACTCCTGGTGCCTCCTTGCCTGCCTGCCTGCCTGCCTGCCGTGTCTACGGCCCCACCTGATCCTGCCCAGATCAGAGCTGAGTGCGTGGTCGCACCAGCCGGCTCCGCCTGTAAAATAAAGACTTTTTGTACCTGAACTTTGAGTCTGTGTCTGCGTTTGGGTCCAGTCCAACTCCACCTCATAACACCTGAACTTTCTACTCATTCTATTTACACTTTTCAGGACACCTCCTTTTACTTTGATCTTTGTTTTCATGCCAATGAAAACAGCGCCTCCTCTGTTTACCATGCCCATGTGGCACGCCCATATCTGGTCATTTCCTGCTCATTTTCCTCCTCCAAGATATAGTTGTGTATCATCGGTGTAGAAATTATGTAACGTTAAAAAGTCTTGCCTCCACTCCTTCTGTTCAGTGTACAAGGAGCTTTTTCTTGATATTTGTACTCCCCTGCAGAAACACCAAAATTCAAATGCACAAACACAATTAAGTCAATTTAATATTGTACTCATAAAAGAGACTTCTCACACACCTTTCACTCATACTTGAACACACACACACACACAAATCCTGACATCCTGGGAGACTCAGCTGGCTACCATTACGCTGCCAGATATGAATCATCTGCTATTGATTTCTGCACACTCTCCTCCACCAGCTTATTCATCACAGCTCAAGAATCTTTCTTTTTTCCAACCATTTCCATAAAAACCTTTAGATTGATCTTTGAATAGCGCCAGACTCTGGTGTTTACCTCCCGTTTGGTTTCCAGGCGGTTGCAGGGTTTGTCCCCTGATCATTTACACAGTGAGCAGGCCTGTGCCTCTGATTAATTTCCTCCTAATTGTAACCTGTGTGCGCTGTATTGATTTTCTAGACACGACTTCGCCCAGAGCTGCAAATTAATAATATCGCAAAGACTAATGTGTCTAAAACTTTGACCCAACCCTTAAAATTGATGACCAGAGTAAATATCCATTTCTTTGTGAGTAAATATTGCTTTTCTGACACAACTGGCCTTCAGCTCCCAATCTGACAACAACAAATACATTTCAGAAAGCAGTGAACACCGCATTTCCACCCGAGTGTATATGCTGTGTGAATATTGATTTGCCTCAGGCAGGCCTGTTTAAGAGGTGAAGAAGTCATATCACATGGAGAAATTCTATTTAACACAACTGCTGCACTTAAAATGAGGACATTTCAGCTTATAAATTATATTCTAACACAAGAGGGTATTTATTATGAACAGTGACTGCACTGTGGAAGGTCTAATACACACTTAGAATACTGTAGTAGTCATGTGGAGGTGGTTGTGAATTTTACTCATAAATGAAAACATCAGATGTTAAATATTAACTGCTGATGGGTGATAAATATAACCTGTGTGTATTACAGAGGTCCAACTCACAAAACTGCCTGTGAAACAAAGTTCTATGAGACCGTCACATTGGACAAAAACACACGACATGGACACAGAGGTAAACAAAATAATTTTACTTATTTAAGAGCCCATACAAAAACCAATGCTGACTCCAGGGGTCTTGACATGACATGACATGACATGACATGACGAAGCTATCTTACAATCCAGTTATGAGCCGTGACTGAGTGAGTTTATATACTGACTGGTTGATTACTGAGTGACTGCAGCTGAGGCTGATTGGAGAAGTGAAAGGAGGGAAGGTGGGTCTGTCAGGAGACCAGGCATGGGGACATGGAGGGGGAGAGACACACAGAGGGACGTCTGGAGCACAAACTGTATATCAAAGTGTTTGTAGTTTTCAGGTCTGAAAAATGTGTCCCGATGCAGAAGTGTCTTAAGATGCAATACCACCAAGTGCCACTAGAGGTCGGCTCCAAAAAGCCTCCGGCTCCATAGACTCCCATTCAACTTCTCTCATCAAATCCAAAGTGAATAAAATGGGTCCATCAGTTATCTCGGCGTTGTTAGCTAAAGTCACTCCTTATTAGTTTTCTGGAGGTCCATCTGAAAATAATCCCTCATTCATTAGAAAATAAGATAAAAAAAAAAAAAAGACCTGTTTTTGGGGGCAGCTATTGGTAGGTGGGTGTCAGGATTCCTGTCTGCTCCTACTGTTTGCTCCTCTGTTTTGTCCCCAATCACCTCTCCTCATGTTTTCTGTCTTTCCCCTGTCTGGTTGTTATTGTGTCCCCATGTGTTCTGTGTCCTCCTCTCCCCGCCTCCTGTCACCTCCCATTGCCACACCCCTCACCGGTCTCAACAGCTGCCACCACTCTCCCCAAATCACCACCTGCAGGTGGCTCATTTCCCTGATCACCTCCCCGGACTATATGTACCCTGCCCCTGCAGTCATCTGGTTGTCGGTCCATGCTGCTAGATACTGCCAGTCACCCAGGTAATTTCAACTGACTAGTTGGGCTCATTTTTCCTGGACACATGTTCCTGTTAATCCCCAGGTAACCAGAGGCTTGCCGTACTTGTCGTGGTGACTTGATGAAATGTCAGGAGCCCATTAGTGAAACTGGAATTAGTTGAGCCACAACTGTATGGCAGGAAAATGTCAACAACAGGCTTTAATGCAGCAGAACAGGAACTATCAGAGGTGCATGACACCCCACAAGAGATCACCTTAACGCTGGAAATCAATGGCACTCCGCTGGCTGAACGGTAAACACTAGAAATGTGTGGTAATCATGTTTTGCATGTCAATCCTGCTCCGTGTTTCTTTCAGCATGAGTTCATCGTTGGCCACATGATGAGCCAGGCAGCAGTCAGACTTCAACAAAGTGAAATAAACACAGCAGGTAAAGAGATCAAAGCATGATGGTGCTGCTCGGCGTCTTACGTGCAGGACTTGATTTCACAGAACGCCAACTGTTCACATGCAGTTTTCCAAGGAGTTGATGGATGAATACTGTTTTAACATCCCTCGCCTGACACTTGCCATTATGGGCCTACACTCTTTGGGGGGATCGGGGGAGGGCTGTCTAGGGTTTCCCATATGGAGCGGACCAATCATAAGGTATATGGTACCATATGACATCCCTTACTGCTGAGGAGCTTCACAAACACAATGAATTCCGATTAAAGTACTTGTATGTAAGGGGCATTTCCAGGAGGTTCCCAAAAGATTGTAGTTTGAGTAATTAGAATTTTTTTTTGGATTTTGAACAGCTGAACGTATGTTGCATTTAACAACATTTTAAAAGTAGAGAAGTTGGCACTTAGATGCAATAAATGGTTGCAATAGATGGCAAAAGTAACGATTTCACAGTAAAAATATAAACCGATATATCGTTGAAACAGTTGGCTAAACGTAAAGGATTACACAGTTCAAATGATTAGATAAATGTTTAAATAGTCAGTAGGTTGAAGAAAGTAGAACATGTTAAATGTAGGCTAATGGATACATGATTGAAATAGTTACTCAAAACTTATAGCTAGCGAAAAGTAGTAGAGGTGCATGACATGACAGAGCTGTTGAAATAGTTAGCTAAATGTGGATAAATGGTTGATGATAGCTAAAAGTAACAAACAGTTGAAACAGTTACAAGTAATGGCAAAACGTTTGCTAGCTGAAATACAGCCAAGAGATAGCTGAACTCGCTAAATGTGTCATGATAGCTGCTGACGAGTCTGTGTGTCTTCTTCCCATGTTTCCCTCCAGTGACGTAACAAGGGAGCCATTGGTCCCAGTACAAATCATTTTCTTGGGCGCCAACCTACGTCCAAAAAAATACGCCCATTCACGAACGTGCACAAAGGCGCAGACGTCCACGCTCAGTCTGACCAGAGACAGGAACACGATGCATCCTGCACGCCAACCTTTGATCAGTTTGAGCCGCTGTCCGTGGTGCTGATCAGGCTGGATGACACCAATTATATCAGTGCTAACCTAACAGCCTTCCCTGGACTCGGACCACCAGAACCTTCTCAAAATATAAAATATCTGAATATCTTACACTTACATCTTATGTCGATAAGCAGAGAACAAACAGCCATCAAAGAAAGCGCAGTAGTCGTCCTACACAGTAAATACATGAAACTGACGCTGCGGCAAATTGTTATTACCAACACGGGGTGTATATTTTCCAACATATGACATTTTAATCGCCCCAGATTTAAATCCCTGATTTCACTTCATAACACAGAGACAATTTAACTCATTATTAGCCCATTAGAAGTTCATCCTATGGGCCTCATATTGCTCAAATCCAGAGTCCTCCCTCCGTTGTTCTCTATTTAGAGTTTAATCCACTGACTCTTTCTTGACCCGTTCTGTATCTGAAATAAGATTTTATCAGCTTGAGCTAAAGTTTTGTCATTTACTGAACTTCTTGCTGTAAAGTTGAACTATTGAAAACAAATCCTGACATTTTGAGGCAAGTTGTCAGGGAGTAAGGTCATTGGCCAGACCAATGAGCAGTTCCCAGCATGCCTTTCTCCTTCATAACTTTTGAAAATAAAGCAGAAAAAAAAAAAAAGCCTGAGTGATGGGTGGAAATGATTGAAAATAAAACATGCAGTGTTGTTACATTTTACAAAGACAAAGATGAGACAAATATAGACACATTCAGTAAGTTAGGACTGAAACCAAAATTTAGGAATGTGTATAGACAGTATATCCATTATGATGCCAGGTCCAGAACAGATGATCCGCATTTAATCATGAATGTAAATAGGGGCCCATTTTGTGAAAGAAGTCTGTAGCGACGGCCCCCTGACCTTCGGGGCCCCGGTGCATTGCACTGCTCGCACCAGTGTTTCTCTCGTTTCTTGCCTCTCAGTATTTTCCTGTCTCTGGGTCCTGCTGCTGGTGCGGTACTCTGCTCTGAGGCTCTCCGCTCACTCTCACCTGATCCACTACTACACACCTGCAGGCAATCAACTAATCAAGACGCTCCTGCTCCAATACTTTGGCTCTCCAGCTGGTCTTCTGCAGATCCTTCAGTCAGTATAGTAGTACTCTGTGGATCAGATCTTAGTTTATTTCCTTGTGCGTCTGCTAGTATGTTTCCTGCCAGCTTCCCCCCCAACCGTCTGCTCTCCAGCCCACCCACGGCAACCTCTCGTTAGCCTCCACTACTGCTCCGCTCCACCTGCCTCGCACCGCCTGAGCTCCTCTCAGTTCTTTCCCACCTTCAGTCTCCTGCCTTCATCATCTCACGACCTGCTTCCACTCATCTGTCTGCCAGCCCAGTCGCCCTCTGCTCATCCTCCCTCCTCAGCATTTAATACATTCCTTTTACTTTACATTCCCTGGTCTTGTATGCTGCTTGTTGGCGCTCTCGCTCTGCTTAACGCAACAAAATGCAGCCGAATAGATAATAGAAATTCACAGAAGTAATCTGAGCAGTTGAGCGCTCAGCTTGGTTTTAAAGTAACAGATAACAGTAAATAGTTGGTTAAAAGAAAGGATTGACTTTTTGACATGTTTAGATTGAAGTGAAATGCAAACGGGACAACCAAGAACCAAATCATGAATTATCATTAAAGACTAACAATCACCACTTTTAAATGAGTTGTTAGTGTTAAATCGGTTATGGACACGTTTTGGCACGTGATGGGTTGTATTGATGAAGGCCTACTTCATCCGACATGGCCATGTGAGCGTCTATCTTAGAACCGCTGGTCTGCATGAGTCCAGAACAGCTGTTCTGGTAGTTGACCTCTCAATGAACTCCCGCTGTTTGTCTCACAGCTGATTAGACAGACTTGCATATCTGAAAGATTATTTATTCCCCTTCTCGTTTCATCTCCATCCGAAGTTTCCTGACACGCCGAGGGGCATGTGAATGTGAGATGTGAGATCTGGGGGAGAGTATTACTGTGATAAGTTTATTCCAAAGACATGAAAGGGAATGCCATAATAAGCCGTCTGCCCTAAAGTATTTTAGAGAGCGGAAGCGTGTGGGAATTCTAATCACAGCTGTCTTCTCACGTAGACTCGCCTCCCGCCAACAGATGACATCTTTTGCGTGACAAATGAGAACTTCACAGTGTATCTAGGTTTCATTTGGAGTCAGACGTGCATTTTGAAAGAGGAACAGTGAATATTTAGCCACAACTCTCCACGTCTCTCCGTATAACAGATGAACGTCGAAGAATACAATTTCATCCGGAGCATGATGTCAACGGCCAGTAAGTGAGTTGTGTGGCGTGCCGCTGTAGCCGAGGGGATTAATCACTTCAGCGCCTCTGCTTGTGTCAAGTGTGACAACAGCACTTCAGCAACTTGTTACGAAGCAAGTGTGAGGGCGACCCAGCAGGAGAGGTTTTTACCAGCATTTAAGGTGCGATTCACATTTCTTCACACCCCGAAACAAAGAACACGAAGCGGTGAAAGATGCACGCTACAGCTTCCATACCTGTTAAGAGAGCCGTATGATGTGGTCTTCAAGGGAAACGAGACCAAACCGCATCCACCTAAGGCTCCCAGTTCCTTACTGCATTAAGGATGCTGGTGTTAAAAGATTGAAATCAACACTATCAAACAGTTCAAGGACTTTGAGCTGCAGCGGACCGGATGATGAGCAAATTGACTTCACGTTTGTCTGACAAAGACGCTGCTATGATATTAACAAGAGACAGAAATCCAACTCTAGAGGTCTTTGTAAAGTCATAAACACAACTACTAGTGAATCATTTGTTGTCATTTAATGTCAATGAAAACAACCAAGCAAAGAATATACTAAAACTTCATCCGAATTACAGAGATTTCTTCCCTGCTGCTGACCTCAGTAATGATGAGATGCTGATTATTTCTTCTTGTTTTGTTGTGTTTCATAACATTTAATCTGACAGCACAGCGTGACATCAGGTCTGTATTGTTGCACATTTTTCCTCAGTGTCAAACTGCTCAGAATTGACTTTTTTTTTTTTAAAAAGTTTTGGTTCCACATGTAGTTGCAGTGATTTATTAATTGAATTGGTTTATTACAAAATATACTTTCACTGTTGTTTTTTTTAAAATTTATTTTAATGTTTGCACTATTTCTATCTTTTATTATCTCTCTTGTTAATTGCTATCTTTTTGACATGGCACTGATTATTAATCATATTCATTGTATCTTATACATGCATGATTCTTCTTTGCTTATATCTATGTGAAGCGCACTGAATTGTCTTTATGTATGAAATGTGCTATACAAATAAAATTGCTCGCTTGCAGTGTGGATGAAATGTATTCCTGTGTCTTTCTCATACTGTCACACCGGTACTCTCTGTCTGTCAGGTTTCTGTAAAAACCAAGTTATAGAATGCAGAGGTAACGCTTTAGATTACAGAGACAATGCTAATACTCATACTACACTAATATAGTTTGCACAAATACATACTGGTAGGTATTTGGGAAGAAGGGTGGCTCAGTCACCACTTTATAGTGCTTAACTTGGATATTTCAGAGCCACAGTGCTGAACACGATTACGGGGGATATTACTTAAATGATTTCAAAATGGAGAATCGTTGGGTGTGGTCCTCCTCCGTGGAGAATCGTTGGGTGTGGTCCTCCTCCGTGGAGAATCGTTGGGTGTGGTCCCCCTCCGCGGAGAATCGTTGGGTGTGGTCCCCCTCCACGGAGAATCGTTGGGTGTGGTCTTCCTCCATGGAGAATCGTTGGGTGTGGTCCTCCTCCGTGGAGAATCGTTGGGTGTGGTCCCCCTCCGTGGAGAATCGTTGGGTGTGGTCCCCCTCCACGGAGAATCGTTGGGTGTGGTCTTCCTCCATGGAGAATCGTTAGGTGTGGTTCCCCTCCACGGAGAATCGTTGGGTGTGGTCTTCCTCCATGGAGAATCGTTAGGTGTGGTTCCCCTCCACGGAGAATCGTTGGGTGTGGTCCCCCTCCACGGAGAATCGTTGGGTGTGGTCTTCCTCCATGGAGAATCTTTGGGTGTGGTCCCCCTCCGCGGAGAATCGTTTGCAGTTGTTGTATCCTACTCGGTGCCAACACTACACACCGTGTCCACCAAAGCGTGAGTACAGAATATTTTTTTAATTGTTCTACTGACCACCACCAGCTTCATATTGATAATTTGTTGCAGTTGTCATTATCCCATTTTCACTCAACAACCCCCCCCCCACACACACACACACCTGGTCTATAGCCCACAGTGTAATAATAGTTACTCTGTTGTTCAATATACAATATAAATATAGTATACGGCAGATCTTTTGATCCTATTTAACCCTTAATAACAGAAGAGACCCAAACATAAGATGTATATGAGGCGATAAGTCTGCCCTCTTTCACCACCTCGTTTCTTAATTGTAGTAAATTGTAAAAGCAAACTATTATGAACGTTAAAGTGTAATGTGTTGTGTACAACTGACAATGATCTGCACACAACAAGATTCTGCAAAGACAGTGACAGAGAATTTAACTGAAGATAAATACCAACCTGCAAATATTAGACCTTTTTTTGAAGAACATCCTTAAAATGAAAAAAAAAAAAATCCAAATAATGACTCCCCATGCGCTCCATGTTTGGGCTCTGCCGGTGTTTAGCTGAAGACAGTGAACAGTAGATATCCCCAGTGCATGCTGCTTCAGTGTCTTTCTCATGGTTTCTCTTGAAGACAATCCAAAATGCTCTCATGCTGGAGGGGATTCACTGCAGGCTTCAAAATAAAGTTCAAAGTTCAAATCTAAAACTTGAAACAATGTCTGCTTCATTTCACCACACAACGTCCTAGACATAAATATTGATATTTATGCAGCTTCAAGGCAAAGTTGTTTTTTAGGATTTAATAGTGAAGGATGTTTTGTAAGATTTGGCTTTTCACTCCGTTTTAGTTTGGAAGAATTAGAATTCAAATGTCTTGTCTTATTTTGTGATCTCACTTCCTTTCAGCCAAAACCCCCAGTCTTAAAGTCTTTTCTGGGAGAAGAGAGAACAGACCAGTGCAGTGGAAAACTTCTACTTGATTCCAGTCTATCTCAACTTATTTTAAGCGTTTTTGACAGAAACCCAAAGGGAAGTTGATCTAAAATATTCAGCCAACAGCTTTTCTTCCGAGAAAGCAATCGACTTCGTCTTTCCAAAAGCTTAATGGTGCAATGATGGTCTTTGAGGACAGAACCAAAGCTCAAGTTTTACATACTATGGCCTTGTAGAGTTGACAGGGTGAATGTATTAAGCCGACACAAAGCAACATTAGCCTTGTTTCGGAAAATTAAGCATTTGGATTGGTGTTTGTGTCTAATGGATGAAAAGGAGTCCAATATTTACTCACATTTTAGTCTTCCTTTGGTTTCCCCTGACTCCTGAGAAAAATTACATCTTTTAAATTGATAACTGCTCCAATATGATCTCTCTAGTTGCTAACTCAAGTAGCAGAAAGCGGGTTCATCTGAACTTTTTTCACTAATTAGCAGACTGCTGCTGATTGCAAATGAAGTTGATGGAAGTCTAAACGATACATAAATTGTTTTTTCTTCAGGTAAATTTTATTCATATTTTGCAAATTCATTAGTAATCTCAGAGTGCTTTACATAATAAGGCCAGGACCTTACAATATTATAGAGAGAAAGCCGTCAATTTCCCCTTGACAGAACCAGACTCCAGTAGAACCAGACAATAAGCACCGGGCAGGTGGGTAAAGCTAAAAACCACAGATCCGAAAGATGCAGCTCCAGAACCAGACACCTGCCGAAAGGTCCAGGGAGGACAGAGTGGAAAAAGCACAACCTACAGGGGAGAGAAGACGAGAAGGTAATTTAATTGAAAGAGACTTCATCATACAAATGTGAAGTGATATTATTTATTGACCAGGTTTTGACAAAGTTCTGGTCCAGATTCAAAGGCTAATACCGAGGGTGTTACTGGGTCTAGTGGGGAAAAAAAAAAGAGTAAATACTATGTGATGGATGAGGCCACATCTGTTACGTTTCAGGAGCGAGTAGAACTCAAACACACGGCAACCGGAAGTCCCAAAGTAAAACATTCATTAACAGAATAAGTGGACCGTTGCTGGGAATAAAACACAAACTGAATGGGGCTGGTTAGACAAAGCTCACAGTTCAAATAAAAGTAACAAACTTACAGCAACACAAAGCAGATAATCTATTGTGGTGATAGGAAGCTGGAGGTAAACAGGTAACTGGGAGAAAACAAGGAATTCACAATACGCACTCGGAGCTCAAGAGCACACAAACAGAACACAACGGACTGACAGAGGGAATAGAGACCTGGGGAATGTATAGCAGCAGAGGGGATTTGAAAGGGAGTACAGCTGGGGCTGATTAGGGAACTGACAGCAGGTGGGGTGGGCGTGGCCAGCAGGTAAGAGCAGGGAGAGAGAGAGACAAATGCTGGTTCAGATGTGTTCGTATTCACCGTGTAGAGAAGAGTCCGTATGAACGGCGCCCTCTGGTTGAGAAGAGTCCGTATGAACGGCGCCCTCTGGTGGTGTTCACCACGTCACAACTCTAAATCTTCTATCAGCCTCCAGTTCACCAGTTGTGACGTGTTTGCTGACGTCTACAGAAAGGTCAGAGGTCGTGGAAGTTCCTGTTTGGTTGGATGTTCAGCTCATATGTTGTAATTTTAGTCATGTAGAGTTTGTCTTCATAACTTAGATAATATTCTACGTCTGAGGAAAATGTTGATCTTCCCAACAGCCTCATCTTTTCCCTCCATGTCTTTGTGTTTCCTGCATTACGTCACCCCTGTTAGCATGCTAAGTTGTTAGTCTCTGTGGCTTCTAGACGCCATCCACGATGTGTTTTTAATAAAAGTAAAATTGATGGTTTCAGTTGGACATTGAACTACTTGGGAGATTGTTCACACAGTAACAACGTTTTGCATGTCCTGGACTACATTATTTTAACATATATGATAGAAAATAACTGCAGTTATTGCATGTGAAATGCCCCCTTATTTTTTTCTATATTATTAGTGTTTTTATTACTGTAATATTTTTGTTAAACTTTTGTACTTGTAGTTATTTTCCAAACACGAGTCATTATATGGAGGGGAGTATATTCCATGTTAACATTTTATTGTGATTAACACTTTAGGCTTGGCAGGAAGTCCTCTGCACCGTTTGCATAGTTTTTGACTCGGTGTCTTTGACACTTTTCTGACTGACAGATCACTTCTGAGAACGCTGATAAAGATAAATATCTTCCATTCAAGAGAATTTCCTGCATCATTAAACATGGCAAACCTATTAGCTTGGAGAAGTTCAAAGAAGAATCCCACCAGAGATCTCGCTAAATCACATCCACTGCAGCAATCATAAAAAATAAGCATAGAGCCTCGCCTGCCCAGAGGCATCAAAGGGGATATAGGGAAGTTAACATGGCTCTTTGTGCATGAATAAACAGGATGATAGTTCACTCTGCGTACAGATAAAAGCGCCTCTCAAGTGCTGCCCTTTATTTTGACTTTCATTTTCAATTGCCGTCACGAGTCGGTTCACTTGATGCCGATAACCTTAGCCAGCAATGTGGCTTTGAACATTGTTGGATTCTGCATTACCTTTTCCCATTAAAACTCCATAAAACCACTAATACAATACATTAACAATACAGGATTGAAAAGGGGCAATCACAGGTAGTTTTGCCGATTTCTGTTACGGCTAATTGGTGCCTTTTGTGTCTCAGGAAGCAGACAATGTGACCCCTGAGCTAAAAATCATGCTTCATTTTTTTTTTTATAAGAGATTAACATTTGGAAGAGGGCGGGAAAGAAAATTTGCTACTGGCTATGGCCTTTTCTTCTAACAAACCCTATCTATCCACATTATCATTAAGTCTTCCCTCTGGAGTACTCTGAGAGAAAACACAAAGAGAAGAACCAAACACCTGCTCTGAACCTTCTGGGTCTGCAGCCTTTTTATCTTTAACGTGGACATTTGGTGGTGGTAATGTGAATCTTTGGGTCCTGAGAACACCTGGGAATCCAGAGCACAAAGCTTTGGTTCAAATAAGAGCACCCACAGAGCTGGACGTGCAGTGGCATACCTTTTATTGTTGAGTATATATTGACATTTCACACTGCAGTAAATGAGCAGGTCCTGGCCTTTGGCCCTCGATGTGGGTGCAGAGCCACATAGCAAATTAAAGGCAGCTCAGGGGAAAAGACAGGAAATAGACGTAGCGTCTCTGTTGGGCTGTTTGCTTGTTACATGGCTGATAAGAGTAAGCAGTTTAAAAACATAGTTGTTATGCTGCGAAACTATATCTCACTTATGTTTGATAAGCAGCATACTTTATTGTATCACTTCCAACAGTATTTGCCTGCTCTGTTCACAGTGCAGTCGAAAACACATGAAATCCACCTCTCTCTCTCTCACACACACACACACACACACACGCACACACACACACACTCACTCTTTACTGCCTTATCTGCCATCTGTGTGCTGCATTGACTGCTTTTCATTTGGGCTGTCCTTGTGGTAAAGCGGTGCTTTTCAGAAAGGTATTAGAACAAGTTTATTGATCGTCCATTCACTCAGTGCTAATTTGGTTGAAAGAGCCGTACTTCAAATCAACATAACTTTATTGGCACAGAGAAGTGTGGCTTCTTTTGTGGAGCAGTGTATACTCCAGCACAGTAAGTGTCTGAAGAAGTGGATGGTGCAACCCAGCCAACAGGCTGTGATAGCCACTCCTGTCTTTGTCTCAGTAGTACTTTCTTCGTGATTGCCTCAAAGGTCGGACAGTCGTCATCGTCCAGCAGTTAAAATCACCCAATAAAGTTCACTAATATTAAACCTTGATGTGAAGGATGGTGCCGACCTAATAATTTCAGTAATTACACCCAAATATTAAATTTCTTTCATAAAACTGCAGTCACCTGCTGGTGGAGTTACTGTGTTCCCTCGAACATATATGGGTGTGAGAATAGCTATGGATATCATTGATCTCAGCCAAAAAGTAACAATGCACACAGTTGACTCCAATTCAGACATGAGGAACCTGAGCAGCATTTCCTGTTTTGATTCTTATCCCATGCCACATGTTAAGGAGCTGCTGGGAAGACTGGGAAAGGCCAGGTCTATCACAACCTTAGATCTTTGTAAAAGTTACTGGCAAATGCCTCTTGACACATCTTGTAAAAGGACACACAGCATGTCAGATTCCAGAAATGTTTTTTTTTTATTTTTATTTTTATTACACCGTAATACCTTCACGGAGCGCCTGCAACCTTATAAAGAATAATGGACATGGTTCTTAACAATTGTTCTCGGTTTGCTGCTGCCTACGTTGAAGATGTGATAATCTACTAATCTGCTGTACCTGAAAAGTTGAGTCGGTCTCACCCTGAATACCAAGTGTTTGTTGGCTGAAGAGGAGGTGAAATACTTTGGGTACCTGGTTGGCCATGAGCAAAAAAAGACAACAAAGGTGCAAAGTGCTCACCTGCCACCAACTTGGGGTTCAGTGTCTTACCCAAGGACACTTCTGCATGTGGACCGGAGGGAGCGGGGATTGGACCATCAACTTTAAGATGAGAAAGCAACCCACTCTCCCATCTGAGCTACAGCCGACTCTCAAGGTTAATTCCCCATTTTGCTACACTCTCAGCACACCTCACCGCACTGATCAAAAAGTCTACCTGTCAACAAGCTTTTTAGATTCTTAAGGACCCGTTGAGCTCTTGCAGAGCTCTGCCTTTACAAAACAGTTTCTGCAGATTGCCTCTGGTGTTGGCCGAGGAGCAGCGCTACACCAGCGAAAGCCTGGTCAGGAAAAGCCTCCTGTGTTCTTTAGTAAGGAAATGTTTGACCGGGGTAAAAAAAAAAAAAAATTAAAAAAAAAGGTACTACGAAAAAGGAAGGACTTACTTTGAAGTTGGCTTAGTAACATTTAAATGTTAGTTTTTGGGAAGAGAGTACTAAAAAACTGCATTAAAATGCACATACATTGATGCCAACTGTACAAAACCTCTTTGATGATTATCTGTCCTGTTTGCCTGATGTATGTGAAACAGAGGGGGAGGAGGTGTGACATGTTTGTAACACCCGTCCCATTCAGCTATATAGTGTTATGTTGAATCTGCTAGGTGTCGTAGTACTATGGGCGGGGCCCTGGGTACAGTTTTAAATGTAATGGCGCGATTATCTGTTCTTATACACTAATAAAATTAGACTTACAACTGTTGTTCCCTTATTATGGAAACTATATCAACTCGCGGTGCCTTCAATAGAGTTAAGGAAGTCAAATAAAAGGTTTATGCCTCTATATTAAGTCCTTTTATCTTGTGTTTTTAATTGTATGTTACCCCTTTTTACCAGCTCTTATCAGAACATGAATGTGCTGAACTTTGACACACCAAACATACTTCAAAGGCATTTAAAAAAAACAAAAAACAGTTTGGCATTTATTACACGTGATCATCAATATACTGGGCAACCAACCCCCCCCCCCCCCCCCCCACACACACACACACTCAAAACAAACAAAACCCTCTTTGCAAGCCTGAATCGTGGCTTGGGAGCGTAGAGGCCAAAACTGTGATGGCCGCTTCACTTGTTCATACAAGCAATAAATCAAAAGGCACGTACAAGTTAGTCAGTACTCACAAATCCAAGGAATATTCAGAGGGGGAGATGGGGGGGGGGGGGGGGGTGAGGGGAAGCTATGGGGGAGATGAGGGGAAGATGAGGGGAAGCTGAGGGGGAGATGGGGGAGGTTGAGGGGGAGATGGGGGGATGAGGGGAAGCTGAGGGGGAGATGGGGGAGGTTGAGGGGGAGATGGGGGGGGTGGGGTGGTGAAGGGAAGTCCATACACTAACTTGTCTCAACTGGTTTCAAATGCACAGCTAACAGTATGAAAGCAAAGCTAACGGCTACTCGCGATTAGCATCACAACTTGTTTTACATTTAGTTACAACATTTAGTCACAGTACAGAAAACAATACACAAACTCATATTTACCTCTTGCAGATCACAACAGTCCAAACCACAGGATAACTGGTCGTCAGACATTAACTTATGAACGTTATTGCTCTCTTACACTGGTCACTGTTCACTTGACGGTGATAACTCGTTTCTGCATTTCTCCCACACACTGGTCCTGGCCGCATACGACTAAGCCCCGCCCCTCTACCTGAGGATGGGGTTGGATTGGCTGTTAGTTTCAGGACAAGCCAATTAAACAAAGACAAAACAAAGATTGACATATTTTACTGCTACCAGTTAAGCTGTTAGGGAGAACACACGTGCTGAATCATGTACACATCAAACAAACTATGCTCATTTGCATAAACTGCAACCTTTGAACTGCAAAGATTATGAGTCTCTTATTGAAATACATTTTATCCACCTGTATCTATTTTTAACCATACCTATACACTTTTAACTTGGTTTTAGAAAACTATTTACATCCTGAGCAACACCTTATACAGCACCAGCTCCCTCCCTGACGTGCTAAAGAGGGAGTATTTCTCCTGGAGGAAGGATCACATCAATCACACACCATTTTGTTCTTTGTATACCTTATTCAATTCATAATTCCAATATCATTTGTTGGAAGCAGAATTATACTTGACCTTACAGTTGGGTTTATTTGTTTAATAAAATCAAGTCTTATGTTCTAAAATCCATCACGTGTCTGAGTTTGAGTCCCCTGTGAAGCCGTCTTGTGCTTAAAGAAGCAGCATACAACAAAAGTAACTCTTTGATGTGATATGTGAGTATTCAGGTTCACATATTTGATTGGATAATGGATGTGTGCTTTAATGTTTTAATCACTGGTTTTAATTGTTTTTAAATGTCCTATTATTTTGCCTGATGTTTTGATGCTTTTAATGTTTTTATGTGAAGCACTTTGAATTGCTTTGTTGTTGAAATGTTCTGTACAAATAAACTTGCCTTGCCTTTACATTAATTACAACATATACTGAACGATGCATAAATCCTGCCCCTCAAAGCGAACTGTAACAACATTTCTTGACCTATAACTTAAGATTTCATGAGTCAAGTTGAGCCTTTACTTTAATTCATTACCAAATAGCCATGAAAACTCATGAGAATTTGAAATCCAAGAATAAATGTTAAGAAGTCCTATAGTCAATACTTTTTACCTGTATTTCAGGATTCATTCTCCACCATTTAGTTGTGAAAGTTGTGCGCGAATTGGAAATTTTTACTCTGTGCTTCTTTGGCTCCAGCAATCGAGGTTGAAATCCAATAAGATTATTTCTGTCTCCAGAAAGCCAGAAAGCTCTGGCTCTTGTGTAACTGAAACACACACACACACACGCACACACACACACACACACACACACACACACACACACACACACACACACACACACACACACACACACACACACACACACACACACACACAAACTGTTTGGGTTGTTTGAGACTCGGGTGATGTATGAGCTCTATGAACCAACACATCACAACAAAGTGATACTGACAAGGGCAGAGTACAGCCAACACTTTTGAGAGGGCACAAATTGAAACAAACGTCCACAATATAAATCCTTGGAGAAAACAGACAAATAAAAACACAGTATGAGAGTGACTTTCCACTACAGGCACCTCAAACGAGAAGATTGGGGTGATTTCTTTTTCTATGGCATGATCATTAATATACTCCTGTCTGTCAGATATCACGTATCTATAAAGCCCAGTCACATCACTTTTAATGTCCATGACTGAGACTAAAACATTTGGATGCTAAAGCTCCCAGACGCTGGTGTTTTTGTCTGAAAATAGAAGGTAGCCCCGAGGTGCTAATGGAGCCGTGTCTCGCCCTGACAGACTGTGAAGGCTGTTGGTATGCTGTGGTTTTTTTCAAGACGAGGAAAAGAAGTTTGGAGTCTTTCTGTCTGACAGTGCTAGCATCATCTTGACAGGCAGCACCTCTGTCCTTATGAGAGTGCCATTCATTTATGTGAATAGGATGATTTCAACTCATGCAGTGTCTTCTCAGGGTTTTCTTTTGACTCATTTAAAAAAATTATGGTCCTCCACGTAAAATTGCAAAGGACTGCGGTGAATAAAATTATTAAAGGATTCAGAGACTCGGCAGAAATACCTGTACGCAAGTGACAAGGTAGGAAAGCAATACCGAATATCTGTAATCATTGGGCTCACACAGATCTGTGGTGGAAATCACTGCATAGGCTCAGGAACACTTCTAAAAAACATTATCTGTGAATACAGTTCGTTGCTGCATCCACAAATGCTTCCACATAATATACACATGATCCAGAGACACTGCCGCATTCTCTGGGCCAGAGTCCAGTTTGGATGCACATCCTCTAAACTTTCAAGAATAACCTTTCAACTTTTCTTTTTTGATAAAGCTTGAAATTCAGGCCGGTTAAAATGACCTGCAACCATCCCTTAGCTATGTGGTGGTTAGAGAAGGTTTTGCTCTCCATGCCTTTATATGCCACTACTGCATATTGTTTTAATGTTTCCTTGTTGATGATATTTTAATGTGGTTTTCTTTTTTTCTATTCACTTTTTTTTTCTTTTTTTTTTTTATTGTAAGGTGTAATGGGACCATTATCCATTGTAATTTTTCCCAGAAAATTAAAATTAATTGATGGAATTGATTGAATTCCATTGATATTATCTGCATTACCCGGCTTGGACATATTAGACCAGAAAGATAGAAATTCCTTAACACCTGTGATTTTATACAGTGAGCAACTGGTATATAGTCACTTTGGCTGTCAGCCTGTGATCAGAAGGATGCTATGGAGGGAGTGCAGCATGCTACTGGTGTAGCTGGGGGCAAGAAGGAACGCTACCGCCTCTAGGAAGGTAACGCTTGACATATTAATATGGTGAAATATGGGAAAATGTGCGCATCTGTATGCAAACTCTGATCCATGCCACACACATTGTGGAGACAAGGGAAATTGGTGACAGATGATGAGGTGTTTTATTGGTCTAAATCCACTGTATCATTAATTCTTGCTTGTGAGACATATTTGTTCCATACGCAACCTTCAGTTGTAAATTATAGAAGCAAATATAAACCTCAAATCCAATTTCTCTCAATATTTCCTGCGTACTGTGTCACCATTATGTTTCCCACCCCAGGGTGCAGAGCAGAGGGCTGGACTGACTCTGGTGGTCAGTTGTGGAGCACTCCTGCTGTTGAAGTACAGGAAGATGCCGAGAATCAGAATATTTTTATGGATACGCCATTTTTGGCTTTTGTGAGCTGGTATACTTTTAGTCTGGATCGTACACAGATGGTATGTTATAAATTAGGCCCAAGAAGATCACTTGGGCAAAAGTGAAATTTCAACATCTAGCACAGTAATCACAGACTTTTAGAAAGTTATCTAAAACCCTTTTAAACTCCTGCAGATTTATTGTACTCACTTTGTGTTGCAGAGCAATACAAATCTCTCTCATTGCTTTTTTTAAATGTTGAGAAGCCACGATTGGAAAAATGTAAACCGATTCAAACTGTCTCTTAAATTTTTGACTCAATTCATTGAGCCTTTTAAACTGACCATATTACATACCATTACAGACTTATAACTGCCCCAAATTTGTTCCTATTTCAAGTCTGTGTTTTTATCATTTGCATAAAGCTGAGCAGGTTTATTAAGACAGCATCATCAGTGGCAGATTTGTGACAAATGAAGTCGGAATATAGTATCATGGACAAAAGTCACAGGACACAAACTCACGGACAAAAGGGAAGAAACTGTGGAATAGAGATGCTTAATGTCTTTGTCTCCACAGATTAACTTTTGTATTTAAGTGGAAGTAGAGCAAATCCATCTGGCTGCATTAAGCCCCATGTAGCCCCCCTCTCTATAAGCCTCTAGTTCTCTATCAGAGTGTTTTGGGTAACATCTAGACTCCTTCCTAGTTCAAGGATACCCTTCTGTGCCTTCACTGATAATCCTCAGTTTCCCTTGAACTGGGTTCTTTCTATCAATAAGTTCCCACTGTGTGAGTGCCTTCAAATTCGGCCGGACGTGCAATTATTCTTCAAAATTGGCGACTTTTTTCATCCGGAGAGTTTCCACGTTCACCTCTTCCAGCTAGAAAAGAAAAGTAATAACGTGTACTGGTCCGAGGGGAGAAGGCCACTCCTTCCTCCACTCAGCTCAACTCTCTACCTCACTTGCAAACCATTGCTCACCAATGACATTTTAGACCAATATCTGTTTGGGGATCTGAAAATCCCTCCTAGGTGATTGTAAAACATCCAGCAACAAGCCTGCTGCTATATTACTTTTTGTGATTAGAGTTGATATGATAAAAAATGAGATCATGCTAAGAAGAGTAATGAACTGCCGTCTTGAAATTAATTTCCTGTAACTTGTTAATTCATATGGCTTTACTAATAAACTTATCTCTCTGGCTGCCTTCCCAAACAAGGTCGACCACAATCAGTCAGAGGAATGCATTACCACAACACCGGTTGGCAGTCATCAATTACTCACTAATCACAGTGAGTAATACCACAGCTGAAGCCCTCCATTATGAGAATATAAATCTCTACATTATTATGGTGGAGCGAAATAGCTTATTGCCTTGCTGAAAGGTCAGCATGGAGTCAAAGTCATGTTGACTTAACCACTATATGAAAAACTGATCTGAACATCAGCATGACAACAATTTATTTGAAAGATGGCAGCAGGATGGAGGATGGCTAAAATACTGACAAGACCTCAGCTCCCAAAGGTTAGGGTGTCTCATAAAAATACATTTACATATGAATCATTTGCAACAGCAAATACCTCTTTGGAGAAATGTAATTTCACTCATCGGCACCTGCACTATTAAGGCCATGGAAATACATTAAATACTAAAGTATATTGTTTCTGTGAACTTTTGGAGGGTTGGCTATTTATTTGGCATTTCATGCCCCAGTCAAAGACCCCATTCAGAGACATGTACATCTGGTGTTTTTTTTTCTATGCTGCAAGATTTACGAGACATATAGTGAACATCTTACGCCATGGCTGAGAAGACGTCAAAACAATGAATCAGACAGCCACTGTTTCATACATTACATAACTAAAGAACCCGTCCTCCGTCTTAAAGCTATGCAAGGCTCAAAGACATCTCAAGACTGTCGAGGCATTCTGCAGCGAAACGCGCTGCCCAGTGTTAAAAGGTCTGTCTCAGTCAGAGGCCATCGGTCCTCCAAAGGGCCAAAGACCCAAAACACACATCTAAAATCACATCAGAGCGGCTCAGAACAAAACAGTCTGGCGAAGGAAGCCTTCAAACCGGAGACAACTCGAACAGTTTGCTCAAGAAGAGCGGACTGAACTACCTGCTGACAGGTGCCCAAGTCTCACTGAGAGCTATAGAAGTCATGTTTACAGTGATTGCCTCTGAAGGTAGAAAACAAAACAATAGGGACCAAACAATTTTGTCAGAGCCATTTCCATTTATTTAATTATTTAAAGTATTCAGTTCAAGCAAAAATCTAAATCAAATTATGATTTCTATTGGATATTGAAAAAACAGTCATGGAAGTCAGTTACTTTTATTTGTTTAAAATTATTAAAATGTATTGTTGTTGTGAACATTAGCAATATCGTCTCGTATCTGTTATGCAATGAGAACATTTTGATTGATCTTAGAGGCCATCAGTGTTTGAGGCCAAACAAGTGAAGAGTAGGCCCTGGATTTTTGCTTACCCTCGTTCAGAGTGAGATGCACAGACACCGACAGGGAGGAGAGACGGAGAGAGCACCAGGAAAATGATTTCCTTCACCTTTGAACACGTGATCACATCTTTCCCATCTCTAACTTTGCTCAATTTCTCTAAAAATGACACACGGCCCACGCAAAGCGTGACCTCTCATGCAGAATGTGTGCTTTCTTTAAGCTGTTAAATTGGTGCCAAAAAAAAAGGGTGTGCACTACACACACACCGCCACGCAGGCCAGGTGTCCCTGGCCTTCCACTCTTTTGAATTTAAAACCGTAAAAGCTCTTTTTGTTTGTCAAATGGCATGCATCATTCACCTCCTTGACTATGCACATTTATCCTGGTTTTATGCATTTTTCTACTGCATACATTTGAATGCATTGATATTCATGTATGGTGGATGGCACTGATTGTGTATGTAGTACAAGATTGGGTTTATGTGTCGCTGCACATCCATTTTCTCTGTACCAGATTGGAGTTAACCTTGGCCCTGACCTTGAGGGAAAGCTCAAAAACATGTCTCACTTTGTCTTTCCTGTGTGATCAAGCTCATTCAGGGGGTGTTTCATTTGTTTCAGCTACACTGACATTGGCTGGTACCTGAAGTTAAAGGAAATTCCCTGGTCAAAAGAAAGATCCCAAAGTCCCTCACAGTACTACTGAAAGATAAAGCAATGCTATCCGTAGCATACACAAATGTTGTTAATACGTTTTTGAAGTGTTTAACATCAAATGCTATAACTTCAGTTCTGTCTGAATTTAGAGGTAAAATATTGTGTCTGTAAGACGTCTTTAATGTTTGACCATCTGATATTTTTAAATTGCTGCATCAACTATAAAAGATCTCTGTCAACCAGTCAAGTTGCAGTTTAAATCCATGTTTGTCCAGATATAATATGTAGTGAAGACTTGTGTGTTCGTGTACATGCTTAGCCAATAACAAAGTTGTTGTTGTGATAATTGACAATGCCGAATCGATTTATCCTTGAGTCCAAGTCAATATTTGTGCCAAATTTCCTTAAAGCATTTCTGAGATTTAGCATTTTTAGAGCGTAGGTCCGTGACCTGACCTTCGACCACCAAAATCTTTTTTTTTTTTTTTAGTTCATCCTTAAGTCCATGTAAGAATATGCACTCTAATTTGAAGAAAGTCCTTCAAGGTGTTCCTGAGATGTTGCATTTACAGTAATGGGACAGATGTGAAGTTACTGTGACCTTCGACCAACAAAATATTATATTGAACGTTTGTAACAAATTTTTCTGCCGCTCCTCAGATATTGCAATTATGGCAATATGATGGATATATGGTCTTTGAGTCCGAGTGAATATTTGTGTCAAACTTTAGGAAAATCCCCTCAAGGCATTAGATACTGTGTTCACAAGTATGGGAGGTCAGACTGAATCTATGAGAGTTTGTGCCAAATGTGAAGAAATTCCTGAAAGGCATTCATGAGATATTGTGTCCCTGATAATGTTAGGATGTGAGGTCAACGTGACCTTAACCTTTAACCCATGACCCCCAAAATGAACTCATACTTTGGAAGGCCTCTTGTTGCACACAGCCATCAGTCTACCACACTCCCTCACTACCTCACTGCAATGCTTCTACCAAACATTCATCCTCCACATTTGGAGGAGACCGATGGGGTTCTGTCACTGCTGGAAAATATAGCATGGTTCAAAATAAAGTATATATCGATATATCGGCCTTAACGTGCTGCATACTGGACTGACAGCAATATGCGATGGTTGAAAATGTTGTGCAATTTTAGCCCATGCTGCAAAACGTCAGGATGTTACGTGACCTGAAACTCTAGAGGAAGCAAGGCGGATGCAGTTTCATGCGCTGCAGCTGCTCTGGCTGAGAAGTGATTGGTTCAAAGTCTCATCAACACGCATTACATGACGTTTGTTTTTATTGTAAGAACTTCAGAGCAGTTATCTCAGAGTAGTAATCTCCTGTAATTATCTGTCCCAAAGAGGATGACGTTTATACAGTATATATAACGTTTGGGCTGATGTAAATATCAGCCCAAAATACTCCATGACACCACGCGGAGACATGGAGAATGAAATTCTACATCTTATGGTTTCTTAAGGAACACTGAAGTGTCGAAGGACATTGCAGGAAGACTACGGTCTGGTGAGTAGACAGTTGTTATTGTCTCTTTCTGACAGCTCAGTTTTTATACATGAATTCCACACACACTGGAAAGAAAGCTATGAAAACAGTTAAGTTCATGATTTGCCTTTTTCAATTCCTGGTGATATTGTGACCATTGTTTTTTTTTTTTTTATAGTAGTCTCAAGTCGGTGTTCAATGGTATACGGTCAATAAGGTGTGACTCTTTGCCCCATCGCCCCAGATGTTTTCAGAAAACTATTCACTTTCATGTATGTACCTAGACTTATGCAAACTTGTCTCTGGCATGAAATACTCCTAGAAAAACAATTTTTTTTGGTGCATAGGTTTTGCAAAACAGTCTGGCATATTGAAGCTAACCATAATGTTTTTTTTTTAAGATTCAAAAAACAGAACAGCTTGTAGGGTTGTGTGAACAACCTGCTCGTGTGACACTGGAGTACCAATGTTCCCACATGTGCTCCAACCAAACAGGTGTTGTGTGTTTCTCTTTTAGTCTTTGCTTTAGTTTTTATATAAATATCAGCCCAAAATACTCCATGACACCACGCGGAGACATGGAGAATGAAATTCTACATCTTACGGTTTCTTAAGGAACACTGATGCGTCGAAGGACATTGCAGGAAGACTACGGTCTGGTGAGTAGACAATTGTTATTATTTAACTGCAAAATCTCATGAGAGGTTTTGGTCAAAGATTAGTGACACCAATGTGACACTAGTCTATGGATGATTTACCTCAGATACAAAGTTATTAGCCAGTGTCCAGGACCAAATTACGATGCCTGCAAGAACACAAGGTAACCTCAGTCCCATTTGTAACCACTTTATTAGACAGTTCTAGACAATTTAAGATGATCCAGTTTACCATCAAAAGGCTTAAGCTATAACTCTAACATGTTCTACACTGCCTCCTGTAGTCAGTTGATGAACAGCTTCCCACTGGTCCCAGCCCTGCTCCTGGATCCCTGATACCTCTGACCCCAGCTGTTGCTGTATGGTGAACATGTTCCCCTCCACAGGCCCCAGCCTTGTGGTAGCAATCATGCTGATGGATGGTAAAATTACAAATGAGAAAATAAAGTGAAATAGCAGTACAATCTTTACAAGTTTTGTGATAAAATGTTCCTTCACAGAACTAAAACACAGGAAGACCCTCCTCCTGCCACTAATCAGAAAATGCCTCTTCTGTCAAAAAATAAAACTCATTTTTACCAAGAAGTCCATCAAGACTTGGCATGCAAAGGAAACAACTTAACAGAAGAACAAGTCTGCAAAAAGGTAGAGAACATGTTAACCACATATCAGAGGATGAAGGACCGACATTGGACAGCAGGAGAGACAAGAGAGTATTACACAGTAATACTAGAATGCATTTATGTTTACCTTTCTGGTTTTAATCTGAGTAAGAGTCTTTTATATTATTCTATTTCAACCAGACGCAAGATTACTGACTAAATGGATTTCACACGATTCCTTTTTGTCATCTGATAAACACTATCTGTGATTCTGTTTTTTCGTCTTTCTACTGCACATGGAGGAGGTGTTTGGAGGTTCAGGGGTTGGGAGTGCCCCAGACGGCACAATCTCCTCCACACCTCTCTTTCAAAGGAGGCAATGTGAGGCCTCAACTTCTAGACATGCGGAACAATCTGAAAACCCAAACTCACTCCTGACTAAAGAGGAACAAGCTCAGACCTCCAGACCGTCTTCAGTCCGGGCCATCAGGAGAAGATCGGCTATAGCGAAGCCACTTTTTTAATCTTATGAGGCCAATGCAGAGAGGACGGCTGCTCTCGAGTCCTCGGTGCGCTCAGACCTGGAGAGGTGGAGGCTTCTGAAGGAGAAAATAGAAAAAAATAATGAACCGCCCTCAGGCAAATATCAGAAAGTCGAAACAATAGTGCTAAAGGGAATGAACAATTAATATCAACTGGAAAAACATGGTTCACCCAAATAAATGTCTTAACACAAAACTGGTTTATGGCATAATTTTGTCATTTTCTTGGGCGTATTCGGCATTTTAACATTTGTATTTCCAGAAATAGAAATGGTTGGTTCGTCTGTCTAAACCAATGTGTACACCTCTGGAAATCCCCTGCCGATTTGGTCCCTGGTCCTCGCCTCCGATTTTCCGTGAGCTGCCACATGGAGGCACAGCAGGAGTCTTGAAGACTGAGGCATGAAAAGGAAATCCTTCAGGTCTCAGACCTGAAATACTCAATTGTAATCTTTGTTGAATAAAGATTGATGATGATGAAATTTTGATTGATCATTTTAATATGACCAGTACTGTAAGAAACTGTTTAAGGATAAAAAGGGTTTCAGCGAACATCACATCGTCTTTCAATCACTTTCGTTGTTAGTTGTATACTCCGTTCACAAATATGGGAATTTTGAGGCCTTTGATTTGGTCTGCAGGTAGTAAACCAAACACCGTGAGATCAGCTGTCGTGAATTCATGCTAGCCACGTGAAGTAGACGGTGTCCGACCTGACAGCAGCCGCTCGATACTCCTCACCGGCAGTTCTCACCAACCATCAAGTCAGATGAAGTCAGCCACAGCTGAAGTCGAACGCATGCTATTATCTCCTCTTTTATTTTATTACTCCAAATTTACACATCATGTTGAGGGTAAAGAGAAAGAGGGACAATAAGAAAGAGACATGATGACATGTGACAGGCTGATGGAAGCAAACACTGAATAGCACAAAGACGCTGTGTGCAGTCTGGCCTGCTGGGCTGCCATGACGCCCCCACCAAATTAATCTTTCGTCAAATTAACTCCTCTTTTTGTTGCTAAATCACTTCCACTATGAAGCCCATTCACCAAAATCTGTGATTCATCAACTAAAATCACCTCCTGCCGTTCCATTCGGTTCCCCGGGATGTTGACCAGTTTGCAACAAAAATAGCAGCGTCTTGTGTTTCACAAGTGACTGTAAGCGGATTACTTGTTCCTGAGCTGAAGGTGGCCTCGCTGCTTTCTGCACAGAGCAGTCGGAGATGAGCGATATGACAGATAGAGATTAAGGGATTACCGTCTCCAGTAGATGAAACAATCATTAAATATGAGCATCTCACAGTGTGTTTGGGAAGTGGACAGAAGCAGGTCCCAGATCTGTCAGATGTGGATGGATGGATGCTGTTTACATCGCTGGCTGCTTTACTTTTCTCCCATAAGATGACAATACTGTGCAGGCAGGTGAACGAAGCTGTTTAATAACACCACAGCAATCAGCTAGAGATATGAACGTCCTGCTCACTAGTATCATAATAAATCTGTTGAGGTATGGTGCTATATTAGCATTCATTAATGCAGCAGGAAATACTAATCTGATATTTTGGAAGCAGAAACTAGACCAATTTCACTGCTTCTCAACTTCAACTTCTTTAATGTCAATCCACCATATGACATACATATACATATATACTGTATGTAATTTATTATTTTGAAAGGTGCAATATCAAATACTGGTTATTATTATTATGCTATCGAACAAAAAGATTATTCGACGATAAGAAGCGGACAGATAGGTTGTGGTATTTTTGAGTTTTACTTTTTTTTTGAAAGCCGAGGGAAATATAATAGGAGCTCAAAACAAATGACAGGAAGTAAAACGAACCAAAACCTTGTGATAGCTGCCATTGTTGTACCGTAGCACTGTTAGGGTTCGAGGGCTCAAGGAAGCAAATCAAATATAATGCTGTGAAAGCCGTCAGCTCTCAGGGCCACAGACTGCCCTGATCCACACTGTTATCTAATATTCTTCTGTCCAGCTGCTGTTTACAAGGTCTGAGCTCATGAAATACTTATTTGACTGAGGTGTCTCATCATTTAACTTCAGCGAACACCTTGGCTTTCAATGTGACTGAGTTTAAAAAAAATAAAAGTACCCGAGTGCTTCAGTCACGACAATCTGTCCTGTATGTCATGTACTGCTCTTTGCTCAGGTTGTACTGTACCTGATGTCAGGTGACAAACAGCTGGGCTTCTCTGAGCCATACTTCAGCAGTTGGGGGGTGGGGGTGGGGGTGGGGGGCTAACCACTTTGAGCAAACAGAGACTTTGTTTTAAATTATGGCAATGAAGAATATGGGCACAGAAAACAAATTCTACAGCGTAACCGACCCAGCATCACGACAATGCGTGAAATATACACGTTGGTCAACTACAGCAAAATGTGAGATTGACACGTTTGGGGCAGTGTAGGCGTGAACATGACATGTTTTGTAAGCTGGAAACTTACATGCACATGAATGTCATGTGATGCAGGATTTTTGGTTCCAACAACAACCATGTTATTCTTTCCAACGCCAACCTTTTGTTTCACCCCCCCCCCCCCATGTTTTTATTTTTCCCTCTGCCTCACCATTTGCTTTTTTAGCAACTCTTACCATATGTTTTCCTGTAAATTACACGGCTCTAAGCATGCAGAAGGTTTCATTTTCGTCCACTACAGGAAAACGTGCAACTTTCATGCCTAAACAGTACAAAGCGTGGCCATCTTGCGTTTAGCTGTTGTGGAAGGGCGTGTCTATTTCACGCTTTGCCTTGATGCCAGGTTGGAGTAACCAGATGCAGATGATGTAGCAGAGCAGACCATTCTTCTTCAAGTCATGATTTCAGCACTGCAGCATCTTGCAATCTCTCTGTCTGGTGGACTAACAAGCAAAGGCAGTGCTCACGTGGAGATATTAGATAAAAAGAAAATGATTGAAAACACGTTTGCTCGACATGACTGAATAAACAAACATCAGATAATCATGGCTGCTCTCAGGTCGCCACAGTCAACAAGACTTATATTAATTATTGCTCGCATGAGGTTCAGCAGAGTGGAACTGAAATGATAGTTTGGGCCGATTCTCAGGGGTAAATTATTCTACTTTATAATTGCTAATATTTTTTTTGTTTTAACCAGGCCATTTCTTTTACAATATTTGAGTCGCTTCACACTGTCATTATTATTATTGGTGATGTATGATAATCAACGTGCAGTGGTTGTTAGTATGAATCTAGAAGGCAAAATTAAAGTGTTGACAGATGTGATGATATGAAGTGAATTATCGCTGCAGAGCACCAGGGCCATCATAGTGTGAGGAACAGGAGAGCCAACGTCCCTGGACCCCCAACATGGAGATTCTAGAAGCAATGTTTCTGTTTGCTTCCAGACACTGTGATCTTATCTTACACAAAACATCCTTACTTCACTTTTAGCACCTAAAACAATCCTGTAAGTACAATGTCAGCAGGATAAGACATACAGTAAATATAATTTTCTGTTAATATTCTGTAAATATTTTCATTGATACAGCTCATCAATGAGAACCCAATAACCATAACAAAAGCAGGTGTTTACTTGTGGATTCAGTATCTTGGACCTGAGTAAAAAAATTATGCATTAACCTGAAAATGAAATACATACATACATGCATCACTCACATTCACATACATTATGTGATGCATCAGCTGCTGTTCTACATGATGAATCATATTCCCACCATGATAACAGCAACAGCAGAAGGAAGTGTCTTAAAAATCACCGTATTGTTTTTGACACCAGCAGAGAAGCTAATGTTGACTTTACTGTGTTTGCTCAGTAATCAGCACATCACTGAACTTTAGAAAAAGCTCATGTGGTTACAGATTTTAAGTCTTGTGTAATGCTCATGCTGAGTATTTGTGAATACAAAGACAACAAAAGCTCTGTTGAAATGTTAAGATGTGGCAGCTGTTTGCAGAAGACACGCTGTATTCTAGCAGGAGAGGGATGTGTTTATCCTGAGAATGTAAATCTTTGATGCTGCAGCTGTAAACCTTCAGTATTTGGTCTGAACCATTTCTGCTGAACCTTGACTTTTTTCCCCGGGAATCTGCAAAGCTGCTTGGCGCATCTTGAAAGTGCATGAAAAGATGCAAGAGCAATTAAAAACTGCAAGATGAAATGATCCCCGCTCAAATGTTCTGCTCTATTCCCTTGTCAAGGAGACACAGCCTCTCCGCAGTAATCCAGCGTTAATAGGACGGGTTCAACTGGAGTGTCAAGAGCAGCCAAAAGCTGGGGATTTTCTGAGCTGGCTGACAACTAACCCACTTCCAAAAACCACTCCATAAGCACAGGGATAATGGAGCTTATATACCAGCCAGAAAGTATCGTGCTGTAGCACAGTGAGCAAAACAATTATACCTCTGCCTGTGTTATAATTAGTGCTCGGGGTTCATGGAAAGTGTTGCTTTTCATGTACACAAGTGTTGGGTGAAGGAATACACCGTAACACTCAGTGTAAGACAAGCTGCTTCTGCCTCGGCCTTGGAGTCTGACAGTGTGTGTGACAGTGTGTGTGTGTGTGTGTGTGTGTGTGTGTGTGTGTGTGTGTGTGTGTGTGTGTGTGTGTGTGTGTGTGACAGCCTGGTAACCCTGCGTGGGGAGAATCCTTTTTACTTTCCTCTTTTATCAAAACTTCTATTTAGCAGCTGATAATTTAACAATGCTGAAAACATTACGTGTAAAAAATAATATAATGATATGTCCATATAGATGGGTGTAAATATAAATATGCAAATTGTATATGTGTGATGTATACATTGTTATTGTCATTTTTGACCCATGTTGTGCATGAGAAGAGTAGTGATACGGCATTTTTCTTTTGTAAAAAAAGGATTTGTGATGATCAAAAACAAGTTAGTTGGGGAATACATGGAATACTGAATGATACAAATATTTTATTGAGAAGATATAGAAAATATAAACTCAGTCGGGTCTCTTTGTGAGTATGTTGTGAATTAAAAGGTTAATGGGTTAATGGCAGTTTTGTTTTTGAACAATGATATTTAAAATAATATCAGTTTAAATAATTCAGAAATGGCATATAACACATTTTTTACAATGTTATGTAATAATAATTAATTGAATTAATTAATTCATGTTAAATTATATTTTCAATTTCATTAAAACTTGATTCAATAAATAATCTGGGTTGGATTCAACCTAATTTGTGTCAAGATAAAGAGTGAAAATAAGGAAACACACATTTGAGTGTTTAATTTGACCATTGATTATATATTTATATTAAATATGTATTTATTAAATTAGTGATGTCATGTAAACATTATTGTGTGATATTTAATTTGACTTTAGTTTAAACACTGTTCAAATGCATATTTTTTTATGCAAAGCACCTCAATCAAAAATCTTTGATCAAAAAGTCCCATTTTTCTTTACTGTTAATCCTTTTTGTTTTTTGTGATATGAACATGTTGGAGCAGAAAACACAAAACATTAAAGTTAAATAGGACAATGTCTAAGAACTTATTTTCATGACCAACACTGGTTAGAAGGAGCGAATTTGTACTTGTATGCCTTTACTTACTGGCCTGAGGTCAACATCCTTCATCATTCTGGGGTTTGACAGAAACATTGACTATAGCAAAGGTGCAGTGTGAAGGCTGAAAGAACTCGATTATAGGGGAACTTGTCTCTGGAGTATCTGGATGTCTAAAACTCTATACTGACAGACTGTCAAACAAATCAGATCCTGGCAAAATAATGAAGAACAACTGCCAATCAAAAAGCAAGGATAAAAATATCCACGGAAAGAGAAGATGAAGATATCACAGTCAGTGGAGGTTCATAAAAAGATAACAAAGACTGGTCGATACCGTAGTCGACTTCTAACCTCGATGAACTCAATGATCGCTGTACAATAAAAACAGAAGTTGACACAGTTAGGGTGACAGAGTGTTTGTGTGGGACAAAGTGGGACATGTTACTGATGCTGAGAGGTAATCTGAAGTTTTGGTGTCTATCCAATTTAAAATTAACAAACAAGAGACTTTGAGGTTTACAGGTTAGGTTTCCAAATCTTTTGGGGACTCATCTATGGGTTTCAACGTATCCACAGTTTGGTACATGTCTCTTTACGCCACACATTCATAGTGAGACTCATTTATTCTGTGTTGCTTCCCGACGTGAATTAGACTCAAACAAATCCAGAAACCTCTGAGAACGTCCTCCTACCGTCTTCATCCAGTTATAAAGTGTCCCAGATGCTGCATTTCCTTTTCTTTCTGCTAGTATTAATCATATTCTGCAGCTCAGCTTGTGCCTCTGTGTTCGTAATGATGGCAGCAAAGATGGAGACAGACTAACCTGCACTGGAGCCACGTATACACAGTATGACTGACATCCAACAGCCCATGATAACAGCCTTCCTGCTTTCTTCACAGCCTTCAGACACAAGACAGATGTCAGAAAAGCTATGCTGTAAATATGTTGATTTATGTTTTATGGTGTAAATATGTCTATTTACATCTAGTGGTTATTTTTTGGACAACTAGAGTCAAATTCCTTGTTTGTGTTAACATACCTGGCCAATAAAGTGATTCTGATTCTGATTCTTTGTCTTTATACCCAGGACAAGACATAAAAATGCTGTTCATAAAGTGGGACACCTGGTCCCACAGGTGGAAGAGGGGAGGAAGAGGGAAGAACTGAGACAGACAGAGGGACAGAAAGAGGTGAGTTACTCTGTCGTTAACAAACTCTAAAACCAGGAAAAGATGTGAAAGTCACAAAGGACTGATGGATAAAAAACACTTGACTGCATCTGGATCCTTATTATGGACACTAATAACAGACCTAGACGGTGTCCATCTGCTGAGTCATCACTGTTGCTGTTAATCAGAGGACATTTTGTCTCACCTGGACCCGTTGCATTTATTCCAGCTGCTCCAGTATGTTGAGACGTCCCACTGTTGTCTTGTGCTGTGGCTCCATCATCTTCAGCAGCATTGAACTGGAGATCCTGCGGTAGAAGGCAGCACGTCGTACCTGCAGTTTGTTCAGTGTCCACAAACTGCAGCTCTCTTTTCTTAGATGCAGCTTTCTGCTGCGTGTTTGGTTGCGTTGCTCTTCATGCTGTCTTCACCATGAACCTGCTGTTGGGAGATGTTGTTCAGACCAGTTGGAAATGTTTCCTGACACTTCTGAATGCCCAACTTCTACTGTTCTGCTGTGATATCATCAGATCCTCTTCTATGACATCATCAGATTCTCTTCTGTGACATCATCAGATTCTCTTCTGTGACATCATCAGATTCTCTTCTGTGAGATCATCAGATTCTCTTCTGTGACACCATCAGAATCTCTTCTATGACATCATCAGATTCTCTTCCTTTAATCTCAGATCAACATTCCACTACAGAATGCTTCAGATGCTCTTTAGAGTTCCAGGATTTCTTCAATACTTCAATAACAACTGATTGTGTTTGATTGACTGTATATTACAATATGTTTATCTTATGGTAACCATGGAGACAGGTTACCATAAGGGAACCGGTTCTGTTGAAGGAAATCCTGGGATGGACCAATGATATCTGGAGACATCAGGTCACATCAGGCCCGGGAACACTTTGTGATTCCCCTGAAGGAGCTGGAAAACACTGCTGGTGACAGGGACACATTTCCTATCTTGTTGAGCCTGCTTCCACCGAAACCTTAATTTAGATAAACGGTGAAAAATGGATGGTGAGGCACATTTCTTTATTTTAGCACCATTAAGACACAAGTCAATTCAAAGTGCTTGTTTTGGGACATTATGTTATTAGAGAACAAAATGATGATCTCATGATTTCTAAAATACTCGTTGCTAGATAATATCCATCGTTTTTCTCAACCCATTGAACACTACCCAATGCTTGCTCACCAGTACAACCTGGACCCTCGCTGTCATTGAGTACTGCTTTCTGTGTTAATATCACGATGCACCTCCACCTTCAACCTGCTGATGCTACACTGATCATCTTTGAGGGAACCCTCTAAGCACATTGTTCTACTGTGAGATAAATACTTGAAGACAGTAAAGTAAAATGTAGGACAGCCCTGTCTGTCCACCTAGAGCCTTCCAGACACAACAATTAAGGTTGGGAATTAATCCGTGTAAAGGCAGCAGGGTACTTTTGACAATGTGTGTATGCGGGGGAACCAGCAGAATATTCGCTAAAATAAATTAACACTATTTGACCTCAATCTTCTTAATGCCTCTTGAGTAATGAAACACTTTAATCACTTCAACTAATTGGTTCCTAACTATGTTTATAATGAGGAGAATGTAGAGGCTTAATGGAGTGGTGGGCTCGAATAGTTCCAACAGAGGTTCAGCTTTGCGTGTTACAGACTGTAGGTCTGACCTGACCAGTCCATTGATTTACATAAAGACAGTTTGATGTCTATTTACAGAAATACTTTTTCTGCAGGTTTTCAATTGATTATTCTTTCCACAGCTTATTATGTATTACATAAGAGTTATCAATTGCAACAAAAAAACATGACTATTACAGTTATATCACTGTAGAACAACAACTGATTGTAATGTATTGTAATAAACCAATTTACTCAGTTTGAGCTCATTCTATCTTTAAACTTTGGACTTAATCAGGAAAAACACCTGATTTTTAAGACCCTGTTCTCATGCAGGCAGTCGTACTTTTGGTTTAGCATTTTGTTAAATTTACTGCTGGTATGCCTGCAAGAATTTAGTGGTACATTGCAGTTTGGTTTCCAATATTCTTTGCATTTTGTGTCCATATCTGTGTTCTGAAATGGGCATTACATTTGTATTAATTCATTAAAAAAAAACAAGACTTCCAGCCTCAGGTGTGCTGCTTGCGTCTGTGTCGAGTTCAAATATTGGGCAACAAGAATGAGGAGCTAAACTGACAAAAGGCATCGGCAGCCACATTTTCAGGGCCCTTATCAAAATGCTTCAGTGTGGCGTTGTAATGATATATGATATGAAAAGATATAATTTGCCTGTGCGATCCGAAACCTTTACAAAGTACTGTTAAATAATCATTTTTATGAAGTGAAAGCGCTTTTGTGAAGGCACAGGCACAAAAAGTTTTTGTAGAGATATTTTTCAAACACATTACAAAGTTCAGCTTAAAAAAAACATGTATTAATCTCCACAAGGACTACAGACTGATGTAAGAAGGTCTACTGTATCCTGCTCTGCAGCCATGTAATTTCTTGAAATTATTTTCATGAGAATTGATCATCTCTAATAACCGCAGACTATATTAACACCGATCTCCATCTGTGTTAATATAGTCTGTAGTGTGGTGAGCACTCCCATTTCATTAAGTATTTCTGCTTTACTGATTACCGCTGCACTTCCCCAAAGAGAGAATGCAGCAGTCATCATCCACCCGAGGAAGGCATATCCAGCCTTCCTCGGGTAAAGTTGGCACTGTAGTGTAGTTAGCAGTAATTTGGCCTCAAACACACCAACGGCTCTGCTCCTGTATTGATTAGAGGATGATCTCTGCAGCCTGCCTGACTGATTGATTTACCTGCAATCAGTTGAAGAAAAAGAGCTATGTCTGTCGCTGATGGTTCAAAGATTACACAGGTGTAATAGAAACACAACTCATTTAAACTTTCTCCAGACTTAGAAATGTTTTGGATCAATATTACTCATGTGCTTAAATGGGATGAGAGAGGAGAATACAGAGGTAGGCTTTAAAATAGCAAGATAGAACATTTACTGTCCAACCCGGTCTCCACAAAAGTTGGGACAATGTGTAAAATGTTAATCAAAACTGAATGCAAGGATTTGCAAATCATGTAAACTCATATTTAATTGAAAATAGACCAAAATCAACATATCAAATGTGAAGGAGAAATGTTATTGTTTTATGAAAAAAAAATATGCTCATTTTGAATTTGATGGCAGCAACAAATTTTGGACAAGATCACGTTTACCACTGTGCTTTTAATGGTTTTATGTGAAAGATAAGGTTTTACCTTGAACAGTAGAACTTTAGTAGCACTTAAAATGACACTTACTGATAGCACTTTGTAGTTTGTCTTTCTTGAAGAAATTGTATTTTCTTGATTCCTGCTGTTCTGGGTTTTGTACCCTCATGGTTGAAATGCACTTATTGTAAGTCGCTTTGGATAAAAGCGTCAGCTAAATGTAATGTAATGTAATGTAATGTAATGAAACACTTTGAATTGCCTTGCTGTTGAAATGTGCTATACAAATAAACTTGCCTTGCCTTGTGCTGCATCACTTCTTCTTTTAACAACACTCTATAAACGTTTGGGAACTGAGGAGACCAGTTTCTGGAGTTTTTAAAGTATGTGCAATATTCACAGACGATGGTTTTCACAAGTGTTCCTGAGCCCATGCAGTGATTTCCACTCCAGAATAGTGTGTTTTTAATGCAGTGCTGCCTGAGGGCCCGAAGATCACCACCACCCAATATTGGTTTCCAGCCTTGTCCCTTGTGTTCAGAGATTTCTCCAGATTCTCTGAATCTTTTAATGATATTATGAACCGTAGACGATGAAATCCACTAATTATTTGTAGTTTTACGTTGAGGAACATTACTCTTAGATTGTTGCACTATTTTCCCACACAGTCTTTCACAGAGTGATGAACCTCTCCCCATCTTCACCGCTGAGTGACTCAGCCTCTCTGAAATCATCTTTTCATATCCAATCATGTTACTGATCTGTTGCCATGGTAACATAATTAGTTGCTGGCATCAAAATCAAACTGAGCATACATTTTTCATAAAAAAAAAACTTAAATCTTTCCGTTTCAACATTTGATATGTTGTTTGTGGTCTATTTTCAATTAAATATGGGTTTACGGGATTTGCAAATCAATTGACATCGTGTCTCAACTCTTTTGGAAACAGGGTTGTCTATCTGTCCAGGATATTACGATATGCTGCCCTTTCTGCTGTTTTAAACTGACTAACATTGACTGCTCAACAAAAAAAAGCAGTGGTCACTGTTCAACCTTGAGTTAATGGAAGGTTATGCACGCTTTGTTATCCTCTCTTTCCCTTTAGACAGTAAAACCTCTTTGTCCCTTTTTAATGTTCCCACCTCGACTGGCAGAGCTGAGCATCCTGGATGATGACACATTCATACTCTGGATGACTCATGGAATCCTGCTAAGCCTAATGACCTTTTGATACCATGTGAAAGCTGATCTTCTTTTGCAACATCTTCATGAAAACTGCTGTTGTGTAGATCATTTTCCAATTAAGAGGGTAAAAACAGAAGCAGACACATCTATTTTGCTGAGAGCACATTGCTCATTCACATTTAAATCCTATCCCCCCGACAACTTCTTCGACAGAGCCGTGCTTCGGCAGGGAAATGACAACCCTAATCGAGACATAAAACTGTTTGGGATTAATAGAGAACGACTCAGGTAAGGCTGGCGGCTTGTATTTTACATCCAGAATGAAAAAAAAAGAAAAAGAAATCTGCTGCACCATTTTTTTTTTTTTTTTTTTTTTTTTTTTTTTTTGCAGTTTTCCGACACTGCTGATAATTTCATTTTTTTTTTTTTTTGCTCCTACAAGGCCCCTGCCTTGTTTAAACACAGTTCAGAGAGCCTTCATGGCAGGGATACCCATAAGAGATGGCATGTCAGGGTGAGGAATAGGCTCGCTAATGAGGACTCTCATAATCCTTTAGCTCAAACCTAATGGGGCATTTAAAGAAAGACAATGCATCTTCTGGCACATAACCTCACTCTTTCCCACACTCTCATTTGTAGGAAATCATGTTACAGCGGTAACACAATTAGCTGAAGCAGTGATAAAGAGCCTCAGTGCTTTTTTACTAAAATAATAGCGCACTTCAGAGCATGCATTAATTAGTAATGCTGATACATTACAATACTCACAAGCATAATTCCCCCTTTTGAATCCATTATTAGGATTTGGTATGATGATGGTATGTGTTTCATTGCAGATGAATAGAGTTCACATTGTTTTAGGATAATCTCTTAATCATCATGGGATTTTGTAAGTGGCATAAATTAAATCAATAAATATTTTATTTTTTTCAACAAGCACAAATCTGCAGTGTGATCTGATTGATAATAAACTGAATAATCCTACTCTATGCATCTTGTTTTTTGTGCATGGTGCTAAACTCCTGTTTTCTGGCTACACAGCAAATTCTGGTTTTTGGAATAAACTTTCTGTGTAACACTTTTCAGGAGTCAACGTGGACTGTAGTGGGAGTTATAAAAACTACTCCCATGGAGGGTAAAACTCATCTTTTACCTTGAGCTGCTTTAATGTGAACTCTTGCACAATGTTAACAATGTTAAAAGGATGTATTATTTATTAAGTTAAAATGTCATCACATGAAAGAGGTTTTAGCTGCAAAATAAAAATATCACATTTTTCTATTTGGTAAATATACTCAGTGTGTGCAACATTTTTGATGCATTAATACTTAAGTTGAGTAACAAGGTACAAACTAACAAACTACATTTCACCTTCAGTGTTTTTACCAGTGATGTAAATATTACATTCCTTCCTTGTACACTAATGGTTTTGAATCATAACTCCATTTTATGAATCATGTCTTCATTGAAATGTTCCAAAACGTTCAAACAAAAGCAGATCTAATTTCTTCCCATCACTTAAGATTTAATCTGGTTGCTTTGTTCTCAAAGAATAAATAAAAAGGCATGCTGGGAAATGCTAATACGGCAACAAGGCTGCACAAGTAAACACCAGGAGCAGTGTTGAATCATGTTCCTCAACACCCAGAAAATGAACAGTGAAATATTACTCTGCCAAAGATTTCCCCTGAACACCAACTGTAGTTTAACTGAGAGTGAAATATTTTGGGAGTTTATTTTCTGTTTTGTTTAAATCCAGGATTTTCCACTGCAGAAAGTTGCTGTGGACCAGCCCGTAGTGAAACGATCCACTTTCAGCTCCATAGTAGTCCGAACGATGGGATCCTCCTACATCCTGGCTAGCATGCCCCTGCTGTCCTCTGTCTTCCTGATATAATACTATGAATTCATCCCTGGTAGATCCATGCGCCTGCCACCTGTGTGTTCAGGCCATGAATATGTATGCTAGTGAATAATAAGAGGAAAATCTTTGTTAAATCGCTGCTGGCTGTCCCAGCTGTGGTGCCTTTATTAAAACCCATGCTGCAGCAATGTTTTTTTTTGTTTTTTTACTTGCATATTCTTTTTCTTGTTAAAGGCTCCTCTTGCTGCACGGGTCCATTAAAATGATTCTACATGTCATGCGACCCTACCATGGGAAATATCACTTGTAATATTTGCTCTGAGTGTTTAAAACATAACTCATAAAATGGCACCTGGGTTTTAAAAGGTTCCTTTTTTTCTTGTGCGTCCAATAACAAGCACAATAACAATGTTAATACATTACCAAAGTCTGCTGTATTTAAATGTTATAGAAGTGGAACAGTGTGTCATGACAAAGGCATGTCACAAAAGTCTAATGGCTCTCTGCACTTTTCCATAAAGTGTGACTAACATAACAGGTTATATATATATATTCCTCCTGCCTCCAGCTATCTTTTAGAGTAATGAGACCGCTGGTATTTCATTTTAACTAAAGGTCAAAGTGGTTTAATTTAGACATTTCTTACCAACGTCTCTAAGCAGGCAAAATTAATCCAGCAGATACCGTGCATGTTTCCACCCACGTGAATTTCATATGCATTATTACAACTGGACGTTCACTGGAGTGGGCAGCTGATTTATTGAGTGGGCAGTTATTTAGAGTACAATGCAGCCAACACTCTGGCTGCATTGTACTCTAAATAACTGACTGTTAACACGAGGAGTGAAACGCAGGGAGGTGGAGCGTTCAGTGGACGAGCTGGATGGAGGTGGCTGAACGTAACACAATGTATATTACACTGTCTCTGTGGCTCTCACAGATCTGCATGACCTTCATTTAAAGGACAGTTCAACATTTTTATAGCTCAGATCACAATGTTGTAGTTTTGTCCATCACTCACCAAGTTAAATACAGAGATTTGGGGACATTGTAAAATTATTCTGAAGGGGCAAGAAATGAAAGTTGTTAGATGATCAGACGGATTGTCAAAAAATATAACAAAAACATTTTATCCAAGTTTTATAAACCATTTCATTTAGAAGGAAACGGGTCAACTACAGATTATTGCCCGCATGATGAGAACGAAGGATAAGAAAACAAGTTTATTAAAACATGGAACAAAAACTTTTTGCAGTTTTGGCCATCATTTCTGTCACTTCACAGTATTCCTGCTGTGTGAGTGCTCATGGACGACCCAGAAGCAGACGCACAGCAGGATGCTGATTTTCACAATAAAAGGTATTTATTGTACAGTGCGGTGATAACTTTGATAATGCAGGCAGAGTTCAGAGTCTGTGTTGAAATGCGTATGTTCAAAAGTTCAGGCGGCTTGGCAGCCGAACCAGTCCAGTAATCCTTCAGTGATTGATCCGGGGGAACGAGTGTGGACCGGGGGACGGTTCGGAGCTCCAGACGGAGCAGACAGGAGTCAGACGGGCAGTACAGCATCTCCTTGCTTCGGGTTGAGGCAGCACAACGTATGCTGAGCAGAGAGGCCGGCAGGTGAGATGGCGGGTGGCCACAGCGGACCGGAACTGGATTACAGGTGAGTACAGAGGGTCTCCGTGGAGCAATGCAGGGCTGTGGGCAGGGTCAACTGATTACCAAAGGTGAGTGTCAACAGGTGCTGGACTTACAGGTGAGTACAGGCTGGTGATCTCTGTGGATCGAAGCTGGAATACAGGTTAGTAACCACTTGGTACTCAGTCAGGCTGAACAGGCTGGCACGCTGGTAGTAGACTGCAGTAGGCAGAGAAATCAGAGGAGGTGAGAACCGGAAGCAGAGTAATGGGAGTCAAACTTACATACTGAAGACTGCAGCGTGGCACCAGGTGAGCTGACGGAACAGACTGATGAAGGTGGAGTGCAGAACAGGTGTTGATATACTGCCAGGCGGTGATTACTGGAACCTGCAAGCCAATCAGAGGAGTTGTAGTGGGAGGTGTGTGGAGGCGGGCAGTGGAGGAATCCACACCCTCGTTCAACAATTTGGAAAGATTAAAATGATTAAGATTGATATGACTCGCATGTCCGACCATTATGAAGCTATTGCATGTTATTAATTTATTTTAAATATTATTATTTTAAGTACATTTTTTTTACCATTGGGCACTGCCAGGTTCGCTCTGTCCCTCAAATTCCAGCCTTTAATTTATACTAATCCAACTTTCTCAGGCACAAGCTTCATATTTAGCCAAGGAGAGTGAAAGTAGCATCGATCTTTTCATCTAACTTTTGGAAATAAAGCAGATTTTCCCACCATGTGAAATTATTCCCTCAGGCCTGTTTGGGTATTAACTTTAATGCTTGCCTTCATTTTCTCTTCAAAGAAATCCAAGTAACATGTTGGCATGTTTACAACCTGTCTGATTGTCAGCATAGGACCTATTTTTACTGACAGTTCATCCGTTTTCACATCTCAGAAGTTGCTTTAACAAATGCAATATCACCATAAAGCTGATTGGGTAAGCTATGAAAATAAATTGGTGATACAATATAATTATAACTGATACAAAGGACAGCCAGAGCTATTAAAATAAGACCTACATTTTATTAAAGTGAATAATCCTTTGACTGCATGTCACCATCCAAAATATCATTTTTTTTTTCCTCTGCTGATTTGTGTTAAATGCCAGCTGTGAGAGACCCAGGGATAACTATTGGTGCTGTCTGTGTCATAGTACAATGATTAAATAACATTAAAAAAAAAAAAAAAACCTCTTCACACTTGTGCTCACCTTCATGTGGCGTCTCTGGAGAGGCTGATTACGGCAGCCTCACCGCTGTCTGTGTTTTGTACAGGTGTAACAGGCTTGATGAGAGAAGAGGCCAGCAGGTCCGTGACCGTGTGGATATTGTGTCTTCATTATAATCCACACAGGGCTTGAAGGGCAGCATTGTTAACGGAGGTAGTGGGCGTCTCTTAAGGCTAATTCACAGAAGCACCAGCAGGAGCCGAGTGTCTTTGCAACATGTCCATGTATTCTCCTGTTACACACCTGCCTTCTTTAGGCAAACAAACACCCTGAGGAGGCACTGATGATACAACTAAAAACAAACCAATTCTCACCTCTTGGGATTGCAAATGTTCTTAGAAACATACAATTATTGACCTGGAGAGTGGTACTGAGGACGCTGCTTAAGACATCACAGCTCAGTGCTTCTACGCTCGCAGCAAGCCGGCTGCTAATTAAAGTCTTGTTATCAGGAGTCACCCAGCATTTCAAGGAAGGTGTATTCTGCTTCCAATAGTACATTGTTTGGGAACAATGCTGTTAAAAATGTATGAGGTTTTAATGGATGTAGTGTGGTACGTGCATTTCTTCCTCTGAAATAAACTTTGAAAGTCGATTTGTGCATGCATTTTTGTATGTAATGGTTTTCAATAGGTATGATAAGACAGAAACAGAGAGTACCCCCCCCCCCCCCCCCCCCCCGGCCACAGCACGCTTTGAATGATGCAATTAAATATCTTTTAATTCTTGTATATCCAGTGACTCAAAAGGGCATCCAGGTCAATTATAGCCAGTGGCCATCCGGAACTAGTAAAGTAAGGTTGTAGATGTTGGTCCCTCAGTTAATGTACTGCAGCCTGACTGTGAAGTATCAAGGAAAATTTAAGGGCAAACAACTATATTTATTGTTTGCACATCAAGTCATTCAAACGTCTTCTTAATTGCACAGTTGATATGGGTATGGGTATTAAAGCTTCCTGCATCTGAAAACATAGTCCATATTGCCCAGAGTAGGTGATGCACCCGAGTGCTCCTTCAGTCACAAGAGGATAAGTGAGGTCGGCCAGTGATGTTGGGTGATGAGGTGGTGTCTCAGTTCATCCCAGTGTGAGGTTGAGGTCAGGGTGCTCCACAGACCAGCTCTTCAACACTGGTCTTTCTTTATGTGGTTGGCTTTTAGCACAGGGACAATAAACTGAAACTGCTGACACACATTTGGAGGCACATTATTGTTTAAAATATTGTAAAATGGAAAACTGGAAACTGGAAAAAATTTAATTCATGAAGCCCAAACATGAATACAGCCACAGAGTGAATATACTTATGAGGGTAGAACAATAAGTTCCGCGACTACTTCTTGTGCTTGCGCACGGAGCAGCAGAAATATATACAGTAACTCCAATGAGTAAACTGGTACAAATTTCGTCGCTTGATCATCAAATCTCTGTGATAAAATATTGTGATCAATCGTATCGAAAGCGGCACTGAGGTTCAACACGGCGAGGACAGGGACAAGTCCATTGTCTGAGGCTATTAGAAGATCGTTTGTAGCTTTCACCAGTGCTGTTTCTATGATGCACCCTAAATCTGGACTGAGAATCTTAAACAAGACCATTCCTTTGTAATTGGTTTCAGAGTTGATTTGTAATGACTTTTTTTCAAGGATTTTAGAAATAAAGGTTGGAAATTGGTCTATAGTTTCCTAAAACAATTGGATCATGAGTAGGCTTTTTAATTAATGGTTTAATTAAATGTCTGTGGTTCATAACCTGTTGAGATAGATTAATTGATCTGATCCCATAGGGAAGTGCTAACTGAGGGAAAGACATTCCTGAGCAGTCCAGTCGGGATGGGACTAAGAGACAGGTTGATGATCTACATCATCTGAGCTCAACAGGAGAGAAATGTTCATCGGCCAACACAGGCTGTTCCAGAAATACAGTGACTCTGTATCACAGAGGTACCAGTTATCCTCTAGAATACATAGTATATCATGTACTGTATTTGCTCAAACTCAATACAGCAAGAAGTTCTTATGGAGTACCAGAAGTGTACTGGAAAAGAAACTCAGACCTGGACCTACCCTTCCACCGCTGGCTCTCACTAACACCTTGAGGGACAAGTACACAAAGACAGTTGGCAAAGAGACAGACACAGACAGTAAAGAATGTTTGACACTCCAGCAACTCAGTAATGTGGTAGACAGCTAAGATTTATACTGGTAAGTCCGATGGCCTGAACACCTCTATGGAGCACTTAGGGCCAGTGGTTTCATAGGGAAGAACCAGAATAGTTACAAATACATAAATATATCCAGACATATTTGCATTTCATGTGGACGAGAGTGGACTTCTGGCCTTAGAGGTCTGTGCCCTTCTAGTTAACTGTGCTTTTTAGTCGGATGGATTAAGAACCATATTCTATTTTCAGTTAGAATAAATAAGAGCCATACTGAAGCTCATACATTTAGTTCACCAAGATTCATGATATCACACAGGAGGAGGATGATGAGAAGGAAGGAATATGTGAATCTTATATTTCTCAACAACTGACACGGACTTTCCCTCTCAGTCACAGAAAGCCGTGCAGCATCTATATAAGCAGTAATAACCTTGAACATATCTTCTGCTTTATTAATACAGCTCAGTCAGGACTGAGCTTATTTGAGGCAGAGCCAGCGACTGATTGCCTTGTCAGTGAACCTCAGCTCAGCAGCATGTGGGAATTTTAAGGGCATACAACACGTACACTCTAACAGAACAGAATATAAAGTCGGCCCCTAAATGTCTGACAACATATTGAAAGTCTGTGCATATGTCATGTAAACCTTTTTTAGGATTCAGAAAGACATGCCAGAGATGAATGACGTAAAAAGAAGGCTACTTTTTACTGGTCAATACAAGTCAGAGATTTGTAGCATTAACAGAAGGGTTTGTGCGGAGATGAACAAGAGAGCGAATGATACAGCAGAGCATCAAACCCACGCTGAAACATTGTGGTGAGACTATTCAAGTCTCACGGTGTTTTGGAGTTAGACATCTGCACTGAACTGACTCCACCTTGACCAAGGACAAGAAGTACTTCAGTCTCCAGAGACATGTTCCCCCCCGCTGGTTTGCATCTTTGTGGAGAAGGTTTCATGCCGCTGCAGGATAATGAACCAAACACACTTCAAAGCTTTGACGAACATCTGAAGAGCAAATAAGATCAACGAGTGCTGTCCGTCTTGGACTTTCCTCCACAGTCACCTGACCTCAACCCCACTGAACAGTTATGGGGACACTTAATGACAAAATAAAACACAAATTGTTAAGCTGATTTACAGAATGTGTTTAATGTTATTGGAGCTTTGGACCTGACGTACTGTATGTATCCTGCATATGTTGCTGAATGTCAAGCAAACCCTGGACCTCCAATCTGTTAGATGGAATATACAACTTGTTGTGGTTGGTCCCTTGATTGAATGGTTTGTTTGTGCAACACTTTTATTAAGAAAGACATTTTCAGAACTACAAGCCAGATGTCTGTGTATGTTTAGGTTTTGATATTCAAGTTCCCCATAAAATTATTCCTAAGATTTTTTTGAACCACATGGTCTTACCTTAAGTGAAACCATTGAGGCCCAAATCTCGACTTTTGTCTGGAGGTGGATGTCACATCAACAACCGACTGCTGCTTCATTTATGCAGAAAAGGTTAGGACAATTTTTGTATGGCATCTTAGGCTAATTAATTAATGATTGGAAAGTAAATTATGCAAATTCAAAGCTCCTGATACAGTTTATTTATTAACACCACATCAGTGACACTGGAGCGCATTTCTCTGCATCAGTGTTTTTAATAAATAAATTGCATCGAGAGCTATGAATGTGTGTAATTTATTTATGCTGACTTTGACGCCTCCCAAAAACCTTGATGCCCACAGTTCAGACTGCTACATCCTCTGCTGGGGTGAATATCTCGGTCCCTGATGTCACCCGCCTTCCCTTCGGTTGTTTGGCGTCTATTAGAGAAACATTATTAGAGGTCCTTCGTCATTGAATCTGAACCTCCTCGACGAGAATATCAGTTTCTTCCTGCGTATAGTTTGCCTGGTGGTGCTGGTCTTCAGCTATTATGTAATTGATGATACCATGAACCACACAAAGTCAGGTGTCACACACCTTCTAAATGATCTGTTTCTCCTACTTTACCATTGCACCACATATGATCCTGCGTTTGTGTTCACCAAATTACCCAAAAAAGTTGGCCACACCTACATCCCAGCACACCGAGTTTAAAACACCTAGATGGATGAAAGTAGAGTCCTGTGTGGTGCCTCCATGTGGTCAGTTTAGCTGATCTTCTGTTTTGTTGAGTAGTTGGTGCAATTACATGCTTAACTGCGCCAACATTAATTATCCTTCCAGAGGTTATGTACATACAGTTGCAATCTCAGCCTAATATGTCATCAATACTTACAACATATAATTGACTAGGCAGATACTCATTTGAACAGCCTTACAGGGTCATCCCAGTTGGACTTTAAACTTTTGGACTTGTCAGTATGTTTCTAACTAAGGAATTGTTGGATCATTGAATAGTTCCACCTCTCTGCCATCAGAATTGATCACTCGTTGACAATTGTCGTAACTTTCGGAAACACAATCCAACAATTATACAGAGAATATACAGAGGTACGGAGGGGATGAACATGGTCAGGATTTGAACCTCTCCGTGAGGATTGATCTTGTGTGTCACTATGACTGCAGGCGTTTCACCAACCCTTAATTGTGGCCATTTAAAACAGCTGATGTTCGAAAATTCTGCCTTTTGACATGTTGGATGGCATTTTATATCACCTGGTTTGTTGAACATAATTACATAGTAACCACGCTTTAATGTGCCTCACAACATTGCAGTATAGGACAAGTACAGTGTGTAGTTTACCAATGCTGTCTGTCTACTGTTCTCCTCCCAGTGGAGATGTGAGGAACCTTCTAGCCAAACCAGCCCTCCGAGGAGCAGATTGGCTGATCAGCCAATGACAGCAGAGTGTGTGTGGCCACCTTGTCTGCCCTTTATTAGTGATTATGTGAAATAGAACAGCACTGGACTCATGTTGGTGCTGACCTTCACCGGGACCAGAGCTGCTCATCGATTTTAATGAGTCCTTCAGAAAGAGAGAAGGTGCTCTGCAGACATGTTGTGAGCTTAGAGCTCATCACAGCTGAAATATTACATCCAGAAAAAATTGCCATACTTTTCTGAGAATATGAGGATGCTCTTCTTCAAATATGGAAGTTGAAAGTGCTTTCTGTCTGCAGTGATGATGGCTTTAACAACGTGGGTTCGGTGGAAGGAGAAGTGGGCCATGAGCTGTAAATAAAGGAAGAACACGAGGCTACAGAATATAGATGAGGTAGTGAACACTTGTTGGGTCTATCTGTTAAGAAGACAGTTTCTCATTTTTTTTTTAAATGGCTGCAGCTGAAAACACTTGCAGCTAAAGGGACAAATTCTCTGAAGCTTTGAGTCTGAGAAATTGTTCTGACTGAGTCACCCCAAGTGGAGAGCCAAAGATGCGGTTCTTAAACTGATCTTAAACTGTATCAAAGAGCGAGGGGGCCCCTGGAAAATCTCTCGCAGAGCCAGAGAAAATGAACCTGCGAGAGTCCAGTCCCTGTTGCTGCATCACTAGCAGAGGGTCACCATCTGGCAGAGATCTATTGCACAATTACCTGAGGCACTACAGTGACAGTCTGCAAAATGAAGCCCCTAAGATAGAAACTCAGAGCAGCAGCTGAGTTCTATGAACAGGAGTCGGTCTGAAAATGCATACAGCCTTTTCAAAAAGCACCAATTTTACTGCTAACTTGCAGCATCAAAGCAATTGCTTTCCTTATGGCTCTGCTGTTGTTGTTTGAAATTGAATTGTGGTACAATTTCTGTTTACATCTTGGCAACTTCAGACATGGCTGCAGCTCAGTGTTGCTTGGAAACATTTTACAAACCGGAGAAGCATTTCAGTTCAGTTCTTTCCTCAAACAAAACAAAAGGTAATATCAAACCTTTTTCTGTTTGTCGATGCTCAATGGTGTTTGTTTTTTTAGAGCACTTTTAATCACATCTTATTTCTATCTATAGATCTTTGCTCTTTTAGCGTTTTATAATCTCATTATAATGAATATGTATACTGTTTAAGAGTTATGGACAGTGTTGTAAAAACCCCTGTTCATTCCCACTGCATGTACAGCTGATCCAATACATTAAGTTCAATGAGCATATTACTATACTGGATGATTATCATTCAAACCTCGAGCCTGTCAGCAGATATGGGGCACAGCATTCACACGCATTTTCTTCTGGACATGCATGTTTAATTAGATACATATGTATTACGCATGCAATGATATGTGAAGAGTACACAAAATGGAGGCATTATGGCATATAGCGTGAACTACATCAGAATAGACCAGAAGTTTTTACAATGGCGCACATTCTTTGTCACAAATTAAGCAAAAGTGGCGGCTGAAATGCTGTCAAAAGGTCTGAGACACAAAGTTTTCTCCAAAGTAAACCTCTCGGAGGGAACACGACAGTTCTTTATGCCTCACTGCTAAGCCAGATTTGCCGAGTACGTCAGTCTGGAAATTTGTGGTCTGAAACCTTATCCTCTGCAATCTGTGTCAGTCAAATCCATTGACAAGTGGCATTTTGAGACAGAGGGCTTATTTCTTCGTTTTGCACAATCACAAAACAGTTTTGTCTGGAAGAAATGTTGTTTTATGAACAAGGTTGGAAACAATATAGCTGCAGCCGCTGACAGGTCTTTATCCGGCATCGATCAAAATGTCGTTACAGCTAAGATTCAAACAAATGTTTCATCAAATAATGTTCCAAGTGACAAATTGTTGACTGGAAGTATTAAGATAAATAATGAGAGACGGACAAATAGACTGGATTATTGATGGATGGAAACAATTTGTATTTACTTCCCAAATGTTTTGAATTCAAAGAGGAAGTTTCACAGTATTAAAGGAGATTAATATTTAATATACTGTACAGATATACAGCTATATTAATAGATATGTATCAAAACTTGATGAGTAATTCACATTACAGCAGCAAAGAGACAAACTGAGAGCTAAGAAAAGAGATGAAGAATGATTTCAATGAAATAGATAAAACACACACAGTGCATGCAGCTTTGAAGATCTTTTAAGGAACCTAAACCAAATATTTCCAGACTCTCAAAGCCTTAAAATGATTACAATAAATGCTAATAGGAAATTTAACTTTATGGAATACCTTAAAACTCACGGCAATCAATGTTTATTTTATACTTTGTTTATTTTGCTACTTGCCTTGAACAAATGAGGACAAAATAAAATATAAACAAAATGTGAAAATAGCATTGAAATGACCCTTCATTTAACTTTTTTGAAACAGTACATTTCTGCTGTCAATCATCTTGATGAGGGCAGGTTAGCCAGCCGCTGGCCAGGAGATGCTGCTGGGGGCCAACATGTTCTGTTGACAGAGACACCAAATGCAGGTCAGAGTCAATTGCTAGAACAGAATGTCTTTATGGATTTCCAGTTACGAGGTGCCATGAAAAATACAGCATCAGCATGAAGCCTCGGCCAGTTTGGGCGTCCACAAAACCCTGTGTAACTCAGGTCCTGGTGTTGATCGAGTAACGAAACTTTGAGTACTTATTCACGAAGGTTAAAGCTTCCTCCGGCACCGTGCACGTCGCAGTGCTCCTCAGCCTTCACAAACAACAGGAGCAGTCTCTTTTCGTTTGCTTAATGCTCTATTATATGTCTCAAAGAACATTTAAATCAGTTATTTAAAATCCAAACATGTGGATTATCTCCGTCACTGAGCTTTAAGTAAGGTTAGGTTGGCATGTGATATGAATCCCTGAATACATTAAGGACATTTAGAAGATAGCTAAAACTCTGGTGATTCTCTGACATTTCATCTAACACCAATATCAGGTCAAAGTTTAATTTTCCCTATATACAGGATTACGATGAAATAATACAGTAAAACAACAACAAAATAAACCCCACGAAAATGGCTTAAAATACTTCACACCATTTGTGCACTCAAGGTTTCTCATAATTAATGAAGGTAAACAGCCTGCAAATTGAAAATAAAAACCATTGCTTGGTGTCACAAGTCGTCTTCATCCTAGTCTCCAATCCTGGCGGGTTGAAAACATATTTCAGGATGGTTGTGAATCGAGTATGCCTGCTTTCATAAAAGCTTCACTGCAGGACTGTGAAACACTGACTGCAGCATATACTGTAGAAAATAAAGCTTATTGAAACTAAGCTGTTAATGTTCTCTTCAGCCACGTCTAAGCTCATTAATGCAAATTGATGGGTTTAAATACCACACTTAAGAGCACTGCTAAATCTCTGTGCATGGCGATTATGTTCACGTATATTCTCCATATTTATTGCCTTCCATGGCATATAGCAGCTTTATACACGTCAAGTACAAAAGGAAGGTAATTGTTTCATCATTAAAGTGAAACTACTTTTCACTGAAATAATCAGTGAAGAAATTATATTTTCCATTAGAGGTTTAAATGTATTCTCCAGAAATGATTAAATCAGATCAGATAACACATTTATCAAACAGTGGATATCTCATTTTGAAATGAAGCTGCTCATTTCATCGCTGTTTTATTCTCCTCTACAACAGAGGAGCAAAACTTGCTCACAAAATGTCACTGACATTCAAGATTTTTTTGTTTTGTTTTGTTTTAAATTTTTTTGCCGTTTCAGCTTGTTTTCTGTGATTACCTTACTCCCAACATGAGAAACGTGCTCTTGCTGGCCGATCGTTGAGAGCTTCTGTTGGGACAGAGAATGTCCTGCTGGCCGTCCCCTGAAGTGCAGCTTTAGCAAAGACAGCAGGGAATAGGACATTTGTGTGTATATGAACGTATATTGTATAAATGATCTGTTACAATGGATTTAGGGCCACCAGAGTTGACTGGTTCAGCATTTTAGTCCAGACTGAAATATCTGCAACAACTGAATGAAATTCAGTCAGTTTTTACAGACATGTTTGGTGCCCAGAGAAAAGAAAGAGGAAAAAATTTAATTCAATTCAATTCAATTCCATTTTATTTATATAGCGCCAAATCACAATACAGGTTATTTCATGGCAGTTAACACATTAAAGTCCTTACAGCAAGACTTTACAATATTATACAGAGAAACCCAACAATTCAATAATTCCCACATAAGCTAGGAGGGAAAAAAAAACTCCTCTTTAAGGGAGAAAAATCTCCAACAGAGGGAAGAAAAACTCCCTTTAACAGGAAGAAACCTCCGACAGAACCAGACTCAGAGGTGGGCGGAGCATCTGTTAACAGAACCAGGCTCAGAGGTGGGCGGAGCATCTGATAACAGAACCAGACTCAGAGGTGGGCGGAGCATCTGTTAAAAGAACCAGGCTCAGAGGTGGGCGGCCATCTGCCTCGACCGGTTGGGGTGAGAGGAGAGCAGAGAGAGAAAAGGACAGCATAGAGATAGAAGAGAAGAACTGTTGGTGGAGACGACAAGCACAGAGCAGAGACATGCAGCTCTATGACGGGACATCTGGAAAAGAAAGAAGAGAAACTACACGAGTGAAGGAACTGAATGGAGACAACAGATAATAATAAGAAACTATGGAAGAGAAAAATATGGTGAGGTACGAGTCAGTTAAAGCGTAGGAGGAAAGAAAAGAAGCTCAGCATGTAACGAGGTCCCCCAGCAGCCTCGGCCTATAACAGCATAACTAAGGGTTGGTTCAGGTCTGCCTGAGCCAGCCCCAACTATAGGCTTTATCAAAAAGGAACGTTTTGAGTCTAATCTTAAAGCTAGAGAGGGTTTCTGCCCCTCGAACACAAACTGGGAGCTGGTTCCACAGGGGAGGAGCCTGAAAACTGAAGCCCCGCCTCCCATTCTACTTCTGGAAACTCTAGGAACCACAAGTAGACCAGCGTACTGAGAGCGAAGTGCTCTGCTAGGATTATATAGTTCTATAAGATCTCTAAGATATGATGGAGCCTGGTCATGTAGGGCTTTGTAAGTCATCAAGAGAATTTTAAATTATATTCTTGATTTAACAGGAAGCCAGTGAAGAGAAGCTAAAACAGAAGAAATATGATCTCTCTTGCTAAATCCCGTCAGTACTCTTGCTGCAGCATTTTGGATCAGCTGCAGGGTTTTTAAATGAGTAATTTGGACATCCTAACAACAAGGAATTACAATAATCTAGCCTAAAAGTAACAAACGCATGAATGTTTTTCTGCATCACGCTATGATTTAATGACCTTTGACATCCACTGATTGGTCCTCTAGCATCATGGTGAGGATGATATTTGCTTTTGGATAAATTGCCATGAAATTTGGTTAAAAATGCATATATCATCCCTGACTTTTCATGTGCCAAACTTCAGGTTATCTAATACTTTAGGTTTTTGACAAAATACCTACTAATCCTGCCTTCTAATATGTGTAGCCTGCAAATTCGTCTTTGCATGGTAAAGTTTTAACAGCATTTGTGGATGCAGCGATGAACTGTGTTCACAGACGATGGTTTTCAGAAGTGTTCCTGAGCCCATGCAGTGATTTCCACTCCAGAATAGTGTGTTTTTAATGCAGTGCTGCCTGAGGGCCCGAAGATCACCACCATCCAATATTGGTTTCCAGCCTTGTCCCTTGTGTTCAGAGATTTCTCCAGATTCTCTGAATCTTTTAATGATATTATTATGAACCGTAGACGATGAAATCCACTAATTCTTTGTAGTTTTACGTTGAGGAACATTATTCTTAGATTGTTGAACTATTTTCCCACACAGTCTTTCACAGAGTGGTGAACCGCTCCCCATCTTCACTGCTGGAGACTCTGCCTCTCTGAAATTTATAATGTTACTGATCTGTTGCCATGGTAACATAATTAGTTGTCAGATGTTCCACCAGGTCGTTTTTTTTAGCATTACACAACTTTTCCAGTCTTTTGTTGACCCTGTCCCAACTTTTTTGAGATGTGTTGCTGCCATTAAATAAAAAAATGTGCATATATTTTTTTATAAAACAATAACATTTCTCAGTTAAACATTTGATATGTTGTCTTATATATTTTAAATTAAATATAAGTTTGTGATTTACAAACATTGTTTTTATTTACATTTTACACAGCGTCCCTTATTTTTTTGTTTGTAAAGGGGTTGTGTATGTATATCATTTGGCCAGCAGTTTTATTTTTATGTTTATATTTATTACTTGCCAAATTATCATTTTCTATTGACCTCAAAACTACTGATTAAGAACCTTTTTTTAATCTGAATTCAGAAGCAAATTGTTCCTTCATTTGCCAATTAAATTTTTGCTATAAATAACACCTTTCACACGTGTATCGTTCTGCCTCTTTCTTCCTGTTCACATGCATCACAGGTTACAGTGTGCTGTAGTGTCAGACTCAGTACAGTCACACAGCACCGGTCCCAGTCTCCCAGAGGTTGGAAGTTGAAGTGTCAGTGCTTCGTGTGGGAGACGGTGAAGCATAAAAAGCTCTCTCCCACGGCTGCAGACACACAGGAGTGTCAGAGAGGACGAGTGTGTTCTGGCTGGCCACAGGAGAGGCAGCTCCTTTCAGAGAGTAGAGTCAGCGTGCAGAAACAAACTCAGTGAGAAGCTGCTGAGCATCAACTGCAACAGGCCAGCAGCAGCCAGACTGACAGTCTGGCTGCTTCAACAACAACATCGCCATGTTTTCTGAGGAGGATATTTTCAGCTATACACGAGGAGATGATGGAGGAGCAGGCTGCACCCGTCATATACACAGTCAGGAGAGACGTGTAGCTGCTCTGGAGCTTTTCTGAGAGTCGATTACGACTGACAACACAATCAAAAAACAGATTTAGAAATTCTGATTAGAAAACCATGTGACTGTCTGGATCAGACCATGTTACTGTCTGCTGCTGGTCCCTCAGGCCGGGGGAGAACCTTAAGATAAGATAAGATAAGATAAGATAAGATAAGATAAGATAAGATAAGATAAGATAAGATAAGATAAGATAAGATAAGATAAGATAAGATAAGATAAGATAAGATAAGATAGACTTTATTAATCCCACAGTAGGGAAATTCGGTCGTCACAGCAGCAAGAAAAAAACAAAAAGTGCACACAATATGAAAAAATTTACAAATATGTATAAGATATAAGAAATAAGATAGATCAAAAATCATTATTTTAGAATAAATACACACACACACACACACACACACACACACACACACACACACACACACACACACACACACACACACACACACACACACAGATATACACGTGTGCATTGGTAGCTTTTAATTAAAATATAAAATATATTTTTGTTACCTTATCCGCCTTTACTGTAATATCTTATGAGCATTACATGAAATAAGCCTAAAAAGTGAAAAATAGATCAAAGAAAAAAACATCTTTGGACATGATGTGATGCCAACATTATTTTATTTCTGTGTCCCATTCATACAGGACAAACAGTTAAAAAAAAATGTCTGCGTTCTAAACATCTGGAAATTACAGGGTCTGTAATATTCATCACCATGAACCTTCTAATTGTCAGAACTCAATATCATGTAAACAATTATGAAATGTCAGCATGAATTCCCAAGTTTTCTTCAGGGATAGTTGTACATCAATCGGCCAACTGCAAATAGGAACTGCTAATAGCTATCATAGCCTACTTTAAAAAGTGCCTACTTTCTATCAAACATTGTGTGTATATATATATATATATATATATACTGTATATATACCACTGTATATATATATATATATACAGTGGTATATATACAGTATATACAAACAGCTGGGTAGGTAATTGACATCCACTTTAAAGTATAAGGACATCACTGTGGAGAACAGTAAAACTACAGGAGGAGCAGCCAGCACACAAAATGTTGACTTCTCTCAGAATTTTTTGAAGTCCATGTTAGTGATCATCATGGAAACGTGACACCACGTTTGAGGGATGATAACAGTTCCTGCATGGCTTCCATACTCATGCAATTTGAGTTAAATTGTGACATTTTTGTGACATTCAACGAAATTTGAGAGAATACCTGTTACAGTACATGCAAATTAGAAGTCTTTCACCTTTTAGTTTAATTCATGACAAATGAAATGTATATTTTTGAGGATATATTCTCTAATATTGATGTACATTAAGTTATTACTGTTGTTTGCACATCAAAGTATTAATATACAGACATCACAGCACATATCCTCTCAGCGGTGTATAAGTTTGCCTTCTTATTGATTTTATTGTAGATTTTATTGTAGACGCTGGACACATTTTATTCCAGGGTTCAAGTGTGAACACTTCCAGTTTCTTGTACCAGGAGGCTTAAGGCAAATTTTACTCTCGGCTCACACAGACAATCTCCTCAGTCATGGGACTGTGGACACCACAGGCTTTTGGGCTCATTCGCTCATCCATGACCTGAAACAATCCTCCCCCTCCACTTCCAGCAGCAGACAGTGTTCAGGGTAGCAGGTCAGTCCGGCCATGCAGTCCCCCCTCTGCTGCAGGGCTCCTCATGTGCTCACTCATTTCCCCTTCACTGACCGACAAACATACAAAAAAATAAATGTGGCACCAACTTTTTCAGTTGAGAATAGAAGTGAACTTGAGTTGCGAGTTCATTAAAGCTGCATCGTATATGTAGAGTTGTGTGTTTTGTAATAAACAGCCCAGCAGCTCATCATCTCCATCACACCGCGAGTGAAGGATGCAATAATCAAAACAAACAAGGAAAGAGCTTTTTCTTTTCTTTTTTTTTTAACTGTGTGAGCGAGCACTCTTTGTTGTGTTAAAGATTTAATGTTAAAATGGATAAAGCTGCCATTTCTACCTCAGTCTAAACTCTGTCCAAGGACAACATCAAAATCTAGTTTTAGGCATTTTCACACAAAAGTACTGAAATCGTGGTGGACACAAAGAGAAATGCATCCATTTACAAAGTGAAGATGTCTGAATACTTTCAGAATTCACTGCATAACCAAGCAGGCCAAGGTAAACAAGACCGGGTCAAAACGTTGTATAAAACTGGATTGTGGGTGAAATTCTAGAAGGCTTTTAATTAGAAACAGGTGCTTTTAATTTGGAAATGGATTGAGGAAGTTCTGCATTCTGCAGACCAGCAGTGACTTCATCTGTTATTTTCATGATATTTGGCCTAAGGATGGCGTAACTTTTAGTCAATCACACTTTGGCATTTATAGAGCCGGCCGTGCCGTTGCATTCCAGCCAAACAACAAAAACAACAACAAAAACAAAAACACACACTGAAGCAGAATTGATTGAGTATACTTGACTTCAAGTTTTATTTTGATGTACTTTTACATTTAATTGTTATAACACTTATGTTTAAGACATATATTAAAAATTCTATCAAAATGTGTGGATAATACATTATAAATATCATGTATTATTCAACGAGTATATTTCAATAGACTGCAGTAAAGAGTACTTGAAGTAAAGTGAAGTTTAAACTACATTAATTATACATAATTAATACATTGTGCTCAATGTCAGTATGTTGAAAATAATACAATTTGAGTGCTGATAATTAAAAGAACTGGAATACTTTTAAAGTTACTTTAATTTATAAAAGCTCTAAAAATATATTCAACACCACTCACAAACACTGATACTGATTATATTTACATATACATATTGAGTGGACTGTATATCAAAACTTGTATGGCAACTTTGAACACAACAATTAGTAGTTTCAAGGATAATCAACTGGACACACACATTTTATTTATTTACATACTTTATTGTTGTTTTCAACTTTATGTTCACATTTTTAGTTATTTTGCAAGTTGTTATTTATGTTGTTTTATTTTATCTATGATTTTGTTTGAATTATTTCCCTTGCTTTTTCATTCTATTTACATTTTATTGTTGTGTTTTTAACTTTATATACATTTTCTCTATTCGATTTAAATTTGTTATTTATGCTGTTTTAACTTGTTCATGATTTAGTTTGATGTATTTTCCTTTGTGTCCTGTAGGAGCGTGTTGAGGATGTCAGTTGCTAACTGCTCGTTCACGTGGATGCTGCTGGTTGTTTGAGAGCACATCCTCCATCACCTATAACACTCTGAGACACGTACATATACATAATGTGAGACTCTGTTAGTGCCTGAAGAAGATCTTGGTGGAAACATCCCCCTGTGACTATTAATAAAAATTTGCTTATGGCATCGTGCAGGCGCTGCTACTTTTCTGCCACACAGAAAGGAGGTTCAGTGCCCTTGAGTGCAGCTACAATGGAATTTGATAGCATTCAAACAAGAGTAAAGAATTTCAAGTTTTCGTATTTAACTTTTGATATCAGACACAGTGACTTTTTCTCGTGGAAAAAACCCCCGACCCCAATGCTTCTCTCCACCTTCACAGGTACGAGGCTTTCCTCTGGGGAGCGTCAAAAGGCACTCTGGGAAATGTAGGAAATTGCTGGTTGAAGTGGAAGCTGAGGAGGCGGCTTGAGGGAATGTGGTTCCACCAAAAAAAGGTAAATTACAGCTCTTCATCACTCCTGGGACACACTGAGCATCACAGATTGATGATATCTAACAGCGTGAGCGGTGGATTTTTCCTCTCACCTCAGATTCGGTGATGCATGGTGTTAACCTGGATCTACATTTTTTTAACAAGTGCACATAAACCATATTTTACAGAGGCCACATTTTATTATGAAGGGCTTGTAGATAATTTGTGCAGGAGCTCCCAGTTCTGCCTCAGTGCAGCAGGGATGGCTCCATCAACGCCACCAGGCCCATTTAATGTAGTTACCACTCAAACAGCAAATGAATGTTTCACTTTAGTGTTCATGAAGAGCTTCGCGTCACATTTCGGAGCCCGGTGAGATTAATGGCATCAGTCATAATGTGGTGGTATCTACCTCTATCTCATGGAGACAGCTCCACATTTCTTCTGCAACTCCACATTTCATGGTTCTCCAGCCGCTTTCTCTCAAGGACACGTTATAGTGGATTGAAGCAGCGTGGCGGCTCACAGCTAATGGACCTTGAATGTGGAATGTTCCAAAAGAGCGGGCTCTTCACCGTGGAGTGTGGCAGGCCTGATTACAGAAGTGACAGTCTGGACATCCAGAAGAATTACTGTGATTGTTCTGCTGGAGTCGAAGAGGAGGGGAGGGCCCGCGGGATAAATCACTCTTTATCTCGTCCATCAGATTGGAGAACAATCTCTCCTTGAGGGATCTGATTCTTTTTTAGTATAAGATGTAGTAAGCAGCCCATGAGACGCCCACTTGTCAGGGTATCAAATGCATGAATGGAAACACAAGTGATGGGAAGGTCTTTTAACAACGTTGGAGCAGAAACAAAACTGAATCCTTGGAGGGGAAATCCAAGTGCTTGGTGAAAACACACTCCTCGGTCCAAAAGCCTATTAAGCTACGAACACGAGGTCCAAACATTTAAGGATAACTGGTTGATGAGCTTTGATACAACAGATGAAACAACCTTGATCTGACAAAGGAGGTAGGGAGCTTGTAGACTTTATACACAGAAGGTCAGGAGTTAATTAGACACAGCTGGAAACAATCAGGGTGGGAGGACAATCAGACACAAGAGGACAGGAAGTTAAGACAACAGAAGTCAGACAAGAAGGTGAGTTATCCAAATACAACAGGAAGTGAACTAGAAAGACTTAAGACCACAGACTGGATATAAAAGTGTTCTGGCTCTGAAAAATGAGGCCGATGCAGAAGTGCCTTAAGCTGCAATACCACCGAGTGCCACTAGAGGTTGGCTCCAAAATATGACCTTTATTTAACCAGGTAAAATCAATTGAGAACCAATTCTCATTTACAATGATGACCTGTCAGCACAGTCCACACAGTGACAAAATAAGATGTGTCCATCAGTTATCTCGGTGTTGTTAACTAAAGTCACTCCTTCTTATTAGTTTTCTGGAGGTCCATCTGAAAATAATCCCTCATTCATTAGAAAAGAAGATTCAAAAAGACCTGGTTTTGGGGGCGTGTCTGTTTGATTGACAGGCCTGTGGTGCAGTCAGGTTACAGCTATCGGTGGGCGGGACATAGTATCGTCAGGTTTCCAATCAGATCGGTCAGATCCACCGCTGGCTCCTCCCCCAGCTCGTCCAAATATGGTCACTTCCTGCTCCAAACCGCTCCGAACTGGCAAAGATGGTGACGGACAGAATCTGAACTGGAGGCTTCATAACGTTCACAAACCAACGATGACGTCAGAGAGACAGCGAGGACGATGAGGGAAAGATAGGCGGCTCTCTCGTTCTTCTATCTGCTGCAAGATGTTTGTCTTGAGGAGGCTTTTTAATCATCCACTAATGGAGAAGAAATTAAAGAACATTTACAATTAAGATAACTTCTTTTGAAGGCTTGCCAACGCACCAGTAGGCCGTGAGCTCTCTGCTCATCCCTGTTTTATGCCTGCTCACCTTCAACGTGCACTGAAATGAGCTCTGCTATGTTGTGCCTTGAAGTCTTCAGGGACACGCTGGAAGCCCTCTACCTTGTGCAGCAGGTCATGCGTGCTCCCTGATATACTTTTTCATCTTGTCGCTGATATAACGGATTACAAATCTCTTCTTTTGGGGGTTGTTTTTTTGTTGCGAGTAGAAGAATGTCATTCTTTTGTTCCCGTCTATCAACCTCAAACACACCGTGTGTGTCCCGCTCTGACAGCAACTCGCTACCTTATTATTTTACCAGTTGCCTTTCATTTATGTGGCCACTTCAAAAAAAAGCAATGCATAGTCAACTCCCTCCCTGAGATGAGGTCAAACACATACAGAGCATTGCCCAGCGCTCTTTCTATTACCATAAATGTCAGTAGTTCTTTTCATCCATCGTGCACTTTTATTACACTGGTGGAAATGTCAAATATATTTGCAGCAGTCATAACAGTGTGATGGCCCCGAGGCTCCAGAAAGTACATTATGGAGAAGAATATGCCGTCTTTTAAACCAACTGCTCTTACGCTGCACACCATAAAGCCCATATCGATGTAACTTTAATATTCATGCAATATTCCTGAATGAAAACGAAGCACAGAGCCATTACCCCATATGTATCTTTAATATTTCTTCTCCTAATGGCTGCACATTCTTTCTCTTTACTTTGATCATTCATTCCCACTCTGAGGTCAATAAATATGTATTTCTTTTTATATATATCCCCAGATGTGTCATCGCAGTAGTGCCTCGCAGTGCCATGTTATCGCACATGAATATAAGCAGGAGAGATATACTGTAGTTGTCATGCAGCTGCTGCAGAGGAACTTTGGATGGTCTCAGTGCTGCATAAGCCGTGAGCCAAGGCTGCATCTCTGTTCATGCATAATGAGAACTCCACAACGCAGAAATTGAATTAGTTTCCTGACACTTTTCTGCAGTTTTGCATGTTGTCAACAGTGTGACAGTTGCTCATGTTTGTGGCAGGGGTCATCCCGGAGGCCTATTAGTGCGACACGGTGGTGAAAGAGTGGAGCTGACACGACCCGTCCAGACGTTATCGGCATTCCTCGCTGCACGGCTCTGTGGCGACGTTGTACAGGACGCTGTCATTGAGGACGGGTCATCAAAACTGTGAGTGTGAGTTTATCACAGGCTGGGAAAGATACTCACTGGAGGTAAAAAAAAAAAAAAAAAACTACACCTGTGATTAAAGCCAGGTGCAGTGACTTTACTTGACAATCTTTCAAATTAGTATGAATATTAAAAACCTTAAAGAAACACTTTAACTCAAATTAAAAACTATTGATGTTGAAGGGAAACCATTCGGTCCAGTCAGAAATCACCTAATTGACTTGACCAGTGGACAATATTTCCTCCACTTTACCTTGAACAGTTCTGAAGTTGCTTCTGCGTTTTTATGAAAGTGTTTGAGAACTGCAGCTTGAAGGCTCTGAACCCCAATAACATAATATGGGTAGTTTAAGCTGATGTCCCACTTTATGTTGGACTGCACAGCATTTCCATGCCTTGTCCCACATATTAAGATTACTAAAAACATGTTCATCCAGTAGGAACCTATAGATACAAACCATTTAAAGCAAAAAAGAAAAAAAAATGTCTTACTATATTCATAATTTTATCAAAATGTACTAACATGAGGTTGATTGGAAAGAAAACATTTCTTAAGGCTGAATGTGTTCCAAATGTTTGTATTAAATCCAGTTGGACTTTCACACTCAGACGTTGATATCTGAAGCGACTATGTCAGGCCCTCGTCTACTCTTCTGTTAAGGTTCAGTTTCACACAAGGAAACTTTGACATGTTGTGGACAGGAGGAGATGGAGGCGGAGCCACATGATGGTGGATTCACTGGAGACTCTAAACTGCCTGTAGGTGTGAATGTGAGCATAAAGGGTTGTATGTCTCCATCTGTCTCCATGGTTACCACAATGTAAACACAGTGAAGTCACACAATCAGTTGTTATTGAAGTATTGAAGAAACTCTGGAACTCTAAAGAGCATCTAAAGCATTCTGTAGTAGAATGTTGATCTGAGATTAAAGGAAGAGAATCTGATGATGTCATGGAAGAGAATCTGATGATGTCACAGAAGAGAATCTGATGATGTCACAGAAGATACTCTGATGATGTCAGCAGAACAGTGGAAGTTGGGCTTCAGAAGCGTCAGGAAACATTTCCAACTGGTCTGAACAACATCTCCCAACAGCAGGTTCATGGTGAAGACAGCATGAAGAGCAACGCAACCAAACACGCAGCAGAAAGCTGCATCTAAGAAAAGAGAGCTGCAGTTTGTGGACACTGAACAAACTGCAGGTATGACGTGCTGCCTTCTACCGCAGGATCTCCAGTTCAATGCTGCTGAAGATGATGGAGCCACAGCACAAGACAACAGTGGGACGTCTCAACATACTGGAGCAGCTGGAATAAATGCAACGGGACCAGGTGAGACAAAATGTCCTCTGATTAACAGCAACAGTGATGACTCAGCAGATGGACACCTTCTAGGTCTGTTATTAGTGTCCATAATAAGGATCCAGATGCAGTCAAGTGTTTTTTTTATCCATCAGTCCTTTGTGACTTTCACATCTTTCCCTGGTTTTATAGTTTGTTAACGACAGAGTAACTCACCTCTTTCTGTCCCTCTGTCTGTCTCAGTCCCTCCCTCTTCCTCCCCTCTTCCACCTGTGGGACCAGGTGTCCCACTTTATGTGGACTGCACAGCATTTTTACGTCTTGTCCCATGTATGAAGACGATGTCCCACGTTGTGAATGTCTCTTATTTCTAGTAAACACTGCAGGACAGAAGCTTTTCTAACATCTGTCTTGTGTCTGAAGGCTGTGAAGAAAGCAGGAAGGCTGTTATCATGGGCTGTTGGATGTCAGTCATACTGTGTATACGTGGCTCCAGTGCAGGTTAGTCTGTCTCCATCTTTGCTGCCATCATTACGAACACAGAGGCACAAGCTGAGCTGCAGAATATGATGAATACTAGCAGAAAGAAAAGGAAATGCAGCATCTGGGACACTTTATAACTGGATGAAGACGGTAGGAGGACGTTCTCAGAGGTTTCTGGATTTGTTTGAGTCTAATTCACGTCGGGAAGCAACACAGAATAAATAAGTCTCACTATGAATGTGTGGCGTAAAGAGAGATGTACCAAACTGTGGATACGTTGAAAGATAAAGATGAGAAAACAGGAGCTGAAATAACTCCTGCTGACCTCACTGTGCAGCATCCCAACCATACAGGTCAGCAGACTGTGGTGGTGAGCTGCAGCACAGAAAACCGTTTACTGTCAAACTTCACCTTCTTTTTATTCTCACTGTGTTTACTTCACGTGGGAGTCTATTATTTGTTCATCAAAAGTTGGATAGACATATCAAAACTTCAGATTACCTCTCAGCATGTGTAACATGTCCCACTTTCTCCCATACAAATAAACTCTGTCCCACATTTGGTTTGCCGAGATCTGGTCACCCTAAATATGAAACATATATGTTTTGCCTCTGTTTGGTTATTTTTGGGGTTCAGCTGAGGACATTAGGGTTTTGGTCAAATAGAGGTTGTTCGTTGTCATGTTGAAATGAATAAACATTTGGTGTTTATGGACGTTTATGCAGATATTGTGATACACACACACACACACACACACACACACACACACACACACACACACACACACACACACACACTGTGAAAGCAAACTACACCAGTCCAAGGACTTTAATTTAAACACATGTGATTACATGACCAGGTTACTGCAGGTCACATGATGTTCCAGGTGATGATGTAACAAACCCAGAGGATTATATGTGAAACTCATGTACATTCAGATATAAATCCATGAATGTACCTTTGTGAAACACATGTGCACCGTCATGTGAAAAGATAAAACATATGTGATACAAATCAGTTTTTATTTCCAAACATTAAATGTAAAGTTAAAAGGATCAAAATGCCCCAAAAATGTATTTGAGTGGGTAAATAATTCTGTCTTCTCTGATGAACCTTTGTGTTTGTCACTTTTTTCCCACACATTTCAGGTTATCATATGTTGCAATATGTGGTAAACATGTCCTACATGTGATCACGTGGAGAACATGTAAACCTCATGTTTCTTTTCTGTAAGGGTCTGTCACAGATGTTGAAACATACAAACAGAGAACGAAAGACCTGTGGTCGCCATGGGTACCACCTTTCCTTCGTTTTTGCAAACCCAGAGAAACGTACAGTCAGTTTGATGTTACCTCATCAGCCCCGTCAGCCGCAACGACCTTTTACTGGAAGTTAAAGTCTGCTCAAGGCTCCTCCATCTGTTTCTATTACTTCAAATCATTTATCTCACGGCAACAGTAACCGTGTGCATTCAGCTTCCACGTCCATCTCCTTCTGTCAAGCACAGTCAGCTGAAACTGCAGATTCTCCATTTTTATATAGAATTTATGAGACAGTGCACTTTTTACACCCACTGTTACTGGCATTATTTATCAACTGAATACCAGAGAAGTGAAAGTTGGATACTCCTTCACTGACAGAATCAGTTTACTGAGTGAATGATCGACTCCATCATGTTTTAATCGGTGTCGAGTGTTTACTGGTCGCATGAACATATCTGGTGCAGATCTTCTCCACCCGGAAACACTCTGCAAGCTCTCACACAGTCACAGTTAGGGCCTGAAGCCTCGGATCATCTTCATGACATATTTATTCAAACTGTTATTTAATTCATTTATAAATTTTTCCGCAAATAAATGTCTGACTGGAAACCAAACATTATTCTGCCAAAGATTAAACGTCAACATGATGCTAATGAAGCATTTACAGTAGCTGTACAAACACAGTGCTGGCGCAAATATAGGACGTATTTTTTTCTGGAAATTTAGGTGTAAAAAGGTGGATCATCTTATTATGTTCATGGACTGTGTGATTAAGTGTTGACAACATCAGATATTCTTCAACAGCCTAATTTGATGACATTTGAAGCGGACTTAATGGTCATAATTCAGGACGTCAGGAGAGAAATGTGTCACTCTTCATCCTCAGACGAACTTAAAGCATGGATCACAACACTGTGGTGCTTCACTTCATGTTTTCCTATTATTGAGTGACTGGAGTTCACTTGCAGGTCGTCAGGACTCATCTCAGTGGAAGTGTTTGGTACAGAACCACCACGCTCACCTACCTGTGTAATGTAAGTCATTTAAATATCCCCTCCATGTTTCTGCAGCTTGTCAAAATAAATACACCCACATTTTGTTCTATTATTGTTTGTTTCACTTCATATTAATATGAATTATTCCGCAGCTGTTTGTCATGTCCTCGGTGAGCATGTGGTGTAAACAAAGTGCACCTTTGTGGTTTAGTTGTATTATCTGCAGTTGGTTGTTAACATCATTTTTCCGGAGTGTGATTAGTTCTCTTGTGTCAGCTGGAGAGCAGCGAGCGGTGAAGTGAGGCAGAGTCAAGCAGAGCTCAGAGAAAAGTAAACTTTGTTTAAAAGTTGTGGTGAAACTTTACAGCAATAGACACAAAAATGTGAGGAAATAAAATCAGGATCAACCAAGTGTTGATGAAGAGTTCTTGAAAATATCTGAATTTTGACTTGACAACAGACAGTAAAGTACTACATTAAAAGATTATCATGTAACAATTACTGCATAAATATGACTAAAATGGGACAGCAGTCACTCTCTCTATGTTGGTATGTGACAAGCTGTAAAACGTATTAACCACACAGCTAATCAGAATTAAACCTAGTTTGCATATTAAACTGTTATTTTGGTCACCTTACACTGTTTTAAGCAGAGTTTCATCTCCTGGTTGACTCATGTGACTCTCTGTGGTTCACCACTGTTTAGTGGAGTTTAAAGGTGTTTCAGAAATCTATTCTTGATGTTTTTTTGTACACGTATTTAATTTGCTTCACGTACTGTAAGTAAAAGGTGTGACACGGTTGCTAGTGTTTTTATTTGAAGTGTAGGGTCCATAGATATCCACTTCTTGGTTTATTGTAAATTTGAGTAAACTTAATTTTTTTTCAATTAGTGACATTTCCCTTCCTTTAGTTAGTAGATTTAAGTGATTTTGGGGATACAGCTGAATCGTGATTTCTGCTGCTAACCTTACTGACACCACTAAAAATAGGCAAAACATTCACACAAACAAATAATCTGGAAAATTATATTAAAACTCAGGATTTTAATACAAAAAAGGACGGGTACAGATTGTGCTGCAGTTAATGATGAGATGTGGTCGAATACGTTTTCTCAAAGCATTTTTTTTTTTTTTTTTTTAAAGCCACCTTTACCTCTTCCCACATTGAAACATCCAGAAGTCATGGATGTGTAAATACTTGTCATTATTTCAGAAATGTAACTGCAGGTCGCACGAGGTCTCAGTGTTTGTCACCTGGAGGCTTCAAGCTTCAACGTCACACTGATGGAAGCTGCACAGCTGGTTGTGAAGTCCTGAATCCTGCTCACATGAGTGCAGAGATACTTTCCCCTTTAAATGAACGCAGCGATGTTCCTCAGATAAGGACAATCTACATCCACCTTGAACACAGCAGCCTGCTGAGTCCACATCTAGTCTGCAGATGGTAGAAAGAAATACTGTTTTGTTGGTCATTATTTTTATAATTATTTGCTTCAATTGAACAGTGACAGTGCATATTAATAACCCTGGCTGTACACGCACCACAGTTAGCCAAAAGGCTTTAACTTTAAAATGACCTTAATATGCATATTTTTCATTTCAGTGTTCCTGTTTGTTTATAGATCTTATTTCAGCACTGAGATCACAGGAAGTATTTTCATCCACTGTAGATAATATTCATGAAATAATAAAGATACGAGTATGTAATGACTTGGAGGGATTAATCCACATGTTCTGTTCTGTGGTCAAACATCTGAGTGGCAGACCAACAACGGGTATTAACGGACAGGGACCCCACACCGAAGCCTGAGCCCCGATGTCGAGGCCGCCAAGAGTGTGTCGCCCAGGTGGGGGTGCTCGGGGTTACTGGTCCTCAGTCAGAAGTGAGGCTCAGACAAAGCTCCTCCTCTGTCTCAAGGCAGCTGCCGGGTTGTGGCCACAAAAGGTCAAGGAGGCAGCAGACATAGTGCATCTCCAATTAAAACCATGGTGACATGAAAAGTGGATGTTACACCTCGGTATCCGAGGGTTGAGAAGCTCCATGGTGGTTTCTGTCACAAGGTGAAGGCAGGTTTACAGACTCACCTGCACAGGTGAGCTCCACCCTGCTGCTCATGTTGGGAAGGGATGAATGGTGATACTTCATAAAGATTATTATAGTGACAATGCTACTTTACTGTGTGAAGTAATATATGTTGCTATAAGTTAACAGATGCTCCGCCCACCTCTGAGCCTGGTTCTGTTAACAGATGCTCCTCCCACCTCTGATCCTGGTTCTATTAACAGATGCTCTGCCCACCTCTGAGTCTGGTTCTGTTAACAGATGCTCCGCCCACCTCTGAGCCTGGTTCTGTTGGAGGTTTCTTCCTGTTAAAGGGAGTTTTTCTTCCCTCTGTTGAAGGTTTTTCTCACTTAAAGAGGAGATTTTCCCTCCTAGCTTACGTGGGAATTGTTGAATTGTTGTGTTTCTCTGTATAATATTGTAAAGTTCTGCTGTAAGGACTTTAATGTGTTAAGATTCATAAAATAACCTGAGTTATGATTTGGCGCTATATTAATACAATTGTATTGAATTGAATTGAAATATAATGAACAACTTAAAATAAATATGAATATGGTTTCATGGGATGTCATGAATAATCATAACTCAGCTTCCAATGTCTTTGACATTTTCAGCCTCATGTGTTTATTTAAACTTGAGTTATTTGGTTTACCTTTCACAATTAATTCTTCCTGAATGTAATAATGTTTAAGATATGAAATTAAGGAGTTTAAAGCCATTTTTGTGAAGAGTTGAATGTGTTAACTTTGCCAAGTAACAAAACCATGTTCAATAATGGTTTTTGGTTTTCTTGACATCCCCAAATGATATTAAAAGCAGATAGAAGTAAAAAATATTGCTTCGGTTAACCAATCTGCCACCTGCTGCTAAAATAATGCAACTACTGGACAGTCACAAAACAGATGCATAATGTTCTCATCAGCACAAAATCTACACATATTATCTTCAGTCACTCTCCATAAATATAAATTATTTTTTCGTACACAATATCTTATAGAATCATTTTTATTGGACGGTCTGTAAATAACTAGAGCGAGATTACAAATAAATAAAATAAACCTTTTTTTTTAGCTGCATATTTACTCTAAATTCAGAAAACAATTTTCTCAGATATTACATATCGGAATAATATTTTTCTACATATTGAAACAGATGTCAGAAAGTCAGATGGAGGTTATAACTGTTTTGAACTCTCATGTAGTTGCTCAGTTGTGGCTTTATAGGACAGAATAATCTGTCACAGGCCTTATAAGGTGAGCGTGTGCTCGCGGTCATCAGTGTGTCTGTGGTGCAAACTGGAAAGATAATCCTCCTGTGGAGATTCTTAGTAGTTTATCCCACATGTTAACATGATTTCTGGTTTCATTAGGATGTCAATAAACGTCTCCATCAGAGCTGTCAGCTGATGCGGGTCCTCCAGTCTCCAGAGTAACCCGTCCTTCTGCCGGTCTCTGTCAGTCCCCTGATACTGCAAGTGTTTCATCAGAGTGGTCAGCTCAGTGGCGTTAATCCCCACAGTGAGGGGGAGAAGCTAACGCAGCTAACTCTGTGATCCAGGATTACTGTGGGCTATAGGCAGCGCCGCCTCCCTCTAAGCCCAGATCCCCTCCGATCCCCTCCACTCCTCAGCACACAGCTGGCCCTGTCACTCTGAAGCTGCTGCTGCTGGTCAGCCTGCACAGGTAATCACCCGTGGACAGCAAAGTGATGCTCCTAAGCTCCCTGATCGCACAGCCAGGTTAAAGCACACAGAGACGATTCATATCGCAGCAGCAGACACAGCCATGGAGAGATGTGATTTTAGCTGATTTTCATTGAGGGTGGAGCCTGGTGTCGTCAAGGTAATGTCACCATTTCCTTAAATCAGACACAAATGTACACCAGAATCACACTTACCAATGACAGCTGGATTCTCAATATTGAACAAGGATTAACATCTATGATAATAATAATCTTTACTGATACAGCACTTTAAAAAAAAACAAAGTTACAAAGTCCTTAACGTGGTATTTCTCCTCAGGGATACAAACAAAGACTGAACTGCTCCTGATAAAATATAAGGAAAAGGCAATAATATTAATAATTTCTGTACAGAGACCTGCATATTTTATTGTATTCATATATTTCATCTATTTTTAATGTTCTATTTTTATGATGGCATCAGGACTACTCCATCTATCGATCTATCTATCTATCTATCTATCTATCTATCTATCTATCTATCTATCTATCTATCTATCTATCTATCTATCTATCTATCTATCTATCTATCTATCTATCTATCTATCTATCTATCCATCCATCCATCCATCCATCCATCCATCCATCCATCCATCCATCCATCCATCTATCTATCTATCCAGAAATATGACAACAGTAACAATTAATAATAAAATAGGAGAAAAAAGGTTAAAAAAGTGCACTTGGAATTAATGAAGAGCTATTTTAAAAACATGAGCTTAAAGAAGTAATTTCAAAGATGTCACAGATCTTACGAGGCTCAGATTTTCATGCAGGGAGTTCCAGAGATGTAAGAAGTCGCTTATCTTTAGTCTTGATCTGGGACTGAGGAGCTGTCAGCAGAACCCTGCTGGAGGATTTATTATTCCACATAAAAACTGAGCAACATGGCATTCTTTCTCATTTCAGAGCTTCTGTCATAACCATCAGATTCCAGATTTCTCCGGTATCATCATCAACCAGTGATTAGCATGTGTACCTCCGAGGTTACTGGTGGTTAGGTTACCATGGCTGCTCAAACCAGCACGATGCGTTTAAATTTCATATTCACACGACTCATTTTGATTCAGTTTTAGTTTGTCTCAAGATGAATTAAATTAAACAAAAAAACTGTGACAAAAATGTGACAACCACATTAGTATTTTTCAGGTTGAATATTTTCTCTCCTGTTATGATATCTAATGTCAGTAGGTGGCAGTAATGAGGCGGGATTCCTCTGTAGATAAGATGACGTCACGGTGCCGTTATGACATGAGCTACACGTCCCCTGTGTTCCAGTATCCATACTAACATGCTATTTAGTATGGCAGAAAAAGATTTAGTATGTCCCAGTACATAGTATGCTAAATATAGGATGCTAAAAGTACCAGGATGTTCGACGACATCCGGTCCTATTCTGCAGGTCAGCATGATACTCTGGATGTTCTGACCCACAATCCTCTGCAGCGGAAGATACGTCACATCAACTGAGCTGCAGAGAATGTTGGTGGCACTAAAGCTCCGCCCACAAAAGGAAGAAGAAGGAGAAGAAGAAGGAGAAGGAGAAGGAGAAGAAGGAGAAGGAGGAGAAGAAGGAGAAGAAGGTACTTGTTCCTTTTTCTTTTTACTTCATATGTCGTGCTACTGATCATGACTAACAGAGGGTCAAAGTTCAAGGTCCATTTTTGTGATGAAGTAGTATGTCCCAATAGTATACATACTACATGCAACAGTACATACTTTGGAAGGGTAACTGCAGTACGTACTGAAAGTGTAAAGAACCAGTATATGATTAGGACCTCAGAGAGTATTGCAGTGGAAAAGGAAATCCAGAAAACCTCCTCGTACCAAAAGTCAGTGTAGTCAAGTGTTAAAAAAAAAGACACAAACCTGTGATGGATTTGGCCTCAGATGTAGAGAACCACCATGATGGTACATTTGGGGAATGAAATGCTCACAGTGGAACGATTATCATTTGTTTCCGCTGTCTAGTAGTGAGAAAATATTAAACTGAGCGCAAAGAGAAGATCACGTCTTAATGAGCTCACCGGGCTGAGTTTCATGTTGCGTTGAACCTTCATTACTCCATAGATTCTGTCTTTAGATAAAACAGTAACATATTGGTGGATAGCATGCTTATAAAACACAGTGCATATGAACAAGAGACAGATACCCCCCGGCCATACACACATTCATTTCAGCCTTTAAAAGTCCATTTGTAAATGAAGAACTTCTTATAGATTTGGTGTCTCTTGGGTTTCCAGGCAATATCAGTAGAAATGGGACTGAGTCCGCCTGTCTGCGAGCGTCTTACATATGTATCTATAATGTATTTTTGGAAACTCATAGTTAAAAATGAGACCATTTGGGAAATTACTGCAGGATGAAGCAAACTGTGAAGTGACTCGAAACAGAGAACAAAGCTGCTCAGGTCCACTTTTTCCCCGTTGAAGCTCTCAGGATGCTGAAATAAATCAAAGTGGATGTTGTGGGGATAAAAGAAGGGGAACAAAGTGGGTGAATTTCTGCACACTGTACATGCAACTGTGCAGCTTCATTCGTCTGAAACGGCTCTCTCCCCTCCTTTATGTGTGTTTTAATACACTAACGTGGATATTTTGTGGACCATGTTAATGCATTCGCTCTGTTTCCTGCAGGATGTGAACAGAGGGCGGTTGGACTAACAGCAGCCGTGTGAGGTGAGATAATCTAAAGCAAACGGCAGCACGGGCACCTTCAGATACTCTTTATTCCCACGGGCTGCACACAGCACTTTCCCCCATGCTAGAAATGGAAACATCCCCACAGACTCCTGGGAAGCACATCTGAAATTCATCCATCAGTTGAGTGGTGTGTTCACAGTAAATACCCATGTGGAGCAGTCACACACAGGTTTGTCCAATGAAATGGGGCTCACGATGAATGGATGGGTGCGATTACAGGAGGTGGTAAACTGCCTCGAGCGAAAAAGTACAGCGCTTTGTTTTCAGACCTACTTCGCCAAATAAAAACAATCAGCGAAATATTAAGCTCGCTGATCCACATTTAGGGAGCGAGGAGCCGAAAACGGCCATCCTGGAAACAGGTCTGCTGCAGCACCATGAATCACACAGGCAGAGATGCTGGCCTGCTTACCGAGCTTCAGAACCCAGCAGCTTCTCTGAAGATTCTCTGTGAAAGTGATATTTTCACTTTCTGGATTCATTTTTCTTCAGAGAGCTTTTGACATTAGTCTGCTTTTATGAGTAAGGAAGACAAATAATAACAAGAATATGCTTTTAGAGTCGCTTGGAGGCAAATACAAAAAAGGTTTTCAAATATGAGAAGTGCCATGAAAAGACACATATCAGGGCAAATATGAAAGACCACTGATTTGTTGCATTCCAAGATGTTCAACGTGTTGCTGCTGCACAATTCACTTTTTGTAATGAAATGTTGTTGGAAATGTCTCATCTGTTTCTTCCAGTGGTGGAATGTAACTATGTAGTCAAATCCTCTACTTAAATGTGTTTTTCCTTTAAATTATGTCAATAATTGTAATTAAATAGTGAACAGATTGATCGATAATGATAATAATGAACAGTTGCAGATATGTTTTACAGTAGAATATTTAAAATCAGCTCCACACATTCACCTGCAACTTTTAATTGCTGCTAATACATTGACAACCTTCACTGATAATCAGTCCCTCCAGGATTTTGCAGAGTTTTATTGTGATTGTTTCGTTCAAAACTTTTTGATTTTGCAGCAGATTTTCTCACAAATTGCGATGTAAAACAAAAGTTTGTTTTGGTGAGGAAGGAGAAGAGGAGAACGGCGACAGACAGCTGTTGAACTTGATTATCACAGTTTAATCTGAATCATGAATGGCAGCAGGGTCACGAGGTCATGAAGGGCCATGATGGCAAATTATTATTGATCCTAACATTAGACCCAGGTGGATCTGATCCTAACATTAGACCCAGGTGGTTCTGATCCTAACATTAGACCCAGGTGGATCTGATCCTAACATTAGACCCAGGTGGTTCTGATCCTAACATTAGACCCAGGTGAATCCAGAGCTGCTTCAGCTGCACCTTTACAAGAAATTAGTTAAATTGACCTTAAACTTTTAACTAAACATGTCAAGTAAACATTTTCCTCTCTGGAAATGACTGATAACAACAAAACAACACCACCCACAGAGAAATCTTAAAGGGGAAGTCCACTCTTTAAAGGGTCAGAGATCAGAGAGTTAAAATCCTCCTACAGGAAACCTGAATGAGCTGAAAGACTAAAACCAAGTCAGCAAACATGTCTCAAATATCACAAGTTTTAAACGTGTCCCTGACCATTTTTCTTTACTTTGGACAAAACCATCAGTTTCCCCTCACCTGTAGTCTTTAGTCAAAGCAAGGCTAACCGCATCCTCACGTATGCTGCCTGAGAGCCTCATGCAACCTGACAAGCATCTCGCAAATAACTATATGATATCACAGCAAGTGTGAACAATGATGAGGAAATTACTGCTGGACGGGCTAATTGTGAATAGCTTTGAATGATTTATGAATTTGATAATATAAAATATACATTACACTATGTGTTTTTACTAAACTATCAAATAACAACTATATAATTAAACGCTGGGAAACCACTTTTCTGTCAACACACTCATAATAACATCATTACTTCTGCTGGTCGAGTGTGTCGTTGTGCACTGCACGCTAACTATAACACTACTGCAAAAAACATTATTTTCAACAAACTCAGAAAAACAACAGCAAAAAAAAAAAATTGTACCAAATAAGCTGCAAAAATCAAAACGAAGAGGCAGCCGGTGGCAGATAACAGAAAGGTATGAACAGAGGAAATTAAATTGACCAAACCCACTCTGGTGTCGAGCAAAAATAATTTCCAAATCATACGCCCCAAATAGTTTTTTTTGTGTTGCACAGTTAAAGTGTCGTTTTAGTTGACTGAGTCCTGCCAGTCTGGTTCCCATAGGAAACAGGGAAGACCACAGCCTGAGGCTATTTCTTTTTTGGAATTTCTGCCCGAAAAAAAAATCCCCAAATTCAAGTAAGTAACAACAATAATACAACAAATAACCTTCAGCTCGGTGGACCAGGGACACTCAGGAGACTTTGGAAATATGTGAAGTTCCTCTTTCCCCATCACCGGGCTGGAGAAAGACTTTTAAAAACTGCAGCAAAAACTGCAATTTTCACTTTCACCTAAATAACATTCAGAATTCAAGGGCTAATATCAGCTCTATAAAATGATTCAGAAAACTCTGAAAGCCTTTTTAAAAAATGATCGACTGCAACTCTGAAATCTGATGCAACAGAGAAAAGTACAACATGCTACATCCATTTTAATTATAGTAGAACTTGGCCTCCTCTTCATTTCAGCCACTGGATAACTTTGAGGTGGAACTGGTTCATGTAGAAAAAAAAACAACTTATTTGGTGTGCTGTATTTATTGACTATTAGAGGTCATATGTTTTATTCTGTGGAGTAAAGGTTTGAAAAGTCTTTTAACACTACTGATGATGTTCAGCACTGTTGAACTGTCTTAAACAAACAGATTTATTTAAAGTTGTAATGACAAGTCAGTTCAAAAAGTTAAGGCGTCATATCTGGGATCTTCACATCCCGCCTCACGCTCTCCTGAAACTGTGTAAATCTGCAACAATTAAAAGTAGGAGGGAACTTCAGAAACATTATCAGAAGTGAAACATGAACACTGCACATGAGCTCATTCACAAATTACACATACAGTATGCGTGCAAAGTCAGTTTAAACTTTAACCTTAGTATACTGTGTTTAAAATGAATCATTTTATTGTCCATCTTTGATTGTGAAACTACTGTAAAACTTTTCATAAACTTTGTAGTGACAACAATTAAACAACAAGAACCCAATGACTTTTAACCTGGAGCTTCCCATGACCTCAAACTTATGAGAACAGGATTAAGGAGGTCAGCTCCGCTTTTTTATTTGCCACGTACATCATTAAAAAGTGGGTGGCAGGTTGTCACTTTAAATGAATGTACAAAATACAGAATGCATTAACCAATCATGAAATGAAAAAGGTGACAAAGGAGACCCTGAACTGTTGAGCAACTGTTATCAAGCGAGAATGGGACAACATTTCACTTTCAAAACTCCAAAAACTGGTCACAGCAGATCCCAAATGTTTAGTGTAGTTAAAAGAATATGGATGCAACACAGTGGTAAACATGCCCCTGTGTGTGTTTTTTTAGATGTGGTGCTGGCATCAAATTCAAAATGAGCATATATTTTCCAAAATACAATAAAAATGTCATCATCTCCTCAGATACTACCAGCTGGCGTTTCCCTTCTGGTACTGCCAGAAGGATGTATATGACGAGAAGAACAGGAGATCAGGACTGTTTTCCATCATCCACTGCCCACCAAAGGAGTTGAGCCTTGTTTCCCCTCCTGATGCCACGTTTCTCAGTATCACGATGTTACTTAGTGAGCAATGTTCTGCTGGAAACTTGAGCCACAGCCGTATTTATACCAGGTGAACAAAACCAATTTACTTGAACAAGCCTCTGACGAGTCGATCAAATCCACCTGAGTGTTATCTGAATGCTGCTTCAAAGGAAGAATACACCTCAAAGAAATATGATATTTTGTATAAAGAGGTTAAAAAGGTCTTTCATTTGCTTACAGTTTGATTGCTGACCTAGAAAATAGTGCAGGATTGGAATTATTTGAATTTTTTCATTTAACATTTCTGACAATTTTTTTTTTTTTTTTTTTGTATTTAATGTTTCTAAATCCTCAAACTTGATTATTTTTCCAGGTTTATATTAAAACATGACTTTCTAAAGAAATTCTACAAAAACCAACATATAAACTACATCTCCTAATCTTATTTCTTTCATGTATTAATGTAATTGTGGGGACAAATATTTCTATCATCATTAAATTACATTATACAGCTATAAGCGTAAGGACATGTTAGCTGTTGTCTATCATTATCTGTACTGTAGTCATGCGCATCATTTGCACACACACACACACACACACACACACACACACACACACACACACACACACACACACACACACACACACACACACACACACACACACACGGTCACAGCACAGGTCAAACCAAGGACCATTAACAAAGTTCAATTTTCTCCTCCTCGACAGAAAAGTGTTGAACATCACAGGAAGTGTTTTTCCTTCCAGAATGTATTAGCAAAATCAAGAGCTGTAAAATAGCTTCAGAAGGCATTCAGGCATGTTTATTGTTGATCGGCGCTGCCGGGCACTACAGAGAGATATATCATGAGCCTGTCAAAACAATCTCACTTCATAGTCCCACACTATGTCTACAAGCTTGAATGAGTTTAACATCAAATGTCTGGCAAACATCAAATAAAGAAGTGAGGGACACTGTGGGCGAGTTTACACAGAAGCGGACCTCTGGGGACGAACCGCTGAAGGAGCAGGTTCCTCTGGACTTCAGCCATCTTTCTAACAACTTACAAACATTCACAGAAAACTGTAGTGGGATCATAATTTTCCATTTGATTTGTTTAGACACAGTATGGAGATTAAACTGTTCATTTGAGTTTACTCATAAATATTAAGGCCTTATTTTCTGTCTCTTTTTTACTTCAATGAATCATATAGACTGAAAATCGAAAAAAGAAAATGAGTTTAACCAACTTCTAGGAAGTCATTATATGAATTAGATATAATTAGGTTGAATATTTCCACAGAAAGTGAAAAAAAAAAAAAACATTAGTTGCATTGACTTTTATTTGTAAAATTGAATTTGAAGCAAACTGATCAAGCACTGACTAGTTAGCATTAAAACACATTTAAACATTTATTTTATGTTTAATAACAAAATAAATCTTAACAGTATTTATGTAACATTGCAAAAACTGACAAAAGATGGAGGAGCAGGAACGCCTCAAGAGATGTTTTCATAATTTGTTTTTATCATGTCAATGATGAACGTTTTTGAATATGTACTTGTAAGACTTTAAACAAAGTCTCTTTGAGAGAAATCTTCAGTCAGACATTGAGATTGAATACGTTTCAGAGACGCGAACAGAAAGTATGTTTGCGTCTGTAGAGACGACATGATGATGGTGACACATTTATCTGTTCAAAGTAACCCAGTTTACTCACCAGATGCGCTCATCAGTGATATCAGCACACTGTTCTATATTTAATATGTGCATCGGTGATGCTGTGATGTAAACAGACGTTTTGTTTGTGTCACATGCTGTCAGAGATCTGTGTACAGAGCGCAGAGGATACAGAACCGACCAACAAACGCACTCCTGAGCCGCAGCTGCTGCACACTGACGAGCGCACTTACATGAAGCAGGAGTTTACAGAACATCCGGGAGTCACTTCAACACCAGACACTGAGGTTTCTTTCATCTTTCAGAGAATCTGGGGATGTGCCTGGTCAATTACAAATACTGGGGGAACTGTCATAACTAGGGCTGTAGAGGTAAAATAAAGGGTGCATAACACCACCTTACCTCAGCTGGTGTGTTGGGAGTTTACAGTACGAGCTAATTGACAGATGGACCTACAGGTTGCTCTCTCAAAAAAAACAATCAATGTTGTGTTTTCTCTGTTGAACTGAAACGGTCTCTTTTTATTGTTGTGTCTACAACCACAAGTAATGTTAATACACTTAAAAGACATGAAGATGGAGATTTATAAAATAGAAACGATGCCTATTTTTCACACGCAGTTCCCAACAAAAATATTTATTGAAACGATCTGTGATCACACATGTATTGTTTAATCACACAGTGTAGGCTGTATTATATCATGATGACACTTTACCAGGTGAAGCGAGGGGTTTCTCTCTCTCTCTCTCTCTCTCTCTGTATCTCTCCTCTGTCTTGGTGTGTGTGTCTGTGTGTCTCGCTATGTACGAGGGTAAACAAAAACCACCCGATTACGTTTTGGATACAACTCGTCAGTTGTTGGACCTCAAAAATTCAACACGCCATGCCGGCAGTGTGTCCCAGGCTTAAGAAGACAACAAATTAATGCATTTATATAATCTTAATCACCGATCTGTCTTCAATATGTTGGATGTAAACATTTTTTCTGCCAGAGTTTGTCACCTCAGTGATGCATCATTTGCATCTTCCTTATTCTGCCTCTACGCCAGAATCACATGTTTTCTGTCCATGTCTGTCCATCCAACTCATTCTTGTGAACGTGATACCCCAAGAACACCATGAGGCAATTTCTTTAAACTTTGCACAAATGTTCACTTGGCTTCAAAGAAACTGATTGGATTTTGCAGGCTAAAGGTCAAGGTCACTTTGACCTCGTGTCAACCCGTTTATGAACGCCTTGTCTTGGGAATGCCTTGAGGGAACAGCATGGCCAAAGGTCAAAGGTTACATGTTTGTGGCTATAACTCAAAAATTCATACCTTAACTGAAAAAAAATATTTGAAAGTCCAATAGGATAAAAAGGTAAAGTGATGACAAAGGTCAACTTCACTGTGACAAGAAGATGGTTGGAAAAATCCCATTATTCAACACCATAACTAAGGAACAGAAGGACAGATTGTGACCATATTTCACATTTATGTCAGATTCTGAATTGAGGACACTAATGTTGGATGTCCACCTTTAAACTGATTGTTTAGATATTCTGTGTTTTAGATTTGTGTGAAGCATCCACGTTTTTGAGTTGCAGTTTCCTTTCAGCAGAATATCTCTACTTGAAGGATTGTGTACTGTAAATAAATTGTATTAGTCAAGCATGTGGACACATCAGGATCCAATAAAAATCTTCACTTCAAATATATTATGACTCTGGACATGTATTAGTCAAGCATGTGGACACATCAGGATCCAATAAAAATCTTAACTTCAAATATATTTATGACTCTGGACAGACATGAACATAAACTGCATTGGTTTGCAAAGATATACAACTGCAACACATTATTTCTAGTTTGACTGGAAACTAAAATGTTTATGCAGTTTCCACTATATTGAATTTAAAATCCTCTGGTGTGAATATGGTTTTTCATATTTAATTATGTCTTGACTAACCATCAAAGGAAAGGTTGACCATGAGCAAGGTCTTTGAAGACATGGTGGAGAGATCCAGTTTGCTGTCTTTGCATATGCAAGCAAAGAAGAAAACTCTGCAAGCTCCTCATTTGAACACATGCATAATTGAAGTGAGGCTTTTCTTTTCAGATGCTGCTGTTTGTTCCGTGCTGCAGAAGGAGGCCCGCCAGCACCGACCCAGCTGTCAGTCTGAGGTGGAGTGTCTTTGTGGGGTGACCTCACTGACTCATCCAAAGCTAAGAACAACTGCCTCTGTTCACAGTTCCAGTGTGAAGTTAAGCGATTCTGCATTAATACGAATGCATTATGATGCATTGCTCCAGTGAAAACACCATATTTAATTAACAAGTCATATCAGTAGTGGGGAGTTAATTATTTATTTATAATATGTGGGTATCCAACAACCAGAAAGCTACTAGTTGTAATGCGACATGACATGCACAAGGAAATTGATGTTGAAAAATGTACTTTTGCATGGAAAGCATGCTGAAATACATTTTAAACGCTTTTATTATGCTGACATAGTCTGCCAGAAAAAAATGCCTGGACATAAAGTCTGCTAAAGGAAATAATATTCTGCTTTGACAGCGATATATGAAATGGTGGCCCTCAATACGAGCACTCACTGATGATGCAGATTGACAAATGGTGAAGACTATTTTTCACCACATCCTGACCTACCGAGGAGATATAGTCCACATACAGTTATGTCCCATAAGCTCAATGGTGAAGTGCTGCTATATGGCGATAATAGCTGTCATTATCATCTCAGTTGTATCATTATTATCCCATAACTGTCACATCACTCACTCTGCAGTTCCTACCTAACCGCCAGCTTTGTAAAAAAACGTGTCTGTCTGTTGTTATCACCTGGGTATAGGTTGGTAAAAAGATGAGAGGCCACACTCAGATACATCTTTGAACAGTCATTTATATAACTGAAAATAATAAACATACTAACTCAATGGTGAGGAGAGTCAGTCCTGTATGAAGTGTGTGAATGAGTACAAATATTTGCATGCTGATGAGATGTTGGAGGGACAGTCTTTTACGTCTTCTGGAAGCCCCCCAGTTAACTCCTATTATCTGTAAAACTAGTAGCAGAACAGACTTAGCAGGACAGGAGAGTGGGCGGGGTCATCATAGGCTTTTCTTAGGATACAGATGTGTTTCATCTGCTGTTTATGGCATCTATTTATTGAACAAGATTTTGTGTAAATGGACCCAAAACATTGTGACCGCCCCTCCCCTCCAACCTAATATGAAAGTGCACTGTCTATCATCAACGTGTCAGCAGCAGAACCTTTATATCCTATAAGTTGGGAGTTGGAGACACTGAGGTTCAGGCGTAGTCTTGGACATCCCCCAACACCCGGTCAGTGGTTCAGGATCTGTATCGGTCCTCTGTCTCGGTGTGAGTGACTGTGTGTGTCTGTGAGTCTCGCTATGAACGAGGGTAAACAAAAATAATGTCACTGCTCTTTGGTTACAACTCATTACTAGTCAGACCTCGAAAATTCAACACGGATGGCCTTTGTCAAAGAGAAAGTCATTGATTCATGGTAGGACCTGCAGCTGCAGCACCGCAGCTGACAGGCTGGTGACACGCAGCAGGTGTGGACACACGCAGGCATGCAGTATGTTCCATGCCTCCAGCTTTGCCGTGTTGGAAAGGCTCTTCCAGTCATCTGGCATTATAGTTTGGCCGTTGTCAAAATCCCCAAAATCTTACACTTGGCCATTTATCCCTCATGTTTGTCCCCAGTATTTCAGCACAAAACTTTGGCTAGATAGATCAGAAGAGAGACCAACAGTAGAAAGGCAAGCTAGGAAGACAGTTTGGTCCCGTCGTTGAGTTGTCGCCAACCAAGTAAAAGATTTCAAATGTTGTGAGGTCTTGTTCATGAGTCTTCACTGAATGGCTCTGAGGTTTGCTTCCAAAATAGGTGCCTTTTGCAGGACATCAAATATACTTGGTTAACATTAGGGAAATATGGTTGTCAAGGTTATGGGCTAAAACATACCAATCTTGGCTATTGGTGAAAAACGACATTGTGTGGTGTCCAAGTTGTGAACTTTACTGACCCATCCATCAACCCCAGTCTGCACCTTCAATGCTTTGTGACACCATGATGACATCACACTGCTTCCAGCACATTCATCAGTTAAGCCTGTTGTTTCTCTGCTGATCTTGTTCTTGTTTTTTTCTTACTCTGGGAGAGAGAATTGACTCTTTCGTGCCCCTGAGTGTTCTTAAACTGCTTTCCTTTGGACCTGTTGGCTTTTGGACAAGAACACAAAATACATGTGTTATCGCAAACATAGTTCAGAAAAGATTTTACATCCCACATTGACGCATGTACCTCTTGAACATCCTCAGTACTCTGATAAACCAATGAGCTTAAAGCCTGGATGTTTACAGAAGTAGTAGCATAACAAGTGGATGAAGCTAAAATAGTAATTATGTGCTTCAGCTGGCTGATTCTTTGTACCACTTGTAGCAGGAAGGTAGTGTGCTGTATGTCTTCTTTGAGCCAGGAGGCACATGCATAATTAAAATGCTCTAAACCACGAGGGAACAAACTCCACCAAGGGCGATGAAACTCTTAACAGGTACGTACCTACGAGTGTCAATTTTTTTTAAAAGAGTGTTTATATGCATCATTTTATTCAAAACAACCATTTTCTGTAAATGAGCAGATGGATTGTGAGACTCTACTCAGCTCAAACATTCAGTCTGCCCTTCTCTAAATCTATCTCAACACGTGGAAAACATTGCTGTTTAGTATTTATAGCCTGTCTCAACATTCCTTTTAATATATTCATCCTGAAGCATATTCTTGCTGCTCAAAGAGCTTTTCTAATTAACGCAAATTTCTCCTGTCGGAGGCCGAGTTGCCAGGAAGTTGAAAAAGTCAGCGGCGCTGTGATACAATCATCGTTGCTGTAGGATAAATGCGTAGGATGCACAAGCTGAAACTCTCTGAACACAGACACGAGTCGCGCCGTGTGAGAGGAGCTCTTTGGAAACAGTTCATGTGTAACGAGTGCCGTGATGTTTTCTAATTTCAAAGATAATTCTGGAAACAGGCATCAGTTTCTAGGATGTAGATCAGACCCGCACACATTCATTTCATATCAACAGTGAGTCCGAATAATTTCTAATGTGACAAGTGTTGCCGTTAGTAACGAACACACGAAGCAGCGGCCTCCAAGCTTTTTTTCCTCTGAGAGCTACTGTAACAAAATAAAAGTGTCCGAGAGCTACTCGTTTTAGTAATTCATTTATTCACATAGCTGAGCTCCACCCATACCAGCGGAATCCGCTTCGTCTGTCCACACATCACACTCATACTTGTAGTTACCGAGCTACCGGTTGGAAACACCTGCCGTAGAGAATTAGGAACCAACTCTGCTGCAGTTCTCCTCAGCTCTATGTACAGTAGCTGTTTATCTCACTGTTGAGGATGCACGAACATTAACTTTGCCCAACTTGGTTTCCAGCAGCAGGCAGCGGTGTTCAGTGGGAAAGTTCTGATAAACCCACTGAACATAATTTAACAGCAGAGAGACTGAGGATGGCGTTCGATATCAATGCTGGAGAAACTGGATCATCTTTGAAAAGACGGAACTGGATACAAGAGGCACACACACACACACACACACACACACACACACACACACACACACGTATATTCCATTACTATTGTAGTCTCTTGCTAAGTGATGCCATTACTCCTCAGCCTCAGAACAATTACATCCAGTGGATGTATTCAACACTTCAAATGAAGTGTAACAGGAGATCTGAAACACTCTGTGCTCGTCTCTCAGGCTGCAGAAATGGCTCCCTGTGAAACACCTTCATACGCTCAGCTGCTCCTTCAGATAATAACCGCCGGACAGAGAGGGAGGGATGCATCTTAATGCTGAGGCGCTTCGTCTCACCTTCGCTGAGGGAAGCTCTGGTCAGTCATAATGCTGCGGTTTGATTTTCCAGCTGCAGCTGCACGCCCGTTTCACACTTATCTTCAGGTGCTGGTGTTCATGATGAAATACCATAAAAAGCATAATGTGTTTGTTTCTCATTAGCATGTGCTATTTCCAATATTTTCTTTTTGCAGTTTAATGACTGATCATGTACAAACACACTTTTTACTCCACATTTGTGGAAATCCCCGTTTAATCGTTGCATATTTCCTCAATTGTGACACATAACAGTTTATACTAAAATACCAAACATTATGCTGTTAGATAACTCTCAAAACAGGACATGATGAGTGAGAACGGTGTACTTTCACCAGAGCTGTCACATATTCATTTGGTATGGGAGAAAACTGCATTAGTCTAAATATTGAGACCTGATCACATAATTATTACTTCCGTGTCTCATAATTATGACTTACAGTGTCATAAATACAAGAAAGGTTCACGTAATTATGAAATTGGATTCCACTCTGACTTGATTTTCTTTTATGTCCTTATTGTTATGATATGGTGTTGTAACGGACACAGACACAGTAGGAAGATGTTTTCTTTCGAACCAGGAAGTCCTTTATTCTCACCAAAACACTGACGCACAGTAGGCAGAGAATACACCATATACAAATCCGTATGGGGCCAGAGCCCAAGTGTTCAGCGAGGAGACTAGTCTCCTCTCCTCACTTCTCTCCTCCTGAACCAGAAACAGGCTTCGTCGCGGACAGCGGCTGGCAGGCAGGTAGGTACATAGCGTGGGCGTGGCTTCACTGGGCGAATCCTGAGGTCCTCCACAAGCAGTGGTAGGCTGAAGTAGCTGGGTAGGCGTGGCTTCGTTGGGGAATCCCAAGGCTTCTCCACAGCAAGCAGCAGGCTGACGTGGCTTGGTGGGAATCCCGAGGTTCTCCACCAGTGCAGCAGATTGGCAGGATCGACTGTGTGATGTCCATGACTCTACACAGGATGGCCAAACCTTCGACAGCTGATCTCCGAGGAACGAACTGGAAGGCTTCTTCTTACAGGTGACACCCGAGGCTCGACACTGGACGGAAAGGCAGGGTCGACTGTGTGATGCTCAAAGCTCGACACAGGATTGCCAAGATTGCAGCAGATGATCTCCGAGGAACGATCTGGAATCTTCTTCGTTCTGGTGAACGGCAGGTAGGCAGGAAGCAAAACGGAGTCAGAACCGGAAACTCTCAATGATGAGACAGACGGACTTACAGGACGTGCTACCATGCAGGTAAACGGACTGACTGAGATGAGCAAACGGGAGACCAGGGTATTTGTATCCAGCGGGGTGATCACGGAGATGAGGCACAGCTGTGCTGACGGAGAATGGTGAGTCAGAGGGCGGAGCTTGGAGGAGGATACTGCGAGGACACAAAACAAAACACAAGCACGTGGCACACATTAACAAACAGACAGGTAAATGACAACACACGAGGAGAGGTGATCAGGGACAAAAATAGAGGGAAACACAGTAGGATCAGACAGGAATCCTCACACGTATTGGTTGAGACAGAACTTTTCACTATTGTGAATATAATTGTTTTGTTTTTTTCAATTATTTTTGAAAATGTTATATTTAACATACAAAGTCAGATTTCACGAGAAACAACAAATAAAATATGGAAATTCTTTGCAATGTGCCTTCATGAATATGATTCAGTCTTTGTTGTTAATATTCTACAGTTGAGATTAGCCCTGAACAATACACATTTAGTGTCTTCGGGTTCATGACCATAAACCCATCTGAGATGGTTTGGGATGAGTTGGAGCACCGAGTGAAGGAGAAATACCCAACAAGTCTTCAGCATATGTGGGAACTCCTTCAAGACAGAATGAAGAGCAAAACAGCAAATCCAAAGATTGCAACTTGAAATAAACTAAAAATAAAAACATATTTTGTTTTTTTTGTTTATAATTTTATAATGTATCATTTTAGATTTTATTATTGTTTTTCAATAAAGTGAAGGAGTAAATTTGTCTGAACATTTTACTGTTACTGTTTCTGCCCCTCCTGTATCTGCATTGCTTTAGTGATGATGTTTTTCTTCATTAAATACATCTAAAAATAACAACACCAAAAAAAAGTATAAATAAAGAACAATATAAGACAATAATGCTATCTGTATAAGAAAATGTAAAAAACAGTTTATTAATTTGCAGAATTAAGATGATTTGAAGTATACTGATCAAAACACTCTAAACGTGTTATAAATATAAAAGTATGATGAGCGTGCTCAAAATTAAGAATGGTTGTGCAAACACTTCAGAACAGGTGACAGAAACATGTTGGTATAAAAATAAAAAATAAAACTCTTGCAGGTTTGTGATGCCGCTGAAGTCCAGTCACCTCAGCTCCCTGCTCTAACAGCAGCAGAGGCCTCTTTTTCTTTACTGATGAGACAGAGAAGTCGACGGTGTATGTGCTGCTCTTCACCGATGAACAATTACTTTGATATATAATTAAGCGGCCTTAGTGTTAAATGTTTAACGATAGCGGTGTGCAGGGGAAGTACTGCAGGTGGGTCGTCACAGAAAACCTGTCCTGATGGCTCCGTTGTGCTGCTGAGCTCTGCACTAATAATTCATAGGGAATGTCCTCCAGCCCTTCACCATGGGCCAGTGAAAGTAAAACTCCTCTGAGACAGCACTCAGCAAGAAGCATGCACCAGTAAACTGTAAGATTCTCAGGGTTAATTTGAATTCATGCTAGCTTTATAACGTATAGATTGTCCTGTGAGCCAACACGTCATCATTTAAATGTTTGATAGGCAGAAGTTGGCAGAGAAGCCAAAACACCCATTGACTCCCATACACAAGTAGAGGTTTTCTAAATAATTCCTTTGCAAAGAGTGCAAGAATATCTCCTGAACACTGTTAGACTTGTGAGCAACTTCATATTGAAATAATTCAGAAAAAAAATGTAATAAGCCTGTGATCACAGCATTAAATCTGATCTTACTGACATAATCAGAAACCTCAGACAAAACTCTGATGAAAATAAGGTCTCAGTTCTAATCCTTAGAACTATCAGAAGTTAAAATGTCACAGACAATCCCACACTGAGTTTATAAACTGATATAGGGAGACAATCAATAATGAAGAAACGTTTTTAAAGCAATTCAATACAACTGGAACTACGTTATGACCACTTTCTCATGTCAAGCAGAAAATTTGCTCTTTATGAACTTAACCCTTTTGCGGTAGGTTTTTGCAATACCCACAAGATCGTTAGCCTGGTTTTATTGCTTTGTTAAATAAACTGATGGTGGTAATCAGGGTGATTTATGCAGACAGTCCACATCAACATATGCATTCAGCCTTTCACTATATTCTCACTGATAGCGCTCAGCTCAGTGAAGATATTTTAATGAGGAAGGACTGAGCCGATGGAAAAAAAGGAAAACAAACCGGCAGAAGCAGAGTGACAAGCTGTAACCTGAGACTCATCCGGTAAGAATGAAGTTGTCAGAGTAACTCGGCTCAATAAAACCTGATTGAAATGAGCCAATGACAGAAATTAACCAGGAAGATTGCGAGTTGCTTTAACTTCTGTCTCAGAGCTACAGCAGTCAATGAGGGGGTGGGGCTCTGTGTCTAGTTGTGTACACACAGCTAGTGTCTGTTAGAAGCCTTCATCAAGAGATATTGACACAATTACTCAGATGATACTCTTATTTGTCAAAAGTACATTATCTGTACCAGATACTCGTTTCAGCCGAGTACTCGTCTCATCCCTAGTCAGTATGATTTCCCAGTGAGTGCTCACAGTTTTTTACGCATGACATCCTCAAGAGCATTAGCGAGGTTCAACACCGATGGTGGGTGACAAGTATTGACTCACAGTCGGTGTTTGAAGTTTGTCCCAAAAGTGTTGGAATTGGTTAAAGTGAAGGCTCTGCTCAGACCAGTCAGGTTCTTCCATAGCAGTCTGGGAGAAATATCTCTTTATGGCTTTTAAAGAAACCATTTTGAAATGTGACCGTATGAAAGAACGTGTAAATAACAAGAAAAATGACAGCTGGATTCTTTGCAGCTGCTTCTGTTTCAGGGTCATTGCATTGTGCAGTTCATGTTGGTTCACTGTCAAACTGTTATGGCATTATTAATGTCATTGGTAAGTTTCCATCTATGACAAGTCAAAATATCTGCTGTGACAAAGGCCTGTTGTCATTCATAAAAGGATTTCTAAAACAACTGTAAAACCTAAAATATTTATAATATTATTCTAAAGAATTAAAATGTATAATGATGAGAAATAAAGAGTTGTTTTCCTGTTGCTCACTTGGAAATTGTTGAATTGTTGTGTTCCTTTATATAATATTGTGATGTTCTGTTGTAAGGACTTTACTGTTAAGTGCCCTGAAATAACTTGCGTTGTGATTTGGCGTTAAATAAGTACAATTTAATTGAATTAAATTAAAGGGAATAGCCTCAGATCATGAGTATGTTGACACGAGTGTCAACTTTTCAATAAATTGTAGAATAGAAGATTATTGTTTGAGAGTGAGTGCATTGAAGAAATGTTCACGATTTTTGTTATAAAAATGCCCGTTTGAACGAAAACTCTCCCCTGGATAATAAATTCATTCGGTGCCCCTGCAGCAATGACCACCACTCTCCACACACATGCACACACACAACCGTGTACACACACACACACACACACACACACACACACACACACACACAAGGGAACCCCAGTCGAGACTCAGCCTGGTTTTAAAACTCCATTGATTCAGGTCAAAGTATGTGTGCTGCGTTCTGGGTAGAAACAGGAAAGCGATTGCATCAGCTGCTCTGTCTTACCGTGCCCCGCCCCCACCCCCCCCATCACCATCCTCCCAGATGCCCACACTGCCTTTTTAAGAAAAGACAGTCTTACTGAAGTTTGAACAGGTGAGCTGGAAACCTAAACAATACAGCACCGAGTGTATAATTCCCTGCATCCAGCAGGCATCTATCCTGTTTAAGCCAGAGCTCTGGGCTTCCTCCTACAGTACGTTAATCACTTAATCTTGGCGTCACTTCCACCACCACTTCTATCAATTATTCCCAGGATGCTCTACTTGCTATACAGGGTGCCAGCTATTTTTATGCTGCAGCCTGCTGGCCTCATGTGTGCCTTCTGAACATATCAACAATGGGAGTTGACAGGGAAGTGCAAAAACAGGCTATTGATTCACCTCTCTTTTGCCTTTTCAATTGCCTTTAAGTACCCGTGATGCCGGTGTGGGTCTGGACTTGTCCAGGGAAACACTTCATTCCAGACAGCAGCTCTTGTGAAAGAAAAGTTCTCTTCGTCTAAAAGAGTAAAAAGTCTATAAAGGATGTAAACCGAGCTGCTCTGAGTAATTATCTCTGAGATATTTTTGTTTCTCTAAATAAACTGTAACCAAGATGTATATGAGCTTGTCTTTGTTGAAACAGCAATTATATCCCATTAGTGTCAAGTGTTCCACTTTACTGTATGCTCATGTTACTATCTGAGCTGTGAGGGCTGCTGCAGCGCTTTCAGTAGCTATAACACTTGTCTATATACATGTCATCACATCGTCATGACGGCCTTTCAGAGACGCCCAGAAATCTTTGATTTAGTGTACAGATTCAGTACAATAATGTGGTTTGTATAAATAAGCTTTAACATTGGGATTTATTCCTTTTTAACCCCGATGCATCCCGTATGAACACATCATCGTCCTCACCGACCCAACGTTCTGCACTAATTCAGTCTGTCTTCACTTTACTGTAGTTTTTTCAGTCTGTTGCTAGTTGGAACTGTTACATTCAGTTCAGTACAAAACCAGCCTTTAGCCTACAAGCACTGTGTCACCGGGGGCGGACAGTGATGGGACCCAGAAGCACAACTCAACAGACAGGAGGGGAGATCAAAAAGGCTTTACTGAAGCTCAGCAAAACAGGGGTTAAAAAAACGAGTTTCCAGAATTGGAGCCAGTTTTCAGTACGAGGTTCAAAACCAGAATGATCAATTCAAAGGGGTTCGGCGAAAGGCAAAAATCCAGAAGTCCAAAACACAGTTCATACACAAAGAATTCACAAGGAACAAGAACGCTGGTACAAAGACAATGAAAACTACAACGAGCTGGAGAACAAGAGGGGGAAAGACAGAGTATACGCACGAAGATGGGGATACAATTGTACGCAGGTGGAAACAATCAGGGCGCGGCAGACAATCAAAGAGGCGGGAAAACACGAGGGACAGGAAGTGAAGGTGTCAGAAACGAGAGGAGAGGCGAGTATTACAAAATAAAACAGGAAGAGACATGAACAATAGAGACCGAATGAAAAAAGGAACTTAACAGACAGGACGAGACTTGACACTGTTCATAATAATAGGTAAGCAGCCATTTTTTTTACAGATGAGTTTATCAGTCACATCAACATTGTTTCTGTGGTCTGTATTTGAATATGATTTCGACGAGGAAGTAACATACTGTAAATCACAACAGGGTTTACAACAATGCACTCAGTCATTGAGCTCCACTGGTAACTCAGTCAGTGACAATAGTTCCAGTACAGTCAGCTGATAGTGATTTGATGGAACCCCTCCACTGTGCAGTCAACCCACATGTCCTCCTCACACAGGTGTTACTACAGGGTCAGTGATGTGCTGAAACCCCGAAGATGAACCCTTGTCGCTGGCCAGCTAACTGCTAAGATGCTAGCCAACTGAAAATGGACTTGTTTTACAGACAGGAACAGGTCCAAGTTCAAACAGACACATCATCACACCACTGAGTCTTTTCTCCTGTTTTTAAACCATGTCTATTTTGTGAAGCAGTTATTCTCCAGTAAAAAGAGTTACAGACTTTTTGTACGCTTCATTGTGCGAACTAGATGGTGTTGTAGACTACCGTACTTTCCGGACTATAAGCCGCTACTTTTTCCCCACGCTTTGAACCTCGCGGCTTAAACAACGACGCGGCTAATTTATAGATTCAACGGGTTTGGAAAGGCTGGACTGCTGCGTGTTGAAGAGGGCAGCATGAGCTCAGCGGGGAATTTGCCTCCGGATGAAAGTAACGAAAGCGACAATGAAAACGATCCAACATCGGATGAAGCAATTCTGAGGCTATTCAACTCTGACACCGAAGGAGATGACTTCAGTGGTTTCAGTGCACAGGAGGAGGAAGATAGTGACCAATGACTTTCTTAGTAGGCTACTGTTTACCACTAATTTTTGTATTTTTGTTACAAGCCGTGTTTCGTTAAAGCCTATTTATTTTTGTTACAAGCCGTGTTTCGTTAAAGCCTGTGTAAAGTTCATTTGTTTCAATGTACTGGTAGGCACCTGCGGCTTATAGACATGTGCGGCTTATTTATGTTCAAAATAATTATTTTTTAAAAATTCTGTGGGTGCGGCTTATATTCAGGTGCGCTCAATAGTCCGGAAATTATGGCAGATGGATGCCACTCTAATTTCTGTGGTCTAAGGAGAGGAGCATTTTCCTGTTGGGGCAGATCACCAAGCACTGTGTAAAGCATGGTTGTGGCAGCAATGATGGTTCTCTGGTTTTAATTCAAACAATAATCTTTTTTTTTTTTTTTAAGTATTCTTCTTTCATTTTTGTACTTTCAGGCAACTAAAACAGCAAAGACGATGTGATAAAACTGATTACATCACTTGTTTCCCACAGCTGCATGCACAACTGCAGAAGGCATCTAAGGGGTCAAAGTTGAGCAGTTACCTTGGTGGTGACAATGCAAAACAATAGTTAACAAAATAGTTTTAACTCAAGGTCCACTTAGTAGATTTTTCGAGAGCTCCTAACTACATCTCATCAGCAGAATGTTTACATTTTGCACAGTTGGAAATAGGTTCAATGGATGTTTCAACTTTATGTAGCGAAAAATTCTATCCGGTCAGTATTTACTGTAAAATGACTCATATTAACTTTACACGTATTTCTGAGTCGTGTAGTTTCCATTTAATTTCCTGGAATCTTCTTTCATAATTTCCTAAAAAAATATATTTTTCAGCTGTGTATTACAGGAATATTTCCAAGAGAGCCTTGTGCAATTTGGTACTAATTTAAAGGTAAATGTAGAAAGTATCACTACAGTTATTTGTTTATTAGAGTCCCAAAACAATATTAAATTGTGTATTAGGTAAGTAAATAGTCCTAGAAATACGAACAAAAATTAATTAATCTTGGTTAAATAGAAATATATCATACAGTTATATAGGTATGTAGAACTATGTTTCTAATTATAATTGCTGAGTGAGTGAAATCCATTATTTTATTTGTCATAAAATTAGTTTTAACCACAAAAATAAAGAGCTTCAAATTCAGCTGAAACTACAGGTAAAAATACAGTTCAGCTGATATGCAGCATAAATGTCAGAAATAATCCAAAATATTAGTAAAAGAGACTATGTTGTAGGACTTCTCCTTTTTAGTAATTTAAATAGAAAATATGTTTTAAAGGAAATTATGAAAATAGTTTGCAAATTTTTTTAGAATTTACTGCACCATAAAATAAACTAAACCCCAAATTTAAAAAAAAGTTAGGTTCTATATATAATTGTAATTTTATGAAGACAGAGCCACTGGAGTATTCATTTCCAGTGAAATAAAATGACAGTGTGAAGAGGTCAGATGCCAGAATGAGAGATTGTAGCGCTAAAGGTTCCTACAGACCTCTGAATTCCACTGATCCCTCAAGTGGGAACCAGACACCAAAGTGGGATTTTCATTAATGCAGCGTCCTGTCTTAAACCCTCATCTGTCCCTTTGAACACACCCTCCATCCTGTACCCCACGCGGGCCTCTCCTCTCCCTGCAGCCCTCTAACGGCTCAGACTTTTATTACCTGCGCTGTTGGGACATCCATAAAAAGAGACGCTCTGCCAGCAAGACGGCAAACACGTTTCTTGTTCAGTCCTCATGCATCTCCTTGAGAGAACCTTAAAGAGTAATATAACTTCTGGGAGCCCTGTTTGTTCACAGGGGTATTTAGACCTGAAGCATCCAGCTGCTGAAAAAAGGCACAGTGCAACAGGTTCAGTGATGCTACCCTACTATATTGGTTTCCTGCAACACAGCTACACAAACATCTGTGGATGTCATTTTAAATGACCCACTTCAGGGCCATGGTGCCATCACAGGAAGCTCAGGGATCAGAGGCTCTCTTTGGTACCAGCAGTTGGGTTCCACATAATGACTCGAACAGGATGGAGAATCACAGTTCTATGTCAAAAGAAGCTTCTGTTTGCACTGATTGGCTCTGACATGCAATAGAAACGTTTGTCATACTGTAATATGCACTAATTTAGTTTTTTCATTCAAGTGTTTGTGATTGTGGTGGCTGAGTAAAATGATGCCCTCGGAGAAAATGTGCTGTAACAATGTGAGCAATGAAATGTTTAGAGACTTTTCCCAGCCTCTATATTTCATTAGCAAATTTGGAAGGTGCGAACATAATGTGCAGGCGAGCGCTTCCTATCAAAGGCGAAAGGCAAAGGGAAAGCAGATTGCTTCTATTCAGATGGGTGCTGTGCTTGTCACACCGGTGATGACAAACAGGCTGTAAGAGAGCGCCTCGCACCCATTTGTCAAACTTGCTCTGACATCAAGAATGCTTTGGCTTTCAGGACTGATAAGAGCCGCTGTGTAATCCGTCTTCAAGTCAGTTCAACAATACAATGGGCGACTGTATGCTTTTCATCACCTTGAATGGATGAATGATAAAGGAAAAAATATGTCTCCAGATTCTGGCCATTTTTTATGTCAAGTCATCCTGAGGGTTTCATGCAATATGGAGCATTTTCCAACAGAAACTTTGAAGTAAAAGCATTATGATATTTCTTGATATTACGACACTTGTGGAACTAATGATCAGCAAATCTTTAATCAGGGCTCTTTAATGTAGCCCAACAAAAAAAAAACACCAACAAAAAACCCAATAACAACTGGATCTGTCACTGTTAATAATTGCTTAGACTGCAAATTATGTCGCCAATAAACCTTAGTTGGTTTCAGAAAAAGTAGAGCTACACATCAAAAAGTAGCAGGAGATCATTTTATCTGAATTTCAGAAGTGGTACCACTCCTCAAGCACTCCCTTTGTGGACATACCTCTACAAATACCTACCTACTCTAATCTCCTGTCTGTTCTCTTCCACATTTGGATCCACCTAATGTGACACGAGTTGCTCGAATCACTGAGACTAACTACACATCTGGCTACCTTCTAGTCTGTCAAACCGACTTTTTAGCCAAACACCCTGCATTTCTCTTTAGCTCCAGACATTCATCCTCCCAACATACCTACTCAAAAACCTTCTCCAGTCTCCCCAAACCTTTGCCTAAAGATAATTGCTGGTAAATATATTGACTTTGCAGAACTCATTATCCCTCACCAATATTGACAGCCATGAAGGTCAAAATATTATGTGTGCTACAGCGCCATCTTGCTTTAAGAGCTCACCCTGCTTGAGTTCGTATTTTCCTCTACAGACACCTTCTTTGCTCCTTTTATCAAGATCACATTCACTTCGCTTCTGAAGCTGCAGCTGGCTTTCATCAATTCAACCAAGCCTAGAGGTCTTGGTTGAATTGATGAAGCCTCCACTAGTAACTCTACTGTCGTATTTTTGCTCTTCCATGTAATACATGTGAAGCTCCTTCCTATCCTGCTACAGCCTGCACCCTTCCAATTCAAAACATTCCACAACCTCTAAGCCAACCTTCTGCACCTACTGACTTATCAACCACCACCCCTCCCAAATATCGAACACCCGGACTTGCAGTGTCTTCCGTCAGTATTCCCCAGCCTCAGAGATTAGACAGAAAAGGCAGACCAATTATGCTCCAAGGAGGTCAAACTGTTTTAATAATTTCCATGATTCTGGATGCAACATGTCCCAGTGCAGATACCTCCACACCTGTTCCTTCTATGGTGGCAGCCATTCCCGCCCAGCTTGCCCCCATAACCCTACAAAACTAAGTCTAGCGGAGTCTGCCTCAACCCCCATCAACATTCCAGCATTAAAAGCTCTCAAAAAGCATCCAGATAACACGTACAGTTTTATCATTGAAGGTTTTTCAGAAGGCTTTTACCCAGGAGTCATTTCACTACTCTCAGTTTCCTTCCAGTGTAAAAACCTCCAGTTTTCCCTAAGGGAGACTCTGTCACTGTCGCCTCACTGCTGACCAAAGAGGTAAAGGAGGGATTCATGATTGGTCCATTTTCTTAACAAGTATTTCCAAATTTCCACATTAGTCTGCTAAGTATCGCAATTAGAAAATATTCAGGGAAAAACTGCATCATCATTGACCTCTCAGCTCCCGACGTGACCAAATCCCAAGCTTAAACAGCTTGATCCCCAGTGACAAATTTTCCCGAAGACATTCTACTGTAGACCACATTGTTTCCCTCATCAAACTTACCGGCAGGGACGACTGGCTTTCAAAAGCTGACATTACAAGGGACTTTTAAATTCCTTCCAATTCCTCCATACTTCTGGTGTCTCTTTGGAGTTGTCTGGAAGACTCACTTTTGCCTGCAAGAGCAGCACAAAAACTGTTTAACTCACAATCAGAAGACTTGCGTTGGATCCTCATCAATAATCACAAAATACCACATCTGGTCCATCTTCTCAATGACTTCCTGTTCATAGCCCCTCTTTCATCACCTCCAGTAAACAGTCTTTTGACACCGAAATCAGTCTTAACTTAGCTTGGCGTGCCTCTGTCTGAAGAAAATACAGAAGGTCCTTCAAACTCTTCAGAGTTTCTTGGGATTACTCTCGACATCATCCAGTTCTAGGCTTCCTTGCCCATTGAGAAACTCCATCGCATCAATCTTTTTCTAAAAAACATTCTTCCTCGCCCAAGGCCACTTTTTCCTTTCTCACCCTTGATAGCGCTTCCAAACCTCGTAAAATGGCATCACTTTCTTCTACGACTACCAACTTTGTAACCCAGATATACTTTAGCTTGATACCGATGCGGCTCCTTCTGATCATTTTGGTGGCCACTACGGTGAAAGATGGTTCTTGGCTAAGTGGCCCATCAAATTCCTACAAGGCTCCCTCCAATCTTCTACAGCTGTCCACGAAAACTATCCAGTTGGTATTGTTGCCCTTTTGTGGGGGTATTCCAACAATCTCGCCATACTCAACATTATTATCGAAAGCAGATTTCAAAAACACAGAAGAAGATGTATCCAACCTTTTGTGCAAGCACTCACAGGAGTATCTTCTCGTTGATAGATGCAATGATGATGTGGTCGAGGACAGGAGGTTGACACAGGGGAGTTATCATGTGGGCACCCTCCTCCTTTGACGTCTAGTTGATGAGCTCACGACATCTAATCCTGGTTATTATAACGCAATCGCTGACTCTCTGTCCCGCTTCTCCCTCTAGACATTAAGAACCTTGGCCCCAGATGTAAAGAAAGATCCAATGCCAGTACCACAATTTTAAGCCACAAAATTACTTATTTAAAACCAACCATCTCCGAACTGGTCACTATATCACAAAGGCCACCCTTGCCAGCCTAGCCCCCAGCACTCTCACCACTCATTGGACAGCCTGGAGTTCCTTCCATTCCTTCCATATCATGTTAAACTTCCCATAGCCTTCCTTCAATGTAGCCACCATATCCAACTTCATCTTCTAATCCCACTTGACCCTACGCATCAAGATACCTTCAATAAAGGTTTACCTCAGCCATCCTTGTGTCTCTGACCTTTACCCTACTTCCGAGGACTGCTTGGCTTCCTCACTCAAACGGAGTAACACATATCAAGTGAGCAACCAAGTCCTGATATTATACTTTAAACTATATTAACACCTTGTTGCAATGTCAGGGATTAGGACTCAAACACACAACTCAACAAGTGAAGTTAGGCTCTTTACTGAAATGATCAGTTCAACAGGCAGAGGCAGTTACAGCTGAAATCCAGACACTATGAAGAATACAATCCATAAAACCCCGGTCCAAATGGAAAGAACTAAGGACAGACACAAATCTACAAAACACTGGCCCTGCGCTTGTCGTCTCCACCAACAGTTCTTCTCTTGTATCTCTATGCTGTCCTTTTCTCTCTCTGCTCTCCTCTCACCCCAACCGGTCGAGGCAGATGGCTGCCCACCCCTGAGCCTGGTTCTGTCGGAGGTTTCTTCCTGTTAAAGGGAATTTTTCCTTCCCTCTGTTGGAGGTTTTTCTCCCTTAAAGAGGAGTTTTTTTTCCCTCCTAACTTATGTGGGAATTGTTGAATTGTTGGGTTTCTCTGTATAATATTGTAATGTCTTGCTGTAAGGACTTTAATGTGTTAAGTGCCATGAAATAACCTATGTTGTGATTTGGCGCTATATAAATAAAGTTGAATTGAATTGGAAGATTGCAGGTATAACAGGCTTATTACCAACAATGGCGGCACAATGATCTGACACAGGAAGTAAAGAGCACGCAGTCTTTATATATAAGAGGGCAGGGAGATGATTGAACACAGGTGGAGACAATCAGGTCAGAGGAAGACAATCAACACAGGAAGGACACGAGGAAGGGAAGAGAACAGAAACAAAATAAGATGAGTTACCAAAATAAAACAGGAAATGAACATGAAAACCTTTAGGGACAGAGAGACAAATCCAAATGATGAGGAAAACACAGAAATACAATCAAAGAATGAGAACAGACTGAAATAGACAGGAAAAGACTAACAAGACAAAGAGACTCAACTAAACAACAAGGATGAGCTGTGACACACCTGAGCCTTTACAAGCCTATTTACCTTTCTACCCGCTGTTCATCACTGAATCAGGCCACGTCGCCACCCAATCTTGGTTCCTTTCCCACCTCCAGCAAGATCTGATCATGTCTGAAATTAATCATGCCTCCTTCTCAGGCCACCCTTTCTGTATTGTGGCAACCGCATCTGCTTCAAGCATATTACTGAATATACTGATGGGAACTTTACATGGATTTTCAGAGTTTAGAGTGGCGGAAACTTTAGTTGGTGTTTTTTACTGTCCTCAATAAACATCCAGTATGCCTTGGTTAAATAACAATTATTTTGTTGTACGAAGTAGCATTATGTTGTTTTAGGTCTTTAATTGTGATGTCGTATGTTCTTTTGTATTTGTCTGACAATTGGTATGACTAAAAAACATATCACAATGGATAGAAGCTAATAATAAAACAATTCCATCGCTGCTTTTTCATCTTCAAACTGCCGTAGACTTTTACTTCTAATTAGTTGCCACACAGTAAAGAAAGCATTGTGATGAGGAAAGTAGTCCACCAGATAAGAGACACAGCAGCAAAATCCACATCCTGTATGGCCTTTAGAGATAGAGCTTGCTGTTTGATGCCAAAGGAAAGAATGAGATAACTGTATTATGCATCTCCAGTTCAGCCCGGGGCAGAGTTGCAGGTGCTGTTAGGAAACATCCCTGCTGGCTTCCCAGTTTGCAACACAATCAATCTGACACTCTGTTGGCAGCTGTATTATCAAGTTACCAGTGTCCTATGAGGTTAGATGATCGTCTATGTCCGGTAACCCTTTGCTTCTGAAGTCCACAGGGTTGTTGGAGCTCCAGTTGAAACACGATAGCACAAAACTGACCTTACTCTCAATAAAAAAAAGTTTTTATTTTTACTTCTTTCTTATTCAACAAACTAAAGGCTAAAACAGTGAAGTAATGATGAAAAAGACAAAGAATGTAACAAGTTTAAGAAACTAATTTTAAAAAGTACTTCCAATGCAACTCACAAAAAGCATTGGATGCATGTCTATCAGGTCGCCAGTGGATGTCGAAAATCATATTGCATCTCTAAAGTACTCTTACTTGTTCTATTTGTAACATTATTTAACCACAGATTTGAGTGTAAAGTGTATGTGAAAAAAGTATCTATTGTTACAAATTACAGAAGGCAACATTTTCATGTAAAAGTAAAATAAATGATGCACACAAACTGAAGTATGCTCATATTGTTTTCCCGTGTTTTTTTTAAATAGGGTACTTTTTGTTTTCAAAATATATTTTCAATATATATATCAGGTGTGACTAAAGCTTTATTCCTTTGCCTTACCTTTCATATGTATTTATTATTCAAATATGTACTATGTCATATCTGTTGTCTGACATATGTACAGTGATTTGGTTAAAGAAATTAAAACAACGACCAAAATAATAAAGACTAAAACTGAAAATGAAAATGTCAGTATGTTAGATTGAAGGTGTAACTTTCAGCTGTGAATCAATATCCATAAACTGTGATAATTGATGATAATTACATTGAACTTAGTTCTCGCTAAATTCCTCTGAGTCAGTTGCGTTATATGAAAATTATTATGAAGGGAATAAGGGCAACTGGTATGGTACGAAAATGGCTCCTGGAGAGAGATATGCACTGACTGTTTTAGTTTTGTGAAAAAAAAAACAATTCTTTAACTGTGGTGTGCCAAACCACAGAGTGACCACTGAAGAGCTTCAAGTCAGCAAATTGACTCAATAATTTTAGTTCCACAGCAATATGTATCTAAAATGTTCTACCATTAGCCACATAAGGCTGTAGCAGGAAAAACAGTTTAAAACTGGGTGGGTTTGATTACTTATTTGACTTAGAAGATTATTTCCTGTTTCTATAGTAACACAGTCTCAATTGAAATTTCCCAAGTCTTGCCTTGCTTAGCAGATACCATAAGTAGCAAAGTATTCAACTCGTCATTGAACAGCCGTATAGGTTCCTTTTGACAAGGGGAGCATACCAGAACGAGGAGATATGTAACCCTTTAATGATGAGTTGTATGGTAAGAGTTTGGATATGTTTTGGCACCAAAGCAACTTTGTTAGGGAAAGATTCAGGTTTGGGTTAAAAAAAAAAAAAAAATAGACCTTTGTGGTGACAATAATAAAGATGTGGTTAAGATTATGCAAGAGTCATGGTAAAAAGAAAGGTTTGAAACAGGAACTGAACATTTCCCCTGAGTGTTCAATGTTTTGTTGACCTGTTGATCCACCCCAACCTCCTCCCTACACCAACTTTATGGTTTTATAAGTACATTATCAAACTTCCTCTTTTGTTCCCATCACGGTTACCTCGTCAACTAGAGTTCACTGTCACAAGGAAACATCACTATGGGTTGTATTAATCTGTTTGCAAAAACAACTTATAGGGCCACTCTTCATGGGACAAAACTTTTTAATTATTTGTTTCTACAGCAGACAGAAAGGTTGGGGGATTAACAAATATTTTCTAAAATATTTTGATATCACAGGGAAGCACTGAATTATTTGTGTAAACAAAGGGATCTCACCCTTTTCATTTTCCTACCATTCTGCGTTGACTCGTGGGATAAGAAAAGCTGTTGAGCTTGTGTTTGGCTCACTTAGTAAACATGGCAGTAGATAAACCGCATCTGTACTTAATCTGTACTCAAATATTCTGCCTCATTTCTATTAGCATATTGTTTTCAGACATCGTAACATCTTTCTGCATTTAAAGTGACATAAAAAACACTGTCTGGATGGATGTCACAGTGCTATTCTCTCCCCTGACAAAAAGCGAGAAAATTCTTTGAGTGAGACATCACGGTAACCCTGAGAGGAATAATTTATTGATATACGTCAAACCAAGAGAGGGAAGAGAGTATGTGGGCTCAGTTATGAGACTGGGTGAAAAGACAAAAGGAATCCTTGATGAAGTTCCTTTGAAGTGCCTTTTCCAGAAGTCCTTGGAAATACATATTGATGAAGTCCAAATTGTCTGGCCTGGAGGGAGAAGACAGTCGACTACTTTTTCCACTATAAATATTCACCAGAGAAGTTGACGTGGCTCATTTCTATGCGGGAGTTGAATTACTACATTAAAATGATTGGCTTAAAAAAGGGATAATTAGAGTGGAAGGGAGAGACGAGAGTTATCAGGAGAGATCGCTTGCTTTAAAGCTCTCATCACTCCTGAAAACATTGGTTTTAGTGTTCAAATTCACTGTTCCAGCCATCACTGCATTATTAATGGTAATGCCTACAGGCTGAAATTGTTAAAGTGTACAAAACAAAGTTATCTGTAAAATCTACACTGAAAGGAGGAAGGAATATGTTTTTATATACAGTAGAGTATCAACAGAGTGTCTGAGAATATTAGTATTCAGTGGCTGCCTTTCCCTCTTCTGAAGTGAGTTGCTCCTTGTTCTCTGTTCATAAACACTCTTTGAACCTTCATCTCGAGAGAAGTGTTAGATGAAGCTGAAGGTGTGACGACCTCCTGGCAGCTGTTTGAAAAACAGCTACCTTTAATTTCAATAGGCTGTAAATATAAACTGCAAACATTTGCTCTCATCGGTCTTGAAATCAGTATCGAATCCGCTAATAGAAACTGAAATAATCAATTCCCTTATCAAAGTTAAGTACATTTTGATTTCAGGTATATTCCATTTTAGAAGAAACTGAAGTTATGAATCATGAATGATTTGTTAGTGTATACCTAAACAGAGATAAAGGAAGAGTAAATATTGGACTTATGCTTCATTCAAATGGAACTCGTGCTCAGGGCTGCAACATGGGAAATGGTATGCATAGTGGAAGTGGTATGCTTGACGTTCAAGTGGTTAAGTCGTAGAAACACTGTTGCTAGGCAACTGCAATGTGGACAGCGTCTAGAAGCGACGTAATAATGTAATGTAGGAAATACAAAGACCCAGAGGGAAAAGATGAGGCTGTTTGGAAGATCAACATTTTCCTCAGACGTAGACTATTATCAAAGTTATGAAGACAAACTCTACATGGCTAAAATTTGAATATATTATCTGAACATCCAACCAAACATGAACTTCCACAACCTCTGACCTTTCTGTAAACATCAGCAAACACGTCACAACTTGTGAACCTGGGGCTTCTAGAAAACTTTGAGTTCTGATGTGATAAATACCAGAAGAAGGCGCCGTTCATATGGACTCTTATCTGTACAGGGTGGATACGAACACATTTGAATGTAGCATTATATTAATCTGGTGGACACAAAATCAAATCCATTTGAAAGCTGGTGTTGCTTGTGCATTTGTAAAAATAAGCATATATTTTCTAACATGTCAGATGTACAGTATATACTGTATATTTAATTTCAGTGAACCTGTAACCATGTAACTATGACCCTCTGGGTCAGGAGCCTAATGCCAAATTCATCACACCTGCACACTATAGCTATATATTATATATTTGCAACCACACATTCACCCTCTTTCTATCCTTCTGTTCAGTGAGAGCTTATGCTAACTTTTTTAACTCTTTCCTGACTCCTTGTGGTGTTGCTGCCTATTGACTCGGTAAGTGAGTGTTATATCAGCGTTGTTTTTTCCTTGGTTTTCAAGCCACAGTCCACTGTTTTTGGCCTTGCTACTTTTTGCGGGCGGTTGAGTCATTTTCTGTAGTGGTAGGTTTTGGGCGCTTTGCAGCTAGGTGCGCTTTTGCCACCTGTGCCTCTGCAGTGTTACTGCAATCAGATTCTGAAAAGTTTGAGTCCTTACATTGTTCTAAACACAGTAAATCTGTGGACTGGACTCATTCTGCTATGGTTTTCATGTACAAATTATTCTATTTGCTGTTACACTTCTGCTTGTGCAATCATCTGGTTTAAACTCCAGCTTCTTGGTGAGCTTGTATTTTTGTCACATGGCTCCCCATGGGAACAATAAGTGGGACAACATCCCAGAGGATAACATGCCACCCGGCCAGGCTATAGCTACGCCCAATTTGAGTTCTGCAGCAGGAAGTGAAAGTGGATTGAGCAGGACAAACTCTGATCTGACGTTTTTTCCTTTTTCATTTATTGCCCTGTCTGGGCTGTCTTGTTTACCCTCCATGATCTTTTTCACCATGACTGGACATTTTATATTTTTAATGCCATTACCTTGGATAACCTCCGTTTGTTTGTAAAACCTTTAGTTGTTGGCAGGATAATATTTTAACTCAAGTGACATTGCACCCACAGGTGTGATTAATTTGCTAATGACACATGGGTCATGGTCACCTGGTTACAGGTTCACTTAAATTGATAAAACCATATTTACATACGTAAACATTTGATTTTCAGCATGTTCCACTGATCACAAGAGGACGGAAATCAATTAAGCAGCTTAATATTTAGACTTAAGACGGGATAGTCAGTATTTATAATGAACCTAGGGAGAAATTATCATAGTACCCTAGTTTTAAACTCATGTTTTAGCATAAAACAAGCTTGATATCCAAGAGCTCTCAGTAGTCACGTACCTTCACTTACAACAGTGCTCTACATCTCAGCTGAAGACTTTAATTCCAGAGACAGATTACAACCCTTATTGAGCCAATTTCACCTAAAGACATGCAGTCCACTTGGAATGTGGCCATTTATTAGCTTATTTGCCACCAAATTCAAAATAATCATACATACTGATCAGAGATGAGAATAACAGGAAGGCTTTCAGAGGAAAGCAATTCCACCAGTCCCCATGGTGCCCCTTCATCTAAATCAAAAGCAAATGTGACAAGAGGCATCCAGTTAAACATCCGGCCTACACAACATGTAATCTTCTGAGACACGGTTGCAACAAGTATGAGTGACAACTATGATCATGCTAGTGGCTCCTGTTGCGATTCCGCATGCTTTCTGGCGTTTTAACATCTGTGATGGGATGCAGCATCTTTGAGTTGCCCACCATGATTTTCCTCTGAAGAGGCAGAAAGGAGGCACAAGGAAAGAAAATCAGACATTATGTCACAGCAATTAAAACAGTTCTGACAGTTTTATTGTTTTGTTTTTGCTCATATTATCGCAATCTCTGTTTTATATAGTTAGGTAGCAGTTAGGGTCTATCCACACAGATGCTGGTGGGCTGATGGAAACTGAGAAGCATTGTCTCTCCTGAATTGCCATGACATTTGACATTTTTTAACAATTATGGTATTCAGATCATTTATGTGAGAAGCAATGGGTTTTGTATAGAAACCAGGTTTAAAATTTAAGTTGCTTAATATTGATTGAGCCCTTTATCGAAGGAAAGTCCCAAAGGACTTGCAGGGACCTCCTCATATCACATTCTGTGGGAACTTGAACTTAGAACAAGCTCAATTGAACATTTAATAAGTGTTTCATAATAAGTCGTGCTATTTGCCTCTGTTTAGAGTGAGGTTAATGGATAATGATAGGCATGCAAACGCTCATCCTTATGCAGAACGTCGATGCTGGAGGAGTGGGGTGAGCTCCTGCAATCGATAGGTTTAACATCACAAAGAACACATGAATTCACTTCTATTTACCTTAACATCTATTCCTCAAGTTGTTTTAAAGAAATATAGCATCACCATTAGTTACTGGTTTATGATAGCAAGACTTGAAGCCTCAATGTTGGCTTAATGTAGTTAAATTCATGAACATCTACAATTGAAGTTGGAGAACAAAGGTTGGTGGGTACAGTAATAATTGACCGGAGAAGATTGTTAAATCTGTCGATCAAGTTCCAAAAATTCAAATTACACCTTCACACATTACTGTGATCATAATGTAGACACACATTTATTAGCAATGTCATGTGCCAAGCCATGTGCATTAATGCATCACTAAACTGTCTTTTTAATTGTGCGCTGATACAAACTGGGTGGTCCCACTCCTCTTTAGCCCGGAGGATGCAGAGTCCATTTCCAAAATTTCAAGTTTTGATTCGTCAGGCCAAAGGACAGTTTAACACTTCACCTCAGTCCATCTTGTTTTGAAATGTGTTGCAGCCATTAAATTCAAAATGAACATATATTTTTCATAAAACAATGCAATATCTCAGTTTCAACATCTGATATGTAGTCTTTGGTCTATTTTCATTTAAATATGTTTATTTTTAATATGCACATCATCACATTCAGTTTTTATTTAAATTTCACACGTCCCAACTTTATTGAAAACAGGGTTTTTCATACTGCATCAAATGGGAAGCTATATTCTAAGTGATGCAAGCTCTCCAGTATTATTCCACATGAAAAGAAAATGCCCTTTCTTCAAGGTCAAAGCACTTCTTAAAGAGATCGCTTTCACCTTCACTTCACTGCTACATTTTGCATCAGAAAGGCAGCATGGATCATACTCAGTCTCACCTACATGCCTCCTTCTTGGTGGCTAACTGAATCATATGGTGTTTTATACGCTTTAATTTAGGTATTCTCAAAGGAAATAGGCAGATTCAATAAAGCTAGATGTCATTCAGTCAAAAGAACAATGATCAGACCTGTTACCATGTTTACAAGAGCAAAACAGACACTAACCCAGCTGGAGCACAATTGATGGTTTAATTTTCCTCATAAATGTAGAGCATGTGTGGAGGTCGGTGTATACATTTTACTGCTCCAATGTGAATGTGTAGCTCCGCAGCGCTCTTGGTGTGATTAATATGCAAAGCACATGTAGCAGAAACAAACTCCTGCTTTTCTCCGCCTTTATTCCAACCCCTCCCCCAAGCACTTATCGCATTTAACATTGAATAACCATTCAAATAACGTCTGTTGAGGAATCATCCTGCATAAAGCACCATCTGCGCCACACTGGCTGTCTTTTCACTGTCCATGTAAACAGAGGAAATACTGAATCAAACAACACACACAAAACAGCTTACATCCGCAAAACGGGTCAGCTGTAATCAGGAATCAATTCTCCCCATGCAGAATCAAAGCTGTGCCATAGGGGAAATATTTGCTGAATAATTTGCAAACATCAGTAAGTGAAGAAGAGTCTGCATGGAGCTGATTGGAGAGGTGACATTGCTGATTAAAACAGCATTGGTTGAAGGAGCTTGGTCTGTTTGTGATGGGTCACACCTCATCCCTTTTTACTGAACCAGGAAATAAGTGAGAGTCCAATGTTGTAAAAAAAAAAAAAAAAAAAAAAAAAAAAAAGAGGGAAAAAGGTGCCAGGGTTCACAGGAACATATTTAACCTGTCTCCTCAGCTATCAAATTAGCACTTTGGCTTTCTCATCCTCCACTTGCTATATTTAAATGTATTCAAATGAGGATGAAAAGGCCAGTGCAGGGTGGGACTCTGGCAAAGTAATCAGCAGATCCATGATAATGAGATATTAGGTGTGCAGCTCTCATGTCTCTGGCAGTGTGTAAACCCCTCCATGGCTCAGACCCCTCCGCCTCTGCTGGGCTATGATTAGCACCAGTGAGTCGCACCACCAGTACGTTTATTGATTAGACGTGTAATGTGGATGCAATACAGGCCTTTTCATGTTTTAGTAAGCACCTACAAAGAAAGCAGGGGATCCACACGGAACCCATACAGACATCCACAATGTATACTGTAGCCTTTGTAGCATTGGTGTCAATGGAGGGGGCTTGATAAGAAGTGTCACAGTTCCAAGTATAACATTTTCATGAAGCCAATTTGTGATGTGCGTTGATATTTAATGACCTGGATGAATAATTTAGGATCTCCATCATGTTACCGTCCTCGGGGGAGGCAGGTAAGGAAGTTCTATAGATTTGAGATGCACGGGATCCGTTTCAAATGATTTATGAAACCAAATCCAAGTAAATTCACAAAGAGTTCTATGTAAGACTGAGTAGATTTTGTAAAGATCACTTTTCAATTTTTAATGAAAATGCAGCTGCCAAATCATATATTAATCAAACATAAATATTCCTACCAATATTTGTCTGCAGTGTTGGACAAAAGTTACCGTCAAGTACCATTCAGGAATCCAAACTTTTCAAAGGTAGCCTCTGTGTAAAACAAATAACTATTGGAAACTGATTCTATAGCTCTGATGTAATTTTTTATTAAAACAAACTTTTGTCACCTAAAGTTTTTCTTTGTTTTTTAATAGACCCATAAAGGAAAATTATATCAACAAGGGAAGATCTAAACTATAATAATTTGTTATCATTGTTGGTAATTTGAGAATGTTTATCTGCTCTTATATTTCTCACCAATGTTGCCAACGTTTTAGTAAAAGCTAGCAGTGGGTGTTGACCATATTAAGAATATTAGCAGAAATGTATAATCGAGCCACATGAAATACCATCACTTTCCAAAAAAGTCCACTGGTAATAATCAGATTCATCAGAAATAATGACCATACCAAAAACAATGAGTTATTACTTAAAGTTATCATACACATCTGTCAGTAGTGTTCTGTTGTTGGATTTGCTTCAGACGAGATGACAATGTCAGTATACCAAGAAATTAAATTTCTGCTGCATGATTTTTACACTGAAAAATTTTGGTCCCGCATCAATACAATAATTAGTAGAAATTAAATGTATGGTTGAGGAGAGCTGTTTGTTGTTCATGTAGGACAGTTGACTTTATTTGAATCATCCAATAACCATGCCTTAACCTTCAATTTTATCACTAACACTCTTAAGAAGGAGATTTAATGATAAGAAGAAGAAAAGGGAAAAACAAAGCATTGTATGTTGAAAAATATTATGAACATTGTGCCCGTCAGTAGGTTTGGGTTGATCCATAATATCAGCACATGACAAAGTCAGGAAAATGGAGTAGGCCAAATATACCAACAATCGTTTTGTACATAGACTTAGATAATCATAAATCATGGGTGAGATGTTGGAACAAGCTGAACAATGACCTACTTTCACCAACAAATCACATTAATGTCACTTGCTCTGAAGGACTGAAGACAAGAAGGCTGAACCTGTTCCACTTTCTTTTAGAGGATTCACTTTAAAGTTGTGTACTCCTGCTCACATCAAAACTAAAAGACTGCGGGGCATTGGAGTCTGGAGTAGAGAAGACTGCAAAGCAAACACTTATGATGTCCTCCAAATTCAAGTAAAAAAAAAGAAAAAAAAAGGGCTGCTTTTTCCTGGTCGCATCTAAGAGAGCCTTTTAAAACTCATTAGACTTTGATAACCTGTTAAGATGCATTCATCTTGGAATGCAGGTCAAATCAGACACAAGACTAGCTAGAGTAACCCATCAAAGTGATTACATAGCTGAGTAAATATACATCAAGTTCTGGGGACTGATGACCTTCTGACCAGTACTCTTAAATAATTCAGTCTCAGAACATATCACAACCAGAATAAGAAACATGGCATCTGGCCTTGGACATAGAAAAGATCGAGTTTCAAAGTTCTTGCTAAAGATAATCGATGCATGTTTGATGTTTCCTATTGGTCAGTTATGTAGTCTTGCAAGTAAAATCAGGAGATATTACCTGTGTTCCTGAGGTTGGGCATCTGGACTCTTTGAAAGTTGAACAATATTAGGTATTTAAAGTCTGGCTTAGTAGGCTTAGTTGCACTGATATGGTCGTTCTGTCTCTTTTAAGGCATTAGCGTTAGAGTTGCCACTGACCTTGTATGGTAAGCCCATTTTTTTTTGAAAACTCATGTCTCACGTCACAGTCCAGATCCCACACTATGGAAATATACAATTTTGAGGAGTTCAAATAAAACATCACATCATCGGCATATAATATAAAAATATTCAACCTTTGGTTCAAAGTTTCATACAACATAAATACCATATAGCTATTGTTGGGAGGTTTGAGTCACGTTGATAATGGTACTTTATACCCAGATTTTCAAAGAAAGGGTGTTTGTGCATCTTTCAGGCCACAGAATGGAGATTGTACAAACATAATATTATGGTAGTGAGCGGAAGTACAATGTGCATGATGCATTTAAGTGCTGAACCTTTTGTTTCTTTGGTATTTTCCAACAAGCAGGCTGAGGGACACATCCAAGTCAGTGAGTCTGCATGAAAGCCAATCAGTACACAGGTTTGTAACGATTTGCATCACTGATCGGTCTCATCAGCCAGCACAAACAGCCCCAATGGGAAAACATAGTACAACCCAGTTCCCAAAATAGTTGGGATACTGTGTAAAATGTAAATAAAAACAGAATGTAATAATTTGCAAATCACATTGGAGCAACATACTGTATGCTGCCATCCAGACAACGTCTCTTTCAGGGAAGGTCTTGTTTATTTCAGCAGAACAACGTCCAACCACATTCTGCACGTATTCCAACAGCATGGCTCCGTAGTAGAAGAGTCCGCTGATAAACTGGAGATAGTTGAACTGAACAGACACTTCTAGAGTTTTATCATACTGTTGTCGACACATAATATAGAATTTAAATTTAAAATAAATATTCTGAGCAGTCTCAGTACTATTTAAACAGGAGCAACTGATCTAAAATTCAATAATTCAATAATTGTTGCACAAATGAAGCACATAATAAATCACCAGACTGACAGTCTGAATCTCCATTTCTATGAAAAGAGTTGTATATATCATGAGAAGAGAGAAAATCCTGTGGAGGAAGCAGCTGTCTGTCATCAGCAAATCCCTGGAGCCTGGTTTCAGCTGCAGCTCTGAGTGATCTCTTTATCGACTGAGGGATGGGCTGAGAGATGACTGACATCCTCTCTCACATCTGGAGGGCAGTCCGTGGGGAAGAGCTGACTGACTGCGCCTTTACCAGCACAAAGCACACATATACGCACAGACCCACAAACTGTATGTCAGCTTTCATCTCCACCAGAATCAACTTATAATGTCCAGATAATTACATCTTGTATCTTATTTTATTGGTTTGGTTGTCATTTCTACCAATACTGAGATCTTTGTCCCTTTTCACTAAAAATGAGTTATTTTTATAGAGCTGTGGACACATTTCTACAACAAAGTCAAACAGGGCAAAAACACAAGAAAAAAATACTTTTTTTTCTCAAATGTTTTAATAATTTACAAGACTTATCTTGCAAAGAACTCTATAATTTGGCTTAAAAGATCAAATAAATCTATTATTCATTCATTATTAGAAACAGACCTCCATATTCATTTAATGAGCATGGACAAGATTATGGTGCATTTTCTCTGAACTCTGCGGAGACGACTCGGCGCTGGAAGGACGAGCCACTGTCACCCGCAGGTTACAATAGAGAGTAATTATACATCAGACTGAATGGTTAGAATTTCTACAATATTATATTTCCTACACTGCTATGTGCCAGGATAAATTAGTCCTACGCAGAGCGACATGTGTCAGGACTCACACATGTACACTTGCACATTTATAGAGTGCGCAAGCTTTTTTGTTCACATGCACAAATTCATTCTCAGAAAGAGACCTTATGCCAGTATGAATGTAGTCAGTTGTACTGATTACATTTGAAACACCGCACATTGCTGCAAATTGCCTTTTGATGTTGGTCTGTTCTCCCACAGTGGAGAAAGTTTGATATATCAAATACTCATTTTAATTATTCCATCCAAAACGGCAGGCATTAGGGAATTTAGTGATGGATGAGATATCCCAGGGTTACGGTAGGATTTAACAGAATGATATTCTGTTTATACCCAAAAGGAGCTTCAGGCTGAAAGTTAAACATCATGCAGACCTACTGTTAGTTATATTGGACAGGTTCCTGTCAGTCACTTCCAACTGTTTAAGAGCCGATTCCTACAAACCCCAGAGTGGTGAACACTTGGATTGATGCGGTTCTGTCATGTTAATCTATCTATTGATAGATGCAGTTCAGCACATAGATCCAAGAGCAGCGCTCCAGGGAATCTAAATGGCCTCATTAATGAGCATCATCACGGGCCAGAAATATCTTCATGGTCCCTTACATAGACCTGTAGCAGTGCCAGCGCATCCATCGTGTGGCATTATGCACAAGTGGAGGGACACGGTGGTGTGGAGGGAAGCAAGAAAGGGGTAAGCGAGGAGGCATCCGGGCTGGGCTGGCAACTAGCCCCTACAAGCCGGCTATCTCAACCATTCTCCTCGCAAACGTACGCTCACAGTAGGCCTGTGAGAAACGTTTTTTTTTTTTTTTTTTATCCATCTGTATGTCATATGGTGGATTGACATTAAAGAAGTTGAAGTTGAAGTGTCACCATTTGAAAATGGCAATTTTAAACCAATGTATTTATTTCTTGTGGTTTTGTTGTGGTGAACTTGTCCTGCTTCATGCTTTGGACTTGTTTTGAAGCTGAGGTGTAATGATTGTGTGAGCGGTCACTGACTTTATTTTGCATCCACATGTGCAGGTGGTGAAGATGAACCAGTGGAGCTGACTGGAGGAAGCAGAGTGTGTGGAGCCATCGAGGTGTCTCTAATGGTGCCTGACAGCACCGTCACTGAAGTAACTGCAGCACTTTTACACACAAACAGCAGATGAAAACTGGTTGTATTGGTTTTAATGTGTGCATGGGTTTAATAGTGTTATATCGTATTGAGTTATTGCATCACATTATGGATTTGTTGTTTTATGTTACAAGGGGCAGATGTGAATGAGAGAATTTAGACCACAGAGTAGAGGCTGTTCAGAGGTGCGGAGAACGGGGCAATGAAGCTGTGTGTGTGTGTGTGTGTGTGTGTGTGTGAGATGCTGTTGACTTTATTGTGTGCCCATTACTGAGGGTGCACTCCAGTCCCTGGGACAATGCGGGCACGTGGTGAGGATGAGCCAGACACCCAACGGGAGAAAGACACTTGAGAAATTTAAGTAACCTTTGTGAATAAGTGTGTGAAGTTTCTTGCTTGATGTCAGTTACAGATGCTTTCGTGAGCAGCAGTCCGAGTGCGATTTGAGCAGAGAACGAACATCAAAGCTTGTCACAATCTGTGGAAAATGTCAACAGAGACCTTTGAAAGGGTTCAGAAAGCTTATGGCAACAAAGCAATGTTCTGGAGGGTTTTTATGAGTGACAATCGTGTTTTTGAGCTGTGGAATATTACCGTCCAAGACCGAAGAAGGCGCGGCAGGTCAGGAGCAACGTGTCAACTGCCGCTCGTAGCGCTAATAGGACACGGCGCGCAGAAATGCATGAACCACACGGGAAAAACTATACAATGGAAAAGTTGCCAAATGTCCTATCAATAACGGCATTGCGGGTCGCACAGGTTGGGATACTTCTCGGCTTTCTTATCTCTTCTCCCCTCATCCACTGTGAGACTACAACAGGCAGAGGTGAGGAAGTCGAGCTACAACAGCAGCAGAGTACAAGATGAACTGATACGAGGTATAAAAACTATTTTCTCTGGAGGAAAACTGCAACAGAGTGAGGTGAGAACGTGGAGCTGCCCAGGTACAGAGTAGTGGTTACGTGTGTCGGGAGGTCGGAAGTTTGCGGGAGCTGCACATTTTTTAAAAGCCTTTTCTCTGGGGGGGTAAAAAGTTTTGTCAGGTGCGGCGTCGCTGGAAATAGGACGCCGATGTGTGGGTTCACATAGAAAACAGGCTGTTTTGACGTGTGCCGTCGGCGCTTCTGGTCTTTTGGCCTTAAGGTGTCTGAGTGAAAGCATTTGTTGCAAACCACCTGAACTGTGGCACCATGGCAACAGGGTTCTCCAAAATGACACAGCGCATTGAACCACTGCTCAAAACAAAAATATGGTGTAACTCAGGTGCTCATTTTGATCAAGAGGCAAGACATGGAGTTGACCGGTTACCTCTAAACTCTAGTGACTTTGTATAAGGGGCTGTAGCAGCCACACAGTTATTTCTATAACGATATACATCTAATGTAAAATGTTTTAACTCCAATTGAATGTGTTGAAGCAAAAAAAAATACCTGAAGAAGAAAACTTTCACATTAAACCCTTCTTGTCTGGACTGTTTTTACTGTCAACAAATGATCAACAACAATATTTAATATAAAAACAGAGATTATGACAAGATCATTGAATGCATTAAACTAACAGTAGTGTGTTTATCAAAGTTCCCCTCAACTATAGAGCTCCATGGCTTTCAACATTAAAACACATCAGTGAGCTACCCTGTTGCACTCGGTGACACGTTCCTTCATTACAACGAACACACGTGTACCATCTCGTTTGTTATGACACAATTCCACATTTATTGTCCTGCTGCTCCACAAATGTAAAAATCGACTCTAATGTGGATTAATTTGCTACTGAAATAAGTCGGGCTTGGACGTTATTGGTTTTGGTCTTTAACCGTAGAAAAAGAGAAGCCTCATCCTTTGAAGAAATGTCTACTGTGCCTGTACTTTCTTCTTGACCGTTAATGATGTCATCAGCGACCCTCTGCCACATGTTTTTAGTCTTTGATGTACAGCAGCATGGTTCAGTGTGTGTGTGTGACTGTGTCCACCCACTGCTCTTCCTCCTAACAGATCCTCCTCTCACAGAACCACGTCACAGTAGTCAGAAGCAATCGAAGAGTTCTGTGTCATGGCTGCCAGGAGGGATTTCACCAGCATCAAAGCTGATGCATGCTATTGTCTTCTTTTTTTCCACTTCACACCACGTTTGCTTCAAACACTTCTCTTTCCTTTTTGTATTCCTTTATTGTGAACTCGGTGTGCTCATCATCTGACTTTCACTCAGGTTTGTGTTGATGCGTTCATCTGAGAATTGTCTTAAATCTCATGTAATCTCATCCAGAAGTTTGCTTTGCAATGGTGATATGATTAAGATGAGAACATCTGAAGACTTTGTGACAAAAGAAAATGAGTTGTTTATCATCCATACATGTTTTGACTGCATTTTGCACATTATAGTATCACAAGAGAAACTACATGTGGCAGTTACAGGTTGTTGTGTTTTTACAGCAGGAAACAAAAGAAGAATTTATGCTTCATTACAAATGATGTAGATTCCACAACATAACTGTGTGATTATGTAGAATTAAGTTGAATTTACAGTGGCATGTAAACAAATAGCTTAACTCTTGTTCCCTACTTGTCTGATTCTAATTGAGAAGGATCACTGAAGCTTGTAGTACAATAATGGTAACTGATTGTAGTTCTGACACATGAGCATCTGTAATGCGACACCTTGTTTCTGAGTTTGAGGTGCGGTGGAGCTCTGTGCAGCTCCGCCCACATCGTCCAAAGGGACTCGGCATGATGGGAGAGTTTTATAACTACGACCAGCTTCTCCTCCCTGAAGAGGCGAGCTGAGAAGATGCTGTCATGTTTACTTTAATGTTCATTTGGAGGCAAATGACTAATTCTGTCAACCTCCCTGTAAATGATTTGGTTTTAATATTTCCTACAGGTGGAAGAAGTATCTTTGAGGGCTTTGTCGATGCGTATACAGATGTAAAATCATCTAAATTAGCGTGTGCATTTGCAGATTTGGTAGCTCATGAGTGTACAGTGTGTGGGCGGGAAGTTGTATCTCTAATGCACAATCTGTTAGAATGGGCAATTTGTGCAGAGCAAGTATTCACAGCACCAACACAGCTGTTTGTAGCCATATTGAGACGCAGCCATTGATACATGATTTTAATTTCATTCTCCCCATCTGAAAGCATCTGAAGATTGTTCAGGCTGGTGTGAATCTCAGTGTATGTATTGTCTGTCTTTTCTCCACTGGAACAGCTCATTATAACTATAACATGGAGCTTTGTGGCTTAACTTTCTGCATTCATCACACATTACTTTAACCATCTGATGCTAAGAGTATCATTATATTAGTAATACTTTACCACAAGAGTACAGAAATTAAATGTTTAAATAATCATTTTTTCAATGGTGTTCATCTGACCTAAGGTATTAATTTACATCTATTTCATGACGTTAACAACGAAGCCATTTCATTAGGAGAAAACCATTTTTATTTATTCAAGTTTAATAATATAATGTATTAAATATTCCTAATCAATTGTATATTTAGAGGTGAAGTTTTTCCACTTACTTGTTTATCCTCCAACTCCAACACTGAGATTTGTTTGTGCCTTTATCTTCATGTAGACGCTCCTTAAAAAATAAAATCTAACAGAATTTATTGTGCATGTTATACTAGCATTACTTAACCTTAATTAACCATAGTTAACCCTTTATTAAGTTTCTTTATGACGCATATTTAAAAAAAAAATTGAAACAAGTATCCCCTAAGAAACACTTACAAAATGCACAGAAGTACTGTATAAGTATAACTAAATCATAATTAACCATATTTTATTAGGGCTCGTTATGACCCTTATTGTAAAGTGAAAACATGTATCCCCTAAGAAGCACAAACTCTTCCTAGACCTGGCCGTCCAGCCAAACTGAGCAATCGTGGGAGAAGAGCCTTGGTGAGAGAGGTAAAGAAGAACCCAAAGATCGCTGTGGCTGAGCTCCAGAGATGCAGTAGGGAGATGGGAGAAAGTTCCACAAAGTCAAGTATCACTGCAGCCCTCCACCAGTCGGGGCTTTATGGCAGAGTGGCCCGACGGAAGCCTCTCCTCAGTGCAAGACAACCATAATTAACCATATTAACCATAATATGGTTGATTAATCAACCATAACGAACTATGCATTCATGTTTTTTGATTATGGTGAAGCGATGCTCTTTCAACACTTGTATGCCCTTATGGAGTGTTATGTAACTAGTATGGATGTAACCGCTTTTTGTTTTTGACCACTCAGGATGGCTGCCCTGAGGGACTGCTGCTTTCCAACATTAGTTAAACTGATACAGCTGATAACCAGAGCAACATACATACAAATACTACAAATATAATCCCAATTTTTGTGAGGGAGCTCTCGCACATAAATTAAAGCAGAATTAAAAGACAGTATTTCACAGGTCTGGGAAATGTTTCCAGGGAAACACAGATGAAGGAACAACAGAGCAGACAGCTGAAGTGCCCTGCTGTGTGTGTGACGAAGAGCTGAGCCACTTCTACCTTGACAGACGCAGAATCATTTGTCATGCAGATTATGTGCTGCCATTGTTTACGGTTCATTGACTTTCACATTGTTTGTGCTCATTTTCATTCTGCATCCCTGATTCACTGCAAAGTGAGGCGTACTGGAGCATTTACAGCCAAACGCATGCAGTCATTTAGAATGAAATGAAACTGAGTTTTGACAAGTCTGTTTTCATTATCATCATTATCATTAAAATAACGTTGTGTGGTCAATCATTTCAATTCTAAAAAACAAATTTTAGTTTAAATTTGTAATTGGTAATTGGTACATTTTTCTGTTGTTATCTGCCTTTTAATCTGAGTCAGACCGACCTGTTTGAAACTATCTAAGAGCTAAAGCATATGATGAGTGTGCACATTTTGTGACATTTTCATTTGATGACAAATATTTGATAAATTGCTTCGAAGGTTTGCAATGATATTTGGTTGAAAAAAATAACTTTTACTCCTTCACCACCAGCATGGTGGAACTTTATTGTTTTTTAGTGAAATATGTTGAGAACCTTGGATTACTTAAAATTTTGGCACATAATATATTTATTGTTTCTAGAGAATGAATTTCCACTGTTTCAGGCAAATAACACAACATATATTATTATGGAATAGCACAAAAGTTAGTAAGATTGGGAGTCATGGCTATTACTACATATTGTAATGCAGGTGATCCACACATTTTTTTTTTGTCTAATTTTGTCCCCATCAGAAACTCAGACTTTAAACGTGCAATGGTTTGGAAAATGTCCAATCAACTTTGTAGAAAAAAAAAGGACATCCCAATCAGCATCAGCTCATTTAAAAGCAATTTAGCAAATGTTAGCATGCTAAGATGCGAAACGTAGATCCTGAATTTTGTAGCTGTAGTCTCATTGTGTTGTTTGAATTCTTACAACCAAAATAAACTATAAATTGAGTTTGAGTTTGCCACCAGCACCCACCAATTTCCTTTTAAAAATGAAGCAGCAGGTTAAGATTTCTCATTCAAACTAATAAACTGCGCATTAGTTCGATGAAAAAAAAGGTTTTGATTTCTTAATCATCAGATTTTGTTGCTATTTCAATAAAGTTGAACGTCTGCAAACTAACTGTTGCCAATTTTAGAATAAGTTTTGTCCTTTGGTATGGTGACGTGTACAACAAACAAACACGTATATTTGTAAAATCCTGAGATGTTTAGTCTTTAATTTTTAATGCAAATAAAACTGCAGTGTTTGTCATTATCAGAGGGAAACAGAAGAATATCTTGGAGGAATCTCAGTATCTGAATACCTCACGAATGTTGACTGCCTTTTCTAGTCTAGGTTGTATTTAAAATACAGTTAAACTGAAGAAAATAATGGGTAAATTACATACAGGATACAATACATCTATATTATCTGCAATACGCTGATGTCAGATGAGATTTGCTTGAAAAAAGTACCTTTTCAAATTGAGAAATAAACAAAACCAGAGATGTGTCTTTTTTAAAACTACTAATTCAAAGCTGTCTCACTAATATAATAAACCTTTAAGTGGTCTGAACATTAAGACTGGACTGGACCTGGGCTTTAATTTTACAGGAAGAAATGACATAGCATAGATGGGTTCGCAGTAAAGACAGATTTTAACAGCTTAATGACCCTCTATAAATAGAAGAATTACCCAGCGGAAACCAGACAAATCACTTCTGCAACCATAGGCTTACTATACCTAAGCTCTCCCCGAGGACCTGTGAATAATGACTCTGAAAAAATGGCCTAATTGTCTTGATAGTGGCATGTGTTATAAGGTTCACCGGACTACAAACAAACTGCTTAATATAGTCCCCCGAGGTTTTCAGGTAAAATCCAAGCTGCAGCTTTTCCAGGGGCGAAGGGGGGATTGATAAAATAAACTCTACAGGAATGTGGCATTAAATAGTAGCAGAGCTTTGGGGTACATGTGTCTGCCAGGTGCACTCACTGATACACTGCTAAGGTTCACTACACAATTCATTTCACCACGGACTAATCCTCGCCCCCTGAGAGGTCATCGTTTTCTTACCAATGATACAACTAGTTGGAAGAAAAATTCAACAACATGTAAAGTTTGGAAGCAGCCTGATGCCGGCGGTGTCGGGAGACGATTTCTCTTCTGAGCCCTAAAGATAGATGTCGATGGGGGCGAGATGGAGCACAGATCATTGCATTCAGGAGCCTGCTGGGCGAGCTGGATGGAGAGGAAATAAGCCATCAACTTTCACTTTTTGCTTGCATGTTATTTGTGTGCCGAACACTCCCCAGAACCTCCTCCTCCCACTCGCTCTCGCTGAGCACACTTTACGTTCCAGACCCCATCTGGTGCCCGACGGCTGATTCCTCACATGCTGCTGCGTTGTCTCTCTTTGGCCGGAGAAACAAACAGTGTTTTCCCACAGGAGTGCTCTCCCTGCTTGGATCAAAACCAAGCCAAATGAAAATAAAATGCAACAAAACAATGCGTCCAACCCCGAAGCATTATCCCTCCGAAACATACCACTTCTGTGTCTGAAACATCTACACTGACACAGAGTGTTTCTGAGTGCAAACTTTACTATTTTTGCTCTTATGTCCCTGTTGAGGTTTGAACTTATGGTTGCCAGCTAATGCATAGTTTATGACCTTAAGGGGAAAGAGCCGCGCCTGCAGGGCCGGGGGGGATCCTCAGTGCAGAAGTCAGTGGTCTTAAATCCTCTGGTTGGCGCGGTTATTTTCCCCAAGGTGCCCATCATGGTTTTACACACTCCTATCTTGTAAGGTAATTACGCTAGATACATGAGAACGGTGGGATTATGTCAAGACGGAGCCACACAAAAATGCTAATATTTGAGTGAGAGTTACATACATGTACGTTGAAATCCTGACTTTCCTCATATTAAACTGATCATTGATACTAATAGATGCTTTTACTCATTTGTGAAATAACTGAATTATTACAGTTTTATAATTTTTTTAGTAGTTGTCCACATCCGGGCAGAAAACTAGCAGAAAAACATATGACACAATAATATACAGTATTCATATTTTGGGTATTTTAGAGAATAGTGCATGGTGTTTGTGTTTGGTTCTTTCCTGCATCGACATGGCAGCTCCCCTGTGCTCCATACAGAGATGGTTTTCCAAATTTTGCTGACATTCACAAAGCCCTGACCTCACCCATCCAACACCTTTGGGATGAACTGGAACATCAGAGTCTAAATGGAAGTGAATCCCTGCAACCAGATTCCAACTGTAGTATCTATGTAACACAGTAGATTTCCTGTGTTTTAGTTTAGGACTGTGTTTAGGTCGCTCTGGGAGTGAATGAAACACGGCAAATGTTTGCAGTTTAAAACAAGGAACTGAACTGCAATTTATTATAGTTATTAACACACAGAAAATCAAGGGAACAACATAAAAGAAAAATAACAAATTCAAATAATAACCCCAATACCGGTATTTCTCTCACAGTCAGTCAGTTTCAGTCTATTGTCTTTCAGTCTACTACCCGGGTAGTGTACGTCTGGAGGCTCTCAGACTAACTCTTATCTGAATCTTCTTGCTCGTTGGTTCCTCGGCAGGAGAATCCAAGAAGACCAAATGCAGCTTCACCCACGGTGAAGATGATCAGGGATCGCAGGGTCACTCAGCTCCAGCGCTCTGTGGAGGTTTCTGGGGATCGCTGTCTCCATCACAGATCCATACAAAAAAAACCAATCTGCATGCAGCAGAATTGAATACGATGTCAGTACTATAATTTCTAAACTCTATTGTTGGTGTAACAGTAAATGACCAGTAAAATAGTATACACACACATATATATATAATATTCACTACGGTCAATATTAACATACCAACATATTTCACACACACATGTACTCATGTCTCAGTGACATCTATCACTTATACCTAACAGACATTATTTAAACGTCCACCGTTACTAAGCAACACAGTCAACACTGTTCTCAATCTGACCGTTTACTTCTGGCGCTAAAACAAGAAAATGACGTCATCGTTCCCGCTCGGTTCAACAGGTCCCGACGCATTAACCCCCAGCGCTTAGCTAGCGCTTAACTAGCCCCGTCGGTCACATGTAGCTCCACAATCACAGATATCAACCACGTAAAATAATATTCAACAACAATTTAATATTTATCTCCGACTGGTTTTTTTTCCTCTTCTCTCCTGATCGGTATCTAGCCCAACTAAACAACTGTCCTCCTTTGTAGCTCTACAGCAACGGCTAACTCTTAGCAACGCATTCGTCACTCACCGGAGATTCTTCTCAGACTTAAAGAAACTTTTTCCTTCGGAGTCGGTCTGGTTAACGACCAAATAAATAAAGATCCTCAAAAGCAGTGAGCAAAAATCAACCAAATGAGATTCTTCATGGTGTCGCTCATGAAGCTGCTGTTTCATTCGAGGCATAAAGGGTCGTCTACCGGGAGAAGGCTTTGATCTCCCGACGTGCACCACAGCGCCCCTCTGGTGAACGTCGGTATTGCATGTTTGAGTTAACCCTTTAGTTGCTGGTAAAACTAATGTGGGTTACACAACAAATGATGGAAAACCAGATGAGTGACAGCTGCACAGTGATGCCACGATTTCGGAATCATACAGTATGTCTAAAGATCACATCCAGGTGTAATGTTTGAGTTGCCATAGAATTTGTTTACACGTGATTGTACAACATGTCTCGAAAAAGTTGGGACAGGCTTCACTGTGTTGAATCCCCTCTTCTTTTAACAACACTTGTACAACGTAACAACGTAAATATTTGGGGGACTAAGGGGACCAGTTACTGGGGTTTTGAAAGTGAAATGTTGTCCCAAAACCTGTATACATCATTCAGCATTAACGGCTCCTTCCCAAATGTTCAAGCTATCCATGCCATGTGCACTAATGCATCCCTGTACCATCACAGATGCTGGCTTTTGAACTGAGCACTGATAACAAGCTGGATGGTCCCTCTCCTCTTTAACCTGGATGATGCAGCGTCCATTAATGTCCAAAAAGAATCTCAAATTGTGATCCATCAGACCTCAGGACAGTTTTCCACTTCACCTCAGTCCATCTTCAATGATCTCGGTCCAGAGAAGGCGGCGGTGTTTCTGGATCATGTTTATATCTGGTTTCTTCTTTGGAGAGTTTTAGCCTGCATTTGTGGACGCAGCGATGATCTGTTTTCACAGACGATGGTTTTCACAAGTGTTCCTGAACCCAGACAATGATTTCCACTCCAAAATTGTGTTGGTTTTAATGCAGGGCCACCTGAGGGCCCGAAGAGCACAGCCATCCAACATTGGTTTCATATCATTGCATTCTGTTTTTATCTACATTTTACACAACGTCCCAATTCTTTTGAAAACAGGTTTGAACATGCTCCCTCATACACATGCCTGATGAATGCATGGGACATTTTTTTGAATGTCATATCATCATAACCCAGGATTTCATTGCGCTGCATGAATAAGCTGATTATTCTGTTAAATGAGTTAATGGATTTCATTGAAAGAAAATCCAATCGCCACACTTAGAAGATTGAACATCTTTGGATGTCAGTCATTCCTAATCTCGATTTGTACAGATTTGTGTTCAGTATACAGTATATAATTTTAGCGGTCTGATGGCTTTAACCAGTCTGATGTATTCATATAAACATAGACCAGCTCGCATTATGAAAACTGTTTCCCCTCTCTCTAATACCTACTGTATGTAATTTCAGGCTCGGTAATGGTAGTATTCATGGCACTGAGGTCAAATACGACGCTGGCATTTCTAGCTCCTGCTGTCACTCCTGCCTTTTAATTTCAGTCAAGACTCGACTCGTGTGTGTGGGCATGTATTACTATTGTTTTGTGGACCAATTTTGGTTAAAAAAAAACACATTTGTTTGGGTAAAGACTTGGTTTTAGGCTTAAGGTAAGAGTAAGGGTTGAGGTTAGGCACTTATTTGTGATGATTAAGGTCAGGGTTAGGGGTTAGGCAATGCATTATGTCAATGAGTGTCCTCAACAATAAAGAGACACTCGTGTGTGTGTGTGTGTGTGTGTGTGTGTGTGTGTGTGTGTGTGTGTGTGTGTGTGTGTGTGTGTGTGTGTGTTTCATAGTTTGTCTTGCTGCATGTCAGTTATACACCCTCAGACCTTGTTCTTGACAGTTCCGAGCTACTTGACTCCCCACATCCTTGGTGCCACGGAGTCAAACACCACCTTGGGTGCTTAACAACCAACGCTATTGGGACCCCTGAGTCAAAGCGAGGTCGCATCACCGGGGTAGAGGGTGGTGAGGTGGCCCCCGGTCCTCCGCTCTGCACTGACACTGTATTATTGAGTGATACTGGCTCGTTCCACTATCACCTCTCTACCAGCAAGGGCCCAAAGGCACACTTCCCAGTCTCAGTGAAAAAAGAAGCTAAAATAGAAAACAAACATTGCAGTCTCTTCAAAGAAACACATTTATTGTGCTGCTTTGATGGGATTTTTTTGGATGCAGGGAGCTCTACCTTGGGCTGGAGAGGTACGAGACATGCTATGTTGACAACTTTCTTACCCTTCCACTCAAGGCCAGTGGGAGGAATTCGCTGAGTGGATCAAAACCTTTGAAATTAATATAATTCTAAATAAATTCAGTCTGTGAGAATTGGAAAATAGCTTAAAGGATTAGAATGTTTTAATTTGTAAAACAAATGGTCGGAACCAGATACAGAAGCTCCCTGAATTGCCTTGTCAAACCATAACTGCCTCACTTTGCAAATGAAAATGGCTTTGCAGAAGGTTATATGGGGTTCACTCCACATCAAACTGTGGAGAAAACTTTATATTCAATAGTTTTCAGGTATGGAACAGAATTTATTATCCTTGACACAGAACTTTTATGACTGTACTCAACAGAAACATTAAACCACTTGTGTTTTGTCAAAACGCTTGAAATAAATTTGGTTTTACTTGACAGGAATCTGCCACCGCAAAGGAAAGCAAATAGATGGAATGATCACGTTTCAACGCCAAAGTCAGTGTCTATCTTATCCTTGTATTTTCTACAAAGTAAATTGTCTACTCTCCTCAAAGACAATCCATGACACTTTAGTACAAACATACAACACATGACTGAAGTAGTTGTGTGAAAATATATTTAAAAAAAAGTTTAAAAAAAATTCCAATAGCATTCTTGGACACTTCCACACAACTGGCCAATGGATGCATGAATGGACAAAACTTTTGGACACAGCCGCTCACGTTTTGGTCTTTATAAAAGGGGGATTTCAGACACTGTTAGACAATCCAACAGGTCCTTTAAAGGAAGGGTTGTGATGGCGTGTCTTCACAGAAGGTGTGGGTTAGGGGTTCTCCAGATTAATGGGATGATTAACATCAATATCAATTGGCACTTGTCCTGTCAGTTGGCTGAGTATGCAAAGTGTCTTTTTCACATCATGTCTCCCAACAGAAATAAGCAATGCTTTCTATGAACCATGACACTGTTCCACCCTTCACTTTACCCAGTTATCTTTTTGCTCAAACCAAACCAAACCTAACTTAATCCATCAACATGTGATTTGCAGATGGAGGCAGTGATCCACATTCCCCTCTCCTTCCAACAGTTTGGAGGCCTGAGTCAGACTGTGAGAAAGTCCTGTCAAGTGCTCTAACAGTGTCTGACCTAATATCTCCCTTCACACCTTTCATACACTAGAATTAGAGTCACCTGTCTTGGAAAATTTGCTTCTTACACACATAAAACACTAAGTTGTTGATACAAATATTATATTGTATAATATGGAGACAAGCCAAATATCTTACAGCCTTGTGTCTCAAAGGAGGTCCAGAGCTCAGCTGGCTTTTATAGAAAGACAAAGTACCTGACCAAGCTTTAGACAACCGGCTATACATTTACCAAACGATTCATGTGCATGTCTCTTATATCAGGTGTTTCAAAAGGTGATTATGTGTTATGAGGTGGAGTATAGCTGGACCCAAACGCAGGCACACAGACTCGGGTAACAGGCAGGATCAAGTTCCAAACAGTGTTTATTGTGTACAGGGGTGGTACCTGAAGTCTATGTCTTTCCTCCCGAGTCGGGAGGGAAACTCCACCGATTCTCACTGGGGGCGAAGCAGGTTCGCACCAGCTCTGGTCCGGGCAATGTCTGGGAGGGAGCCATAGACACGGCAGCAGGCAGACAGACAGGCTGAACGCAGTAGGGGCGTGACTCCACTGGGGGAATCCCGAGGTCCTCCACAGCGAGCGGCAACAGACTGGGTACTGGAGTGACCAGCACTGACTGGTAGCAGAACAGGAGGAGGAACAGGTACCGATACTGGAGCAGGAGCAGGGACAGATAGACGGACGGACGGACATGACTGGCAGTGACAACCTCTCACTGGCAGTGACTGGCAGTATGGACCAACCCCTCATGACTGCAGAAACCAGGTTCATATAGTCCGTATAGTCCGGGTTCATATAGATCAGTGAAATGAGCTACCTGCAGGTGGTGATTAGGAAGAGTGGTGGCAGCTGCTTAGACCGGTGAGGGGTGTGGCCATGGGAGGTGACAGGAGGCGGGGAGAGGAGGACACAGAACACATGGAGACACAATAACAAACAGACAGGGGAATAACAGCACACATGAGGAGAAGCTACTGGGGACAAAACAGAGACACACCAGGGTCAGACAGGGCTCCTGACATTATGAATATATAATTTACATATAAATAAATGACCAACTACAAACTTGAAACTGAGTCACTTTCACACCAGGCACAGTTTTGCATCAGAACTTTTTGTCAGTCACCCTGACAATGCCACGCCTATACAAGAGAAATTTGAGCGAAGTTCATATGCCTGTTGATGTGTCTTAATGACACCTTAATTAACAGCGTCAGTTTAGAAACCAGTCATGTAAATCTTATTGTTAGAGTTGTGTATTTTGGAGGGCAAAGTACAACCACGTTGTACTGCTGGTCAGGGCATCACATCAGAAAACGTTCTTATATGAGGTTGGATCAATAAGCTCTTAGATTGCTGTTTGTGTGCGTGGACGGAGCACAGAAAGGTATAACTGAAATCAGTAACTGGTACAAATTTTGTCACTGGATCATGATCAGTTCCTGAGTTACACACGTTTTTGTGAGCAATGTGTCGGTGATGTTTTACGCACCTGAAACAAGCAGAGAGCAAACATCAAAGTTTGTGAGAAATTATAAGGGAACAAAAAAGAAGACGCAGTGAGCCAAATCCAGTGAATAGGACTGGTGAGGAGCGACGATTCTGTTGTGGGTGAGAAACTTGAGCGTTTTGAATGTGTTGTGAGTCATTGTCATGTTGAAGAACCCAAGTGCCATCGCGCCACAGTTCAGGTCATTTGTACACAATGTTTTTCCTCAGATGCCTCAGAACATCACAGTAGAGGTTGGTGGTGACAGTTTTACCCTGCTGAGAACGAATGCATGGCGCACAGCCCCGAGAATGGAAGAGAAACCCCACTTGGTTGCGTGCCTGACCTGATGCGCCTCTTTCGGTTTTGGAAAGTTACTTTCCAACCCTTGGAAATGCGAATGTCACTCTAAACACCTATTCAGGCTCATAGTTTCATTGTCACAGCCCTCCTGAAGCATTGTAAGGGTCTCCGTTATGATTTTCCAGAGTTTAACACAAAATTTGGTGTGCGCTTTCTGGTCACATCCACGTCTGTTCACCAATAATTTGTCACAAACTTTGATGTTCGCTCTCTGCTCAAGTTTCAGGTGCTTAAAACATTGCAAATGCACCTGGTCCACTGCTCACAAAAATGTATGTAACTTAGGAACTAATGATGATAAAGCGATGAAATTTGTACTAGTTACTCATTAGTGTTATACCTTTCTCCTGCTCCATGTACGACACGATGCTCTGCTCCATTGGTGCGCACGAGCAGCTGTCTCAGAACTTATTGATCTATCTTCGTACTTTTTTAAAGAAGGCAGTTCTGTTGTTTGGAGGGCAACAGGTTTGACCACTGGATGCTTCAATAGTATTGTATTCAAGGTTGTCCTTATTTTTTTCCATTCAGGTGGAAAGATGTCTCTGATAATCATAGTAGCATGTTATCAGATAAGGCGAAGCAATTCAGATCTAATCAGTACGGCGTGATAATGTTTTTCCCTTCATCTGACATAAGGTAAGACAAAGCAGGACCGGTGATTCAGATGGGCTTTTTTTCCTTAGTCAATCTCCCGTGGCAAAATTAACTCACATGAATTCACTCGGATTGCGGAAACTTTAAGATTAATGTGACTATCCCCACAAGAGACAGAACACCGTGGTAACACTCGCTGCTGCTGTCAAGAAGCTGTTTATGGTCTCATGATTTTCATTGTATTCATTGCTTTAGCTACAGGCGAGGGTAATAATGTTTGAGGAAGAGCAGAACTTTCATTCCCAGTCTGTGCCAACAGAGAGCAGAGGCCCCATGTCACCATCACAAGTCCTTAATCCTCACCTCTTATTATTCACCCTATCTGGGTGATTCAGACTATCTTTCATTTATCCTGCTTCATCTCCTCCTGCCGCAGTCAACCCACTGATCAATTTTCCACAGCTTTCTTATTGACATATAAAGCCTCCATTTAGGTCACTGTCTGTGTTCTATGAGGCTTGTGGAGCGGAGGATTATACGAAGAAGCTCAGAAAGACTCTTTTTTTTTACAAAGAGATTACTTGCTGCCAATACTGTAATAGAAATCTGTCATTATGTGTATAAAGGGGTTAAACGGACAGCATGACATCCATCTCATTAATTGTGTTGTGTGTAGAATTCTACTTCTATCAAACCGTACACATTCACCAATACCATTTTACCAAACAGACATGTTTTCGTACATACCTTGAGTAGTAGCTCACCATCTAGATTAAGTCTCATTCAAACAAGCAAAAAGTACCAAATCCATATTAATTTCCAAATATATTCAAACCTTCAACCTTACAAGTCCCAAACGCATAACCTATAGCTACAAAAATACCATCACGCTCTATTTGCCAATGAAGTCCAGCAACATGTCCATTTGATCCTGCTTCCCCTTCCTCGATCAACATCAGGATTTTCTTGACTTCTTTTACCAATTACTAACCACGTTAGGGCAGCCACAACTTCTCCAAGCAGTGGAGTCCCAGATCACCTTATCGAGATTGTTGTCAGGATCCACGTCTACCCCTGTGTGCCACCCCCCACCCCCAATCTTCTTTCCTCTTGTTTCAGTCATTCTCCCTGTTTGTTTTGGTGTGTCATGTGTTTTTGTTTTAGTGTGTGTCCGGAGGGTGTGGATTATCCACTGCCTTCCTCCAGATACCTCCCACTTCCACTCCTCCGGTTGGCTGGCACAGCTGCGTTCAATCCGACTTATCACCGCCTGATAGGAATTCAACCCTGGTTCTGCACTCCATCTTCATCAGTCTGTTCCGCCAACTCAACAATACCATGCTGCTAGAGAAAGCTGTAAGTTCTGACTCCCGCCAATCCTCGTCTGGTCCTGATCTCTGTCTGGCTTCTGCCTACTTCAGTTATCTGCCAGCGTGCCAGTCGTCTGTCTGGTCCATCTCCTCACAGAGACCGCCTTCTGGTACCCTGTTTGCTCACCATCAGTCGACTCCTTCCCTGCTGCCCTTCGTCCACCTCCCCAAGTTCCTCACCACCAACAAGCTGCAGCTACGGTATCAGAGCACGAAGACTCCACCGGCCGGTATGGACCATGGCCCTACCGGCGAATGCTCGCTTTCAGCACACTTACACACAGTCCCAACCTCACCTATGTGTTGGCATTACTCGGGCTGAATCTGATCTTTACATCTACACTCTGCTTGCCATAAATAAATACAGTTTTATTATCTCCATCCACATCTCTGTGTCTGCTCTTGAGTCTGCCTCCTTTGATATCATAACAGTTGTGATCCGATAGCCTTTAAAAGCTGCTCTACACCCATCATAGCCTCCAAAACCTGCGCAATGCTTAGTCATCACTGCTTTCTTAGGAAGGCTTTTCTTTTCAAACAAGCCTTCCCCAAACCACAGTCTCTTACCCAGCTACACAGCCTTTTACCAATATCATAATCAATAAACACTGTAAATGCATAATTTAAGTGTTGGTCTTTGCTTGTGAAATGCAGTATTCAGAAAAAAATAATGGTCGTCGGTCATGACGTCTTTTTGGCACATACAGCAACTTCCGCAAAGTGTTTCATGATGTTGGCAAATAACAGAGTGCACAACAGGGTCAACAAAAGAGGCTGAAACAATCCATACTGTCCTTATCATTTCCAAACTGTAAAGAATACACAATTTGGGATGCCATCGTTTCGGTCCATTGTTGTTCCTGGTCGTCGGTCCCTGGCCAGCTGTGTAGTTAGTGGCACCTTTAATAGAGTGCATAGTCATTTAATCCATTGTTGACCTTACGGTTTTCATTAGCAGATTAAAATTGAAGCTGTGTGACTGAGCTGTATTAGACAAAGTTCAAATCTTTTGAAAATATTGTATAATAAAATGGACAATCAGCCACTCAATTGTCAGAAAATCTCAATGGACCAGCCCACAATTTCTTTATTTACCAGAATTCTCAAATATTTTCAAATTGAAGTTATTTTAAAATGTTATCATTACTTTATACCTTTTTTTTAAATGCCTTTGTGTATAAATTTAGATTAGTGACAATTATGCAACATCAGAGCTGGGTGGGTATTCCTGCTGTGGCCCAGTAAGTCTGCATGAATGGGGTTGGGGCACAGTAAAATAAAAATGACACAAAAAGCCCTATCACATTACTCAAGCTTTGAAATTTTAAGTGCGTAAAACGTGACACAGTATCCTCTGCAATGTGAAAGTGTTTTGTATTGTTCTGAGGAACAATAACAAAGGAATAGGAATGACACTTTAACTCAGTCCAAGTAGTGTCTGAGTGATAGTGGAGAAGTGAGATGTCTTTCTTTGAATATCTTCTTGCAGCTTAAAACTGGGATCAGTTTCACAACCCTCGGCCTTCAAAGTGACTCCCTGTTACCTCATACAGCACGGACATCATAATTGACCATGAGGGAATTATCCATTGTATTTCATTATACATGTATGCCCTGATAAATATATGAGGAAATATATATATGTATATATGTATGAAGTGTAATATATACAAATATGCATTTCTTAACTAATTCTTTAATGTCTATTTTTTTTAAATAGTTTTCATTTGTGACATTGGATTAGATTCACAAACCACTTTAGGTCTAAGTTTACCACATTTTAAGTGGGCTGTCAGGGTAAATAGATGATACCTTCCTCTAATCCACCAAGGAGTGTGAGTAAGGAGTCTGGCAGGCGGGCAGGAATGCTGACAAGAGCATAGAAAGTCCCTTGACGTCTTATTTTAGGTGGAGTAACACCAGTGGAGCCCACAGCGGGCCGGAACTGCAGAGCCCTGGGGGCCGAGGGCCCGGTGATGAGGCCCCGATGGCAGCTGATGTGTCCACAATTTCAAACTCACTCATCTCCCCAGCACTACGTGTCTCTGCAGAGGCTCGGGCCGAGCGCTCTCTGAGCAATCACAGGATTAAAATAATTGGGTGTGGACTGAAACAGTACGCTGCGTGAGAGCGGGAAGGGCATGCTGGGTCTAATTAGGAGACACTTGAAGGGATTCACTGCACAATCTGGCCATATACACATAAACAAACACGCACACCGTGGCCACTCAGTGTGCCTGGAGACACGGATGTGATGTGTAAGCACTGACCACGAGATCCTTCGTAATTGTCATTAATTTGATGTGCTTTGGGCTTGAAATAATCTCTATCCTGTGCTGCCATTCAGAGAGCATACGGGAGTTTCAACGCCCTTGTGTTTGGGTAAAGTAATTAAAATTGCTTCATATGGTGCGACTTTAATTCCTGCTGGTTTCAAAAAAATATCAAACACCAGTCTGATTCCAATCATATCCACAAGCGAGAAACATCCCTATGGCAAATTTACAGATGCAATCAAAACTAATTTGCATGATGTACAGGAACATCTCTATCACTTCAGAGAAATATGTTTGAAATGATTGTGTGTATTGAGTGTAACACTCAGAGATAATTTCACTTTAGCAGTTTGTGTTTCAGATTTTCAATGTTTTACAAAAAGACATGATTTTGATAAATAGTGAAAACAGGAGAGAGGGTTGTATAATGTAAGGTGTGTTTACTGGAGCTGCTGACTGTAAGGAGGTTACGAGATAAAAGCAGAAATAGAACAAACAAAAAAAAATGGCAGATTGCATAAGGGCAATGCTTCCTGCTATCTGCTTAAAGAGGCTCAGTAATTCCCCAACACAGGTGGCCACAGCAGATTTGATCAGATATGACTCAGACTGGAGGGAAAAGTTCATTTGTTTTTTCAGCCACAGATTAATACACATTTGGTTCTCCAGTGAGTGTTTCTGGCAGCGGGACAGGACATGTGGGATTGAAACTAAACCACAGTGTGTAATCCTGGTGATGAAGGAATATGTCAGCAAATACACTGATAAAGTAAAAAAGTTGCCAAAGAACAATACTACAGCTCTATAGCACAGCAGATTATACTGGGTTCAGTCTGGAAACAAAATCAATGCTTTATAGTATATTCGAAACACTGTTGGTTTGAGAATTTGATTTGTTTACAACAAGAAAGATGTATAAATTTTCCCCACTGTATTCGCTCAGATTTTCAAGCTTTGAGGGTAGATCAATAAGTTCCAAGACTGACGCTCGTGTGTGTGCACTGAGCAGGAGAAAGGTATAACCTTGATGAGTAAGTGGTACACATTTTGTTCACTTGATCATCGTCAGTTCCTGAGTTACACATGTTTTTGTGAGCAGAGAGCGAACATTAAAGTTTGTCACAAATTATTGGGGAACAGAGAGAAGTTGCAGGGAGTCAAATCTGGTGAGTAGGAGTGGTGAGGAGCAACGGTTGTGTTGTTGATGTGAGCGGGCACACTGTCATGTTGGAGAACCCAAGTGCCAAGTGTTTTCATCAGACGCCTCAAAAGAAATCCTAGTAGAACTCGGTGTTGACAGTCTGACCCTGGGGGGTGAATTGACGGTGCACTGCCCCACAAATGTCAAAGAAAACACACCTGGTCTGACCTGACGTGCTTTTTTCGGTCTTGGACAGTCACGTTGTGCCCTTTGGAAATGTGAACACCTCTCACAACACCTCTCCGGGCTCATTGTTTCATTGCCGCAGCCCTCCTGAAACATTTCGAGGGTCTCTGTTGCCAATTTCCAGAGTTTGGCAAAAATTCTGATGCGTGCCCTCAGGTCATGGTCACAGAGCAATCACCAGAACACTGCTCACTAAAACGTGTGTAACTCAGGAACTGATGATGATCAAGCGACAAACTTTTTACCAGTTACTCATTGGGGTTTTATCTTCCTGCTGCTCCGTGCATGACACAGCGCCGTGCTCCGTGGGCGTACACGAGCACCAGTCTCACAACCTATTGATCTACCGTCGTACGTCACTGTGAACCGTTAACATCAGGCATCAATAACTTAAATGTGTCATGAGTTGTGTTGTACTCGCCATTTGTGTGCAAATATGAAGAGATCTTACATGAAGCATATGTTGGATAAAAAAAACAAAAACAGCCTTGGGCCAAGAAGAAGGCTCTGCCAACACTTTCTCAAAACACACTTCCTGAAGAGTCTCAGACGACCAGCGCTTCGTCAAAACTCTTCTCAAAAAGATCGCAGACGACTCAGAAACAAGGCATTGAAGTCTCCCAGAGTCTGATGTGAACATTTTTATTTTGCGAAAATCTCCTGTAAAATGATGGGGGCACCCGGAACATGCAAACATTCGCACTCCTGGACCATTTTACGTTCTTTTCTTGTATAGTTTTCAGGGCTCCTCCTTTTGCTTTGATCTTTCTCTACGTTGCCATGGAATCGTAGCCCTCTTCGTTCACAATGTGCAGGTGATGTGCCCATATCTGATAATTTCCTGCCGAGCAGAAATGCGATCCGTTACGACCACCTAGAGACTCTTCCCCTCGGGCCTTCTGGCTCAAGGCCGCTGACTCAGCTTTTTTTCCCCTCCCAGGTTCACAGCAAGTGCATGCTAGCTGGCTTACATAGACACTGTGCAGGCCCGAGCTCCGTGTACACCCACTCCCCTTGGGCCTTCTGATTCCTACTAGTTACACAGGCAGTCTTGTTAAACACAGGCTATATGGTCAACAGGTTAACCCTTTTTTTCCTTTGGATATGTCAGCACAGTTATCATAGATGTTTTCCACTTAAACATACAAGAATTGAACTGTTTTTTTTTCACCACTAGAAGCCTTATTTTAGACTAACTTGCCCCTGAAGGAGCCTCGACCTCTCTCAAAGTGTTTTTTGGCAGCCACGTACTGTATGTGATTGCTCACTCCGAAAGATCCAAGCTCAGGGACTGATTACTCTCTTCACCACTCAATGAGAGGCCCTGCATCAATCTACGGCATTTATCTAGGAGAGCCCCAGTTGGATGAATTTACCACATTTAACCATCAGATGTCAGGAACTCGCTGGCAGGCTGAAAGGACAGGAACAAGCCCTGTGTAGATGGGAGAGTAAAGGGTTCTTTACATGCAAACACAGACTTCCTTTGTTAACCAAGTTGGTGCAGGTCAGGGTGGCTTTTTGTCATACTTCACTATTTCTATTCTCATGTCTGTGTTGATTTTACAGAAACATGTTCAATCAGGTGTACAGACAGCCATTTCTAAAGAGGTTCAGATGAACAGAACCAATGCTGTCTAACCACATGTAATCTAACAAAGACTACATCTCTTACTCGGATGTCGTGATAGCCTCCTCCATGGTTCATCCCACTTGCAATTAATGAGCAAGAATTCTGCCTTTTGTCTATTGTAGTATTGATGAGATTAAACATCAAACAAATGAGCATAATGCTGCACACTTAAAAAAAAAAAAAAAAAAAATCTCCAAAACAAAAGCATTCATTCACATTCCAAGTTCAAACCCTATTTTCACTCCTCCACACACCACATCAAAGTCAGCATGGTTCTTTGATTTTCTGTTTTAAAACAGATCAGACCATCTGGAGAAGCCCTTTGTTTGAGGCATATGAAGAAGGTCAAAGTAGATGTTTGGTTTTCTTTTAGTATTGACCACAGTCATCGCCCTTTGTGTTGCTAAAACCAAAAGACAAATAGTTAGAGACCTTTTGAGATGATTCATTCAAGCAAAGTACATGTTTCTACTGGCGTTACTTTGCAATTTTTCTTCTATTCATGAAGTGTGTAACATGATAGTGAGGACTGCTGTTCATATTTCTCTCCAGTTGTCCTTAACATAACAAATTAATTTATGTTCTTAAACCCAAAGGAAACTGCATTTTGGACAATGATAAACAATCGGACAGGCGTTTCGTCTTAAGCATAGTGAGGTCTTCATTAAGGGTTTCTGTTTTTTCTGTTTGTCCGACTTCATATAAAAAAACATGACAGCAATCTTAGCCCAACCATGACCACCATCTTTCCCTAGCTTAGAATATATTTTTGTTTCTAACTGAAACCTTGGCAGATAAAGGTGAACAATGAATAGCCTCGACAGCACTGTCTATAACTTTTTCTTATCAATACTTCACACTTTTTTGTTTTACTATAATGACCTTGACTGTTCCTTAACAAACATGGACACGTTTTCTGCCTTGACCCAAAGAAAAAGAAGCCAAAGCTGTCAGACGCCATAAAGCCCTCATTTTAACCATGCTGAAGCCTTTAACTAATGTTTGTCTTCATTTTGTAGAAAATTATCCCAGAGAACATCCAGGTCAGCGTTACCCCTAACCTTAACTACATGTAGGTCTTGTACTTAAACAGTTTGACAAATTGTGATTCTGATGTTCCCTACTTGCTTCCTACCAATTGTCAACATTGGCCCTGTTTACATTTGGCTATTTCAATCCGGACATATGTGATCTGACCACATGTGGCCAGCAAAGGTCCAGGTGGAAACACACCCAAGAAGCATTGAGGTCTCATCTGTTCAGGCCACATTCTGAGGTGTTATGGGCACACGTGTCCACATTCGTTCAGTAGTGGAAACACAATCCATCCTGAGGGCGCATTGTAACACCTCCTACTCAGCTGACGTCTTCTGAATATCAATAAAAATAAAAGCAGCTCCATGTTCCTGTGTTCATATCTGATGTGGTGCTCCAGAGAGTTTCCATCACGTTACAGCAGGTTCATCAGTTTTGGATTTTTTTTTCCCTCCATTCAGTCTTTCAGCAGATTTGATCTCTGCCTGCTCTTCTTTTATTTGTATTTACTGTCCTGTGTGATTCTGCCGAGTCAGCTGAACTGTAGTCGACTGACAGCAGGAGAAACTTACTGCAAACTGACGTCATGAAGCAGCTCATTAGTGAATTAAAACACATGACGCTGGTTTCACCAAAGTCTCCTCTGGGTTTATCTTTTTTTCTTTGAGTTAATATCGTGTTACTTCTGACACACATCGTCTGTAGTAGTGGAAGAGACGCAGCGGAGACGCGCTGTGGATCAATAATTAATCTAAAATGTATTAATCTAAGGAGCCGAACATTTCAGGCTGTGAATTAGTCTTACGAACTCGTGTTCAGACATTTACAAACGCAAAATACGTCCTAGTGCTATACTTGTAACACGCGGCGCATTAACTAGCCTACCTGTAGCTTAAACTCATCTTCCCATGCATCTGTTTGTCTTGTAGTTTATCTCCTGTAACTTCCGACACACATGAGACCCACAGCTGTTAGAGGCCCCGCCCCCTTTTATCCACTGCAGTGGAGACTCGCTGGAACAATTAATTAATCTGACCGAATCATTGGGGTTCTGATATTCAGCTTCCTGCTCTTGTGCTTATTTACTTGTATATTTCCGTGACGTAGCCTACATGTTCATTTGCCATTAATTTGCAGTGGAAGTGAGATCCCACCTCAGGTGGGCACCCAGGACACATGTTGATGCAAGGTGGAAACACTCCTAAAGCAGGCCACGATTTGATCCGCTCACAGCCAGGCCAGATGTCTGGATTGAAATAGCCAAATGGAAACAGCCATGATCGTTATGAATAAAGCCAAAGGAAAAGCAGTTAAAGATACAGTGAGACCATCTGCTATGAACTTCATTTTAAATGTACTAAGAACTTTATTTGGGGGCGATTTCATGTTTCAGTTCCAACTTTTTGTATTTTTCTGACTTTGTAGAAAAACACCCCCAGAAGGAGAGCTGGTCATTGGCCTGAGAAAATTCTCAAAGATTTCCTATGACATATCATGCCGTCCGTCTCCTTTCTCCAACGACGAGTACTCCTGCAGGGAGGAGGTAATTGATTGTGCTGCGTGATGGGCAATAATATCTGGTTATGGCCATATGCATGGTGAGTCCCCCCAGTATTCTGCCCCCCCCCCACCTCCCCTCCCCCTCCCCTCTTGCCTCAATGCCCTTGATAAAGTCTGCTCTGCATTATCTTCACTGGGAGCTGGCGGAGACAGCCGGGTCCTTATCTCCAATGACCTCACAGACCAGGCATTAATCACCGAGTGCAAAGAAAGAAATTAGCCTCTGAGCAATCTCTACACCATCTCTAAATGATTAACTCTCAACCCGCTCACTTCTGACGCTGTCGCACAATGGCGTGCCATTTTAAAGAAAATACCCTGCATGCCTGAATAGCATGGCGAGACATATGACATCATAATTAGCCACATTTGCAACCAGTTTAGAGGATGCTGCCGCTAACGCTGCTGTTGCCTTTCTGATTGTTGTTTGGTTCATGAGAAAGAAACAATTAGCGATACATAATGAAACTGTTTTGTAAATTATTTAGCACACTATTTAGCACAGTGTTAATGGAATTACACTTCCCATATCCTCACTCACTCTCCATTAATGAATTGTAGCAGAATTCATTATATAATGTATGTCCAAGGGTTTGTAGAGACAACCATTAAGTCCATTAAAGAATGAAGCAATTAATAGGATAGTTTTGGACTGTGTCTGTGTTACCGCTCCCGACAAGCAATTTGTTAGGAGAGGAGTATTTTTATCAGCGCACAACAAAGGGTGTATGTTTAGGAGCAGGCAATTAGAGCTGAGAGAGGAGTCCTGAGGAGGGAGGATAGAGAAATCAAGCACGTCTTTTCAAACCTAATGGAAATCAAGCCTTTGAACGCAGCATTCAAACAGTTCTTCCACCCACCCGAGTGGGGAATAGTCGCCCCATCTCTCTGCTGAGCTCATTTGCCTCTCTCCCCGACACCCCTCACCCCCTGCCCCTCCGATCCATCTCCCCGGGCCAGCCCTCTCGGTTGGAGCTTGTCTTGGGCACGGCTTGGCTCACGGCTGGACGGAGACACCCATGATGGATGCTCAAAGAGTTGACCCCGTGACCGATGAGCCAACGGGCGAACAACACGGCGTGTAAACTTCTTTGCCAAGTAAAATATTGATTCCATGTTGCATGCATTTTTGGGCACCCCCACCAGCTCTGAAATCCCCCAATCTGTCTTACATTGGAAGGAATTCAATATTTTTTTTTTTTCAGTGCTCTTTGGGTTGTTGCTAAGGAGATGACCCTGTAGAGCCTGGAGTTTTGGAGAAGAAGTTAAACAATGCAGATAAGATGGTGTAGACTCCCACACACAGCTGCTGCTCAGGGAAAACATGGAAGGTGAATCTATAGCAGCATCTACTGATGAAGCAGGGAACAAATCATCTGACCTGCTGTGTTTCCTTGCGGGTCTTGTTCAAGGCTTCGTGCCTGGCTCGACTTCTTTCTTTAAAAATGGAGATGGGTGTTGCCAGAAAAGCATGAGTTCCATCAAGATTTCAGCTGAAATGTGGATTTATTCCAGTTGAACCCGTTTTCTTTTGGTGAAGCATCAAGGATAGATCGTTCTGTTATTACAGAGGAAGAAGCTTCAGTTAGTCACTTCAGCTTGTCTGGTTTTATCAAACAATACAGTCATAAGTGATAAGAACAGTGTACCAAACTGATAAATCATCCTAATCCCAATGCTGTTAAGATAACTCAGTCTGTAATACAGTGACTACTTCCTGCATTGTCCAAAATTAACATAAATGTTAAACTTAAAACTGAAAAGTGCTTAGAAATGCTCCACAGAACATTTGTCACATAGATATATATTTCAATATCTCATATCCAACATCAGAAGTTAAATTAAAGACAAACATATGAAAAGCCATCCATTATTGTTGGTTACAACACAAATAGGAAATACTGGGAGCTAACGCAGCATGATTTTTAATGGTGCACATGCACCATAGAGTAAAGAGCATTTATCACCGAAAAGCATTGTGGGAACTGTAGTCGCAAAACTCAAAGCGTAAAAAAGTGAAAATGAGAAAAAAAACTAGATGAGGGAAATTTGAAGATCAATTTCACAATTACATTTAATGAAGTGTCCTGGGACATTTATAGTAATACTAATGTTTGCAAATAAAAACCATTCAATGTAACATACTTTACTAAGCGATTTCGAGCTACGATATTTAGTGAGTACGGCTGTAAATAAAGTTATTGAAAGCAGAAATATCCTTAGGTTACAAGGTAAAGGATATTTGTTTGCAGGAGAGGAGCTGACAGGGAAAAGCTCTGATATTTCCACTGGCTGTCCACACTTCTGGACAGCAGCATTCAGCACACTGCTCTTCACTGCTCTTCACTGTAGGACTGCAGTGAAGAGGAGGCGGGTGTATTGTTGTGATAGTGAAAGAAGAACACAGCTTGGGAGCAGATGCGGTTTGACTTCGCCTCTCAGTCATGGCTCGCATTCACCATGAGCTAGTGTCTGGTTCTGGTTCTCTCCTCCAGAGAGAGGAGGCTGCGGCGTGCCAGCCTTCCCTCTCTTCGTCGGCAGATGCCCTGAACTCAGGGTCCCCAGCAGGGCCGGTGTCACACAGACCTGAATCTCCATCCATCAGCCACTGCTGCCTCAACAGCAGCCGTGTGATGCATTTGTTGCCTGCAGCTAAGTTGTCTCAAAGTTTCCTCCGCAGTGGCTTTTGGCATTTTTTTAAACATGAAACATAATTTATGGTGTTGGGGATGTCATGTGTGCCATGGGTTTGTTACTGTACTGTAGATACATCTATTTTTCAAGAATCAGAAGTCCTAAAAGGAATCAACTCTTCAACCCTCACAGTGTTTGATCTGAAAATGAACAGCGTTCTCTGTCAGTGTTCAAATCAAAGTAATGACAGCTGAACAAAAATGAAATCTTATGTGAATTGTTCATTTTAATCCAATACTGTTTATTTTATTTGAAATAAATGTTAAACATAATACAATTATTTGTATTATTATTGCAAATGACACATCCTCCTCTTTATAGGAGAATACTAACTGTAAATAAAAGACTTAGTGGGTTTTCATCTATCTGAACATGTAAATATTCACAAAAATGTACTGCTCCAACTGTTCCCTGCATGCTTCCACTCAGGCTGTATGTTGCCTGACAGTCCAAACCCAGGGCCAGCTCCTCTGGATTTTGATCTGGATTATAACGAGACAATGCCCTCCCATCTTCCAGTTTAAAGTGAAACTGTACAAGTGGGGCGTTGGGAGGGGAACTCGAGGGTCACACGGGCCCCATCTTAGCACTGTCACCTCACAAAAAGAAAGTCCTGGGTTCGAACATTAGCGGAGGCAGGGCCTTTTCTGTGTGGAGTTTGCATGTTCTCCGCACGTCTGCGTGGGTTCTCTCCGGGTACTCTGGGTTTCCAGCCATCCAAAAGCATGCACGTTAGGTTCAGCTGTGTAGTTGTGAATGTGTGCTTCTGTCTTGTCTTTCTGTGTTGACCCTGTGATGGACTGGCGACCCATCCCCAGTGTAGCCCGCCATCGCCCAAAGTAAACTGGGATAAACTGTCACCCTGTTCAGGATAAAGTGTGTATCTATAATGGATGGATCATAGGATGGAAATCCTAAATGTCCCATGATGCAACTCAGCAGCATAACAGGTTGTTTCACCTTTGAATGTAAACAAATGCATATGTGTAGTAACAATTGACAGAATGTTATTATCACATTACTTTATTTGTCTTAGAGAATGTAGCTTTGCTGTTTATGTTTTTTACACTAATTTGTAATTCGTGAAAGATGAGGAATGAGTTAGGGCCAAAAAAACAACAACTACCAAACACAAAAAAACAGCAGAGATGAGTTTCTGCCCCATCTAGCTTGCTCTCTTTATACATGTTTAATGCAGATAAATTAGTCTCATGTATATACGGTGAAACATGATTGATCGGTTGCCGTTTTTTAGATCGTGCAGAAGCAAACCGTTGTGCATTTCTTTTTCACAATTTTCACATCTTCTAAAAATCAGGATTTAAAACAAAATTTTGTGAACCAAGCTGCCCTGTAATGCACTGATTTATTTTTCTAAATAGTTATGAGTCCATGTTTGCTTTGTAACACAGAGTCCAGCCTCCAGGCCCTCAGCGGACCCCTCGTTGCTCTCCACCCCCCCTCCGCCCACCAGCAGCTCCAGGTCCACTCTAAATAAAAATAGCTATATTAGGAGTGGCAGTGTGTCCAGGTCCAGTCTGTTGGTGTACATACACTACCAGGGAGCAGCACAACCTGACATGCTGCAGGAGTTTTACACATGGAATTTACATTTATTGATTTCTCCGATATAAGCCATCAATCACATGGAAGACTGACCTTTTTCCCCTCGGAGCAGCTGCAGCCAGCTCTTCACCTCCAGCGCTGAGCGGAGGAATGACCCTGCAACACTTACAGGCCTGATGTCTGACGCACATTATCACATCGTATTTAAGAAAATGCTTTAAGGCAGGTCTTTTTTTAACAAATCCCTGAGCAGCAGATCTATTGACATGAATAAACATTTATCAAAACCCACAGTATGATTTTAGACACTGAAATCATCTGTTGTTGATCTGTTTAACACTCTGAATGAAGAAGCATCTCACATTGGGGTTCTTTCCTGCGTCTCGGCTCGTGAATTCAGACACACAGAAGGATATTGACACAACAAATCATTATTGACCCAAAACTCAACATGTGTTTAGAATTTCTTACTGTTTGTCATGTCAGTCTTTAAGCTGCATAATATCCTCCATATGTCGAACCTAAACATTATATAAGTATGATCTGAATTCCATCATGTTTGGAGGGATGAAGCTCTTGGCAAAATAGTAGCATAACTAGAGTTAACATTTACATTTGCTTTCCCCCGCTGGAGACAGCTCTTGGGGAGTAAAGGAATGAGGTTGGATTCTGAACTCACAATGTTTTTGTAGAGTGTTGTAGGGTTGTGTTGTTGATGGCTGTCTGTCATCACGATGGAAACTAAAAAATAAATGATCTGACATGATGCTAAAGAAAATGTTGCTGAACATTTAAGTGAATGCACTGAAAACAAAATCAGTAAAGTTGATTTCTCAGCTTCTAATTTCCTCCACATTGAAACATTTGTCCGTCTTGCTTCATGCAGCTTTTGTGGAATCTTAACATTGTGTCACTTGGTTCAAAAAAATCTTCTGTGGCATGGATTGGCTTTATTTGTGCATTGTCATGAGTAAATGTAAATATGAATAAATGTATAGTTTCTGTTTTAAAGCCTTTTCACATGACCACGAAAAAAAAATTGCATTAAAAGAAAGGTTAGAGTTGATAATGTAATTTATTTAGTTTAGAAATTTCAGAACCACCCTTTCAAATAAAGCCTCCCATGGTGATCTTCAGGCCCTCAGGCAACACTGCATTAAAAACAGACACAATGCTGTGGTGGAAATCACTGCATGGGCTCAGGAACACTTCTGAAAACCATCGTCTGTGAACACAGTTCATCACTGCATCCAGATCCTGAACTGTTGAACAGCTGAAATCCACTATCAGTCAAGAATGGGACATGTCACTTTCAAAACTCCAACAAAAGGCCTCCTCAGTTCCCAAACGTTTCCATTGATGGCATCAAATTCAAAATGAGCATATATTTTTCTTAAAGCAATACAATTTCTTAGTTTCAACATTTGACATGCTGTCTTTGTTATATTTATAATTGAATATGGGTTTACATAATTTGCAATTCATTGCATTCTTTATTATTTCCATTTTACGCATCATCCCTACTTTTTTGGAAACAGAGTTGTGCATGAATGTCAAACATGACAAACGTATCTTTAGAGCAAATACAAGAGCTTCTGTCATTAGTCACACAGCATGCCTGTGCTAACACTGTGGAAATAATGAAAGTACAGAGGAGGTTCTTCTGCTCACCCACTTTTTAGAAAACAGCTTTATCAGCTCTTAAAAAAACAAAAGAACAATAGACCAGATTCCAGCGATTCCAGTTCAGTCGGATTCCTCTGCAGCCCTGAACTGGTACACCTGGAATAATTTGAATATAGCGTGTCTCAATATTTCAGCGACACATCAGGGAATCCTGAAAGGGTCAAATGAAAGGAAGGCGATAATGGCTTCCATACGATCCATTAGATCAAATCATTTCACCTTTGTATCGCTACAAAATTATTCTCAGATAGACTTTGATGGGCTTTTTTCTGTTTAGGTGATAAAGTGTCTTCCTCTTCTCCTCCTGATGTCTTCCAGACGGGGTGATTTAACTTGGTGTCCTTCCTCATCCAATTTACTCTACAATGTTATTTCTCAACCTGAAACGGCTGTTTTTTTTTTTTTTTTCTGTCGACGTTCTGGAGAGAACAAACAGTTCTTTTCTGATTGGCTTTGTTTAGATGGGCCATATGTCTTTTGTGCAGGTGTTTACTGTATAATTTATGAAGAAGCATGCTCTCGTTATTTTGAGTACTTTTCTATGTAAAGACTAAAATACCTGGCCAGATAAGCAGAGCATCTTCACCTTTAAGATTTGCCACTTCCCTTCCCTCCTTTCTTTTTTTCCCCTTGAGCCCCTTTGCGTGCCTCCATCTTGTTTTTCAGACAAAGCTCCTTTTATCCTTGCTCTGTCTGGTGCCCACCTGTTGACTCTGCTTTCCATCACCGGGCCTGCAGTCAGGAGACACCGGTGGCTTCGGGCCGCCCCGCTGTTTCTTTGATCACTCATGTGACCTGCAGCTGACGTGCACTTGCCTCAGTGAGAGGAAAGCATGCTGCAAAGCCAGTCTCCACAGAGCCAGAGGACGTGGGGATTCTCATCCCCCTGCAGGCTTTATCAAAACGCCCCGGCTGTCCACTGCGAGGTCACACTGTCTGGCCTCAGTGAAATGGCCCACGATGGCGGGGAACCACTCGCACAACTCAAGAACTTACCGCTGGGAAATGAGATGCCTCTGGTGAGTGACCTGTTGTGAGTCCCGACATTTCATCCAGCTTGCTTTCTGCTGATACTGCAGGCTGCATGGTACCATTCAACTCCCTTTTACTGGGGAGAAATGACAAATGATGGAGTGTGATATGGGGAGATTTGTGGACAGCTGGCATACACACTTGCAAAGCCTAGAGGAGATGGATGACACATGGTGGAGTACAGTACATTTACTCCTCCACAAGCCATTGGCTTTAACAAGCCGTGCGATGTGAAATGTCCAATAGTGAGGAAAATCACATCTCACATTATTCACAATTTTATGGGTGTGCTCGTTCCCAAATTATGGGAGGATGATATAAACGTCCACGTCTGCTCTGCTTCCCACTCTGAGTCTTCACTTTCTTTTTTAAGCCATTAACAGCCTGACATGGTCAGATTTATTGTGTGGCGCTCATTGGAAAATATGAGCTCTATTTCAACCTAATTGAGATGGCAGATATGTAAGCTGGCTTAAATTACACTTTCTTAAAGGTGAACCCACTAAATCAAGTGCAATTGTTGAAATTACTTCACCACTTTTGTCCTATTACTTTATTTGCAATCTTCTTGGAGAGCCGTCGTAATAGTTTCTGAAGGCGAGTGGCTAATTAAGGCATCCACAGAGCAACATTTCTCACACGATGACTCAGGATCCAGAGGGGTCACCAGCTCGTCTTTGTGTCTCTGGATGATCATCGCATTTTTTTTTTAATAAGGCTGTGTCTCAGGGTAACCAGTCTGACAGAGAAACAGGTTTTATGAATAGAAGACAAGCTTCATAACATGGGAGGATTAAGTTTGGAACAATGGAGGCTTACAAGGTCTCGGATGTGATTTTTGGCTAACGCTCTACTAAAAGAAAATGCTGTAAATAACCAGCATGATTGGTCAATATTGTGCTATTTTACTTCATTTCACTTCTTAAATACCATCCCCCTTTTGCTTTAAACCATCAAATCTGATGTCATTTTTTAAACAATACAGAATAACAAGATATCTAGACACCAAAACCAAGCGAGTAGTCATGTTCAGCACATCTAGCCTTACATAAAGCCAAATTTATATAACATTTTAGCCTTTCTGTAATTGAAAATGTGCTTTTTGATAAACTGACATTTTGGTAATTCAGTTCATCTACCTGGACAAATTAGGCAGTGAGTAAATGGATTAATCAAGGAGCAAATGCACAACCCCTTTTCCAAAACAGTTGTGACACTGTAAATGTAAATAAGAAACAAAATGCAATGATTTGCAAATCACATAATATTGAATTGAATATAATATTCAATATTTAATTGAAATAGACCAAAGACAAAATATCAAATTGTGAAAATACAACAAAGAAAACTCTGAACCGTTGAGCAGCTGAAATCCTTTATCAGGCAAGAATGGTACAACATTTTGCTTTCAAAACTCCAGCAACTGGTCTTCTCAGTTCCCAAACATTTACAGAGTGTTGTTAAAAGAAAAAGTGATGCAGCACAGTGGTGAGCATGACCCTGTCCAAACGTTTTAGAGACATGTTGAATGAAATGAGCATATCTTTTTTTATTAAACTATACATTTTCTCAGTTTCAACATTTAAATATGTTGTCTTTGGCCTATTTGCAATTAATTATGGGTTTACATGGTTTTTATTTATATTTACACAGTGTCCCAACTTTTTTGGAAACGGGGTTGTAAATGGTCGATCTTAGCAAAGTAGCAGTTAAAGGCATCTTAGCCTTTTACTTTATTTTCCTGTAATTTAAATTTTTGTAATGTAATTGATTTTTAGGTGGATTTTCTATGGTTGATGTCTTATAACTAAGCCATTATTGTGGCAATATCTAAACCTATCATCATCAGGAAAGGCAGAAGACAAGATAAAAACAACTTAACTTAGCCCATGAATGTAACTTGCGTGGTACAGCAGACTCGCTGTACATGTGAAGTCATGTGAAATTTTAAAATAAAAAATAAAAAAGTGGCAGGTACATATTTGATCAAATTACTATAAAAGTCACTATATTGCATACACCAAGAAAAGGTCAAATAAGAGGGGAAATAAGCTGCCAGGTAAACATAAAATTAATGTATTACAACATATTCACCTATAACTTAATCTGCCTCCTGGTCAGAAAACTTTAAACCATTCACTCTTCTTAAATTTACTGTTTCTGTAGTTGGTGCCCTCAGTCTTATTCTCAGAAATATTCTGCTGACTCAGCCTCTATATTTTACAATCTGTAAAAACTGCCTTGAAGAAAGCGGTAAAAACCTATTCAAATGCACTCATTAAAAGTCATAATTTAAATAATGATGAAACAAAAGCAAAGTGATATTCATAATTTATCACATTAAAATGTCTTTAATAAGGTGGCAAGTGAAAGTAGATAATTCAAACCAAAGTACACTTTGTATGTGTGTATGTGTTCTGGCTAACAACGCCTTGAGGAGACTGTTAACCATAACACCAACACCACCTGCGATACATTCAAGTGTTGTTAGAAACTACGATTGTTGGGACACAATGAATACTTTAAATACTCCTCTTTTGTTTATGTCCTTTCAAAAGAATTTTGTGATGTTTTTTTTTTTTCTATTACAGGAAATTGTAAATAGCGCCACAGCCTTAGTGGGAGGTGTTGCTGATTACCGGCCACCACCAACCTACATACATTTTACAAATCTGGGTCTGTAAAAGAAAAGTTCAGCGCGGCGCCAGGAGACTGTGTGTCTGAGGAAAGTAGATGCTGCTAAAGGAGGACACTTCAAAGAACAAACTGGGTGAGGGATTGTTTCATCAAATGATAAATAAGATAATCTGAACTTCAAAGACACCAAAAGATGATTAAATCATGTTTTCCTCCCCTGAATGAAGAGAAACTGTGAAAAATTAACAAGTAATATTACGTAGAATCAGGATAATTGTGGATGCAGCTGCTTGTTGAAAGTGAAGCCACCCTCCCGTACTGCCAGGTTAAAGATCAAAGAAAGCAGGTGGTGTCACTCAGTACTTCCTCTCCCATCAGCCACTGGGAGGAATGTGGATGTAATGGACAGCTTCAGGCCTGCTCTGCTGGATCTCCCGTAATGAATTATTCAGCTGCTCTGATGTGGTGACAAAACACACGGTGTCAGAAAACCAGACACGACTTCATCAGCAAAATGTTCGAGCTCCTTTAATAGTCCTCCCTCCTCCTCCTCCTCCTCCTCCTCCTCCTCCTCCTCCTCCTCCTCCTTCTCCTCCTTCTCCACCAGCTCTCCCCTCTCTGCAGTAATTTCATTTTCACCTCACTTCAGGATCCCGTGAGTGAGAGTGCTGGTTCTGGGCGGGCGGATGGAGGAGGCCAACTAGGCTGGGTGTCCCTTTGTCCTTGCTGGCTGTGGAGCCTCAGACTATCCATCTCTGTCAGAGGCAAGCATCTCAGGAACCTCCCCTCCCCACACACCCCCTCCACTCACTCCTGAGGCCCTGTCTCCAGGCACGTCAGTGCTAAATGGAGCCTTTACTCAGTATTGACTGGCCCCACAAGTCTCTCCAATGGCCATGCTGGGCAGAGTGGGAAGCAGCCTATCATATTTCCTTCTCGTCTGCTTCCCAGGCTGGAGCGTGGACGCAGCAGGTGAGTGTGGAGGGATGATTACAAAAGCTGGAGGAGACGGTGATGAAAATGAAATAGGTCTCTGTCTCATAGCGGTGATACCAGCAGTGACTGTACAGCGGGTGGAGCCCACACGTTTGCACACACTGCTGTCACCTTGTGTGTCTGCAAGTCAATTATCAAGGCATTGAACCGGCGTGACGATGTCTGTCTGCACCTCAATATTTCTTTAAGAGCGCACAATACTGCTGGCATGTGAATCCATAGCAGTCAAGGACACAGGACTTCCAAAGTGTTTAAGCAACACTCAGGTGTTTTCAGTAGAACTTTCCTCAAAGGCAAAGAACCAAGTCCTTATTTGGAACCACTTTACATCAGAACTGGACTTTAGTGTTCTCCAGGTAAATGAAGTTCAACACTCCCTCTGTGTTTACCTTTTATCTTGGTACGATCAGTGCATTTTTTGCATTTCATCAGTAACTACAGCTCACCACATATTACTCACACCAAGCTACCATCTGTGAAAGTCAGACTTTAAACATTAATAATCATGTCAACGGTACTGTAATTAAAAAATACAGTATGGAGTGAGAAAAAAACAAAACCTATGTTTTCTTCAGCAGGTGTAGTTGAAGAGGGTTGTGAGGTGTAGTTGGGCCTTGTGTTTAGTAGGATACCATTTACCAATTTATAGCCTTTAACCCTCCTGTTCCTGACATGATGGGCATTTCAATTTTCTCTTTTTGTCACTGTACTATGACTAAATTCTCTGGTTTCATAGGAGCTCTTAAACTTTCATTATTAATTACATATATATTTTGCGTCCTCTGGGTTTGATTATTCCTCAACAGGCACTTTTCACGTGACTTTATGCGATATGGGAGCATATTTTCTAAAAGGGTATTTTAGTCTACATACCATGACACTTATATAAACCTTTTAATACTCAAATGGTTTGTTCTGCCAAGCATTAAAGCAAGTTAATGGTATTTATTTTGATGTACCACTCTCAAGCAAGTCTAAGGTTCTGCAAGTAGATTTTCATTGCATGCTGAAATGACTGGAAAATAATGGCTGCCTGAAAAGTATGACAACACATCAATAATCTAGTGCCTCAGGAGGATTTGAAGGGATACGGTACATGCAAACAACTGGTTAATGTACTGTGGTCTCAGGTGTGGCTTCAGTTTCTTCTTCTGTGTCCATCTCCTGCATGGGGAGAAATCCCCCACCCCCTATCCCTCCCTCCCTCTCTGTCTCTCTCTGCTGGGGCTCCTTCTGTAAATCCACTGTCATGAAAGCCAAAGTCCCACCATTCCCCAAAGGGAGCCTGAATCAAAACCTGCAGTGCGTATTCCCAGCACAGACCTGCATCCATCAATCACCTCATCTAACGCTGGCTGGGGCTCAAAAGGAGCTATTCTCCTTTTGGAGTTCCTCTATATGTATTGAAGGGATGTGTCTTAGAACAAAAGGACAGGAGTGCTGATAAATCCCCGAAGATTGAATGACATTAAACTGTTCGAGGAAAATGGATCCAGCAAAAGGGGCACTTTGAAAACTTCCTGCCTCAACTCGGACAAAATTAAAAATTATAATATGAGCCACTAAAAAAAAAAAAAAAAAAAAGCTAACAGCGTTTAATGGATGACACATGCTGTGTTCATGTATGAGCACATGCTAGCTGGAGGGAGCTGTATGTAGGATGGATTCTGGGGAATGCTATCAAGATCAGTCTGTCCCTAAGATGTTGGTTTGGTCTCAACGTTGAACGGGACACAACCACCCACCCTATCTCACCTGAAGCCCTGAAAGTCAGCTGCTTCTCCCTAAACCTGCCCTTAACCAATTTTTACAAATTAAATCCTGATATTTTTCAGGATGTCATGAATGATTCACAATTTTTGATGGATTTCTTTTTGTCTACATGAACACAAAACCTGATAAATCAATATGTCATGTGTGTAAATTATAAACTAACAACAATAATTATAAAAATGCAGCACTTGCAAAGATTCTTTATGTCTAAAAATAATTTTAAATAAAATAAAGCATTACTGGTGGCCATGAACCTGCATAATTGTCACAGTGTCACACGCCATGTCCTTGCATGGATGGTTAGATTACTAAACCAGTAGATGAGAAGACCTTTGAATTATTATCACTTTATTTGTAATTCATTGCAATTAAAGAGTCAGCTTAATTTGTTTTAATTAACCAAATCCAAAGGTTTTATTCAAACATTCTAAAGTTTGGGACTTTTTTCAGGAATTTTTACTTTAATTTAATACATCATCTAGACATACTTATGTGTATTAAAATGGTTAAATTTCAGGGTTTATTTATTTTGATGGGACATTTCAAATATTTAAGTGAATAGGCTCTTATGAAACCAACTTGTTCTGAGGTAAGATTTTTTTTTTTCCAAATTAGGGCTAATGACCAAATATGATGACTATCAAAGGTTTCTTTTGTTTGCTGAACATAACAGCAGCAGATAGGCTTAAGTTAGGTTAAAGACGAGGGGCAGAGTGGAACAGCTAGCCTAGAGATGTATAAATTATTGTATTATTGTATGTATTATTATAATAAATTTCATTGAAATCCAGATACTGGCACCTCTAGAGGTCCATATTTAACACTTCATTAAAAGTTGACTTACTACATGTACAAAACCTGAAGTAGGCCATGTACTGCTTATGAAGCAGCATAGTGAAGTTAGGTCCCACTCTACTTCTTGGCTGGGTGCAATCACTACCTGGGGCCTCTGCTTGTTGCCTGGCAACCTCACAGTGATGTTTAGTTATTTAGTTTGGAGCTTGTCTTCTCAGTTGATTCAAGAAAACAATAGGCTGATACTGAAACAAAAAATATAAAAAAATAAAGGCAAATGTAAAGCTAGAATAATTTTAAATCCCTCATGTAGAGAGATTTATTAGCATTTATACACTTGTTTATCCGCCCACATATCTGTCCTATTGATCCAAAGCCACCGAGTGTCTGTCTCTGCAGCTTCAGTAGTGGATCAGATGCCTCTTTTCCTTGCCTCCCTGGTGATACCCAGTAGCATTAACTCTTTGCAGATTGACCGCCCTGCAAATCCATGCAGCCCACCTTCACATACGCACAGAGAGTTCACCAGCTTTGCATTCTGCTCTCTTCAACAAGCTCCCGGTACTTGCTGTGCTTCCTCTTGTTAGCCTCCTCCATTGGTTTTCTGCAGGGTACTGTGAGTTCAAGCATGATCAGTTTATTTTAGGAGTCTGAAACTTACACTGACTTAGCTCTTGTTGTGTTCGTGGCTTCTCTCTGCTCTGAGGAACGGGATGGACTTTGGCTTCTGGTGGCCCTTGCTCGTGATAATGGCCATGGCAATACTGTCAGAGACTGCATGAAGCACCTGGCAATAGTGCCCTTCTCTAAGGGCTTTTGGGCAGCAGCTAAGGAAGTATTTGGAAGATCGTCTTCCAGAACATCGAGGGTATGAAGATGTCTCATCGGACTAGACCGCTTGGACCAATAACCTGATGCCATGGAAGGATGCATCTGCATCCAGAAAACCAGCAAAGCTCTTTCTAGGGCTCTTGGTTTTCTGTAATGGATGGGATGGTAGCTCCAGACAGTGAGAACCATAACTTGTCCACAACTTTCTGTCAGGACCCCTGTCTGTTTCTAGTGCTTTTTCCCATCTCTAACCGTTGCTCTGTTCTCCGGACCACTCCACTCATCAAAAGACTCTGGGCAAGTTCTGCCTCTCGCTACTTAGCGAACTGAACTCTGGTCTCAGGCCTCCACCCATTGACCCAGTCACTGGCCCGCTCGTCTCAACAGGAGTCATCTGGAGACTTCCATGTCCCCACCGGGACTCCATCCTCTTCTTTAATAAGACTTTGCATAACTCAACTGTTAAATAAAAGCTGTTCTTAAATTACCTTTGGATCCAGTTGACTTCAAATCGTTACACTTCCCCCCTCTTCAGCACCTGGGACCTTGATTTTTTTTTATTAGTTTAAAACTCATCTTTGCCCAGGAGTTGACCTTGCCTTAGGCAGATGTAGCAGTGACAGGCAGGTTGTCCATGAATGCCAAACAAAAAGCATAACCAAATATTTCTGTACTTTGTAGGAGGATTTTTTTTTTTTAAGAAACTGTTTTGGTTGTAGTATAACATTTTAAGGACAGGTATTCAGCAATTCCTTTTAAAATGAGAATTGAGCAATACAATTTATTTTACCAGAAATTAAACCTCAGAGGACTGTTGGTTATATTATATCTGAACAGGAACAATTAAAAGTTCAACTGTTCTATTTCTTGTGTAGGCAATGTATAAATGAAAATTATGAAGAACCCTACCACAAAAAAAAAAAAAAAAAACACGTGTTAATCTGTTTTTGATCACTGATAATCACAATTATATTCATAAAATTAAAAAAAGTTACATTTTAAGATTAGCTTTACCAGTTTAATTATTTAACCAACTTTGATTTTATCGTTAGATTTTGGTGTTGCACCCTCTTACATCAAAGCCTTCACAACAAGCAGCATGCAGAGCCTTATTACCACTCCATTACTGACCTTTGTAACTGCAGACAGACAAGTAACGCTCTGAATAAGAAATGAGGCACTTGTTTTGTTTCAGGAGTTTGAAGTGGCAAGTGAAGAGCTCATTGGCCATGAGCTGAAATGCATGCGAACTAAGAATATTCAGCAAGTCAGCACGGACAACAAAGCAGGCCTCGTCAGCTGCTGCCCTCCTTCAACTCACCTCACGGGGAGAAAGACGGAGAGAGCTGTCAGAGACCGAGTGGTGTCTATTGCCTTTGCGGTACTTATTTTACTGCCATAGTGACAGCTTGACTGCTTTCCTTATCCCCTCTTGTATCTAGCTTTTTGTGTTGTCTTTAATCAGTGGCCCTCGGGTCATGTCGGAGAGGCTGCCAGGACGCCTCACACTCTGAGCAGCACTACACAGGCCACTCTTGGCAACGACCTCCGTCTGATCCCCTTTTGAAATAAAATACTGCCTTTCTTTCAGCTTTTAAAGGCCTAAAAGCTTGTTAGCACCACCCTTTTTGCAACACAATACTAATCACATTAAATACCCGATGAGATAGCAAGAGCACTGTTTTTTTTTTTGTTTTTTTTTTATAACTTCGATGGCTATCTTAAGTAGTGTTCATTATAATTCCAATAAACTCAAATGAGTCATATTTATTTTAGACTATTCTCTTTACTGTCATTGTCTTTGCATGTTTCTTTTCCTATTGAAACAGTTAACCTTGTAACATATACTTTTCCCATTTTGTTCTTCCTGAGGTAGATTTAGGGTTTCCAAAATCATCTTATTTCTCATTGAATTTGATCTGATGTGTTTTAATTCTGTTTGAAGTTGTGCAGCACGTCAATCTACATATTAGGTATGAATGTGCTATAAAAACGGTCGCAGCTATTATATCCCCCTTCAGCGTCATGCATCGATGCCCTGTGATGAGCGTTGCAGTTAGTCATCCTGTTAAAGGTGCTTCAATGAAAATAGAAACCAAATAGCCCCCCTGGAACAGGGTTGAGAGACGGTCAGCACCAGCCCATGTTACACAGAGGCCAAATCTGATGGTTCTCACTGGTTTATAACAGACTTTCAAGAAGTCAATTCGGTTACGATCCAGGATTCGTACCTGCTACCATTTATAGAAGACCATCCATTTTCTTCTGCTCATGCAGGATCGGGTTGCAGTGGCAGCAGGTGCTTACCGAAATGTCGTCATTGTGTACACCAGCCATAGGGAGGGAGATGGGTCAGAGGCCACCCCCCCGCGCCCCCACCCCCTAGAGGTGAAAGTTTCAGCCATCACTGTCTGTCACATACCTACCAATAGGAAGGAGCTGGGTAGGTTCTTAGGCATGACAGGTTACCACAGGAACTTGTTCTACTTTGAGGTCTCTGCTTAGCCCTAAAGCAGATTTTATGTGGACTCTGGAGTGTCAACACGCATTTGAAAGTCTAAAGTGTCTGAAAAGTCATGTCCCTGTGCTTGCCGCTCCCGACCTCTGGAGAGCTTTTAAACTGGAGGTCGATGGCAGTGCTGTGGAAGCAGATGCAGTTCTGTTGCAGGAAGATGCTGATGGGGTTGATACTCCAGTTGCTATTCCTCTTGCAAGTTTACAAAGCACCAGGTCTGGTACTCCATCATTGAAAAGGAAACCTTTGCTTTGTTGTTGACACATTCTAGCATTTTGAAGTATATGTAATGTTCAGTCCTTCGCTGGTTGTAGTTTTCACTGACCATAATCCACTCGTCTTTCTGTCATGATGTACAACCAAAATCAGCGGCTCATGCTGTGGTCTCTGACACTTCAATGTGTCATGCAAAATATTATCTTTGTTTAATGTTTGGAAATAGTCCATTGAAAATCTGGATCTTTCTTGACTGAAATATTTTATACAATATCAAATATATGATATTTTTATCAATGTGTTGAGTACCACAAAAACAAAAGTCCATCTACCCAATAGTATATTGGGTTTAAAAATATAATCTTAATACCTAGGCACATAAAACAAAAACTATATAAATGCTAATGAGTACCAGGAGAGGTAAGCACGGAAATGTGTGACTTTGTCCTTTTTAGGTGGAGCAACCCTTTAAAGTATTATCCAGTCCAGGATTTGAGGATTGCTCATTTTAGCAGCATAATCCTGTATCCGATGCTGAACATCTCCTTCTAATGCAGCACATCACTATGCCAGATCAGTGTCCTGTTTTTTTTTCTTTTTTTAAACTATCTGCACACAGTAGATACTGTAATTAGTCAAACCCAGTGGCAAACTGGCCATCTGGAGTGGTGGGGGTTCTCCCGGTGGGCTGCTCGACCTCGGGGGCAGAAATGAGTCCAGCAGCACCAATGAGATGAAAACAGAGTCCTGTGCTGTTTGCAGTGGGCTGGCTGGCTTTACAGCGGTGAACGTGTGTCAGAGGTTTATTACATCTTACCAATTAATCTTTACTTGGAATGAAAATGGTAATGAAGGTGAACAGAAAACAAAAGAGAGGCTGGTGATGTCATTGAAGACAGACCTCAGTGCGATGAGAACAAATGCCACAGATTAATTTATTTTTGTCAGATCTGGACTGATGTTGCACGTTCTCTTAACATCATTGTGGATGCATAATTTGCCTGGACTATAAAGTAGGATTTTCATCGATCCGTGAGTTGGAGAGGGGTGATAGCTGTGGACAGAAGACTCCGACATGTCAACAACAGAATGCAGAAGCACATGGACACATTCATCAGTCAAAATATTATTGTACTACTATGCTTCTAAAAATGTTGGGAAAAAAATATAAATAAAAACAGAACGTGATGATGAATATTGAAACTGAGAAATGTTTGTTTTATGAAAAATATATAATTTTGATCATTTACTCATTTGATTTTCTGATTGGTTCAAAGAATCATAAACAGCCAGTACACAAAGGACAGTGTCGGGCAGCGGTGTCTCTACCCTGAAAATATTCTGCAGCAAAACTTTACATGATGTCATAAAAATCTATTTATTTTACAAACAACAACCTTCAGTATTCAGATCATGGAGCTTGTAAAATAGCATGTGCCTAATTTGATCGTCTACAGTTACTATTCAGTGTGTTAGATACATATTATAATAATTCAACATGTAGGTAAATATAAGTTATGGATTGGTATCATATTATAACACAGCCTTCCTTCTTGATTGTTTTCATTGGCTTACAAGTGTTTGAATTTTACGTGAAGCTCTGGAAAAAGCAGCGACGAGTTATAAAAATGTGGCATCACACACGTGTTTTATTTTGCTAAAGCCTTTGGAAAACATTTATTTTCCTGCATTGTAACTTTCCATTTGGTATATTTTCAGGAGATGATCTTGTCAGTTTTGTTCAATAATTTAAAAAAAAAAAAAAAAAAAAAAAGAGTTGTTATTTTGTTTTGTCTACAGACAGATCGATACTAATCTGTGTTGTTTTAGCATCAACAGCAAACATCCAGAGTGATTGGTAGAAAAGGGGCCGGACGTTCACAGCTCCACTTCCAAACTAGGATTTGTTTTACTGCAGTTTTGCTCGAGCAGGCTGAATGTCATGAATAAATAATGATCCTTCTGGTGCCAACAGCAGGCATTTCTTAATTTGAAGGGGTTTTCTGTTCAACATGGTTCAGTAGATTTTTAAGATATCACATCATGAAAATATGAAAGTGGCAAATCACTCTTCTGGAAACCAGCGATTGGTTTCTGTCTGTCTGTCTGCACCTCCTCTTTTCCCTTTTTCTCTCCCTGCTCTCTATCTGAATTACAATTTTTCCCCTTGGAACATTCCTCTGGTATAGAAATGAAGACATCTTGAGCTGAACTTCAAACACACTCCTCTGTAAACAGCCACTGTGGAGAAAGTGTTTCATCTGTGCCTCTGGGATATTATTAAGCCTCTCTTGGTAGCTCAGACTGCAGAGGGGTACAGGATAAGAGCTAGCTCCTGTCTCTCCACCTCCTGCACCTATGTCGGCCCGGTAACCTGCTTTTGAATAACCACCCTATCTGAATGCTTGTCGTTGGTGGAACGTGCTGCAAGAAAAAAAAACAACAACAACTTTACAGCAAGTAATAAAGGAGTAAAAGTGTTTCCAACATTTTACTCTTTCTCATAAATATCCTTTGGCAATTATTGTGTGTCTGAATTTCGCAGATTTTGGGATGAAGTGGGCAGCTCGGTGGTTCTGACCTATCTCTCACCCCTGTCCTCAATGTGACTTGCACCGCCAATAAAATCCCCACAATTGCTCCATTCATGACTAACTGTTCCTCTTCCTCACTCAGGTTCAGCAGTGTTTTCACATCCCTGATGAAGTAGTGCAGGGAGGAATTTGAATGATGACTCCACCAAGATAAAGGAATGTTTTCATCATCACATCCTCCACAATCCTGAGTAAATGGGTCGTTTTTAAATCTCCTATATTTTTATATGTAAAGGGTCGACTGTAATGATGACCAAGTATGGACACCTTTTACTGTACATGCCCAACTATGTACTATATGCATTACTGTCAGTCACCAAGCACTTCATTAGAAATACCAAACTAATACAGTGTTGGGCTTCACTTTAATCTCAAACAGCCTCCGTACTTGTTGCTCAGGGTTTCATAAGCTGTTGAAAACATCCTTTAAGATTCGGCTCCATGTTGACATGATTGTATCCCATCAATTCTGAAAATTTGTCAGTTGAACAGTTATGCTGCCAATCTCTTTTTCTACCACATCCCAAAGGGGTTTTCCTGGATTCAGATCTGATGACTTGCGACTAATGTTCATGAAACCGGTTTGAAATGAATTTTGCTGTGTGACAGGGTGTGTTATCATGGTGGAAACAACCATTTGAAAACAGTAAATTGTGGCCATAAAGGGTTGCACCTAGCAACCATACTCAGACACGCTGTGGTATTCAGGCCTTGATTAATTGACATTAAGAATCCCAGTGATCCATCCAACCAGCCCACCCTCCTCCCTACTTTGTCAGTCTTTATACTCCGTCAGAGACGCTGAGACACAGAACTCATCAGTTATAACGGTTACTTTTTTTTCACAGTTATATTGTTAAGACCACAGAAATCTATGCAGGGTCTCAGTGTTTCTTCACAACAAAGAGGAAGTCTGCCCCTATTGGCGAAAAGTAAGGACGGTTGGGGCAGGTTATAAAATCTGCTTGACGGCAGACTGGCTCCTGGTAACGGGTCAATAGAGCAGTCATACGCACGATGGGGCGGTCAAAAGAGAGTTTTATCTTTGGGGAAGACCTCCCCGGGTCATGATATTCGGGAGTCACCTAAGATACATCTGGAGGGGACTGAGGAGGAGTGGAGCTGGAGTTCAAAATCTCAGGCTGGGTCAACTGGAGACAATGAGACAGACAGAAAGAACCCATGTCTACCACCTTCCCAGCCGACCAGTCAATGTGGAGGTTGAGTCTTTGTAGCCAAGTGTGACCCAGGACCAAAGGTGTTCTAGGTGTTGGGAAAACAAGTTAAAGTGTAGTAGTATAGTGGGTGATCTTGGCGAGGGAACTCCTGTCCAGAGCGTTAACAGAAAGAGGGTACTCCAGAGCCTCAAGAGCAATCCCTGACTGAGAAACCAGATCACTGTCCGTAACGTTAGTGTTCAAACAACAGCTGGAGACGAGGTCGGGAGTTGAGCAATTGGCTGAAATTGCTCAATAGTACCTCCACAACTACCGATGAGCTCCCACTTTTGGACGAGGCAACGAGATGACCGTTTTGGCCGCAGAGCAATGTGGAAAAGCTGATCCATGCGTTTGTTACTTTCAGAGTAGACTACAGTATATCCTTGTTGTCAGGATTTCCAAATAACTCTTTAAAAAGACTGCAGTTGTTCCAAAATGCTGCAGCGAGAATACTGACAGGACTTAGCAAGACAAATCATATGTCTTTGATATTAGCTTTTCTTCACCAGCTTCCCATAAATCCAATAATCAAATTCAAATTTCTTTTCCTAACTTACACAGCTATAAATGTCCAAACTCCATCTTATGCCAAACACATTATAGTACCATATTATCATAAAATAGCACTTTGCTCTCAGAGTCCTGGCCTGCTTGTATTTCCTAGAGCTTGAGGTCCCATTTGGGTTCAGGAGGCCAACACCCTGGATACTTTTAAGATGAGGCTTAAAACTTTCCTATTTGACAAAGTTTATAGTTAGGGCTGGCTCAGGGGACCCTGACTCATCCTTTAGTAATGCTGTTCAGGCCTAGACTGCAGGACGACTTTCAATGATGCACTTAAGCTCCTCTCCTTTCTTTTTCACTCCCCATGTTTTCATATTACATCTCATTAAGTTCAGGCCTTCTCTCTGTTGTAAGTATTGTTTTTTGCTTGCTATCTCTTTGTGCAGTTCTCCTGGCTCTTGTAGTTTTGTGGTTCCTTTTTTAAGAATCCCTGGTCCTGAAGCTGCATGTCTGCGGTCTACTGGCACCGCTAAGGAGGTTTTACTCCTGTTAAAAGGGCGTTTTGACTTCCAGCTGTGGCTCACGTGGGAATTGTTGAATTGTTGGGTAATGTCTGTATTGTAAAGATTATGTTGAAAGGACTTTGAAAACATTAAATGCCATCAGATAACTTCTGTTGGGATTTGTCCCTTTTATAAATAAATTCAAATTGAATTGATGCACAAATGTCCTCAGTTTTATAGCTTTATAGCTGTTAAATTTTCTTGGAGTCTGTTCATGATATTTTACTTGTTCAGTATGCCTTGAAGTGTTCAGATATTCCACATCTTTTTCTTACGGGCGCATTTTTCTGGCCTGTACTTCCTGGCATACTGAAAGCATAGTGATGAGACAAACAGCTCATCTAGAAATGGTTCAAAGTGTGATGTGGCAGCTGAATGGGTTGATTTACCTTCCACCACTTCTAAGCATCATAATGAAACTATTGTGGTAGCATTTGCACAACTGAAAGCAAAGAAAAACAGAAAGCTTAGATATTGAATACCCACCAATAATATTAGGACTTGAAAAGTAATTTGGAGAAATGTCAATAATAATAATAATAATAATAATAATTCTAATAATAATAATACATGGTGTTACCAATGTGATTTTGAGCATGGGTCAACAATACTAATGATTTCTCCAGGAACTAAGACCATGAACCCTGTAGTTGTTCCAGTATCAGTACTTCGGTATGAAAAACACTGCTGCACTGCATTTAGCACTGTACCTGCTCAGATCATCTTCATTACTAGTAGATCATCATTATTAGCCATTATATTGATGCCTGTGCCGCTGTCAATCACCATGTTGATATATCAGAGTGGGCTTGCTGTGCTCATCCCTAACAAACACACCATTGATTGTAGCTGCTTGCTATTCATTACATTAATTAGTAGGAATAGGAGACATCGAGTGGGAGGCATGGTGGATTTCGTAAGAGGGCCGAACCTAGACACACATTTTCCCTTTAACACATCTGCGAATGCAGTCATGTTTGCAGCGCAACAGATGTCACTCTTTCAGTCCTGCTATCAGTAGATGTTCATTAAGAGTTTCAAAGGGAAGCCCCTCTGGCAAAGCACAAACAGCCAGTAGCGGTAGTGGAGGCACTGCAGCAGTGTGGATAAAACAAGATAACCCGTCATTCCCTAGCATCATATTAGCATATCCTCTATTATTCATGCAGCCCCCAGTTCAGAAATGTCCCTTTTTAAATTGTTTTGGAGAAGCAATGTGTCCTGCGCAGGTACCTGAACCAGCTGAATAAAATAGTATCCAGTTCCAGGGAAAATATTGGATGGTTTCATGTACAGGTTGGTTTTCATGGGAAAAATGGATTGAAAACAAGAAATGTATTCAAAGGTTCAAATCTGTTCTTGTGATATGTAAAGTAGTCATCATCAAAAAAAAGCAAAGTAAATCCTGCTGATACAGAGTACACAGGAATGACTGGTCGCCTATAGAATATACATGTGACAACGGGCTTGCATTTACACGACCGACCCAGATCATTATGACCTCACACAGCTGAAGGGAATTATGGTGTTTGAGAAATGGGCAGGTAGAATGACCTCGCTGCCTTTGACGGGAGGTGAATCGTTATTGTCAGTTGACTTGGTCGGCGCTTTTCCAAAACGGGTATTCCAGGTCTTCAGTGGACAAACTGGCAACAGGGTGTTGGGGATATGCAACACCATATCTGATCCATGCAGCTCCAACTCGCAACTTACATAATTTAAAGATCTACTGCTCATGTCTTGCTGACAGGGTCCCTCTGTCCAGGCCTTGATGGGTCAAAACTGTTTTAGTGGCATAAGAGTCTATAGTGTATTCAGGGGGTAAAGTAAGGGGATCACAAAATTAAATAAGATTCACATTCTGTCTACCATGAAGACATCATTTCATGTTGATCCTTGCAAATGATGTTGAGATATTTATTGTCTGTTTTGACCCAAGTGGTGGGTCGACTGATTGACAGGCAGGTCAAACATTGGGAACCAACAGTTGTGTAAAGATGCACTTGTCCTGTACAACTTTGAGGTTAAATTGTGGGCTATTTTAGTGGCTTTAGTGGGAAAGAGCTAATTGGATGTGAATCAGGCAGATGGCATGCTTTATGACACAGAGGCCAATATCAGCTATAAAGCATATAAGGCAACTTGGGTTAACTGCAAATCTACTCAGACATGTAAGGCCAAGGTGTGTGGCATTTGATGCTTACCACTGCGCAGTGGTTCTAATAATACCAGGGGAAGAGGCATTTATAATAGTAGTTACTGCCTCCCAAGCCAATTCAACATCAGCCCATGGAGGCCGACCGTACATTTGTTGATTAGGAGCCCAAACTGGACAACGTACATGTCAGTTTCCTCCTTGTTCAGCCATTAGAGAACCGACAATACGTTGCGCCACAGCAGCTTTAAAGGGGATGAGTAGCTGATTTAATTGGCCATGATTGAAGTTGGCTTTGACGCACCTTCTAATTTTATATTCCTCCTACTTCTCTTCTGCACCACAGTGTTCCCCAATTTACCAAAAAAGTCAACCACACCTATATGCACTCCCAGCACACAGAACCTCGACCTGCCTTTTCGCTGTGCCTAGATTGAAAAAATTAGAGCCCCTGGGATGCATGACACATCACTGCTTGATGAAATATAGGCTACTTTTCATGTGAGGATGTTTTTTTTGTTTTTGAAGTCTGTGCCAGGCAGCTGTCCTCCACCAGCATTTCCTCATTCCTTATATTGTGTTCTTTGGCCATGTCAGACCATCGCTAATCTGTCTGCTCAATTAGTCAGCACCATCCTTAGCTTTGATGGCTGGGGCTCTGCAAAGCCTAATTATATAAGCTTCATTTTTGAGGCTTATGTCAAAGAGCTTGTCGGTTTTTGCACTTGGCTCAGGGGAACAATTTCATCATGCTTTCAGGGAGGACACCTTACGAATATTCAGCTATTGACAGACTAATATCAAGATGAAAGGCCAAGAACAAACCAATACATTAGTTTCATGACATGACATGTAGTGTTTGGTCGCTTGCATGTTGGTATAGTTCTACTTTCTTTACTTTATTTTCTCTACTAGGTCACATTGAATAAGAGATTTGGCTAAATGCACAGATAAATTCAAATGACTCACCCTCCTCCAGACAGCTTATGGATCACAGTTATGCAACAGAGTTGAAGAGGTCTGTTGAAAAATGCCTAAATTAAAAGCACAGTGATGAATTAGGCTTAATCACAGGACGACGTAGCAGACTTATTATTTTTTCTTCTTCTTTTTGAACTGGGGACACATTGTAAGATTATGCAACACTGTGAGCTTTGTGCTCTAACTTCCTCCACTTCTAACTTTTCAGTTCAAGATTCTCATGTGAAAAAGTTGAACTACTGTCCCCTGTCACCTTCATTTACATTTGAAAAAGCATTAATTTCCACAGCACACGTTTTAACACCACACACAGACATTGGCGAGGCAGTCTTTCTGAGAGCATGAAACCCGATGACTTTGGTGATTCTTTTCTGTAGCAACATTATGAAATTGAATGTTTAGTTTGAAATATACTGACTAATGGATAGATTGTCATTTGGTTACTGATAGTCTCCAGTGGATGGAACCTGTTATTGATCCTTATATTTTGCACCCACGTGTCCAGTCAACTATCTCTGCATCGACTGGATAGATGTGTACAGATGTTTATGGTTCCCAGAACATAAATCCTAATGACTGAGTTTTCCTGTAGCTCCACCATGAGCTGGGCAGCTGAGGGTCACAGTGTCATCGTCAGTTGGCTTTGAGAGGCTTTTCGGTGGCCAATCGAGTTTTGGAGAAAGTCTCGTTGATCAAAGAGTTGAGAAATGAGCGAGTGGGTTGATAAGATGTCTGCTAGTTATCTTGATGCCAGCAGGCTGGAGGTATTTATCCATCCATAAATCCATCCATCCATCCATTTTCTTCCACTTATCCTGAGTCAGGTTGGGTCGTGGTGGCAGGAGGTCAAGTGAGTTAGCCCTGACTTTCCTCTCCCCAGCAACATTTTACAGCTCAACATGGGGAATCCCAAGGTATTCCCAGGCCAGATGGGATATATAATCCCTTCACCAATGTGTTTTGGTGAGAAATTTGATTGATTGTTAAATACCTAAAAATAATAGATGATAGATAAGGACTGAACACTTAACAATAGGATCCTGATGCCTCTTTTCCTTGTCAGATAACTACGATGAATTTATCTGGCATATTGTGATATTAGATGTACCATATCTTTGGAGAGATTTACAAACAGCTTTCACTGAAACACTGACGTTTTAAGGTATTTCTGTAGATAAAAGTAAAAGAGAACACCTCTCCCACTCAGGCTCAGCAGGGTGGCTATAGGCTCCAATATTGCCTCCCACTGCTTCTTTCTGCACTGTATAATTACACAGTATGTTGTCTGTGAACATACAATATTATGCCAGAGTAGCAGTGATAATGCTTTCAAAAATAATACATAAAAAGTGAAGTGAAGTATAGAAAAGTAGAATTAACACCTTAATGTTATATTTTACATCAATATCGGTCCAGACTCATATAAAACATCAAAGGACTCCTTATGTGTGTTCACATGCTTGGCCAATGATGCTGAACGACAGTATAGAAAATGCTTCAAAACCAGATTTTGCTGAAAAAAATTGACAAACAAACAACAAAAAAAAACGTAGATGCTTCACAGACATCTTTAACCCGGCAGCACAGCAGCTCTATACAATCACCACAGTCAAGCCAAAGTTTGAAGAAAATACCCTCAAGGTGTTCATGAGAATGGGATGGACGGATGGAAAGATGTACGGACTGACAACTCAAAAACATTATGCCAAGTAAACTGAATCAATATTTGGTGTGAGCACCCTTTTGTCTGCTAAACAACACCAGTTTTGCTCGATACACTTGCACACAGTTTTTCCTGGTACTCGGCAGGTAGGTTGCTCCAATCATCTTGGAGAACTTGGCACAGTTTTTCTCTGGATTTAGGCTTTCTGAGTGTAATTTCAGACTACATCATGTTGACAACAGGGCTCTGAGGGGGTCAAACCATCTTTTCAAGGGCTCCTTGTTCTTCTTGTAGCTGAAGATAGTTCTTTATGACTCCGGCTGGATGGTTTTACATGTTTGGTATAGTTATATGATTCTTGCAAATAACAAGGAAGGGGGGAGTTTGTCCAAGTTTTCCCACATTCCAGCTGCTCCATAAAATTGAATCTAAAAAAAATGTAAGTGTCAATCGTGCAGCTTGAGTTCAAACAGGAACATGACACACAATGACACAAAAAATATCTGAGGAACGATAAAAGCTGGCTTCCTCAGACTAAAGTTACCATAAATCCAACCATTTGAACTGTAGAATCTGTCCTTTGTCTTGGCATAAACTGTTGATCTATTTGCATCATCCAAATCTTATTTGATTGTATTCTTAGATTGATTGTATCTGCTGCTGTCCTTGGTGCTGAAAAGCTGCATGCACCAAAGTAAATGTGTATGGATTACATCCAGTGCTCTCTCAGTATTATTGGGTCTTAATTAGACAAAATTCATTCACCAAGTCCCACATGCTCCGTACATGCAGATATGCCTGATTTTTGCACTCTAGCAGCAGCAGCATCCTGTTTAGCCGTAGAGTGCTAGTTTAAGTGTGATGTCAGGTAATGAGAAGATTAATCATCTTCCAGAAAGAGCAGGCCCGCTGCGCCTGTCTCTGGAGGAAGTGGAGCTGCAGTGGGCTATAAAGAGAACGCTGTAGTCTGCAGGGGGCCCCGCGCTCTCTGTGCTCCCCCTGTGAATGTGGCTGTAGACTGGGAAAGAGATACTTCTCCATCCAGGCCATGCAACAAAAGAATCCTGAGACCTGGGCACCATTCAAAAGGCGTGTTGAGAGAAACCAATATCATTACTGGCAATGCAAGAGTATGTGCGCTGAAAAGGCCAGCCAGTGAATGGAGACCAGTGGGGTTTCACCGAGGTCAGAGGGGGTAGCGCTGGAACTCTGCTGGCTGACTGCATTGGTGGCGTCTCTTTGTCTTAGCCAGACTCTCATAACATCATGTGAATGAGGGTTCTCTTCTCGAAAGAGCTGTTCACCTTTATGAATACCTGGCTGAGAATATCCTCATTTGAAAGAAGGTTAGTTCCCACATGGCGAGTATCGTGAATTTGGATGCTCATTAACTTAATATAGAAACTAGTGGACAGGGAAAAGTTGGGTTTTTCAAATTTTGATTTCATAATAAAAAAAAATAACAAATATCAACAACAAAATGTTTGAGCTTCACTGATCAGAAAGTAAGCTTTGCTCTCAAATTTTGCTGAAACTTTTGGTAGTTTGCGAGCCAATTCTGGTCAAACAGGCAACTTACACAAGTGTGATGTGAAAACTTGAAGCCTGAACTCAACAGAGTGGACTTTTAGTGGTGTGGGAGACATCTTGTATCCACCAGTCAAACTTTAGAAATAAAGCATTTTTGGATATTCATGGATATGGAATTTTCAATGACGGGAAGGCGTATATGTCATTGTAAATGGAAAAAATATATCAACCAAATTATTCAGAGCCGAGCATGTTTATACATCTTGGAACATGGCTGGAGGGGATCTTTAATAAATGAATAAATAAACAAACAGCATGAATAATGAGCACAGTAGTAACGACATTCTTAAAGATGTCTTTTATCTCGACTTTAACTTTGCTGTGATTCGGTTGAAAAGACAGACTATTAGAGACTTTGACCTTTAACCTCTCTTGTTTTCATCATATTCTTTGGCAATTACATAATTCCATAATCAAGTGACTTTCTATTATAAAAGCAGCTACCCAAGAATCGCAACTTACAACTTTCAATTTGCTTCTGAAAACTTAATTTTTTTTAATAGGTTTTCTTATCATCATTATATCTTTTTTTTTTTTTTTTTTTTTTATTTGATAATGATATATGTGTGGGAAGGGATCATTTTAAAAAAAAAAAATGTAATTGTCTTTTACCTCCGTTTTTTCCCTCTGTGAGGGAGACCACAGTTCTGACTAGGTATTTCAGGATGTGCCTTTGAGTTGTTGGTTCTGTGCAGAGCAAACATGCTGGGTCTTCTCCAAACCACTGGTTTAAGTTCTAGGGAGAGGACAGACCATTGCACAGATCCCTCCAGGTGAGTTAGCGGTGCTCCAGGTTTTCCACTGTTGTCTGTTGGCCCTGTTTGACCTGTGAGACTAACCTTGCACCTTTTGCTGGTGAATCTCAACAACTACCAAGATGTCCCACTTGCCACAAGACCAAAACCACCTCTCCCTTTCTGCATCCTACCTACAATGTCTTCAAGTCTGAGAGCAGAGTTTGCTTAATCTACATCCTCAGACAACATCTGCTTCCACGTAAATATTAGCCTGAGAGCAGTGGCTTGTGCCCCGACATCCTGATACTCAGTCAGGGTCATGCTCAGTCATACTTTGGTGCATTTGTATCCTCCGTGAGGCTAAAGAAAGACAGTTCCAGTGCACCTTTCCCGTACACACCAATACTGCTGAGGCAGTGGAAGTCCAAGACACTTTCTGCTGGTCATATTCTGGTCGTGATTACATAATCACCAAGTAACTCATCACTCAGCATCCTGGTTTTAAGACCGACCCTCACCCCTTCGAATAGCAACCCCGATAAGCCCCGATTCGCTTTTCTTTTACTGCACTCAAACAGGTTACAACAGAAAATGTGAGTGAATGAGTCACACAAACTCTCTGGCAGTGGCACAGACAGAACTTTCTTTTGAAATGAAGATCAAAGCTGCGTCGGCAGCGACGGGGCCTCACGGTGAACAGAATATTCATGAATATGAAGACATCTGTCAGCTACTAGACAGTGTTGCGGGTGGGGAGGGAGGGAGGGAGGTGATATTTGTCTCCCAACAATGAGGGCCGGGCTACAAAAAGTAAACACCCCACGAGCAAATGCATGACTGCTTTAAGTGGGCACGGAGGCTGTATTGTCTTATCAGGCGCTGAAAACGGAAACAGTGACTGCGAGGCCTGTGTTCTCGATCCTATGTGTTCTTTGAATCATGCCAGTTTTGCATAATACCTCTTTCACAGTATGATTCTATCATTATTTATACGACCTCCTTTTTTCATAAATGTTCATCTGCCTGAGTCTGCAGAACATCGTCCTTCCCTTCGGCACTGTGAGTTGAATTGTTGAATTTAAAGTCACTCGCAATGTCATCACAGATTTAATTTTCATATTAATAAAGACCTTTTGCATGGTGTCCTCAGCTGTGCATTGCTTTGTAGCCTGGAATAAGGGGTGAGCAGTGCAGGGAAAGGGGAAATAACAACACAGATCACACGCCACGGTTACCATGGCACTTTGGTCTGAGGGTCCAGGCTTGTAATTTACTGTAGAGGGTGGTCAGAGGCAGTGATGGTGCTACAAAGTGAAACACACCTGCTGGGAGGCTGCTCGTCTGGGGGATGCTGGGAGGTCCAGACGGGTCACATCTGGAGCAGAATGACATCCAGTACTAACCATCCTATTCTAAACACCTGGGCTCATATGGAAAGAGAAATGTCAGCGAAATGGAATTGTATTATTTTTCACTATGTTGTTGATTTTTTTGTTTTGTTTTACTCTTGGGCAACCTTGGCTGTCAGCTGGCTATTTTTTTTCAATAGACTCATTAAATGTTCGCTAGTTTACAGTACTCACTGTACGGTTTTGAACATTTTTTTCTTTTCAAAAAGTTGCAATTTGCAATTTTCGGGTTTAAAAATGTGAAAAACATCATATCTGTACATTTTAAAAATGTAAAGGATATCAAAAAGTGATGTGAAAAATGGCAAGGATTGGAATCCTCAGAATAATCAACATATCTGTCATTCTCCGTAGCTCTGCAGAGCTTTTTAGCATCTTTCAGCTCTTTGTTTTGGTTTTATGTTTCGCAATATTATTTTACAGATCAATTCAATTAAATTTTATTTATATAGCGCCAAATGACAACACAGGTTATTTCATGGCACTTAACACATTAAAGTCCTTACAGCAAGACTTTACAATATTATACAGAGAAACTCAAGAATTCAACAATCCCCACATAAGCTAGGAGGGAAAAAACTCCTCTTTAAGGGAGAAAAACCTCCAACAGAAGGAAGAAAAACTCCCTTTAACAGGAAGAAACCGCAGACAGAACCAGGCTCAGAGGTGGGCGGCGCATCTGTTAACAGAACCGGGCTCAGAGGTGGGCGGCCATCTGCCTCGACCGGTTGGGGTGAGAGGAGAGCAGAGAGAGAAAAGGACAGCATAGAGATACAAGAGAAGAACTGTTGGTGGAGACGACAAGCGCAGAGCAGAGACATGCAGCTCCATGACGGGACATCTGGAAAAGAAAGAACAGAAACTACACGAGCGAAGGAACTGAATGGAGACAACAGATAATAAGAAGAAACTATTGGAGAGAAAAAGATGGTGAGGTATGAGTCAGTTAAAGAGTAAGAGGAAAGAAAAGAAGCTCACCGTGTAACGAGGTCCCCCAGCAGCCTCGGCCTATAACAGCATAACTAAGGGTTGGTTCAGGTCTACCTGAGCCAGCCCTAACTATAGGCTTTATCAAAAAGGAACGTTTTGAGTCGAATCTTAATTGTCGTAACCGGGTGTCGTTACTGCCGACGTTAATAACAATCTGACTGTATTTATGACAGCTGCACACCCACTACCTGATTAGCTCCTACGGCTAGCTGGTTATTTAGCATGGTGCACAGCTGCGATTCTGATTCGGTGACCCTGGCCTCCAGAGCCCTAACTACACTACATTTATTACAGGTAGCGTTATCATGAAGGGAGGCAGGGTCGTAACTAAACATGTCACACACCGAGCAGGAAAAACAAGAAGAGGTGGAGGGAGAGAGAGGGAAGCCATTGCTAACTGCTAAGCTAGCAGTACCAAAACGGCAAGTCAAGTGAACGTTGGTCAAAGATTTAACAGTAGAACTGCTCAAGAAGGGCAAGCGTGAGTTTTAACTCGAGATTAGACGAAGTGTGGAGAGCGTTAAGATACGTTTAATTCAGGAAAAGAAGCTGAAATAGCGGAGAGAAGTAACACCAGTCACAATGTTTGTAGGCAGGAAGTGACGCAATACGCTCACCGCGACGTCAGACGAGATTCCTCCAATCACCGTTGAAGTTCATTACAGAGCACCCTGGTAACACTCAAGCTGCGTGAGTGAATGTTACCATCAAATCGGTCTCACGCTTCCCATCCGCGTAACAGCCGGAAGGAGGAAGTGACTCTGATGAAGTCACCGCGTACTACCGACTCAGCAGCAGCAGCAGCAGACACTAACGCAGGAGACCGAGAACCGAGCTAAAAGAGCAAAACATTCACGATGACTACAATCAAAGCTCCAAATGCTTGCTCATGAACAGCGTCCTGCGTAACAACTTCCAGTGTCCCATAATCTCAACAGCTATCATGTCCCAGCTTGGTGTCCACTTTGATTTGTCTTCACCTGTGGTTATTGCGACCCCTCCCTTTCTGTTTGTTGCGGTCAGGGAGGTTCGTAAAGGTAAAGCGGTGTCACCTGTGTCGGCCTCTACCAGACCTACAAATACCAGCCTCGTTTCTTTGTCTCTGTCTCTCTGAGGTGCCACATCGGCTGGTTTGGTTGACCGTGTCCTTCTTTTACACATTTCTCACCCGTCCGTGCACTCCACTCACCACCGATGCTACTTCATCGTCACACTGCGTGATTCTTTTACAGGCATCTTAGTTCATTTCACAATAAACTTGAACATTGGCGTTTCAGCCCGTCTTCGTCGTCCCTCCTCTCTGTCGCCGGTTTGAGACGTTTAACACGACGTCACATTGTCCTGTGAGGAAGTGGTGAAAACGCATACTGTGTTACGGCAACATCAGCTGTGCAATTTTTCTTGCCAACGATAGTTGCATTTTCGCGGCCACATTCGATGAAGCCTGAAACTCTGAAAAGATTTCTTCAATTACTGCAGGCAGAAAACATACCTGAAGCAGCTAAGGAAAAAAAAAATGGTTTCAGTGTTTACATTTAGAGATTATTCATCATGTATTAAACTAGTTCCCATTATATGAAGTATACATCCACTGAAGTCTTCCGTATCACATCCAGTTTGTGCATGTGATGTTTCCTGTGAATCCCCTGTGAGTACAATTTGAAACCTCAGTTGGAAAACTGAATGATAACAACATTGCATTGAGAAACAGTCACTGAATGTAAATTGTGTGTGTTCACCGTTCATGGATAGGTTAAATGCAGAAGGTGTGCTTCTGTGTTAAAACATGAAGGTAACATATTGGTAATTAAAATGATTTCTCTGCTTCCATTGTTTGTGGCATTAAGTTGAATTGTTTTAGAAATACTGTATAAACACACCAGCGGGGATATCCTGATAGCCAAGTGGTTAGGGTGCGACATGGGAGGAAATGCACTGAGCAGAAAGGTTTTGGTTTGGTTCCCTGCTGGCTGGACTATTTACTGCATGCCATGCCTGCATTCTCTTTCCCCACATTTACTGTCCACCTCCACTGTCACTATCAAACAAAGGAATAAAAAGCCCAACAAATCTTTAAAATAAACAAAACAAACAACAAAACAAAACACTTGTGAGCCACAGTGCTGCACATAGTGATATCTTCCTTCACTACCATGATCAGACACACATGCTGTAGTTAATTTTGTCTCAATCTCATATCGACCATCCTCCTGACCCAAATACTCACAGGAGCTACCAAATCTGGAATAATCTGCTACGGAAAAAAGTCGCCAGCTAATGTTCTGTTTCCTCATTTAAAAATAAAAATAACAACTACACTGTCCAGCTGAGAGACGGCTGAACAGACTGTAGCTTGTGGTCTGAACATGATATTTGTTGGCAATAAATAGAAATACAGATTAATCTCAGCCTGATTATTTATAATGCAAAAATCTATTCATATTCTGTGACATAATTTTTGTTTAGTTCCAGCTGTTGCTTTTTGCTGAGAATTCACTGATTAGCAGCTCAGACGTCCACTTGGAACGGATCCCCTCACGGCTCAGAGTCTGACTGAGCAGGAAAATATTCTGTCTGTCTCCTGTTGCATGAACTCTTTGTGCAGTTTTGATGTTGTTTCACGTTTCCTGTCAGGATAATTGATGGTGACAATGTCAAGAGACTCGAGACCAAACAAATTCACATCACCGCCAAGTTGCCAAACTGTCTTGTCATAATATGAATATTTCATAAGCTTATACAAATAGCATGACATGGGGGTACACAATACTCCTGTTACTTTTTCACAAGTTAATTAGTCTCCCTAATTAGAATTTCTGATTAGGTAAACAATGAGCATGAAATGAGTTTCCCAAAACCTTTGCATCCCCAACATACCATATGTGTCTCTGCTGAGCAAAAACAGAATGAAATGTTTACGCTTTGCATCCATATAGAGGCCTCGAGTGGGTCCTGTTTATCTTCCTCTGCCAGTAGAACCAAACACTGTTCAAACTAATGTAGTAAAATAAGTGCAGGAGGTGATGATGAAGAGGGACGCTATCAGCTCCGCTACTCACGGCAAGATGGCTTCACTGACACGCAATTCAACAAAACGCATAGAGGCTAATTACCACCACGTTCACTCGTCTATCTGTCGACTTTGACAACATCTCTGCTGTTAAGTCGTCATTGTTTCAGAACTGCAAACTGGAACTGCTGGCTGCCATGATGATGTTTTATTCTGCCATTGAAGTGGCTGGTTTATTGATGTATGTTGCATAATGCTTATTGCAACAGTTGCAGCATTTATAGCTCTTTTTATTTCCTGTCCATCATTTTTTTTAATTGTCTGAGTTTCCTACACTTCTCCAGTCAGTTATTGTTGGGAATGTTAAGGTGTGAAAGTGAATTTGTAACTGATAATCAGTTATTCACTGACGGGAAATGACCGGGCTTGGTAGGGTCTTTTGTTGTTTCACTAGTGTATACATTGACATGTTAATGACCTTTATTTTGTAGCTTAAAGGTATTAATTATTTAATGCTAAACTGCAAGCTACTGCAAATGCTGCAGAGATTGGTTGAAAGATTTAGTTTTTCTGGAGTCCTATTTTTAAATTTCCAGTTAGTTTTTAACACACTTAAAGCTGCAGTTGACCTATGGTGCAGGACTTTTAAAAATAAATGAACTTGTTAAATTCAAGTCCTTTCATAAACATATTTCTGTATCTCAAAGTACAACCCTGTTTCAAAAAAAGGACGCTGTGTAAAATGTAAATAAAAACCGAATGCAATGATTTGTAAATCATATAAACTCATGTTTAATTGAAAACAGACATAAGACAACAGATGGTGTGCAATGTTAAAAAAAAAAATCACCTGGTGGAGCATCTCATAACTAATTATGTTAACTGACAACAGGTGAGTAACATGATTGGGTATACAAACAAAAAATAAAAAAAAGGATTTCAGAGAGGCAGAATCTCTCAGCAGTGAAGATGGGGAGAGGTTCACCACTCTGTGAAAGACTGTGTGGGAAAATAGTACAACAATATAAGAAAAATGTTCCTCAATAGTTCATCGCTGCGTCCACAAATGCAGGTTAAAACTCTCCAAAGAAGAAACCAGATAGAAACATGATCCAGAAACACCGCCGCCTTCTCTGGACGGAGATCATTGAAGATGGACTGAGGTGAAGTGGACAACTGTCCTGAGGTCTGATGGATCACAATCTGAGATTCTGTTTGGAAATCATGGATGCTGCATCCTCCAGGTTAAAGAGGAGAGGGACCATCCAGCTTGTTATCAGCGCTCAGCTCTAAAGCCAGCATCTGTGATGGTACAGGGATGCATTAGTGCACATGGCATGGGTAGCTTGAACATCTGGAAGGAAGCATTAATGCTGAATGATATATTCAGGTTTTGGAGCAACATATGCTGCCATCCAGACAACGTCTCTTTCAGGGAAGGTCTTGTTTATTTTAGCAGAACAACGTCCAACCACATTCTGCACATATTCCAACAGCATGGCTCCGTAGTAGAAGAGTCCGCTGATAAACTGGCCTCCTGCAGTCCAGACCTGTCAATCACTGAAAACATACTGCACTACATGATGCTATTAGGTTGTAGTTTACAATCTAAAAGCATCATGCAGGGCTGATATTGAATGGTCATATCATCCAGATCCAGGTTCATTTGTAAAAAATACATCAGCAGTTTAATAGTGTTTTTTTCTGCAGATTTAAATGCTTAAAATGTAACAAAAAATGAACATATGGGAAAAGACTACAGTATGGTAATTGCATCCATAGAAAGATTAATTTCGTCAACTTGGCTGGAAAAAAACTAGGAACAAGAAAGTTTTTTGGTGATCAGTCGAAGTATTACTCCGCTCTAATTAACACTGAACTACACAGGAAGATGGTGTCACAGTACATTCACCTTCTCTCAGCAGTCAGCCCACCTCCCAAAGTCCCATTTAAACACTGGACAATGCAGTGTGAATTCTAACCAGAAGAAGAAAGCTGTCTCTTTAATTCCATGGCAGCACTTTCTTCTGGGGCTCCTTTGCTTCTCATTTTCTTATTGGACTGATGTATATGCATGAGGAAGTGTTGCATCAACCGCAGAAGCAAAATTACCCATCGAGGACTAAGGTCTGATATGACAGGTCACCCATCACATTTGTATTCATGAGCAGTTAAATGAATGAATTGATGAATAAATGCATAACAAGAATCCACTAAATTGTTGAGTAAATGTCAAAGGATGCGTGATCCACTGAAGCATTGTGATTTCAATTCACGAGAGTGGGAGCCGGCTGATTGGCTGTGGGACAGTGTAAATGGGAAACAACTATGTGTTCAATAGAAAGGAGCTCGCCGGCTCCAACTGTCATGACGGTAATATTAGTTGGTTTTAAAACATGCCTGTTGAATGTAAAGAGCATAAAAGGGCCTTGTGATGAATCCAGTCTGCAGAGCAGCGTGATACTGTGCACAGCCTGTGCTGTTATTCAGCCTGTTATCTCCCTGTTTAGTCCTTTGTGTCTGCTAAGATGGAGACATAAGGGCTGTGTGGAACATCCAAAAGCAATCTGCTTTAACAAGATGGCTCAGTTTGTATACACGCTTATCGCCGAGGCAGACAGCAGGACCCGAGTTTGACTGTTATTATTCATGATACAAGATGTCTTTCATCTGGGCTCCTGCACTCTGCAGAATCCTGACCAACCTTCTTGCAACAGTTTGTCTCAGAAACATAATGCGCAGTCATGTTGCCAAGTCCACTTCTTCACCAGGATACAAGCTTTCATGTTATTTGTGATAACTGCTGTGTTCAACTCCAAATAATTCATTCCTTACTGCAGTCAAAAGGGTTTTCATATTCATGGCTGACAGCTGAGAATGGACAGACAAGGTACATGTTGGACTGACAGCGGAGCTGTCAAGGACACAGAGACACATAGTTATATCAGTCATTAAGCTGCATACATGCCAAGTCGGTTTAAAGGGAGAGCTCACTGTTTTTACTCCACTGCCCGCCAGACGTATCAGACTGATGAACACTGATATCACGTTCTGTATTTGAAGCGGTTTCTTGAAATGCAAACATATGATCAGCATACGGTATACACTCTTTGTAATTCTCTAAACTGATTGTAATTAGCTTTCTGCATGTTTATCACATGTTTCTTTCATACTTTACAAAATCCAATATTTCTAAAAGGTCAGGTTGGGGGACTTTATTTATGTATATATTGTATTGTAACTAACAAACCAGCAGGATAGCAAACCTCTTTGAATATGCTTGAAAATTACAGAATTAGAATGACACTTTTTAAAATATTTTGCTAACATTGCTTGATTACAGTATTCGTACATCGTGCATATTTAGATATGCCAGCCTTGCAGTCATTTGGCCACCACATCGACAGTTTGTTAGTTATGTTTGCCAAGTGGGTCATAGTGTATCTGTGTTATATTATTTGATGTATTAATTAAACCATTCTTGATGTTTAAATGAATGGAGTGAGTGGCGGTCGACAGGTTAAAGCTCTGTTTGTGTTATTTTATAGGTTGTAATCTCCCTGTCATCTACTTGTATGTTTGTCCTGGTAAGAGCAGTGTAATTATCAAGAAAATACAGACAGTTACATTAAATAGTACATCTCAGGACAGTTATCTAACTAAGGAATTGACCTGCAGTTGCTGTAACAACACAGATTAGTTTCATAATGTACCATGCAGTAAACATTGAGTTGGTTGGTAACAGGTCGAACTACAAAGATCAATTCTTTTGTCAGATTATTTTATTTGTCTTTTATTCAGTTCCACAATACCTCGTTTGCTTGAAATACATTTCCCACAAAATTTCAAGAGGAAATTATAAGACAATTAAAATGCTATAAAACTCAAGAAAATATTATAAAGTGTTGTAACTTATTCCCCCATGTTGCATCACATCCTGTCCGTACAGTCCTTTTTCTCTTGTTTTCAGTATCTTCTCATTCATTTCCTCTTATTTTATTACTTTCCTCTCATTTCGTTCCAGGTCTCTTGTTGTGTTCTCTTAGCTTTGTGATTGTCTTGTCCGTCCTGATTGTCTCCACCTGCGTCCAACTGTCTCTCTGCCTTCTTGTTCTTTAGTCTGTGTAGTTTCTGTTCCAGTTTGTCATAGTTCACGGCTCTTTGTTCCAGCACTTTCTTATCTGTGAGTTTTTTGTGTTTTTCTGGATCTGCCTTTTTCCTCTTCCCCCCTCTGACACCTCTGTCTGTTCTGAGTTGTGCGTTTTAGTCCTGTCGCTGTTATATCACGCCATAATGCCAACTGGTTCAGCGAGGGAACAGCCTGTGAACCAAAACATTTGAAACATGAATTTCTCCCCCATCAGAGGAGGAGAGCACGCGACGTGTTATTTACAAATCATCGAGCCTAAAATATACGTGACATTCTGCAACCTCCCTGACCTTTTACAGTTAATCAGCCTCCTCAGTTCAGCTTTTGTTTGTTTGATTTTGTCTCGATAAAAATGAGTTCATAAGATGATTAGTGCAGGAGTGTAATTATGGTAATAAAAGTTAAAAAAAAACGTTATAATTTGTATTTGTAGTTTCATTATTAACATTGTGCTATGAAGACATGGATCAAATGGCCCTTGAGCAATACAAGATACAAAGTCCCGTATCTGAGTGCTGAGCTCAGGGACGAACAGAGTGCGTGTCGATATGTCACGTTTCTCTGCGGGTCAACACGCCGTCGCGGTTTGTTCCGTCCGAGCTGCTGCAATCGTTGATTAAAGTCCAGCTTGTCTCAGCAGCTTTACAGATTGACATCAGAATCCATTCACACATCTCAGGACATGCGTCTGGTGAGCAGACATAACTGCAGTGTTACTGTCTTACACTGTACACAAGCTCATTTGTTGGAATAAAGCCGATTAGTCTATTAGTGAGAAAGATAACACAGAAAAAAAACAGCAGTGAATCTGTTCCTGCTGAATCAGTCAAATGGAATCGGAGTGATAAGCTGCAGTTCTGTGTCGTCAACACATGCTAATTATTATTATATTAATATTAACCGGTGGTTACAATATTAAACCTGTTTAAACAACAATGTTTCAGAGTTTCCTCGTGTTTCCTGGATTTAACTTCAACTTGTCGTCTCAGTCTAAACAAAAACTATTTAATTTGAAAAGTACCCTGAATATATTTTATGAAAAACAGTGTTTTATTCATCTTTAGTTTTTAAAGTAAAATTGTGTGTCTCCATGATATGTTAAATAAAATATGCTCAATGTAAATTATTTTTTTACCTTCTGTGATCATGAGTGTTCTTCAGTACTGTAACACCATCTGGTACAAGTTTTCACCACGTTGAACTCATAACCTTTCCAGTAAATAAGAATCTGCTCAGAGATTGTTGGCCAAACCCTCGAGAAACAGAATCATAGTAACACATTAAAACTGGCCATGATATCGTCTCTGATCCAGATCGATGTTCATTAATGGCACTTGATCAGAGTTTTGTGATTATAATGTGAAATGTGTGTATTTTTGTGTTTTGTTATGTTTAAATGTTTTGTGATACTGCAAACAGAGCTGTTGTGATGCAAGAACAAGTTCAGACTTGACTGACAAACTGTCATAATCGTCATCATCATCATCACCATCGGTATAATGCTTGGTTAGAATTTTTTTTTTTTTTTTTGCCTTTAGACTGAAAGGAGAAAATGGCCCCGAGATAAAGACTTCAATTATAATCAGTTAAATAAATAAAATGTGTAAAGAAGATGTGTTTCAGGTAGATGGATGACATTTACTACCAGTGCTTCTGTGAGAGTGTGTGTGTGTGTGTGTGTGTTGTCCAGTGCTGCTGCTTCCTGATTGGTTGAGGAGTCATCAAGTCAACTGGATGCAGCTGGTCATTTAAACCAGTCTGTGGACTTCTCCTCTCCACGTCCTGCTGTTTCAGACCTCTCAGTTGATTTTAACATTATTGTCGTGATTACATAAAATGCATTTCTTTTAATTACATCCTTGCATGTGCTTTCTTATTTGTTTTGGTCTCAGAACCAGCCCATAAAAACTGGTCACAGTTGAGCTTTACAAGTCCAGTAGTGGCAAACAAAGTACTACATCAGCCGGAATATCATGAGGTGCAGGATTGTGTCTGCTTTCCTGCCTCTGTGCGTGTGCGTGCGCATGCGTGTGTGTGTGTGTGTGTGTGTGTGTGTGTGTGTGTGTGTGTAGGAGAGTGATTTTCCTGCTGCAGTGGGACTCAGCCCTGGAGAGACACACAACCTGCTCTGCATCAGTCCCAGCAGCCCTCTGCTGTCTCTCTTCAGCCTTAGTGGACATGGCAGCCTGCTCACAAGCATTTTGCTCCACAGAGGACATTGACACCCCCCGCACCTCCACGCACACACACACACACACACACACGCACACGCACACGCACACACACACACTGACAGCACTCTCACCACCCTTTCCCAGATCAAAGCCATCCACGCAGTAAATAAACATATCAAAAATGGCCAACAAAAGAGGGTGTTACTGCGCTGAGAGAAGCCGACTTGAGGAAGAACAAAGTGAGGGCTGTCGGCGATGGGATCACAGGCTGGAGGAATGGGATGGGCGAGGTGTGAAGATGTGAAGGTAAACATGCTTCTGCGCTGAAGGCCTCCAACAATGATGTCATCGAGACTGGCGAGCACACACCAGAGAATATAGGATGCGAAATATTGATGCATGTGCACCGGCTTTGAAATGCAGCCCTGAAGTCGACTACAAAGAGTCCACAAGGAGCTTTTAGTGCAAAATCAGCAGGTGTTTGATGGACAGATATGTGCGTGTGTGTGTGTGTGTGGGGGGGAATCTTGTATTTATTTATTTAAAACTCAACAGTTTTAGACCAAAAGGCCTCTTGTATTAGATTTCTGATTGTTATTTAATTAAAATATACCTTCACCACTGCATATAGAAATTAAAAAGTCCAAGCTGTAAACCGCTGTTCCTACAGTGGCAAGTTAATAATGTGTATTTCTATTGCTTTGATAAGTCAAAAAAGATTCTTCTTTTTACATCAGCTGTTCTGGATAACTCGTCTACAGTGGGATTGTCTGATTTAAATTACAACCCATCACTGCAAATGTTTCAACATAAAAGCCTTTTTTTTTTTTCAAATATGTTTTTTTAATGTTTATTTTTTTATTGAAATCATACTGGAAGTGTGAAGTTTGTATGAGTACGTAGTGTAATAACTTTGACAGAGCAAATGGTAGCTGATCATAATAAGGCTTCAAGTTGACGTCGTGAATCAATTAATATATCCTAAACTTTTTTAAATTACATTTTTAGGAAATATGGTATAATACAAGCTGACATAATATTGTGTACCTAAATACTAGTATTCTGGGAAAGTTATAACTTTTATGCTGCTCTTTACAGCACACCATCTGATTTCCAGTAATAAAGCCTGTTCTGTTTCAGAGATACGCAGCAAGGCTGACTGTTGTTTTTTCTCAGCAAACCTTTCGAGGACTCTGTAGGTTACTCTGTACCATAACTTGATCAATATAATAAATAAACTGTACCATGCGGTGCAGTAATACATGTTACTTTTTCATTACGTGCACTTATAATGCCAATAATGTGGACTTCTCCCTTTCATCATGAGGTAAGTGAATTATGGTTATTGGGAGAGGTAATGACTTTCAATAGAAATCCACAAATTTCTGTGTTCAGCACTTTATTTCTCCGTGAAAGCAAACCAATTTATGAGCAGAATTTATTAATGGGGAGTAATTGTACACAGTTTCTCTGTCTGGTTCTCAGTGTAACGTGCAGACAGTCAAATATTGAAACAAAGGGGCTCAACTGAGAAAGATGAAATACACGCATGATATTTATCAGGAGGTGAACATTCACAGAGATGTTTAAGAACTAAAGCGCCGCATGTGGTTGTCTGAGCCTTCAGAATTCTATCAGTACATTGTTCTGGGCTTTCTTTCTAATACGCCTCGGAAATCTGGTGGATTGGATTGAGACCATGCTGGGATTCTCCATGCTGGGCCGGTGGTGAAGAGCAGTGGCTGCCTTAATAGTTTCTGACAAGAAAATCAAAGATCAAGATGGAGTGCTGCACTAAATGGCAGGTCTTTGTAATTACAGGACAGGTGTTCTTCACCGAGGCAGAAACAGTAGCTCGACTCCAAGCTGGATATGATTTTGCTTAATTATTCATCAACCAGAACCTCCTGCCTGTAGAGGAGGGAAACCGGCGGCTAGAAAATGCAACTCACTTATGATGAAACACCGACAAATGCCTATCTGTTACGCTCTCACCACTGCAAATGATGAAGCCTCTACCAAAGTGTCTAAAGACTTGGTTAGTGTGAGCCAAACGACTGAAGAGGACACACTGCCTGCACGGCGTGTGCGTTACTTCTACCTCGCTTGTGTTTGTGTTCCTACACTGGCAGCGTGTCGTGGCACCTACTGTGTCCTGTAATGTCTCTTCACGTCTGTCAAGACTGTGTCCACTCATGTTTTCGGTTCATTGTTGCTTCCTGTTTTATTTTGTATTCTCACCTCTCCTCTCGTTTCAGGCGTCTCCACATCTAGTCCCTCATGTTTCCCACCTGCGTCCAATTGTCTCCCTCCTCATGTGTATATAATCCGTGTCTTTCGCCCACTTGTTTGCCAGTTCGTCGTGGTTTCCAACCGCTTCGCACCGGCGTTCTTTTCCTCCATGAGTTCCTTTTGTATAATCTGTGTTTTGCCTTCTGCCTCTCTGTTTTGTGTTTTGCCTCTCGTCTTTGGTACCTTTTCCTGGTTGGATCGATCGCTCTGGTTTGGAACTTCTGGACTGAAAACCTGACACTGATTTTGTACCTCTGAGCTTCAGTAAATACTTTATAACTCATCCTCTGTTTGTGAGTCGTGCATCTGAGTCCACTCCTGTCTGCCCGCATCACGGTGCGAAAGATCTCCTACCTGCAACAATCAATGAAATCTCACCTCAGGTTTTGTTACTCCTGAGTTGGTATTACTGAGAAGGAAAGTTTGGTCATTTAACTATTGGTTATATTTCTATGAAATTTCTGCTCAGTTAACAAATTAAAACAACAGCAGCTAAAACATTGCTCAAATACTTGGGCACACACTGCTCTGAATGAACCTTTCTTTGAGGTAAATACTCTTCAATAAAAGCAGAAAATGAGCAACTCATGTCAGAGAAATGTTCTCTTGTGAGCTGTTTGAAGTGCTTGTCGTAACATACAGTAAGAGGAAATACCACATCTGTCCGTTGTGGGAAACAGAATTGACCCGCAGACTGGTGTGTTGCATGAAGACGCATGTTGTGGCTCGACTGGAGGATAAAAGCAGAGTCTGTGTTTTCAATTAAAATGAAGCTTGATATATGCTGATCATGAGCATCCGCTGCAGGTCAACTGTCCCAAGTGGCTTTACTTTAAATTACATCATTTAATGAATCCATCAAATGAAGTTGGACAAATTAATAAAAAGCAAAACTGAGGAGCACTTGTGATGGGGAGGATTTAATATGCTGTGTCAGCAACGTACAAAAACATTTTTTTTTGTGTTTACTGCATAGATCAAAGATGACTTTACTGGGAAATGCACATACAGTGACATCAACATTTCATACTGCAAAACAAGCCACACAAGTTATTTCCACCCACCAAACACAAACAATATAAGCAAGGAGGATAATATACAAATGAGTTGTAACATTCAGAAATTATAATTTTTTTTTTTTAAATAAATATGATGGGATACTTACATCTATAATAAAGCATGATACATAAATGATAGATTGTCCATTTTTTTGAGCTAATGCAGTGTAACATACTGGTACAGTTTCCCTGTGTTTGTGTCCCATACAGTACTCACAGTAGTTGTAGTAAACCTTTGAGGTGTGTTGCAGGATAATCACCCAGACAAGAGCACCTGCTGCTGCAGTACGAATCCTCCACAAAGGTGCAGGGCCAAAGGGCACAGCATGTCTATGAAGAATCTAGAGCAGCCAAACACTCCCACACTCCAATATTCCCACCAACTTGTTCCACTGTGTGTTTAATACCAGTGGTATCATCCTCTCTCCTCTTCATCTCCTTATATACACACTTCTGTTACTGGCACTAACCTCAAACTCATCCTCAGTAAATCTGAGTGTATTCCAGTCAACTGCTGTAAAGTGCTGGTACGTCTCAGCCCACCTCAAGTGTTCGGCCTTGTTTCCCCTCTAAAGAAGTTGTTTGTGAGACGCTTCTCGTCCTTTGAGACCAAAACTAAACAGCCCTCTTTTAACAGGACGTGAGCTGATTGGACTCTTGATCAAATTGTCCCGAGTGTCATGTGAGCGTGTGCTACATGGAAAGGAAACACCAATCAGCTGTTACATGAAAGCCACTGACCAGTGAAGTTAATAGCATTGATTATGTCATTACCTGGCACCTGTAGGGGTGGAATATATTACTGGAGGCAGGAAGTAAGCCGTCAGTTTGCATAAAACAAGATAAAGCGACAATAATATGTACATCTAAATTACATGTAGTCCAGTTGGCTACGACTAAATCAGCGACAGCTCCACAACTGTCAGGTCAAACTCAGCTGCAGCTCCACGGATCAGAGATATTTGGAAGATTTTTTAAAATATAATTGGTCTCCTTGTTATTTTCATTAGAAAAACAGTGGAATTTTAAAAACCTAATTTGAAAAAATTAACACTTGTATTTCTGCTTAATTAACTGTAAATTAGAAAGTAAATATCAGCCTTATAATTATTACATAGGAACATGTGACATGCTGTGCAACCTATGAAAGCTGGTGGCAGATTGGTTGTAATAGCAGATACGACCTGGTCTCACTACCTCCACGCTGGAAGGGTTAACTGTCAAGCAAATGTGGTTTCCTTTCTTGAGAAATAGCTCTAAAATAATAAGATCTCTAGAAACTGGAGTTCAAGGTCCCATTAAGATTGATTTATTATCAGTTACTTTATTCTCAGCAATTCAATCACGTTTCTTTGTCAACACAGTTTTACATTTTGGACCTTAAAACTGACCTGTTATTCCCTGTTTACTGTATGTCACTCACCACGGGGATTAATTAGCATTAATTGAATGGAAATGAACCCACTTAACACGATCTCAATAAATACATTTAAATTACTTTGTCCTTTCAGGGGAACCTTTCTACGAATCTGCAGATTCAAACCCATTTATTTCTAGAGGATTACTAGAAACAGCTGTATGTGACCACTATTGTAACAAACATACTAATGCAAAGAAAAACAAATCTAGTATTAAGGATTTTAAGAGATTTAATGTAATTACAGTTCTTCAATGCACTGGTGACAGCTGTCAACATCTGTCATCTCTTTCTGATTTCAGTTCTTTTTCCGTGTTTCTTATGTTTGTGTGCCTCCACCTTTTGAGCACCACCTTCATCCCGTTTCTCAGACAGCAGCCAGCTTTGTGTGTTCAGAGTCAAACCGGGTTAAAGTCTGGTCAGACAGCAGATAGGCGTCCACACACCGGTTTGTTTGACCCCCGACCTCTGAGCATTATGTCCAGAATGAGGGCAGCGAGGCAGGGTTCTGCTGATTTGCTGGCAGCGGAGGAAACATCGACCCAGCAGCTTTGCGATGGATTTACTTCTCGGTGCTGAGCTGCAGCTTCCTGACTGATTACTGTGATCTGAAGTAAAGCAGACCAACCTTTCTCTCAGACGTAAACACATGTGGTGTGGATTTGTATCATATAAAGGCATGCATTCTCCGCCGCTTAACTGTTTTGGAGACAGCATTATCTGGAGTTCCACACCGATACAGTATTTATGTCTGGCAAGCAGAGGAGCCGCTTAAAAAGAGTACTTCAAACTGCTCCTGTCCCGTGAGTGGCTCCACCCAACAGGCCGGCTGCTTCGGTGGCTGCTTATTGTTGCCATTTTAAGAAAGAGGCCATTACATCTTCACCTGCGGGCCACAGGGAGAGCGGGGGATGAGGAGTGATGTGGCTGTCAGCTCTGTCAGCAGACCGCTTCCTGTTTGTCTCACACTCGCTGCCCGCTGAGAGCAGCACATGATTTACTCTCTCTCAAGCCGAGGTGTCCATTTATCTCAAGGAAAGATGTCAAAGGTGTGACAGATGAGAAGAGGACCAAATATTTCCTTTAGTTGATGGCCAGTCAGCCGCCACAGTGTTCTGTTCACAGCCTCCAACCTCCAGTTCTCCTCAGTGTCTCTCAGTCACATTTCCAAACCTGTTATTAGTTTCGCAGAACCAATAAAGAAAAGTATTTTTTACTTCCTTATTTTGATTTGGCAACTCATAAAAACAATTTTCTTAATCTGGTTGAGTTGGTGTTTATTTTGTTGTGACATCACGTTTGCACTGCCGCCAGCTCAAACCAGGTTTTAGTGCAGCGCAGCAATATTTTGTGTCATCAGTGTGCAGAGCAACAAACCAATCCAAAATCACACCCTAGAATCATTTATTCCTCCTATTTTCCTTTTTGCTTCATTGCACCACAGATGCTGTTGCATTTGCGTTCACCAAATCACCCAAAAATCCCAACATACAGAACTTCCAGCTGCTGGGCAGCGCCTCGACTCACAAATATAGTCATCAGTGTCTTGGAAAGGAACATGAGCACATTAAATTATTTTCAAAATTTGGCTTACAGACTAAATAAATACATTCATGTTTTGGTTCATTAAAGAATCCACATAGTCCAGAGGTAAAAAAAAAAAAAAAAAAAGAAGTACAAAACCATTTCATGTGTTTTGTTCAGCACACGATGACTCAGCAAATATTTAGCCTCTAACAGCTCACTCCAAAAGGCTGAAACCAGAGAGCCAGGACTGTAATCTGTGATTCCATTCAGAACTAATGCACAGCTTGGATCTGCTCCACTGACATGAACAGCAGACTGATCCTTCTTTACAACATGCAAAACCGATCTCAACCCTGGAACATTTTCATGGGCATGTTCCAGTTGTGTCAACCACATGATGAAAATTAGACACTCTTTTTATATATTGTCACCATATAGTCATTGCTGTGGCTAACATGTTAGCAAATCAACATATCCTCCAACCCAGTAACTCATGTGCATAGATAACGTTTCTTGTTTAAGTGACATATTTATTCAAACCTAAATCATGATCTTTTCCTAAACCTACCGAGTAGTTTTTGGTGCCTGAACTAAAGGCCCGGGACCTCGACCTCACTGCACAGCTGCAGCTCGGTCGGGTGTATGTGTCCACACTGGCAGCATGTCTGCTGCAGCGCTGCTACTTTCAGGCCTGTCCTTAAAAACATTGAGTTCCTCTTGGATAATGACCACCAGTAATTAATGTTTGAGGTCCAACAAGCGAAGAGTTGTTACCAAAAAGCCACCATGTGATTTTTGTTCACCCGCGTTCAGAGCGAGACTCACCGACACAGAGGAGAGGAAGCACCTGAAAAACACTGGTACATTATCACCATGATATAATTAGAGCCTACATTGGATTTCTGCTGTGATTATAAAATGCAGATGTGATCACAGATCTTCTTCCACGACTATTTTTGTGAGTGGACACAAATATTGAAATGCTCCAACAAAAAAATGCAAGAAGATGTTTAAAAGCAGACAAGGATGTAAATAGTTAAGAATTTAAAGTGTGTAAAATGTTTTATGGGAAAAGTACATTTAAGGATACATACAAGGCGTTTTGCTGAGAAACACTGAATGTGAAGTTTTATTGGAGTAAAATTGCATATTTTATGAATTGGTGCCAAAGGGCAGTGTCAATGTAAATGATCGAAGTGGGCCGAATTGACACTTCTGACAAGCAACCAGTACTTTTTTTTTCTGCCCTCACCGTATTAGTTGATCCAGGGATTCAAAGCTGCCCTAAATAAATTGCATTACCCAGGGGTCATCGTGGGAATACTTACATTATTGTATATCTCTCTTTGTGGTGTGGGTGGTGGTTAAAACACAATATGTTGCTTTTTCCTCAAATAATGGGGACATGGATGGACAGACATTTGACAAGCCAAAATCTGAAGTGCCTACCCTATGGGTCAGAAAACATATAGACTGAAACTGAATCAAGTCACGGAACAAACGGAAATCAATCAAAACAAATCCAAACTGACCTTCAACTTTAAAAATGTATAAAATATCTAAGTACCTTGCTGGAGTTCCCTTAAGAAATGTTCACATGCGTAATGAATTATAACTGCCACACAGGTGAAAAGTTCTGTAGACTAAAAGTTCTGTGGACTAAAAGTTCTACGGTGATGGTGGTCTGTAAAACATCCTAATTTTTGCCCAGATATCAAAGTGTCATTGCTCATTGCAGGATTACCTAACACCAAAAGATACCAATCGATATGGATCGATAATGAATTAAAGATGCGTCAGGAAGTGTTTCATCTTTTCAACTTAAAACGCATTCAGCAGGATGTTAGTGTTTACAGTTGGTTTTCCTGAAGAAGAAGATTATGACAAGGAATATCAGAGAGCATATGTTGAATTTTAGTAGGTAAAACAAAGTAAATGAGACACAGCTCACTCGCCCCGGGGAGTTATGTATTCAAGAGAGGATGTTTTCCTTTTTTCTCATTTGAAGTTTCTGATCAATACAAGCAACTCAGCATCTGCTCTGGTGCCAGAAATGTCAGGTGCTGAGATTTCTGCCTGACTGTCCAGTTCTGCTGCAATAAAATCTCCCATCTCAAGCTCTCCCTCGATACCCACCAATTTGTGTTTAATCTGCTCTGATGACATTCACAAAATGTTTCTGTTTCCCAAACGAGGTGGTCTGCGGAGGGTTCGCAGACTCGCACAGAACATTTAGGCCAAAGACATCCCTTATCCTCATGTGGGCTGTGTCCTAATACAGTCGGATCCAGAGAACAGCCCTCTGAAGCAGACCGAACCTCCCCGAACAACACGCTCCGACCTCACACAGATAGGAACTGCTGCTGTGTTCAGGTACATCTCTAACTCGCCACAATGTTGCTCTCAAGTGGACAAAACTGTCAAAATATCAGAGGTAAAAGTTTCATGGTAAGTTGTTAAGTTCACACTGAGACATTTCACTTTGTGGACAGCCAGCAAACACGGAGGAGACTCGGGTGTTGGAGCAAGTTGGGCCATTATTTGAGAAGTCAGTTGTTCAGTCCACACATGACAGTGTCCTTTGGCAAGACACTGCAGGCATAATTGCTCCCATTGTGTATCTGTGTGGCAAAAGACACGCAACTCACTTTAGATGGAAGTGATTAACAGCATTAACAAGCAGGATGTAAAAAGAAAAGAGGACTTTATGTAAAACCAGATTACTGTCACTGTGTGTGTGTGTGTGTGTGTGTGTGTGTGTGTGTGTGTGTGTGTGTGTGTGTGTGTGTGTGTGTGTGTGTGTGTGTGTGTGTGTGTGTGTGTGTGTGTCAAAATCATTTGAGGGCATCTTAGGCACTGAGAGGCCAAAAGCCTCGTCGCGGGAACTGGAGAGGCAGAGATGATGTGTGAGGTTAAAGTGAGTCAGAAGTCGTACGTCTTCTGTGAGTAACCTCACAGTGTTTAAATCCGAACACACTGAGGGAGAAATCCACTCAGAAAACATCTGACAGAACTTATCTGAGAATGAGCATATTTTACATTTCCTTCAGCATCGGTGTGTAAGTACTGCAGTGCTAGTTGTCTGTACATCCAGACGTACACTGCAAACAGGAACTGCTGAGCTCATTCACTGAACTTTTAGTGATGCCGTTTTACCCAGATAGAAACAAATATAGCCTTAAAAAAGATGAGTAGAACCAACAGTATCCTAATGGGGTTTTAATCTCCTGATTATTACTGAGGTGGGTGTTAAAAATGACCTTCATAAGGATTAAAAACACTGCCAAGATCAAGTGAAATTAAAATCACGTGCCATGTGTACATAAATCAAGCGTGATCAGGGCTCAAGGTGTCCCCTTTTGTATTCTACTATTCTACAACCTTGTTTCCAAAAAAGTTGCTGTGTAAAATGTCAATAAAAACAGAATGCAATGATTTGCAAATTGTCAGAATCTACATTTAACTGACAATAGACCAAAGATCAAATGCTAAAACTGAAACAGTATGCGAAGAATATGTACTTATTTTGAATTAGATGGCAGCAGCATGTCTCAAAAAGGTTGGGACAGTGAGATGTCCACCACTGTGCTGCATCACTTCTTCTTTTAACAACACTCTGTAAATGTTTGGGAACTGAGGAGACCAGTTTCTGGAGTTTTGGAAGTGCAACGTTGTCCCATCCTTGCCTGATAAAGGATTTCTACTCTTCTACTATGGATTTGCATGATTTGCAATTCATTGCATTCTGTTTTTATTTACATTTATCACAGTGTCCCAACTTTTTGGGAAACGGGGTTGTAGACATATTGTTGTAAAATCTTTTCAGTATTTACTGTGGGTATCCAGGAATGTGCTTTGAATAAATTAAACGTTTCTTCTTTCAGAGTATAAACTACTTCAGTTTGGCCCTATTTCCATTTCATATTCTTACGTGATCTGTATTCAGATACTTCATCGCATAATTACATCTAATTCAATTCATTTCACTTTTACTTATTGTGCAGAACATTGACTCAATATGCTGCACAAATAGAAAAAAACAACCACGTAAGGTATCAAAATCAAGGAAATATTAAACCAACATATTCTAAAACATCAATAAAATATAAATGTTATATTGATACATAACACATTAACACATTTTCAAATTCTGATCAGATCTAAAAATTATAATAATTAAGTGGGAATGATGCCACTATCCTTAAAACTCTTTTTACTTCCTTTCAGTTTCATGCTTCTTATTTTACACATGTTCAGATAATATATCATATAAAACAGTTGGTGTGAAGCACCAAGGCCTTTAATGTACAAGACAAAACGCATGTAAGTATGATGGTCTGTGGACTCAGGCTGCCCTTTCTCCTGCATCCAGAGGTCTTCTTCCTGCTCAGTGTGGTGCAACATTCACTGCATATATACACTGATGCTGCTAATGTGATTATATCCAGAATACACCGATGCTGCCATTATTGGAAGTGTTATGTAAATGACCTTAACAAGGTTATGTTAGTCATATCGGCTGAAATTGAGTGTACATAACCTGATTAACACATCACGATTACCTGTCAATCTCGACATAATGTGACCACCTGTACATTTTAATTGAATATTATAATACCCCTGCAACATATAGTGTGGTGCTCAAAAGATTTCAATCACATTCAGTTGCAGAGTTAACCATTATTTACAACATGAGCAGCTTTTGAAGTATTTTGTTGCATATCTTACCTGCATAATTCTAAATATGGAAATGCACTTCCTTAAGCCTGCCATGAGAGGAGTAGCACACCTGCATGTCATGTAGCTGAGAGCACACCTGTATGGAGGACCCTCATCAGTACTTTATTTAAATTCAGGGCTGTACGCAGGCTAAAATGCTGTAACTGCTCATCTAGTTACTATATTTATGTAGCTCTGATAGGGAAGGGGAGGAATTCAATTGATTTAGTCACAAACGAAGATCTGAGAAAACATAAGGTAAGAGGCAACGTGTAAAATTACGTTTATTTTGTAGCATTAAAAAAAGGGCCTAACTTAATAATATAGTTCTTAAAAATAAATAGTTTAATGTCAATATACTAGAGGGCATAATCCTTTCGATTTGATTGGTCATCAGAAGTGATCAACAGCATTGCTCTTCATTCCATTCGCCAACATTGGGGAGGATATTCTTAGACAGTTAGCGGCATCAATAGGACTTTAAAACGACGACGTCACAATGAGGTCAACCGTAGATTTCCGTTACATTTTGCACTCTGCAGTATTTCAAACGATCGTCACCATTCAGACACGACTTTTCTCCGCCACGAAGCACTCCGACCTGCCACACCCACACATTTGACTGGATAAATAAATATGGAAAACAAAGGAACACTTCATATTCAGTTTTTGTTTCTTTGTCATAAACTTGTTTGATTGTGATTCTTGCTTTGACATTCCTCATCCATATTTGTGTCCCATGTTGTTTTTCCAAACCCCCCTGCTTGTTAAAATGTTCTGTATTAATAGTCTTGACTTTGAGATCATCCTGACTTCAACAGATTTACCGCAGGATGCTGGCTGACTGAACATTGAACATATTATATCTACTGTTTTCTATCTCTCTCTCTCTCTGACAGGAATTACATTAAAGGTTGACAAATGCACCTCGTACATGATTAACTATCTTTGCTGTATTAAAGCACACTCGCGTAGCCATCTGCCAAGGTACGATTGTGTTCAACCACCGAAACTATTTCATGAGAAAACTCATTTTCAGCCTCTTAATTATTTTTCATCACAGTAGTGCTGAGGAGTAGATTGGAATTGGCCTGTAATTGCCTGGTCTGAGCGGTGTAACAATCCTGATGCATCAGTCTAGATGAAGTGTGACAGGGAGACATCTCGCCACTGTGCAGCACCCATTAGCCTGCTTCCTCCTTTCTGATCACCTAAAACCTGCCGGGAGGGTGGTCAGTGAAGGTCAGTGTGGCGGCCTTTTAGGGAGGCTAAATGCTGGCGGCCATCTGCGCGAGATGTTGATAACCTTGTCGCCGGCATCAGTTGTCCTTAACCGTGTCCGATTGTGAGCGGCTGTCACATTACGGTGCACTTTACCATTTTACTGAAGCCTCCACTGGAACTAAAGGGGGCAGCTCCTGCAGGTTTAAGAAGGATGTGTTCAGCACAGCTTGTGAGGCTGCTCTCAGGATTATCTTTCTTTTTCTCCCCTCATCTGCGCTGTGATAGAAAAAGCTTCTCCGGATGTACTATCGTGGGCAGTGCTGCCAATCAATAAAGCTCTCTCTGTGAGAGTTAAAAAAAAGGACTAACTCCCGTCAATTCGGCTCTAGTCCCCCCCTGCCTGTCCTAAAATCGTTATCCTCGCTGTGTTGGACAGTTTCTTGAGGAATATGAAGACTGCATGTCTGAAAGGGTATAAAATGATCAGAAAGTTTCATGCAGAATAAATACACCCTGCTCTGATATTACAATAAATTACAGGTCATACCAGCTCGGGTTGTAGCAACAAAACCTCATTGAAATGAGTGTTTTATTGTTGTTGAATTCACCTATTTTTTTTTAGAGCATATTAATCATTCTTTTTCAACCATATATAAATCTAAATATTTTTGTTACCTCTGTAATCTTGTGTGCACAGTCATCTTTTCAGATGCTAGAAATTCCCTTACCGTTTGCCTCACAAATCACTACATAAAAGGCACCCAAAATTGCACAGGCCATGTTGACAGTGGACATAAACCGTGAACATTGATTATATACACAAGTGGAAGTAGCTTCTGGCTTGGAAAATGAAGCCGATGCAGAAGTGCCTTAAGCTGCAATACCAGCGAGTGCCACTAGAGGTCGGCTCCAAAAAGCCTCCAGCTCCATAGACTCCCATTCAACTTCTCTCATCAAATACAAAGTCAATAAAATGTGTCCATTGGTTATCTCAGTGTTGTTAGCTAAAGTCACTCCTTCTTATTAGTTTTCTGGAGGTCCATCTGAAAATAATCTCTCATTCATTAGAAAATAAGGTTAAAAAAGATCTGTTTTGGGGGGCATGTCTGTTTGATTGACAGGCCTGCAGTGCAGTCAGGTTACAGCTATCGGTGGGCGGGACGTAGTATCGTCAGGTTTCCAATCAGATCGGTCAGATCCACCGCTGGCTCCTCCCCCAGCCCGTCCAAATATGGTCACTTCCTGCTCCAAACCGCTCCGAAGTAGCAAAGATGGTGACGGACAGAATCTGAACTGGAGGCTTCACAACGTTCACAAACAGGTGACAACAGGTGACGACGATGTTGGTTGGTGGTGAAGTGTGAAGATGACTAATGTAAACATAATTCTTCAGATCCTGGGCTGGATGGAGTCACTATTTTTGCCCATTGCAGCGTCAAAAGAGAGAAAATGAGGAAACATTTCAAACCACAAGTTTCATCAGATATTCCTACAAACAATGGTTTACAATCAGTTCTGCTTTTTGTTTTCATGGAATGGTTTCCAGCCTTGACAGGAAGTGTGTTGCATTTTGCTGAGCGGTCGAAGGCCTTTTCTTCCTTTGCCTTGAAGAATCGGCAGCTGCAGCCAGGTTTCACACATGGGTGGACAATGACCATGAGAGTATACACAAATCATTCAGCTGCACCTGAGTGGCTGGACAGCAGGGGAGATCCATGTCTTCATTCCTCACCTCAGCCCATTTTCCATGAAGGTCAGCCTTTGCTCAGTAAAACAAGGACATGCAGGTTTTTCCTCGAAGCGACGCAGCAGCAGCAGCTCTGCCCCGATGCATCTCCAACAGTTTCCTTCATCAGACGGCTCAATAAAAGCTCAATAAAGATCTATTGGCCTCTGATGGTGCAGTCAGGGTCTTTATTATGAGAATGATGAGAGGAAAGAATACAGAGAGTATGCTCACTGTCGCGGATCAGTAAGGCCAAAACACACCAGGAAACTGCACTGAGTTTATACTTCATGAAGGATTATATTACCTCTGCCAAGCAATATATGTACTCTATCTTAAGGACAGAGCACAGCCTTTCGAAAAGTGGTGAATGCGATCATTTATTCTGATGAGTCAGAAGCTCTTTGTTTGATGGAAAGCCTCTTGAAAATACTTAGAAATGCTAAAAATCAAAAGCCAATCTGTAATGGGGAAGATAATGCGACAACACTTTATTTTAATTTCAAACAAGAATAAAGCTGCACTGACATAAAAACACGAGCCTGTTGTCAAAAGTTAAAAGTTGATCCAAGAAGTCCATTAATAGACTGAACTCTCGACAGACGCATCAGTTCACGAGGCAGGATTTCATTATTGTGGTAGAAATCATTCCTTCCTGAGTCCTGACAATCTCCAGGTAAACACTACACAGGTCAACCTCTTTAAGTCCTTCTATCAGGAGTGATAACTTGCACTTTGCCTCATTATTGTTCGCAGCTTCAGTCTGTGCTGTGATCATAGTCTGGAAAGTCTGTTCGTGTTAATGTTTGCTGAGACACTTTAAAGGGCGAACCAATCAGGGACAGGCTAGGGTGACTCAGTGGAATGACGTTGGAGTCAAGCACTTGTTGTAAATGTTCCAACAAAAAAGGCGGTCATGTAGTTTTGACACACAACTTACATCATACCGATGCTGACTGGCTAAAGGCTGTTCTGATATTTCCTATAATTAACCGGAGTTCTACGCCAATTAGGATGCAACAACTGGAACTATCCCAAATGTCCATATATTCACAGTGAATTTGGGTCTGATGATACCAGGCTGAACTCACACCTCCTTGGCCATAAAAAATAATGAAGAGGTTGTGATAAAAGTCTGATGTGGATATGAAGAAATGCTTTATTATAATCCCTCAATACCGTTTACCTCTAAACATTTTTCAGGCTTTCTGGTGTTTTCTCAGGCTTTAAGAACCAAGAGTACGTGCATCAAGTCTTTTTCTTTGGCAGACTTGTTTGAGAGCAAGCACATTATGTTAAGACCAGACTGACTGCACAGTTTTAGCCTGATAACGGTATGACCTCACACATGTGGCATGTCTGCAACGAACACAAACCCACGGCACGATTCATGTTTTAATCTCAGTGTAGTTTGTAAAAGACAACCAACACAATGTCTTCACAACCCAATGATGTTGTAACCACACAAAAAAACCGCCTGTCTTGGCATTGTTTGTGTCTCTCGTCCACTTTGACAACTCCTACAGTGTGTGTTTTTGTTGTAAGAGCACAGAGCTTTTTTCTTTTAGGTGGACCAGTGAAGTCAGTCTCTGGCTCCTTCTTTACAATCAGAGATCTTTGTCTTGCAAGTTATGAAAGACAAGCGATGATTTGTGGCATCTAACGTGTAGTTCACCTGTCTGTCTGCCAAAGTAGAGCAATAATTCATGATCAGATCATCCATCTGCTGACAAAAATACAGTGTTGTTTTTTATCACAGCATCAGTCCTCCAACATGCTGCTGCTCCAAGTATCCCTACTGATGAAGCTCTTTTATCATTTCTATATTTTATTCAACCTAGTTTGTTAAATGTTGTTGTACCAGAGATAATCAAAGTATCTGCAATGCTAACCGTTGATAATTCTTCAAAATACTTTCACAGCACAGACTAAAAATCCATATTTTGCCCTTTGTTGTTGTTGTTTGATACAAACATTAGATACATACGTATGTAAATAAAATGTGTTAACTTCACCCAAAACAGCAACAGTGTTTCTCATAAAACATTTTTTTTTTTTCCCATTTGTTTTGAAGAATGGATTTCTTATTCAAGTTGGGACACCAAATATTCTGCCCTTGTGTCTGCTGCATTACTGAGTGTACAGGCAGGTAAATGAATAGTGAAACTTTTAATTCTTTATCAGGCCTCCATCACAGAGGAAGGTGCTACATTAAAGCTGTGTGGTGTGCAGGCAAGTGAATGGATGATTTAAAGTTTAAAACAAAAGTGTGCTTTGTCCATTTTGATACTCTAGAATAATAACGCAGTGAAGATGCATTATTCTCCTGGCAGAAGATGTCATTGTTGTTAGAGAACAAGCCATGTTAGAATGAATGGAGCTATTTTTATCAGCTTTCTATCAGGAGACAAGGAGGTGGTGGTGGTGGTGGTGGGAGGGTGAAAAAAAACTTTTTCTCCTCAAGTGCTAGGAGTATTGTCTAAGGGACAACTGATCTGGAGGCTTTACTGCCCAGAGAAGCCACTTACTCCATCATCACAGAAATCCCTGCAGTTCAGCTTTCTCTTGTACATTTACAGGCCTGAGTTCAGTCCTGCATCCCACCTGTCAAGACAGAGAGCTAAACATGTCCATCTTACTCCATTTGGCAAAAAAAAGAAGAAAAAAAACAGGGAGAAGCTGGAGAGGTGTGCTGCTCTGTCTCCACTTTTCCTTTTTTCTTCATTGTACTGTAATCCCAGGGCCAAGTGGGTTCCATTTTTATAAATTATTTATTGGGGAGAAAATGCATTGCACTTGGAGGAAGAGTGCCCACTTTGGCTGTAATTACTCTGGCACGAGATACTGTGGAGTTTCACATGCATGGGAAGTCCCTTTCTGTCTGTTTGGCTGACTGTACTAGTTGATCAAATTGCTGAAGTTTTAGTGCACACTTGGTTTTTCCTCTAAGAAAAGAGAGGATTAAAAACTTGTAAAATCTTACAGGAAGGTTGTAAAGGAGATGGGTTGGAGAAAGGACATTTATTTTTTTTATGTGCGGAGACAAAATTTGCAAAAGAGATATTTAGTATTCTAAATTATATTTTGTATTGACACACTAACAAATAACTTATACAACAACCATGTAAGACAAATGTTTTTGTGGTCAAGAACCCTTTGTGCCTAAAATATTTCTAAAGTGCATGAATACATAAATGCGGGAGTGTGCATGTCAAAGCCTATTTGGTAAAACAAAAGGTTTTAATGCAAAAATAGTGTTTAGCTGTTGTAATAGTAAGCTTTATGTCACAAAAGTCCAACTCATTCCCCAAAAAAGTTAGGATGCTGTGTAAAATGTCAATAAAAACGGATTGCAAATCATACAAACTAATTTAATTGAAAATAAAACAAATAAACAAACTTTTATTGTTTTATGAAAAATATCTGATCATTTTGAATTTGAGTTCTGCAACAGGATTCAAAAAGTTGGGACAGGGTCAACAAAACCCTGGAAAAGTTGTTGAATGCTAATATAAACACCTGGTGGAACATCTCACAACTAATTAGACATTAAATGTCAACCAGATCAGTGACATGACTGAGTATAAAGTTGTCAAACATGATTCTGGAGTGGAAAGCACTGCATGGGCTCAGGAACACTTCTGAAAACCATCATCTGTGAACACAGTTAATCGCTGCGTCCACAAATGCAGGTTAAAACTCTCCAAAGAAGAAACTAGATAAAAACACGTTTCAGAAACACCGTTGACTTCTCTGGACCGAGATCATTTAGTGAAGCGAAGTGGAACATTTTCCGGTGGTCTGACAATTCAAAATTGTAAGTTCTTTTTAGAAATCATGGATGCCATGTCCTCCAGGCCAAAGAGCAGAGGGACCATCCAGCTTGTTATCAGCGCAGAGTTCAAAAGCCAGCATCTGTGGCGGTTTGGCGTGCATTATTGCACATGGCATGGGTAGCTTGTACATCTGGAAGGAAGCATTAATGCTGAATGATATATTCAGGTTTTGGAGCAACATACTGTATGCTGCCATCCAGACAACGTCTCTTTCAGGGAAGGTCTTGTTTATTTCAGCAGAACAATGTCCAACCACATCCTACACGTATTCCAACAACATGGCTCCGTAGTAGAAGAGTCCGCTGATAAACTGGCCTCCTGCAGTCCAGACCTGTCAATCATTGAAAACATCTGGAGATGTCTGCTGGATTTTCTGCAGAGAAAACTCTAAAACTCTGATGCTGCTGAAGAGATGATCTTCAAGATGAGATGTCAGTTCCTGATCATTACTGTCATGATGACAACTTCCCAGGGTGCACCTGAGCACGGCCCAGAATCCCTAAACTGCTCGGGTGTTTTTTATCGCACTCTCTCCTCTGAATCATATCACCTCTGCTGTACCTTCCTCCTCCTCTCAATCCAATATGCTCTTATCTAGATTTAACAAAAAAATTTTGCATCAACACTTCACTCACATTTCTCTTGTCAGTTTTTTCTCGAACTTGTTATTGTAGAGTTACAGAAATATTGTTGGGGTCTTACAGTTCAGACAATGTTGCCCTCTGCCCAATGACCTGGGAATGGCCAGAAAATCCATCTGTATCTGTCAGTGTCAATCAGACCTCAACACCACTGCTTAGATTTTGATGAAACTGGGGATACTCCTTTTAATTATGTTCCCGTTATTAAAAGTGTTTTAATATTGTATGGAGTTAAATTATTTTAAGATCCTCTTCAGTGATTCAGTTTTACAAGTTTGTAAAGTTGTTGCACACACAAAAGACCGATGTTTAAAAACATTATCAACGGAGGCGCATTAGTGGTCAAACACTGCTTCTTAGTCCCCAGTATCTTCCTAGATGCTACATTTCCCATAATGCAATGTTTTAATTTTTCTTTTCCATGAGAGCCACAATGACAAGATGCCACTTTTACCAACCACAACATTTTGGGTGCATGATTTGGGGATGGCAGTCCAAGTTACTTTCCTCAAAGCTGGAACATGTTTGGTTGCATGTTAACTGCAATCTTCAGAGAACGAATAACAAAAAAAAATCTGTTCATCTTTGACAATTTCCTCTTCTTTAATCCAATAACAATATTAAACAAAATTGGCCTGTAAATACACAGTTATCTAATTATATAGCATCTTCTGTATAATAAGTGATACTTTCTTAATGACTCTTTACATTTCCCACAGCACAACTCCATCATAACAACACAGTTACTAAATCCTGACCCTAATGCCATCATGTGTTTATTTCACAGGAAGAAAAACTGTGACATCAGGGAGACATTCAGATCACGTCTGTATAACATTTATCTGTCTCGATACACTTTGCACGTCTAGTGGACGCCCAAGACAGGTTCAGTATCTGAACGTCTGAGCAGGAACCTGTCTGTACGTCCACATACCTCCAAGATGGATTAAATATCTTTCTGGCTCCACAGTGAAAACTGACGTCTTTTGTGCTCAGTGGGTCGTGTTCTGCACTTTTCGTTAGCTGTCCTGAGATGATGAAGGATGATACATTTTTTTATTTTGTCATTTTTCAAAACTTGCACCAACAGCACCACCCATAAAGTGCCACATTTGAACACTACTTCATGAACTGTATGTCCGGATGTGAAAAGTGCTGCACATACACACTCCATGTCCTTTCCAATGACAGTGATTGGTCTGATGAGGGCACTACAATTAAAGGTTAATTAAATTTCCAACTTTCAGCAGAATCAAGTGTCACATCACTGAAGTGATTTTAATCAGGCTTGGAGGGATGATGGATCTCTATAGCTGACCTGTGTCCTTGCATTATTCATATTTCAAAGAGAGATATCACCGGCTAAAAGACTTTTTTTTCTTTTCTGTAAAAAACACAGGCGGTTGCCTGTAATGTGATTCCTACTTTGCTTTGCTGGTATTTTGTGCTTGTGATCGAGGAATCAGAGTTACCATTAAGTGGTGGCCTGAGGGTCAAAACATGACATTTCACACAACACAAAAACATTTTGATAACGGAAAGGGTGGGACAACATTCCTTGTTTTTGATTGACCAGAACTCCAGTCAATACCGATTACTTTCAATTGATGGGTGTTTCTTGGATGACACTCTTTGCATTTGTTAAAGTTGTTAAGAATAATCAGCGCCTGCAGCACAAACTCTCAGTTAGGTCGCCCAACAACACTGAACACCATGTAGCAAATCATTGTAGTTAACTTTAACACCTGAACGTCATCAGTTGCTTGACAATGAAACAACCAATCAAAGCAGAGTACAGTTTGGAGGATCCCGCCGGTTGATATCCAGCACCAACCCACTTTACAGGAACACATCCATTCAATGAACTCTGTATTGATTTGGAGTCTGTCCAATCACAAACCAGAAGTGTTGCCCCACCTTTTCCACAATCTGAAATGACCCTACTGTGAGGGGGTGGAGCCGATCACAGCTGATTTTATGCGACCTGGACAGGTCGCCAGTCCATCACAGGGCCAACACAGAAAGACAGAAACCGGCATCCACGCTCGCATTCACACCTACAGGTAATTTAGAATTACCAGTTAATGGATGGTGGGAGGAAGCCGGAGAGAACCCATGCAGGCATGGGGAGAACATGCAAACTCATACCAAGACACCTCTGCTTGTGAGACTGCACAGCATGATGGTGTTTATTTTGGCTCCTGATTTGATTTTAATTTTTAGCCTTTTGACAAAAAAATGTCATTTCATTTTTGTCATTTGTTGAAAACAAAAATGAAAAGACATTTTATTTTCTGTACGAGTGTCTCACTGCCTGTTGCTGAACTGTAAACTATAAATGTTGTTTGTTTGGGGAGGAACATTTACAGCAGCACTATGTTCTGTGCTGAAAGACGGAAGACCAGTGACTGAGTAATGTAAATTCCTATTTTGGATGACGGTGAACAGCGAGCTGACTAATCCCTCACCCAGCATTTCATGGATGACCTTTACAGTCTTCAGCATGAGCAGCAATAATGTGAAAGTCAGATGGAGAGGAGAGCAATCGGGGTTCAGAGGGAGGTGAGCGGTGCCCTGTGGCTCCTGCCCCCGGTAGGCTGCTATGAATCTCCGATGGAGTTTTAATATACCACAACAGAGATGTGTTTAATTTGATAATGATCGTATCAATATGTGACGGTTGAAATCCACCGAATTCTTTGGCCACGCTTTGAAAAGGTCGAACGTTTAAAACCGGCCGGCCAGATGGAAATCTGAACTGGGAAGAGAAGTTAAGCTTCTCCATGGGACTCTGCACGGAGCAGAAGTTAATCTTGATAAAAGCTGAACCTCTACGTGAAATTGCCAAAAGTGTATTCAAGATAAGATGCCAAGCAAGCCACATTGTAGGCGTCAGATTCTTCCACTTTGTGGTGCAGAAACACCCTCTCGATGTGCTTCCTTCTCGTCTCTCCTGCTGGCTGAGAATGCCAGAGAGGCTGCACTTTCAAAGGTGTTATCTTTTTCTCCACCTTAGACCTTGAGAATATTCCCCTCCAGTGAGTATGGAAAACAAAGACATGTCCATACAGTAAAATAAGGTTGTCTGGCTTCAGAGGCTTTGACAAGGTGACTCATAAAGGGGTGTTACGGATAGAGAGCTAGGCACGCTGGGACAATCTGGAAACTCAATCCTCCTTTTGCTCCGGCGCTGATGGATGTGCTGCAGTGGACCATCCGTCTGTGATGGAACATCGTAAAGATGTCATTTACCCAAATCAAAGACAAAAAGGAGCCTGTTTTACTTCCTGGTAGTCCAAAGGTCTTTGCGAGTACGCGTCTGTCGGGAACATAAGCATGAAGCAGCAAATAGAGAGATCACGAGTGAAGTGAATATCAGTCACTCATCAGGAGCTGTTTTTTAACAGCTGCTAAATGATGCCTTCCTTGGAGTTCCCCCCCCCCCCCCCCCACACCGGAGTCTCATTATGTCCTGTAGAGTCCTTTATGATCTCAGGCATGTTTCCCATGATTCCCCATCTGTCTGTCCCGCTGTGACAGAGGGCCCGGCCTCCTCTCATTCCCGTCCGACAGCTCCATCACTCACCTCTGACTGCCGCTATCTCTACATCAAAACAATGCCGTGCCAGAGTGAATTAGTATGTCCTTCACCTTGGGTGGAACCCTGTCATTACTTCACCCAGACTCCAGAGCAGAAGCTATGATTTAGCACACGTTACAGGAAGTGCAACATTGGTATGTCCTCATGGGTGCAGGCACTGAAATGTGTCAGCTTTATAGATATCGTTGTAGCCTCTCAAGGTTTGGTGCCACTCTGAGGACAATTCTCAACAAAACACATCAATACATTCAGTTGACAGGAGTTACTGTGTTTTCTGATTGTTTTTAAGTAACTCGTCATAGAGGCTATCTTTGGCAATAGCTGCAATAAATGATAAATTTCCCAGTGCCCTCAGTCACCATGTCTATATAAGACACATAAAGTGGTACTGAGTTCACTGATTCCCATCGTTGTCTGGATCCACTGCAGTCTCACAAAATATGTTTAAACGAGTACAAACTCAGAGATTATGTTAAAGGGACATAATGTGAAGATTACACTGGTCCATTATCAGAGGATTGCTGGACAATAGAAGGATGGCTGGATGGATTTAAGATTGAAATGCAAACAAAATGTATGGCAGAAAAGTTTGTGGCCTGAATTGGGAGTTAAATAAAGAGTTTTATTTCAAAGATGTTGTATATCAAGACAGACTCTATGTATTAGTCCATATTTGGTATGAAATATTTAAAATATGTACAGTTTAAAATCAATTTCACATGTGTATGTGATGTTTTTTTTATAAGCTAGAAGACATAGGCTGAGCATTTACACTTTGAGACTGCAGTGACACTGATAAAAAAAAAAAAAAAACTGATTCAGACAGCCAGAGTTTCCAACCCAGTATCACAGCAGGAAACAGACACAAGCCTATCTACTACTGCAAAACGTGAGATAGCCACACTTTGGCCTCTCTATGCATGAAAGTTACACATTTTGTAAGTGTGAAAAGTAACAGATTGCCATGCGGGATGATGGGGTTTTCTTGAGTTTTTTTTTCCGTGATACCAGGTTGTGGTCAGTCAGTCAGTCCCCTCAACATGGGGCTTTACGTACGATTGAGCTGACAGCTCGAGCTCTGAGCGGAACGAAAGCAAGGAGTTCGAGTAGAGATCAAGGCCACTTTGAGGTATTAGAAGACTTTTTTTCTCTCAAAAACAGAAGAGATTAGTTTGTAGAGGTTTAATCAATGCCAAGAAAGGGACTATTTCTTTATGTTTTGTGATTATAAAGTGAAATGCAATATTAATATATGCATTTAATTTTCAAACTATGCATCTCCTGCATTATAATGAAATGAAAATCACTTTTAAAGGACAATTCTTAAGCTCTTTAATAACAGAATGAATCATAGCCACATTAATATAGTAATATTATGCTAAATGTAATTATCCTGCAGTCTCACATTCAAGGCAGCAGGCTTTTCCAGCTATTTACCTTCACATTTTACAACTTCTATAATTCAGAGCAGAGACAAGAAACCTAGATGTCTGCAGACAGATAGACCACAGTATCATAGTAGATATCACCAGTAGATTTCTGGAAGCTGCTCTAAAGCTTCAATCTGGGTTGATCCATTTCTTACTGTTGCTCACTGCAAACATATGCCACAAGATTAGCAGCTATTCTTTATGAATTATTTCTTTCATAAAAACAGTTTTTTGCTGTAATTTAAAAAAATACTTGATTTTGCAGCAACTTTTCTCCCAAATTGTGATGCAATTTGTGGAGTTTAGTAGGATTTTTTTTCCGCTGAAAAATTGTGGGAATTGACAACAACATGTAACTAATACCTTATAAATAGTGTCATATGTAGTCACTTCAAATAGCAAATAGCTGGATTAATCTGAACTCAAACATCAATGGGTCTTTGCAAAACATACAGTCTGTAAGTGCAATATAGAATACGCAGGTTATATCGCCTGTAAAAACAGGATTGGTAGATTTCCTAAAGGGACTGATTCTTGGACCTAATGAGCATGCTCAGTAGAGTCATTTTCTGGCCTGTCAGTTGAGAAGTTACGTGTTAAATGCTCCTGTTGACTGAGCCTGGTGGCCTTTCTGGTCAAGTAATTTAATCAGTTTTCCTAGATTTTAAAGTTTGAAAAATAATGTATTCATCTGCCAGCCTTTCATTACGGGGTAATGACTTGTGTTTGCAGAATTATTGATTCTGCCGTATCTGAAATGTGTTATGGACTTCAACGGTTCCTGCCATATCAAAACAAGTCATTACAAATCTGTGATATAAGTTTATTAGTGACTTTCCTTATAGTTGTTGGCTGAAATATTTGTAAAGATATTTCAAAAGACGAGTGACAGACGTGGATGGAGAAGAAGCTGCCCACAGAGACTGCTTATGTAACGGGTCCAGAACTTTGTGATGCATCTCCGTCCACGCGAGCTGGTTCAGTTTGTTTTTTGGATTGAGCCCAGTTTGGCTCTCTTTACCTTTTGTCACCAGCTGCTGTATCAGAGCTCCTGTTTGGTTAATAAACCATTTTATTTACTTTGCACTGTTTGTCCTCTGCCCTGTGTGTAACGTACCATGTAGTGTTTAATGGCTGATGAACGCAAACACATGAACACCGAGTAACAACATACAGAGCTGAACATTAAATCCTGATTTGGTCATTGTTTATTTTATGTTGTGTAACATCTGAACTGCTTGTCCAACACTATGAAGTGCACTTATCTGTTTGGAAGGTACTTTTTAAATAATGTCTGACTGATAAAATGATGATCAGAGAAAAAAAAAAATCCTTTAAATATGTAAAAATAAAATGAAAAATCATGTTTTGCAGCTAGACACCTGGCGGAGCTTTGTGCAGAACTGACCAGAGGTCAAAGGTTATTGCACTGCAGTCGTGCCCTTCCCCCAGGAAACACAAAGAAACAAGGATGAGTCGCTGGTGCAGAGACCCTCACCAGCTTCTTACTGTGAAGCACTGCTGGTTGCAGACCAGGGATTGAACCACGGTGGGTTCACTGGGCAGGTGGTGCTGAAACTTCCATTAATCTCTTCCATTGCAAATATGAGGAGTCAATAACATATGTGGGTAATGTGTGGGTAGTGTTTTCAGTGTGTGTCTATGTCTCCGATGATGACTTTTGTTGTTGCTGTCATGTCAACAAAGTGAAAGCGTACACACAGGTATGTACAAAAATGCAGGTACACACAGCTGCATACAACAGTTAAAGTCAAGGTAACACGGCTCCCTCCTTGATGGTTTTATTTTGACGACCTTGCTGCCGAACACAAACTGTTTTAAAAGCCCTCGCTGCTGAGCAGAGAGACCGCTGTGTCCTGTGTGATGTGGATCGATAGCAGGCCGCGCTGAAGTGCGCCTCCTTTAGAGCTGCTGAACCTGAGCTAGAAGGGTTAAAGGAAGGAGGGAGGGCAAGGGCAGGCGTGGACGCAGGCTGAATCTCTGATGAGGAGGAGGAAAGGTAGGGTATGGAGCCGGGCTGAAGGAAGGCCACGGCCGGGCCTGAGTTTAAGTTCTGGGAGGAGAAGGAAGACACAAACGAAAAAGCAACAAAAGTCACAGATAATGTCCGAGGAAGTCTTTGAGGATGGTTTAAAAAGGGAAAGAGGGGGAGAAGGGATGAGATATGAAACGGGATCTGCATTTACATGTCTGCTGTGTTTTTGCAGAAAACGGGCACAGCGTTTGTTACAGTACTTAAAAGAGTATGCTGGACGGCCTGGCTGGTGGAGAGACAGACAAAACCTCTGAAGTCTGCAAAGTAAAGGATTAAAACGAGCAGCAAATAACAAGAAACAAGCTCCATTAAACTCAGCTATACAGAATCCAAGTCCTTTATAAAACTGGGCAAAAAACAACTGTGAAACCACTGAACCGAGAGGAGCGGTGACTTATGGGTAAAAATACTGCACGCAATCTAGCTTCCATGTGCTCTAAAAGCCCCGCTGAGGTCAGTTTACGAGTCCTAAATGTGTTTTCATATGGTCAGCCGTGATGGAGAGCCGGAGCTGTGACATTCTGGGTCACTTGTGGGTGTTTCGTCAGGAAGAGCCACATGGCTGAGAGATGGAAAAACCTGAATCAGTGATCGGAGACGAGGGGTGTTTGTGTGTGTGCGTTTGTGCGTGTGTGTTTGTGCATGTGTGTGTGTGCATGTGTGTGTGTGTCGGTGGGTGAATGGCTAAACGTGATGTTCACGTTCTGCTGTTTGCGTGTTTCTCGAGAAAAGACAATAGGCCGCAGATGCCTATAAATAAGGCAGGAAGTCCAGAAGGTAATATTGACAGCGTAGGAGTCCATTAGTCTTATAAAAAATGGAGGCCGGGGTCGGCTGCCATGGCTGAGAAAACAACCCAGAAATTGAACAACCAGAGAGTGTGATGCCGAAGACAATGCACGCAAAGTCAGTGACCTGGACCAAATCCACCAAACTTCTGCTCTTATCTTAGGAGCTGTTAATGGAAATAAAAGCAGCTGAGATGTGTTCACCAAATGCTGTTGACATCCTCCACACTGTATCCTCCTCCAGTCTCTTTGTTTAAAAGGCTCACGAGGTGGAAACACTTCTGAAAGAGTTCCATTCCCCCATGGACGAGCTCTGAGAAAGTTATATTTGGCACAAAGGTTACGTTGCGATTCACTCGTTGTATATGGAGGCTTTGCAATAAAAGGATGCGACTGTTTCTTTGCAATTTAGCTCTCATTATAATCAATCATCCAGATGCTGCAAATTACCAAATGAGACCTTTCGCAGTGTGATCAGTGCTATTTGTCAAAGGACACGCCGGGTATGAATGCACTGGCTGATGAGCATTCGGTCACGTCTGTCTCAAAGAAAGGCTGAAAAGTGCTCTGAATGCTCAAAAGAAGGACGTTTAAGTTGTGCTGCTCCTCCAAGTCGAAGCGCGAGCATCTTTCAATTTTCTCCAACTAAAAAGTCTCTTTTTTTTTTCTGATAGCCTCAGATTCTCTCAGAAGTCTCTCAGCTCAAACCAAGAACGTGTCTTTAAAGATGAATTTGTTGGAGCTGACAGAAACACAAATTACAAAGAGTTTTGTATAAATGACATCACAGCCAGTGAGAACAGGAAGTCAGCGACTCTTTGACATGACAGTGGAGTAATATTTGATAATAGACCTGAAAAAACCATTTCTTTTATTTTCTCATTCATTCATCATGGTGACAAGCGTCACTTAGAGACAGAGGTGAGAGCTGACTGAGGACTGGACATCTGGACCTCTGTGAGGTTTCCTGCTCACTGGACTGCTCATGTCTGTGGGAGGACGGGAACAAGGTAATTAGTGCTGCAGGTACGTTAGAGGACAGGGATGCTAACAGTGTGCAGCTACGGTGTGACCAGAGTCATGAAGAACTGTGGTCAGTGAAGTATTTAAAAAAAAAACTAGTTCTGTTTTAAAGGGCATCCTACCAAATTTTGGTTTGCTGTCACAAATAAATATAAACTTTAATTCCCCTTTTTATGCCACAGGACCTGCTCTAGTGAATGTGTTGTGTATCCCGTACTGCTCAGTTGTTATTGCATATATCACCTGTTGTGTTGAGGTCTGGGAAAATGAAGCTAAAAAAAAAGAAGCCTCAAACCGACTGAACTTTTTCTTTAATGAAAGATTTGAACTTGATGACGATGATGATAATGATCATTTCGTTGTTGTTGTTTTTTTTTTTATTAAAGTTGAATGCAGTTCATTAAACAAAATATTTGTGTCATTATTCTTCAAAGCACCCTCGTTGCACTTGCAGTGACTGAAACCTCTGCACAAGATAGGATGTTGTGTGTTACTGGATATTTTGGGTTATGGTGGCACTTCACATTTTAAGACAAATACTCATATAATGAATGTAATTCTACAATAAAATAATATATTCTTAATTGTCTCCATGGGGAAATGTGTGTCTTTCCTCTCATCATCGCTGCAGACAGTAAAAGCTGGATATCAGCTGGGAGTCTGAGGTGAAGCTAGGAGCTGCACATCCTGAAAGGCATCGCTGCATTCAAAAGGCTGTGTTCAAGGCTTTTTCATTTGTGTGGCTGTGCATCAATATTGCACCTTCCTCCTCCTCTTCCTCTCTCTGTCACCCTCATACAACATGAATACATATTCACACCAGAGGGTTCAGGTCCCTTCATGTCAATAATCTGTTAGCATCCTCAACCCAGACACTCTTACATATATACTGAGCTGAAACAAATCCAACTATGTTCAGTCTCTTTTTTTTTTTTGTGGGCATTTAGATCCTTTTTTACAGACAGTTTGGGGAAAATATTTGCATTCAATGTTTGAAAATCAAAACTTGATTTGTATCACATTTGTTTTATCTTCTTTTGTTGCTGTTGGATGGTTTTCACATGTAACGTGTTTCACATTAGTAAGTATGTGAGTTTTATATTTAATCTCATGAGTTTCACATATAATCCTCTAGACTTGTTACATCATTTCCTGGAACATCATGTGACCTGCAGTAACCTCAGCACAAGTGGTTCACAAGTGCAGCACGTGCACTATATACTTCACATGTGATTTCAATGTGTTTTCACATTTTTAAGTTTCCCCTGTGCCCAATCATGTGGTCACAAGTGACTGTGCATGTGGGGAAGTCAGAGAGACTTATGGAGAATAATCGGTCATAAATATAGAACATGTTCAGTACTCTAAATGCTAATTGAATTAACATGTAACAGGATAATATTATGAGCTTTTTAAAAATAAGAAAACATAATGTGAAGTGCTTTGTGGTAAAGACCCTGCTGCAGAATAATTCTGAAACCAATCAGACACCTGATGGTACTTCATGCATTGAAGTATTTAAAGTGGCTAAAACAGTTGTGCAGTTTGTCAATCAAAATGCTTTTGACTAGAGTTCATTAAAATGGCTGATCACATGCTGCCTGATCGATTGATGTTACCTCTGTCTCATCCTCCGCTGCTGGTGAATCATCATGGTCAATTATGAACCTTTTCATTTCTTCATGATGAGAACAATGTCACCACACACACACACACACACACACACACACACACACACACACACACACACACACACACACACACACACACACACACACACACACATACACACACAAACACACACACACTACTGAAGCTCCTCCTCCATGTTTCGCGGTGGGAATCACACATGCAGGTACCATCTGTCACCTCCTCATCTCAGAGAGACAGACTGGAACCATAAACTTTACATGTGGACCAGAGTCCAGATTTCTGCTGGTTTAACATCCATTTATTGTTCTTCTCAGCCCAAACAGGTCTCTCCCTCTTCCTGGTTTCTCTCAGCAGTGTTTTCTTTACAGCAGTTCGGTCATGAACACCTGATCCGTTCAGTCTCCTCCCAGCAGCTGATGTTTAGATGTGTCTGCATGAATGTGTTCTCTGATCTGAGGTGCTGTCAGCTGTTGATTTGGGAGGCCAGTAACTGTGATGCGGTTCTCCTCTGCAGCAGAGGGAACTCCTGGTCTTCCTTTCTGCCTCATCAGACGCTTTCATCACAGCGTTTGATGATTTCTGTGACTGCAGTTAATGAAAGTTAGAAAGTTCTGAAAATTTTTCAGACTGACTGACTTTCATGTCTGAAATCAGTAATAGACCGTTTCTCTGCACTTAATAGAGCTCTTTTCTGTGTACCGACTCAACTCAACACAACTGATGGTCTTGGGCCTGCAACACACTGCCCGCCTGGCGTGTGCGTTACCGGTCACGTGCTGCTCAGCTGCGTCTTGGTTGCGTGTGTGTATCAACACAGCTGCATCTCGGCAGCAGTGTGGCTGCTCTGATCCGTTGATACGGACGCCGTAATGAAAACACACCATGCAGCAGCAGGTAACGCACACGCCACGCAGGCAGAGTGCTCCAGGCCTTTAATGCTCGAAGGAGGCAGGTTAACTCTTATCAAAGCTCACGCTTCACCTGGAAACCACTCAAAGTCACCGACAAAGTCAATAGTTGCTTCTCTGAAGACTGACAAATCATGGTTTAGTTGGTTATTTGGTTTATTTAACACATTTTTGTGTTCTACATAATTCCATAAATGGATATTTTGTCATTCTGATTTTTTCCGTTTTTTTATACACTGTAGAAAATGTTAAAAAATAATGAGTCTAAACAGTCCAAAGTGTTGACTAGTATTGTATCTGCTTTCAAAATTTCAGTTTCCTCTGCTTGACAAACATCCTCATATCAAAACTAATATCTGTTTTTAATCAAAGTTTTGCTCTCATATTAGTTTGCAATACAAAAGTTAATGTAATTATATATGAATCGGAAGTACTTTATCATTAAAGCAATTAAATTAAACTGTAACGTTATGCTTTCCTTGCCATGTTTTGTATTTGTTGTAGTTACAGTATACATTCACAACTCTCTCCACCCATCATCTGTCTATTTGTTCTGTGCTGTTGGTCATTTCCTGTGTAATGTACTGAATGCCATTTTACATTAAAGCGGTAGCTGCTGTAATTGCAGCTCTCAGTTTCCCATTGCTTTGGAATGAGACTCGGCGGTTTTAGAGTAATCTGATAAAACCACATATTCAGGGTTGGACTAAATATATCTGCCACACATGCTCACTCCCACTACTGCTATATACGCGGTGGGGTTACTGCACAATGTCATACAGGCAACAGGCTGACAGCTTGTAATTTAACGTCTCTATCATCTGTGCTGAATCCTCTGCTGGCCCGTTTCCAGTGCACGGTCACTGCATATATTACATGTTGTGCATGTTCAGAAATCTGCAACAGGTGTTGGATTTTTCACACCTGTCTGTGTATCATAATTTATGACAATGACTGTGTTGGAAGAGTCCAGCAGCTCGTCAGTGTTCTCTGATAGAAACCAGAGTTTAAAGAAATGTAAACTCCTCCTGCGACTGATAACATGTCCTGTTACCGCAGGACAAACCCGTTGCAGGCCTCCCAGACTCACTCTACTTACTTAGTGATTGCTTTTGTGTAACTTGGCCGGATACGAGATGGTTGGATGATTATGTAGCTGCAGTGAAAGCGAGCAGGCCGTGTCTCCACACAGGAACCCTCAGACTAAATGAACTCCAGCAGTTCTGATTACATGTGAACAGTCAACTTCAATCTCTGCACAGCTTCTTAAAACACTGCTTTTCTGTCTTTATTTTTCTTTATTTCTATTTTTCTGGCCGGCAGACACACATCCAGATGCAAACATGAGTAATGATTGTTTATTTGTAGAGCTAAAGGAAGTGGTTAATTATGCTGTCAGCGTATTCCTACAGAAAACTGATGAACTGCGTCTGTGTCTTGATGTAGTGCTGAGAAATAAATCTCCAGTTAATCATACAGCAAGTGGTGTGTCCTCAGTCTGTCTGCCCACAGACTCACTTTTTCTGCTGATGAATGGGAACTCTGATTGTGCTGCATTTAATGTCGACTTATCATGAACTTTCTGCATCATCCTGAAAACTCAGCCTCACATCATAGGTACTTCCCTAAAATATGAAGTACTCATTACAAAATAAGCAAAACTCATATTTCAAAAAAACATGTTAATACTTTACTTCAAGGGGTTTAAAGAGAAACCCCAAAGTCAAATATGCATTCAAAATGAAACAACTGATCGAATGACACCAATAACAAGTCTATTTCATGTTCATGTCATAGTTATGATGATGTCATGATAGTCTTATACACAAGCTTTCAAGTAAAATGTTACCAAAATATATTTTATCTTTAGGTATTAATTATTAAGAGTTAAACACTCTAAAGTTGATTAATCCTGACTGGTGCACAGGAGCATGTGATGACCTGTTTCCATCTGATCATCCACTTCAAACCAAACCCAAATCCGATTTTTGTCATATCCAAATGATCCAGATTGATTTTTGAAACTCTGCACGTGAAATGTGATTTTTGCAATCTGGATTTAAACCACATTTAAAGGTTTGAAATGTGATTCTGATCTGATCTGATCTGAGCGGTGACGTCTTTAAATACACAGCCACAATTAAAAGGGTGGTTTGGATATGTGTTGAAGTCAGATGATGGTTTTGAGTTGAGCTACCTGACATGCTCAGAGGTGCTGTTTCTTTTACGTGCAATGATATTTCACTTTGAGAAAAATGTAAAGTTGTAATAAACTAAAGTTTTTAAAAGCGGGGTCAAATGTCAAGTTCCCTGACAGTCCCTGACTTTCACTGACCAGAAACCTGAAACTCCACGACCTCTAATAAACAGAAAACAGGCTGCTGTCGTGCTGAGCAGGCAAGAAACAGCCACAGTATTTTATTGGCATCAATTTGCAAACAAATAGGTGATTTTAGTCCAAAACTTTTCACTGCTTTAAGCGGCTGCAACATTATGATCACACACGACTCTGCAGGCTTAAAACACACTGAGCCTTGTGCAAAACTAATGTTTTAAATGGGAACCTTAAGAAGCCAGCATGTTTCTTACCATTGCCGTGGCAGCGAAGGGCATCCTCTCCCATATTTAACAGAGCTATAGCAGTTTTACAAACTTTTCTGTCGTCTACTTTTATCAACCAGTCTTTGAATTCGTCATTTTGTAGTCAAAACTCTTGAAATTTACATTTTCCTGCATGCAGGTAACTAAATTTAAACATGCAAACAAAACTCTCTGATATCCCAGGACTTGGCCCAACAACAAAAAAAATCATCAAATCTCTTGACCTTTTCTGTCCGGAAACAAGTTTTTAAAATTCCCTGATATTCCTGTAAAAGGTTTGGATGCACGGACATTTGACTTGTTGACATGCAGCTCTTTCAGCTAGCATGGAAGAAATAAAAAAAACTCCTTTTATACCAAAGTTTTTGTGGAGGACTCACTACATGAGATGCAGAAATAATAAACCACAACTGTTTGTGGTAGCAATCACACAAGTTAATGAGCAGGGGTCAGAACATTGCCACCAACAATGCATTTCACTCAGCACATTACAAAACTGGAGAGGCATTAAATTAGTTTACAGAGATTTTCTTATAGCTCTGGTCAGAGAGGCACATCTATTAAATCAGCAGAATTATATTATTAGGTCATACAGCAGCCTCATACACCACTCTGATTGCATTATCATTTCATCGCTTTCCTTCAGTGTACTTTTTCTTTCCATTAAATGAATGTACCGCTGCAGGACCATGAAACCGCCTACAGACAGACTAATGAAGCGGTATGGAAACCACACATCACTCATCACATGCAGCTGCAGCCGATCACTCCCTTATCACCACACAAACACCTTTTTCCTTCCTTTTGTTTTTTCATCACTCTCACCGAGTGTGAGAGGAATGTTCGGCTTTACATGAGAAACTAATCTTTTCGCTCCAGGAACATTATCTTGATACAAAAACACACACACATATAGTTCCTGCTGACCTTATTTGGACCGTGAAATTTAGTCCCGCTGTGTGTGACCAGCCCAATACTAGGGAACTGCTTTTCTCATTTACTCTATTTCCAACAGGTAAGCATCTGAATACCTTCTACCAGCTATAATATAATTAATAGCAGAACAGTTATGCAGGGTCTTCTTTTTCCCTCGGCACAGCACTCAGCTCTGCCGACTTCAGTGCTTTCCCAGCTTCATCTCTGCCATCCACTCTGACAGTATTGGTAATCGAGCATTATAAGGTTTTGGCACGGCTTGCTGTTTAGTATACAGAAGCTATAGCGAGGACCTGATACTCCTTAATGCTTCTGCTATTAAGAATCAAATCACATTGCAAACACTTCATTAAACAGCCTGAGGCGCCGTCATTGTTTAATGACATATCGATGAGTGTGTTCACTGGACAACAGCAGCAACAGCACTCTCTCTTTTTTCCGCCGCGCTCCCCGGGGGTGTCGTCTGCCAGTCCGTCTCCTGCTAATCGATGTCTCTGGAGAACGCTGCAGCAGCTCCACTGGTGACAAGCTGCATTAAAAATGTAGCTGTGTTATCTCTGCTGGGCTGTTCATTAATGTTGCATGGTTTGGAGAGGTGCTGGAACGTGTGCGATCCGCAGAGCTTATTGTCCTCAGCAAACAACCACTGTGGTCCGGTCATCAGATATTTAGACACAAAGACATTAAAGCTCCACTAATTATATAAACAGTGGATTAAATGACCACATTTCAGGTGAAAGGTTCGATCCTGCAAAAAGTTAACACCCAACTCCTCAGTCTCCCTCAGCTTTACGGAGTGTTTAGCCTCGTTCAGACAATTATTGTGTTTTATGGCCTCCATGTTCTGCTCTTATCAACCTCGTTCACACAGAAGCAAGCAGAGAGGCTCTTATGTAATACCTGCAGGATGCTATCTGTACTGCACATCTCCCACAGGAGTTGGTGGAGGCCAAAACCAGAGCAAAAATTCAGATGATTTTCAGGTATATGTTTGTGAAGACTCCTAATATTGCTCTGGAGGTGACAACATGGCCGAGTCATAGCTTTCCAAACTGTTTGGATGTTTTTCTGCTCCTATAGGTGGCCACAAAACTCACGTAATACAAACTGGGAAAAAGGGGACTGTAAAATGACTGAGCTAGAGTAGCCATTTTTATAATTATATAACATCATTGTCACCGCTGTCTACCTTGTATCTACAACAAAACAAACCGTTGACCTTGTAAATGCGCCAGTGGATGGAAAATAAACATATGGTTCATGGTTCATTCATTACATTTCATAATTGTTGAGGCGAAACAGCTTTAATGAGTTTAGCTTGATACTCTCAAAAAAGAGCAATTCCTGTAGCTTAAGCACCTAAACCCTTGGCTAAAAACATCTCCAAATTCAATCAGCAACTCACAATGGTATAAGGCCAGAATTTGGAAATACAATAAATCTCTTTGTCCCCATCACCAGGCAATTTACCTCCATTTAATTGCGACAACAAATTACACAGCCTTCTAGAAATTATTCTGCAAACACCAATGTTATTGAACCCATTAAAAAAACTGCAACTCTTCAAAATTTGATGCAGCAAATGCAAAAGTAGCAGGCAGCTTCTTCACCCTCACAGAGGGAAGAGTTAAACTTACAGATGTTTTTGCTCAGCAGTTACAAACAGTGACAGACCTGTAATTGAACAGCTGCTTATGCCTCATTTTCAGTCAGCACTCTCCTGATGTTTTTAACATTATGTATTAAGAATTCAGAAATCTGATTTCAGTCCACATTACATTTTAAAAGACAATTTTTTTTTTTTTTTTAAACGTTGAGATTACTATTACAGTACGGACAGCTTTTGAAAAAGCATCACTGTTGAGGACCAAAACAAAACTGAAGTTTAAACTTGATGGCACTACAAACCCATCTGGCATTAAAGTTATCTCACATCATGGAGGATCCAAGCTGATGTTTGTTGGTTCAAAAACAAGAAATGCAGTTTTTGTTGGGTTTTTCACAACAGCTTCACTCCTGGTTTAAATAAAACAAACAGATCTGGTCGTTCATGTTTTGAGTCCATTCATGTTGATTTTTATGATAAATGTTGAGATAAAAAAAGGTCTTTAAAAAATGAATCAACGAGATATACTCATAACACAAAAGAACAAATATAATGCAGCAGCTGTTTTACATTTGTCTTTTTAAAGTATCCTCAATATGACTTTTTTTTATTAATGATTTGGAATACATCAATGAATACATTTTAAAAAGGGTATTAAGTATTCAGCCATCAATAATATTTTGAAAGTATTTTGCCCAACTCTATGGGAACATGTGAATCACAACATGCAAGTTTTGGGTCTGACGAAGAGCTCAAACAAACTATAAATCTTTAACACTGTCATTATTAGTAGTTTTATAGCAGACCAAAGTAACTTCACAGCAACATGTGGAGAATGGTATGCGATGATTTCCTGGTCTTAGATAGACGGTGAGATGATCAGAAAACCTGAACGCTGCGGGGAATTTGTTGTATCAACAAAGCAGCAGCAGCCTCAGGCAGGCCGAGTCGGTGCAGCAGCACACCAACTCTATTGTTCCTTTCACCGTCTGTCAACATGATGCGAGCAGAGACATGCAGGCCGGGCCGTCCGGGGCAAAGGATGTCCTGTCACTACCTTCACTGTAGCTGCCTGCCTCTCGGAGACCCTGTATCATTTAACATGTTTGGGCTCCGAGTCCAAAACAACACTAATGGGCTCTCTGAGGTCTGGAGAAACTTCAGAGGGGGGTATCTGTTACAGCCGTCAGCCCGGCCCCGGCCCTCCGATCTGCTGGAAGTCAAGAGGGTCACACGCCGGCGTCTGAAGGCAGGTTTGAGCAGGATGTGAGTTCCTCCTCTTTGACCTCACACCGGGACTCTGGATGAACTTCCTGGACGAGAGGTCGTGACTATTTTCTCTCTCCTTGGGTAAACTAACCGGGAATAAATGCCAGAAAATGTCAATAATAATTTTCAAAGACTGACCAGCATCGTTTTCATATTTGTTGCTGTGTGCTACACGCTGGGACTAATTAAAACGATTAGCTGGAGAAGCCTGACGTTGTCCTGTGTTGTGTCTGTGGACAGGAGCTGTCACCGGGCCTTAGACCGACCCCAGAACAGCCTCAGCGCTCCTCTCGGTGTCCCGCCGCTGCCCCCAGTCACACACGACATGGGCACAATCATCAACACTTTTTCTTAAATTCTTCTCCTTTCTATCCTGGTGGAGATGTGAGTGAGTGTGGTGTCACACTTTCTCTGTGGGGGTGAACAAGTATTTCTGAGGTTTATCAATCAATTCCAGAGTCAAACTTTATCAGTATTTCACTGCAAAACTGAACACAGAAAGGATGAAGTCATCTTTGCTGCCTCGGGGATTTGACTGGAGCTTTGATGAACAATAATGAAAAGTAGAAAGGAGATCTGTGTTGATGCTCTACCGGGTATTTTCTCCGTGTTGCTTCACATCATCTTTCGCTGATTGTTTAAAGCATTTGAGAAGCAGCATGTAGACAGTCACATATCTCTGATTGTTTTCCTCTGTTTTGCATCTATAAATTATTAGGGGTGACATCGGCTTTGGGAAGCAGGTCTCCCAGCAGACGAGGCTTACAGTATGGATTTATCCCATACCAATAAAAGTCTCTGAGCCGGTGTTCAGGGCCCAACGTTTCATTATTATTCATGACTCCTTCCTGCTCAGTGTCGTCTGCCCTGTTCACTCTCCTGCTCAGGAAACACTCAGACCATACCATGCACAGGATCATGGATTAATGCATCCACACAGGAACCAACGTGGGGTGGTTGCTAAAACAGCAAAGGCCAAAAACTTTCAAATGATTTCAAAAATTAAAACACTTTCAGTAAATCTAGGACAGTTTAGATGAGTGAATTTCAATAATTAAAAACTGAATAATTAACAAAAATGGATGCTGGCGGGAAAGAGTTCAGTTTGATCTGAATTTCTTTCAGTCACAAAACCTTTCTTGAAATGAACTCATTGAATGTCCCTTTACTTCAAACTTCATGTGTCTTGAAGGAGCGTTTAAACACAATACAATAAAAAAATACTACAAAGATATGTAGTTATGGTGCAGTTTTATATTTTTAAAAGCGTTCTCAATAACCTGTAATTTCACTTTACCAAAAACAGGTTTTTATTTTAAAAATGTTTCCAGGATTATTTTGGCTGGACTTCATATATTTCTTATAAATGAAAAGTGACAGTGACAGAATCATTTAGTTTTTTACAATATTTAGATTTAAACTTCAGCAGATCTTCAGAAAGTAAACCTGAAGAGACTTCAACGTCTTCACAATTTCTTTCTACAAAGACAGTCATCCGCTACACATGTCCACACACACACACACGCGCACACACACACACACACACACACACACACACACACACACACACACACACACACACACGCACGCACAGTAAAATATTCATACAGAAGCTGGGAAAGGGTTATTGAAATTCTGTAATATTATTAAACGATTGTGAAGCAATGTTAATAGTTTCATTTTGAATCTTAATTTGCTGAAATTTTCATTTTAACTGTACAGAGCAAATTGTACATTTATTATTTAAAAAGCAATTCCATAGGAAAAAAAAAACCCTGCTCTTTTCTGCTCATTTATTCACTTGTATGATTCTGCTCGGATCTGAAAGTTCAGTTCATCTGAATTCTCAGTGAAACAGGCGTTAACAGCTGTTATAACAGCCTGCAGTCGAGATGTTACCTCAGCTACAACACACTCTCTCTGAAGGATACAGGAATGTTTCACTAGTGCAGACTGCAGCCATGTACGACTCACTTCGTCATCAGATGGTGAGCCAATCACAGTGTGGCGTTCTTGTGACTGGGTCTGCACGGCACCCTGTGGTGCACCTGGATACAGGGAGGGATCAGAGAGAACACATTATCACGCATTATGTGAGAGGTTGTTTTTAATGATGGCCGATCACAGCCCTCTCTCAGCCTGACAGGTTATCTCTCATTGTTGTTCATATATTCTGACAAGAGCACTTGATGTGTCTGTTAGAATAAAGTTACATACAGCAGTAGCAGTTCATGAGTTTCAGTGACGACAATGATCAACAACATCCTCATTCAACAACTGTTCTTAAGAAGTTCTTCTTTAAACCCATGAGTGTTATTTTCATAAAGACTCTGACCTTCACCAATGTTTTCTTTGAGTGATGACATGTTTCTTCAATCTTACTGCTCTATAATATTAAATAACTTAAATTACAATGGTTCTATTTGCGTGATTCATAATAGGTTTTGATCATTCTTCATTTCATTTTGCAAATTTGTGGTTTGAAAGAAACATTAACACTCCTCAGAATGGAGTTCAAGTTTGACAGCAGTTGTTTGAGTGTTTGGGAATGAAGGCATTCAAATTAATTAGACTTTAACAGTGTGGATAATTTAAGCTTTCAATTAAATAGTGAAACACAACACTAAAACTTAAACAGGTTTCAGTTGGTCTTCATTTTATCTTGTATTCTTTAGTGATCAGGTTCTCTGCGTCAGTGTTTCAGCAGTTCGCTCTTTTTTGTTCAGAACCACATCTGAGATGAGACGTTCTGCCGCTCATCTGTAAATAGATTATAAAAAACAATTTTGAGCTATTGGAAAAGCAAATATTTACAAACTAAACACTTATTAAACACACCGACAATAAATAGCCTGACAAGACATCCCCTCTCCTGTGGTGTCCGTCCCTCGTCTGTATTTTGTGATGCTTGGTATTAAACAATCCCTTTTACTTCATCAGCTGTACGTTCTCCTCATGCATCTTTTTTTTTTTTTTGACGCTACCAAACACGACAGCTCTTTTGGTGTTCACCTCCTGCAGCAGGACCTTTACTAAAGTACTACATCAGCTTTTCTTCCTCTTGGAGCCTGGTGCTCCGCCGTCTTTGGAATTCTTTATCTAAATTATTTATTTCCCTTTTCTTTCTCAGTTTTGGGGCGTCTTTACGCACTCGGCACATGTTTTCACTTTACAAGGACAGTGGGATTCATCATTGTAAGAACACAAGTGTGAACAAACACGTCAGGAATCCAACTGATGTTTCCATGGACCTTTCCTGAGCACAGATTTAAGAAAAACCTAAATAAGATATTTTTGAATGAGGCCAATGTCAGCAGAATTAAAATTGCAGTCTTGTGCACTGCAATTTAAAATCAGGTGTGCATGTGTTGTAATTTAAAATCAGGTGTGCCTGTGTTGTAATTTAACATGTGCAGCCCCAGGAGTTATCTTATCCTGACTGACGGAGGGAACCCAGTCCCATTGTTCATAGAGAGGGAACCATGAGGGACACATGGTCCAGGAGTTTTAATGAAGCTGATTTTTCGTGGGACCGTGTGAATCATTTTTACTGTCTGTATCCAACGTGTGTCGATTTGCTGTTTAACTGTCAGAATCCGAACACAACACAAAATGTTTGATTCGTACACAAGACGAGAGGTTTTTGTGCAGATGGAAGAGATATTGACTTGCTTAAGTTTGCTGAAAAACAATACAAAATAAAAGTACATGACTGAAAGAACAAGCAGCAGAAAGAGTCGTAGAGATGAATTCATACAGACCCACAGATGTTCTTATTTTAATCTATTTTTTCTGCTCCAGCAGGGAATATATGTGAAGTAGCAGGTTAAAGCTACAAGCTTATGTTTACACCTGTAATGTGACAGATAAAAGGTTTTACTGAGATATGTCATCGTATCTGTTTTCTTTTACATCCAACAGACGGATACTCTGCTGACAGTGCAGTTTATCATTCTGCACAGTAAGGAAATTCAGATAAAGACGACTTTAATCAATGTCATACTCATCGAATCCACTCTCATGTTGATGTGAAATTTAAAGTGATGCCTCGTGGCACTTCATTCTAAGAGGAATTTATTGAGTTCACAACTTTTAACTATTTAAATGTCGGAGAGAGTGAAGAGATGATGGTTTCACTCTGGAACTGGTATTCAGTGTGCAGCTTTGTCTCTTTACTTTGTAAACATCATCTTGACCTTCACTTCACCTCAGTATGCCTGTTTTTGTGGTGTTGGGTTAGATGGCAGAGTAGGTTGTCCACTAATCGCTGGGTTGGCAGTTCAATCCCCACATCCTCCTGTCCACATCCTGAAGTGCCCTTAGGTAAGACAATGACCTCCAAGTTGCGGCCGAAGGCAGATGAGAAACTTGTGAAGAAACTCTGTCACCATTCGTTTGTAAGTACAAACGTAGTCGTAAGAAAAGCAAAATGAGGAAGTGCTTTGTAGCCCGAACATTTATCATTTCACCATTTGATGGAGAACACTGACAGGAATGAATTTGAAATTTCCAAGGATTTGATGTATATGGTAGCGACTTAACACACAATTTTAGCACAACGAACTGAGTAATTGTAAGTACTTGTTAAGTACTTTCACGCCCACAAAACTGTTTTAATTGTTATTCTCATTATAGCAAATTTATCATTTCTAATGATTTCTAGTGTTTTTAAGTATCATGAAAGTTGCGAGCTCTACGAGTCCCTCCCCTGTTTATGCATGAAAAACATTCCCAGACAAACTGATCCCTTTGGAGAGGTCACATGGGTCGAGGTTTTTGCCAAACTGGATGTCAGTTATCATCGCAGTGTTTTATAGGAATGCCTTATTTATGGGTTGAGGATTGCTGTGAGCCGTGAATGTGAAGCAGCTCCAGCCTGATAAATGTGGGTTATACAGACCAGGAAGAGAGTGAACGCTGGACTGAAGGTCAGCGGCGGTTTGCTGATTGCTCCAGTATTCTGCAGACGCCACTCTGATGAAAGAGAAAGTGAAAAAGCTTAAATGAAGCAGGCAAGGAGTGCACCTGAACAACTCGACCTGGGAACCACACGAGGCTCCTGGAGGGCTTCATGGGCTCGACTCTCCAACAGGAGAGGCTAAACTATGTTATAGGGCAGCAGAGAGGGAGCCTAATGGTCAATATGACTGTGCTGCTTCTCCCTTTATAAGATCCAGTGTTGTGTTGAGGTGCAATTTTAATCAGATTTTTAATTAAATTTTGCCTCATTGAAAACCTCTCCGGGTAATAGTGAAGCGTCTGCGGTACCATAAAGAAACAACGCTCATTCTAGATTTGTGTTGTAGTGTTTCAAGTGAACACATGGGCTGAATTAGTGGATGTGTTGGTATTTTCTGGATCAATATTCGTTGCTCCCCTGAGCCATCCACAGGCAGAGAAAAGTGTAGCTGAAGGCTGTGTTTTATTCAGAGGGCCTCAGGCCGCCGCTTAACTCATCATTACCATTTTAAACTAGTCCTAGAAGAGGACATCGCTCTCAGAGAACATTGATTATTTTTACATAATGGGAGCAATATAATGGCATATAAACATACTTCACACTCAATATTCTGTTTTGTATTCATGTGTCTGATGGACATGGTGTCACCTTAAGATGAGTCTTGTCGACTCGCCCCGGGAAAATCATGTCCTCTTATTGATCCCACCATCAACAAATTCATACAGGCAACTGCACAGGGTGCCCATTTACACGTCATGTCAATGATAAACGTCAGACAAAAAAACAATAAATACAATTAATGAAAATAAAAGAAGAGATGGCTGTTAAGTTAATCAGTGTAATGTATTTATCTGATAGTGTCCTGGAAATCATTTTTTGTTTTGAACACAATAAATCAGACGTATTCCTTCTTTTAATCTCTGATCTTTGAAAGTAATAAGTGACATGTCAGATCTAAGCTCATGAAGGGTTTTGCTTTGCAATATTGAATATAACATATCGGACCATTCTCATAACACCACATTCATCTGTTATTGTCCTGAATGTACACAGTCCATTCGTTATCAGCCTGATGCCCTTTGCTCTGAACAAACACATTCTCTGAATGAACAAACGTTGAGCTTCGCAGTGAAAAAAAAAAACAATTATTATGTACATGTATATTTCTGACATTATTCCTGTTGGCCAATGAGCAGCTTCACTGCAGGAAGTGTTGCTGTCACCTTACAGGTATCTGCTTTATTATTGGTGGAGCTGTTGGTGTTTAGATGAAATGTGCAGCTATTCCTGAACCATGTCTGTTTCTGGATTTTTTTATTTTTATTTTGCTGCCTCAATAAGACTTAATACTCAAAGCAAATGTTCAGCAATGATACAATAATGCTCAAAATGTAAACAAACCGATTTAATTAATCAATGTGCAGCCGGGAGGGTGTAAAAACTGAAGTAGTTCAAGAATGAAGGTGATAAATGAACCAGTCTGGAAATTAATGTGATGGATTCTTACAGTATCTGTTATCCACAGCACGTCAATCTGCAGCCTTTTAGACTGTAGTGTGATTACGCACAACTGTCCACTGTGTTTACCTTTGTTGTGTTTACCTTTGTTGTGTTTACCTTTGTTGTGTTTACCACGAGCACACGGCACCAGGCTGCTACACAGTAACCCGGTTCAATCCCACACGTTAGGCGTAATCTGTGATGGCTTGTGTGCTGTATAATCAGAGCAGGAACACAGTGCTGGCTCCAATGATGTCATGGCGACACTTTACGCTGCGTCATTTTGAGTGTCTGTGTGTGTCTCGCTATGAACGCGGGTAAACAAAAGCCACATGACCGCTCTTTCGTTACAACTCATCATTTGTTGGAGCTCAAACATTCAACACTGATGGTGATTATCAAAGAGAAACTCATTGATTCAATGTTCAGATCAGTGGATACACACACAACCGAGCTGCAGCTGAGCACCGCGTGACAGGAAACGCTCGTGTTCGAAGGCCTCGTGTTTACAACATGCACACGACACCCGGCTGCTACACAATAACCTTGTAAATGCTACACACATTCGGTTGTTCCTGTTCTTAATTGTTTTTAAATGTCCTGATGTTTTGGTGCTTTTAATGGTTTTATGTGAAGCACTTTGAATTGCCTTGTTGTTGAAATGTGCAATACAAATAAACATGCCTTGCCTTGGATTCGGTAGGCTATTCTGTGTTTATCTAGTCAAAGTAACATCTCATGTTTTATTCTAAAAGCTTTATGGTGTCTCACATTTGATACGATTTAACCAAAATACAGTAGAGATGCACCTGAAATAGTTTTAACCATGACAGCCTCAGAGAAGCCTTTCAGTCTGTGTGACTGATGTCTACCACGCTTACGCAACTACATGGGAAAAATAAAATGATGTAATGTAGTTTAAAATGTTGGTAGAGTACTTTAAATAAATACAATGTTTAATGTAAAACTGATGAGTGACTCAATTAATCTCTCTGGTAGGAAACAGAAACTTTTCTAGATGAGAAAAATATATATCTACAAAGTCATATTCAGGGTGATGATTCATTCATTCTTAAAGATAACCAATGTCAAAGTTGGCTGTATTGAAATTGGGCTGCGTGATCATTTGCAAATAATAATCAGTGACTTTATTTTACTCATGCTTAGCTTTTAATTAAATAACACTGTGATATTAATTATATCCTGTTCCCTGGTTGAATCAGATTATTGCATCTTGTCGTGTGTGCGTGTCCTGGAAATATAACGCGGCTCAGACTGCAGGGTCACGGATGAAGCAGCAAACTTCCACCAGACGTCATCTTAATGTGTTTACTCTCTAACGGCCGCTTCACGTCACTGACAATGTCATTTCTTTTGAAATCTCATTCAATTTAAAAAAAAAAAAAAAAACTGCCTCGGTACATGTTGAGAGTTATTTTCTAAGTTTATCTCAAGATGTGTCTGTAACTGATGATGTCGTAATGGAAAGTCTGTCTTCAGGAATATTCAATTCAATCACTTCAATTTTATTTATATTGCGCCAAATCACAACATAGGTTATTTCATGGCATTGAACACATTAAAGTCCTTACAGCAAGACTTTACAATATTATACAGAGAAACACAACAATTCAACAATTCCCACATAAGCTAGGAGGGAAAAAACTCCTCTTTAAGGGAGAAAAACCTCCAACAGAGGGAAGAAAAACTCCCTTTAACAGGAAGATACTTCCAACAGAACCAGGCTCAGAGGTGGGCGTAGCATCTGTTAACAGAACCAGACTCAGAGGTGGGCGCAGCATCTGCCTCGACCGGTTGGGGTGAGAGGAGACCAGAGAGAGAAAAGGACAGCATAGAGATACAAGAGAAGAACTGTTGGTGGAGACGACAATCACAGAGCAGAGACATGCAGCTCCACGACGGGACATCTGGAAAAGAAAGAACAGAAACTACACAGCGAAGGAACTGAATGGAGACAACAGATAACAAGAAGAATCCATCATGAAGTTAATGAGGTGCAATGGTGAGATATGAGTTATAAAGAGGGAAAGAGTGAGAGGAAAGAAGCTCAGTGCATAACAAGGTCCCCCAGCAGCCTCAGTCTATAACAGCAGAACTGCAGGATGGTTCAGGTTCACCTGAACAGCTCCAACTTTAAACTTTATCAAAGTTTTGAGTCTAATCTTAAAGCTAGAGAGGGTTTCTGCACCTCGAACACAAACTGGGAGCTGGTTCCACAGGGGAGGAGCCTGAAAACTGAAGCTCCACCTCCCATTCTACTTCTGGAAACTCTAGGAACCACAAGCAGGCCCAGAGAGAAGCACTTTATTGGGATGATATGATGTGGTTCAATAAATATATATCTGTATGTATATGACATGGGAATGTGAACAAAACAATCAAACGAGCACACGTAGATGTCTGGTGGTTTGGATTTGGGGATTTGTTTGTTGTTTGGACATTGAAGCTGACCAAAGTGGAGCAGAGCATTAATTCCATCTCTCCCTCATTCTTCTTGCACATTTTCCCCAAGCGTTGCTCTGCATGCAGAAAGTAAAAAAAGGATCCTTAACTCAAGTTGTGGTGGAGTGGTGTTTCTTTTGAGGATGATTAATAAAGACTCCTGACCACAAAAAAACCCAGAAGTGTTCCTCCTCATCAGACAAGTGATGCTGATTAAGGTGCTGAAGTGTTCTCTGATTATCGGCCCGCCTCTTATTACTGCCCCCCCCTAAGGTTTTATGTGTGTGTGTGTGTGTGTTTGTGTGCGCGCGCGTGTGTGTGTGTGTGTGTGTGTGTATGTGTGTGTGTGTGTGTGTGTGTGTGTGTGTGTGTGTGTGTGTGTTTGTTTGTGTGCGTGCGCGCGTGTGTGTGTGTGTGTGTGTGTGTGTGTGTGTGTGTGTGTGTGTGTGTGTGTGTGTGTTCTGGGATCTGCAGCTCCCTGCTCTCATTCCCACCTGTCCAATGGTTCTACATGACTGAGTGTGCTTCAGCTCTCCTCACTCTGACGGCCACACAGAGGCCGGGCCGGGTTTGATGTGGGCCACCGGACGGACCCTTGCAGCCCTCTGGCAACTGGACTCTGCAGTCCACTCCTCAAACACGGACTCGGCCGGGTCCTAAACGCTCCTCTAAAAAATATACTTCTGCTAAGATGGTCTGAATTTTTATCAAACACTGAATCATCCACTCTTGACAACATGCCGTCTGCTCCCAGACAGACCCACAATAAACAAGAATTTACAGTGTGTTATAAAATTGTTGCATATATTTACATTTACTTTTAACTTGCACATATAAAAAGGATGGCAGTGTCAGTAAGCAACATTTTTGAGAGAACACAGATGTGATGCAACATATTCCGACTATTTCATTAACCAGTCCAAAAAGTTCAAGTTTTATCAGGATCTCCTGAATGTTTGTGGGATGACGGAGAAACACGCACCCATCTTAGTCACATCCTCTGGTCCTGCATATAATTAAATATCTTTTGGAAAGAAAAACACAGAAATTGAAGAAGATAATTCAATCTTTGTTTAGTATTTTCTATCAGCGAAAATCCCAAGAGAAACATTAATCATGAAGTTAGTGGTTAAAAAACAAAAACTCACCTACAGCTGACAAAGTGTGTATAATTCAAGACTCTTTTTAGATCACATCCAGACATATCGCATACTAAAAACATGAATGGTCCTAAACTCATGATCCCATAGTTTTACCTCCAGCACCAACCGGAGAAGGAAGCTTCTGAAGTGGTCTCTCGTTGGAGATCTGAAGCCAGCATGACACGCAAATCTGTATTTTTGGCATATTACATCCACTAGATGTGACATGTCCTGCAGATCATTGATCAGTCTGGGTTAAACCATTTAACTTCCTAAGAATGGCTTTTATTGAATAGTTCTACTTTATTATGGAGGTCTTTTAAAACTTTTTCCAAGCTAACAAGATTAAAATTGCTTTAATTTTGTCAACGTTTAATCACGGAAATAGAAACTATGACCAACTTTATACAGAATTTAATTCGGAACTGGCCATCACAATCCCAGTTTGGCTGAACCGACCCAGGTGAACTCTCACAATACTGAACCAGTAACATTAGCAGAAAGAGGGAAGACAGCCGAACATGGACAACTACTTAAAGTGAGCCAGCATTAAATATATAACATCCTACTAGAGAACACGTCAAAAAAATATACCAAATTGCATGAATGAATAATAGTCCCAAATTTGTAATCTAATTTTAGGATCTTTATTAATTTATTGCACTGCTCTGCAATGCATTTCTGTATTTTACGTCTTACACTGCACCATCTTTTATGCTATTTTACCTTTTTATTTTTTATTTGAATGTTTTAATCACTGTTTTTAATTGTTTTAGATGTCTTTTTCTTTTGCTTGATGTTTTGATGCTGTTAATGTTCTTATGTAAAGCATTGTGAATTGCCCTGTAGTTGAAATGTGACTTACAAATAAACTTGCCTTGCCTTGTACAAAAATAAGAAACAGTATAAATATATTCACTTGTTCACAAGATTCACAGTAGAAGTGATTCTGATGAAATGCCGACAGTTCGAGCTTCCACAAAGGTCAGTCTGAAATCCAACCACACAGACTGAGAAGCTGAGCAGCATGTACATGCATAAATTGTCACTGCAGCCCCCTGAGGGCTCTCCAAAGTGTTTATACCGTGCACATAATTCATATTTGTTTACCCACTTATGTGGCCCTACTGGGAAATGATGATCACTCAAAACAATATTAGCACGTCAAATATTGTACCAGATTTTACAGGGCCACTCCGGGACACAGTTTGCCGAGCAAAACAAAAAGTCCGTATTGATTGTTCTCATGTTTGACCAAACAGCTGCTCTGCACTGCCGTGTCAATCAGTTTATTATAGTAAACACAGCTCTCCAACACGTCTGCTAGGTAAATAGCAAACCTCTCTGAGTGTCTCACATGTGGCTTCATTTAAATACAGTTGGTCCCTCGATCTTTCCCCAAAAAGTTTTTGGATGTATTTTTTATATATCAATATATAATTGGTACTTTTGAACTTCATCTGTAATCTTGATTGTTGGATACTTATGTTATTGATGGTTTTGTTTATGTTTGTTTTTTTCTCCTGTAAATAAATAAGTCTTTAACGTCTACATATCCCACTTTGTTTACCAGCTACTCCCTCTGTCACATTGGCTTTACTTTAAAGATGTATTTTTCCGACAGAAAATGTTAGTTGACTCGAAGTTGGAGAACATCCATGAATTCTCAGTCCTCATCAGTCCAAATGATTAATAACCGCATTACAAAGTATCTGGTTTATTGCTAATCAAATGATTTATGTTTAATTAACCAGGAGAGTCTGTGTTCAGTAACATGAAGGAAATTGTTTGAAGAAAACTTTAAAATGGGAATACAAAATGAGGGGGAAAAAACTCTTCTGCATATCCCACAACTATTATTGCTGTGGTCTTGGTATCTTAAAATAGTCTAAACCTTTAATTTAAACAAAGTTTAGTTTGTCAAATTGAATTTATAATGGGCTAATTGTTTTTCAAAACACAGAGGCAAGAGTTTTTTTGATTGTTGAGGTGTGACACCGAACTCAAGAAGGTTGGAGAGGCTGCCTTACAAAAAAAAACAATAAATAAAAATGCATTTTATTGGGTTGAAACTAACACATGACAATGAAAGCTGAATGTGATGGCAGACAGGAGCTACATCCACTTTTATATGCAGTCTATGGAGCAGACTTGACAGCATACCTGAAAAGTAAAACTCATTTTTGTAATACTCCAATGGATGAGTAACAGGAAACGTAGAAAGCAGTTAGATGAAGCCTCATGGTCACTTATTAATTCAACACGACATGAATATAAAATTAGTTTCAGAGTAAAAATGAGTGTCTGATGTTAAAGTTCTCAGACTGTCTTCTTGCCAAAGTCTCTCCAGCCTCCTGGATTTTCAGTTGAATCGTGGTGACAGGATGTGAAGAAAGTGATGTGCATCAGGACAGGCGGCAGGCCGAGCGGTGTATTCAGGCTGTGAGGCTGAAGACTGGCCGTGCTCGAATTGTTTCCGTCACAATCTGCGTTTTTGGCAGTCCCAAATGGAAACGCAGGACCACACGACCTGAGCCAGGACACAGCAGACGGGGCCTCAGCTAAAAAAGAAAATCCTCTGCAGCGAACTCTTCCTCATTCCTCATCGTCAAACTAAAAAACAACAATCCAATATCCTGGAATAAGGAAGTTATCTGTTCCTGGAACAAACATTTATTTTCTTTATAGAAGCCAATGATTGTTTTTAGAATATTATTTGTCATCTCTGAGATGAACCTGCTGGGACACCACGCAAAAACAAAACAAGCAAACAGACACAGACAAAAAAACAAACAGTAGAGGGACTTTTGGAACGAGCTGCAGTTATGTAAAGAGTTTTGGACGAGTGCCGCCGTCAGCACCGGAGCCATGTTGGCAGCAGCCCGGTGTCTGTGGTCAACGTGGTCAGCAGTGGAGCCAGTGTTTGACTCTGCAGATACAGCGTCTCCAGAAAAATCTGTCGGTGCTGCCTCGGGCCAGCCTGAGCTACAGTTACTGATGAAGGACCTGCTGACCCGTGCTCAGGATGACGCTGAATTAACGAGCAGCCTCAAATGAAAAGGTGCAGTATTAGATGACAAATAGAAATGTACCAAAGAAGTCAAATGGTCAGTGAAGGCCTCAGAGCCCACATACACATACACTGTAACAGTGGCTGCAAGTGATCAGTCGTACAAGCTCTCCTTATTAAAAGTAGAACGGCTTTCATGCTGAAATCTGAATATAATATTGGCTGTCTTATCAAATCCACATGTATTCAGCGTCATGAGGTAAATAAAAAAAAAAATCAAGAAATACATGTGTTGGTGAAAAGGACAGAAACACTCCAGGCCAGAGTGGTGGCCTACATAAAGTAAAAATCAAAAGATCTTTTCCTTATCTTTGGCGCCACCTGTGGTGATAAGCGGTAGTTGCAGCTGTTTTTTTAAGATCCAAATAGTGTCGCCTGCGTGACTTCATTTATTTTGCTTTGGATTTGCACATGTTAGGATCAGATCCACCTGGGTCTAATGTTAGGATCAGATCCACCTGGGTCTAATGTTAGGATCAGATCCACCTGGGTCTCATGTTAGGATCAGAACCATGTTAACGTTATGTTAAGAACTACCTGGGTCTAAGTGGAACTAATTATTCCAGAGAACCTCCCTGATTGGCAGCAGACAGGAAGTGAGAGGGTATAAAGATCTTGTTGTTGTTGTTTTTTTGTTGTTTTTTCAGGGGGGGTGGGGGGGTTCGTTCTGAAGGAAAATGGACGACTACATCCTCTGGTGTGCTTTGGGTTTTGATTGTGTTGTTTTCACTTCTAATACAAATATTATATATTATTTTGTTTCCTCCCAAATCCCTGCTGGTATATTCTTGCCACTCACATGATCAACTGTGGTCATTCACAACAACTTTTCTAAAACCTTGAGCTATTTTTTAAAATTAATTTATGGTCCTTGCTGACCGGTTCCATTTTAGCAACTGATAAGGCCAGCTCCTGCTACATGGACTTTTTTTACTAACACAAATGCAATATGAGATCTAATTTAATGTCAGTTGTAAGGACTGATGTTTGTATCACCCTCATTTTCACAGTCAGACCACCCGGTTTCATCCTAACAGTAAACTGAATTTGATTGTTTAAAGTTCCACCAAAGGAAATGAAGTGAGTGTGATATCTCTCAGACAAAGAGCTCAGACAGCATAAGCAATATGTTCTGCAGCCAAAATATTTTCTTGCAAGTCCAAACAGACAATGTTTACAGCTATTTTGAAAGATACAGAAAAATCTGTCAAAACATATGGAAGGAACAGCATTAAACAAAACAAAAAACCTTGTCAACAATTCAGACATTAAAGAAAAAATTAAATAGAGAAAAACTAAAATATAACAAAACTTTAGCCTTAATGCTTTCTAAAGGTATGATTTGAACTTTGATACCTGGTACAAAAACAAATTTTCTTCTTTGATAAAGAGTGACTTGTCTTGCGATTCAATAATAAAAACAGTTAATTTCATAGCCTCAACCCAGCTGCTATTAGGTTGAGGTAGATATATTGGCTTCCCCTTTCAATCAGAGTATTATTCCAAAGTTTTGGGCAAACAAATCAAAAAACCCCAAAAGTGCAACACGGCTGACTTTTGCTGTAACATGCAAAAAAACAGGTTGGTTTTTTTTACACGTGTCAGTCCTTTTTAAAACGTGTGTGAAAATGCATCTCTTACTTTATTACAGTGACAGATACAGTGAGAAGGTTGATGAACACATTGTTCATGTTCCACATACTCTCGTTTCTGGATCTTAGTCCTGCATCTCTCCCTGAGAAATGCTCCCCAGTGGTGGAAGCACTTCAATTATATTAGACAAAAACCTGCATCTTGTACAGGCCAAAATGTCAGAATTAACAAAGAACACTCATCCAATATACTGAAATCAGGTGCTGCATCGATGGTAAGCAGTGAGCAGAAGTAAATGATGCACATTAAACCAACCGATTTAGCACACAATCATAAAGAGCAATGTGCTCCGAACTTCACTGATGTTGTGGTGTTAATAAATAAACTGCATAGGGAGCTTTGAGTGTGAATAATTTACTATGCAATCATACATTAAAAGACCTAAACGGTTGTGCGTAAACTGCTTTAACCTTTAGTGTGTAAATGACGTGGTGTCACAGAGCTGGTAGATGACTAAACCAGATTAGTAGAAGTAAAGACTTTTTAATGGTTGGTCACCAAAATTGCAAATTAGTGCAAACAGACAAAAGGCCCACCACATAAAAAGGCCAGTGTGGCTGGAAAAACAACTCAAGTGTGAAAAATAGAAGTAGACAATAATTTTGAAATTGCTGAAATTGTTTTAAGTGGGTAAATGGACCTGAATTTAAAGGTGATATATTAATTAATTTTTTTGAGAAGTTAAATCTACTGATTTAATATTGCACTTATATCAACTGTCTGATTCACAAAGGATCATTGAAAAAAGTAAAAAAAAAAAAATCCATGCAGCTATTATTGTCCTTTTATTTGTATGGGTTCATTTTCCTTATGGAAATCTGGCATCAACATTACCCACAATGCAACCTGACCAAAAAGAGTTTGGTCAGAGATTTGGGTGTATCATAGTAGCAGCTCATGTAGTTCTAGCTGCAGCAGGCTAGATTACTTCTTCAGAGACCCCACCTGAATGTTTTCAGCCCGAATGTATTCACTTGTATTTATTAATAAATATTAGGGTAGGTTTTTGGTTTTTTTGCATTTGCAGTGCAGCTTTGTTTGAGATCTGTTAACGGAATTTACTATGTAAGACTTTTGGAATTTCCCTTTTAAGTTTGTTTGACAGATGGTAATCAGATGGGCTTGATTTTATAGTCCGGATGAGGGTTTCAGGAGTTTAAGGTAAGTTGACTTTCAATATGGAAAAACACTTTTCATACACGTCACCTTTTCATTGATTAAAAAAATGACACATGATTGTATGGCCATTGATTTTTTTTTTTTTTGCTTGTCTCCGGATTTCCCAACCCAACCTCAAATCTTGAACATAACCGAAATTCAAAAACCACAACTCAATTATTTGTGGAGTGTCACAAGTTTTCAGACATCCATTCCCATCAGTGCCGCACCGGATGCAGGCCATGAAGTTTATTTAACTGCATGTCTGGAGCACCGTGCTCAGATGTGTTTCTACTTTGCTGGATATACAATGGAGTACTTAGAGCAGTAAAAGAGACGTGTTCACGGAGAATCAAACCGACATCCTGACTTCCTCTCCTGAAGTTTGGAGACCGGTGGCCCTCTGATCTATACATCTGCTGTAATAATCCTGGAGCGCATGTAGTTCCCCCTGATCCCAAGTTGACGATTACCCACAATGTACAGCTCCATCACGGTGCACTACAGGGAGGCACTGCAATCTACCGAGCATGATGTAAGCGAAGAGTACAACATGTAAGATGGTTGAAATACAAGCAGTTTAGGCCTTTTACTGCAGGACCAGGTCTCAGGACATACTGAAGATGTAAGCAATTTAGTTCCAATAAGATCCCGCTTGCAGAATAGCAACGAAGCTCACTTATTCTGCCCCATGCTTGCAAGTATTAAAGATCTTTTAGTTAAAGTGCATTCTTTGTATTGAGTCCATTTCTGTGCCTCTTCACTTTCACAAATAATGAGGTGATAATATGTCAGATGTTTGTTCAGTGGTAGCAAAAAATAACCTGCAGCTTGAATTCATTATTTGTCACTCAAGTTCTATATCAAGAATCTGATTTGTTTCACCCTTGTTAAAATGTACAGGTACTCACAATTTAATGCCCAGGATAGTCTTGTATACTCTTCTTAAAAATGAGTAAAACCTGAATATCATGTTTCAGCTTTGCTGAAAAAGAAGAATCACCCTACATCAACCAGATGCTGTTAGAAAAAGAAAGGGAAGGGGTGCTACTTCCTGTATATCAGCTGTGAGACTGAACTTCCAATGAGGCCTGATTTAAAAAAAAGTCACACAGAAGTGCTTTAAACACTTGAGCTACAACACGGAACATGAATGACTAACTGGTCTGCTGGTTGTCCTCCGAGAACTCCTTTCAGAGTGAAGCCTGGGATCAGTGAACTGCAGTTACGAAGCGGAACCGTCACTATTTCCAGTCTCGGCTGGTGTTGCATCGGGCACTAGCAGCCCTGAAGGAATAGCAACCTCTATAACCACTTGTACCTCCTGCTGCTCTGCAGTACAGTCTCACCCACCGAGCTGAGAGTTTCATTCAGCTGCAGTCGTGACCTCCTGTCGACCCCGCTCTCCCTCCACCCACTCTCCCACTGCTCTGACTACTTGCATCCAAATCTCACAGTGATTCAGGATGATGGATCATTTTCCTGCCAAAAAAGTGTTCAGACTGTTCGAGTGGAAGGAGATCCACCTTCACTTGTGTGGGTGGAGAGAGAGAGAGAGAGAGAGAGAGAGAGAGAGAGAGAGAGAGAGAGAGAGAGAGAGAGAGAGAGAGAGAGAGAGAGAGAGAGAGAGAAACAGAAACCCTGGCAAGGAGTCACTTTCTCTATTAAATTAGATCAAACAGTCACACATTTCAATTTGGCTTTATATAAACTTATTCGTATTACACTTGTCTGTCAAAGAGAAAAAAAAAACGACTTAAAGAAATGAGCTTTGCATTCTGGGGCTGCAGAACATCAACAGCTTTTGTCAATATATTCTGTTTATAGAAGCTCGTCTTATCGTCTATTAAATGTGATTGGAAAGTTAACTTAAATGCAAAGTTATTGACAAAGATGGCCATTATTATAACTATATTTATTTGTTTAAAAAAACTATAAACGGGAATCATCTGTAAAATCAAAGTGCTGTGATTTTTTGTTTTTGTTTTGTTTCATTGTCAGCTTTCACAGACAAACGTATCAACGATTAAAACCTGATTGTTTATCTAGAAGAGGGCCAACATTAAGTTGTAAAGATTTAAATATGTGTTTAATACAGAAGTCAAATAAAAAAAAAAGAATAACTATCAATACTCGACCTCCCCGTCCTGCTGGTAACACTACTGAACATCAAATGTTTTAAACAGCCTGTTTTTACCATATAGCTTCTTTTTAAAAATAAAAAAAGGGTTCTGACTTTTCCTAAAAAAGGTAATCACTTTTTTTTGTCTGGAGGGGGGGTGGGGGGGGGGGGGGGGGTCAGTAAAGGTGACATTGCATCGAAGTGGAATGAACGTCACATCACAACTGCTAATGTTGGTTGTTTGTGCAGAAAAGTCCCAAAGACAACAATCTCAAGAAAAACATATAAAGCAGCATCACTAAGTAAGTAGGTGATCAGGATAATGAGGAGTTTATGTAGTTTCCTTTTAGCTGGAGTAGAGATGTTAGTACGAGGGAAAATCAATCAGTCTGGAGACTGCTGCTCGTGCACATGGATGGAGGAGGAATGGATAACTCTAATGAGTAACTGGTACAAATTGCATCGCTTGATTATCATCAGTTTCTGTGAGAAGTGTTCAGGGCTGCACTGTCACAGCAGGTCATCTTCTTTTGTTCACTGAAGAGAAGCAGGACAAGCTCATCATCACTGGTTCACGTTGAATCCATCATTGTTCTAAAAAAAAAGTAGAAATGTATTTATTCTAACTTTTCTTTTTTTAAACTATCCCAAATTCACATTGCTGCCCGAATGAATAGTTTCGATGTAAATATTCGCTGGTTAGTTCTTTGCATTTTTGTGTCATTTATTCTACACCTCCCCGGTGTGTGAAGGCTTTTAGCCTCTGTTCTCTCTTACAAGTAAACATGTCTAACCTTTCCACAGTCGCCTACAGTCGGCTGAATACAAAATATTATAACCAATACAAACAAAAAACAAACCCATGGTACAATAAATGTCAGCCCAGCTGGAGATGTCCCGGGGGGGCCCAGATCTCGGGCTGATCTCATGGGGTGCACGGAGCATCGGCCCATTAGAAGTTACTGAGCTCTGAAATCAGTCCATTGGCATTCAGGAGCTGCTCTGCTCAACACTCATTCTGCTTCATTTAAGCAAGTTTGATCCAGCCATTTCTTTCTTTCTGCTTCACATTGTGAAATTAATAATTAATATGTAATACTTTTCTGATTCACTTATCAAGTTTATAGCACAAACAGAGTCTAGAGTGGGCTCTCGCTGCCAGTTTTTACCCCCGAGGACACCGGCAGACTAGTGAAAAGTAATGAGAGAAACGGAGCAGTAATGTTCCTGAAATTATTTCATACAAACAAAAGTTAAGATGATCAGAGCTGAACGGATGCCGTTCCTAGGGATCCGAAAGATGGATGGACTGTTAATTATGTTCCAACAAACAGCCGTTTAATGGCTGTGCATCACCTTGAGAAATATAATACACAGAGAGCTTTATGGAGCCAGGAGAGGAACGGAGAGGAAACTAATAGGATATTGTTCTATTACATAATTATTCACTTACACAAATACTTAGTGGTCGTGGTAATTATGATAGGTGTTGGGGAAATAAATGACATGCCCGGGGATACTTAAACTATTATGCAGGCCTTTAAATCTCAGTTGTTGCTTTTATAGTTCAGCCATCAATCCTACTGGTGATAATAAGATGATGTTCATCAAGTAGATTGTTGAAAACTGTGATTGTGATGACAGTGCAATATATCTATATATATATATATATATATATATATATATATATATATCCTGATGGGACGAAAAACACCAAGAGTTACATGAGTGAAAGCAGCCAGCCAAACCTCCATCACAGAAAACGTTCACCTCCTCAGGTGAGTCCAGTTATGGAATTTCTGGTCTGATCACTTTCTATTTTATCTCCAAATAAATAATGCGCTTAATTGAAGGCTTAATTGTTTTTCGTCAGTGTTGGTGTACTTCTCATGATCATATACATACTAATGTAAAGATAAAAATAAACAAAAATAAGAGTCAAGTTGTGTGTTTGAATGCTATCTTAACGGGTAAATCTCATAAAACATTCCACTTGGCCAACAATCAGACTTTTATAGTGATGTTTGTCAGTGTGCATGTATAAAAAAAAAAAAAAAAAAAAACTTATTTTATTGTAGAGAGCCATGGAGAAACGTTGCTTAAAATACTACAGACTGTGATTTGACTGCAGCCCAGGACACGATGGCTGCATGACATCATGCCTCGCGTCTGCAGCCTGTCATCAACACGCCTATTTTACACGCATACCAGTTCCTGCAGCAAAAATAGACTAATAATAATGATGATAATTTCACGCCGCTCTCTCTCTCTCTCTCTCTCTCTCTCTCTCTCTCACTCTCCTCTGTGTTGGTAAACTCTCTGAGCGAGGGTGAACAAAAATCACAGCTGCTTCTTGGCTGCACCTCTTCACTTGTCACACCTCAAACACTCATTAATGATGGTCTTTGTCCAAAGAAAACTGAAGGATTCAATGATAGGACTGACAGTAGCACCGCCGCAGCAGACATGTTGCTAGTTTTGGACACGCATGCACGCACGCACGCACACACACGCACACACACACACACACACACACACACACACACACACGCACACACACACACACACACGCGAGTGAGCCGCAGCAGTACAGCGAGGCCAATGTAATGCACCAATCAGCAGGCAGTGTGTCCCTGGCCTTATAGGCGGCTTGTTCCAATGCACTTTAAAGCTGCATCAGTGATTGTGCAGCATCTCAGGGAAAGCACAAAACGCAACATATAATGACTTTATAAAGTTGGTGTTACTAACATCGAAGTTGCCTGTACGTGCTGACACAGCCAACATTAGCATTCACTTTAGGAGTTGGTAGAGAACAAAAATAGAGCTAAAAGAAGAGTGAATACTGGACTTATATTTTTATCAGTGTTGTGTTTGTGTCCACCTGATGAGTCGGTCCTTTAACTGTTAGCATCACCAAGTAATGATGTTACTTAAAGGGTTCAGTTCAATACTGAGTCCTACAATTGAATACAAAGCTTTAAACACCGCGGCCATGTCTGACATTAACACAAGAAACACAAGGTCAACGGAGTAACTGAGTTTGGTGGAAAATGAATGATTCCAAAATATATAGTTATTACAGTAATGATAGTACTTCCAGTTATTCTGTAAAGTGGTGGCAGCATTCATGTAAAGGCTGAAACTTGCATTTGAGCAAAGAGTAATTTCATCAGTCACAGAGCTGAGTGCTCAGCTTCAGCAGACACACACACACACACACACACACACACACACACACACACACACAGAGTGAGGAGGCCCGGCCAGCGTCCAGTCTGCAGCCTCCCAGGAGGTGTGCCCTGCACACAGCATGTCAAACCAGTGGAAAATCACACCACAGCCTGTCATTTGGCAAACAACGGATGCCTCTTAATTTGAATACATGCTTCCTGACAGTCTAATTAGACCCGGGCTCTGTAATTGTCACTAATTGTCAGTGTGTCACAAATCATGCAGGAAAGAGAAAGGGAAAGAGAGCCCAGTGAAATCCTACACTCAAATTCTTACAGGAAAGAAGAATTTAGACAGAGATGTGGTCATTGGTTTTCTGCTGCAGTGTGGTTTTCTCTATTTTACCCTCATATCCCTATCACATGAATTTAACCCTTTTTTTATTTTTCCAATACAGTTTGTCTTTCCTCTCATCCATTACTTTTAGATTTTTCACCATTTACTCATTACTACTTTTAGCTTTCTGTTTCAGCTATTTTTTTGGACCACTACTATTTTGTACAAAAGTACAAGCGGTTGATAATCGCTGTTTGACTGTATGTATTTGAGTCATGGATGAATTATCTTTTTATTCTTGAATATCTTATCGTATTTCAGTGGTTTGATTGTTTTTTAATGGGCTGGGTCACTGCAACAATGCTCCTACACTGGTTTTAAAAGGGAATCTCACCTTATTTTACTCATTAACTTCTGCTCAGTGCCTTCAAAGGGAAGTCGAAATAATGTCCACATCCAAAATAGTGGTAACAATAAGGGCGGCATCAGGATTTAATTTCAGCAGTTGCAGCGGTGGAGTTACATTTTGGTGCCATGTATTAACATTAAAGAGGAATGTTTGGAATAAAGATTTCTTTCTTTTTTTTAATGTTGGGAGTCTGAGGTTTAAAATTGTGCACAACATTTGTACAAATTGTAATTTCAAAATAAACTACATGAGCATCCTGACATGGTATCTTCTTATTTGAACCGTTCCAACAGTCCTCGAGTGGCTCTACTTTTAATGATTCCTCCAAACACAACAGTGGCACAGTTAGAGTGTGTGACTGTGCTAATTAGTTTGTCTGAGTGTTGTTCATTACTGTAATCCCAACCACTCACTGCAATAAGGGAGAGATGCACAGTGTTTATCCAAGAAAAGAAAGTCATCCAATCAACAGAATGGCTGTTCACAGTATTAAGTTTACTGAGGGGAGATTCCAGTGAGCAGAACAATTGCAGCGCACGAGGAGTGACCTATGGAAAATAAACTGAAAACAAAATATGACTCAGTTAAGGCGTAATGGTCATTTCCCTCAAAGCCATCCCCGACAATCAACTGAGCTAAAACCAGAAGCATTGTGATAAATCCTATTAGCTTGTGTTAAATGTTAATCCATGAAACCAATAAGCAGCTATTAAAAGTTCAACAAATTCCCTGAAGTGAAAAAGATGCACCAGTAACAGGATTACTGGTTATAGAACATGTCTGACATCTTCACTGACAGCCCACAGGAACATGATTTTTTTGTCAAATTATGGATGGTCAAAGATCAGACCAGAGTTTTTTTTATTTTTTATTTGTGAATTGAACGTTATGAAATTTGGTCAATGGATGGGAAGATCCATCTCTTTAAATTAACGAGAGGTTAAAACTGTGAAACGCCACGTTGGGATTACACTGGTGGAATCCTCCGTTTTTGTTGGAACATATTCCAGAAGAAATTAGAAATGTTACTTCGAGGTTGTGGTCCATGTTGACATTATATTATTTCTTTAAATGAATGCTGCCAATCTCCAGTTCTACCCAAGGAGCTTTACCAACAGTGACCATATTTGGACAAGCTGGGGGAGGAGCCAGCGGTGGATCCGACTGATCTGATTGGAAACCTGATGATACTATGTCCCGCCCACCAATAGCTGTAATCTGACTGCACCACAGGCCTGTCAATCAAACAGACACGCCCCCAAAAACAGATCTTTTTGATGCTTATTTTCTAATGAATGAGGGATTATTTTCAGATGGATCTCCAGAAAACTAATAAGAAGGAGTGACTTTAGGTAACAACACCGAGATAACTGATGGACACATTTTATTCACTTTGTATTTGATGAGAGAAGTTGCATGGGAGTCTATGGACCCGGAGGCTTTTTGGAGCCGACCTCTAGTGGCACTCGGTGGTATTGCAGCTGAAGGCACTTCTGCATCGGCCTTATTTTTCATACCCAGAAGCTCCGTCCCCTTTTATATAGAGTCTGTGGTTCTACCACATCCCAAAGGTGTTGTAATGGACTTAAATCTGATGTCTTTAGAGGCCATTGAAATCCACTAAACCCACTGGTATGTTCATGAAACAAGGTGACTCGTGCTTTGTGACATGGAGCATCATTCTGAAGAACGTAGCCATTAGAAGACGCTAAACGGCGACCATCGAGGGGTGCACATGGTCTGCAACAATACCCAGATAGGTTGTAGCATGAAGACCTTGACTGGTTGGTATCAATAATATATCCACACACAATGACACCACCAGCAGCCTGGACTGCTGACAGAGTCAGGTTGGGTCCATGGATTCATGCTGTTGATGTTAAATTTTGAGCCGATCAACTTCAGTTCTGGTAGAAATGAACATTCATCGACCCAGCCTTTGTTTTACCAGCGTTCACCTTTCCAGTCTTGGTGAGCCTGTGCTTTCACTTCTTTTGGTTGAGGAGAGGAATATGACGTGGTTTTTCTGAGGTTGTAACTCAACCTTTAGGTGGGACATGTCGTTTATTCTGCAGTCCTTCTCTGTTCAGCACAGTCGTAAAGAGTGGTTACCTGATCCAGCACAGCATAAACGCTTTTATGTCCACAGTCTACATTTTTTTGCAACCTTCCTAATAAATCTGAGACATTCCTGTTGTAAAACCACAGTAGACCTGCAGTTTTTGACAGGCCCTACATGTGTTTTGTTCATGTTTGGGACAAGAAGACCCCCCTCCCCCAGCCAGAGACAGGAAAATGCACAGCAGGGTGCACAGGTCTCCATAAATGCTCGGTAGTTCCCTACTGTACATGACATTTAGTTGCCCTAAAGGTCCAAGGCCACCGAAGTGGTGAACATGGTCTTCAAGTGAATCTGAGATTATTCACATATTTCTCTTGGAGTGTTGTGCATGACGGCCATGACAGGAAGAAGGCAAACGGACAGAGGCAGTGTGACTCTCTGGGCAACGCTGGGAAACGTTGGGTCCTCATGAGGATGTTACATTGACAGACTGTGGAGAATCTGTGCCGCTTCGTCCCAATTTGTACCAATCATTGCGTGAAGACTACAAAGACGCAGAAGTTTGAGAGAGATATTGGTAATGCAGCTTGCCATGAGGCCATTTATAACTGTTATGTACACACAAACCAGGGCCTGAAAAATGCATACGCCACTCCCCACACAAAATTTGGGATTTATAAAAACAAACCTTTGGGAGAATGAACGCACCTGTAGGGAAAGTCTGACCGTTGTGTACACAGATTTTGGAGATGAGGGAAACTGGTGAAGTGGTCAATTGAAGTCCAATTTTAGAAATTAAACGTAAAAGGCATCATTGTTTGCACAAGGACATTGTTGGTTTGAATGTTTATAATACAATTGATCTATATATACAGTAGGTAAAGCATGACATGAGAGGCAGTGTTATTTGTACTTGTGAGTACATAACTACTTCATCAGCACTTTTCAATTGTAAAAAATAAACAACTTGAATTAATTTCAACCTAATATTTCATCACTGCGGTTTCACCGTCACCGCCGCAGTGCAGAGGACATGGCTGGATTGAGTCTCATGCTCATCAATACGTGCTTATCATCCTCATCCTCAACCACAAGGACTTCAACTTCTGTATCTGACAAAAATTCTCTTTCCTGGTCTTCACAAACAATAGCTTTGCCAATTTCATATGCATCAGCATGTATGAGCTTTAGATATGAGGCTTTGCATTGACCATTTACTTTTGAATGTGGGCGTGCAGAGAGAAGAAAATGAGGCTGACGTAAATGCGCACATGTCCAGGTGGACTGTGATTTATGAAGGGAAAACTGTGTGCAGGTGTGCGTGGAAACAGTTTTATAAATTGATTTGCACGCCATTTTTGGCTTTCGTGCCCATGAAGACTTTTAGTACAGATTCTCCGCCCTGCTTTATAAAAGAGGCCTCAGGTATTTGGCCTTTAGCATTATGTGGCCTTCCGGGTGATTAGAATCGATAAGGTGCCCCAGCAAAGTTGCTCTTCACATGAAACAAAAGAGCCACCTCTGTATTGGTGATGACACCCGTGCTGACTTTAGAGGGCTTTCAATGCCATTACTGCACCATATAATTAGGAGTTTGTTCGTTCACAGGTCCCTCAGAGACACGTGTACCTGTGCCCATCTCCCCAGAGGGGTCAGAGCAACCTTCCACTGAAAGGACGGTCGGCGTGCACGGTGGGTCACACTCCTCCCTGCTACCCTACATACTGGAAACGTATGATATGTTCCTGCTATTTAGTGCCTTCCATGATGCATCAGAAGGGAAGCGGCTGCGATGTTGATCTCTAGAGGCGACACAGTCCCCGTGCCAGAGAGCAAAGTGATAATTCACTTCTGAAGCCATTCTAGAACATACTATATTACTGGGCTGAAAAGATTGCAATGTCCGTCTTTGGGTCCAACGCACCTAGACAATTACAAAAGTAAGCCATGCATATCAGTCATGCGCTGGCTGGAAATAAAGCTCAGCCGTCGCTCCTCTCATAATGCATCGATATAACCTTGTTTGGAAAATTGGACACTGTGGCAGTTATTTATTACTCATCACCTCTAACTCATTATAGACTGGTGTCACCTTTCATTTATAAAAATCTCCATATTCTATTTCACTCCATAACACAGTGATGGACCGAGTGCTCCGTGATGGCATCTCTAATCCAACCAGAGGAAAACAAAAACCTTTTAGTCCACTTATTGTCTGTTTCCTCACACTCCGCACGTTAACGCTAATGAAGCAAGGATACCCAGCAGAATAAAGAAGCAAGCAACTCTGGAGTATCTCTGTGTTTGTGAAGAGACAGGATGTTATCTGTTGCTGAATCAACGCACATTCTCCTGTTGTTAATGTCATGATTTTGGCCATTTTATTCGAGGACCAAAAGAAAAGCAGTCGGCAACATAAATTAAACTTCTAACAAAAAGATGTGCACACTGTATAACACCTGGAAGTTGTTTGCCCTTCAGCTCCAGTGAACACCTGTTTACCAACAAACCAAACAACTAAAACCTCAACACAGGACATTCAAATACATGAATCACAACAGAAAATGTCTCAACATAAAGCTGCATTCGGGTTTCAAGAAACTGCTTTAAAACCATTGCCTTCTTTCTGTTCCTGGTGAACCTTTAACACAGGAATAGATGCTTGTGAGCTCAGTAGCAGTGTGTTCACCGGGAACACGTTTGAAGGTAAAGAGGTCGGTGCGCTACAAATGACCTGGTGGTCGGTTGCTTCTTGCCGAGGGTGTGAAACCCATCAACGCCCCCCAAAGCGTTTCGGATGGCAGCGCTGGGTCCTTTTTTTCCCAACCTGACAACTCAATAGTCATACCAACATCCATCATACAGCTATTAGCCAGGTCCACTTGAGCTGTTGGGGACAGTTTGTAAAAAGGTACATCCCCAGTTGTAACATCTGTTAAGTCAAGACTACAAAGACCAACAAAGAGAGAGATTGGGGGAGCAGTGGGAGGCAGCTATGACAGCAGGCTTCTGCTTCAGCAGAACAGAGATACTGAAACGAACCAAAGAAAGACGTCAACCCCATCAGGCTGCCTAGATAAACCTAGCTTGAAACACGTTCTGCCTTTGGATGAAAAGTTATATAGAGAAGTTTTTTTCCAAGTATACTAAAAACTAAAGGTTTTGGCTTGACTCATTAGTCATTGCCTTCCAAACCAAACCCTCAGGGATTTTTTTTTCTAATTTGGTTCCCATACTGGCAGTCCTCATAATGAAACAGATAGTTTTGTCAGTACCTTCCAAAATATATCAAATATGACCATTAAAAATGTTTCATATAAGTGTTTTCTGATCGTTTACCACTATGGTTTTGTTCGGGCCATTTTATAGTACTTTAAATTGTTTTCAACTGCATCTCAGTCTTTATAAGTAGATGAAGTTTTCAGCAGTTCTTCTCAGTCACACTCAGTTACACTAAGAACTCCATCCCCTGCAGCGCATCTTGAGTCACAGAAAGAGGAGAATGGAGGTTTTCACAGTATCGCCATTATGTATCATGTGCTACAGATACAAGAACAGGTGGACTCCCTGTGAACAGACTGAACATAAAAGAGCAAATTGCACAGATCAGACCTCCTCGGTGGAAATAGCAGGTTTCCTGTCCCATGGTCTCGTCTCCTCTGGCTGTCCCCCGACAGAACTGGGCCGCTTCTCACAGTTCTGAAAACAGAAGGCATCCCCCAAGTTCAAAGACCTCGGAGCAGTCAATGAGAGCCTCACTACAGCCTAATGAGGATTAATACCTTACACTGAGGAAGCAGGAGGCAAAAATATCAGGTCTGGTGGGATATGGACTAAATATGACAGGCCCGGGGACTCCTCGGTCCTCCAGGATCACAAACAGGGATCTCAGAGGTTCGTCAGTAGAGGGATGAGTACTGAAGGAGATAAGTAATGTAAGAAAGAACATGCTGTCATCTAAAGCAGCCAATCCGCTCCAGGAATAAAAAAAAATAGTGTACATCTATACCCGTTTTATCCTGAACATGGTCATGGGGGAACTAGAGTCTATCCCTGTCCTATCGCAGAGATCAGTCCTATCTCAGAGACTGGTCCTATCGCAGAGACCGGTCCTATCACAGAGACCCGTCCTATTACAGAGACCCGTCCTATCTCAGAAAAACTAAATCGTACTCACATTGAGCTTTTCCAAATATAATATCGCATGTCAGTGAAATCTGGGTTCTTTGTCAGAAGGTGATAATCAAAGACACTAAGGGGAAATTTTCTTTTTCCAATGAAAATTTTTCATCAGTTCAAATGTTTCCCTGATTGTAATAACCTTTAATTGTAAGGCACAACCGAGACAAAGTGATCCTTGGTGTCATCTGAAATTACAGAAATGAAATGGAAACATACATCTACAGCAGGGGTGTCAAACTCATTTTAGTTAAGGGGCCACATACTGCCCACTTTGATCTCAAGTGGGCCAGACCAGTAAAATCATAGCATAATAACGCATACATAACGACAATATTTCTCTTTGTTTAAATCATTGGTGAAGGTTTTTGGATGATAAACCCTGTTTTAAGGTCTTTCTACAATAAACTAGAAACATAAAGACCAAAAACTCAGACATCAGCCCACTGTTTATCTGCCTGGGCTCTCCTCTGCAGATTCCCTCGCTTTGTGACGCGTTTGACATCAAACGTGTCACAAAGCGAACAGCGAGTGCTGCTGCCTGTGGCACCGAGCGCTTCTTCCTCCGGAGCAGACGTCGCATTTACGCTGTTTTTGAAGCAATTACTGGATCGATTAAAAAAAAAATAACAAAACGTTTGTACTCATAAACCTCCATATTCTCATAGAAATGCAATTTATGTCTTTCTGTAATTTTCACACTTAGCAAAGTCATCTGGCGGGCCGAGCTGGACCCCCTGGCGGGCCGGATCCGGCCCGCGGGCCGTATGTTTGACACCCCTTATCTACAGTATATGAGTATTTGTAGTGTTTTAATGGAAGTCACTAAGGGAGGATGTTCCAACAAGGAGACTTCAGGGCCCCCGAAAACAAACTGACATTAAGTTAAGTTTTGTTGCAGAGTGGGTCTCTCCATCGCGCTGCCCAAAGCCAAACACGAGGCTCCAGAGGAGGCAGTTAGCGACACCGTTACACAGTCACGTGGCAAAAGAAGCTGTCCGTGACAAAGCTTGAAAAAAAAAACATTGACGTTGACCGGTGAAAGGACGTCCCCTCGGTTACATGTGTGTTGTTTGGCCCCGGCTGTTGGCTGTCTTGCTCCGGCGCTCGTTTGCACAGCTGAGTGATTCCAGAGGACGCCAGGACCGACGCGGTGGTCAGCCAAAACTGTGACCCGCGGTCCGGCCGGTGCTCAGGCTCGGCTGCGCTGCGCTCCCGGGGCCCCACAACCCTCTGTTCCTGTAGTCTAGACGGTGAACCCAGAGATGTTGTGTTGCTGTAACAAAGCCAGGTACAGCAGCCCTGTGCAGCTCGGATTTTTTTTTTTGTACCTGTATTTACACGAGCGGTCTGCTCAGCACAAAATTCAGCTTTTTTTTCTCTCTCTCTCGCTTTGTTGTACACAATTACACCGGGGAGCAGCCGGCTGCAGCCACTGCTTTATCTTTCCCTTTTTTGCAGTTTTCACCGGAGCAGTTGGAGGCTTATTGTCTTGTTATAAGGGAAAACTCATCCACTTCCCAGATTGTGATCTTGGGGAATTAAACCAGCAATCATTTGATCAGATACTACCTAAGCTTCAAGCTTCTGTTGCTTTAGGAAATTAAAATTGATGTGTTATACAATAATTCTTCTATAAGCTATTTCTGGCTGACAAATATTACCCAAGCGCATGCAAATACCACTCAGGGTACACAGTCTGCCATCGGAGAATGTTCTATGGTAAACTTTTCCAATCAAAGGCAGACAGGTGAAAAAAACAAATGTCCTCCCGAGAAATGGAAACATGGCACAGCAACGTGTGTGGTGCTGTCATAAACACGGTTGTGTATCAGTTGTGTTTGTGTCACACGTGAGTTAATTAAAAGCACCCCAGATGAGGCTGCAGGGTCTGCTCCCCTTTCCTCTCCTTGTGTCACATTTAATTTCATTTCAGCAAACATTTAAATAGGTGCAGCCCCTGTTGTCTTTGCAGCTTTGGATCACTGTCATTCTGCCAAACGAGCACAACAAATGCACTCTCCTCCCAGTCCTGTCCGGCCCAAGCTGCGTTTCACATCGACACAAACTCAATTATTGTCAGTAATTACAAGTATCTTGGGGTGTTTGAGTGGAGGCTGAATTACAAAACCTGTAAAACATGGATTAAATTGCTTGAGCTCTTGATGAGGGTAAAGGGGGCCATTAAACTGTCTCCCAGATTCAACTGCTCCGACGTTTCTCAAGCTGCTGCTGTTGCAGGACTGTGTGCTTTATTGGAAGTGTCTTTGTTCTCCGTTCGGATATCTGTTAGCTTCTTGTGTGACTGGGCTCAAGACAAGTCAAGTGTGGGTGAGATTAGCTCCTTTAGGGACATTCACGCACAAAGGAGTCCAAATATGAACCCTTCGAACTTTAGATCTTGGCCCTCTGAAATAGATTTCTACCTCTGTGGGTAAATCAAAAATGTTATCGTCATGTGATGTTGATACGCTTCATCAACTTTCTTAATGACGGACAACAGGAGCAGACGAATGTTCATACTTCAAACTGAGCAGCTCTTACTGGCTTTGCAGCACAAATCAGGTCACATCTGAGCACTGCTTCAAGAGACTGTTGTTACTCTTTGATATTTTGCAGAAACATTTTGCTTCACAATCAAATGGTGGCACTGAGAACAATAGCATTCTTCAGTGAGAAATATGTTTCTGCTCTGTGTAGTACTACAGGGATGGCTTTCAATAAGGCTGCATTACTGCATCACCTGGAAGAACTTAAAATATCTGCAAATAACTAAATAGGATTATCTAATACTGTTTTGATATCAACTAACCAGCAACTTCTTTGTACTATTTTTCCAAACATATCATCCATGCATTCATTTTACCTTTAGTTTGATCATGACTACTGATAATACAAGACAATTATATCCTAATGTTTTACTTCACAGATATTCAGACAATCCATTGAGATGTGTATTTTTACAGGGTGCCATGTTACTGCACCAGGATTCATATGGATAGAGAATTAAAATATAACACGAGGTCAGGCTCTCCTCTAAAGAGCAGTGATGTCATCATCCTCAGGCATGGCCATCCTCCACTCAGTGACTGATATGAGAAGGAACTTTGTCCATCTACATCTTCTGTCTGTGTGCATATATGGAAACTAACAGATCGAGTCTCCGACAGCTTTCCAAATAAACATGAGTCTGAGTTTGACTCAAAGTAAACACAGAGTATGACCATTATTGTTAGCTACTTAGGGATCTATTAAACTCCTAAAATATTATTCTTGTCCATTTATTTATTGAGACAAATGATCAAATATTACTTTTCGCGGTTTGGCAAAAGTACTTGAACCTCCAGGATTATCAGTTGATTTGAAGGTGACATTAGAGTCAGATGTTTTCAGTCAGTGGGATCATAATCAGGTGTGAGTGGGTGCCCTGTTTTATTTTTTAAAAAAAGCAACATATTTGTTAAAGTGCATCATGGCACAAACAGGATATTTTTAAAAACCTCATAAAGAGAGTTGTTGATGCTCATCAGGCAGGAAAAGGTAACAAAATTATCTCTAAAGGCTTTGGGCTCCACCGACCCCAGATCTGAAGTGGTCGGCCAACAAAGATCACTCCCACAGCAAGACATGTGCACGGCAGGGTTGCAAGGAAAAAAACACTGCTCTCCAAAAATAATATTTCTGCCCATTTGCAGTAGCAAAAAATCAAGTGAACAAACCAGAAGGCCTTTTGGTTTTAATGAGAATTGTTATGTTCAGAGAAAGAACCTTCAGTGAAACATGCTAGTAGTGGCAGTATCATGGTTTGCTTCGTCTGGTCCAGGACGGCTCGCCATCATTAATGGAACAATGAATTCTACACGACAACAGTGAATTCCGAAGGGAAATCTGTTCATGAACTGAATCTCAGGAGAATGTGAGTAATACAGCACGACAACAATCCAAAGCACTCAAGTCCTTCTACCAAAGACTTGTTCAGGAGGAATAAAGTTCATGTTCATGCAGTCTTTGACCTCAATCCAGTAGTAATGTTGTGGAAGGACGTTAAGCGAAGAGTTCATGTGAGGAACCCGTCCACCACCATCCCAGAGTCGAAGCTGTTCTAAACGGGCTAAAACTTCTCCAAGTTTAAAAAACTGACTGATCAACAGTTACCAGAAATGTTGCAGTTATTGCTGCACAAAGGGTCACATCAGATCAGATACTAAAAGCAAAGCTTGTCATACTTCTGGTATAATATTTGTTGTCTCAGTTGTTTAACTCAGTTCTCTTTATCTACTTTTTACGACTCCTGTGAAAATCTGCAGATGTTTCAGGTTGTATTCATGCAGAAATACAGAAAGTTCAGAAACTTCCAGGCACCATTGTACATCGCGGGCAATCTCTACAACCGAGTGCAAAGGTTGCACAACCCAGAGTGCTGCAGCAGCCACAGAAATTGAAAATATTTCAGGTTGAAATAAACTGAAAATATGCTTTAAAGCTGTGTGTGTTAACATGTTCAAATGCTCCTGAACATTTTCACAGAGAACTTCAGGCCCAAATACACAGGTGTCGCACGGCACTCCTCGAAACAGCCACTCCAAAGATTTTCTTTCACAACCCCCACACCGGCAGCGGCTAAGCACCGACACTAGTGTCGTCGTGCTGGGGAAAAAAACAACGTTTTTCCTGCAGATAAAAGGTTTTTTTGTACTTCACGGCTTCCCGTAGCACTTCACCTTCTCTGATCCTGTTGCAGCTCGACGTCCCCACCTCTGTCTGTTGCTAACAGCGGATGAAGCGAGAACAGTGGTCGAGAGTGAGAAATTACGAAATGGAAAAAGTAATAATTATGAATAGATTTACCATGCTTCTCTAAAACACAGCTGTAGATGTTTTTAACCAGGCCTCAGTTATCCAACAAATTTCAGTCTGTTGATGAATTTGTATATTTCAACAAGTAAAGACAGAATAAAATGAAATACAAACATTGTGCTTCCTCCATCAGCAATTGAACCGTTGGTTTAAAGTGTGGCCATGCAATCCCAACTCTTAAAGCATATCTAATGTTAATACAGTCCAATTCTATCAAAACCTGGAATACGTTAAATTGCAACATTTCTCAACATGCTGTGACAATGATTTTCAAAAATTATTTATTTTAAAAACATAAATTGTAACATGAATAATGTCATGACTGGGCAAAAATACAAAAACGTGGGCCAGAAATCTTTACAGTATTTTCTGACGCTGGATGGAAAGGATGAGCTGTTTTAATAGTTAGTGGACAAGAACTTTTGACATCTGAGATACATTAGACTATGGATACACAAACACATCACTTGTTAGGATGTATATTAAATATCATCACACGTATCCTTTAATAGCTGATGGTCTGTGTTGTGGATGAGGATTTATCACAGAAATACTGGATGAAAAAATATTTGCTGAAACAACATATGTACACAAAGGTTACATTATATTTACATTGTATGAGGTCTGATGAAGCCTAAAACCTATATGTAAATTGTAATTCTCAGCAGCTAAAATAGCACATTATCATGAAATCTCCTCTGAATGTTCAAACAGATTTAAAAACTATGATAAAGAAGATCAAATTGTTGGCGTTAACATTTCAAGTTTTGTCTGAATATTTTTCTTATCTTATTATTCTGAATATCAGATAACAGCATTTTATTGCTACAACTTCAAAAGATGTTCAGAAAGCTGTGTTTGGGGAACAGGTTACAATTAGGTCAGTGTGCTGAAATTGAAGAGATGTGAAATAAAACACCCGAAAGGTTTGTTTCCTTTTGAGACTGCTATTCTGAAAATAGACCCTCTGTGAGGAAACTGGAATACCTAATATAATAGTACAGTATATAACGCTTTAAAACAAAGGGATGGTAGGTCTTCTCAGCTCTTTTGGCTTGTGAATAAAGTTAAATTCATTCAATATAACTGAATACTTCACATAAGATTCACTATAATGCACTTTCAGTCAAATATGCAATCAGGCAGAACAAAGAAGTGCTGCAATAAAAGTGCCCTTGAGTGTATTATATTCACATTACACACCATTAGTTCTCTCTCTCTCTGTGTGTGTGTGTGTGTGTGTGTGTGTGTGTGTGTGTGTGTGTGTGTGTGTGTGTGTGTGTGTGTGTGTGTGTGTGTGTGTGTGTGTGTGTGTGTGTGCCTCATGAGGCTGATAATCACATCTGCCTGTGTCATATCCTCAGACAGTAGTTCAAAACTCCTGAAAGCCAACAGACCTCTGCTGCTGCACGGCTTCACGACAGCAGCTCTATGCTCCTGCAGCAGGAAGAAGAGCTGTTTCATGTGAGAGACACATGTAGGCTGTTCCAAGAGAGCAGAGAGCAGTAATCAGATGGAAATTCAGCACGAGGTCATTATCACATGTTAAACAGCCCGCGGCTCCAAAGAAACTCCATCTATCTATCTATCTATCTATCTATCTATCTATCTATCTATCTATCTATCTATCTATCTATCTATCTATCTATCTATCTATCTATCCATCTATCCATCTATCCATCTCATCCACACTTATCAGCCTTTCTGTACCCATTTTTCATGTAGTTATGTCAGTTGTTGACTTCTATGTACCAATGTGACATTTATATTGTAGCACTTGTGTTTAAACTCCTAAGTTTCTTTCTGTTTTGGTGAATTTTTACTCGATATTCTTTACATTCCCCTCCATATTTTCCCGGATGTTTGGGCGTGCAGCTGTACCTGACTGCAGCATCTCGGGACTGTTTTGCTGCAGAAGCACGTCCTGCATCGTCCACAGATTCCAGAGGCAACGGCATCACTACAGACCAACTGGTGCGGTGGCAGAAGCCGCACAGAAGACTGACCCACTTTTAAGAGCTGACTAGGAGTGAAGTGTGTTCCCCGGCTGGGAGGGGAAGGAGGTTTGCTGGGCTCTGGACGAAGGAGCAAACATCTTCTGTAGCTCACCGACATCATCTCAGGACAGAGCCACACGCACACACGTGGACACATCTAAACTCGGCAGGGGAAACGTCGGGGTGTCAGGTGCTCGAGCAGTGCACTCTTTGAAGGGCCGTAACTGTCACTGCTCTCCTCACCGTTACTGGGTTCATCACTCAGCCTGTCCACCACCCTGCAGGCCCATTGCTGTTAATCACATTAGCATTTTTTCCCCTCCTCTCCACCTTTTTCTTCCTCTTCCTTTGCTTTTCTCTCCATTTTTAGCCAGCCATTAAAGAGCTTAGTCCACAAATAAGAATTGTGATAATTAATGGCACAACATGTTTCTCATTTAAAATCTAATCTAAAGGAGGTGGACACAAATTATCCAGCCTAATTGAAAAGCTAAAAGCAATAAAACAGCTCCCTGCAACCTTAATGTGATTCTTGAAAGGGTGGGGAATGAAGTAAGGGGCTTGGAGTTTGGTAATATCAATTGTGGTAATGTAGCTTCAATAACCTTCCTCTTACCGCTGCTTGCCGAAACCCGACTCCTGAATCGTTGCCCGAGGACACATTATCACAGAGCTAAATTACAAGGGAGCATTGTGCTGCCGAGTTCCAATCATTATATTGGAAAACAAAATTTGTAGTTGTTTTTGTTCCTCACACTAAAATAGGTGGAGCTTAGAATACATTTTACTCCGTTTTTTTTTTTTTTTTTTTTTTTTTTTTAAAGCGAGTGTGTATTATCTCTTCATGAATAAGCCTTTCTATCCACTTTGTACAGAATTACCTCTAAAATGTGACTGTATGATTTTAGCCTATTTTTGACTGATGCTGGACATCGTTGAGGGGCTGCACTTCCCTTGGTACCATTATTCTATGTCCTTGTTGGCAAAAAAAATGAAAGAGAAATTTGGATTCAAAGTGCAAAAATACATAAGAAGCAGCTTTTAAAACTAGAACGTGGTTCAAAAGATGAAAAGAAATATGATAAAAAAATGTCATTAACGTTGAGTGAAATTTACAAGTGAAAAGACTTGAATGGGATCTTTTCTTAGAAGTATCACAAAGTCCCTGAAATATCAGTGAGACATGAATGCAGTTGAAATGTAAAAGATGAAAACAAATCAAATGTTCGTTAAAATTGAAGTGAACCTAATTTTGGGGTTAGATTATAAAATTGATAAGATATTTCAATAGATTCCTTGATCTTGCAGTACAACTGAAAGTGTTGGAGAGAAATATTTAGTGGACCTTCATTCAGAATTGTTTCGCTAAATTAGTTTTCTGGAAACTCTAAATGAGTTTTAATAGAACATAGTTTTACTTAAGCAGATTCTCATGAAAAAAAACAAATGTGGGGCCACATTTGGATGTCTTGGATCGTGGGACACAAGCAGCTGACCCTCACCACTCTGCACCTCCATAATTGTATTGAGATCCAACAAATGTGCCTCTCGGAAGACGAGTTCTCATCCGTGTTCAGACGGTAGAAAGAAAGAGAAATCTACAGGCTAATTATCCCTGACCAGGGTGGATTTGGAGAACCTGCCAGGTATCATCTGATTGGTTGTCTCAGCAATTGTCAAGACCGGGATTAGTGAAGGGAGGGAGGTGGACAAACCCCTGCGGTGAGCCAGTCAAACCAGCACCCCACCCGACCAGAGCACCAATAGGCCTCTTTATCAGGGTGCAGATGGAAATGCCCGCAGAGATGGCCAACTGTGGTATGTGACGAGCTATTATGCTTGTCCTTTGTTGAAAGATGGCACTGGTGGGGAGAGTGAAGGGGGATTTAATCTTTTCTAAGGCAATCTTGCAAGCTACAGAGTAGAGTGTTAACTAACTCTTATTCCTGCTGAGCGTTTGATACTGCAGGCTGTCAAAGGTCCAAAATACAACCAGTGACTCAACGAAGACAGCCCCCATCCAGGGTTAGGTCTGAACTGTCCTCACAGCAGCTGGAGCCGAGTCTCAAGAGACACAAAGGAGAAGGGATCCACTTGTAAAAAGGTTTTCAGTGCATTTCACAACCACGACTTCAGTTGTTTGTGAGGAGGGTCTCTCAGGCTCTTCACTTCTAATGAAAAACACAGCTACAAGACGATCCTAGACGAGTAGATGTCTATACTGTTTATGGTTAACCTGTTTACTTTCTTGGTTTGAAAAGACGAAGGGGTTTAGAAGGACTAACAGAAGGATTGAACATTGATCAAATAACCGTGGTCTCACCTGGTCATTGCTTTGAAAGAAGATGTTTGCAGCTCTTACCTAAATAGAGTTAACTGTAAAGTTTGGGCTGCACAACAGATGTAGGTTATGTGAACTGTTGATCACTAACAGGACTAAAAAATGTTCAATGATCAATACAATTGCAGTTATTTTAATTTGGGTATTTGCTGAGGTTTCTGCAATCACCTTTATTTGATCCCATACATAAACGAGGGTGGATCAATAATTCTGAGACTGTTACTGCTGTGCACAAACGATGCACAGCACCGTGACGTGCATGGAGCAGGAGGACGGTGTCACACTAATGAGTAAGAGTCACACATTATGTGTCCTTTTATGTCCTTGTATGCAGTTATTTTGTTCACCGGTTTTTGTTTGTTTATTTTATTAATTTATGTATTTGTTTGTTTTCTATTCCATTTGCTCATTTTGGTTATTTGTTTGGTTTTCTTGCATTCATTACCTTTATGGTTTGGTCTTTTTTGCCTCCTGTTTTCTTAAATGTTTACCGGTATTGACGTTATGTATGACTATGCTTTGCTTCTCTGTAGAGCACTTTGTAAACTCTGTTTTTAAAGGTGCTATATAAATAAAGTTATTATTATTATTATTATGATTATTATTAAGTTGCTCGATCAGAATCAGCACCCCAGTTACACATGCTTTTATGAGCAGTGGTGCAGGTGTGTCTGAGATGTTACCCACACCGGAAAGTTGAGCAGAAAGCGCACATCAAAGTTGGTGAACAGAGAGAAGCAGCAGTGAGACCAACGGCGAGGGAGCGACGATTGTGTTGTTGCTGGTGTGTTGTCATTTTGGAGAACACAAGTGGCATGGCATCGCAGCTCAGGTTATTTGCACTGAATGTTTTACTTCAGATGGTCACAGTAGAACTCGGTGTTGACAGTCTGACCCTGAGGGGGATGAATTCATGGTGCACAACCCCGCCATTGTCAAAGAAAACCCACCTGGTTGCTCCTGACCTGATGCACCTTTTTCAGGTTTGACAGAAAAAATGCCAACTTCAGCCAGCAAGAGCTCCACAGCTATAAGGTCACAACAACAACCTGGGTTCTATGGATAAGAGAGAGTTTTCTCTTTCCCCATAACCAGGTCATTACACACACACGTACAGTATATATCTTCTTTCCACCAAATCAGACCTGTAAATGAGAGCAAATGAGTAAACATTGATCTTAATGAAGCTGTTAAAAACATTCTCAACTCCAACAAATCCTAAATCCATTTTAGTCATGGAACTAATGGGCAGTCCTGAATCTGCAATCCACTGCAACCTTCAGAAACATGTCAGGGTTGCGTTTAAACAGCAGACTGACTGTGGTCTGCAGCAATGCATCGTTCCACCCTGGATGTCCCTGTACCGCTCTTTGAATACAGCAGTAGTCTGGCCAAGAAACTCAGAAAGAAGCAGTCAAATGATACCGACAGGTTGTAAACAAATAGTCAGGAAGAGAACATTGAGGTAAAGAGTTCTCAAACAGCCTTTTGTGGCTCTTTGCCTGCCATTCATGGTCCGAAGGAATGAGTCTCTTGGTCCATCAGACCTTGTTGCAGTATAGTTTGCGTTATTATGGTTGTCATCATACTTTAAAACAGTCAGCTCAATTCATAATTTTTTACAATTTACAGCTTCTATAAATTGCCCTTTTGGCCATTTCTTTAGTCAGGTACAGATTTTTAAGGGCCTCTTAGGGTCTCATAAATACTTGGCAGTCTCCATAGACACCACGTCCCAGTGTACCGAGCTCCTCAGATCCCCAGCAGGGTAATGAGTGCCGTCCTAGCAGGTTAATGTGTTTTTATTGCCATGGTGAAGCTAATAGAGTTGTGATGACTCCATACCTGCCACAGGCAGACGGGGGGGGGAGGAAAAAAAAGCCACCGTGAAGTCTCCCACAGGGCTGAGAGCTGTCCACGGGCAAGAGTGCAGCTGACAGATAAAGCGTTTGACAGTGACACGTTGCTACGGGATGGCAACAAAAATGAGGAGAATTTTAAAGCTCATTTTGTTTCTTCCCACCACCCTCTCTTTCCTTTTCACTTATCCATGCCAATTTCTTCAAGTCATTCCTTCTCTCGCTTGAATTTTACATAAATAAGTGGAGAAGAGAGGAAATTACATAGCTAGGCAGAGACATTAAGGGTTTGTCTGTGAGAGGAAATAAGAATGGAATTATTCCCACAAATATAATTTCCTTGATTTTCTTTCACGGATGACTGCTTTTCACTCATCCACCCTCCATAAATTCTCCAGTTATTGATCATTACATTACCCAAAATGCTCATCATTAAGGTTATATCGTATTGTTTAAAATAATCCTCACACCACTAGTAGCAAAGTAATACTGCAAATTAAAGTGCCACATTTCCTATATGGCTTCATTGTTTTCCAGTGAAGGTTAGGAGGGTTATTCCAGCAGTGTCATCTGCAACACAACACTGAACACCTGCTTCAAACGATGCTGGCTAATGGAATGGACATGAAGAAGAACAACTCACGATTTTCTCTTCTCTTCCATCTGGATTGCTTCTCTTTTAAAAAAAAAAAAATCAATATGTGCATTTAGTGAAACATTAAATTCTAATTTACAGGCCTCATTGTGCAGCATATTAACACACTACGACTGCTACTAACTGTTGGTACACCTGAATAGAAAACCAAGGAATCCTACCCACTGTCTGTCACTGGAAGTCATTATATTACGATAATATTATGACCCTCTGCAAACAGCAGAATACAGGTTATACAGTAGGCTTTTGTCCGGGAAATGACGCTATTCTGACCTCTTATTGTAAATATACATTCTGTAATAAATGTACCGGTTATATATTTTTAAAAAACAAAATGTTCTCATGCACTTTCCATTTGAAAGTAGTTCCATTATTAAATTGATGTCCGGCTAATGAGCATATATTTGGGGGCGTGTCTGTTTGATTGACAGGCCTGTGGTGCAGTCAGGTGTTCGCTGTCGGTGGGCGGCACATAGTGTACTCTGGTTTCCAGTCATCCCTCGCTCCTCCTCCTAAATATGGTCACTTCTGGCTCCAAAAACAAGATGGCGACACTGAAAATATCAGACTCAAAACTTGAAAGTTGCGTTTGGGTGACGTCACGGTTCTGACTGGACCTTCATACACAGCGGGATACTTTTTGAGGGGTTGACTGTAACAAAGCAAACCTCAATTTAAACAAACATTCAAAGACATCGGCATTTATGTGGGCATAACAGCAAATCATATTATTTATTTATTTCAAAAATTATAATATTTGAGTGGTAGACCAGGTAGATGATAAATAAAGTGCAGCTAACAACAGGAGATTACCGTAAATAAAACACTTCAACCTTTAGTCATTTTAAAGATTATGATCATCGCCACAGGAGACTGCAATTCATAAAAGTTCAATGAAATGTAGGAATGACAGTTTATATGTATAAATGTACAGTGAAAGAAGGGAAGAAGTCATCCGTAATAGTAGGTGATTAAGTTTCCAAACTGTTGAAAATGGACTGTATATGTTATTCAGATATTAACAGATTTTCTTATTATGAAGGTATTTCAATTTATTATGCAGTGATCATTATTTATAACTAAAGCACAAGAGGCACTCCTATTGTGACTTCAGTCAGCACCAACTTTTCTCTTTCATCTCGTGGAGACAAAAGCATCGTAAGTTTTACCAACTGAACGCAGGCAGAGAGAAGAGAACAATAGTTTGAACATCGAGTACAGGACGGTGGTCCCTCGCTCGCATAGTTTCTGTTCTTTCTTTTCCAGATGTCCCGTCATGGAGCTGCATGTCTCTGCTCTGCGCTTGTCGTCTCCACCAACAGTTCTTCTCTTCTATCTCTATGCTGTCCTTTTCTCTCTCTGCTCTCCTATCACCCCAACCGGTCGAGGCAAATGGCCGCCCACCTCTGAGTCTGGTTCTGTTAACAGATGCTCCGCCCACCTCTGAGTCTGGTTCTGTTAACAGATGCTCCGCCCACCTCTGAGCCTGGTTCTGTCGGAGGTTTCTTCCTGTTAAAGGGAGTTTTTCTTCCCTCTGTTGGAGGTTTTTCTCCCTTAAAGAGGAGTTTTTTCCCTCCTAGCTTACGTGGGAATTGTTGGATTGTTGTGTTTCTCTGTACAATATTGTAAAGTTCTGCTGTAAAGACTTTAATGTGTTAAGATTCATGAAATAACTTGTGTTGTGATTTGGCGTTATATAAATAAAGTTGAATTGAATTGAATTGGTTTGAGGTGGAGTTTTCCGTTAAGTCCACCTGAGTGCAGCTGCTGGAGTTAAATAGAAGTGAGCTGTCAGATTAATTCCATTTCAGCCCTCCAAATAATGTACGGCCAATCACTCAACAGTTCCATGACAGGGTTACTTCGACATGACACCGAAGCAACGTGAGTTTTCAGCAAAAAAGTTTCTATTGCCAAAATGTAATCAGTTTGGAATTTATTTAATCCCCGATTCACAGGGCGAATAGTAATATGTCTTTTCCGTAATCATTGTGTCTCCAGCAGAGTTCAATAGCACGCTGCATTCCTCCTCCCAACATCTCAGACTGTGTGCACAGAAAAGCCTTTCATTCCCCGTCACATCACTCTGACAACAGTGTAAAATGCATGGAACATCTAAGCACAGCCCAGCAGTCGTACACACTGTTGGTTCAGCGCCAACAATAATCCACCTTAGATCCTCCTAATTCTGTTAAAACAACAGATCAGGGCAGCCACGTCTGACGAGAAGATCTCAGCAGCTTATCCTCCACCTTTGCAGCCACAGATGAAATATATTCTTATCTATTATGGATTGTTTGATTATGTTTGTCTGTTTTGTGAACACAAGTGCATAGAGACTGAAAGTACATTCTGCTGAGTTTACTCGTTAAAGAAACTTGTGAAAATATGATATAATCGTACTATGTATGAAACCAGCCATCATCCATCAGTGATGTCAGCCTCCAGTTCAGATTCTGTCCGTCACCATCTTTGCTAGTTCGGAGCAGTTTGGAGCAGGAAGTGACCATATTTGGACGAGCTGGGGGAGGAGCCAGAGGTGGATCTGACCGATCTGATTGGAAACCTGACGATACTATGTCCCGCCCACCGATAGCTGTAACCTGACTGCACCACAGGCCGGTCAATCAAACAATTTCCGTCCACTTTTATACACAGTCCATGGATTGGACACGGTTTTCAAATAGTCATTATAATATAAAATCAATTAGTTAATGAGACTATCGTTCTTCATTATTTCCCCTGTCTTTACTGGCCCCTAGTTTTAATGTGTTACTCCCGTCAGCAGGTGGCTGTAATGTCCCAAAAAGCTGTCTGCCAGCCGCCTTTAAACAACATAAGGAGAAGAAAAACACCTTGCTCCAATCTCCAGTGCTTTTCAGGTAAAACTGTGGCACTGTGTGAGATTAGATGCCGCGGTGCAAACGGCAGAAACATGCAAATGTTTGATTCATAATCAAATAGTTCAGAGCGAATTTCGAGCAGTATTGTTGCTTGAAGTGCTGATCCCTACAGCTTACTCATGCTAAACTTTAAAAAATTACAATTTTATGCATTTTACGAAACGCAAATTGTGTTGACAGTTTTTAATCAAGCTGACAAATGTCTGCTTATAGCGCAACATTAATTTATATTGACATTTTTTGGTCTTCCAACTGATCTAAATCTAATATTCACTCCTCTTTGAGCTTGTGTTCTTCTCTACCAACTGCTGAGAGAAACATGGGGCTCATTAGCTCCTAAATGCTGCGTTATGCTCACCAGCTAGTTGTTTTCCTTTTGCTTCTGGTGCTTGGCAGGAATGGTACAGTTAGATTATTGGTGCTTTCCCACTGAAAACAGGTGCCTGCTGCTGCTGGAAATGAGATTAATAAGATCTGTGACACTAAATTAGAACAGAGAAGTTCAAGTTGTAGAAGCAAAACAATGAGTAGAAAGAGGCTGAAAAGCAGAGTTGAGTGTAATTGTAGAAATTCATGTCCTTTTCTTTCACAATACATACAGTAATATGATTTAAAAAAAAAAAGAAAAGTATTCATGGAGTGCAACTTTAAAGTTGTTATTTAGTATGAGCTCTGATTGTGAGACTATTTGTTTGGTATCAAACACTGAAATTGATGATATTTATTATTTAGGATTTCCACCTTTGTTACATAAGTGGCAGCAGATGTTTCAGAAATCTAAAAACACTGATAAATGAATACAAAACTGCAAAGTTGGGTTTTTTTTGTGTGTAATTTGAGTGAAGTGACCCTTTAGCTGGTTGGAACAGCAAATTCCAAAGTTGTTATGACCAGCAGAGTTTTATCATTGTGTGATTGTGTCATATGTTCGTGTTAAATAGCCACATCTTATTACAGTGAAGGTCAAAGGTCATGCCTGGTGTGTGGATATATCCACGTTACACACCCTTTAAACACATTTAGTGCAACCAGTCCTGCGTGCCTGATCAGTCATGGTTTAGAGTGGTACCTGCAGGTCTCTTTGACGCTAATATACAGAGTCTGATATACACACAAACAAAAATACACACAAACAAAAACACACACACACGCACACACACACACATGTGCACCTGCCTGAGTCACAGTTTTGAAATCAGCCCAGCTTAACGTGCACATGCCCTGTTGGTTTAACGTATTGCATTCATATTTTGATGCAGAGCTCCTGGCACTCTGGCTCACCTCCCCCGGTGGAAGCATTTTCATTGTCTGCATTCGGTCACGGAGGATACTGGATCCTCTCCACGCTGCTTCCATCATGCTCGGCCTTCATGAGCCAGGGCTTCAGCGCTGAATAGCACCACGTACAACATACTGTGGTCAGACGGGAAAGCTGGCCATTTATCTGTGTTTGCCCTGAAATCCAGCACTGTTCAGAAGCCTCCCTTTCCTCTGAAAGTCGGATTATGTATCCTAAGGGGCAGCTAAGTCTCTAAACCCCAATTATTATGCTACCATTTGATTTATGGGTTTATTTTTAATGACACATTAAAATGCAATTAGCATCTGTATCCAGAACAAACTGTGTGCATCCAATGAAGGGCTGTGAGGGGGGAAAAAAATGACACCTCCCATGTCCAGCAGTCTCTCTGGCACTCCTGCCTCACAGTATTTTACTGCTTAGTTTAGATGAAACAGCTCTGGCTTTTAATGGGAGTCTATTAAAGCCACATATATTGATTGCTTTCACCACAGCATGGTCGAGAAGTTCTTCAGATGAGTGGATCCTTTGACTGAAACCTAAAACAGAAATCAAGTCTGATTCACTTGGCAAACATTCCTATGTTTTTTTCTTTCTCTGGCTTCACTTTCCTCAGTAACACACCCACACCCAAAACCTGCAAATAGAAAATCAACAGCACACACACGCATACTGTGCATGTCCACACAGTAGTGGGATCGTGTTCACAAATATAAACTCATTGATTTTTTTTTAGGACTACATTATTATCCAGTCCGACATGGATACAGCGACTTCTCCGACCACCGACCTCAGGAACTGTCACCGGCTTTAATATGCGTGAAAACACCACCAGTCAATACTGCGGCTGACCTACACCGTGCAGCAGAAGATATTGTGCTTTAGAAAGTCAGCTTTAGACATGGCGAAAAGCAGAAATAGCAGCAAGATCAGCAGCCTGCATTCCTGCATGCTGTGCTGCATGCTGATTGAGCTGCCAGTATTGTATTCTCATAAAAAATGGATTGGCTTTACACAGACCAGCAGACAGACTATCTTTGATAATCTTCCTCCGCTCTGGTTTAAGAGCACTTTTATGGGCCAGCTGGTGCTGCTTTCATATTCAGGTTAGTTAACCGCTGCTACCTCAAATCCTTAACAGATTCCAGGAGCCAACCTGAGCACCAAAAGTCCCAAAGTCAGCAAAGCATTGGTCTGATCTAAAGGCCTGATGACAAGTCCCTAAAACAGCCAGATTTTATTTTAACAAAACATTCATTTCACTCACAAGCAAAGTCAATCTGGGCTCATTTTAACTTGAGCACACTTTACAAAGCATAATTTGCACTGTGAAGACAGCTGACCATAAAGTGAAGGGACAATTGCAGAGTCCAAAATTGAGGAAGTTATTGTAAGCTCGAGACAAGAGATCCACTGCAGGGGGGAAGCTTTCTAATATACAGCTAGCAAGACCTGAAACCTTTATTTACCTGATGAAACGAGGTTCAGTCTGAGAAAAAAAATGTCAGGTCACAGTAAACAGCACAGTACAGAGAGATTGTAATTTACTAACACTGTCATGCCCTCTGTTAACGAGCTGTAATGTACCATTACTCACCACCAGGTGGTCGTGTTTTTTGTTGATGTACCGGAGGATCTGACCAACTTTCCATTTCTTTTTATTGGCTCTCTTGCATGACTTAAGCTTCACAGATGATTGAATTTCCAAGCACTTCAAATATATAAATGAATTTTAACTGGATGAAGAAAGCTGTGAACATTCATTTCCATACTGTGTTGTTGCAGTGCGCTCCAGCAGGATTACACCGACACTCAACACCTACCAAATACTCAGGATGTCATCAAGCCTCCCTCAACACCGCACATTTTGACATACGAATGAACTTCATTTTGCCACTTTCCAGTATGACCAGCCCAGAAAAGTAATTTAAGGCTGAATCCAAATGTCCAGATTTAAAAGTATTGTTCTTGGGAAGCCAGTGAATGCTGACGTCTGTCCAAATCTAACTCATCAACGGGCGTTAAGTAGAATTTCTACACGCTTCCACAGCCTCCTCTCTGTGTGCAAACTTGACAAGACTTCCTTCAGGAAATTACACTGCAGAAGATTGAAGCAGTAGATGCTTGTAGGTGATGCAGTAGTCTGTCGTCGACTGTATTTTTGTACTTATCTGTAGTAGACTGGTTTTCTGTTGCAGTTTGTGGTTCTCTGTAGTTGACTTTGTGCAGTGGTTCGTCCTTGACTGTAAATACTTGTCTTTTAAAATGACTTGATGTCAGTAAATGTGCTGAAACTGTGACATTACAGTTGTAGAATTTGCATAAAAGGACAGCATGCCCCGCCCTCTTTTGTTCCACCTCCACAAACGATTAGGATCCATTCCATTTCTCATCAAAGAAATGCCCCGCCCTTTTGGCCCCGCCCACAAATATCAGGACAAACAACTTTATATTTCTATAATGTTGAATTATACTGTATATTATAACCTATTTTATAAAATGTATATATTAAAGTCTGTTCTCAAAATATATGCATACTTTTTATTTTTAAATTATAATTTCTCAGTTTCAACATTTGATATGTTGTCTTTGGTCTAATTAAAGTAAATATGGGTTTACATGATTTACAAAACTCAAAGATTAGAAAAAACTACACAAACTGAAAATAGTTGTGTTTGAACAAAATCTTTTTCTTCTTTCTTCTCTCAGTAATCATGTAATGACCCCTCAAATATATCTATAAATAAAACTGCGTAAAGTATTTCACCCCCAGCAGCCACAACAATGATGTCAAATATAATAATGCATCCATCATCAGACCAAACCAGTTATTTTACTTTAATACTTGAACTACAGTTTTGCTAATACTTTGCCTCATTGGGAATTTCCATGCAGGTTATTCACCTGTAATGGAGTATTTGTACACTGCTCTTATTTTCAATTAAATATAAATACATATTTACATGATTTAAAAATCATTTAATTCTGTTTTTATTTACATTTTACACAGCGTCCCAACTTCTTTAGAAATGGTTGAATTATATCCTGCATTTAAGATTTTTACCAAGAATACTATACCTGGATGAAACCCCTTTATAAAATCCAACATTCTTGAATCGTAATTGTAATTAAATGAACATGTTTTTTTGTGATTGATTACATTTAGATTTATTTTGTAATTGAGCTATATGTAACTAGTTACTCCTCTAAACTGCTGGTAACCACCATGAAAAAAAGGATGTTTGACACCTGTTTTTACCAAAGCAGATAGAGCAGATGACTTTGATGTTGAAATCTCAGTTTTTGGAATTAAACAAAAAAAAAAAAAAAACAGCAACAGAAACAGATTTTGTTGTTATTGTTTTCTTCTCACAGTCCCTCGAAAATTGTGGTTGTTGCAGAATCTACCTGCACACGAAGAGAGGGAGGCAGACAGGAACATATACTGCAGGTTTTGTATGTAAAGAGGTTTAGTTTACAGTGATTATGTTAAACAAGTCAGAGGAAAGAAGGAAAATGACCTGGATGAATGTATTGGAGATTCATCCACGGCTGACTTAGTGTGTGGTGACAGCTGGAGTGAGCGAACTGACCTGTTACAAGACAGCAGCGTCAGCGGAAGTGACATGAATACAATTGATCTTGGCTCTGCCTTTGGAGAGACTCGGATATAAAATCTGACAAAGGGTCAACAGCTTCTTCCAGAGAGGAGCGTTTCTGCTCTCAGCCCCAGACAATAAAAACATTAGGCTGCAGACGACACTGCCACCACCACAGCCACCGCTCTCCTTGTGAGTCTCCAAACCCCCCATGCTTACATTAAGCAATTAACACAGGTGGAACATATGGATGCAACAGCCTGATGTAATCACTTATGCAAATGTACAAAAGAAAATTCGGGGGATTAATTGCAGCCTGAACACATGCTGTGAAAGATGTCACGATTCTCTGGTGTAGAGATGGAGATCAGGAAGATGTTTGTATCAAACCGGCTCATCTCACAGTCTGCACGGTCACCGTGGGAACAGATGAGATCATAAATGAAACTTTATTCAGTGTAAGTTACTTTTCAATGTCACAAAGAGTGTCATAAAATACAGGGCAAACACATTAAAAAAAAAATTAAAAAACAGCAATTAATCACCTCACAAAAATTCAAACATAAACCGAACTTAGATAAAGTATAAAAACATACTAAAATAATGTATAGGTTGGTTCTGATCTCCAAAGGTAGTTCATTCCTCAATCTAAGAGCCCTGGCTGCAAAATCACCTTCACCTCAGTGGTTGCATCTTGACCCTGAAACAACTGACAGGTGAGCCAGTGAAGAGACTCTCAAGCACTATGTTGATGAATTATTGTGTGTCAGTAAACAATACATTAGTCAAGTCATGAAGTGATGGATTTATGCCAGTTTTGGTGTGTAAGAAAAGAAGGAAAATAGTCTTGTGAATTGCCCTGACACGTAAATACAGTTGAAACCAGAAGTTTACATACACTGTGCAAAAAGACACATAACACTTTTTTTCTCACTGTCTGAAGTTAAATCAGACTAAACCTCTCCTGTTTCAGGTCTGTTAGGATTACCAAAATTATTTAACTTTTGCTAAATGTCACAATAATGAGAAAGAGAATTTCTTAGAGAATTTTATATTACTTTCTTTGAGGTCAAAAGTTTACATACACCAAAAGTACTATGTCTTCAAACAACGTGGGCAAGCCCAGATGATGATGTCATGGCTTTTGAAGCTCCTGATAAGTTAACTGACAACATGTGAGTTAATTGAAGGCACACCTTGGGATGTATTTTAAGGCCACACCTCAAACACTCTGCTTCCTTGTTTGAAATCATGGGAAAGTCAAAAGAAATCAGCCAAGAAATCAGGGAGAGAATCGTGGCGCTCCACAAGTCTGGTTCATCCTTGGGTGCAATTTCCAGATGCTTGAAGGTGCCACGTTCATCTGTGCAAACAATTATACACAAGTATAAACATGGGAATGTCCAGCCATCACACCGCTCAGGAAGGAGACGGGCTCTGTGTCCCAGAGATGAACGTGTTTTGGTCCGACATGTGCAAATCAACCCCAGAACAAAAGCTAAAGACCTTGTGAAGATGATGGCTGAAGCTGGTAAGAAAGTGTCATTATCCACAGTAAAACGAGTCCTGCACCGACATGGGCTGAAAGGCTACTCAGCAAGAAGGAAGCCATTACTCCTAAAGAAACATAAAAAAAAGCCAGATTACAGTTTGCAAAAAGACACCAAGACAAAGACCTTAACTTCTGGAGACATGTCCTGTGGTCTGATGAAACTAAAGTGGAGCTGTTTGGCCATAATGACCACCGTTACATTTGGAGGAAAAAGGGGGAAGCTTGTAGACCTGAAAACACCATCCCAACTGTGAAGCATGGAGGTGGCAGCATCATGTTGTGGGGCTGTTTTGCTGCAGCAGGAACTGGAGCTCTTCATAAAATAGACGGCATCATGAAGAAAGAACATTACCTGGAAATATTAAGGCAACATCTCAGGACATCAGCCAGGAAGCTCAAACTTGGGCACAAATGGGTCTTCCAAATGGACAATGACCCTAAGCATACTGCCAAAATAGTTAAAAAGTGGCTTGAGGACAACAAAGTCAATGTCTTGGAGTGGCCATCACAAAGCCCTGACCTGAATCCCATCGAAAATTTGTGGGCAGATCTGAAAAGGCGTGTGCGAGCGAGGCGGCCAACAAACCTGACTCAGTTACACCAGTTCTGTCAGGAGGAATGGGCCAGAATTCCAGCAGAGTACTGTAAGAAGCTTGTGGAAGGATACCCAAAACATTTGACCCAAGTCATGCAGTTCAAAGGCAATGCTACTAAATACTAAGGAACTGTATGTAAACTTTTGACCTTGAAGAAAGTAATGAAAAATTCTCTAAAATATTCTCTTTCTCATTATTGTGACATTTAGCAAAAGTTAAATAATTTTGGTAATCCTAACGGACCTGAAACAAGAGAGGTTGAGTCTGATTTAACTTCAGACAGTGAGAAAAAAAGTGTTATGTGTCTTTTTGCACAGTGTATGTAAACTTCTGGTTTCAACTGTAACAAATCCAAAAATCCTTCAGCCTTCTTAAAAGAGTACTTGACCTGTTCAGCATGGTGCTCGTACAGAAAAAATATAAATCAATTTAGCAGAACCAGACTTATCAGGCACCCACACAACAAGCCCTCCAATCTAAACGACCTTATAGGTGATTTGTCCATTTCCTTTTACAATACAGAGGAGAGGACCAGCAGCTGGAGATATGCAAGAGACAAGATGTACAAAATCACTGCTAAAAAAAATACATCATCTTATAATGATGTGACAATGTTCTGGAAAAAGTGTGGTTAGATTTAGGCACAAAAATAGTCGCTGAAGGGAAAGATCACAGTTTGGATGATTCATTAACCCTTTGAGCTCCAGGCTGTTTTCAGGGTATTTTACTCCCCTTACTTTTGTGTTCATATCTTGGTCATTTTAGGAGCTAACCATTCATGCTATATCTGGAAATGATGTTTTTACATGTATCTCACCATAATATATTGTAGATATCATTTTACCTGTGTTGAGGAGATTGTTTAGAATCTGGCAATATCTGAACCATGTTTATGTGACACTGTATGACTCAGCAATTTCAAAAAATATGATTATTGCCTGATGGAAAATAAATGTCGGGAATGACTCCCGGTGTCCAGGGGCCCAAACCAGGGACCCACACTCAGGACATATGGCCCTGTGATATGTGATAATAACGCGACTGTAGTGTAGGCCCACAAATATGATATTATTTGTTTTCATAACAAGTGGGATTTAATGTCAGCCCCATGTTGGAGACGATGCAGAAGTCAGCTGTGATATTAAAACTGGAATAGCTAAAAACACTTTGTCGTACAGAGAAATGACGGGTGTCATCAGAAAGTGTGAGGTGTGCGGTTTGATTTGATATGCAGTACGTTGCGATGTGATCGGGACTTCGGGTGTAATTCTCTTAACGGTAGTGGCGGTGGAGGTTCATATAGAGTGTAACAATGAGGTGAGAATTCGGAAGCAATTTGCGTCCGTGGGGTTCTAATGGTTAAGAGTAGAGGAGCTTTGTCGTCATGGTTACTATAACAAACAGTAAGATTATGGATGGAACGAAACAATGCTGACTACAGGTTTGAGATGGGAAATGAACAGCAGTCTCCCATCTTCAGGTCTGATGTTTTGTTGACTCTTCCATCAACCCCGACCTCCTCCCCACACTGACTCTGTGGCTGCATCACCTGACCTTTGTCTTTGCTTCTGTCATAACACTGTAAGAACACTGCACCTACACCGCCTGCAACTCAAACGCTGGCACTTCAGAGGTTTGAGTGTGTAACGCTGATAGCAGGTAATATAGCCTGGAGCCTGCAGCCTCAAGCAGAGATGAGCAGCTGGTTACAGAGGTCTGGTTTTATCAACCCCTTCCAACTCCACTCTTCTTCTACTACTTTTAGGCTTGTAGTTTTCAGACCCAGCAACATCAGTTCAGGATATGACAATCATTGCAGACCCGTGCACCCACTTATACAGTTACAGTTATAAGTGCCAGCCATTCTTTTTGACAGTGATAGTAATGGCAATCACATCACACATTCTACATTTCTCAGTGATTTGGAGGAGGATCGATTAATTTAGTGTCCGGAGAGCCGAGAGCTCAAATTCATTATAATCTTATAATTCTTATGATCTTGTATGTATAAATCTATACTAATTGTAGAAAACTGTGCCCACGGTGTTAAAGCTATTAGGGAAGTCAATTAGGATTTTAAGGTCATGATGTGAAGTGCTGCATAAACATGTAACAGCAAGTGTAAGTTTTGATGTCTTCATCAATGCTAAGAGATCTTGGGTGACATGCGAGATATTTCTATCAAATTATTATGTTGTTTGTCTTCCAGCAGCCTTCAACTGTAAAGCCATATAAAAACAAATATTTGAAGGTGTCTTTAATCAGAGACTCCTTCTATTAATCATCCAAATTACTCCTCACTTTGCAATATTTGTGATAATGCAACCAACGACACAGCGTTAATTGCATCCATCCCTCAGCTCTTCTGATGGCGTGACACACCGATCAGAAGGAAGCCAGTTTCCTCTCGCTGCTGCTTACACTCAATCCATCATCTTCTCCCCTTTGTGTTTGATGAATGCTACATTAATGGGGCATTATTTTGGTTGTTTGTAGCCCCCCCGATGTTCCAGTTCAGCTGTTCATGTGGCATCTGACTGTTTGATAAACAGATGCAAACTGCATCTTCATATTGTAAGCACCTGTATGTTTTTCCTAAGAGCTGCATTTCCATGTAAAGGTAATATTTTTAGTTTTAGGAAAAGCAGGGTACAAAGAGGGGCAGCTGTGGCTCAGATGGTATAGCAGTCCCCGGTTCCACATGTTTATATGTTTAAGTGTCCTTGTGTAAAGCTCTGAACCCCAAGTTGCTCCTGAGCACTTTTATGGTTTTATGACAAATATATGTACAGTTTGAATTGGATACCAGCAACATGTTTAAAGAAAAGTTGTGACAAGGGCATTGTTATCACTGTAAGTGTTTGGGAACTGAAGTTTATCACCTGGACTCTCCTACTACGGAGCCATGCTATTGGAATACATGCATAATCTGTTTTTGCATTATCTTGCTAAAATAAGCAAGGCCTTCCCTGAAAGAGACGTTGTCTGGATATATATATATATGCTACCCATGCCATGTGTACTATTGCACACCCATACTGTCACAGATGCTGGCTTTTGAACTGTGTGCTGATAACAATGTGGATGGTCCCTCTGCTCTTTATCCAAAAGGATGCAGCGTCCATGATTTCCAAAAAGTATTTCCAAAAAATATTTTTCAGACCACAGGACAGTTTTTCACGTCATCGCAGTCCCTCTTAAATGAGCTCGGGCCCAGAGAAGGCGGTGTTTCTGGATCATGTTCATAAATTCTTTGCATGATGGAGTTCAATCTGCATGAGTGGATTCAGCAACAGACAATGGTTTACAGAAGTGCTCCTGAGCCCATGCAGTTATTTCCATGACTGAATTGTGTCTGCTTTTAATGCAGTGACACAGGAGAGCCTGAAGATCACGGCCATCCAATATTCATTTAAGCCCTTGTCCCTTGTATACAACTCCTGTGAGCTTTTAATGATTTTATGTACCTTAGATGATGACATTTTTGGAAACACGGTTGTTGAAATCCATGACTAGTTGATGCCAGCTCTTCATGAACTTAGTGTTCAGTTCAAGCTTTCAAGCTTTTTCTTCAAGGAATTTATTTTACATACACCATCGGTATCGGTATTATGAACCGAACTGAGTGATATATTTATCAAGCTGGTACACTTCATACAGTTCACTCTTCATTTCAAAACTTCAAAGTGGGAATGGGTTCTCCTACTCGAGGTAAATGTGTCAGTACCTTTATACTGTAATCTCAAATTAATCATGTGTATACTAAGAGAAGACTAGCCAGTGAGACTCCTTTGGAATTTCTCCTGCTTATTATTGAAAGAAAACAGGTTGTGACCAAACAAAAAAGCAGCAAAAAGAGAAGAAGCTAAGTGAAACTGATATATCACTCATTGTTTACTGTAAAAAGGAATAAACTATTTCAACACACTGACAGATTGATGCGCATATAAAAACGAGGCATTGAAACAGATTGCCAGGAACTTGAATGCCATCTTTCTTGTTGTTGTTTGCAACCCTGTAAAATGCATAAAACCCAATCAGCAGCACATCTGAAGGTTACAGCAATAATAAGCAGAAGGTCTAACTGGTAGTATAAAACTGAGTTGGTTTATTTGTTGTTGAGCATCAAAGCACTTTAATACACACAATTATGGAATGTCCAATGTAACGGAAAACTACAGGTAAAAATTCACCCAATAAGCATTCTAAAGCAGATCTATAATAAACCTTAGCAGTCCATATTCAATACGTCCCTTTACAAACAATTTTTCAATCACCTAATGCATAATTTTGACTCGTAATTTAACTGATTTATAGGAAATCACAAAAAAAAAAAAAAGGAATCCAGGAAGTTCACTGGAAAATATAAACTCAGAAAATAAAGCATTACAAAAAAATCGCAATAGATAAGTTTAAAAAATAGTTGATTCAATATATTCAACAAACATCCAGCTCCAGTTTTACAGTGAAACAAATGCCCCTTTTTTAAGGAACGTATGATGGAAATATAACAATTCAACAACAAGGCCCGTGCACAGCAAGTGGAAATAAAATCACAGGTTTTGTGACAGTCAAATGGAGGTGAAACCTGCTGGAATACATCCACCAACCCAGTTATTTGTTGCTTTAAAGTCACTCCATGTGGATATTTCAAGTTGTAAAATTTAAATCAAATTATTGCCTGTCTAGCAGTATTGTTGACAGAATCTTTTTTTTTTTTTTTTTTTATGAAAGAAAAGAGCAAAACTTTTGCTTCCTCAAGCAACTCAGTAAACATTAGCAGAACAGCACTTTAATCTGCAGGCAATCATTTTATCATGCATTTAGTTGACCTTTCTCATAAATCCCGGCTGAGTGATCTGAGTGAACTCTGCCAGATGGAGAAAAGTTTGCAGAACAATGCAGAGGATCCTCTTTGTGTTAGAAAGCATCTCCGCGCTGGCTGCTGCATCTTATTTTAGCCCATATACTCAATTTTCCTGCAGATGTGCGCTGCAGCTGACAGCTGCATTAGAGGCTGATATAGAATGAACAATTACAGCTGAATAGTGATCTGAAGGTTAATTTGGTAATCAGTGAATCTGCAGTAATGATAGCTGCCATAAATTATGACAACGGGAAACATTTATCTTTGAATCAAAAGAAAAGGATTGTTTCCCAGCTGAAACCTGACAAATGTGAACACTTTAAAACCGAGCAGGAAACATGGAATTGGAGCATTATTATCTATTATTCTACATCGGGTAAATATTCAATTACATCATCCAGTACAAACTTTCCAGATATGTGGAAGTCAAGGACTGGACACCTCAGGTCATTTCTTTGTTGGACACATGTAAGTTCCAGCATCTGATAGTCATTAAAAGCAGTCCTTGGACTGCTCTGTAAGAATGATCAGAGTTCCAGCTTCCATCCTGCAGGTTTTGTGCGTCTAAAGCTGGATTATTATCAGTGTTAAGGTGCATGTTCTTGGCTCTGGGCTCAAATTTATCCAGCTTTTAAAAGAAAGAATGCAGTACTTGCTTGAGAATCATTACATTTTTCTGTCTAAACCTTCCTGCCTCCACTTGATTCACATAGACATCCTCTTTACAGATATTATAGAAAAGATTATAGAAGATTCTTTTGTTGAGAAAACACTATCGGACACAAACATGTTAAATTTTGTTCATGCTTATCAGCTTATCAGCTGTAAAATAAATACTTAACTAGTTACTTAACATAATGTACACATCATTTTGCTATAAAGAAATTATGTTACGTTACTAAGAAGAACCGAAAAGATAGGCTGATAGTTTTGCAGCTGTTACTGACTACGTTTATATATATTTTACAGGTAGAAGTTTATTATAAAAAAAAGGGGGAATTCACGTATTTTCTTTTTCTTGTGTAGCTCTAATAGTAATTTACCTGGATTTTTACATATCCAAATACTTTAATATTTCCCTGTTCTCTTTAGTTGTGCATTTCCAGAACTTAGTTCCAGAACTAACAACACTAACACGTCCTCAATTTAATCTCAAAGAGAGAGTGGGTGGTCTAAATACATCCCTCCCAAACATCTTTATCGTAAACTAAAGGTCTTCCTCAATGTCTGATATTAATAGCAGATGCTACTGCAGAACAGACAGACAGTCTGCAATATGGAATCATCAAAGACAATCCTGCATGAGTGAACAGTGATAATATGATACTGTGATAATGTTTGTCATACAAATCATACAAGAATATGAAGAATAAGGTTATTTTCTATACCAAATCCTGAACAGGATTATAACCAGGATGAATATGTATTTACAGATGATGTTAATGGGAGGAAACTGAACAGCAGTAAATCAAGTTATTATTATTATCCCCATGATATAAAGTGGTGAAGTCCATTTGGTTAGATGGACCTTTTGAAATTAATAATCCTGTAAATCGTATTATGTATATTAGTAGTGCATACATTTTATGTTCAATAAGGGGTTATATTTAATACTTTACACTGCTCAGATGAAAACATTTTTAATAAGATTTCTCTACAATATCTTTCAAGTACAGTGTGGTGAAGGTTAGGGAATTATGATTGTCCCAATTAAACTGTGGTGTGGTTAAAGGTTCAGTGCGTAGGATTTAGGGGATTTATTAGTAGAAATTAAATATTATATTCATAATTATGTTTTCATTCGTGTATAATCACCTCAAACTAAGAATCATTGTGTTTTCACTATCATACAATGAGCCCTTCTTATTTAGATAGGGAGCTTCCTATGGCGCGCACCATGTTTCTAGTGTGGCCCAAAACAGACAAACACACACTGAGGGATGTTTGCATTTTCACAAGTTTTACAGCCACTGTAGGTTGAACGGAGGAGGGGGGGTTATGTGGTTGCAATCTCCAACCCTGCTGCTCGAAACCACTAACAACAACAACAACAACAACAACAACAACAACAACAAAAGAAACTGGATTCAAACTGCCTCCTCAGCTGCCCATCCACCATCTTGCTCATCACTGGATATAATTGTGGGCTCCAGTTGAATATGAGTATACCTCCGTAGGGGTACTGGGCTGATTTGTGCCACACACTACATCTTTACTACCCAAGACTGATCCAAATAGGCTGCCTGTTTATCTGGCCTTAGGACTGACAATGACCCCTTTATGTACAACACTTTATGTGCAAGCATGCTCTCGAACCTAGTTTACATTCAATATACGGCATCAAGGTCATCAGGGGACATGTAGACTATACATCATCACTGGTGGCTGTGAGCACTTATTCCAAGGGGGGAGTGAAGCACTCAAGGACAGCCTGCTTTTCCAGCATGAGCCTCCTCAGCTGCTCTTTTACTATATTAGCTCACCTTTCAGAAACACTCTGCTCCCAGCAGCTCAGAATAAACATCTTCTACAACTATTTTCTTTTCTGAAAAAGGCAAAGCAAAGTGAACACTTCTGCCCCGATGTGTGATCCAAACTCTGAGAGTGGAGACCGCTTTGCCCTTTTATTTTTTCAGCGGTCTTTTCCATTAGACTCATGGGGTGAACACCATGCTAGGATCAATACAGGCCCCATTAGGGACCCCTATTGGGTCTGGCTTCTGAGCATCGACCCGTCCACCCCCAGTAGGTGAAGAGAGACCCTATAGGATGTGGCTGCTGAGGACCATCCCTCTCCATCAAGCTGCATCTCCTAAAGGCACATCCCAAGCACGTCTACCCTCTCATGTATTCTAGCTGAGCACTGTCATTATTACAGTGATTACTAGATGCAGTTTGAAGCGCGTTTATCAGCTGTGTTTATCAAAATGAAGCTTCCTGAGAGAGGACAGCCAAGCAGCTGTTTGCCAGTCGGACCAGACGATTATGAATTCAGTCTCAGAGTTGCGATGAATTGTGGCTGATTTCCGAGGCAGCAGAATGTTCTATGCAAATGTGTTAGTGCAAAATAAAGCAGCGAAGGGACAGATGTCAACAGCTGTTTGTTTTATGAATATTTGCAAATGTGCACAATCTAATCATTGTTAAAGGAATGGCATATCATGCACGTTATCAGTTTGTTAGTAATCTCCAGACAGTGCTTCCACGGTATAAATACTCATCTATTGTTTTGTATGCCCGCCTCCACTCAGCCGAGCCTCCAGGATCTTCCACCTATTCATTCGCCCTGAATAATGCGGCACATCTCATGTCAGATGGAAAGATAATGGTGTCATAATGCTGGCCCCACTTCTCCCGCTCAGCACAATTTACAATATGCCATTCTGTGATTTCCTCGCCACTTCATGCCTCACATTGCTGCCCGGTGAGAGCGCGATTTGCAGAGAAGCACATCCTGACCTTACACTGGCATACACCCACACAAATCACTCTCGTTGACCTCTGACTGCTGGAATGCTACTGATAAGTCCTGATTGGACTGCTTTGTTTGCTTCCAGCAGACCTGTTGACAAGATGGTGGATGCTTAAGAGAGATTCCCTCTTTTGTACACACAATGTGAATGAACTTTGCTCCTGATGAACCAGTTGTTTGAATTGTTTTGTGAAAAAAACTGTGCAACGTAGAACTTTGACCAGAAGAATACGGAGAACAAAAAAAACATGCACATATATATTACAAAAGACGTACATTAAACAGATAACCTCATAAACATCAGGCCCTCATTATCTTTGAGACTGTCCTCCAAGAAAACAAACCCATCGGTCTTTTGTGCAAACAGCTTGCTACACAGTTACGGTTTAAGGTCGGGCAACCTCTAACGGCTCAATGAATAATGAGAATCTTGAGCTTTGGAGCCGCGATGCAGTTCAGAAGACATTCACATAAGATGAGTTTTCCTTGAAAGGAGGCGGGTTGGGTGGATATTTAGATGCGTCATTGGACTTGGCTGCAGGAAACTGCTGTTCACTCCCAGTTTAAACCTACAAGTCTGGACAGTTTTTTAAAACAACATTTGACTGTTACCATGGCAATGAAGGTTGCATAACTTTAAGGACATGGTTCAAGCCATCATTTGATCCCTAACTATTATCTTTTTTCTTCACCCTAACCAGGTTAGGGTGAATCTGTCTTGTGGCAATGATCCAAGCAGATTGCAGCATTGTTGACAAGTTGTCCCTTCGTGGAGTTGAACCATGAACCTTCGGATCGCAAGAGACGGTGACAGACTGTTTCACTGGGGAGACCTGCATTTACACTAACGTCTTGTAAAGTTTAGGGAATGACATTACATGAGCGAAAAAGTTTTGTTTGTTTACTTTTAAAATTCACCAAAAAGTCAAAATATTGGTGATACAATTTTGAAAAAATCACATCATTCTGATGAAATCAGGTGTATTATGAAATAATTTGGGGAAATTTAATCAAATGTTTGGGAAAATAGAAACTGTTCAAACAAATTACAGGAAGATGTGTTATATCACCACAGAGTCACCGTTTGGTCATTTTAAAGACGTGATATCTAGTATGCAAAGATTGTCTGTGTTAAGGTTGGTAATATTTGAATACATATATGTGGAGTTATAGATTTTAATTGATTTTGCATATTGCTTAAAAAAAAAATCACGACCATTGACCATAAGTTGCAGTTGCAGCGGTCTGTGTCAGTTACGGTCACATTTGATTAAAGATTTGTTGAGTTACAGATGTTACTTGATTGAAGAATAATCAGAACAAAGACAAGAGGGGTCAGTTGATCAATAAAAACCCTTTATTGTGTCCAAACTTCCAATGGTACTGTATGAAGGAGGTAGTAGGATATGGTGGATGAAGACAGGCATGTGCAACAGTTCTGGATCAACAGATCAGCAGTGTGTGTGGTGAAAACCCAGCAGTGGGGCTCGCTTACCGTATACTGTGCACACACACACACTTTGTACAGCTGAACCTACATGAATCAAAATAGCAGGTACACTTGGAGATGCTCACACTGTCTGCTTATCCAAGACCTGCTGCTTTGCCCTTGAATGGTTAAAACAGGGTTTGAACAGACTACAGCCAAGCTGTTGACTTTATGATGCTGAGTTTAACCTCAATGCTAGCGTACTCACACACATGACTTCAGACACATTCATGTTCTGCAGGTCAAATTTACATTCATCAATGAATTACTTAAGAAAATTAGCATGCTAACACTTGCTCATAGGATATATAAAGGTTGATGTTTTGATGTTGATGTCATGGACCTACTGACTGATAAAGCCAACGATCCCACTCCCATCTTTCAGAAGAGACGAGGCACTCTTGTTTCACTTCAAATTAGCCAATTACAATGGAGCCTTTGGGGACTTAAAGGCTCGCAACAGCTAAAATGAAAAAGTTAGTGTACAGCAGTCAAGTATCAGGTGTTAAGAGTTCAATCTGTCATAACAGAATCATATTTTATGACAATCTTTTATGAATACCACTTCCCTTACTACTTTTTTCTGGTTTCTGTGCTGCAGGCACACTGTCTGTCTCACATCTCTGTGGTGTTGAAGCTGACAAGCATTTTTCCAAAACTCAAAGTCCACTTTAAGTTCAAATCAAACCAAACACTTGCAATTACAGTGAATATCAACACATAAACTATTCACAGTCTTTCCAAATGTCAGTGCGTTATTGCCATCCAAGTGGATCTGTTGAACTTTCCTCTGTGGTATTGCAGAAGTCACTCAGTCTGATCATCAACAGAGACTGCTGCTCTGCAAGCTGTTGAACGGGAGTGAATATGACAGCAGTTGATGAGGACTAGTATATATTTGTATATACTGACAATACACCCAGACTTCATTTTCAATCAATCAGTCACACTGTTAACCATCTGTGCCTCTTTCTTTTCATTTAGAAACATTCACACACTTTTAATTGTGCTGCCACAGTTCTGCTAAAGCACATTAACTTTATTTCACGCAGCTGATATCAGCGTTGCCAGATTGACCCGCAGTTTTAACAAGAAGTTGAAAATGGTTTGAAACACAAACAGGATGCTACAGCACCTATTTCCATAGTGGGTTCAGTTATAGGTTTTCTCAAATATTTACTGTGTACTATAATTTGCATTTGGTGCAACAGATTTAATTTTAAAGGAGCCTCTCTGGAGCTGAAGGCAGAGCGGTTTCTCTCACACCGCAGCGAGCTAATGGCAGCAGCACCATCACTCATTCTGCTCCACTGTGTCTTTGAAGGAACCATTGTATCTGCCAAATCCATCAACCTTTCCCACTGAGGCATTTGCCTGCCTGTGAAACTGATCATCTACCTTGGGGATTGCAGACCATAGCGGGAGGAGCAATATTTTACTGCCTCCTTAAATATTTAATGCGGGAAGGTGCCACGGGCTTGACCATAAAAAGGACCCCATGAATCCAAAGGCACCCGGTCACTCTCAATCAGCCCAAAGCATCCCAAGACACTCTCAGTCCAGACATTTGATGAATCTGACTGCCACTGCAACACTTAATCAAGATGAAATTTAGTTTCAGGAAGAAAAGCGGAATGGTAAATTAGTGTTCTTCAAGGTAAGCTGGTCAGATTTGCATTAGAAACACATTATCCTTTGATTTAGGAAGAGGAACAAATGATTGTAATCAACTTGTGCTCTACTTATCTATGCTATACTTAATGAATAGCAATATCTACTTGAGGCAAGTCTCACCCTGGGAAATGAGCATATTGCAATTATTGTAGATGGATGCACAAGGATTATGCTATAGAGTAACATGATTATTTTCCAGGCTTATTATTTACTATTATTATGGTCATCATTTCGTCAACAAGTATGAAACATCTCTCAGTGTTCTGAAATAGTTTAGTATTAAGGTACTGCTGTTTTCTGCTGCATATGTGGTGAAACACTATATTGCAATTAAAAGACTAATCTTATGTCCACAAGGAGAACGGGCCGAGTTGGCATGCCTTAATGAAAAAAAGATAGATCAGCTGATAAACCAATCGGATGAGGCGACTGGCATGCCGTGGTCAAACTGTGATTAGTCAGGACCGTGGCAAGAGGAGCCAATCACGACATCTCACCAATCACTTCATAGCATTTTGTCAACGTCATTGAGTAACGGCAGATAACCGATAGCCACTTTATGTTTATATTACCGTTAGCAACATTAGCATGTGCAGTCATAGAAGTGAAGATTTGGGCTTTGTTCCAAATGGCGTACTTCCCTCAGTGTACTCACACTCTGCAGTCGTACCTGTTAGCACACAGACTTATGTTGTACTTGAGGTTTTTTTTTTGACGGGGTAGTATTGTCTCAAATGTAACTGCCGTTCTGCACTTACCAACAAAACAAATCACCGTAGCATTTCAATGCATCACCTGCCAACATATCTGCAGCTTGAATTTATTCACACATAAATTAACGTGTTTTTGTGCACTCTGTTTGATGCAGATGATACACACACTGATGGACTCTGTCCAGCAGTAGTTTGGTGATACTTCGTGAAAAATAAACATTTCTGTGCACTTTGACCCGCACTTTGGAAATTCTTCATGTGAGTGTTCCTTCATTTCCCGCTACAGAGCCAGGAAAGTGCAAAGTGTCCAGCGTTTCATACTAAATTTTCTGACCGTTTCAAGTGCACCATCCGGGTACTTGTAGTGCACTGCATGTTTCCAGTCTTGTCAGTTTTTAACGCACACATGCAATCAAAATAGTTAGTTAGCACGCAAGTTTGCCTTTTGGAACACAACATTGGATGTTTTTAGTAAAAATAAAGTTTTACTGAACTCCCAGCAAGTTAAAATGAAATCTGACGGCAGGCCGATGTCAAACTGGAGCTACTTACAGAAAGAAAAGAGGGATTCAGACATTCCATGTGTCAAATTAATGAGATGGGATTTTCTACTGCGTAGAGGTAGCAAACGTTATGAGTTTTACATCAAAACATATTATGATGGATGTTTTCAAAGTATCAAAATGTGATACAGAATAAAAAGGTAGTTTTTGACACTGGATATATCTGAGTGAAGTGGCCAGCTGGTAGAGCTAAACTTCAGCGGCTATTCTACTGGCTGGGTCCTCTATTGACAGGGATTCGTGCTCACTTAACAGTCCGTGAGCCACAGCAGGATTCATCAACCTTGCCAACCTGTCACAGGTAATTAAGATACATGGGAAATCCAAACGTCACGTAGATTGCGCCGTGAAATGGAAAGCCTTTGGATGCGTCAGTGTTGACGAAACTCTGGACATGGCAAAAAGCATTAGTGTAAAGAAGCACAATCGACTGAAAAAGAGGAACAAAGATATTCTGATGAGACTCATTGTTGTAGCCTTGTATCTTGCACACCAAGAACCTGCATCCAGGGGACACGATGAAGCTGTTGGCAGCTCAAACAGGGGCAAACTTGTGGAGCGGTTACATCCTTTTGCGGAGTTTGACACTGCACTTTCAGAGAACTTGGAATCGGCACCAGTAACTCAGAATGACATCTCTAAAAGAATAGCTGGTGTTATGCAGGATAAGACTGATACAGAAATTAGCATGTTTTCTCTGCGGTAGAAGTGAATGACACATTTTCAACAAGTGCCAACTCCCTGTCATCTTTCATGTTAATGAAAAAGGCAGGGTGCGAAATGTTTCTGGCCTTTTTTGCTGTCAGCTCAGACAGACATGCAAAAACTATGATTTAAATTTTGATGACAGCCATTGTGAAATTGAATGTGATAAATAAACTCTTTTTTTTTTGGTGCACTTACTGTGCTTGCTAATGATTGAGGTCCCTGTTCGGAAACTCGGGATATTTTGGCAGTTCGATAAAAGATTCAAAAAGAACGGTATCAGTTTCCTCTAAATTAGGGAAAAGTTTGTTTGTCATAATCAGCAACTTGGGATTTTTTTTTTTTTATCAACGTAACATCTTTTGCAAACCACAAGTAGAGGGAAGTATGAAGTCCAAAATGTCATAAAAACGTCAGACATACATACGTATGGCATCAAAAAAAAAAAAAAAAGTCATACTACAGTATTTCGTCCAAAAACAATTTTACTATAGATGTCTTCCAAAATGTCATCCAAAATGACATACTGCAGTATTTTGTCCAAAATGTCATACTATAGTATGTAGTAGGTCATAAAAATGTCATACTATCATATGTCTTTCCAAAAAATTTTATATTATACTATGGCGTCGAAAAAGTCATAAAAAAAAAGTCACACTGTACTGTGTCCTCCAAAATGTCAAAAAAATGTCAAACTATAATATGTCATCAAAAAAAAAAAAAAAAGCATACTCTAGTACGTTGTCCAAATAGGTCAAAAATAATTAATTCTATCTTATTACGTCCAAAAAGTCATACTATATTTTTGGATTACATGGTATACATGTAGTCCAAAACTTCAAAAAATGTTATACTATAGTATGTCGTCCAAAATGTAGAGACATTTTCATACAATAGTATGTTGTCCAAAATCTAAATAAAAAAAGTAATGTTGTGCAAAATGTGATCAAATGTCACCCTGTAGCATGTCATCCTAAATTCCATAAAAACATCATGCGATATCATATCTTCCAAAATGTCATACAAATGTAATATGTCATCCAAAATTTCAGAACAATTTTATATTATATTGTCATTCAAAATGTAAAAAAAAAAAACTTTTTGGTAGAGCATGTTGTTTAAAATATCATAAAAATGCCTTACTATAGTATGTCGTCAAAAATATACAAATTTAAAGCTTATGAGGTAATCACTAACTTCCTGCCAGAAGATTGTATTTGGTGGTGTGACTCGCCTGCTCATTATTCATACATTTTTCTTAAAAGCATACCTGCTGTTCAGATGCCCTTGTAACTATCATTCAGGCTTCTTAATTACCTCTGTCATAATCATTTATCAGGACTTGTTGATTAAGAGCAGCTTCAGAGGAACGCAATTACTTTATGCTGAAAATATGATGTTTACCCTGCAAATGATGAAACCAGAAAGAAGATTACGCCAGGAGATGGTGTTTGATTTTCAGATTATTTTGTTGACATCTGACACTTGGAGCCTGAGTAGCTTTTTACTCAGAGATTCACGCAACATGAAAGGGAACAATCAAGGAAAGGTTCTGCTGTTTGTTAGCAGTGTTGAAGCTGATGAGGTGCTTTCTGATTTCTCAACGAGTTTGAACAGTTCTGATGATGGATGCCTGGCATGTGAAAGTAGGAGGTGTTTTTTTTGGTTGTTTTTTTTATCATGTGAAGACCCTTGCTCGGATGAATACATTTGTTATGATAGTGATGCATTTATTCCTGTGTGTACTGCAGCACGGTGGACTGAAATGAAGCAGCCAGTGCGGAGTTAAAGCCCCTATCTATTCCATCACTTCATTTAATGGTGTTTACATCAACATCTTATTGGGTAGTTTAGGATGTATATCCCAACAGGGACATTTAGCATCATGAAGACAAGTAAACAACAGTTGAATAGTGCTGATTTGTGCAGGCCTTAGTGGACCTTTCTTGCATATCTGACCACTCTCTCCCTCCTTCTTTTCATTCTATAAACTGCCCATTAAAGTCCATTACTATGGAAGATTTACACCCATCAATGATCTCCAATATGGTCAGAGGTCCAACATACTTACAACTTTGATCCTCAGAGGACAATGAAACACAGTCAATGTTTCTCTTTACTAAAGGTCATATGGACAAAATCTATCCAATTTCCATTGTCATGTCTGTGTGACAGCGAGAGCCACAGCAGGAGGCATTTTATGTTCAGATTATCCAAACATCCTGTTTTCATAAACCCAATATCTCATAAGCACCTTGAGGGAATTTCTTCAAAATTAAGCACACGCATTCACTTTGTCCCACGAATGAACTGATTCGATTTTGGGGGTCAAATGTCACGGTAACTGTCCTTCACATCTGTCCCGTACTTGTGAATGCAGTATCTCAATGCCTTGAGGGACTTTCTTCAGAAGTGGCACAAATGTTTACTAAGACTCAACAATAAGATGATTAGATGTTAGGGGTCAAAAGAGAGGGTCAAAGTCACCATAACCACACATCTGTCCCATTCTTGTAGGCGCCATAGCTCAGGAACACCGTGAGGGAGTTTCTTCAAATGTGGCTCAAACGTTCAGTCGGACTTAAGGATGGACTGATAAGATTTTGGTGGGTCAGAAACAGGACGGGGAAATGTGACAATTTGTAACATTTCACCAGATATTGAATTGCAGTGTTTCCCTTATATGCAATTAGCAGCGGCGCAAGTCCACTGTTGAAACAGAACCGCCGTCGTTTCAACTTTTTTTTTTTTTAAGGGCAGGATGAGACGACACCGACTGAAAAAATAAGGTTCTGCTTAATTTGCAGGATTTTTTTTTTTTATTTGGAAAAAAAAAATCTATAACTTCAGTCTTTTTTAGTTTGTTGTCAATAAATAATCATATCAAATATCAATAATCTCCTGCTTTGTTTTTTTTCAATAAAAAAATCTTCAAAATTATGTAACAGCACAATTTTTCAAAGTATGAGTTGTAGAACAAGCAATAGAAGACCATTGATGTGTGAATGGATTTTTGAAGTCCTAAACTGTGTATGAATTTAAGTTATTGAAGATCCCCCCAAAAAAAATCCGGAAAATGAATTAAAAGCACATAATCCTAAACTAAGTGTTGTAGTAAAACCAACAGGAGATCATTGATGTGTGAAATGATAAAAGTTATTCTGGAAAAATGACCGTTAAAAGTGAGGAACGGAGATAAGAAATGACAGCTCCTGCATGGTAACGGTCACCCAGTGGGTGATTTGGGTCAAAGAAAAAATGTATACCTTGTTATGGAAATCATGTTTGAATTTTCTAATTTTACTGCAATAAGGTGGTTGTTGATACATATTTTATGTTCAATATTTTATGTTCAATAAACGTCAAATGTTTTTCACATGCACGCATGCTTAACCTCTGCTGCAACAACTGCATCTTAGGGGAAACGCAAGTATGACAACATTTCCCACAATTATGAGTAGGATAAGTTGCCGAAGTCATAACATTCTATAGCCAAAGGGTCAAAGGTCAAAATTCCCTGTGACATCAAGATGTTCGGCAAAAACACTTTTATGGGCATTGTTAAACATCATGACTCAGGAACAGAAGGGAAGATTGTGACCATATTTAATATTGGGCCAGATGCTAAATTGGTAACACTGATTTTGGGTGTGGTGATTGGCCGATTGGCCGGTCGAGGCCGATGGCCTCTGAGTCTGGTTCTGTCAGAGGTTCTTCTTCCTGTTAAAGGGGAGTTTTTTTCCTCCCAGCTGTTGCTGGATGAATTCTTGGGTTTCTCTCTACAGTGTTGTAAGGTCTTCACTATGTTAAGTGCCCTGAGATGACTTGTAAAATTGAACTGAATCGATTTTCAAACTGTCTTTGTATGACACTGCGCCGTGCATCTTGAACTTTAATTGTAGTGTGACTGTCACAGCTCTGATTTCTATTCTATCTATTCTATCTACTCTATCTCTCTCTGTACAGTATTGTCGTCTTGCAAGCCGCATTCTCTACAAACTAAGGCTACATATTCTTTGGCCTTAAAATATGCAAAAATATACAGTATTTACAACTTGTTCTAATTTGCAAAAACACTTTTTTTTTTATAAAATGAGAAAATAACCTAATGAGAATGGATTGATGTTCTCTCCCTGCAGGTAAGTCTAGGGCTAAACTTTTGATGAAGCACCAGCTCTTTTTTAGGAAACAGGGGCCCTTTCCCCAGAAATCACCTCTATTTTTCTTCAAGACAAGAGTAACAGATTAGGCGTGAAAAGTCGACGTTGTTGCATCTGTAAATACCACATAATATTTCCCAAAGGATGCACCTGAAGTGTGAAAAGCAAAGCCTTTGTTTTGTAAATGGGTCATGATCTGTTTTCCCTGTGGAGTCCAACAGGTAAACCATTAGTCAGACCTGCACGCTCCTTGTCTAATCAATTTACACAGTTTAAAACCATACATCTCCATATCCCCATTTGACTTCTATATTAGATGCAAAATGTCAGATACTGTAATAATGGTGATGCCGGGCTCTGGATTATTGCAGAATTGCCAAATACAAATGATTTATGTTCCTGTTATCTTCCTCTGACAGTCTCCCAGGTTCGTCTGTTTGTCTGCGGCAGTACATGAGTTTATTTAAGAGATGTAGATGAAGACATTTTGTACTCTGATATGTAAAGGGACAATATGTGATGCAATACAGAGTGGTCATTAGCTGACAACTGGAATCAAATCGCTTGGAATCTGACTCAATAACGATTGCTGCTAATTAAATGTAAAGAGGACCATGCAGAGAAATCACATACAGACTCTACTCTTACTCAGAAGATTGACACCCGTTTCATTTGTGTGTGTTCAACACAGATGCACAGTACTGACAGAAAAGAGAAACTGCTAGCTGGGGCTTGTCTTAATTAAAATAAACACCTTGCAGCAGATCCAAAGCTGTCTTATTACAAACTGTATCCGTAGATGAAACAAAAGACACAGCCAAGTCTGAACACTGTCTTCAAATACATTGTTTCATGAGATGTTGTGAGTAGATTGACAGATACAATATATTCCCTCGTGAAGGAGTTGATCCTTGTGGCTAGAACTGAGTTTTGAGAGTAAAAGAAAATACGAAGATGATATATTGACAATACAATGTGTAATGGAGATGCAGTGCTGTAGGTTTGAGTTACTTATTGTCTGAAGTATGCACAGATGATGATACATCTTCACTACTCCCATGCTTTATTTACTGTGTACTTCAGATTTAAGGGATTTTCTCACACCCTGCTGACACACACCTGTTCCAGAATACAAATAAACATTGGGGCTACAGCGTCTGAAAGGTATCACAAGGAAACCACAAGAACTGTGATTGGTCAGCATTAGCTGCTTTTCTCCTACAAGTTTCTAATACTGGTAAACAGCTGATAATGACAACAGCTTCAGGAAAGCTGAAGCAAGGTTATGTTCCCCAAACCTCCCCACGCACCAACGCAGACTTTCTGAATGAAATGTATCACACGGAAGTCATGAAACAGCGTTGAGAGCAAGAATGTACAGAAAACATGTGGTTCATTTGATAGATTTGTGCAGTTGAAGTGGTTAAATGAACGCATGAAGTCCAACACTCAAATACAAATCAAGACCTGAGTCCTAGTTATTTATGATAACACTCCTTTGAAGCCCTCACATTGATAATACATCTGAATAGATACTGTATCTGCTGATACATTAGTTCGACTGTTTTCCCGGCCTGGCTCAAGTGATATAAATCATCACCTTATTGTATATTTTCTGATCACAAAATATTCCAAATATTTTTCAATTCATTAGTAAAACCCCGTTTCCAAAAGAGTTGGGAAGCTGTGGAAAATGTAGATATAAACAGAATGCAATGATTTGCAAATCATGTAAACCTATTTTTGATTGCAAAAAGACCAAAGACAACGTATCAAATGTTGATATATGTTGATGTCAGCAGTGAAGATAGAAAAGGGTTCACCATTTTGTGAATGACTGCGTGAGAAAATAGTGCAGCAATTTAAGATTAATGTTCCCCAGTGTAAAATTAGAACACATTTTTCTGATTTCATCATCTACGGTTGATAATATCATTAAAAGATTGAGAGAATCTGGAGAAATCTCTGAACACAAGGGACAAGGCTGGAAACCAATATTGGATGGTGGTGATATTCGGACCCTCAGGCAGCACTGCATTAAAAACACACTATTCTGTGTTGGAAATCACTGCATGGGCTCAGGAACACTTGTGAAAACCATCGTCTGTGAACACAGTTCATCGCTGCATCCTGTTGGACTCGGGCTCATGCTAGTACAAAGCCAATATGTGTAAGCCCCCAGTCCTGCGTGTTCTTTTAATGAGGCAATAGGAGAAGATGTCAGGCTTCAAGGTATTTATTTAACAGCAGCAGAATAATCCGTTTACAGAGCTCTGGGTCCAGACTATGTTTCCCTGACCGCAACAGAGTATGTGTCAGTTCACGAAGTCTGAACTCCTGACTCTCCCTGACCCAGTCTTCTTATAGTACAGGAACCAAAAAGTCATGTATGGTGATGTGTCCTTTGTTGATTGGTCGAGGTGGGCCGTCTTGCCTTGTGGGGACGTGTTGCTCAGGTCAGTAACTTATTCCTGTTTTATGACTCGGAAGAAATAAGAAAGACAGGAGGTGAAACTAATGGTCGTACCATCAACCGTTACAGGTTGAGGCCTGTGGCCTTGTTATTATGCACAGCAGCATGCTGACCCCAACAGGATCGCTGACCTCAGCAGTATCGCTGACCTCTACAGAAACAGCCTGTTGCATATGCCTGAGGATTAATAGTTGATTAATACGAGATTGTATACAAGGAATATAATATGGCATACATATATAATATTATTGTAAGCAAAGACTAGCATAGGATAGCACAGTCCACAAATGCAGGTTAAAACTCTCCAAAGAAGAAACCAGATAGAAACATGATCCAGAAACACCGCCGCCTTCTCTGGACCGAGATCATTGAAGATGGACTGAGGTGAAGTGGACAACTGTCCTGAGGTATGATGGATCACAATCTGAGATTCTGTTTGGAAATCATGGACACTGCATCCTCCAGGTTAAAGAGGAGAGGGACCATCCAGTTTGTTATCAGCACTCAGTTCAAAAGCCAGCATCTGTGATGGTACATGGATGCATTAGTGCACATGGCATGGGTAGCAAGAATGGGACAACATTTCACTTTCAAAACTCCAGAAACTGGTCTCCTCGGTTCCCAAACTTTTCCAGAGTGTTGTTAAAAGAAGAGGTGATGCAGCTCAGTGGTGAACATGATCCTACAACAACTTTATGGAGACGTGTTGCTGTGATCACATTCAAAACGAGAATATATTTTTCATAAAATTAAATTTCTGTTTCAACATTTGTTAAGTTGTCTTTGGTCCATTTTCAATTAAATAAGGGTTTAATCATTGCATTGTTTTTATTTAAATTTTACATTGATTTTTCTTAACTTTTTTTGGAAACGGTTGTAAAGTAAATACTTTTAGTTTTGCTGAAGTCATCTGGAGGGCACACTTCTGCTAAATTCAAACACATTGAAAACAGAAGAGCTGGAGTCATAAAAGCAATGCACAAACTGTCTATGTATCGTGGCCTCTGAATAATGCTAAAATATTCCTAATAAACACAACTTGATGTAACTTTCTCACTTCAGCGTGCCAAGATGTGCAGGGGAGCATCCATCCACCTGTTTTTATGCACACACTTTCAATTTAAATACTTTCATCTAATAGGGAATAGTGTAAATTGAAAAAAATGGAAATATCACAACTTTGCATTTGCCTGAAGTAAGTAAATAAATAAACAAATAAAGAAAAATAACAACAAAATGTGAAAAATGCATTGGAAATGGATTTAACTGAAATATCTCATGATGTGCATGAAATCTTTGACTTAAATGTTAAAAAAAAAACAAAAAAAAAACATCAGCCCTATTTTGAGCACATTAAATAATACATATGAAATAAAGATATGTGATAATTACCTTTTTATGGTTTTCCAACGCCTTCTTCCTCTGATTTAATGGAACCAAACTGTTGATCTCTGTGAACCTCATGTTCATGTAACAGTAGCAGATCGAAAAGCTCATTCATTTGCATTTTATTTGACTGATTTTTGAGACATCTTTCACCAGATACAGAGTTGAGTAAACAATCTCATCGAACAGGCTTTTTGTTTTGGAAATATCACAATCTTCATGAGCAGATGGCGTTTTTTTCACTTTCTGTTGATGTTCTTTGTCTTTTTTCTATTAGTTGTTTGAATGGGTTTCTTGCTGTTAATTATTTCTTAATGATGTTGGGGATTTGGGTGACAGACCCTATACGTTATTTGTCACCCAAGCTACAGCACGACTCAGCCATTTAACTTGAGCTGAGGTTGTTTTGAAGGATGAAACTAAAGAGAAGCAAAGTGGTTGTAAAGTGAGTCTCGTATGATCACCGATTAAGAGTAGCAGACTTTATCCACTGACTGTTAAGATAAGTATCTGTCTTTAGATTTTAAAGCCAGGCTGTAAGACAAAGCACCAGGGCACCATTCCTCTTTTCTGCATGTACGATCTTAGTGAGACACTTTAGTAAATGATCTAACCGTTGAAGCCGGATCAGACTGTGCAGTTTAAGCTGGGAAGTGAGGAGTAGCCGCACAGAAAAGCAATTGGAAGGAAGCCAAATTCATGTGAAAACCAAAGTTGTGCTTCACACAGACAGTCGAGCAGCTCAGAGACAGCATGGCGAGCCACGACTGGACTTACCAAAATAAATACTGGAACTGCTGAAAGATGTGATCAGAAGAAATCCATTCAATCTCTGGAATAATTGGAACTTTGGGAAGATTATATTACAAAACAGGGAAGTTTGAAGGAGTGTTTGGACCGTTCTGGCTGTCTTATCATGTATGCATGTACAAACAAGTTTGTAAGAATGTCCACACGGTTTCTCAGGCACATCCACACTCAAACATGTTAATCCTGTTGATTCATGACTTCTCTTCTTCAATGCCTGGATCATCTTCACAATGAGCGACCCAATATCCCCGGTAACTGTGCCCAAACTGATTGGTTCTGCATGTCACCATTTACATTGAGAGCCAATGCTCTGTGTCAATGCAGGAAGTACAGTGACCATGATGTGGTAAGGCAGGAAGTAGGGTCTGCATGTAGGCATGGTGTGAATGGGCATTTAGTATAGCGTCATTTCCTTTTCTGTTTGAATGATTGTTGTCACATTGATGTCACGATACAAGCGTTGGCTTTAATTTGTATCAGATCAGAAAGGAAATCACTGAACAATATCTGACCTCACAAATATTCGGGGAAAATGAACCCAACCAAAATCTCATGTGGGGTGAATTTACTGTATGCTGAAGACAACTTCCATTGAAATTGTAGTATATACATACAGTGATGATCCAAAACATGATGCACACCGGGTGAAGTGAATAAATGTGTTTGTGTTGTAACATGTCAAGTTACATTTTGCTGAATTTTGGTGGGCGTGGTCCTAATGTTTTGGCTAATTGATCTGATTACAGACATTTTTTAGTTCAGTTGATTTCCTAATGAGCTATGTCGTTTGTTGTCATTTAAAATCATGATCACATCACAGTTTCTCACCTTCCCTCGATGATAAGAAATGTTTTGTCGCTAAAATGAGTCTTGATTTTGATTCAGCTCAGGACAAGCTGGAGTTTTGTGGATTTGATCTTCAGGGCACAAGTGGTTTTAAATCAAGTTTGAGGTGATTTTAAATACAGAGAAGTCCAAAAATCATCAACAATATGAGGGTGGGTTGATAAGTTCAGAGACTGCTGCTCGTGTGCATTCACGGAGCAAATCCAAGCTAACTCCAGTTAAAGCTAAGTTATCCATGTAAGAAGGAAAGATCTTTGGCAACCTAAAATAAGTTCTAATTTATAAAGTCATGGGTTAAAACTAATAAACCTTAACTTCAGTGTGCACTCTGCACTTTTGAAAAGAAGCTTTCTTGAATGATATGACTTAATTATTTTAGAAGGAAATCAGTCAGGTACATTTTTGTATGGACCAAAACAATGAATGAAACAAATCTAAAATCTTTTTTGTCACCCAAATACTCGCAGCAAACGATAAAGACCATCATTAAATAAATGTCACCAAAACTCAAATGAGCTTTGGATTTGAACATCATACATTTATAAAAAATAAACATGGTAAAAACACTCCAAAGGACACACGCAAATTCTAGAGATTGTATTATATTTCCAAAAATATATGTACAGTCTATTACAAAGGTTACAAAGCAAAAAGAATTGTCTATGTAACAAGAAATTGTCTAATTAAATGATCTTACAGTTCTGCTTCTGGGGAAAATACTTTTAACCAGTGAATATTCTCAATACTTTCATCACAGAAAAATAAATAATAAATCAACATTTTGTATTACTGTACAACAAACTAAAAAGTAAAATCAAAACAGAGTCAAAGGAAAGATGGGAATCCTATCAGCCGTCTTTGGTCCTAAATGAAAAAGTATGTACAACTGAAATCTTGTGGGTGACAATAATTCATCTGCAAGATACAAAAATATAGTGCATTTTCAATGTATTTAGAGCTCTACTGAGTAATATGTGTAAAAAACAATATAAATAAAATGTACAAGTTTTACAATTAGAACATATACAAAGATCCCCTCAAATCTCGGCTCGTTCTGACACAATCGACAGTGCTGCACTCTTTGGAATTACCCAACACCTCGCCAAAGTGGTGAAACTGATTTCCAACTGCTGAACCACGAGATTTGAAAAATAACTTCATAAATCTATCTGCTATTCCTGATTTCAACCAACACTCTACGTCCCGCACCTTTGTTTTGTTGTTTTTTTGTGTTTTTCTTTCCTGAAACAGAGCCTGAAACCGTTTTTTTTGTCCAAAGTTTTAACAACCTGAAGTTCAGAATGTGAATGAGAAAGCTGAGACGGTGACGTGTACGATTAGTGAAGGTTGCAGCTGATCTCTTGATTGTATTCTGGCCTTAATCTCAATTTGGCTCAAACTGTTGTCTGCTGTCAAACGGAGGCGCGTGAAGGGCTTCCTCTAGATGCCTCCTTTAAAACCAGAGCAGGGAGTGTGTGGGGGTGTGTGTGGGGTGTGATTGTGTGTGTGTGTGTGTGTGTGTGTGTATATGGATGTGTATGTGTTAGTGTGTGTGTGTGTGAGTGTGAGTGTGTGTGTGATTGTGTGTGTGGGCGGGTGTGATTTTGTGTGTGTGTGTGTGTGGGTATGGGTGTATGGATGTGGATGTGGGTGTGTATGTGTTAGTGTGTGTGTGAGAGTGTGTGTGATTGTGTGTGTGGGGGGGGTGATTGTGTGTGTGTGTGTGTGTGTGGGTGGGTGGGTGTATGGATGTGGATGTGGGTGTGTATGTGTTAGTGTGTGTGTGAGTGTGAGAGTGTGTGTGATTGTGTGTGTGTGTGTGTGTGTATGTGTTAAGTGTGTGAGAGTGTGTGATTGTGTGTGTGTGGTTGTGATTGTGTGTGTGTGTGGGGGGGGGGGGGGTGGGGGACTGAGGAGTTTTGCGCTGACTGAATGACTTCATGCTGGTATTAAATTCAAAGGTCTGGCCTAAGCCCAATGCTGAGCTCTGCTCTGTGGATAAAGAGGGTGCGTGACGAACAGGTCTGGTCAGGGATAAGTCCTGGTGCTTCTTCACAAAGTTGATTCCGTCAGTAATTAATGGTTGGAAGCAGCATCCACACTAAACCGGCGTATGTTTAGGTCTACAAATGTATTTTTTTACGAACAGTTTAGTTGTTCATATTTAAAAAAAGTTCTACTGCTGTTGTCAGAAAATGGGAGAAATCACAAATCTGAATTTGACAGATGCTTATAAACGCTACTTGTTAAAGGGGCAGTTCAACATTTTATCATATACACTTATTTGCTTTCTTGCTGAGAGTCAGATTAAAAGACTGATCAGACTCCAATGGAGTCGGAGTGGTTAACGCAGTTTAGGATTAAAACACCGTCCACAGTTCAGCATCACTCAGCTCATTGCCTCAAATATAAAAGCGCATTTTTGTGGATTTGGGACTTTTGTTTTGAAACGACTTCTTAGTGAACAGCAGTTTGGAGTAGTAACTTCTCAAAATCTTGTTTAACTGTGAGGTTTTATCAGCAAAAGTGCTCAGATTAGTTGGCAAAGTCCAATCAGCATTTTCTGGCATTTTATAGTTGAAAAAAAATTGTTGCAGCTGTTGCAGTTCAGTATTTTATGATCACAAAGCTGTCATAAATATAAAATGAAATAAGTTTTAATAGAAAGGCTGTTATCCATTTTCAGACGATACCTTCCTTTTTAGCGGTGCGACTCGGCCTTCCACAGTCGGGCCAGTCATCGGCCTTCTCCGTTTTCTCTGCTCGATTTATCAACCATGTTCATTCACCAGCTCAGTGGGGACACCGGGTCAAACCAGAGAAAAACAAGGGTTTTCAAATGCATCTCGCTCAATGTAGACATACTCCAGGTGACAATGGTGAGAGTGAAGAAAGCTTGTTGGAGAGCTCAAGGTTGATTCCTGATGTGGTTCTACTTTCTTTATTAACTGTACGTGAAAAAAACGTGAAAATATAGATTTATCTGTCCGGTTAGAGCAGCAGTGAAAGAGGATATACTGGTTGTCTTCTGGGAACACCACGTGACAGTTAAATAACTAGGATTTCTTATCCAAGAATACCGCACTAAAACATACTTAACAGTGAAACTTTTCTTTTCTTTTCGTTTCTTTTTTTTTTTTTTTTTTTTTGAAGTGGAAACAGATGGCACCAAATAGGTTGATTGGCTTTTAAGCACATCTTCTGAAAAGCCTCCTCATCTCTGTTCTACATACAAAGCCGTGTGGAAGAAAAGAGGAGCAATCTTGAGAAACACTTTAATGCATGTTCCGTCACACACCGAGATGCATGAATAAACAAGGGAGCTGCATGACCGCCTGCAGAGCCGGGATGGAGGGATTTAACAGCACGCTCTGCGTCTGACTCGGGCTCCGACGTTTGTTCCTGCGTTTTCATACCCAAACCCTGAAGGGGCTCTTTGATTTCTGGGCGGCACGATGTGTCAGAAGATGATGTCAGCGTGACTAATTGGCACCTTTCTAGTGTTTCAAATGGTGCCTCTTTCATCTCTGCGGCCACTCAATTCAACATTTCCATGCCATGTAAGATTTTCATCAAATGTTTCGCATATCATCGTGGCAAAATGCGACATGATTATTTCATTTGATGACTTGGCACGGCAGTATTTTGAGCACTTTCCAACGCCTTTTTAGGTCAAAGAGGTCCTTTCCTTTCCTTTCCTTTCCTTTCCTTTCCTTTCCTTTCCTTTCCTTTCCTTTCCTTTCCTTTCCTTTCCTTTCCTTTCCTTTCCTGTCCTGTCCTGTCCTGTCCTGCCCTGTCCTGTCCTGCCCTTCCCTTTCCTTTCCAGCGATGACTTAATCTTTCCAAAGGGTTTGTTCTCAGCACAGCACACACATGCGTTTCCACCTAGCATCTTAAAAAATGTCAGGTGAGGACCGTTTCTACCTGGTAATTATTGCTCTGTTTAGTCCAACTCGTCCTTGCTGAATATGTCACTCATGGCATTAAACCGTGTCCGTCCACCCCAGTTTGAAATTCCAGATAAAAAGACATCACGCTACAAGGACAGCAAAAGGGAGCTCGTCCACCCTTGAAATGAGCCGCAGAAAGCATTGCCACTGAAGTGCCTAAAATAGTGGCAATACTAAATCTAAATACATTTTAAGGCAGTAACACGTCTACTCTTTTCTTGGATCCACCCTTAAAAATTGTATTTGCAGCTGATCAATGCACCAAAACAAACACGGCGTGCAACATTTTAGGCAAAATGATGGCAAAACATAACGCGGTGGCTGCGATTTCAATACAATCTTCTAGTTGTGCTGAAACATTCGACTCAATAACCAAGTCACTGCTCTGAAAGTCTGCTTCCTGTAGTCAACACTGAGATGAAGGATATTGCTATTCTGATATAAAAGTCTGGTGATTTGAAGAACAATCTGAATCCTGCATCTCCTCTGTGTTGCACTTATCAGAAAATTCCTTAATATAAACTTTTTAAAAAGTCGAAACCATGTCGAGAACCCAAGAATGTGAGGATACCATTTTCACTTCAACAGCACATGAAGGAAAACACGAGTCACTGCAAACAGTTCAAACAGTCCAGCACGAAAAGGACCTTTAAATCTGCACCGAAGAACGTTCCCTCTGCATTTGGATTAAAGAGTTTACCCTGTTGTCACATCCAAAGAGAAGACGAAACACAACCTTTGCCACAACATGTCAATGTGGCAGATAAAGAAAATTAACAAATTAGAAAAAGAAACCAGTGAAACCACCGCGAGGAGACCGGTTGGTTTTTGTTCCATCGCCACGGTGTGCACTTAAATCATTCATTGAGTTAAAGAAACATAAAGTCCTTTCTAATGCGCCGTTTGATATGTGGTTGAGTCAGTAAGCGCTTCTACGAAGAAGAAAGTCGTGTCGTCCAGGTAGTTTCTTTTTAGTTGCTGTTTTTTTTTTGCCCTTTTCCTCTCTTTAGTGCCCTTTGAAGAGGCGGACCACAATCCTTCACTGAGGAACAAAGGAATGATTTCACTCCAGACAGCGCCGGAAGAGTCTGACGTAACAGATGTCCGTTTACTTTGACCGTTATCCCGGTTGCATCCGAGGTGCTGCTCCAGAAAGGTTCTGTTTGTTCCCGCCCTGTCTGAGGCGGCCCGTCTCGTCTCGTCACACCTGGACGCCGGTGCCGTGGAGGTGCAGCATCTGGGCTCTCGTAGTCTGTATGCTGCTCATGATCTTTTTCTGATGGCCCACCAGCGTGATCCCCAAACTCATGACGTCCCTGGAAAGACAAAACACATCAGTCAGCACCACGTGAGCAAAAGATTTACAGCCTCACCATTTTCACAGCAGGGTTGAATCTCAATAACACATTGTAATATCAATTTCAAGGATGACGTGAGGTAGTCTGAAGGCTGATTTTGTTTCTTTGCGAAGTTTGGAAAGTTTGAACTCAAGCGTTTTATGTGAACGGGGACAAGGACTTTGACGACTCATGCAAGTGGAAAGCTTCACGTGGGAGCTGAAGGGCGAGAATGAAGAGCACGTTGAGAATGTAAGAAACAGCAGAGAGTTCACACAAGTTCACCAAGTATAAGACAGACTACATGAGAATAGTTTAAAACCCTCACATAGCTTCATCATGTTTGTGGCAGAGTTAAACTAACATTTACAACAACAAGTGCACAGCAGCCTTCAGCTAACTTTACATGTGGAAGTACACTGATAGAAGAAACACCTTCAAACGTCAAACTAAGAAAACAGTCCAGGAAGATTATGGATGATTGTTTCTGTTCTTTTGTTGAATCAGCAGCAGTTCTGCTGTGCTGTGTAAAGAGCCAATGGTGAAAATAAAAGGCTGAATGATGGCTTCACTGTGCTGGAAGTAGTGTTGTACAACAACAAATAATTTGTATTATGTAACAGAAACACTGATCTCACAATAATTCTACTGTGAGATCCTGAAATGCTTTTAATGTCACACATCTGTGTACAAAGTGTTGAGTTTTATCAAAATTCACACTGGATGAAAAAAACTGGAAAGTGCATGAAATTCAAAATAATTAGTGAATGAAGACTGTTTCATAGCCAAAAAGAAATTGATGTAACACAATTCTTTTGTTGAAATAATGGAGTCAGTGCTGTTGAAATGGACGCCACTGTCCCAATTAAAATGTCAAACTCCCTGACTTTCACTGACTAAAGAGCTGACACTCTTTCCCAAACGGGACAGTACGACATGAGCATGCTTCTTATTGTGTGTTGAGACCAAAGGCAAAGCGAAATGTCTCCTCGCGTTACTCGCACGAGTACGGCCGCTCAAGTTTCATATTTTCAATTCACGCGGGAATAATTCGCTTTTCGTTTGCTCTAAAATGATCAAATCCCCTGACTGTCCCCGTCTGGAAAGGAGTTTTTAAAATCCCCTGATAGTCAATGAGCAGTGGGAACCCTGACCATGGAATTTATCAAGACAACAGGTAAACATGGAGGAAGTGTTGAGTGTGCAGAAACAGCTGTTTAATGGGAGCAAATCAATAAACAGGCCTCTTGCTAAAATATGATAAAGTGTGGTAATAAAGGAGGGAGGACATGAAGGCTTTTCTCTCCTGTAAGTGTGTTACAGATGAAGACCTGCTTCAGTCTGAAAACGTATGATCACTTACTGACTCTGTGTGAATACTAAAGTAGATGAAATAGAGAGGGACATGTAGGTGAGATCACTGTCTAATGGTGCTCGGGTTTAATGTTCTCTACTGATGCTTCACCTCTCCAGAGCTTCACATCCACTTACTCGATTGACATCCTGGCCACAGATTCCAGGGAACTGTAGCCAGCCGCTGTGAAGTTGTCTCGGTATCGCTCCATCTTGATGGCTTCCAGCCACTCTCCCACTGAGCGGAAAGCGGTGAAGTCTGGTGTGCTCTGATCCAACAGTGGGCTAATTGGTCTGCGGGATGAGCACAGAAAGACGTTTATGTCTTATGTGGGAAGGAAACGTTCGGCTGAAAACACAATCAAGCGAGAGACGAGACAAAGCGGCGACCAAAGGCTTCCAGCAGGGAGGTAAATTGCGAGAAGGAGGAAAAACTCGCTGATTGGAGCGCTTCAGTCAATAAGAAAATCACAAATAGATGCAGGATGCCAGCCTCTGCTTCTGAAAAATATTTTCGTCAATATCTTTTCAATCTGAATGCATTCTCTGATACATCCTCCATACAGCCTGCACATAATAAAGTGCTTTTTAACCAGTTGTAACCTCCGAGTCTCTCATCTCAGGGAAGTCTGTCCTGACTGCAAATAGAGTTCATTTGACAAACGTCAGAGAGGTCTGGAGTTCCCACCACGCTCTGAAGTACAGGGAACTCATTACAGAGATTGATTTAAAAGCCCCACCGCTGACCATAAAGCCATGGAAGCTGCTTTGGGGTATCGATCCCGTGGGATTTATCTTTCATCTTTGAACCAGGGAGGCTGAATCATCCACTGGACACTTCGGATCATCTACTAATGTACAGGTTCAATTTCCTTCTCGTATGAAGCCGCAGCGTTTCGGTTCCTCACCGTGTACATGTTCCCACCGGGGTTTTCAGTGTGTTCGGGTTGCGGATCATCTTATCGAGGATCCCGACTATCTGATCGAATTTGGGCCGTTCGGCTCTGTCTTTCTGCCAGCAGTCCAGCATGAGCTGATGAAGGCCCGGTGGACAGTCCATGGGGGCGGGAAGACGGTAGCCTTCCTCTATCGCCTTTATGACCTGAAAGTACAAAACACGTGGCAGCATTTGCATCAGAATCTGATATCAATCGAACCCCAAACACCAAACCCGGACCCTGACTCTTGATTATCGGCCAGTGGCATCAGCCAAACCCACAACGCAAAGCCTTTAGCATCAAACTAACACCGCTCCCTCTGGCATCAGCCTTTTTCCAGCCAGTTCCACGACCCAAACCCTTCAGAATCCGCCTGTAGTTTCACTCCGACCCCAAACCCACAGCTCATTAGTATCACATGACCGCAAGCCTTTCTGACTAGGTGAACAGATTACTTCTCTGCATTCACTTTTCATCCCTTTAATCTCAGAGTTTGTAAAGCGTGTCGGGGTTAACCACATGTGATGGCCCTGTGCGAGCTTTGTTTGAGTAAACGTGAGGACTTAAAGCTTTCGACGCTGACGAGCTCTGAGGAGTAAATGTGGGTTAATCATCTTCTCCTGATGCTGAACTGCTTCGATGTGTCACTCGCATATGAAGGATTTCATGTCCGACAGCCTCTTCTATCAAAACGAGGCTGCTGGGATCATATCAATAATCTCCACTTCTATCTGACACAGTTTAAGTGGCCATTTACAGTGTTTACATTTTATGTCCAAGTCAATAAACTTGTAAAGGAGAGAACCTGAGAAAACTGTTGTATAATGTCTTGTTATGTCACTGAAGTTAAATCACTCACAAGATTGACAAAGACGGAGGAAGAGTCGAACCGAGTCAGTGACTCATTCTGTGGAGAAGGACTCAGAATGGTCAAACTTTCAAGCTGAGATATCTTAAATTTAATCGTTCTCTTTGCCCAACTTACTGTTATGTAATAAATAAACAAACTTTGATTTGACAGTTGTGTTAAAAAGGTGCATTACCAACATCGGAGCTTTCCTTTTGTCCTGCTCTCAGCTTGAAGTTAAACACCGCAGAGGCTTTTAACCGACTCTTTAGGGGATGAGATCATATTACAACAATCCCTTTCACTGTTCACTGGCTGATTGTGAGTTTGATAAATTGATTTTTAAGATTTTACTGATAACCTTTAAGGCATTGTAAAGATGGAGCTTGTGGTTCTACTGCAGCTGTTTCTCTGAGATGGATGTCCTCCACTGTTCATATGTCCAAACAAAAGTCTATATTTACACACTCTGATGAATAATAGAACAGATCTTTAAAGCTAATCTATTGTTACTCTGCACCACGCATGCACTTTAGTGGAGAGTTCATTAAAAGTCAATGCCGTGGGAACAGTAGCTGCAGCGGGCCCTTTGATTCCGGCCCCGAGCTCTCCGCCCTTTATTGTGCGGATAAGCAGCCGTGTACGTTTCTGCATATATTCATCAACTATTCCTGTCAGGGCCGCTCAGACGAGTGAGTCACGGAGGAAAAGGGTGTCAAAACACTGAGACTGTTGGCAAAAATGCAAATACTGTTCTTGCTGTACACCCGCAGGATGTTTGCTGACGTCTTGACGAAGCACACCATTTTCTGACATTGATGTCTGTCAAACAGCAGAATGTCAAAACACCACATATGCCACTTTCATGCCCGGACATCTTGTTTAGCATTTCTAACACCTAATTGTTCAATCAGCAGGCCTCTGCTTCGGAGCGCCGGAGAATCTTAAATGTGTTGAGCAACGTTGCTGTGGGTGCTAAACGCAGGAAGCCATATAGGAATCTAAAGGCAGAACTCACTCGCCCTCCCCCATCAATCAAAATGTGTCAAGTGTCCACGAATAAGCAACAGCTTCAAGTGAATTGGTGCAGTTGGACTCTCTCAGTGGGGAGTTGGCAGGAAAGCTGGCAACAGCACTCAGAGAACTACGGGTGAGTCCATCATTAAAGCAATTTGTGACATTTGTAAAGAGAAGTGTGGGATTTTAAAAAAAGGAAGAAATGTGTGGACGGTGTCCAGAGTCGGCTTGTACAGTTTACTGGATGGTAGGGAGGGCTGCAGCTTTGGTACAGAAGGGTTCATCTTAATGATGGATCTTGTGAGTCTCTTTTGTCATTTTGCATGTTAAAGACACATGCAAAGGACAAACTAAGGTCCTGAAATGTCCAAATTTCCGGCTGTAGTGCAGACAGTTTTAGAATATCAGGAACTAGAAAATCTTGTTTTTCTGTATTGTAGAAGAGGTTTGACTGTATTTCTCCTGTAGTGGATGCTTCATTACTTCGTGGTGCAGCTACAACATGTTGGAGACACATGTTTAGGTTTTGTACATATCCAACATTTCTGATGTCATCAGATTAACGTTAAATAACTGGTTTCACTGGCTGCCATATCTCTTTGCACTGCCCCTTTAAAATCTCATTATTATTATTATTATCCGTGTAGAAATATGTATCTACAATAAAGTAATGGCAGCAACGCACACTGCAAAATATGCATGAGTTGTCTATAGTGTAATTGGCTCAACACTGCTAGTCTCACTGCTTCCTATTACCATAAGTCATTACAAACTTTTAAAGACATTTGAATCAGAAGCATTCTGCATGACAGGAGTTTATCTGCATTGATGTTGTCAGGACTGGATTTTAATACATGTCCCAGTTCAGGCTGCTTTCTCCTTCAAATGCATTCAAACGGCACAATTAAAGCAAGATTTCCTGAACTAATTAAGCCCAAGGTTACCGTCCCCACCGAGCCGCTCCCAGGAGGGTCGTGTTAAAAAAAAACTTTAAAAAAGAACCATAAACTGAGATTTTTGTCTGATTCTCTGTGTTTTAGTGTGAGGACTTCATTACTCATAATTAGGGATGAATCTGGGGAAAATCTTACATTCTTACAATTCATGTACACATCATAGTGAGTCCAGTAGTTCTCAGTTGACACTCTTAAAGCTGTTATCATTTTTATAATATTATATTTACAGAATTTAATTAAAATGATATCCATAAAAATCCATTTTCCAGTGATATAAAAGAAAATCAACATAATCTCATTTCAGAAGCTGGAAAGAGCAGATTTAACATTCTGCTTAATCAATTATTCATAATTAGTTATAATTACAACTGCAGTTGTTGCATTTTCATCTAAACAAATCTTTGATTCTATAACTGGATGTTTCCGTTTTTTTGAGGAAAATGCTGAAAGTGTAAGAATAATCATCAAGGGAGTAAATACTGTTAGAAAATCTGTGGCTCTTTGCTGTCTTAACTCTCATCTCAACTCTGCATGGATGTTTCCACATCACTGGCTTCACTCGGTCCACATGTACAGCCAGGTTACTATGATCTTTAGTTCTGATGTCGTCCATCATCACACAGACATTGTTTACCATCTTTTATCAGGCAGTAACTCACGTCTTGATTGGACATGTCCCAGTAAGGTCTCTCCCCATAGGACATGACCTCCCACATGACGATGCCGTAACTCCACACATCGCTAGCTGAGGTGAATTTACGGTACTGGATGGACTCTGGTGCGGTCCATCGGACTGGTATTTTCCCGCCCTGTTCAGTAAAACGCAGGTCAGTGGCTGGAGAAAACATCAAAGTCATTATATCCTGCATCTTCCCCTAAAACATCAATTATAGAGAGTTTTGTATTAAACACAGAAAACACAACAAATGCACCACAAACACAAAGAGACTCTTTAAATGGACCTTTAACTGGTTAATAAGTCGTTTACCAATGGGACACAGATCAGGTTGTCAAAAGTCCAACAGAAAACAGATTATTGTATAACAACAAAGAAGACCGTGTTTTAGCAGGAACTTAAAAACTCAGCTCAGACAGATGGCTCCATTATTCTGAACTAAAAGGCTGTTTTAACTGAAATATTTTACCTGTAATAATGGCGTCCTATTTTGCGTGGTATGAGTAGAGGTGCAATTAAATATTATCCTAATTATTAATTATTCACTCTAATAAACATCCAACATTTAGAGGAAATAATGAGCAATCAGAATAAAAGACTTTTACTTCATACTTGTATTACAATAATTGATTCCTATTGTCCTTGCCTTCAATAAACCACAACCTTCTGTATTATTTTATTTCCTTTGATCTTCAGCATAATTGCGCATGTACTTTTTCCAATTTCTTCTTTGCTCTTTCCACTTTGAAGATGTCTTCATCAGTTAATGAAGATGAGATTCGTTTTTGGCTCCACTTCTAACTGGTTGTTTCAAAGATGACCAGAAAACTGCTTTTGTTTGGAAGTCAACGTTTTCTATTCATGATTTCTGAACATGTGTAACGACAGACACAAGAAGCAGACAAAACCTGGCAGCATAAAGGTCCTTATTACTGCTTTATAACTGCACTATGAGGCATTAATACATGATTAACAACTCTGATTAAAGACTTGTAAAAACTTTTTAAAGGCTGTCTTACTTACTGCAGATATACAGCTTATTATCCATATCAATAACGGTGCAGGCTACCGTCGCTGTGCACTCGTACTTCTGCTCTATTTTTATGCACCAGCAGTGACTTGATTTGAGAAACTCAGACAGGCTGCTTGTAGGGAGAGCGAGCGCTTTAATTGACTCACGGTTGTTGTGTAGACAGCCTCGGGATCGTCGTCTATCACCCTTGACAGGCCGAAGTCAGACACTTTACATACGAGATTGCTGTTGACGAGGATGTTCCGCGCAGCCAGATCTCGATGGACGTATCCCATATCGGAGAGATACCTCATTCCCGCCGCGATGCCCCGCAGCATCCCCACCAGCTGGATGACTGTGAACTGACCGTCGTGTTTCTGTGCAGCGGAGAGAAACACGGGCGGGTCAGCCATCTTCACTGACCACGAGGTAAATGTAGGTCAGAGCACTGCAGCAGCTCTGGCACAAGATTTATGATATTTATGCGCTGCACAGATCCGGCTGCAGACTCCCGGCTCTCTGGGACACTTTCGAGCAAAATGAAGAAAAGTAGGAGAAGATGCTGCGCTTCGAAGGTGATACTCACCCTGAGGAAAGCATCTAATGAGCCGTTCTCCATGTACTCGATGACAATCATCACCGGCTTTCCTGGAGAAAGTGGAGAAAAAGATGGACAAAAAGGAGCCGGTTAATCAACATCGATGTTTTCTTTTCTTTAGAGATGCTTCACAATAAACAACTACTGCTTCCAAGTTATTCTTAGGTGCACATTTCATTGGCTTTTAATTAAAAGTTAGCATCTGCTCCTTTTATCACGGGGTCTAAATGAGAAAATGCTAAACAGGGAGCGGCTAATTGGATCAGATATAACGTCTCTGACTTTCATCGCTCGGTGTCATCAGGATGAAGGTCAGAGTTCAGACGCTGCTGTTTACCTCTCGTCACGACTCCCTCTAGGTGAACCACGTTGGGATGGTCAAACTGCCCCATGATGCTGGCCTCGCACAGGAAGTCCCGCCTCTGCTTCTCCGTGTAGCCCACTTTGAGCGTCTTGATGGCGACCGACACGTCTCGCTTTCCCGGCAGCTTGAGCCGCCCACTGCACACCTCGCCGAACTCTCCTGTGTGGGATGAGAAAAAAACTAAAATAAAATCACGCACTTCACAATGACAAATTTATTAGTGTATTTTGAGACAAAGCAGCTGTGCAGAGCTTGAATACAAATTGCAGTGCAACATCTTGTTATTCTCAGGGGAGTGTAACCGGGTCCTATAATAAGACATGCTGGAGATGTCAATGACCGCCTCTGTAAAAGCCATGTGGCAGCAGTTTCTCCACGGCTGCTATCTCGGTGACTGGCTCTCTCACACGCATCCCACACATTAATTGCAATGAACTTTTTCCCCTCTTTGCAATTGCGCCATCAATATATGATGCATAAAGCTGTGTCCCCATTCAAGGTGTAAATATTTGGCTGTCAGGGTGATGTATGAGAGCACGGAGAGGACTAAACACAGAGAGCCGAGACACACGAGATGGGCTCACCTGCTCCGATAACCCGCTCGATTTTAATGCACGAGGCGTCCAGCTCCTTGGCAAATTGATGGACAGCCCTGTTGGGGTCCTCATAGGTTTCGGGGTCGATGTAGGTTTTGGTGCCTGGAAATTTAACTGTAGAAAGGTAAGAGGATTACTGTTACGATTAAATATGCACACTGCGCTCCAGCGGGCGCTTGACAGGCAAACGATTACTAAGACCAGTGAATCAGAGGAAATTGCTGAGGAGTCAGCAGCCGGTGTCAGAAAGGGTTTTCACACGAGAACGTTCAGCACAAAGATTTGAGTAACCCGAGCGTGGTGCTCTTCATGAGGCCATCAGTTGCCTTTCACCTCCCTGAAGCTGAGACTAACCTCGCTGGGAAATAATCCGTCTCGCCAGCCGTGTGGGTTCATACTTTTATATCCAGGATATCATTGATGGGGAGGGGTGTGTGGGTGAGGTGGGGGGAGGGCTGTTTCTATAATCTTAAATCTCTTAAAACTGCCCCTAATTGATGAAAATGATTACAGTGTGCTCACAGTAGTAAACTTTACAAACAACAGTGATACACAGGAAGTACAGAAAGACTGCAATGACTTGGATTCATGGTGCAACTGAATATTTATTTGTTAAATTCAGTTGTATTAGCTTTGAAATATTTAACTTTGAAAAGCACCTGTTCGATTTTAATTGGTTTGAATTCCCCTCTTTCAATACTTCAGGAGGTAATTTCAAGTTTCAAAGTTTGTTTTTTATCCAATTTTAATGGATATTGTTGGTTGGTATTTTTAAAGAAAGTTCCAAGCCTCTAGTGTTTCCAGTCTTTTCTTTGGGTTTTATAACTAACAGCTGATGCAATAGAAGTTGAGTCAGAGTCTTAATATTAATGCTAATTAAAGTTAAAATGCTTAACATTTATTCTGATGTCTGAATTTCATCAACTTCAATTTTCTTTTACCCTGGAATTCATTTTAACGCTGCCAGTGACCACAATAACAGCCACATGGATATTAAACCCAACAACCTATGGCTGACCGGGATGTTTGAAAAGTTTCAAAGTGCCTTACAGACACAAACACAAAGTAATATATTCCTTTGGACAAAAACTTCAAAGAAATCACAGGAAAAGGGTGAAAAATAGGACTTACGAAATCAAATTGCGCTGTTTAAAAAATACTTTCTGGGAGTTTCAAGCAGGTGAAATAAAACTACATGAAGCCATAGCTAGTTTTCAGAAGAAAAGGTTCCAGTGTGGACCTGTGATGGACTGGCGACATGTCCGTGGTGTACAAAACGTCTTTTATGCCTCATCAGGCTAAATATAGGTCATCATCAGATGTTAAGAGTCCTGGAATATGTACGTCCAAAGATCTTTTACATCTTCAATACAATTGAAATGAAGTATTTCAAAGAAATGATCATTTTTGGTTAAGAAGATATCCCTCACTGTTATATTCATTCTGCTGCCAGCCTCATCACTTTTCTGATTACAGATGACGGAGAGCATTTATTTTCTCTTAAAAAGACTACAGAGCTGAACATGAAGGGAGGATAAGACAGGACAGGACGGATGCAGGTGTCTATCAATAAAACAAAATGAGGTGCTGCGACAAAGTCTGGTCAGTATTCTTTTGGTGGTTTGGGACTTTGTTAAAAAAAAAAAAAAGTGATTCATTTCCAACAGCAATATTATGGGAACAGTTCATGAATATCCATTCAGTGAGAGTCGAGACCTTTTGTAAAACAAATAAGGAAAACAAAGAAGGTCAGAGAAAGGCCAGAGAGGAGGTCGGGGGGAGCTGTTCTCCAAATTAACAGCAAATCACAGTATTATGGAGCATTAAGTTAACAGAGCATTCATGGGGAATATTACAACATGCATTTAAACTCCACTGATAACAGCATAACCTGTCAACTTTTAAATTGAATGAGATTGTGCAGTCGTAAAGCTGGAAGAGGATAAACACTGGACCACAACAACGCAACGCAAGAGAGGACCCGAGCAGCCAGAGAGACACACCTTCTCTTTGTGCTGTAAAAAAGCCCGCTGCCCGATCCACCAGCGTAAATACAACTAATACATCGTGCAGCGGCGGAGGGGACGCCGGCAGTCGAGATTTCCCTCCACTCGCTCCCATAATTGCTGCGTCCATCCACGATGTCAGCGGATCTGATAGGAGATGTGACTTCCTCGCCTCGACATGGCAGACAAATTGGGTGTCCATGTTGGATCTGCGCGCTATCTAACTTGTGTCGCCTTGGCAGCCTCTTGTCATTTGACATTGCGTGGCGGATCCCTCCATTAAGCCCGACACCGGCCTTGTTTGTGTGGGGTTTTTTTTCAGGAGATGGGACCGGTGAGCTGCTGAGATGCATCTGTCAGACACTTAGCAGCAGCCCAACTCGGGCTCGCCATCGCCGTTGCTGCCCTGACCCTTTGTTTCCAAATCAGCAGTTTGCCTACAGCATAGATCATTACAGCTGCACTCTGGGAAGCTGTCTGTGGCTGGATCTCCAGGGGCATCATTAGAGGTGGTGTATCAGTTTAAAAAAAACAAACTCTTAGTGATAGAAGCACCACCTCCGACCGAGCACACCGTAGAGCACAAACTGTCACCTGCTAAAACTGTCCGACTGATGATTGGCTGCATCGTTACAGAATCCTCCTTCACACACCGGTCAGCCCTTCACTCCCCAGCAGCTGTCACACTCATGTGCTTGTACAGTTTTGACTTCTTCATCTCCACAGTGGAGCCAATCAGCAGCTCGTGTGGGTCTGATGGATCATAAATGAACTGGGATACAACGTGCCTGCAGGGGCTGGTGGGTTTTAAGGCCCCCTTCATATTCACAAGCCGTGATTGAGACGTTTCTCCGCCTGTGTACATATTCTATACATCTACTGTGTGTGTGTGTGTGTGTGTGTGTGTGTGTGTGTGTGTTTGGGGTGATGAATGCAGGCACTCACACTGGAAGTAGAGCTCCTCGTCTCCCTCCTGATCGGCTTTGCTGTAGCCACAGTGCCTGCACGGGGGGGAGAGGAAGAGAGCGGCAGAATCAACTGATTGTGCGCAGGAAATAAACGGCCTAAATTAAAAGAATTTTAATGCGACAGCTAATGCCGTGGATGACAAATCTCTTAAGGAACCCAGCTGAGCAGCAGAGGCTGTGAACCCAACAGCTGAGCCAACCTGGGAAATCAGCTCCAGCATCTAATCATGTGACATATCAAAAGTATAGAGAGCATGCGCTGTAAAGGACCGTTCAACATGTCTTATATCAATCTGTAATATTAACGTGTTGAAAAGTTCCTTTCAGCAGCTGATCTGCAGCACAACGTTGGTCTTTGAGCAGAAACTGAAAAAAGAAAGCAATGACATGGGAAGGTGAAATCAGCCACGAATGATGGACATGCACTTACTGAAGGTGCAAAGCGTGACTCTGCTGTTCAGACAACATGCTTTCATTTCCTTCAACACCAGCCTTCATAGTCGAGACACTTTCTGTTTTGCTCATTTGCTTTTTGTGCAAATGAGCAATTTTGTTTACAAAATTAATTATAAAAAGGGGATTTTCATGAGCAAAAATGAAACAATTTGAACCCATAATAAGTCTGATTTTTACCAGGTGACTCCGGTGTTTTAATGCTGAGGACTTGACGAAAATAAAACTGGAGTTTACTGCAGGAGAAAATACTTTTACCAGCAGCAGTTCCTACATTTCTCTCCTCTTCCTTCTGAGATGTGTGCGCTTTGAGTTTGTTTAACAGGAAGTGTTACCACGGCGTCGGAGAGGGAGCAGTGGACCACTCTGGAGACCAGCTTTAGTAGCCTAAAGCTGGATAATGGTGTGTTGTATATATACAGAGCTGTACACAAGTTTTAGGCACTTTAGATGTTTAGATTCTTATCCATCAGGGAGACGTCTGATTGGTCCCGAATTTACTCTGCAGCAGGACAACAAGGCCGAACCTACAGCCAATCATAAAGAGCTATCCTCAGTACAGAGGCCGGACCATCTGGCTGCGGATGGTTTGGTCCCTGAAGAGCCCTGATCTCAACATCATGGAGTCAGTGAGGGATTAAACACAGACACAGAAGACACTGAGACAGACTAAATCCTCAGAAGAACTATGGCAAGTTTTCCAAGATTTAACAGCAGATCTGCCAAGTAGCTGGAAAAACAGTTTCAAAGGCAAATGTTGCTCACAGCAAATAGTGTCATTTAGTTTCTTTTCTTTCATGAACTTTGTATGAAGTTTACTGGATAATGAAAAAGCATTTGACTTTTAGTGCCTTAAAAGTTAACACTATGCTGCATGTATATTAGATTTTGAGGATTCTGCACATTAAAAGTTAGTTTACGGGACAAAAAATTCCAATAAAGAAGTAATTAATGGATATTATGCCTTCTGAAGAATTGGTTTACATTAGCTGCTGGCACTTCCTGTTTCCACCAAGTGTCAACCAACAGAGACGTCTCTCATTGGTTTGTGAACGTTACGAAGCCTCCAGTTCAGATTCTGTCCGTCACCATCTTTGCTAGTTCGGGGCAGTTTGGAGCAGGAAGTGACCATATTTGGACGAGCTGGGGGAGGAGCCAGCAGTGGATCTGACTGATCTGATTGGAAATTCTACGTCCCACCCACCGATAGCTGTAACCTGACTGCACCACAGGCCTGTCAATCAAACAGACACGCCCCCAAAAACAGGTCTTTTTGAATCTTCTTTTCTAATGAATGAGGGATTATTTTCAGATGGACCTCCAGAAAACTAATAAGAAGGAGTGACTTTAGCTAACAACACCGAGATAACTGATGGACACATTTTATTAACTTTGTATTTGATGAGAGAAGTTGAATGGGAGTCTACGGAGCCGGAGGCTTTTTGGAGCCGACCTCTAGTGGCACTCAGTGGTATTGCAGCTGAAGACACTTCTGCATCGGAACCATTTTACAGACCTGGAAACTCTGAACTCTTTTATATCCAGTCTGTGGTTTGCACCTGTCTTTACATTTTTAACCCTCGTGTTGTTCCTTGGGTCAAAATGACCTGCAGCTGTGTTCAACCAAGTTCTATTTTATTTTCATATTTTTTGGGATCATTGGTGACAAGGAGGCTGTGAGGGTTTCTTTAAAGAATGATGACCAATGATCCCAAAAAATATAAAAATATAGAAATAAAATAGAACACAGCTGCGGGTCATTTTGACCCAAGGACAACACGAGGGTTAATCCTGATATTTAATTGATATCAGAGGTACCATTATCACCAGAAACTGAGAGTAACACTGATTCATCTGGGTACTCTGGTTGGACTGAGAAGAGTGATTGTTGAAACACAGCAGAGATTTAAACAGTTCTGATGGATCTATCATGAAAAGACAGTTTAGGCAACGCTACATTCGAGCAAATGAAAACACAGATGAAGTATGTGAGCGAATCATGATAACGACGATAAACTGGGTGCTTTGTAATGGTGGAAAAAAAATAATAGCCCTGCCATACTTCATCCTGCCCTCAGGATCTCACACACACACACACACAGACACACACACACACACACACACACACACACACACACACACACACACACACACACACACACACACACACACACACAGGGACACAGAGCCAAAGCTATCACACTCTGGAGTACATGTCTCATAATGGCTCTACAAAAATAGCTTAAAAATTTTGTTGGCGACTGGTGGGGAAAAAAATTATGCATCACAAGCCATTAGCACAGCATGCCACGAGATGATGGGTGCACGTGTGTGCGTGTGTGACGACTCCACAGACGTGGAGGCCTGTGAGTGACAGAAAGGCTAATTGACAAGCGCAGACTCACAGGAGCGGAGAGTCAATGGGGCCCGCGAGAGCGTACCTTCTCCCAATGATGAAGCCAAACACCATGAACACCAGGATGATGGTCCCCGCCACAGCCACCACCGCAATGATGATGACGGGGTTCTGCTCGCTGGAGACGATCGCAGCTGATCGGACACACACACACACACACACACACACACACACACACACACACACACACACACACACACACACACACACACACACACACACACACACACAAACACAGGGGAAGAAAGAAAGGGAGGATCAGTGAAGCACACAGAAAAACTATAACCTGCAGGACGTACAGTAACTGGGCCCAATGAGCAGCATGGAGATTGATACCCCCCCCCACCCCCCCACCCCGCACCCCACCCCATTTTCCCTCTGAGAGAGTGGAGGAGGGACGCTTCTATTTTTGAGCCGTCCTTATACACACGGCTCTACTGTTTCAGAAAGTGGGCTTAATAGTCCCAGACGGTGACGGCGATGCCCTTCATCTCAAACAAAGACACATTCAGGGTGAATTGTTTCCCGCTCGCAGCTCTCACAGTGCTCACACTGTTTGCGTTGACAAACGGCCGATTGCCCCGGAAGAACGAATCGCCTCGTGTAAAGTCAACGCAGGAAATCCATGCATTTTAAATCAAGTGGATCTGCACTGTATAAATAGTGAGACATGTGAAGAGAGGAGCCTCAATCAAACTTCGATATCACCAATATGTCTGCTCTGGGAGGAAATAAGAAGCTCTGTACTGTCAGGTTACACACTCGCAGGTTCCCCTCTGGAGGCCGTCGAAGAGGAGGCTGGTGGTTCAGCGTGCCGGTCAAGGACACCGAGACCGGACTGCAAGCCTCACCTTGTTGCAGGACGCACGCTGCATGTGGTATGAGTAATTAATGTGTCCTTTTATGCAAAAAATGTTGGATGTGAAGTCGGCGGGGGCGGATTTTAGGTGGGCAGGCTGGATCATGGGGCTCTAAACCGAGGGAAGTGAACAGAGAGGTGATGTACACGGGGTTAAATCCTTCAAAAACGCAAATAAAAAATATAAATCAGCAGATAATTTACTTGATAAAAAGTAGCTTATTTGCCCACTTTTTGGGGGAATTTGTTGGAATAATTTCATAAAGGGAGCCTCACTGAAAGCTGTACAAATAAAACGGCCCGTTAGCGTCCCTTTTGGTTTGATTGTGAACATTTGTGTGCTGACTCAGTGATCTAAGAGACATAAATTGTGGCCTAACCTCGTGTGTTAAAACATCTTGTAATGGCAGACATCGTGATCCATAACACAAACACTTCACAGCATCGCACCTCACCAAACCTCACAATAAGAGACGGGGAGCCTCGCAGCAGAGCTAATGTAAGTGATTAGATTTAAATGAGTTTATCCTCACGACACTACAGTAGCTTGTCCTTGTGTTTAGTGATTTTTCCCATGATGTGTTATCAGCATAAAGTCAAAGCAATTTGTGTTTGCTTTGCTTGAAAGCAAATAATTTCCCTGGGCTATTACTACAGCGGCTGGAAACATTAACAGGTTGTGCATAAATTGTTGAGCTGAAAAACTTGTGTTCCAGGGTGATGTGCAGATACACTGCTGGGGTCCAAGTCTGGAGCATCTGGACTCCTACTGGTATTCTGCGTGAGCTATTCATGTGAAATAGGACTGCTATCTAAATATTACATTCGTCCTTTAACATCTAGTTCATCAGCACATTTACAGTTGCACCAAAACAGTATAGATTCATTTTTTTCTTCTTGAAATAACATAATTTAATTTAATTTGATTAATACTGCCTAAACTGGCACTTAATGGCACAAAATCAACAAAAACAAAGTGGCACCGATATATATTCTCGAAGATTTTAAGTGATGAGGGAAATGGAGATACAGTACATTTAAACGGCATAAATAATCTATATCCAAGCAGTACAAACTATCACTAAAAGCTATTTTGTATGTTTATTATTTAGTTTGAGGACATTATTTGTGGTACTTCCTCTGCTGCATACACTTTAATCAACATTGTTTGTATTTGAATCCCACTTTAAGAAAAAGTAAACAGTGTTGATGGTCCAGGTGGAAATCAATAGCATGAGAACAAGAGGAAGTTTTAACAGAGTGAAAAAAACAAGACAGAATATCATCAGGCGATGTTGCATGGTTTCTCTTTAACCCTTTGAACCCTGCAGGCTGTTTTCAGGTTAATTTCAATACCTTCACGTTTAAGCTCCTATCTTGGTCATCGTTGGGTCGAACCATTCTTGCTGTATCTTGTTTTTTTTCAGGACAGTCCAGGCTAACCAAATCTGTCATCATTTAATATGATAATGCTTGGAGATTTTTTTTTTATATTAGCCTTTTTATCAAGGAAAACAAATATTTTGTCTTATGGAATTGTTATGTTTTTACATGTATCTCACCATAAAATATTGTCAGTAGAGATATTTTTTTATTGTTGTGTAGATGAGATTGTGTAGAATCTGGCAATATCTGAACCATGTTTGTGGGACACTGTATGACTCAGCAATTTGAAAAATTGTTTGACGGAAAATAAATGTCATGACTGACTGCGGGTGTCCAGGGGCCCAAACAGGGACTCACACTCAGAACATACGGCCCTGTGATAAGTGATAATAACTCAGCTGTCTGCTCAGAGCCCGGTTTGTGTACAGAACCGATGGTACCTCCAGGCCTACCTGTGGTCTCCTCCTTGGTGGTGATCTCCAGCCGTGGTCCGTAGGTTCCGTAGCCGGCCTCGGTGAAAGCCCTGATCTGGAACACGTAGGCCGTGCTGGGCTTCAGGTTGTTGACGGTGGCGGACGTAGACTTGGACCTCACGGTGGAGTAGATCCGGTCCTTCTGCTCCTGCACAGGGAACAAATCACAACTTCGTTATTTCTTCTTCCAAAAATAAATTTATGTTTTAGCAATCAGGCAGAAAAAGGACATCTAACTGCTGAGAGAAAAACAGCTTATAATTGAGTCCCATTGAAGTGCTGTTATCTGTAAAGTCTGGGCTTTGAACGCAGCACAGAAAGACTTCAGAGGATGTAATTACCTGCACTTTGTAAACTCAATGAATGTGATACAGCAAAGTTTCATCGAACTAGAGATGAAGCCATTCAGATTTACTCGTCATTTTCATTTTCCATCTATATATATCATCATTTGACCTATATTTAAATGAGGGTTTTAATAGAGACAGACTTCATACTTCAGACTTTCATTCGTTTTTATGTCTTGCTAAATTTAGCATAATTATAATGCCATTGTTAGACATATGTCATTTTATTAATTTGCTTTCCTCTGAGTTTATCTTTTTATGAACCTATTTTTTTATCATATATCTTCTGGACATGCACTGCCCATTAAAAGGACATAATCCACCTTATCATTTTATTCTTAAGCATTCTTCAGGTGCTGCCGGAACGACCCTCCAACACTTTTCATTCTCCAAGTGAGAAAATAAAAATTGTCTTGATCCAACTGAAATTAATTTACATTTTTAAAGTGCTTCAAAATCCAATAATCTGTCAATTTTATGTCATAAAAAAAAATGGAAGGTCGAAGTTGTCGCAAGTGATTCACAATGTCGACTCCAGGACTGATTTTGATCCGCTCTCGTGGAAACTTGCCATGCAGGAACAGGTGGAAATGAACGTTAGAAATGAAACACAACTCTGGTACTTCAACAAACAGCTACACATCTGTACTTAAGAAGTGATTAATTAACAGCAGATTAACAATGATGGGAAAAAAACCAACAGTAAAGTTAAGGTAAATAGAAAATATACAGAGAAAATCAATGAATACATAAGTGTACTAAACATGTGCAATATGATGAATATATTAAATGAACGGTGATGTTATTGTACGGAGAACTGCCACCCCTCCGATGTCTTCTGGCCCAGCAGTTACTGTGTTTTATTTGAGAATTGGCTGTATTAAAAAAGGACACTAACATCACATTTCTCTTGTGTTTCCTCATGCTGCCTGTAGATTACACAGAAGACCTCCGGTTTTAACTGAAAAGATCGTCTTGCCACGATGCAGCCGACCGCATAGAGAACATAAATACACGTGAAAATAGCCTCTCTATCAGGGATTGCATAGGGATGCACACGCTGCGTGCATTGTGTACTTTGTTGTTGATCTGTAAATGTTTTGCTCGGCAGCCCAAATGGGATGCCAGGGACTGTTAGGGGTGTAGTCGTTGTTTCCAATTTCCCACTTTTACAGCTGGGCAGAGCACAGCCACCGTACGTGACGCAGGAGACTGATTGGTCGGTGTGTGTGTGTGTGTGTGTGTGTGTGTGTGTGTGTGTGTGTGTGTGTGTGTGTGTGTGTGTGTGTGCGGGAGGCTGCGGCCGGCAGGACCGGCATCACAGCTCTGCTACCCTGCCTTTGATTCGCTGGGTTAAATCCGCTCCATTAAACCTGGCTGTAAAAAGCTGATGCGCTCAGACTTGAAACACAGCGAAGCAGCCGTGTAATCTGTGTGGAAGGAGGAAGGAGATAATGCTAACAGATTTCTCATTCTGGCAGTGCGGCAGCCATGTATTGTGTGTGTGCTAACATGTGCGTGGGGGCGACTGTGAAGGACTACAGCCTGATTAAAATCTTATGAGCATCTCATTCATTATTGCAATTATGAGACAAAGAAGGTACTTGCAGAATCTCATGAATTCCACTCACAGCAGCATGCAGACCAGAATGCAAAATGAAGAGTCGGCAAAAGGGGACGTGAGGCTGAGAGATGGCGAGGAAAGAGCTTCAGAGAGACGAAGACAAACAAATCTGCTGCAAACTCACTTTTTCGTAGTATTTGATTTCGTATTCGGTGATGACTCCGTTGGGTTGCTGGGGCTCCTGCCAGGAGAGCTGGATGCTGCGCTGCTGCACTTTCTCCTTGATGACCTCGCTGACCTGGGACGGAGCTGTTTAGAGAAGAACATGTCAATAAGTGGAGGGCAAACCCTCTCAGCACGCACACGCATAAACTCGACTCCTCCTCCTGAGCTGATGAATATTCACGCGGACGCCTCCGAATGTTTACACCTCATGATCAAAATTTCAATTACAGTGCAAACAGCGGGAGGTGGCGTCATCCCGGCCTGTAGAAAACTGCAACATGTAGATTATGAATGACAATTTGGTTCAATTAATTCCAACATTTCCAGTGGAACAAGCAGCACTTAGTGTCCCTGATGACAGAGGAGCTGAGGAAGCCTCTTAGAGGGAGACGGGTGTACCTGTAACCTTCTGACACCCGTCTTATGCACACCAATTATCTCCATCTCTTTGCATGACTCATTCTGAAGGTCTGGGTGTCTGGATTAGATTTACTAAACAGTGAACACACACACACACACACACACACACACACACACACACAGGAGTGTGTAAAACAGTAGTGTATTAACAATAGTACCAACAAAAATAACAGACATAAATGGAACAAACAAAAACAAAAACAAGGCATGTCGGTCTTCTCTATTTTCTGGTGCGCTTGTATGTAAGCACGTGTTTTTGTGCATGTGTGCGTGTTCCTGTGAGGAATGAGCCGTGGGAGGACGAGGTGGTGGGTTGGATATAATAAAGAGACAATTTGGTGATATGTGCGACTGCGTTCGTGTTGGATGAGTCGGTGAGGATGTGGTTGTGGAAAAAACTCCCTTTCAACAGGAGGAAACCTCGGACACAGCTCAGAGGTGGATGGACGTCTGCAATTATTATGTACTGCTGCTGATTGATTCTGAGCACCTGTGCTGTAGCACCAACTACTGCTGCTGTACTTGGATTTAAATGCTGCTAATAAGCTACTGCTGGTGCTCTAAAATACTGCTGACGCTGCTAGAACAGCTGCTGGAATTGCCACTACGACACGTCCATGTAGGATTATGTACAAACTAAAGAAAGCTGCGATGAAGAACCGTAGATCAAATGTTATTTAAAGACATGACAAAGGTCCCCGTGTCCACAATTAAGGCTTCCTTCATTGACTTTCAGACTAACATTTTTTTTGTTAATGTGATGAATGTAAGAGTATTAATTCTAAGTTCTGAGGAAAAACATGTGACTCTTCGAATGCACAAAGCTGCATTCAGACAGTTCAGCTGAAGATACCAAAACGCTTCATGAAGCTGAATGGAACTCTTCTATTGTTGACACAGTTTTTAATGTAATAAAAAAAAAAGTCTCCTGGTCTTTAATGAGTTTGAGGCTTGAAGCAGCGTGTTACAGTAGTTAGGAGCTCCACAGCTGCTGCTTCTGGAATATCTTCCGTTACCTTTACAGTGCATCATTATCATCGTCGTCTTGATTATAATCACCATCATTTCACAGCACTTTTCTTAAAGACCCCAGTGAGGGAAGAGATGGCAGGCTTTGTGGATTACTCAACCTCACCCCGAGGAGACGATGCTTTCAAAAATATGCTTACTGCAAATGTGCACTCTAAAATGGCCCAAAATCCTTTCTGTAAACATACTGTGAAATCTTGATGACTCACACCGCTCCTGGGGGCAAAATATATTAATTAACACGTCTTAGCGAGTTTGAAAAGCCGTCCTGGGGATGACTTGAACTCCGAGGTAAAAGCCACTTGTCAGACTTGGTGCTTTGATTTGTTTCCTGAGTCTCTGACAGATCAGCAGAGTGCTTTCACATGAAAAAAGAAAGCTGCTGAATGAAGAATTTACTCCGAAGTCAGAGATGCAAATACTTCAATGACTCTGTAATCATACAAATTTAGTTCATCATCTCATTTGAAGCAACGTACAAATGATGACACAGATGAAGCAGCGGTTCGACATGTTCCACAACCTGAGAAGTGAACGGTGGAAACCTGGAGATTTATCTTCTACTCTTAAAAACAAAGATCTAGCTGCTCTGCGTGGACGAGCAGCAGCTCCGAAGTGTCTGCGCCGTGCTCGGTGACCCGGTGGGAGCGGACCTCTGTCGCCGTAATACAGCCTGACCCACGATTGTTTTAAGATGACCCGCCACTAATCACTCCGGCTGGATTAAAACCTCATTAGGCCTCATCGGCATTCCTGACAGTAACGCGCACAACAGCGGACACCCGGGACCTTGTCAGAAACCTGCTGCTGTGACATGTCCCCTCATAATCCACCCAAAACAGAGGAACAATGTTTCCTTTCTCAGCGCCGTCGGCCGGTCAAAGGGACGATTGAGTTTTCACTCCCGAGTCACAACAAGCAGTTAGTGCAGCTTAACTTCATCCAATTTGGCTGCGTGCTCAACCGCCATCCAGACGGCGTCCTTGAAATACGGACTTCTCTCTTCACCAACATAATTCTGCTTCGGGTTTATGGGCGCTAAATGATGCTTCTTCTCTGTGTTTACTGCTTTAATTTGACATTTGCTTTCAGCCCCTGCAGATGCTGTTTTATACACTGCATGTGGACGGAGAGAAGCTGCTTTAAGAGTTATATTTATATAGTCAGGAACTCTTTCTGTGCTTCTGACCACAACTCAAGAGACCTTTTACGATTCTTATTTTCTGACTAAATACAAGGGAGCATTGTTTTAAATATAAAAATAAATAACTCATGTTTCTGTGTTTTCGTTTGTCTATGATTTCTTTAGAAAACAAAATAACCCACAAAATTGAATAAAAGATTGTCCAGCTGCTTCTTGCTGAAGGTCATAAAAACCTCTGAACCATAAAGTGTCTGGTGTATCTATGAATTCTGTCTGAAATCAATCAGCAAGTAGAAAACCAACAGGCTGATGATACAATCCAAATCTATGTTTTAATCTTCCAGCCGTCGAGAAATTATGTTGTAAACTTGTGTTTGTTCCCAAGTAATAAACTTGTTTTGGTCGTGTCTGCCTCTAACTTTGGCCATTAACTATTAACCATGTTTGACATGTTTTACATGTCTTCATCCAAAAAGGAGGATTACTTGCCAGAGGGAGAAACAAACAGTAGGGTTGAAATTGATGCAGAATAGGCTGATTCCAAAAAGATGAGATCCTACAATTCCCATGATGCAACTCGGTGGTATCTTCAGTTACACCAGATGGTTACATGCAGGCCTTTTGAATATCCTGACATATCCCTTACTTTCACGCGTTTTTTGGGTAATCTTCCCATCTTCACTTCCCATGATGCAACTTGCTAGTGTCTCAAGCTACCAACTATGGGACCCGATCAGTTTGGACATGGTGAAACATCCTGACTGACCAGTATGGCTGGTAAACCAGCACCAGGTCTCAAACTGTTGATCTCAGTATGGGGTAAACCAGGGGTGTCAAACATACAACCCGCAGGCCGGATCCGGCCCGCCAGGGGGTCCAGCTCGGCCCGCCAGATGACTTTGCTAAGTGTGAAAATTACAGAAAGACAAATTGCATTTCTATGAGAATATGGAGGTTTATGAGTACAAACGTTTTGTAATTTTTTTTAATCGATCCAGTAATTGCTTCAAAAACAGCGTAAATGCGACGTTTGCTCCGGAGGCAGCAGCGCTCGCTGCTAGGGAATCTGCAGAGGAGAGCCAAGGCAGATAAACAGTGTGCTGATGTCTGAGTTTTTGCTCTTTATGTTTCTAGTTTATTGTAGAAAGACCTTAAAATAGGGTTTATCATCCAAAAACCTTCACCAATGATTTAAACATAGAGAAATATTGTCGTTATGTATGCGTTATTATGCTATGATTTTACTGGTCTGGCCCACTTGAGATTAAAGTGGGCAGTATGTGGCCCCACACCAACATATCAAACATGAACAGGCAAATTTTGGTTCTTGCTGCATGGTTTCACGTGACCGCCGTGATATTATCCCCTCTCTCCTCCCTCTCTCCTCCCTCCTCCACGGGTGACAGAGAGCTGCATGGGGGCCATGTGTTTCCTCAGGAAGCATGAGATCAGTGAACAGGACTCACAGCTAAAGGATGACCATCACAAGAAGGAGATTTTCAGAACGGAGAAGAAGTTATCCATTTCTCAGGACGGTGAATCAGGACCACAGCTGAGAGATGATTTGAAGAAAAAGTGCTCCTCCGGCTCCGTCCGTCTCCCCCCCGAATCATCCAGGCGGCACTGCGTGACAGCCGTTAATGACTGACTTGATATCATGGAGGAGCAGTCAGCCTCTCTCAGACTTGCAGCCTACCTGCGGGGCTCAGCACGGCGGAAAATTGCGTAATTGTTCTGCTGCTCTTACAGAGCCTGTTTGGGAAGGCATTTGTGCATTCATTTTGCAATATTAGAAAAGGTGTGAGTGACCCTGAACAGCTTCTCCTGTAAAGCTAACTGATCCAGAAGCCAGTCGCTTCCATACTCTGCATTTATGAATACATTAGACAGTGCATTTTTTAATATCCTCCTCTCTGAGGCAGGAAGCAGAGCAGAGGTAGTTCATTACACAAGAGTCTTTCTCTGCCTCCCTGCTCGCCTTATGGACCGAACCGATGCTATAAACTCATATATTAATTACTGCTGTTTTGAGGATGTGCTGGCGTATCTCAACGCCTACGGCACCATCTGTGTTGAAGATTGCTGGTGTTTAACAGTGTTTAAAGGTTTGTAACAGGTTTTTAATTTGAATAGGAGATGACAACGTCTCCTGCAGAAAATAATCCAAATACAAAAAAAAATCCTGTGGTTTCTGCAGAAACAAACATGGAGCACGTCTACCGAAATGAAACGAGCGCACATTTGGATACTTTTTTCCTTAGAAATGAAACTTTTTGTGCCGCAGATGAAACTTTGGTTAAAAGCAAATTTGACACTATTTTCAAGCTGAATATGTTTTTTTTCCAATAATCTGTTAACATACTTAAAATCTGTGCTCTCCATCTTATCCAGTAGTTCACACATTGGCAGCTCCTGATGCATTAAACATACTGTACAGGTCCATTCAGTTTCCTCTTTCATCGCTGCAGAGCTGAATATTTACAGTTCAGGGGAGGCCAGTTATTAGTCTGAAGCCTTTTAACACATCATCTCCAGCAGCCTGTGAAACAAAAGCCTGGCGACAGTCGGGTCCCGGGCCGGGCTGACACTAACGAGGTATGACATAATCAAGATTACTTCCACTTGATGCTGCGGCTCCCATAACAGAGCAGAGCGTGACTGCTGTGAAACGTCGGCCACTCAGGAGAAAGTGACATTTAAGGAGTGATCCCTGCACAGCACCCTGAACATGTTGATTACTCATTGTTGACACCAATAATTCTCCTTGAGAGGAATTCTGGACGTTCAGTTGAAGATGCAGTCTGGCTATTTGTTTACTGCAGTGACTCAGTGAAGCAGCAGTGTCTTGAGACTTTTAGTACTCAGTATTGGTCAAGCACCAAACATCCTGCTGTTTTCACAATGCAACTTAGTCGTGTTCTTAGTTAAACCAGGAGTCTAAAACTAAGCTGATGTGACTGAAGACATCCTGGTTTTTAGGGCTTTGCATTGAACAGGCTCCAAAACAATTTGTCCTCCATCTTCATAACTCAACAACACTTTAAACAGATTGCCTCAGCTGTTAAGTGCCCCGTTCGAAACTCAGGCTTTCTGTTAAAACTGTCGTCTCAGAGAACAAGCCCTGATAATCCTGATGACACCATCACGGGGTTATTTTCCCAGACTTGAAAAGTCTCGACAAAACCACTGCAGAGCCGTGCAGGATGAGTAAACCGACATCTCTGCGGCTGGAATTCTCTTTATGCTCAAAGCTACGAGCATTCTGGTTAAATGTTGCTCACCGTGAAAACAAAGACGCGTTTCTGGCACAGAAAATTGCTTGCATGAGTTGAGGATTGTACGTAGGTTGTCAAACGGAGACTGACTTTCCTGGTGGGGAGAGTCTGTCTCTCCCTGTGTGCACCATCCAATTTACATTTTAAGATTTCACCAGATTTCATGCCATCAATTTTTCCAGCAGGAATGTCTGTGTGTGTGTGTGTGTGTGTGTGTGTGTGTGTGTGTGTGTGTGTGTGTGTGTGTGTGTGTGTGTGTGTGTGTGTGTGTGTGTGTGGTTCGGTGTGTGTAGGGTGATGTCATCCGCCCCCGAATCCTCCCCACCTGACCGAGTGACACGATCGTGCAGCTCATCTCTGAAGGCCGTTCAACACACCTGGAGGATACTTAAATGGAAAGAATTCCCTTCGGTAGCCAGAGCACGCTCAGTGAGTCGCAGAGTAAAGGATGGAGGACACTGATGGAGCCGGCTCTGAAGAATGTGAGGGGAAGTGTCAGAGTGGATGTGACACGTCTGCTGCTGGGCTGCAGAGCCGGCGTCTCCCCCCGGTGGCACCGAGACTCTGCACGGCATGGCGTTCCACCACCTGCTGACATGTCACCTCTCCTTAGACCCAAGCAGGCCGAAGGTGTCGCTCAGGGTGCCGACAACACTTCGCTATTTCATCCCTCTTTTAGCCTACAGTTTTGGTTTTCTGGCCAACAACCTGCACCTCCTACAATTATCTCTTTCAAAACCAAACCGACGTGGTGAAGTGCTCCGACACTTATTTTATTAAAATGAGGAAATGAAATGTCCAGTTTTCGTCACCTGATTAAAATTCATTAACATGTTTTGAATGTTTGAAGATCTAAAGCATTTAACAGAGCCAATAAAAACTAATGTTATGGTCAAATTTGTTATAATTACATTTGAGATGTATGAATTTATTCTTTAATTAATATTATATCAACCTGAAGTCTTGCAATGATTTGCTGCCATTTGCGCAGTCAAAGTTACTGCAAACTCAACACTACCTCTATTATTTAAAATTAAAAGCCCTCTAATAGCCCTCATATTTTACAATATCTTTTATTGTGAAACTTGTGCAGGAACATGTGCCCGAAGTTGAACAATCACACTAACAGAAATCTCTTGATAAATGTATAAAATCAAAGCAATAGAAATATATACAATGTTATTATGACACTTATTTTTGGCTACTATACATCTATGGTTGACTGCCATCGTTCGTCTTATTTGATCTTAGTTTTATCTGTTTTTTATCTTGTTCGTTGCTGCCGATCCTGAGTTGCCAACTGTTGTATTTTTATAATGACAATAAACTGACTTATGTCCTTATTACTGACTTGCCACCGTATGAACAGTGTTTACACCTTAGAAACGAGCCATCCGTGCACACACACATCACAGGCACGCTCCGGTACTTCAACAAATATCACTCCACCCCCGCTTGTAGGTATCTGTCAACCGATCTGGCAAATATTCTAATTTTGGGAACCCAACGGTTCCTGTGGAGGTGCTCGCAGATACCCTTGAACCAAGCATGTTTGAAATTAGAGATTTAAAGAGCCCGGCAGAGGACAGAGCGCTGGCTGAATAACAATGTCATCAGAGGCAGGGACACCTTTAGTGACCACGCGGGAGGTCAAAGGCGCCTCCGTTTGAAAGCAATTAGCTGGGCCTGATGTGGAGGAGACCCGGCCGGGTCTTTCATGTTATATAGGCCTGACAGCTGCAGACGGTGATGGGATGGTTATTAACACACATCTGATGCAATGACCGCTGACAGCATATCACATATCCCCCCCCCCTTATATTTCCCAGTTTGAGGACCATATTTACACGAGTTCTGTGGATCAACAGACTGCCATCGACTCTAACTCTTTTCTCTTTTAAATGTGACAGAGGACTGATGGAGACATCCTCATCAAACGGTGTCGAGGTGTGTTTGGCCGTGAGCAGAGCACATTACACGTCAGAGAGATTTTCTCCACTTAATAGAATCCCTCCTTGAATTGTGCCTCCACTCCAGCAAGTAAATGTTTTTTTAGTGTGAGTCACCAAGTGCATCAGCCACACCTAACAGCTTAAGTACAGGCCTGTGTGCGACTGTGCAGCCAGGAATCACAATCACAGTGCAAGTCGGTGGGGAAATTGCATTCATGCCACACTGACATGCACACGCGAGGCGCACGGTGCATGATTGCTCCTCCAATGCCTCCTGACAGCAGTTCATTTTTAACACACAGTGGTGCTCCATGCCGGTTGCTCTCACATAATATCAGAATGCTGTTCAGTAGTGTGAGAGATGCAGAAATCACTGGTCAGCTTTGTTACGTAATTGTCAGAGCAGCAGGGAACCCGCTTATCGAGGAAGCACTCAGCTTTCCCGGGTCAGTGTCGAAATTAGGGAGCAGCGCTGGCAGCCTATCATCACACGCTCTCAGCACACTTCCTGATTTCTTCACGTCAGCAAGAATTGGGTCCGCAGCAGCCGTATTTATTTTCCCCCATGTGGGGTTGAGAATAGAGTCATTTTGGCTCTATTGTGCTGCGGCCTAAATTTACATAATTGTATACCTGTGATGGTGAAATGATGGTGTTGTTCACACCGGGCTCTAAAACGCATTATGGGGTTATCCCTTCACAAATGGACGGGACTACACACACACACACACACACACACACACACACACACACACACACACACACACACACACACACACACACACATACAGGATACAAGGCTGATAGATTCACACACAAGAACAGTAATTTCCCTCTTCTTTGGATAATCAGAGTTTTACGGTGGTGTGTCGCGAACTGAACTGAGAATCAACATGAACTAATCCGTCTTCCTCTCTCACTGGCTAGCTGAGTAGATGTAGATGTATGTGCTGCATGCTGCAGAGTAACATAATTGTGATTTCCCAGCATGCCCGCTCCCCTTTGTAACCTTTGAGAATAAAACAACCAAATTAAAAAGGTGTAAGTGATTGGTACAGATTTCTTTGCATTTTTAATTATTCATTCATTTTTAAAATAATATTTTAATTTGTTACATTTCAATAAAGACACATTAATATAGCCTTCATAAAACAGGCCGCTTGCTAAATACGCTCTCTGAATAAGGTTTGTGACCCAGCGGTGTCGTCATAGAAGAGAGGCACCATGGATCCAGCCTCATGAAAACAGGATTATGGGAATTCATATGCAGGGAGGTTAAGGGGACTTTTATTGTAGCAGTAATATAGTATAATAGTATTTTTAGAACAACACCGGAGGGACTGTGCTGACAGCAGGAGGAGTGCTGAGCGACATTTTTGGGATTCAACATCTGTATAAACTTGTGAGCGGTCTCTTTGTGTCCAGTTGTTCTCCAGACTGTTGAGCTGACTCCTCCTCTTATTATTTATTCAACACCAACGTATTATACAACAGCACAACAGTAAATAACTCTAAATTTCGGCGCCTTCTATGGGGAGAGGCCGCCTTGGGCACCATTAGTGCACCAGGAGGGAAGGTGGTATATATACCCATCACAATCATTAGAGTGTGGAAAGTAACACTGAACAGACTATGCGTCAAAAGCATCATCCTGATACCTTACGTGAGCCTCTGACTGCTTCGGCTGCGGTTGCCCTGGTGACAATAACGCCACGGAGCATGTCTGCCTGAGTGAACCTGGACATTAAAGGTAACCTACTGGCAGTTGGTTCTTATAATGACTTGAAAATATAATCCTGCCAGCGCTACCACCCAACAGGACAATATTTTCCATCGCTTACACAAAACGGGATCCTCTTGTTGGGAGGGAAATTAGAAATATAGTTCCAGTGACAAAAGGCGAGGTATACATTTTCAATAAAATGTAAAAGTACTCATAATTATCCTACAGAGAAAGCCTTCTGGACTTGTCAGGATAATCTCACCAGACTCGAAGGCTCAGGATCACGTGACCAAATATAACAAGGCCAAATAAATCCTCTCCTCTTTGCCAATTGCAAATATATATTTCCTTCTTTTGCAGTTTCCCACACATAACATGAAATATAAGCAGTGAGGCACATTTTTAACAATTCCAGGTGTGAACTGCAATTTCCTGCTCTGCCTCCCAGAAACCAGGTCATGTTTTAGAAGGGCAGAATAATCAAGACGGCAAACAGCAGTGTGACTCAGAGAACAATGATATGGAACGTAAAGTGAAAGTGTGCTGCAGCTTGATTGTGCCAAACCCAAGTATCTACCACAGAACTGAAGCCGAGCCTCCTGACTGCATCACATCAGAAACGCTTGTTTGTAATAAATGTCTCAGGCTGCCACAAAAACGACATTTGTTGACGTAGCCTGGCAATCATAATTATCATGACAATACACAGCAGGCCAGCATGTGTGTTGGATGTGATGTGATGTGAGGCAGTGCGGAGGGGAGCTGGTTTCAGGGAGGTCGCTGGAAATAAATGACACGGTCTGAAACGGGAGGGAGAGCTCGGCCAGTCTGTAAATAATAAACCTGGGTTTTGTTCGCAGCCCGTTTTTCCATCTGAACCCACTTAATCAGAGTAAATCCCCAGAACCCGCCGGGCTGCATGATGTACAGCCTGATATCCTCGCTCTTAATTGCTGAATTTCCTGAGATCTGCAGAATTCATCGCCCAGACAGCCTGATGAAGTCATAAAAATATGCCACGCTCGTCCAAATCCCTTCTGTTGGTGAGCTGTGTTATAATGATGCTATCTAACTCCGGCTCAGCACACGGACTGTCGGAGGGAATCCACTGTGAAACCAACAGGCAGCGGCCAGATGAGGAATGAAAGCACTGGTACTTGTTCTAATGTACACAGTGGGCTGTGCTGATCCACTACGTCTGTGACCTTTCTGCTACGAGCCGCTGCGAGGCATGTCTTTCCAAACGCAGGACCGGCCTAAGCAGATATATGCGTTTGCATACACAGTGGCTTTATCGTTTATCTTGATAAAACAAAGACTGCGGAGTGAAAAGGCACAGAGCCGATTAGAGCCGGACCCGGCGCGGTGACTCGGGATATATACAGGAGCTGCTAAGCAGCCAAACGGCCTTCCACCTCTTTGTGTTTCTTAAATGTCAAAGCGCAGCCTGAGGGCCGGCGCCCCAATCTGAAACTCTGATTGGACATCTGAGCTCCACGGGGATTGATAAGTGATGTAATTCCCAGAATGCAGTGTGCTGCAGACTGAAGGCACACCGGGTTGCCGTCCTGAGGCGCTGCTATTATTTGGAGGTTGCAACCCCTACAGTCAGACTTATCTGTGGCTTCATACCGAGGCAGCTGCTCTCCTTCCCTTATCGTCTGATGTTTAGCATCCAGCTTGAGAAATATTCAAATTTCAAATTAAAACCAGCACTGCTCTTTAGCCGAACGTAGGGACATATGATCGCTGAAGGCTGGCATCATAAACATCCATTTATTATAGGAATACGTCTGTCATCAGGACGATGATCGTATTAATCAGTGCTCATATGCTCTTTAATCAGTCCTGGACCGAATCCATCTCCGGGAAATCTCATCCAGGGCCCCTCCAGCCGCCACTGTAATTTTGCACGGAGCTGTCTGGTCCAACACGCTGCTGATTGCCAGCAGATCCGAGCCGGGCCTGCAGTTCTCCGACATGCCGCACGGTTAAATCAGATCACAGCAGCGAGGGTGACCCCCCCGCCCCCCTCACACGGCTGTGGACGGGTGGGGGAAGGGTGGAGGGGCGAAGGGGGCTCCCCAGGTCGCTGAGCATCTCCAGTCTGTCAACCAGTTCACTGCTCCACCAGATGAGGTGACACACACACACACACGCACGCGCACGCACACGCACACGCACACACACTCGGTTTTGGTTGTTTCAGCACCGGGCTGCCGTTTTCATATTTCATTCTGCACAAAGACAGAAAACAATCAGCCGCACAGCAAGTGGGACGAATCTGTAAGAGTGCAAACGCACCTCGTTGTCAGGGATCACCTCCATCTTTGAAAAGTGAAAATAAAGTAGTGGAGACGACTGCGACCAAAATAAAACACAAGCAGTTGTTCACCTCTTCAACATCACGAACCGCGCGGTCGAACTTTGTTCAAACAAACCAACATTTAGAAGTTAGATATCTCAGATTTCTCAATGATACCAAACATGTCAGTCTGCATGTCGGGAAATATGTTTAATATGACGCCGAGAATATTTCTATGTTTACGAAAAGGTCCGAGATAGACTGCATCACCAACCTTCTTGGTTTTAACTAATTTCATTAACTTCACATTTCCTAAAACACAATATCCGTTATTATGAATAGGACCTTTCTTGTAGAGGGTTCAAACTATAGCGAACTCATATCCTGCTTCACGTCTTATACATTTGGGTGATATTGTGATAAAATTGTGCATACTGCAGTGTGTATTTTAGAATAAGACGCCATATAAAGCTGAAACAATAAGTAATTTAACCGATTAGTTAATGATAGTAGTCAAAATCTGGGTTTTGAAGCCAATACACACAAATCACTGGCTCCAGCTTCGTTGTTTGTTTTTGTCATTTGGGATGTTGCTCAAATTTCAGGGACATTTGAACTATTTTCTAACTAAATTAATGAAGAAAATAATTGTTAGCTGTAGTATGTATGTATGCACTGTACTCACGAGGAAAGGGGGGCTATGCAGGATTTATTGTCCCCAGGACCCCTCAAGCAGGCCAATGCAGCCCAGAGCATGCACATATTATATAGTGTAATTTAATGCAATATAATACTGTCAGACAGTGACATTATTTGAACAGCCTGAAGAGGAAATAAAAGTGGACTCTAACTGATATAATCTCTAATGAAGCTCCTGACGTCTGTGATTCTAAAGTCTCTATTTTAAAACGACCTCATGCTGAAAGGTGTTAATGATCAGGTCACATTCACGCCAGCAGCTGTGAGGTATTTCCTCTTTTTAATAAATCCCACACTGATTCGGTACACGCCCGCCTCAAAGCTCCACCTAGCAACACCTCAACCTGTCAGAGAGGAGAAGCCGGATGTCCATAACGACCGTAGGTGGAAACTACGTTCCTCATTCTGATGCTCCCCGAGTCGGAGTCGAGCGAGTAAAAGCACCTGGTGATACGGGATAACACCGGAACGCCCAGCCAACTCAGCAGCAGGCCTGTAATCAGGGGGCGGCCAGATGCTGGCAGCTGTGCTCGTGATGACTAACCCCCGGGCCAGGCGCTTCACACGGGCCTCCAGCCAAACCAGAACACACAAAAAAAAAAAAGAAGACTGACAAAAGCCTGGTGAGTGGCAGAGTGCAGTTTCAGGGACCGTCTTTCTGCGTCTGTCATCAGCGGTGAGCTCCTCCGTCACTCAGCTGTCTGCTATGAGCTCACTTGATGTCTTCTTTATGCGCAGACAAAAAGCAAATGACAGGATGTGAAGGAAACCAGACGGCAGCGCACGAACGCTCTCGACTGGGTGTGTCGCTTCACGCTCGACAAAAACGCTCGGCGAGTAGATTCGTCGTGGAAGAGCAGCTCGCACAGCGACCTCCTGAGACACATATTTCCTTCTTTATGTTCTGTTAAGTTATGGAAGCAGCTAACTGATTATGATTAATGACCACTAAGCACAGAGAGAGACAGGCAGCGACTGTGAATACAGTGCGATTTAACAATATTTTTCATGCGTTTGAAACAATTTCAGAGTTGGTTTGCCACAACTCGCCGCGCGTAACAATCTGTTTAGATCAGATTCATAACTATGATTTATTATGAAGTGTCGTGCAAAAGCTTTTTTGTGCTGCTAAAAAGCTGCTGAGTCTAACAGGGGCTGATTATTCGGGTACTTGAGGACGACACCGGCTGACCTCGACCTCCGAACAGTCATCGACCCGAGTGGCGCTGAGTGATCGGCTGTGTGGAGACAAAGAAGCTCTCAGGCTGAACTCTGTCTGCTCTGCAAACACAGACTCACTGTCCTCGGCCGGGACGTTAGAAAGTTCACATGATCAGTCACTGTCAAGTGTATCTTCAAGCAGGTTGTATACTGTAGAGAAGCATACATACACTGTACAAACAGCATATTTCTACGACTTACACTTATATGTGTGCTGCACACGATGTACACAAATATTACATAGCTTTTGTTCATTTAAGTTTTTTTCTGCACAATTATTTTTTTTACTGTATGCGCATATTTAAATATATTCATATTTAATAGTAATATATTTATTTATAAATATATAAAAATATATATATTTATATGAATCACATAAACTGATACTCATAATACAAATCAATACCACAAATGTAAACTATCATAATCATGATACAATACACTTGTTTGACCGAGTTGCAATATTAATGTTTTATTATCAATAAAGTGTATTTCATGTATTTAATGTATAGCTTGTCTGTGTGTATTTATATATCTGTCCTTTTTTTTTTTTTTTTTTTTACATTTTCCTAAAATGACATTTTTTATTGGATTTATTTTTTTCTTTGTGTGTATTTTTTTGCTACCTCTATCCTTGAGCTGCTGTGATGACTGATTTCCCTGCTGTGGGATTAATACAGCTTTGTCTAATCTTATCTTATCTTATAAAATCACTGATAATATTTCTTTAAGTTAATTTATTCCCTTCAAATCTAAAACGTATTTCAGTGTTTGCATCACATATATAAAACCGAGTGACCTACACTGACACTGACAAGTCTTTCTACGTGTAAACATACTTTTCACTGACTGTAAATATGAATATCCACGCAGTTATATATTCTACAATAATTCAGGTGGAAACTGAAACGCTGGAGGAGATGAGAGGAGATGAGAGATGAGAGGAGATGAGAGGAGGCGGTTTCTGCAGCCACAGAAGCAGACAACAATCCTTCAGGACTATTTCAGTCGAGGTCGTGACTTTCACTTTCTCTTGACTTTTTTTTTTTCACCATTGTTCATCGCACCTGTGCACAAACCCAAAACCCACAAACCCACAGCTGACAGCATCAGGTCCTCAGTGGAGAGGAGGGAAACCGAACGTCCAGAAAAATGAATCTGAATTCTTCATTTCAATATATTCAGTGATGTAAAATAAATGTTAAAGAGAGAAACCTGCGCTTCTTTTATTGAGTTGATCAGTTGTGACCAGAATTAAACTGTTCGTACTCCGCAGCAGGACCGAGTGCTGAGCTAACACAGATTCATTCTTCAACAGCCTCACCATCATTATAATGATGTCATTATTGCCAGATAATTAGCTTTGAAAATGTATCTTGGGAAACAATCTCATAGTTTGTACTTTCTCCTTCGAGCAAAGTGTCCCTGTTTTCCTGCCAACTATATATTGGACATGATAATGACTCTTTTCTTCTCTGGCTGGTTACAGAAATGTACTTCCCCGTTTCCAGCGTGATCTCTTAGCGGGAGTAATACGCAGAACAGATCCGCTAATGAGATGTCAGAGATCATCAGTGGAGCTGGGGAGAAAATACCGGTGATATCGAGAAGGACTTCAAAAACGCCGCCGCGAGCTGAGGAACATAATACACCCGGCGCGCTCGAGGTGGCACCTCGTGGCATTGAACAATCCAGAGAGCTAGTTTTTCTAACAGCTCTGTAATGTTTTCTCAATTTGGCTATTTGGTGGCTTTGTGGTGAGCTTATGGAGAGCAGCTCGTAATGACAGAAGCAGGGAACGCTCCGTCTCTGCTGGGAGAGGAAGGACCTGTGGAAAGTACTGCACCTCCTTGACTTCAAGGCAGACTGATTCAAGTTTGGAGATTAGCCAGAAAAACAGAACAAAAAAAAAGCCCAATCTGTACTTCACTTCTTTTTTCTTGTGCTGGGAATCATGTTTCTATTTTCTTTAAGAGGGGGGAAAAGAAGCAGGTGGAGAAGAGAAGAAATACAAAAAAAAGCTATTTCTTCATCTATCCCCTCTGCTGGTCGAACAAAGTCTCCGCCTCCACATGGAAAGCATCAGCAGTCAGTGCCTTCAACACACTGTGTTGTCTCCTAAAATGCCCCCCCCCCCTCCTTCACACACACACACACACACACACACACACACACACACACACACACACACACACACACACACACACACACACACCACGCACCACAAACTATTAGTCACACAGGGACAATTAAAACCGCAGCCCAGCCTGTCCTTTGTAAATCTGTCTGAATCGCCTTAAATCCTTCACTATTAAACTCAGGAATGCTTGGTGGGACCATTCATATCTATACAGGCGAGAGCTGTATGGACTCAAGCTCAGAAAGCAGCAGCAGGGGGTGGGGGGAGGGGGGAGGGGGGCTGTTTGTGATGCAGATTCACCAGTAGAAGAGGACCACCAGCAGCGTGGAGCGCACACACACACACACACACACACACACACACACACACACACACACACACACTCATACAGTACGTTGGTCTGTCAAGATGTCAGTTCCTCCATCAATCAATCAGCTGATGTGATGGAAGCAGACGTGTCAGTCTGACTCAGACCGAACCACTAACAGGAAAGAACTGAATGCGTGTTGCTGTGAATTATTAAAAGTCGATACTGCTGCGGTTCAAACTGGAACATGTGACCATCCGTTCATGGTCGGGGTCATAACCTCACATTCTGTGTTTTATCAAGTCACTTCCTGGTCACCAGCTCTGAACTGTTTAACTTGAACCGGTGTTTGGGAAGTTCAGCGGCTTTTTAAAAGGCAAATGAAGGACGAGTTAAACGCCAACAGTCGAGTAGTTCCCACCGAGAAATCTGATTGGTCAACTGGACATTCATAACGTTCTCAAATCACCACGACAACACACCATGCTCACCGCTCGAAAATGTAATGCAATGTGACCCTGCCATCTCCATGGCAACACTGTAACGACAGTGGTAGTCCGTTCCTGGAGACGGTGGGATTCCTCGGGCTCAATAAATACGACACATAGACACACTAAACTGCTCAGCTAGATAATGTTGTAACTGAGACATCTGCTGACTAATGAAATCCATGGACTCACGTATTTTTAGGATAGTAGCATCGTTTTTCCAAAACTCTGGAGAACCGTTAGCCTGTTGGGTTTGGATGGTATCAGCTGTGGCGGTGAGAGGGTGACGGGTGAAGTCCTGACCGCATCAGTCGGGCCGATCAAAGACGTCAAAGCAAACCATCTTATGTAATATTGCTTAATTTAAGCTGGAGCTGACCATTTAGACTCCATCTTCTGTTTCAGACTTTAAATCTCACTGTTGTTTCGGAGTTCGGATGCTGCTGAACATCTCACGTCCGGCAGGAATCTACTGTCAGCTCGGTGAACTAACTCGTTTCTATCAAAACAACATGATTTCACTCATTTTTTGCTGTTTGTTTGTTGTGGCCAAGTCTTTGACAAAATAATCACATTATAATAACTACAGACAACAATACTTTTGATTTTCTGGAGCCAGAAATGGAACATTCGAAAAAAAAATGGCACAAAATACCAGCTATTGACAGCATTAATCAAAAATCATTGACACAAGCCTACAAAGCACCAGAGTGGTTGAATGTAACACACACACACACACATTCATGTCCTGGAGACACACCGTTATCCTCCCTTATCCTCCATTATCCAAACCTTACCTTAAACATAAAGTTAAAAGAAGTGTTTACCATAAATGTAATGATTTTCATAATGATGACTTGCTTTTCGTCCCCCAAACAAAGAGTCTCTGTGATGGACTGAAGATTATTATATTCTTCGGTTTGAATGAGTCCTTGATCAACCCGACTCGTCTAACTTAACTTCTCCTGAAATGCTTCCATCTCCAAATGAATTCTTCCAATAATCAGTCGGCTCACTAACAGGAGTTTTAGAAGATGATAAAGTTTTCATGTGATGGCCGTGAGAAAACAAACACAAACTGTGTCTCAGACAGTTCTTCTTCTAACAAACTCCAAACAGGATAACCACCCAAAGCAGCTTAAAGCTGCATACCAAGTGACAGCAGATTCACAAATAGAGAGCTGAAGCCCGACATCCTGATTAAGGCCAGCGAGGTGTCACATCATTGTCAGACTTTGTGTATCGGCTGCCTGATTTGCCATTACTGTAATTGGTGATTTGTGTGTGATAGGCAGCGAGAGAGACGAGGCTTAAGACTTAGTGGGAGGGCCCGCCGAGAGCTTCTCCCAAACCACATCCCAATTACCTCCGGGACAATGACGGTCTGCCTTTTGCCTCTTTGTGTCAGGCGTCTGCTGTGTTTACTCAGCAGCTCTCCAGTCCACTTTGTCACCAGTTAATTGGAAAGTTAGAGTTATTTTAATGTAAATGTCCGACGTGTTCACACAACTCAAAGTGAGCTACCTTCACACAACAAAACCTGTGTTTGGGGGAGCCGTGTTCACCCTGACTTCACACCCGCCTGTCAAGACGCTGCACACGTTGGATTTCCACACTGAATCCATCTCCTGTTATCAACTGCAATTTAATTTCAGGCAGAAAGCAGAGGATGTTATCTGCAACGTGTCAGATTAACAAACCCACACAGCTGAAATCCATCCAGTCCATGCATTGAGTCACTGAATCTCGCAAGCTCGAAATAATTTAATTTTGCATAGCAGACAAAATCAAATAACATCATGACATTAATAAGTGATTATCTCCCTTTGAGCACCAGACGAGTGTTTCGCAAAAGCCAGAGCTGCTGAAAACACCGAGGTCTCTGCTGGCCTGTGATTTCCTCTCTCATCCAGACATCCTCTGCCAGTGTATACTGGTCTTAACACATTGTGACACACTTCCTGGCAGCATTGGTAGGCGACTCACCAGCGAGATGATTTGGGAAGAATTTACAAATTTAATTAGCTCGGTCTCTGAGGACACCGGCTCTTCCAACTTTCATTTAGATGTAATCTTTCTTCTGAAAATACATTTCAGCACACAGTCCTCGCACCAGAATAGCTCCACTCTGTCTCAGTACTTGTCGACGCAAGATAGAAAGCGGCGGGTTGTTTTCCAGAGAGACGACTGGCAGCGTAAGTGGTGAAAATAACACAATCGCCATAGAAATACGGCACAAACAGGGAGGTGGCGTAGAGGACTCGTGGGATTTCTGGGTCATCCAGAGCGGCTGCACCTGCAGGAGATAATTCCTGGACTCCTGCTGCCAAGTATTTTTCGAAGATGATGCCAACGTGAAAGAGCATCTTGAAGGGACGTCAGACAGTTCGCATCTCCAGAGAAAGTTTCTATCAGATTGGGAAGCGGTAATGCTTCCAGATGATAAATTAACAACAAACAAAGGGCTGCAACTAATGATTATTTCTGTTATCCATTAATCTGACAGTGATTGTCTCTATTAATCACAGCGATGTCTTCATATTAGTTTGTCCAACCAAAGTTCACTATCAATAAAAACAAAGGAAAAACAGTCCATCTAACATTTGAGATTCTGGAACCAGCACATATTCCCCTGGAAAATCATTTTTTCAATATGAATCAATAATTCAATTTATAACCTCATTATTCTGTCGATCGAGTCACCGGCGCATTCAGTAATCATTGCAACACAACAAGTACCAGAACATTGACCTAATTAAAGCATATTGGGCTAACGTGACAGTAATTATTTGCTCCATAGTGTGCAGCCAAGCAAGGAAACTCTGAGCAGCTCGACACCAAATCTAACACCACAATATAAATGTTGATTCATGGAAAAATACCGTTTCAAAGCTTCTCCATGGTTAAAAAACATTACCGGTCTCATTCTCGACCGTTTTACTTTTCTTTCTTTTTTTTTTTATCTTTAAATATAAACAGACAACCAGACTTGAACGTTTTTTTTTCATAAAATAAGCCCTAAACATGAGATTATAGGTAAAATAAAAAAGAGAGGAGGGTTTCATTGTAGACTCACCATCCAGCACCAGTTTTAATTATACAGAAGGAATGCCATCAAAGAGCAGAAACATCAATCTCTCCCCCAAAAATTGAATTAATAGATCAAACGACACGATAGGAATACCTTAAATGAGGTAAAAGTTCAAGAAAGTCACCGGAATTAGTGACAAACCGACTCCAACATTACAAACAGCAGAGATTCCTCTCAAATGTGAAACCAGAAGGTTAAATGGGCAATTATTTCCTCCACAGCAGGACTCAGAGAGCCCAACTCTTCCCCGGAGTCGGAGTCCCAGCTGTCCAAGGACGCAGCCGACAGGACGGACGGGTGACAGAGATCAGCGGAGACACGGGGATCCGGGGGACGCCACTGAGCTCTCGGCCACGTTACCTTGTCACAGCATCCCTCCTGCCCTCACTAACTTCCTCCGGCCCAGATGTGAAGCCCATCTGCTCCGCTGCCGACACCAGCGTCCTCTCGGATCCTCGGCTGCCATCATCTTTTTAATGTTGTTTAATGCCAAATGATTAAAAGCAGCCGAGCAGATGGCTGTCAAACACTCCTTCTGCTTTGATAACGAAAAGGTTTGGGACTCCTCCGGTTTGAATCAGTGCAGATGAGGAGGCGAGCAGGTGTGCAGGACTAAACTAAGTTCTGCTCGGGCCCTGAAAGAATTCCAGGTGACAGCTTTCGGGGGTCAAAAGGTCGCCCATAATTGCCAGTGGCCTGTTTGAGGGAAGGCAAACGGACTTTTCTCAATTTTTTTCTCCCCTTTTCTCCAAAGCCAAAGTGGTCTGCCACAAACTCATTATGATTTCCAAGTGTGATGATCTGAATAAAAGGGGAGGGGGGTGAGGCAGGGGGTTGAAGACATAATTAGTTTTCCTCACTGCAGGAGACAGTATGCTGATGAGACAATGAAAGACGGAAAAAAAGCCGAGCTGTCAATCTCCCCTGATTCTTTTTCATCTCACAAAGCACCAGTGAGTAATGCTCACAGACCAAAAAAAAAAAAAAAAAAAATCCCCACACACACACTGCAACCGCCGTTACACAACGCAGACCTCTGCCAGCTCCACAGCAACAAACCGGTTCAGAGACCTTCGGAAGGAAGCAGCAACAAACACTTTAAAGGAGAGGCTTTCTAGAAAACATCATTCAAGACATGTTCAGCTGAAGAAATAAATAAATATGTTCAACATATTTTAATGTCTTATAATACAAAGGTCTGTAATTGTCAAAGTTATGATACCTGACTCCTAAACATGATAAAAAAAAAAAAATGCTCTGAAATAACAAATTTATTTATTAAAAGCAAAAAACAAGTCACTTAAACCTCAAAACACTTGAAAAGCAGACCTGTCAATCACCTGCTGTTCATTCTATTATAGTCTATTTTCAAATGCTTATATGACTGTAATTTCTAAAAGTTTATGTTATTTGTGGAAAATCTTTATTATCTTAGTAGCATGTTATAACGTGGTCAGACTGGAGCAATGGATTTGAAATCACTGGAAACATGCTTTAAGAGGGAAAAAGCTTCATAATCATTTTTTTCCCATCTTAAGCTGAAGGACCTTGAGTTTTGTGTTAAAGGAGGCCGCCATCGTTTCTGATGAGGAACCGGCCCCTTTGTTTCTGGACCACAGCTGTCTGCGATCCTGAAACACATCTAGATCCAACAAGTCGCTTGTCTCTGGCTGCAGGACAGATGTCAGCTTTGTTTCTAGCTTTGTTTGGTCGGCAACTTTCTGGCAAAAATGGTTCTGTAGTCGCTGAATATTCCACTTTTATACCAGCTGTTAGGTTTCCGACTTTAAGGGAAATGTCTAATTCCCGGACTTTTCCCATGAAGCTGAAACTCCGTGACCTCTAATGAACAGAAACAGACACATTTCTGTTTAAAACATGCCGACACATGCCCCTCGGATATTAAAATAAATGTAATTAATGTCTAATTACTGTTTGCAGAGGAATATAATTCATCTAACAATAACTGTAATTAGCTCACAACCTAATAATCTACATTTCTAATTTCTGTCAGTGAGCACTTAATGTTACCAAACATACAATAAGCAGCGAACTGACCTTACAGCTACATGCATGGAACATATTACATTTTGATAAATGGAAACTAAAATTTAAACATGCAAATTAAATTCCCTGATATTTTTAGGACTTGGCCCCCCAAAAAATATAAAATTCCCACGACTTTCCCTTTCTGGAAAAGAGTTTTTAAAAGTCCCTGATGTTCAGGGCAGGTTTGTGTTCTGTAGGTTTTTTCACCTTAAGGAGCTGGAAACCAAAACAACAAGCTCATAGAGGCTACAGCTGAAAAAAAAAAAAAAAAAAAAAAAAAAAGCTTGAGAGGGGCTGCAGGCTGAAATTCTCTGGAGTGACTTTTTTTTTTTTTTGTTACACACACTTTACGCTAATGACAAAAATATTGATTTAACTCTTAAGTCTTCTTCAGGTGGAAGATGAACGGTTGTACATTCAGCCTGTGGCGGCTCGGTAGCAGCAGACTGGTGCTGTTATTGACCTGCGTGTGACAGATGAAACATGTCCTCTGACGAAGCGACGCTCTCTGGGCTACAGACACCGCTGCCTACAGGACGCAGCAATCACAGCAGCCGTCCGCTGGATCGCCGCCGTGCGTCTTTGTGTTTGTGTTTTTTTTGTCCGGTAGGGGGAATTCTCTGCTGTCGGGCAGCTCCGGCATGCAGCCCCGCTCGGCTTTTATTACCCTTGGAAGTCCTTTTAACTCCTTCGGCAGGAAATGAAACACTCGAATGGCTCTATTGCAAAGTGCCGAAGCCATTTGCAGCCGGGGCCGTGACATTCCCGAGCATGTGTTCCATATAAAGAGAGGCTCGGGGAGTCACAGGTGCATGCTGACTGGGTGTGTGTGGTATGTGTGTGTGTGTGTGTGTGTGTGTGTGTGTGTGTGTGTGTGTGTGTGTGTGTGCGCGTCTGCATGAGTGTATATGAGAGAATGGAGTAGATAAAAAAAGAGGAGGAAAAGGAGTATTTGGGTGTTTACTGAGGCCTTACAGTCACCCGTGGGCCGTAAACGGAGCGCTGCTGCATTCCAGCGTTAAAGCCAGCTGCCTTCACCGACTGCTCGGCACACAAAGCCACTTTAAATACAGAGGCCGGAGGTCACTGCTCAGTACGTCCCAGAGAAAAGAAGAAGAATGGCTATCGCTGATTTTACTGGGATTTACAGTCTGTTGCAGCTTTGTAAACAACACACTTTTCTGTTATCAAGTATTTTCCTGATTTCGTCATCAACCATTATTCTTTTCTTTTGACTGTTCGGATTTTACAATAGTAATAAAAAGAAAGAAAGCCACAAACAAACACATCGAAGAAACTATAAATCCCCTTAAATGATTGATGTAATATGAACATTTTCTTATCATGTAATGTATATTGGCAAGTATTTGCCACATTTATGTTTATTAAATAGAAATTAAATCCAAAAACGGAGCAAAATGTATCTGATTAGGAAACGTGATAAGATATTTAATTTGATCTATTGTAGAATTTTAGAAATGTGATAAGATATTTAATTTGATCTATTGTAAAAAAAAAAATTTATTCTATTATTACGATACTAGTTTTGATTTGACCAGTGCACGTGTACATACATATTTATGAGTGATGTTGTGTTTTGTTGTAAATTGTTTTACTGTATTTGTCTCTGTTATGATATTTTTTTATGTGTTTTGTGGAGATGTTTGGTTTTGTAAATTTAAAAACAAAAAAAACCACACACACAAGATACAGTTAAGGGCTTAAAAAAACTTGTAAATAAACATTGAGTTAATCTGAATTGACTTCTTTGTCTGAATTCTGTTTCCAAAACTAGTTTCCATTCGTAAGCAGAAGAACGTGTTTCTTTGGCTTCAATGTTAGCAGACAAATACAATGGTGATTTCTGATTTTAGAAACTTATGCCGCTTTCAAATCGAAGTCATGAACTCGTGGATACAAGACGGGAAGTCGTGTGCACCGTACAGTAAATCGTAAAAATGCTGTTGCTAGGCAGCAGCCACTGAGGCTGACAGTTTATCGAGCTAACAGGAAATACAAAGACACAGAGGGAAGAGATGAGGCCGTCGGGAAGATCAACATTATCCTCAGACGTAGAATATTATCCAAGTTACGAAGACAAACTCTACGGGACTGAAATTACAACATGTGAGCTGGACATCCAACCAAACATGAACTTCCACGACCTCTGACCTTTCTGTAAACGTCAGCAAACAACTGGTGAACTCGAGGCTTACGGGACATTTAGAGTCGTGACGTGGTGAACACCACCAGAGGGCGCCGTTCATACGGACTCTTCTCCTGAATGCAGCGTCACAACTTTCACAGCTTCATCAACCAAATTATATAATTATTTGAACTTGTTGTTGCAGGACCTGATGATTACTAAAAATGAAAGTTTCTCACCAGCAGTGAAACTAATAATCAACATGTAAAGACAGGAGGAACAATGGTTGCGTATGATGGGCTTTGTTGCCCGACTTGAGAACAGTGTGCTCTGGCTGCTTCACGGCTCGGCTAAATATGTAGATTCTCATTGCAGCTCTTTTGTTCTCAGGTCACACTGTTATTTGTCCCACGCTTCATCTGCCGCACCAGACTGACGGCCTTAATTAGTGGCTCTCGCTGAGAGACATTAATAAGTGTCCAACAAACTTGAGATGGAATATAGCCTATTAGAGTTCCATTTTGGTCGACAGTGACATTTCTCATCAACTGCCCCTCAGGTCGGTAATTTCACTGAGCGAATGCTCGGCTCGCGATCTGTCAGGTGGCATGGAGACGGCTCAGGAGATCAGGCCTTTATCGTGGATGGGAAATTCTACCTGATGCAGTATGTATCTGTTCATTCAAACTTCATTTAAATGCATTGAAGAGTTTGTTTTCCTAAATAATGAAATATTAAAACTTACATAGTCGATAAAAAAAGATGATTCTAGAGATATATCATATTTCTATCTCTGCAACACAAAGATGAATGGAAGTATGTTTGCTGTCCTCACAGCTGTAAAAAATGACATTATAAAACAACTACTCTGTTTTTAAAATCATTCTCCCTCTCCAGATCACGATGATCGTGTCTGACTCCTCCCCCTTCCAGCTCAGCCGCTGGTCGTCGTTCACGTTAATGTTCGCTTACGTCACCATCCATGCCACACTTGTACACCCAGTAAAGATGTTCACCAAATCCAGTTGATACATCTCCTAACTTTAAAATACACAATACTTCAAATGCTGCAGCTTTTATTTTGAAGGCACAGACACTCGACTACTGAGGAAGATTTTATCACTTCTGTCGATTTAGTTTTGGATGCTTTCATTGAACCAAATGTCTCATCAACAGTCCAGTAATGTTGCTCTTATTTCCTCATCAGCTTCCTGATTCTGGTGTCGCTGGCCTTCACACCTGACCTGCGACCAGGTTCTCCTCTCTGCAGCAATACTCACCAAAGACGGAGCAGACTGTTGAGAATTGTCGGAAAACTGCAGAAACCGTTGCAGCTACGTGCTAAAATTGAACTTTTAAATGCCGTTATTATTGTAGTATGACCAGCATGAGGCTAAACTACTAAAGTCCAGGTAAACCTGATATTATTTGGGTCAATGACTAACGTGATTAAGTCATATATTTGTCAAAAGACAACACTTTTGTAACACTTATGAGTTCAGTAAATTGTATAAATTGTCCATCTTGTGGCCCCCAGTTTTTAGAAGTCATAATTTAGTAAAATAAACAAAAACAGCTTTAGTACTTATGGACCTTTTTTAAATCAAAGGAAAACTGTAAGGTTGAAAACAAAATCAATTTCTGTTAATAACTTTGTTTTGAGTTTAAAACATGAGAAAACAGAAAAATCAAATATTAAACATATTAAACATATTTGTTGAATGTCAGATCAACAGTTTCAGACCTGAAGATGTAAAGTTCACTGAAAATAAAACTATTAAACAATTGGATAAACTGCAGTCAATTTAACGTAATTGAACTTGAAAATAACTTCAATGACTGATCAAATACCAAACGGTTTCTGAGCAGCATTTTGTGGCACTTAAAACATGAAACTTTAAACTGGAGTTCAGCAGGAGCCCAACAACAGTTTCTGGGTCCCCTCAAAAGTTGAATCCCGACATTGATCAGCAGCACTTTTTCATGCTGTATATTGTACTTTTACAAACTTAGAGATTGCAGACAGTCCTCATTTAGGCCGGTAAAGAGAGGCATATTTCAACAAATATTTAGACGACAGGGAAAAAAACCTCCGTTACAAATGAAAAGTGTCGAGTCTGTTGTAGTCTGAGGACAGAAAGCACAGAGACCAGAACTATGTCCACAGTGCATGACTCCATACCAACAAGTCAGCCATTTGGGTGAAACCAGCCTTTAACATACCTGCACGTCCCTAATGTGGACGTTTTGAAGTTACGTTACAGGATACAGCAGGGCTGAGAACATTTCCACCACTGCAGGTACCAGTGTGCTGACCAGTCTGGATGGAAATGTATTCTCAGCTTTAACATTAGAAATGAAATTTCCTCTGACACGTTTATTTTTACTTCCTCGTCCAGACAGATCTGCTGAGAGAAGGATCCCAACAATGTGAGCACGCCGCTGACACGTTGATAACTCTGCGCATTAAAGGTGTTTGGCTCATTTCATCCTCAGCTCTGCGTCTTGCTCAAAGACACTTCAACAGACTGCTCTGTGCGGTGAACCCGCAACCTTTAACTCCGCGGCCTGTCGCACGAAGCACTCAGCCAGTCTGTCGCCGACATGTCAACATGCAGCCGAGTCTCATCAAACATCCTCCGTGCGTCTCAGCTTCCTGCTTCCTGCCAGCACAGAAATCTCTATTTATTTACAGAAGGTTTTAAGATAGCGTAAAATACACACGCACAAATGTAATATCCCGAAAACGCAGATAAGTGCAACAATACTCTGGGAAAATTGTTTTGTGGTCCAAAAAAATAAAAAAAAGGGTTGTCAAATGTGCGAGCTGATAAATGAGAGTGGCTGATGTCGGTGAGAGAAAAAGAAGTGACTGCAGGAAGGTGAGGGTCGGAGCTGCCGTGAGGAAGGTAAACAGCACACCGACTGCCAAAAAACAACAACATTGCCTCGATCTCTTTCTGCTGCCTTGCAGAGGCCTGAATAATTAAAGCCGTGTCTGTCTGCTGCTGGCGAACGCAGCCTATAGGAAGAGGCTGAATGTGAATCAGCGCTCCCTCTTCAACTTCCACATATTCCCAGCTGAGCCTGAAACATCAGAAATGTTGCAACGTCTCAGACAGTTTTCAGAATGAAATGATATCTCTCTGCAAACGCTCCAAATTAAAAATGCTGCATCCAAACACAAACAAACAGAGCTACAGACAGACTTTCTGTGGAAATAAACAAAAGACATCCTCAGGAGAAAAAAAAAAGAAGAAATAAACAGTTAGTGGAGCTGCAGTTATGTGACTAACATTAACACTACCATTAGAAGAATATCTGTGGAGGCAGGAGATAAACTCAAACAGGGATTTATTGGATTCTGTGATTTCAGGCTTCCTCTCCTGTCAGTATGTTTGTTGTTCACCTGTAATTCACCTGCTGGAACAAGGAAACAATGATGTCTCTGTGTGAGAGTGTTTCAAGTGCACATCTTCCATCTCCTTCAAGTTTCTTGCTGATTTATTATTTTCTATAGGTGTCAGCGAAGCCTCAAGCCAAATGGCTGCTTCAAAAATCTTTAAAAAAAAAAGAAAAGTACAATGTTCATGTCTAGAAAATGTTAATTAATGTCCTCAAACAGCTGAAGACTGGAGGTTTTAATCAAACAGTATACAAACCAGTAGCTCTGACCCAGAGATCTGATTGGTACATCTGGTATGTGCTCATCACTAGAAATATCACTTCAACATCTCCATGGCAACTATATAATTGGAATTGAATTTCATATTACTTGCAATATAATGTAGTTTCTACTTGCTCTAGGTCTATTAAATGACCCATTTGGTGAAGTCAGGTCTCTTTTGGTCCTTTTTGGTCACTCCGAGCACCCGTACCGTAACACCACGGATAGTCACTCACTTACAATCCTAGCGGCGGCTAGCTGGACCGGTTTGGATTGAACACATGACACGGTGCTAAAATGTTAAAAACATCACCAGATATCTTTGTTCCAACCAGACTGAGCTAGCTGAGCAGTTTAGTGTTTCCATGTTCTGTATTTATTCAGTTGGAGACTAGAAATCCTCTCTGTTGCTAGGTGGTTGCTAAGGGTCGGACTACTTCTTGGAGTAGTAAACGTTGCATACGTTACATCAGTCTACTGACGTGATTGATTGTTTTCCAGTTCTTAGTCGTACCCCTTGTGTTGCCATGGAAACAGAGATCGCGCTAACAAAAAAGTTTTATATTCGGAGAGTGAATTGCTCCACAATATGAATACATTTAGATTAAATGTTTTATTTAGATGGTAACTTCTTGTATAACCGCAACTTCCACTTCCATCTGGACACCAATGGAGCTCTGTGGCACGGACGAGAAAAACTTATCAGGCTTTGGCTGCACATGGAGTGCACGCAAGTAAGATATTCATGTTCTTTGGGCCCTTTCATACAATTTGTTGGCATGGAAAATAAAATATGGATGGTGAATATCAACAGAAAACATGTGAAGCTGCAGCAGCATCCCGCTAAACCCGCTCCTGCCTACAGCCCTGCGTGGATCTGTCTGCCCGTGTCCTTTCCAAGGCGCTGAAACAGCCGGCTGCTCTGACAGGCTGCCTGCACAGAGAGAAAAGGAGCGTCCAATGGCTGCGATAGGGACCAAGTGAAGGGGAAAGAGGCAACGCCAGCTTCTGTGAGGGAGCGCTCATTGAAGCACGGCAGATTCGGGGGGGATTTAGGGAGCTCGTCTGCCAGCAATAAAAGGCTGAAACAGGATACTTGGTGAGATTAATTACCTAGATAGGCCCCGATAATGCCATTTAAATGGGAAAGTAATTAAAGTGCACCTTCCATGAAAATTATTCATTGCTGACGGATTGGGTGACAGACAAATCAGGAGGCATTTACAGAAAAGCTACAGGTTAAGTGCTCCGAGCTGCTGCTCTGAGACCACCGCAGTTTTATTGCAGCTGTTGAATCTTACTGCTTTGCCCGGCTCTCATCAAATTACTGCGAGCATGCGGGGTGGAGGGGGGGGGGGGTGAAAAGAATGGGCTCCCAGGTAACGTAAAACCGGGGACAAATGCTACAAAGGAGGATCCGCTTAACTCGAAAATGACACTGGCTGGCAGTGGTCAGCAGGGACTCCTCCGGATCAATCCATCCTTCTGTTTAAGGCCACCGTGGCAGATTAGGACACAAAGAGGGATAAATCAATGGCCGTATTGTTCCCCAAGTGTTACTTTCACAAATGCACTGAGCAATATCCATTTAGTGATGATAAAGCGTCAGTAAAGAGGACGTATAGGTTACCGCGGAGGAGCTGGGTCTAAATGTGCACCCAAGAACATCTAATACTTTAATGATCGCTGCTTTCTTCTGACAAAAACTAACAATCAGACCAACTCTGCCATCTTCAGACACTTAATTGCTGCAGGACACTGGATCAGATTTCTGATTGAAACAGCCCAACTCAACGGGAATATTTGCTTCTCACGCAATGCAGCGGCGCCGAGGCTTTTCAGATCAAAGTGAAATGCTTAGCTCACATTCTTGTGTGCCTCGCTGCTTTTTTCCCCTCCGTTTGCACTGAGAGATCGTTCTAAAGGGAATCGCCTGTTGTTCTCTTTGAATCTTTAAGTAGGTTTGTACTTGAGGGGGACGAGAACATCAGCCTACATTCTCAGTTTTGCGCAACAAATGAAAAGAACAACAGCTAAAAATAAACATGGTAGCTTCTCCTGTAGAAAAGTCTTTAACTTGTACCGTACAGAGAGGCAGATTTTAAATGTGATATTTTGATTCTGTCCTCTCATCTTTTGCAGAGACGTTTTTTTTTTGTCATTCAGACATAAAGGAGTTAAAAATGTAGAAATCGGCTGCGTCAATGACAGAAGTGAAGACTTCCTGCTGCCGCTGGGGCTTCTGGGAGTTTTCAGGCCCGACCCGTGTGGTGTGGTTTAAACTAATTCTGCGGCAGGCTGGGTCAGTACACACAGAACAATCTGAAAGTGGTCATTCAAACCCTGGTGTGGACTTCACAACCGGGCCGAGACCGCTTAGAAAAGAGTCTCAGTTCTCTTGTCTGGTTCTGAAATAGAACCAAAAACATTTAAATACATAACTGATCATAAATCCATCAGCTGTTTAGGAAGCCATCTTATAATAATCCATCTGCAGGGTATACACAGAATGTATTTATATAAGTCATTTAGTAACCATGACAACAAGGGCTTTCCTCTGATCAATCAGGCAGTCAAAAGGTCCCACAGTAACACCCCCGAGGTACAGCTGCACACACTCTTCTCTCTTCTTTGTGCCAATACTAAACACACACACACACACACACACACACACACACACACACACGCACACACACACACACACACACACACACACACACACACACACACACACACACACACAATAGATGACAGAAAAGGTAAGAAACTATCATTTTGAAGTGTACACACTTTAATTACATAGTGAGGAAGTGTTGTTGCTGTTGTGTCGGTATCTTAAGATATCAGCCAATCAGAAAGATGAATCCATCACACTCTTTCTGTAACAGTCCAGTCTACATAATGCCATAACAAACATTTATATCTATGTTTGGAGGACAAACATTTCTAGCCAGACTCCCTGCAGTCTAAATAATACATCTGGCATCCCGTCACAGTGCCTGCTTTCTGCGCTGGAATCTGTGAATACTTTAGAGAAGCTGTTGGAGGAGTTGCTATCGGAGGCTAACAGGCTCTGTGCTGCCGGCTAATACAGCAGTCAACATTAAAATCAATTTCCACAGGCTCTCTCTTTCACTCAATATATTGTTTATATCTCCATCTGATTGCACCTAAACCCCATTTCAAGCTGAGTGTGTGCACACCTGTACACACACACAGACACACACACACACACACACACACACACACACACACACACACACACACACACACACACACACACACACACACACAGAGAGAGAGAGAGATCCTGCAGCCTTTCCCAGAACCAATTTCCACTCCTCTTTCTGTGCCCTCCTCCACAGTGAGTTTTCTGCCTCAGAGATGTGAACGCCCGCTTGAATAAATATTAATGGTAATGCTATGAGCAGTGCCCACTCGTGAGTGTGCTGCAAGAACAAAAGGCCATGTTTACAAGTGTGCTCGAGGAAAGCTAAGGCATGGAGGGCCTCGGAGGTTGGCTCTGTCTGGTCGGCTCGCTGTCGGCTCACAATGGAGCGCTGATTGAAACACGCTCTTAACTTCCAGCATGGGGCAACAGCAAAGACGGGGAAAAAAAATCCTCCACATGACCAGTTTCTATTCAGCTGCTGCAGAAATCAAGCTTACATAGCTGCAGCCTCTACTTTAACTCATTTAAGACAGAGCTAAGAGGTAATTAGGTTTCTGGGAACAATAAGCACTCAGCACCTCGTGCAGCTTCAGCCTCGCTTCAGATGGTTCCTTTGGTATAATTAGAGGAGGTGTGAATTCCTCATCAGATGGATCACCATCTGCATTTACACACCAGGCGTCGGTTCCCTCGGTCCCCGGCGCCGGGCCTGTGTTCACGCTGATTATCATTCAGCAGGTGGAGATGGGAGCGTTGGAGGAGAGGGCTGCACTTCTTAAAACTTCTTTCAGTGCGATGGGCCTCCAGCGCCACACCACGCAAAGGTTAATCAATTCTGAATGATGAGCCATAAAAGCTTTAATAATGCAGTCATTTTCTAATGAGTGGTCCTGCACATTTGCCCAGGAAGGAGCGATTGTTTTAGGAAGCTCCGACGTTCCAATTACAGATCATTCAAGCATTCCTAACGGCCCGGAGAGCGCCGGACACAGAGAGGGTCCAGTGAGCAGGACAATGAGCCCTGCAGCACGGCGCTAATGTCCCGGAGATGGGAAACGAGAGAGAGACGTCACATGGACGTCAATACCAACATAACGCTGACTGCGGACGTTCAGCTGAAACATTCTGACTGCTTCCTTCTTCAAGTCTCAGAAAACAAACTGTTTTCGATCTACAACATCAACCAGACTGAAGCAAAGGTAGAACTCAGGTATAAAACCTACTTTATTTTAATTCCTACAGACAGTCCAGAAGTGTAAGACTAATTATTATTTTATCTTTGAGGACAAGTATTTATTTATTTATTTTTTGTATCCAAACCATTATCTTTCCTTAACAAGACAAGTCACCCTAACGCTGGGAACTGAGTAACCACCTTCCATAATGTAGTCATAGCTCTGGCAAACTACATTTGTGAATCTTGACTCGAGACAATTTTGGGAAGCCTAACCTACTAGTTTTATCTCTAAATTTCCCAAAATGGCCAGGCAACTTTAGGAAATTTACCTTTTACCAAACTAACGTTCTTCCTGTGTCTGAATCAAACAAAGCTCATTGTTACACAGGATTATGCACTCGTTAGAACAGAGTCATGCGGTCAGATCATTATTGGATGAACAGTAATCCCTTACTAAATATATATTTATGCTATGCATTAACAGCAACATATTTAAACCTGGGGTCATTTTCTTTCTGCATATTTAATTTATCCGTTTTTTCCTCATCCCGGGTAATTCCAGCCTCCATCTTAAAGGTATTATTCTGCCCTGCTGTCCTTCCATTGAACAGATGGAAAGGGTCGCGTTGCCTTGAAGAGCTACTAACCCTGAAGGAATTTCATTAGTCGGGGTTTCAAAGAGGAGTTGCAGGATTGCATCATGGTCTAAATACTATTTCAGAAGTTCCTCCTCAATAAAACACAGAGAATCAAGGAATCTTTGCAATTATTGAAATAAAAATGATCGAATTTACAGATGAAATATCAAAATATAATTGAACTGATCAACAACGTATTCATGGTTGTGATCCATCCTGGACATAGTATTCCCTGATTGCAGTATCATAGCACATTAAACGGTGGCACGGACTCCCAGTTATAAACATGACACGATGTTGGCCGCTCTCCTTCACAATAGCTAATGGCTGAATATTCTGCCAGGTTAACTGAGTAATTGTGCTTGTCAACACGCCATGAGTATAATTATGAGTGACTCGACAGAGCATGTGTTAATTGTTGTGTTTCTGTTTTTGTCCTGCAGGTCATCCTCCTCCCGACGCCCTCGTGTCCTTGGCCACGCAACCCCTCGGCGGCTTCCAGCTTCTGTCTCTGCCATGAGCCGAGCCGCACCAAATACATCATCTGCAGCGCTGCACAGCACACATGCACTATGCTGATCGCATCCATCTTTCTTTCTGTCTCTCCCACACATACGCACATCTAGAAAAACGGAGATATCGACTGTGTTTTTTAACAGAAAACACAGCTTGCGAGATATTTCTGGAGAGAAAAGCGGCTCACTGGCAGCTTTACTTCACATGACTAAATGAAGATGGGAGATTCAACAGCAGCAGGACATGATTGAGCAGCACAGGTCAGGTGGCAGGTGCAGTTATCCAGAGACAGAAGTTGTACATCCGACTTCAGTCCTCTCTCTGCAGCCTTCGTTTCAGCACCATCGTCAGAACACAGTGTTTTCAGGCCAACTGTGTTTCATGGATGCTCGAGCATGAAAGAGGAATCTTGTTGGATGGATCCATAGAAATAATGAATAAAAAAAAGGCTTTAAGACTTTGTCACCACAAAACGCAGCATTTTAATTACGGCACATTCCCTTGAGACTGAGCTACAAATACACTATTAGCTCTTGAGGTGCCGCTGGGAGGCTGCATCATCGCTAAGCTAATAATGTCTGCCTCTGCAGTGCTGATAAACACATTAAATCAATTTCGTAATATGCATACTGAAAATAATATGGATCATATCAGATGATGGCCATTAATGTTAATGGGAAATCATTACCGTAGTTTGCATATGAGAGGTTTCAAAATGAAACTGTCAGTCGTCGTGGTCTTAATGTCTGACGCTCTCGGAGGGTGAGCTCCACGCTGACATGTAGTAAACCCCGCAAACGGTGCAGAGACCAGTGGGAGGCAAACTTCAGCTTTAAGGAAATAGTTTGACATTTTAGGGAATGGAGGGATTTAGTGTTGAAGCCGATCTGAGCCTCATCTCCATGTATTAAGCAAAAAACCGGAACATGGTTAACTTATTTTAGCACCTCATCGTAACATGTTTGTTTCATCCACACTCAAAACATACAAGAAGCAATTTGTGGTTTTAGAGGAGTTGCGCTCTTTCAACATTTCTTGAACAACAGCTTCGGATCTTTAACATTTGTGTTTGTGTCCAGAAACAAACTGTTAATTATTGAACTTTACAGGTGTGTTTTTGAACACTGAACAGAAGCAGGTCGGGTGTTTCCTCCTGCGTCAAGTCGTTATGCTGAGATAGGCTTTTCCATTCTCTGATTCAGCTAAAACACACACTTTGGATCCATCTAACTCTTGAAGAGACAGTAAATAAATGTATCTCCCAAAATATTTTAAAGGTCTTACAAAGTATGAATTCAGATTTTCTTTTTTTAAATTATAAAGCATGTCCTAGTGCAACTATAATTTGGATGAAAAAAAGCACACAGCTCGTATTCAGCAAGTGTGCTGTTTGGACTTCTGTCAGTTTATGATGTCACAAACTCACTTGTGTCACATGTCCACCTTCAGCACGGCGTTCTGTCCAACCTAGGACAACTTAGGAAGAACTAACAAACTACAAGACTGAAGACAACCTGTGGTTGGCCAGGGCGTGTGTCACTCAGAAACCAGTCGCCCAATCAGAAGAGAGAGTCATTGATATCAATATGTCTTAAATACACAGACATTAAACAGCCTGGTCTTGGTTGAGCTGCTGAGAGGAGATAATTAAGGGTTTTTGATACTTAACGCCACGAAAAATATCGTATTATGCAAACTAAACACAGCAAAAGTATAAAATATGGGACCTTTAACAGTTCACGGAAAGAAAAGACCAAAGGTTTCCTACGAAAACTTCATGTTTCAATCCACACCAATCAAACATCACTTTCGCCCAACAGAGCACACAGAAACACGCATAATCAATAAACTGATGAGAGGTCCTTACCTGCTTGACCGGTAGCGATGCTCACTGCCGCAAACAGCCTCTGCGTGCGGCTCAGATCCGACACCCCGTTGACGGCCTCCACCTCGAACGTGTAGTTGGCGTGGGCGAGCAGGTCCATAATGGTCACGTAAGTGTCCACTAATCCTGACTGAGCGGGAGAATATCCCACGTTGGGCCCACAGGGAACACACTCCTCCGGTTCCCAGCTGCAGCGCCGGCATATCACCCTGTAGCTGACATCGTTGCGACCGCCGGTGTCGGCCGGCGGGCTCCACTCCAGGCTAACCGTGGTCTGGTTGATGTTGTAGACCAGGTTCTGCGGCGCCGAGGGAGGTCCTGTCAAGAGGTGGACACGGAAGGAGCCAGAATTAAATAACTGGAGTGCCACTGAAAGTGACAGGCAAGAGTGTGCATATACTGGATCTGTGCTTTCACTGTTCTCTACAGGACACGCCAGCTCAGCCCCAGAGCCAAACACTGACACTCAATTATAATAAGACTCAGATCCAGAAGAAATGGCGCAGGTAGACTGAAAGGAAGAGAGCTCAGGCAGCACCGAGGTCAAGGTGAGAGGCTGAGCAGGCCAGACTTTCAAAGACACAATAATTCTATAATCAGAGGACGTTCAACACCGTTCCCATGAATTGTCATCACAGTTCAGTCAATCCAATATTTTCACACACAAAAAATCTGTCTCTTTAGACAGCTGCATGATTCACTGTTCACAGGCTAGCTGCTAACTCCCTGGCTGCTGTTTAGTGAAGGGCACACAGTGTATATTTCACCAGTTTTTTCACTGGCAGAAGATGGCTACTTTTTAATGTTATATGTTTTTTATATGTTTTATTTCAAAACCACAATCATGAAACTTTAATTGATAATTACTCGTCAAAAGAATTTTGTGATTGACGATTTACCTCCAAGTTAGCAGGCTCCTTTTTCCTTTAGCTAAAAACCAAGATAGAAAAAGCATGATTTACTGAAACATAGCAGAAGAAGTTGGTTCAGCAGCCACCAGCGATGTCATCGTTGGTTTGTGAACGTTATGAAGCCTCCAGTTCAGATTCTGTCCGTCACCATCTTGTTAGTTCAGAGCGGTTTGGAGCAGGAAGTGACCATATTTGGACAAGCTGGGGGAGGAGCCAGCGGTGGATCTGACTGATCCGATTGTAAACCTGACGATACTACGTCCCGCCCACCGATAGCTGTAACCTGACTGCACCACAGGCCTGTCAATCAAACAGACACGCCCCCAAAAACAGGTCTTTTTGAATCTTCTTTTCTAATGAATGAGGGACTATTTTCAGATGGACCTCCAGAAAACTAATAAGAAAGAGTGACTTTAGCTAACAACACCGAGATAACTGATGGACACATTTTATTCACTTTGGATTTGATGAGAAGTTGAATGTAGAGTGAAGAACACTTCTGTATTTTATTAAACCTGAAAGCTATGTCCACTTTTATATACGTAATTTATGGTCACACCTCAAACATTAGAAAACAATGTGGAAATAGTGATAAAAATATTACATTTCTGTTAGTTTATTTGTGCTGTTTCTACACACATGAATAGGAATGAAAATTATGCAAAATGATTTCAGTCAGCTGAAATAATTAGATTATGTAATAATTGTGACCAGCCTAATTAGACATTTGATTCACTGTCAGGATTAAAGATAATGGTGAGAGGGTTGGTGGATGAAGGCAGCCCGGTTCCTCTGAAATCACGCACGCAAACATTCATCCAGATGGACACCAGGCTTTGTTTACATGGTGACTGTTAACAGCCTAAAATCTGCAGCTGCTATTGAAGCGACTGAGACACGGTCAGACAAACGGTTAGCAGCGAATCAGAAGCCACAGACAGTCACTCGTTAAGTCGTCCTGCTCTCCAAAAATATACACAACTGTCCCAGCTGGAGACGGTGGCTTTAGAGAGTATATCACACAGACAGCAGCACACTTAGACTTAATGTCTTCCAAAAAAGACTTTAAAGCCTGTCACAACCACACAATTTATGAAGCAGATTTAACCTGAGTTATCACCAGCCCTGCAACTGCCAAGTACAGTTTCACTTGACATCCAACAACAACCAGCTCACCAGCCTCCAGAGTGCTCGGGACCACGGAGCATTCACCTATAAACGCTCACATAATGGCAAACAGATTAGCTCATCTCGTAAAACAATGAATAACAAATTGCCGCTTTCATGTTTCACATTTCGGGCTGTTGGCTTTTACGGCCCAGATGTTGGTATAAATAAACTTCCCCGAATGCAGTAAAGATGATATGATTTGTAGTCTTTGTTTATAACCGTCTTAAGAAGATCTTCATTTGTTCACTGGGACTCTCAGGAAATAATCTGGGAGGGAATCTCGGGGACGAACCTCTCAACTCATTAAATTTGTCACATTAACTAACAAAACAGGTCATGCATATGCAGAACAGCAAAACTGCTAGCACCATATTCCTTCTCATTAATACGGCACTCGGTTGTTTTCCCTCTTCCACCCACTCGGGCCGAGGGCCCGCCGGAGACATGCATATTCATGGGGAGAAGAGATAAGAGACGGAGATGAAAGAGCCACCTGTGGCAGGTGAAGTGGAGAAGAGTGACTGCCAATAGCGCCACTCAACTTCAGTCTTGGCATCGACACTCGACCCGCGCTCTCAATCTTATTTGTGTACAAAAGGAGGGTGTGACTCAACACACACACACACACACGCTTGTTTTATTCCACCATTTCCATGGCCACAGGAAGCAGCGATAACATCTCATTTCACCCCGTGCCGCTCTCACTCGGGTCTCAGGTGCCACAGATCAAAGCGGTGATTTATTGGCAACAATAGGCGAAAGGAAATTAGATTTGACTGACCCTGGATCTGTGTGACCTTTGTCTTTTGTCATCTTTTTTCAGATGCACACTCCGCTGTGAGCGTTACCTTCTGTCCGTCTCAAATGAAGTGCTTGGCAGGTCGTCGACCAGCGACTGAAATTCACCTTTGGATGATTGGATCGACGGGTTCTGCAAATTTTTTGTAAAGTTGTGTAACCAAGCAGAGTTTGAACTCCTCTCCATCATGTTTCATATGTTTACTGAGTGTTTCCCCTCCGTTGTCTCGGGAGGGCGTGTCGCTATGCCAACGGGACCTCCCGCCCCGTGAAAGAGACCAAATACGAAGTTACTCGAAGAAGCGCAGTTACATCCAGTAACAACTATTTATTGACTTACTTCATTTCATTTCAGTGAGTCGCTCACGCATCGAGCTCGTGCATTGACTGAAAGTCGTGCTAATTTGCGTTCCTCTGCTCTGCTACCTTTCTGTGTTTCATGAAGGGAGGGGGCGGAGCCTCACTCCCGTGGACACCAGGTGCAACAGAACAGAGAGGTGGAGACAGGTGAACGCCACTCCAGTTCAACCACACTCGTTACGTGACTGGGAGAAAAGCCAAAAAGTTAAGCTGTCAATGGACAAAACCTCGAACCTCAAACTGCTGAACACCAGCGCAGAATATCAGCATCTTTTGAACGCACCCTTCCTGTATCTACCGGCATTATTTAGCACGTTAATGTTAGCAGCTCCGCCGAGGCTGTCTGGTTCGGAGAAACACGGATGCTGATGACCAAATGTTTTTAAAGAGAGACTGCGGGGAATGGTTTGTACAAAATGCCAAGTCTACAAAGACATGCAGAAGTCCGTAAGTCGTTGCGGGGAGATAAAGACAGCTGTTGAGGCCCTCTGAGGGTGTTGAGGTGACGGATGATTCGACCCGGTGCGTTTGAAGCCTGAACACCTCGGTTCTCTTTCTTCTGCCGCCGCCGTGGCGCCTCTTTGTTTCCCCGATTCTTCTCCGTCTGGACTCAGGAACAAGAAACTCTTCTCGCCCCGACTTCACCTGCAGCACAGATCTGCAGGCATCCTGAGCCCGCCGCCGTCCTGTCTGCTCATCCTCATAGCTCAAGGGCTTGTCACTCTCCCTGTCCTTTTTTTTCCCTCTCCTCGGTCTCTCACTCCCCCACTCTGTCTTATCTATTCGTGTTCTCTCCTCTCACCCCTCCTCCCAGTCAAGTTTCATTTCACGGATTAGCCTGCCAGAGCCCCCACAGCCTGAAATGTCTCAATCACTTGCTCGCTTCCCTCCCAACTCCGCCACTGCGACCAGGCTTGGCTGAGCATGTGTGGCGCGTACGTGTGAGCGTATTTTTGTTGTTGGACATAAATATGTGATATGTGTGTGCTCACTTTATGTTTCCTGCTACAACATTTGCATGCTAACATGGCGCAGATTTGAAAGCAGAACCGGTGATTTTGTGGAGTAAAGAAAGACCTCCCATGTGCACAAGGAGGGAGAAAAAGGCCTCAGCTCTGCCGGGGTAAGCGCCGCATCCGAGAATCTACCGTACAGAAAACAGAGAATAGCAGCAGATTGTTTTTAGGTCATGTTTCAAAGTCCATCTCCACTCGGTGCAGAGTTGTAAGACCTGAGTAAATCCAGGCTTAGGAGGAAGAATCTGCCGCTTATCGGCCTTGAGAGGTGATCCGGGCTAACTTAACCCTCCACAGCCTATTAGCTGCCTGGGCTCTAATTGGGGAGCTGTGGGAAGAGGGGCAGCAGGGGTGAGTGGTATTCAAATCGCCCATGAGGTAATCCTCAGTCTACAAATGTGTGTTGTGACCCCGTGACCTTGCCTCTAATGATGTGGCTGCAACAGAACCGGTGTGAGAGGAAGACCAAAAGAGTTTTTCAGCCTCCGAATGCTGCTGGCGTAATAACCAATATTTCAATTCTCCTTCAATTCCACACTGAATTCAATATTGGATTTGCCACTCGAACACAATGTGCGCTGCAAGCTGAAATCCATTTCAGCCTCGGTCTCTGGAGTGTGCATGATGGCACGTGGACAGGAATAAGAAATTAAAGCAAAGCGTGCCTAAGACTGTGTTAGAACAATACACTTTTTTTTTTTTCGGTGCACCTAGGCTGCATGAGCTAAGAGCTTGGAGATTTCACTCTTTTTGAGCTGCTGAAATATATATATATATGCAAAACATGCACAAACAAAGTTCTGATGCATTTGATGGAAGCTCTGAGCCTCCGACCAGCTCTGTGAAATGCCTTCGAAGAATGATGTAGTGACGTCTCAGATGTCCTTTATATCTCAGTATTCATGAGTCTTTATTGTAATCCCATAACCTCCTCTAATCACAGTGTGGACACAAAAACGTGCAGCGATTTACATTGAATTTACATGTGCATGATCAGGTCAACCCTTCCGGTCTCGTTCCACATGGATCCGAAAAGATACGCCATCACTTGCATCCGTAATGACACAATTGTACAAACCAGTGGAGGCTGGATTACAATGCCTCAAATAATTATACAGAAATATGCATAACCAAATTTCCAAAGCAGATAACTGCCCGGAGGCCGCAGATGCTGAAGATCCCCAAAGGTCTTCAACAACCTGCGCAGCAAGTGCTTCATGATAATTCGATAAATTGCTCATTTGTTTGGTTCAGTTTAGCACGATATACACTGCAACATGGAGGACATGTTTTTCTCGCTAGTCATTTATATTTATATTATCCTATGTCATACTTACATTTTTACCTTCTAACTCCTGAGCTCATATTCTAAGATTAAGCGTCCTAAAAATTGTCTTGACAGAATGCTTTTACATAATTTTTTTAAATTAGGTCACTTTCACTAGAAGCAGAAAAAGGTCCTTGGGCTGGTTTGTGACCTTTCTGTCGGTTAAACCAGCCCTGACCGAAGTAATTGCTGTAATGTGGGAACACGCTGACGTTGCTAGAACGAGGTCTGAAACTGGAGCAGTCACAGCATCAGACAGGTTGTTAACAAGTCAACAGCGTGGCCCGATTATCTCAAATGTTTGAAAGTGAACGCAGCCCAAAATGTGGGTAATAATCTCATTTTACAAGGAAACCGTAAAACGACAGCTGAGCTTCCACCTGAGAGGAGAACGAGTAAGAAGTTGACCCTGTCGGTGCTCCCGGTATCTGGCAGCAACACTTACGGTCCCCTAGCAACTCCAGGCAGGACGGACCCTCTGACCGACGCCGACTTGTTGAGGTGGCACATTTTTCAGAGGGGTGGCCGGTGAGCTGGGAGGAGGAGACAACAAATGCCCCGTTCAGCCCCTTCGCTCGCCCCCGCCCCGCTCACAGCTGTTGCGTGATTGATGCTCGGCTGCCCAACCTGTCAACAGCGCCGGTCTCTGCTGAGCCTCTGGGGGAAAAGCCTCCCGATGGCCGTCCGCATATATCTCATCCCCTCACAACTTTGCATATGAATGGCGCGGACAAACATTGGACAAACAAAAGTGCCCCCCCCTCCCCCACCTCCCGCCCCCTCTTTACACATACCACATGAGGGACAATGTCTTTGGAGCTATGTTTTTTGGAACTTCTTTCCTCATCTTTATTCAGCGTGGATTTATCTTTTCATGTCCTCACATTACATCTTAATCACATTTCCTCTGAAATCCTCGCAGACACATCCGTAATCTGTGTGCGCCAGAGATCCATCTCTCTGTTTTGCTAAGGCCTACGATATGGTAGCTTTACATTCCCCTATTGAAAAAAAACCTGTCAATCAAGCTATTTACTCAGGCAGTGCAAATTCATTTTCAATTACTATTCACTCCTAGTCCGGATAAGACTTGAAAAGAGGAAATCACAGTGACTATTGGTCACACCGACTTAATCCAGCGGTGAATGAGGAAACGCACGTACGGAGAGCCGTGCACAGATTGTGCCGGCTGAATGAGGAGGAGGGTATTCACACAAGTTAAAAATACATATTTACATATAATGGTATGGGGTCATCAAGTGTAGACCCAAAGTTAATGAAAATGAATAATGGAAAGTGTGCATTAGGCAACTTCAGTAATTACTGTGCGTCTTGGGCAAGGTGATTACCCAGAAGGGAACAGCCAGAGGACACGGAGGGGAAGTGGGAACTTTCTGTGTTTCCCACCTGCGCATGTGTGTCCTGCCCTTGATCAGCGAGGGATGTCAGAGTGAAGCGTTAACATCCGATTAGGATGGTTGGAGAAGTGAGTAATGGACCTGTCTCCGAGAACAGGATCTGTCTGGCTGCCTCCGCGCTACACCGACAGATTGGTAGTTTGTGGTCATCGGCCGGACCCGCGTTTGCTTAGCCTCAGTTAGGCCCTCGTCGGTGTCGGACGCTGATCGGAGCGGAGACGAATCCCATCCACACCGAGGTCACTGAATTTATTCACAAGGCACCGGAATGACCTCAACGGGCTTCAGCGCGTCTAGAACGAGGCTGCCAGGTAAGTTTAAAGGAGTCCGTACCACACCGGCAGAACTAAAACCTCCCCTGTTCAAACTGGACGTCACTACAGTTTACTTTAATAATTATCGCAGATATCGTTGGATAATTTTCCACCCAAACAATAGCAGCAACATCTCAGACTCTGCTGAAGTGATTGTTCTATTGTGTAGGGGCTCCATGTTTAATTGCTACAACAAAGATTGTGTAATTTCTCTTTGTAAAGACTGTAAGTGACAGGGGGTAATGATGCCGACAAGCTCGTTAAAGGAAAACAAAGGACAGGGTGTGTCTCCCATTGGTATACTGTGGTATGTTGGGAAGTGTAATGAGTTAAGTCACTGTTGAAATGAACATTTGGACACTGTGAGTGAGTCACTGTGAGCCGCACCACCACTCAGCCCTCCTTGACAGTTTTCCCAAGTGGTCACTTGAAGTATTGCAATTTTAAAATCCCCTGTGACCCACAAACCACGATTATAAAAGCAACGTCTGTGAAAGTGCTGACTCCACAAGGTTGAGTTCTACTCTTTGTATTATGGATTTTTAATCCATGAAGGTTTCATATTTCTAAAACCTCCCCAGTGCCTAGAAAAGAGAGGGTTTTTTTTTGACTGATGTGATCAAACCGTAAAGACCAGGGGTGGAGTGGGACCCCGCGGTCAGAAGCTCCAGACCTGTTTTTTCCTCATGCACCAGGAGAGCGATTTTAATTTAAAAAAAAAAAAAAAAAAAAAAAAAAAAAAAAAAAATTCCCCTCAGGATTAATAAAGTAACTACCTAACCTAACCTAACCTAACCTAACCTAATTCAGGTGAGCGGTGCCATCGCTGGTGTTGGTATGTAGTTCTCCAAAATAAATCCTGAATTAAGCTGTTGTTCGACTTCCTGTTTTCTACAAACAGGAAATGACAATGCTTCGATTAACACACGCAAGGTGACGAAGGCAGAAATGTTCTTTTGACCTCTATTAAATTTGATTTTGGTTCCTGGGACAGTTGCAGTGAACCTGCCTTGAAATGACACACTGATAGAGCCTTCAATTTTAGAACTGTCCTGATAATATTAAATTCAAGTGAGTTACACAATCTTTTCAATAAATCATTAATAAATGTGTTGGTGGTGCTGTAGCTGATCACATCGTGGTCCACTTTCTTTTTTACATGTTATAAGTAGTGTGAAGCTTCTTGACTATCTTCTGGTACAATAGAACCACCTAAATGGGACCTTACTCAGCATGATAGCATTTGTACTTTTAAATGTATCACACTATATGATCAAACATGAATAGCTTGATAAAATTAGAAGTATATAACACAAGTCAATATTGTTTTTTTCAATCTCCCTACTTTTCTGGCATTTTAATGAAAGTAAATAATACATTTTCACTTCAGTGGAATCAAAGAATCTCAGAATAGGAGAAGCAGATGCTTCTGGCAACACAAACACACCTGTGCATGTTGGAAATAAATGAGAAAGGTTTCAGAGCAGGCAGAGACAAAGACGTTGCTCAACAAGCTTCTTCACAGTCGCCCATAAAAATCAAAGAGTCATTTTTCATTTACAACATTAAATCTAAACTTCAATCTGTTAAATCCTCTGATTTAATGCATAGACAAGCCGATGCAGCACTATAAAATTATACTATTTGCATATCTCACCAGCAGTTTCTCTCTGTCACACACACACACACACACACACACACACACACACACACACACACACACGCACGCATTAGAGACTCTGATTTGGCCTACTTTGGTTGTACAGGGAGAAAACAGCCGTGCATATTTTCCTGCATATGAATATCTGTTTTTGTTGTTTTCGTTCAACAGATAATGGTACAAAATAAATTACGGCAATCTGAAATGTTTAATTTATCCGCTCCACTCAAAGTTGCGTCAGTGTGTCTGTCTTCCAGCCAGCAGCCTGCGGACCGATGCAGCCGGCCTGTGATACATTATCAGCAGAGAGACGGCACACAGATAAGGTGCAGAGATTATGTTTGGGGGTCCTGTTTACCTCCAGAGATAAAGCGCAGTGCGAACACGGCCCTGCTGGGGTGTGCTGCTTCCACATGCACAGTAGCCGAAGGCAAAGGAACATAAAAGCCATCCAGCAGCACCTTGGAATAAACACGTTGGAGAATGGATGTGTAGGCAGACAAGCCCCGCCCCTTCAGACTGTGTAAATAAGCCATCAATGGCTGTCACAGGCCGGTTCCACTGGCCGGGACAAATGAAGACAACGGGCGCTGCGTGGGCCGCCGCCGCCGCTGCCGACTGTAATTGCAATCTTTCAGACGGGAAATGGCAAATTGCTCCTCTCATCATTAGCAACCGGCTAAGACAGAAAACAGACACGCAAGCCTGCAAACATAATTATAATGACATACTGGGAGGCAGAGAGACGGCTATGGAACACATCTGGGCCTTTCATGAGGCCAGTGCAGACGGACCGAGCAGGTCTGGACCGGGCTCTCCGCAGCGTCTCGCACGAGCAGCTGTTTAAATGCAAGCGAGCTGCGCTGTGTTTACCTAGCAACGGCATGGCAGACTTACTTGTGCAGGCCACAGACGGAGGATCAGAGGGGGCTCGGTAGTAGCCGTCCTCGCAGTCGCAGCGCCAGGAGCCCTCGCGGTCGTTGAAGCTGTGCGCCGGACAGCGAGAGCACTGAAGGTCCTGGGAGGAAGACTTGTAGAAGCCACGGCCACACGCTGTGGAGAGGAAGGAAAACAGGAACACAGCTGAGTCACAGGAACAGTTTGTCTTTTCAGGCAACACAAATATCAATTATTTATTATCTGATGAACTGATGAATCGTTTCATCTACAAAATGTCAGAAAACAGTGGAAAAGGTCTTAAAGAACTTCCCACAGCTTCAGATGCCTTGTTTTGTTGAGCTCTCAGTAAAAGAAGTCTTTAAAAACATTCTCAGACTGATTCATGGTCGTAGTTGATGGAGGCCAGAAAAGGTTCAATTTCACAGTTTTGGAAAAGAGCTAATTTACGCCGTGGAGAATTTCTTCCTTCCTGTCCAATTCATCATCCGGTGACCCCTCACATTCATCCTGTGACCCCCAGAAGGGTCCCTGCACGTAGGTTGGAAACCACTGACATACAGAACTAGATCAATATTAAAACAGGGTTCTGACAGCACTTGGTATTAAAGCTCAATATTTTTGAGAGTATTTTGGCTCCAAACTCTCTTTATATTTTGTCAATGTGCTTTTAATGGAGCTTTAATTTACAAAAAGTCTCCATTTCCAAAACGTCCTTGGAAACTGTATTCGTGGTGGGCCGGAGAGGAGGACAGACAAAATATATTTCTAGAGATACAAACTTGTCATCCAAACTATTTACAGCCAATATCTTGCGTTGAGTTGTTGTCCGGAATATTCTGCATCACGTCTAAATTTCCTCTCGCAACTTTTTAAGCGTCTCCTCCGGGGCTGTCAGGATCTGTGATTCAACAGGTCTCTGGCGTTGTCAGGGCAATTTTGATTGAGTACATCCCAGCTGAGCCAGATTCACTGATGATCTCAGCAGTCTTTACAAATCCCTGAATGTCTTCAGGTGATATTAGTCCTGTGCAAACACAGTTTGAAAGAGTCCTAGCTTCACACCTGAATTCCCACCGTGGAGAGGGCATGACAGAACAAACCGCCGTGTTCACATCTGGATGAGTCGGTGTTTGAACGAAGCACCACCCCCCACCCCACCCACCCCACACACACACACACTTCATCAAGCAGCCTGAGCCATGCAACGGCAGCGCTGAACTCAGGGTGGAGCGTTCACCCGAGGACAAACCACAACCTGAGAGGAGCATAACGAGGCTATTTTTAATCTGCTGAATCATCAGGTCGGCGAAGGGGTCCGACGTGTTTATAACAAGTGCTATCTGTGAGAGGAAACATTCCTCAGCAGAGCGGAGAGATAAGCGATGTGTCGAGCAGCAGCACACGGATCATCTCAGCGTTTCACCTCGTAGGTAAACAAACCGGTGAGATGACGAATCAAAGACTCATCGCTGCTCCGTGGTAATTAACACACACGCTCTTAAATCCATCTGACTCGTGCACTCGTCAGTTTTTCTGAAGGTGCAGATGATCCCCCAAAAGAGCCGCGCAAGTAATGACAAAGACAGACTGGAAAACAGATCCAGTGACTCACAGAAACCTCACAGCCCATGTTGAAATGTTACAAAGAGGAAAACACTTATTCTGGGTCTGGAAGTCAGCGGATCCACGCCGACCGAAACCCGACTCAGCCTTGGATGTCCTAAACAATCTGCATGAAATCTCTACCTGGGAGCAGCTCTGCATACAAACTACCAAATTACACGCAAAATGCATTTTTCATGAAGCGCGGGCAGAAATGAGCAACAATTCTCAGACCGGCTTCTATCTTTTTCAGATCTCCATTCTGCTCTGCTGCTGCTGTTGTTGTTGTTATTTTTTATGTTTGTCCCCTTTGGCCACCCCCCCCTTCCTGTGACAGGTCCGGACTAAGAGGCCCAAAGGAATCAGATATTTCCGGTTGAGGCGGAGGCCAACGTATCCTCATTTCAGCGACATGAAAGCCCCGTCGCTCCTCATTTATCACGCCGCAGCAGCAGCCTTGTGAAACAAGACCTTTTTTTTTTTTTATCAACAGGAAAATGACGTGATTTTATCTTTAATCTAATAATTAATTGCTCTTTACCTTTTCGATCCGGTAATTGAAAGCAGAGCCACGAGGAACGCGCGAGCCAGCAGGTCGCAAGTGCTGATCGGGCGAAAGATGAGTGCTGACTCATCATATTTAGCTTCTTTTTTTTTTTTCTTTTTTTTTTTTACTGTATGTACAGTTGTGATGAGCGATAGCACTCCACATAACAGCAAAATAAACCCTGTGTAGCTGCAGTGTAAACACCCCCCGTGGACGTTGTAATGACACTGAAGGACTTCCTCCAGCGGGTTAAAGACGGGCTGCGTCCCGCCGCGGTCACCCACCACGACGGCCTTTTTTAACATTAGGATAAGCCAGCGCGTCTGTTTGCGTTTGGGTTTCTGAGAGCTGTTCGGCAGCGGGGCCGGTGTGCGGAGGGGGAAAATTGGGGCTATCTCCCACCACGGCCCCCCGCTCCAGCCAACCGGAGGACCCACGGTGCAGATTAAGATTAGTGCAAGGCTTTGGAGAGGACGGCTTTCAAAACTGAACGCTGCTTTAAAAGGAGAAATCTAGTATTTCATAACTGCACGAATATTCTGTAACAGTCACAGAATTTCAACTGGTTGGAGTTGTGCTTTTTCCTCCCTTAACACTGATACAAAAACTATTACTACTACGATAACAAAAAATGTAAAACTACAAGTACACATCAAATAAGCGGATATATCCATAAAGCTACATCTGTTTTTAGGCTTTCGATGATGTTCAGGGGAAAAACGCTTTGCTTAGCACACACAACCTTCGCCATCTCTTCAGCAAACACTCACCCCTCATTTCCGAATTTTGACAGCAGGTTGTAACCTCACCGTTTCTGACTCTATAGGTTTAAAGTTGTTATATTCGCTTTAATTTACAGTTTTGATTAGGCGGCCTGGTGATGGCATCCAGGAGTCGTAATGCTTTTTAAATTGTCCATTGAGCCCGAGGTTCTTCATTTTGGCTTCACAGTTTTTTCAGATGGAAATAGAAAAAAATAACCTCCAGCTGAAGGGGCTAATTACATTTATTTGTCAGGGACCATGTACAAAAACATTAGTTTCATTATTCTCAGATTCAGCTACTTATTAACCTTCAAGGCAGGTTTCACTTTACAATACCGATAATGGCATTGTTCACATGAAATCAATTGTAAGCTAAATTACACTGGACATTATGGTACAAATCTTTAGTTTTCATGCAGTTTAGATTGGGAGAATGTGATCCCGTCCGTTTTCTGTCTCTACAGTTAACGAGTGTCTTCGGAATACCTCCCAGGCTGTTGGTATACTCAAGCTAGACGTCTGAACACACAGAAGCAGAACTCAGACATGTGGTCAAATACTAGTTTGATAAGATTTAAATGAGGCATCCTAAATGGAAACCAAGTAGCTTTATCTATGTAGTCCAGCTGCCAAAGTAGGAGCTGATGAGATTTACTTCTGAGTAAAGGCAGCAAAAGTTATCCCGAGCCATATTTCGATGGTAGATTGTACTTTGGTTGGTGTTTTTAAAGTATCAAAGCTCTGTACCCAGCCTTTACTTTCAAAATGCATTTAATGGTAACCACATGCAGGAAGTGTGACGCATAAGGAAGCAAATGGAGAGAAAAAAAAAGTTTTGTAAGCAACACTCAGTTTTGTTCTTAACTGACGGCCTGTTTTTTGACCCACTGCTGTTCCCCCAATCTAAGAAATGACTTTGGTGAGTTCAGTGGTCAGTCAGTAAAAAAAAAAAAATGATGGCTGCAAACGACAAAAATAAGACCAGCGTTTTCTATGAACTAAACCCGCTCTTTAACTGGAGCTCACAAGCAAACATGGTTCATTTTCCATCGTTTTCTTTCTCAGTGACAGCCAATGTGTTTATCAGTGCATCCGACTGCGTTTGGCACGCGGGAATGTTTACAGAAGCAACAAGGCGGCAAATGAGGCCTCAAAAATCGAACGGCTGTATGACACAGGCAACCAAGTGTTTCTGCAATGCTTCCCACCACTGGCAGTGCACTGAGTGACAAGTACAAACACAGCCGTCCCGGCCCGGCATTCCTGTCCCAGCAGCAGCGAGGCGAGTTCCCTTCTCCCGGCACCAGATGCTGAGGAGACACTCTTAGTCGAGATGGGGCGAGAGCGAGAGCTTCTTTGTCGACTGTCCCTGCAGCAACACTTTCTTTCTGAGGGGACATATCCACAAAGCAATTACACCGAGTCCGTTCACACAGCAGTCTTCTTAAGCGACTGGACGACTGACACCTTCCTGGCAAACGCCCACACACAAACATGCTGGTACATTGTACCAAACGGCCGACTCTTCGACAAGAGGACTCATAACTCAACGTGTAATTACATTTGTAAGGATGAAGTGTTTCAGAGTGACTCTTTGGGAAAAAGGCCCATTTCTGTAAGCCTGGTCTTCTTCTTCTTGCAGATAAAGGCCGACTGTGCTTGTTGACACGGGGCCGTAAAAGAAGCTGAGCGGCCGACACAACAGCAGGCTTATTTACGACGCGCAGAAATTAGACAGTCTTTAGAGAAGCGGGTTGAGGTTTAGCAGAGAGAAAAAAAAAATACAAGTCTTACATTCCAGCCAGCTCCTCGGCAGGCTACAGAGGCAGCATCTGTAATTTCCCTTACAGTGGTCAGGCACTTTCATTCAGTGATGTGTGGGGGGACGAGCTGCAGTCAGCACTTTTACACAGAGAGGAAGAGGAGCCTGAGAAAGGAGAGGTCCTCGGAGTAGCGGGATAGAAATAATCAAACACTCCTGTGACCGTAGTCTCTCAATCACAGCAGACTTGTGGCCCGGAGAGTAAAACAAAGTCTCCTTATCTTATGCAGACACGCATAAACAAAAAAAAACGGGGAAAACAGATTTCTGTATTTTTCTAAGATCTTGGTTTATTTCCTTTTCTTCCGTGCTGAGCTTCTTAACATTCTTGAATTACATCCAATTTCTCTCACGCTTTGGCAGTATCATGACACTCCGGGTGATGGACAGAAAGGGAGGGGGGAGCAGCCTGACATATCCCTCCCCGGCCAAAATAGAAAATAATTATTTCCCCTGTCTGAAGTGACACAATGGCAGTTGGTGAGGGTTTTTTTTTCTTCACTTAATCTTGTGCCTTTGCTGAAAGATGGGATTGAAAGTTTGCCTTTTTAGTTGATTTTTAGAATCAAACATGGGTCAGAAACTCTGACGAGGTGTCCGACCAACAACTGATCTTTGGTTAAGGTATTAAAAGGAATCAAATAAATTATCGTTATGGGATCGCCACACACACTCACGTATCATACTTGCACCAAAACTCAGGTATGGTTATTATAGAAAAATGAGGCCGATGCAGAAGTGTTTTAAGCTGCAATACCACCGGGTGCCACTAGAGGTCGGCTCCAAAAAGCCTCTGGCTCCATAGACTCCCATTCAACTTCTCTCATCAAATCCAAAGTGAAGAATTGTTTTCTATGACTTTGGGTGTCTGCGTAGATGATGTGTTCAAATAGGTGCAGTCAGTGAGGATGATCCATGGACATATTTTGGGTTGTCCAGAAAGACCTTGATGTGAATCCTTGTGAAGATGGTCGGATGACAAAGTTTTGGCTTCCAGACTGTTGTGGTAACACAGACGTGGAGGGCATATTTGTGCAATTTAAACAAAAAGTATAGTGTCGGTAGCAGAATTAAGGTAACATATTAGTGGCAGTATTAAAAAAAACTTGTGATGGCACCCAGTCTCTGAGGACCTGGAGGAACTAAGCTTCTTTATTTGCTTACAACCCATAAATCCAATCAAGGTTACAATCCTTATTACTACTGAGCACAAAGGGGGCCGGCTGGTCCGAGCTGGGATATTGAGTTCCTCCCCATCTGTCTTAATATTGCTGCGGACGGGACTAAAAGTGAGCTGCAGTGTGGGAACGTGGGAGATCCCCTCTGTTTTTCAGACTGCCAGAGCCGGGGTGAGAACGACTAGTTTGGGCCTTTCTGTCTCCGCGGTGCTCGCATGATGAGTCCTGTCAGGGCCGGGCCGACCCCCCTTCTTCTCCGGCTGCCCTCCCGTCCGGCCTGATTATGTGTTAAATCCGCCCGTGTGTCGGGATGGATGTGGAAAGAATGCGGCTGAAGGGAGCCGAGCGGTGCTGAGCAGACCCGGAGAGAGCGGCCTGGAGATAGCACCCCATTAGAGTGATAAAAGAGGCAGAGGGAGGAGAGCAGCCGACAGGACCAACATGCCGGGCCCGCCACTGATGAATGCCAGGTGGAACGGGTCAACCGTGATAAAGGAAACAGTTTATTTTCTTATTTCAAAAAACACCATTGCTTTCCGTAAAGCGCTCGCCGTGGCCAAGGCTGTTCTGATAGGGAAATGTCTTTATAAATATCAACTGTAAACACAGGGCGGTACAATGTGGAGCCCGTCACCTGTGGTTTATGAGGAGGTTTCCTTCCACTGTCTTTTCCTTTGTCTGCACGATTCACAGGGCCGTGCGTTGTTTGAAATTTATCTATAATTTATTTTTCTAAGCTCTGCAGCTGATTATACAGTTTTGGTACCATTTAGTGCCATTTCCTTTTTTTCAACACCTCACTTTGTTATGCGAACATGTCTTTCTAGCGAAGCCATTTTCCATGTGCAGAAAAGGGCGATGGGTGACCGTCACAAGCTTCACAGAAAATATTTCATCACGGATGTTTTTCATTTAACAAACGAAGCCCAACCGCTGAGATGCAAGACTGGATTATCAACCACGCAGAGCGGGAAGGTGCCCGGGGCCCCCGAAAGCTTTCCTACGGGTCAACCAGTTTGTGCTAATTTGGGAATATGCACACAGCTGTGATAGGAACCTTTGAGAGGGTCTTCATTCTTAAGTGCCTGACTTAAAAATAGTCCTTTGTGCAAATCTGGTTTCAAAACTTTCCTTTTATGAGTGTATAAAGTGTACATTTCCTAAATGAATGTGTTAAAGTGTTTAAGTTTTCACACATTAAAACTATGGCTGGAAAATATCCCAGCACGGGACGAGCAGCTCCATCGCCTCCGTCAGTGGGAGGAACAGAGGGGTCAGTCAGGGCCGAACGAATCTGCTCATGTTGAACTGTTAAATGTTGCAGAAAGACGAGCAGTTGAACAAAATGTGTGCTGCTCTAAAATTAACTGACTTTAAATGAGGAGCGACCTGTTTAAAGAAGAACTGACTTAGTATTGAGACCAAAAACCCGACATTCGATGCGACCTGTAAAAAAGACAAATGCTTCCTCTCCCTCCAACTTGTCTGTTGGCTTCTATTACTGCCACAAACATTCACGATGCCCAGTGTCTAGCAGGAAAACAATGAAATGCTATTTAAAAAGCCAGCTCCTCCTTTATGCTTTTCAGTTTTACTTTCGAGGCGTGCGATTAGGAGCGTGACCGTGTGCTACGAATATAGAGAGGGATGTCAATAGCTCACACAGAGCTTATTTCTTATGCATTAATGTAGCCCAGGGCCTATGTGCACTGCTCTGATTAGATGTGACTGATGTTCTTTGCTTGGATAAATAGTCGGCCTGGGTGCGGACATTCATCAGGCTCTGTTTACTGGCATTTTAAGCATACTGAACTATAGCTGCGTCTCTTTTATGGACTAAAGCCTGTGGTGTTTTCCCCTGCAATGGAAGAGGCAGTACATCTTGTGAGTAATTTCAGAGCACCGCAGACGGGCAGACCTGGCAAAAATCCTGGCTGAGTGTATTTCTTCTAGTTTAAAAAGCCAAAGGACAGCTCAATTGATCTCGTCTCGTGGGTGATATGTGGAAGGTTTTTGGAGAAATCCAGAGTAGCTCAAAACAAGACATGAGTTATTTCTCTGGCTTACTGCAGTGCTTGCTAACATTTTTTTTTTATAGCTTTGCATCATCTGAACTGAACTGAGAGAACTCCAGTATTATGCTGCAGAATCATACTTTTAATATTATATATCTAACCATGTTTTTGAGTCTGATCATAAGAGTAACAAAGGTAGCAGCAGGTGCTTGTTGAATTTTCATTTTTCCTCTGAGCCCGCTGCACCTTTCTAAACCTCTTTGTTTCCACCGGTGAAGAAAGAGATGCTCTGCAGCTGGGTTTTTGCCCGCAGACATGTTAATCTCCCACCTATGAGAGGCGAGGCGCCTACCCAGCTCGGGGAAACAGTGGCAGAACACACAAAGAAAAGGAAAACAGCTGAGTCTGTGCTGAAAATCGCTTCACGGGACAGAGATGGAGTTTCAATGTCAAAAACCAACCAAACAAGCTCGTTTCCAACAGCAGCACCTCCCCTGGGCTTCGGACGGCGGCAGGAAGCCAGGACACGGCTACAACCAGGCCAACGCCTGAATGTAAAGGAGCCACAGAAACATATAGTGTACTAAATGGTTAAAGAATATGATGTCATGTTATGCTGGATCCTCCCTCCACCCCACGCATACTTGGAATGGCTGTCTGGCTGCTGCTGCACTCCACACATCCACACAAGCGAGCCATTCATCCGAGGTACCTGTGCTTAGCGGGAGATAAGTAGCTTTCCATGAGAAACAAAGACAAGATTAGCATTCCCTTACACTGTGTTGGAGGGCATGCAGCTTTGCCCTCTAAGCAGGGAAAACCCTGAGGAAGTGCCTGCTCAGTTGTACACAGCAAAGATCAAAGCCAGACACTGATTAAGTTATACTCTGATTTAAGCTAATGCTCCTGCCATGTGGATAGAAGTAACGCCGCAGCCAGCCGGCAAAGTTTAACCTAAAACTGGGACAATTTGGAATTAAACAACAAACCAATGAGCACTTCATCAGCTCCAAGTCAATAGAGTCACGTGTGGTAATCTACATTTATAGTTGTTTAAGTTCATACTCACCAATACACAAGCAGCTTTAGCATTGTTTACTATTGTCAGTATAAAGGTCAGATCATTTAAAACTACAAGGAAACATATAGTACTTCCTCATTCAGCTCCGCTTGTATTTTCTGCCTGCAACATAAGATAAGTTCTCCTCGCTCTGTCTGACTGTTGATCACATCTCTGGAACCTGTTCGCATTAACGTTTGCACAACCACTCTGAAAGAAAGACCCATCAGAGACCAGTGTCGGTGGTTGAGTGCAGCAACAATGAAGTCCAGCGTGTTTTTCGAAATGTAGTTACAGCAGTGGTCGAGTTTCAGCAAATATGTTGGTAAATGTTGATTTCTTCAAGGCTGCGCCAGTAGTTTCTAAATTAAGCCAAAGTCTACGCCCAGTGGGATGGAACAAGAGGAAGCGATTTCCAAAGGAGGGCGATCAGACTTCTATATCTACCGAGTGAATTTGGGTCTGGGAACACAAGGCTAAACATACTTTGTTAAATTGAAGAAATGATTTACAGCGTTTTCTGTAGATTTTCCAGAATAACAAGGACAGTGTTTCTGGAAAGAGATGTTGCTATGGATTCACTGATATTAATTTTAAAACATTTTATTTTATTTGTACATACTGTATATTTACATATTTGGATTCCTATCTATCTATCCATCCATCCATCCATCCATCTATCCATCTATCCATCCATCCATCCATCCATCTATTCTTTTTAAATGTCTCCTTTTAATCCACCAGCACCATGAATGATCTTCATTTCATCGGCAGGAGACAGTAATCTAAGAAACAGGCTGAAGTTGGTTTTGTAGGAAAAATGTAGAATATCCTGAGTCCTATTCTTTAAATCTCCCTTTTCATGATAAACCTAAGACTGCGAAGCCAAGACTATCAAACAAATGTATCTAGTAAGGTTATGAGTGAAATTTAAAAGGGGGAAGTAATATGATCTCACAGAAGAAAAACTGCTTCGGCTGCATTAGAGCCGCTGCTGACAGCAATACAAATGAAAAACAACAAACTCAAACACCTGTTTTCTCTTTCAGCACGGCAGCTGATTTACTGCATGGATTTGGAGGTGGAAAATGAAGGGCATTTTAAGATTAAACCCATTACATCAGTGAATTTACAGCCTCTCGCTCTGCCTGAGCTGCATCGGGAGTCTGTGCACAGTCCTCCTAAGAGCTCCCTGCTTCTTCAAGTTATCATGTGGAGAGTGAGCTTTTTGAAATGGATTCTCAGTGACATGGAAAATGTCCCTGCCTAATCGCCTTTTGTTTAGTTCATTTAACTCACATGGAAACAGGCGAGTGGGCCCTTAAGGCCAGCCAGGCGGCTACCTTTAATGGATGGGCTGGTCAGCTCTAAAAAGACACTGCAGATGAGGCAAAGGACTCTGCATTCTGGGGATGAAAACAGCGGGTCTAAAGGTCTGACCGATCCAAAGCCCCCTGCAGCCCGAGCAAAATCAGCACGGAAAATGTCCCAGTCAGCAGCTGAGCATTATCTCTGAATTGTGCCCATGCCTACCAACACTCCTGACCCAGCACCCGCCCCTCCCCGCTGCTCCCCCTCCGGTCCCAGAGAGTTGTGACAGAAAGGAAGGGAACAATGTCGAACCAGCCGCTCATCACTGCTGCTGCTCCCCCGACTCAGAGGCACCGGCTCGGCCTCAGACGCCCACCAGGACTTCAGTCTCAACTGATCTTAGAACCTTCGTTCATCCAAGTTATAAAACAACACATTTTCTCATATGGCCCTTGGTTGTCTCAATGGACACTCAGTTATAGAGCCAATCAATTTTATTATCCCGTGGTAATGCAGCAGATCATTTAATAATGAACATTATGATCAGTTGCAGCATTAAACATGATGATTCCCAGAGACTGGAAATCCTCTTTAAGACAACTCACTGCAAGAAACAGCTCAGCCATCCGGAGCACATTTTAAGTCCTGTTTCCTCTGCTCTGGATGTAAGTGAAGAAGTTATATAATAAGTTATTGATTTTCCTCTAAAAGGAAGATTGAAGCGCAGAGTCAGTGGTCTGAAGCCTCCCGGAGGAGCCGACGACACCCCCCCCCGCTGCCTCTGAAGGTGGCCAGACCCCGGGCCCAGTCACAGATCACTTTCACCCTCATGCCACTGGGACACAACACAAAACACCAAACACATTGTCTTCTGACACGCAGTTCGCCTGTCTGATCACATCCCTCTCAAGCAGTTAGCCGGCAAACAATTATAAAAAAAGACATTTGTGCCACAGTTTGGATAGCTAAAAAGGGCAAGAGCTTAAGATTGCGAGAGGAATGGAAGCGGGGATCGATGGAGATGTCGCAGCCTGTTAGTGCAAGTGGAGATGAGGGCTGCCGCACGGTGGGGAGGGCTCTTTTGTCATGCAGGGAGAGGGGGGCCAGAGAGGTGACTCCTCTGGCGATCAGGGGTCAACTGCTGCGATCATCCATCTTCTTCTTGACAGTGTCCTGTCAGCCCGGGTGCTCATGTTACTAAACACAACCGGCAGGCCTCCATTGTGGCGCTGGGCCGGTCTGCAGCCATGTGTAAATGAAGTTAATATCCACTGACCTCATGCATGGCCAAATGAGGACCTCGGTGTCACCTTGGAAATAACACTATCTGACGCGGAGTCACAGAGGTCTCCCTTTCTGGGCATCACACGGTCCTTAACTGGTATAGCCGACCGTATGCCATTGTGTGTGTGAGAAAGAGGAATGTTTACTCGGCTTCTGTCCATTCATGTGATGCAACGTAGGGTCTCAAATTTGGACTGGCAGGTCAGATTCCAAGACCTCAACGCTGAGAAGTCATCAGTCATGTTTTTCTCTTGCTGATTTAAAGTGCTGGCTGGCTGGTTGGTCAAATTTGCAAAGGTTTCTTCTCAGAAAATTGCACAAATACACAACACACAACACACTTCAGCCAGACATATGAGCAGCTCTGATTTGCATCGAAGGTAAACGTCAATAAATCGGCTCAGAAGTCATGACAGACGTGCTCGTTATGTCAATATATATATGTTTTCTTCAGGTTTAAAGTATTTCATTGTTGTCTATACATCCATTTTTTTTAAAGGACTAAGACATAATCCCACGAAGTTAAGGTGTCCTGGAATATGTATGGTACAACAGGCATGCTTCTGAGTGGACTAAATTAATCTGTAAAGATTAGTTTGAGAGTAAAACTGAGTACAACCTGCCCAGGGTTCAAGAGTTGGGAGTCAGAAGACAGGAGGTTTCTAGAAGGGATTCAAATATTTGAATAGTCGTTATAATCTACAAAATCAATTACTACACGCGACTACCGTTCTTTTTTATTTCCCTCTTTTACCTGCGCCTGGTTGTAATGCGGTACTCCCGTCAGAAGGAGGCGGTAAAGCGCCTAAAAGCTGTCTGCCAGCCGCCATTAAAGAGAAGGAGAAGAATAAGAAGAAGAAGAACGCCCTGCTTTCAGGAGTTCGGAGCTTTGCAGATAAAGATATCTTGGTATTAGATGTCCTGGTGCGAATGTGAGGAAACATACAAAGGAAGTCTTTCAAAACAGAAATAAAGATGAGGTGCGATGAAAACCACGCGGGTGAACTCTTGCACCGCTGAGAGACACTCCATCGTGCAAATTTCAAATAGTACTTTTGCTTGAAATGCTCAGCTGCTAATATTTCCAAAGATGTCTCTGTGAGATGTGTTTTCCAAACAACCTTGGAGCGGCTTGAGCTGCTTGATATTCATGTGTGTGTGAGTGAGTAGTTGCAGTTTATCAGCAGAGGTGAGAGACAGCGATCACACGGCCGGCCTCCTGCCCTTCTCAGCTCAGCTCCCTGCCCTCAGACGGACTCTTCAGATCCATCTTTACCTCACTCTGATCTCTGGAAACCTGGAAACCGGCAAATTATTACTCATGACACACTATTGCTTTCTGAAAAAGTGTGGCTAATATGAATATCACTGAGGCAATTTTTTACAAAGCCAAACAACTTAGTGAAGGAGCCTCGGAGGAAACGTTTTTTTTTTTCGTATGTAAAAATGAGGCATTTGTATTTCATGTGATGTGTTGACAGGGCGACTGGATCCCGCAGAAAGCGCCGCTGCCACCAGCTCAGGCGAGTGTATCCCTGGAAACAATCTCCTCCTGCTTTCACTTCTCATTTGGAAGTGTATATTTGAAAAGGGGGAGCTGGACGTGGAAGTAAAATAAATAGTCTTTATTACAGACTGCCAAATCACGAGCTCAAACATCGTGCCCTGTCTTCATCCTCTGACCTGTGGTTTCGTCCTGACTGATGAGGAGCTGCAGGAACACTGAAGGAGCTTCGGACCGACCGGGAGGAACTTATAAAAACTTTTATGTGTTCACTCTGCAGGAACAGTTTTGGAGGACATTTTTTTTTTTTTTTTTTTTTTTTTAGCTCTTAGGTGCTTTCCCAGCACAAGAGGAACCGTAAGTGTACAGTGACCGGGTACATGTGCTGCTTTCTTCAAATCCACCAGACCTCTGACAAAAACAGTCATTCTACCTCGTAGAACGAGGAAGCCGTTGGGTACCGATGCCAACACATTAGTTTAAATCCAAACTACCACAGTGATTTAATAAGAACCCGTTTTAGAGGTCATACTTGATATCCTTGAATGTCTGCTGGACAGTTCACATGTCCAGCAGATAATAACTATTCTAATACCAATACAAAATGGAGTTATCTAGACTTTAAACAATTATTTTATTAATTTATTGGTAAATTTATTCATGCAAAAATGTCTTTTCAAACATCAGTATCTTCTGTTGTTACGACACTGAATATCTTTGGGGTTTGGATTCTCGGTTGGTTTTAAGGAACCAAAAGATTTTTAGATACATTTTAAATGTTTGGTTTTAGCTCTAAATGTTTACTGTGAAAAATATGTCGTAAAAACATCCTGTTGTGTTTACCAACAGTCCAAAAAACAAACAAATTCCATCTAATCATCGAATAAAATGGAGGAAACCTTTGAGAGGCTGCAGCCAGTGAATGGTTGATTGATGGCTTTAATTATTTGTTCATGAATCAGTTGAGTTTTGTTTCTCTCTCTCTTGGACTCCTCCTCTAAGTGATCCATTTTAGGACATTGCCAACTGTATTGGTAGCTGCACACTGAGCAGAGAATGCTACATCTGTGTGCTGACTGCTACCTGCCAGGCTGAGACAACACGCAGGAAAAGCCCTGGGCTGTGGAAGAATGCTGCTATTCACAGGAAGCACACTAACAGTGACAGGATGAGATCCCATCCATCACCAATTTGTTTCAATCTTGAGTGATTTAGGTCCATTTGAGTCTCCTACGGCTTTGACACACACCTCTCATTTGCATAATTAAGCTCTGGAGCGCTTGTGAAAAGACAGCCATGTGGTGTATTAAATTCACACCTTATCAATCAGGGGAGCATCAAGATGTATGAGGACCTCCTGGCTCCATTTGAATTGCTAAGTCCAGCTCTTTTTCTGCAGGCCTGGGGGCCGGGCCGCCTGGCGGCCTCCATACACGTTAGCTGTCGCGCTCAGAGCCCGGCCGCTCCAGCCGCTCCAGCCGCTCCCTCGGGGGCTCAATCATCAATCAGTCTCCAACTAACTTCTGTCCAACTCCCTGACAGTGAAGATGGATGATGCCGGCGTCTCCGGGATGCTGTATCCTCTCATTACTGCTCCTGTTAGCATGCAACGATAGCAGCTAGATACGGCCTGGCTTATCTGGCTCTCACCACAGAGGCCTCTCCCTTTTTTTCCTCTGGGCGAGGGTCAACAGTTAATCATTTCTCAGGCGCTGGTTACTTAGTACCACAATGATGTGATGTGTCAAAATCGGACAACATACATTCCCGGGATTGAGCCGAACAAAGACGGCAGTGTCCTCCCACAAGGGCCCTCTCTCTGCCGAAACGACTCGGTGGCTCCGTCGCAACCAGCAGCCAGCGCCGAACAGAACCGGCCAATGAATGGGCGCTATTTTCACAACACGCACTTCTTTGGCGAAATGAAGCTCTCGCAGGCTGCGGGGACACTTCAACTGGCCTTTTCTTCTCTTTTTTTAAAACACATTACACTGAGACCACTGAGTGAACACAGCGGCCGGGGGAAGAAGAGTGACATTTACTGCCACACAAAGAGTTAAAGACAGACACGAGGGGGGAGAGGGGTTAATGGGGGGGGAGGGGGGGGCAGAGAGAGAAGTGAAAGACAAGGGGTCCCTCTTTGCTGACGGTGATGAATGAGTGGATCACAACACGTTTCTGGAGAAGGCCTTCGAATCTACACAGTAGGGGGGTGGAGGGGGCTCCTCAAATGACATGACTGACAGCTCGACTCGCTGGTTCCACCTGCACCGCCCCCCCCCCCCCTCCCTAACCCCTAACCCCCACCAGATGAATATTTGACTTTGCGCTAAGTGTTATAATCACAGCGCAGCACACAGTAAATATAACCAGCCACTTAAAGACTTAAGAAAATAATTTGACCAGTTTTTTTTTTTTTTTTATTCGAAAATATGTTTAAAAAAAGTTGACTTTTACGTTTTAATCCGGTGCTTGTAATTTTACATGTTGGCTGTGAGTTTGTTCCACTTCACTTTTCTTTAATTCTTCTCTTTCTTTTTTGGAATATCAACATCACTGTTTGTGATTTGTACAAAACCAAGAAGGCTTCAGAGGAGAGACTTTGAAAAGTGGAGCACTTATCTTCATCTGTAAAACTCTTGGTGTCTCACCTCTATGACAACCACCTCCTCCAGGCACCAACATGTTTCCTACTAACTAGTTGCAACATGAGGTAACATTAGAAAACAAAAAGCTGATGTTTTTTTTGTTTTTTTTTACAGCACTCAGACGAGCTCGTCACAGACACTTGGACTTACTGCTTTGCTGTTCAGCTGATACAAATACTTAGAATAGCTTTCAGATTGTTCGGCGGGGGAAACTACTGAATGGACAATTTGCTGTCAGTGGAGCCGCTGGAAGAAGTGCTGATGGTGCACCGTGATTCTCATTTTTATTTAGATTAACTATCCCTTAATACAAAAGCTTCTCATGCCTCGGTGGAGATAAAGCTCATAAAGGTGCAGTGTCAAGACTGTGGGGTTTGATCCACACACACACGCACACACACTAAGGAGCCTCCTCGCTCTGCCTTCGCTCAACCTCCGGCTCTTACCGCTGCCCGGATGTACCACCATTTGTTCCAGTTGACACGCGAACACGTTAATTAATAGAGACGGGCAACGGTCTTGTGTTCGGAGGGCTTTGCACCAAGACATAATCATAAAAGGTGGCTAAAATTACCCAGACAAGTCGGAGCTATCGGTTGTTGCTGCGCTGCTCTCCCTGTGGAAATAAATGGTGGGCTTTCTCTCAACCGGAGGGCACAACTGGATCTTACATCTATGCATATTAAAACCACAAGAACAATAAGAAGGAGCTCCGTGGGGTTGAATTAGCGATAGCCCGCTAACATTAGAGACGTAGCACTACTTGAGGCGGGCTGTGTTGCTCTAAATTACATGGCCTAATATATTTCATTAACACACCTCCCTCAGAGGGGTCCCTAATGGATGACAGCGTGGCATAAAAGCTCGTCTGCCAGGGACACTAATTTGTTCTTAGACGCATTCCCTTCAATTATTACTGGCTGCTGCTCCGTCTAAGCTGCTTACATTGAGGTTGCCCACTTTGCAAAAAAGAAAAAAAAAACAAGACAGGCCACTTAAGTTGTGTGACCTAAGTCAGCCTCTATTAATCCACAGAGATTTCTATCGTTCGAGTCAGGTGGCCGCTGAAAATAATCCTGCGTGTGACAGAATTATTGTTAATTGCAGCGGTACGACGGAGCACCACGACAACGATAAGAGCTCTCTTCCTGTTACGCTGCTTCATAAATACCCCCGAGGCCTAAACGCCGGATTGTTTCCCCACGTCAGGGTCGTTGTGCCGGGCCAGAGGGACACTGAAGGACCGGCTGGATTTCCTTTTGGACCAGTATGTTCTGCTGCTGATTGTCTTGGCTCCCCGCCAGTAAAACAGACTGAGAGGAGCGTTGGAGCCGAGGAGCTCAACTCAAGTTATTATTTAATCCCAGTGTCAACAGAATCACGCCGATACATTAAGAGCCTCAAAATCAATTAGCACTGAATCCAATTATTCCACTGAAGATGTTTGGTTTTAATACTTTACCTAACTTTACTGCTGTCACATCAGCCGCTTTAATCCCGTTTGCCAACACAACTGTTCAGCCATCGAAGCCGTAATTGTCATTCACCTGCTTTGCATAATCAAATCATTAATACTCCCCAGTTTATTGTCTACTTTTTTTTTTTTTTTCTTCGCACCTCTTTTGTGATGCGGCGTCCAGGATGCAATTTAAAAAGTTTATTCGATAAGAAACAATTTTGGGAATTCTAACGAGTGAAGGAAATTATCCCCCAAAAATATTTTTCAAAAAGTAAAAACACTCACGTTCACAGGCGTCTCCTTTCTGATGGAATCCAGCTTTGCATATACATTTCCCAATGGGCACCAGCCACTCCCCCTCGGCACTGCAGTGCATCTTGGGAGAGTTGTCGGCCTCCTCCTCGGCGTCGTTCACACACATGCCCTCGACCTCCACCAGCGAGGAGAACTCCGAACCCGTCACGGTGTCTGGGAACGTGGCCAGGTTCTCGATGATAGACCAGCACTTCTTGTAATAAACTTTGACAGAGACCAGGGCGATACACGCCCCGACATCCTGGAAGGCCAGGTAGAAGCCCCGCCTGGACAGGGGGCCGATTATACGCACTTCTGTATTCAGCTTCATCTTCCTCTCGCCCAGGTCGCCCTGGGTGAAGCTTTCATCTGCAGCGATCGTGTCAATTTTCACGTACTGGTTCTCCCTTAAGCTCCTGCCCACCTCCGAATCCGTCTCCTGATAGTACAAGTTGAACGTCTCCTTGCACGTGCCCACCACTCCGGGTAGGCTGTTACAATCCCTCAAGGTGAACTTCAGTTCCACAAAAATTCTCTGGGCATCGCCCTTGTCTATCCAGTTAGTCCGAAGCCAGTTATTCTGATTGGGCTCCATGACTTGGCAAACCTGGTACGTACGGATGGGCGTGTAGTTCTCGTCCAGGCCGCTGATCTCTTCCCACTGAAACAACATGACATACATTTGGAAATGAATGAGGGAATACATTTTAGTGTGAGAGACAGACAAGCGACTGATTGGCAATCATAACTAAACCGCAGGTGATTAAACCGCCGGGAATACAACAGCTCCATGAAATATTCCAGACGCTTCTGTATACAGTAAACTGCGGAGACGGAAGGCAGATTAACAGATGCGTTTTTATCACGCAAACACATCTTTAAAGAATGAATTGGCTCGGTTTATCTGCTTGTGCTTGCATTATTTATTTAAAAACTTTCTCTCTGCCTGTTTTTAATCAGACCAGCGAGTTGGTTTTGCTTTCAGGCCTTCTGAGCTCTGAATGTCCAAAAACGGTCGTTTAGATGCAGAAAAACAACCGCTTGCAATCTTTTTCTTCTGGAAATACTTCTGCATGCAGCACACTGATCCTTCAGCATGTGTCCTTTAAAGCGTATTATTCCCTTCACAGATGTGAGACAATAGAGAGAGAGAGAGAGAAAAAAAAAACAGTATAGAGATGTGGAATAAATCCGCATGCAGGCAATGCAGAGGTTCTGCAGACTTACCCCATTGGGAGGATAGGAGATCCACTCCAGTTCTGTCTGCTGTGCCTTGGAGTCCAGCAGAATCACTAGTGACAGGAGACCAAGAGGCAGGTGGTTAAATCTCACCGGGCCACCGGGCCTGGGTACAACTCATAGGCCACATGTATGTATCTATAGCGCATATAGCCATGACCTAATTTCTACCAGCAGCAGCTACAGCAAAAAAAAAAAAACATGCAATCAGAGCGTCCACACTGCAGCAGACAGGTCCTCATGTCTGCGGGGAACTTTCAGGAGACAATTCAAGACACACGCACTCTGATTAAATACAATAGAGTCTCCATTAATACTGGAATGAGGGAATCTTTACGCATGAGATTTACGCACATTTAATCTGTAATTCTTCTAATCTATGACGTGTTTATTAAAAGTCATTTTTGAAGTGGAAGTTGTTGCATTAAGGTCAAAGCTCCGACGCACTGACTGCATGTATGTGCTTCACATGATATTTTCGGCTCCCACCGGACACTGTGCTGAACCATCTGAAACATGCGGCTTGGCTGCAGTTTTAATCAGAGAAGAAGATTTGTCATATCAGAGCCTGGTTTATGTTCTGGACGCGTGCGGCAGCGCAAAGCGGCAACGCGGCGGATTTAAAAAAAAAAAAAAAAATAGTTAAAATTGTATTAAATATCAGCAGACAGTTCCGTCGTGAGGAAGCGGGCAGTCGCCAGGACGCACGGCCGTGGAAATAAAATAATAACGATCCGGTTATGTTTTATAGGAGACTGTCTGATACGGAGGTCCACAAAAATCCCGCATATGAACACGGAGGATTTACAATTCATATCAGCATGTCAGCCTCCACAACACGCTCCGTTTCACTCTCCCTGCTGTAGTTTTGGTAGTGAAAATAATTTCAGTTTTTATTCATACAATAATGTCCTTACTTTAATCAGAATCCAATTAATTAAAAATGTGAATTTTCAACTGTTAGGAGTTATTTACATCCTCTCTTAATTTGGTCTTTTATTGTTTTAACTTGGCCGTCTCTGGGCCACATCACGGCTCCACGGCAATATTCTGGATTTTCCTTCCAGGAAAGCAGACAGGACTGTCAGCGCGGAGGGAGGGAGGCCACTCTGGATGGAATAAACCCTCCGAAACTGCGTCCTGATCGAAGGCGCGCTCACTCCCCGCGCAGCGAGCCCGCTGTTATCGATCCGTGGATATCTGGCTGCTAGTTTTGTGGTGACAGACTGTTCATCTACCGCGGACAGGCTGGTTATGTGACTGCGGACTGTCGCTGGAGTCAAATAAAAACACAGCTTCTGGTACTGATTCGCGTTCTGTCGCCGTGCGTAAAAACACCGAGAGGTCGCCCGTTAAACAGCCCCGTGAGCAGACCGCGCTGTCATCCCGCACACCGGCCTCACCGACACACACGTAATAATAACTGGAATTAAAGAGAGAACGCAAAAAGTCCGGACGCTGTCTGCTGCTTCTAGACACGTCCGGGTCGAACCGGGAGGATGTGTCCAACTGTAACGGAACGAAGGCAGTCCAAACTTTAACAACTCACCTTCCTTCGCGTTCTGTGCTTCCCCGCTGTCCACAAAACAGCACACATGAAGGCAAAATGTAATCCACACACACGGGATGGACCGGGAGAGCATGGTGCAGCTGCGGATTTCACTCTAGACCGTAACTCGGTTTGCCACCGTCTCGCGTGCTTCCCATTGACGACACTAAACCGGCTCTATGTACAACAATCCGCTGGTCCTCACTCAAATAGCGTCTGCCGCCGCTGGGAGGAGACTGGAGCTGCGGGGCTGCCAGTCAACGAGACGGGCGGAGGAGTTGACCAATAGGAGCGCGGAGAGGGAAACAACACGACGGGGGAGAGCCAATAGGCGCGTGGAGGATTTTTTTTTTTTTTTTTTTTTGTTTTTTTTTTTTTTTTTTTTTGAGGGGGTGCACGGAGGAGGAAATGGCACAAGTTGGATCTGATATTTCTGGGTTTCTCCAGGAAAAAAGGCAAAAGATGCTCCAGAGGACAAACACACATCCACACACAGGCTGAAATAATCCTGAGAAAAACTCCAGGGTTTCAACTTCTTTTAATGATGATGTCACTTTTGAAACTCCTGAGCCTAAATTATTGGTCAATTCTACAATCGGCTACGAAAGCAAACAGAAGTGGGAAAAAAAGGTGCGCTTTATTAAAGAAAATTGAAAATATATGATCTAAATAAAATTTAAAAAAAAACATGAGTCACATGCAGCTAGCCCAAATTTAGCTGGTATTTAGCTGTTGCATTATTTATGTGATATGAATCAAATAATGACTGAACTGAATTAGTTGGCTAACATTTAAATCATCAAAATTGTTTTTGAAAACACAAAACCAGGGAAAAAATGGATAAAGGAGCTTTTGCTTTGCACACCAGTTTAGGAGGTGCGTCTCTGCTGTCGTATCACAGCAAGTTTTCTAACGAGTTGAAGGAAAAAGGGAAACTTTTCTGCAACTTTTGGTTGTTGTAATCAAATAAATGCTAAAATCAAGCAACATGAAATAACATTTCACAGCTGAGAACAAATCGTACAATAACGTACTGCTCTGAAAGGGTTGTTTGTTACATCGCTGTAAGTGATCCTTCTTTGAAAGCATAAAGCACTTTTATTTTGGAAGGAATATCGGTTACAGTCATGCCCTCACCAAACTGTCAACACAACGCAGATGAAGTCGACCCCCGCCTGGTAAAACTCTGTATTTCACAGTATATGAAGTTTTTTAATGTGGCAGGCTGATACTAAAAGCTGTGATGTACGTCCTCGTTATGTGCATCCAACAGGGTTTCTGTCGTGACTCTCACTGCCAGAAGGAGGCGAGAACAGAGCCGCACTGCAGGTTGAAGCTAACCTGAAGGAGTGAAAGTGACTGTCAGTCAGTTAAACGTACTGTCAGACAAAGAAAAATCAATGTGCCCTTCATTTCCTATGTATTCTTATTATCAGTCTTCTTATTATCAGTTGCATAAAATTGGTTTATTCAAACTTAATTCTTATCAATAGTTTCACTTCAAATGTAAATGAGGGAAATATTTGATATGAAATGTAATTTAAAAAAATGGTTTATTCATTAACTCTTTGTTTATTTCCAAAATTATGGAAAAAAATATGATATGCTGTATATATATATATATAATTTGTTTATAGTTTATTAGTTTTCTGCATCATTGATACACAAACTTGAAGTAAAGATGATTGGATGATTGTAATGATTTGAAGGACATGTGTCCTGCAGCGTCCCCATATGAAGAAGCAGCCGTGTCGGTCTTCATCACTGCAGCGAACAGCAGCAGCCAATCAGGTTCCAGCTTAATGCAGCATCTTCTCACCAGTTAGCTGTAACTAGTCACTGCAGGTTTCCCTTTAAACTAGTCATTCTCACAACAATGACACATTTGTATGACATCATAATGTCACAGCTTTAACGGTAGGTGAGATTCGATGTAACGTTTGTCATCGTGATAAATAAAGATTTGGGCCGTGTTTCCTCACAGCAGTGAAACAGTGTTGGTGGTCCGGACTTCTCAGCAGCCTCCTCCTGATACACAACGTGTTTTCTGTCATTTTAAATATTCTTTATTTGTGTGTGTTTGTGTGTGTTTGTGTGTGTTTGTACATCTGATACCACTGCAAACCCACAAAACTGCAATATATATATATATTGCAGTTTTATATATATATATATATATATATATATATATATATATATATATATATCCCAAATGTTCCGTGTATTTTCTCTGACAGCAACAGTTACTTTACAAATTGTACATTTTATGAACCAGCAGAGATCAAACAACCTATTTTTTTTTGTATATAACTCAGTAATGTAAAGATCACATTTTGATCAAAATAATTGCTATAATTCTGTTCCTGAGGGTAGTTTTATTGTTTTTATTCTCATTTCTTTTGTAATTTCATGGGACTCAGTCAGGCATCCTTTTCTGTTGTTGTTTCTTTTGTGTATGTTGAAAAATAAAAACGAACACAGATCATGCTCTAAAATCATAATTCATTCGCATGAGCGATGTCCATCCAGTAATATAATATACAGAGTCATTCAAAATAGTTTTACTTTGATGTTAATACTTTCACTTAATCAGGATTTTCATATTAAACTCCGTCTGAAGAGTCAGCGGTGCAGTAGATAAATTAAAAGGACTGTGAGGTTGCATAAGACACAAGAACCTTGGAAACTGTACTGAAGCACAGAATTTCTATAAAAAAAATACTGAAATCACCTTTTAATTTTTTTTTTTCCTTATAATTAAAGCACAGTGGAGAGTTCAAATCAAGGCAGAACTGGAGGTGTTTGAGGAGAGCCGATCGTCCCACACACAGATGCTAACAGAGAGTGTGTGTGGGTGTGTGTGTGTGTGTGTGTGTGTGTGTGTGTGTGTGTGTGTGTGAAAACCCACAACATGTTGAGAGTTCGCAGCAGTACCTCTGAATACTGTAAGTTTGAACATTCCCCGTAAAAATGAAATGAGTTCTTCTAGCTGTGCATTTAAAAAAAGGAAAAGTCCACCAACAAGGAAAAAGGAAAAAGAGACAGTGAGAAGAGGAGTAGAGAGGAGGAGGTTGAAATACAACATGCAGACACTGAATGAGAGTATTTGAAGAAGTAGTTGAATAAAAAAGTTGAAGAGGATTTATGTTCTCTTCTGGATTCTGTGACAGCGTATTTAATGTCTGAGCCGCATTTAATATGTGGAGACATTAAATGGTGTTTTTATGTGCGGAAGGTCACCTTAAGTCCCACCGAGACGGACCGTCGCACGACGGGACCTCATTCATTACTGCTGCTTCAGACACCTGGAACACGGACCCACCGGGGGTCTGCCAACAACAAACAAACATAAACACAAAAATACAATTAAAAAGTGCCAAGTTAATTTTCTCAGATGACTTGGCGTATCACTTAAAGACTTAAAGCACAAAGCGGAGCTCATTATGCCTTCATACATTCGGCGTTTGTTGCAGGTCACTAATTAATCTCCATTACTCCACAACAAGCAAAACCGCTGTAATTATGGGCCACAAATATTGATTAATAATCTGTGTACATAAAAATGGACAGAATCTGACAAGGACTCACTTCAAGGTTTATTTACCTCTGCTTTTTTTTTTTTTTCTTTTGTTAGTTTGGCCTGTTTATTATGCAAATTGCAGCTAATCCTTTTTGCCCTTGATGCACAGTGGAGTCCTGCGTGGACATGTTTTAGTGATGACTGTTGGAATTAATTTGGATTAATGTTACCTTTATCATATACTGTCTGTACGGCAGCATCATCGGTGTGTGAGCTCACAGCTCAGATTCTTCGCCGAGTTTCAGGTTTCAGTCGACGGCATTTAAACGTTCAGCAGTATTTCCTGTCAGCTGTTTACTCCTCAGAGCCTTCACATGTGAGGATTGAATCATCAGACATGTTCATGGCTGAATCTTCATTTTCATAATGATGACCATCATTTCTGTCACTGCAGACACTAAGGCTCGGTATGGTTTTGTAAATTTAGGGATTTGAAAAACGTGAGAAAAAAACTGACAATCAAACATTTACAAACTAGAAATAGTGAGTTTCAGGTTTATTCTTACATTTTTGTCTTCAAAACTTTACAAGTTTGTTCTTATTGTTTGTTGCCTCTCATACACTTTCCCTCACTCGCATATTTTCTGTGGTTTCTTTTGCAGACGTCCCGTCATGGAGCAGCATGTCTCTGCTCTGTGATCGTCGACCCACCAACAGTTCATGTCTTGTATCTCTATGCTGTTCTTTTCTCTCCCTGCTCTCCTCTCACCCCAACCGGTTGGAGGTTTCTTCCTGTTAAATAGTTTTTCTTCCCTCTGTTGGAGGTTTTTCTCCCTTAAAGAGGAGTTTTTTTTTCCCTCCTAGCTTATGTGGGAATTGTTGAATTGTTGTGTTTCTCTGTATAATGTTGTAAAGTTCTGCTGTAAGAAATCTACTGTGTTCAGTGCCTTGAAATAACCTGTTGTGATTTGGCGCGATATAAATCTAATTTAATTGAATTGATTCAAATTTCCAGATGCAAAGGTAACATTTTATTGTGACCGCTGACACTGTGAGGTCTGCGTCACGTTTTTTTTTTTGACTTTTCTTTCTACAATTTATGCTCACGGAAAGATTTGATTGTGTCCAAACACAAACTGTGCTCAGGTGTGCTTCATGTCCACCAAACTCACCTCTGGTTTGTTTTATCTCCGCGATGCTGAGCAGGTGTTCGCTGCAGGAGTTTGACCTCGTGACCTCCAGTTTTTCAGATATTTTACTCAGTAATATTTATGTAGTAATATGCAGCTCTGGTCAAATGATTATGGTACTAAAAGGAAAATGAGGATTTTAAACATAATGCTATGAATAATTGATTCAGCAGTTAACTTATCCCAGACTGACTCCATGATGATGAGATCAGGGCTCTGAATCTGAAGTTCTTCATGAGTCTGGCTGGATATCCTGCTATATCACAGAATTTTTATTTGCACTGCCGTTTCCTGTTTCGGATAAATCACGATCTGCTTGTTTCCCACCTCTTGGTCTAAAAACATCACCGACCGCCCGTCGTCTTTCAACATTCCTTTAACCCGACATATAACACCGAACATGTTGGCGTTACCGACTCAGGGCTAATGATCCGCTGAGCGCTGGTGTTTCTTTCCCCTTCAGACTCATTTTTAGGGGCACTGCCTTGTTACCAGATCTCCGCTCTTACTTTGGTGAGTACAATGTTATCGTGACCTGATGGCCAGAGCCGTTAAAGTGAGAATGGAGATTATCCTTGAAACCGGGATTTACTGCATTGTTCCATTGTAAACACTCTGTAAGTCTTTGAAGAGTTTAATCAATAATATGAGTTGTTTTTTTGTTTTTTTTTAAGTATTTCTCCAGACTATTAAGAATCAAAATCAGAATCAGATTTATTGACCAGATATGTTTACACCGACAAGGAATTTCACTATAAATAGACATTTTTCATTTGTATAGTAAATGCTGATAATAAAAGTTGCACGATCAAGGAGTTTTTAAAGGAGCACACATAAAATAGTATAAAAAGTAAGTAGAAATGAATATTCAACATTTAACAGCATATATAAGTAAACACAGTGATTTAAAGCACTAAATATAAATACGACAAAATGAATAGGAACAACAACAAACATGTTATTCTTTCTGAAGGTGTTGATAAAAACAAAGCAATCAGGAAAAACAAAAAATGTATGAAAGAAATTCTAAATTAGGAGGTTGTGCTAAAATATTGCTTTATTGCTGGGAATTTGTTCTATTAATTTTTTTATTTTTTTTCCCAATAACAACCTGTTTTATCCAAATTATGAAGAATCAGGGATAACACATAAATAGACATATACACTGTAAATAGACATAAAACATAAATAGACACATAAAGAGTGAGAGACATAGTGTAAGACATTCTTCGGCTTCAGTTGTGACAGATGTGACCTTTAAGTGTGAAGATTACCTTTATGAAACATAAATCTGAAGTTGAGAAAACATCCATACTGTTTGTGTCTTCGTGACATCCTGACTGTCACAACAACGACTCGAACTGCTTCACTAATGTGAGACGTCTCACTGACTCGGAAACCGTCTGCTCCACATCACTGTATCTAACCCAAACATGTTCACCGTTGCCATGGCGTCGTCTAATTAAAGTGTGGCTGTTATCCTTGTGTGGAAGTGACACTGAGCATCAGCGGCATTATGTGGCACACCGATAGTAATGAAGCTGCTGCCTTGTCGTTGCCACACTGATTGGACGACAGAGGAGCGCGGACGTGTGCAACAGGTCAGGAGGTCACTGAGAGGAGTTTGGAGCTGGAGGACTTTTCAAGCTGATCTGGGTTCAGTAGGTGTTGGAGTCCTGACAGGAAACAGTGGCTGGTTGGAGGGAGCGGCAGCACCGACGCGCAGCTGCTGCAACACGATGCACTGACGCAAACTGGTGCTGCAGACTGTGGACTGGAGCAGCTAATCGACCCAGTTAGTGATTTTAGGACCCGGCAGCTGTGCAGATTTGAACTATAATGGACACAGCTACAATTACACATTCACACTTCATCATTATTTTGCTGCTGAAGAGCACGGATTTTTACTGCAAAAGCTGCTCTCAGATTTAACTGCAACTCCACCACAAGCTGCTTTCATTATTCAGTGTCACATTACAGCTTCTCACCAGCAAATGAAACAACATACACCATACCATAGTCACTGAGATGGGTAATCCCAAGCAAGTTGCAAAGGATGAGTCACTTTGGATCAGTGCTGTTTTGTAAGCAGTCTTAGCTATATATTAATTTAATTAAATTAATACAACAAAACCTGGTCCTTCTATAAATATGACAACAGAAGAAAACTCTCCCACAACCAGGAGTAAAATGTTGGTAGAGAAATGCTGGAAAAGTAATTACATTCATATGTAGCCTAGAAATACAGGTAATGAGTTTTTTGTTTTTTTATGATGGTCACTGGTTATTAAAATGTGATAATTTTGGCACCTGATGTTCATTTAGTTTTTGTCTTTTGATAAAAAAAAAATGTGTCATAGTTTTAGTCAAATAATAATAATTTGATTTTTGTGAGTTTCAGTTGAGTAAAGTTTTTGGACATTTAGTCTGTGTCTGTTTGAACAGCTGATCTTCCTCCATTTGTCCTGTTCACCCATTAGCATTAGCATTATCAGCTAATTGCTCTCCCCGAACAGAAAGGAAATTATTCACTCACTTATTCACACGAATAATTCAGGTTTTTTTAAGCCTGGATTTTTTTTTTTTTTTTTTTTATCAATATCTGAGAGATCTTTCACAGCTAAACATTTAAAAAAAAAAAAAAAATGACAAAAGAAAAACCTTTTTCCTGGAGAGAGACAGGGAGCTTTGACACAGGAAAGTCACATTTTTACAGAAAAGAATTCAGTTTCACATTTCATTTTTTTTTTTACTTTTGGATACAAACAATAAAAAAATAAAAATGCCTCCCACTAGTTTCATCATCAGATGTTCAACTTGTGTCTCAGTTAAATGTGCTTGTGGCAGCAGTGGGTGTTGCACCACGGAGGAATGTGGGCTGACACCGGTCTTTATTAAAGGCCGGCCGAGGCCCTGATCCCTCACTGAACCAGTGACCCTCCATCTGAGCTGCTGCAGCGGGTCACGCCGCCTCCTGGAGGCTTCATGCGCGATGTCAAAATAGTGCCCCATATTGTTCTAAATGTTCATCGTATAAAGTATAAAGAACAGAAGCACAACGTGTATTCCTTCTCCAGAAAAAATGTGTTCAGCATTCATCCAGCGCACTCATCAGCAGGCAGCACTTAACCCCTCCACCAGTGTTTCCTCCCTCCAGGCTCGAATTACACGCCTGCGACAGACACAGTCCCACAGACTGCTGAGATGTGTAAAGAAGTTGGAAATACTTGTGTACACACTTGTATCTTGTTCCCATGCACCTCTCGGGCTGTGTCAATAAGTAGTGAACGGGCCCGTCTTCAGCTGGCAGCGGCCGGCTGGTCCTGGCACCCAGCAGGCGGGCGGGCGGGCGGGGGTGGGGGGGAGGGCAGCCTGCAGTCGGCCTGTCAGGGCCCTGCAGGGAAACACCACCCAGAGCTTTAATAGCGACCATGAGAAGCAGCCCAGAGGCCCTGTCAAACGGCGGTTCGGTTGTGCAAGCAGGCAATTTGCTTCTTTTTATAGATGGGTAATGTGGAACGGTCGTCCCGCAGGAAATCTCAAGTGTGGAAAATTCAACTGGTATTGTTGTGGGGCAGCTCAAAGCCATTTGCACCTGACACCATTTTGTTGATATAATCACATTCCTGTCTGCGAGTGCAGTGGAGTTTAAAAAAAAATGCAAAGCACCAGAGAAAGAGTAATCATTCCACACCAAATTTCCCCTGTGTTTAAAGTCACATGTGCCCACGGTCACGGTTAGGAATTGGTTCATCAGGAGGGGAGGACGAAGGCCAGAAACCAACGTCTCTGTGATCCAATTAAGAGGTTTAAAGAGAGAAGAAAGCTTCCGTATTTATTAGGCACATTTCTGTCTGCCGTGTTGCTCCAGTATTTAGTTGTACACAGAAAGTTTGGGGTGTTGTGTCTTCGTTAACGAGTCACTCTGCAGCTTCAGAGTGAACAACAGACTGTAACTCCTTCCTCCACAGTCCTCGTTAATAAGAACAACAGACAGAATGGAAAACGAAACAGAAACGGACGAATGGAGCCTCAGATTACTGAACATTCTCACTATTCATGGAACACAAACGCTTTAATTGATGTATCCACATTAAAGACAACCACATGTGAAGACAATCCTTTCAATTCCAGTTTGATATTTCCATGCAAATGGAAATTAATTAAAGCGCTAATTAGTCGGTCTTGCTCACATAAGTCGCTGCTTTTATAGTCTGATTTCAAATTATTCCGGGATCACAGCTGCTCGTTCGTTTCAAACACAAATGGCTTCACACAGAAACGGCTTCCAGTGAGTGAAATGTCAGGACGCCGCGGTGCGCCGCTCAGATGACGGCCGCGTTTCCACGTGTCACCGTTCTTCTCAGTACAACTGTGGGATTGTTGGAATCAGTGTTGACGAATGAAGATATCCAGACGTCTGCACTTATGGGAAACATGTGGTCACTTTCACTCGGCATCGTTCATGTGTGGGCAACGGGACCGTCACCGTGTTGTTTGTTTATTTAGGAGTGATTAAAATGGCTTCCCTTTGGCTCACCCAGAATCCCACAGTCGAGACATCTGAAAACAAACTCACTGCTGCCGTCTCGATGAAACATGAGCAGAGGAGGAAGTCGGGAGCTCATGTTTTATACTAATGTGATGATGCTTCAACTGCACGAAGGACGCTACTTCTCTACGGAGCTGCCCAAAGATGGAGTGTATGTGTGGCATCTCATTGTGTTGTCATGCACTGTTATCTGCCATTTGTTTCTACCTTAACAGTTTAAATAAATAGTACTTTGTAATTTGAATAATAATAGAGTGTGATTGCATTACTTCACCAATCTCAATGTGTTGTAGCATCTTTGAGTTGAACAGATTCAAATCGAGTGTTTCGCACTGCAGCACTTCGCCAGCTTCTGATGCTAATTCACTCAACAGCTTCCAGTGTTGCCACCTCAGCACTTTGTCCATCTAGTAACTTCTCAGACTCCTTTAAGCCTTTGAACTGAAGGATATTTTCACTATAATTTCACTGTGATATCTGCTAATAGCTAAATAATAAATAATAAATAGCTGACGTGTAGTAATAATACCTTGTTATTATTTTTTCTTCATACAAAGTGTGATGTAATGTCAGTCCTGTGTTTTTTGCTGTTTATTCTGATGGCTAATGTGAAAAATATAACATTTTAGGATCCTGTTTAAGTGCCCTGGTTTGATTTGGCCCTACACAAATAACAAATATAAAATCTGCGTATTCTGCCCTACTACCCGCAGCGTCCAGGCTCCGGGGAGATCCTGTCTCACCTCCTCCATCTACATGCCTCGACGAGGCGTCATCGTCGCCAGCGTCTAATCGCAAAGACACTTTACTCATTTCATTAAATTGTTATCCACTGCTATGTCTCCTTTATTGAATTAAAGTCCATTGAATTGCTTATTATCTGGTGTCCAAGTTGTAAAACATCTATTTTTGGGTTGTCGGTACAGAACAGTGCAGAACTGCAGGAAACAGAACGCTCATGTCAAAGCAGAATGTCAACATTCCGTTTCCACGACAACGCTTTGATTCTCTGACACGTGAACCGACTGTGACACGACAGTTGTGATTTCAGTCATTTCACATCCTGAAGAGCTCCGTTCACATTCGATTTACTGTGCTTACAAATTAACAGTTTGAAATGTTTGTTAATTTTCTGAACGTTTATCATCAGAAGAAGAAGACTGCTATTGGTAAAAAATATATTGTTCTACTCTACTTGGTGACAGTTCTGATGGAAAACAACTTTAATTAAAGGACCAGAGTGAGAAAATGAACAGAGTCTGGTTGGGGAAAGATTTTAGTTTGGTTGGGATTTGAACTTTACTTTTCAAAACATCTTTTTAAATGTTCTGAAATCATTTTCTTAAGTGGATATAAAAATGAAATGGCTCTTTTATTAGATTTTTCTTGTTGTAAAGTGACTATAGTCATGACTATGTAGTTGTTATGAGCCTAAATTCAAATGCTGTGAATCTCCAACATTATGTGTTTTGTTTTTTTTTAATTTTCTTTCAAAGAAACTACAAAACACTTGATTGCAAATTGCTTTTTTTTTTTTTTTTAAATCCACATTGAAAACATATTTACAGCATTATACAACAAGTGACAAACAAAATAAATGAAAACAAAAGAAAAACAGGTTCATCTTTCTTGCAGTTTTTCCATTAAGTGTTGTTTTTTTTTTCAACAGCTCCTAACCACTGATCCTTTCACTGCCAACGACCTTCTGCTCCTTGAAAGAACTTTTTTACTAGTCAGGTTATCAAATATGTCCACACTACAGAGAAAAGAGACATTTATAGAACTGTGTTTGTCAAACAATAATCATTGGTCCTGCTGAATTAAATGTAATACATTTTAAAGGTAATACTTTCAGTACAAGTCTTTGAATTAAAAGCAGTGGTCACTGACTCCGCCTCTTTCTGTCTCCATCGGCTCTCAGTCCTCTCACGGCAAAGTGATGGTTTGCTTTTGATCGGATACCATGACGACGAAGGAGAATCTGTACAGGTAGGCTGGAGAGTGTGTGTTTATGCTGCATGCAGGTTACTGAGTGCATGTCCAAATCACACCAAAGTTACCAGGGCACCCCCTCAGGTGTCGGGCAACACTCCCACCAAGCTGGAAGCAGAAGAGAGAAATGGTTCTTGAGATATGCGACGGTTGAACACATGAACGTACTTGTACAGTGGTGTGAAAAAGTGTTTGCCCCCTTCCTGATTTCTTATTTTTTACATGTCTGTCAAACTTAAATGTTTCAAATCATCAAACAAATTTAAATATTAGTCAAAGATAACAAGTAAACACAAAATGCAGTTTTTAAAAATGAAGGTTTTTATTATTAAGGGAGAAAAAAAAAAAAATCCAAACCCACATGGCCCTGTGTGAAAAAGTGTTTGCCCCTAAACCTAATAACTGGTTGGGCCACCCTTAGCAGCAACAACTGCAATCAAGCATTTGCGATAACTTGCAATGAGTCTTTTACAGCGCTGTGGAGGAATTTTGGCCCACTCATCTTTACAGAGTTGTTGTAATTCAGCCACATTGGAGGGTTTTCCAGCACCAACCGCCTTTTTAAGGTCATGCCACAGCATCTCAATAGGATTCAGGTCAGGACTTTGACTAGGCCACTCCAAAGTCTTCATTTTGTTTTTCTTCAGCCATTCAGAGGTGGACTTGCTGGTGTGTTTTGGATCATTGTCCTGCTGCAGAACCCAAGTTGGCTTCAGCTTGAGGTCATGAACAGACGGCCGGACATTCTCCTTCAGGATCTTTTGGTAGACGGTAGAATTCATGGTTCCATTTATCACAGCAAGTCTTCCAGGTCCTGAAGCAGCAAAACAGCCCCAGACCATCACACTACCACCACCATATTTTACTGTTGGTATGATGTTCTTTTTCTGAAATGCGGTGTTACTTTTACGCCAGATGTAACGGGACACACACCTTCCAAAAAGTTCAACTTTTGTCTCGTCAGTCCACAGAGTATTTTCCCAAAAGTCTTGGGGATCATCGAGATGTTTTCTGGCAAAATGAGACGAGCCTTAATGTTCTTTTTGCTCAGCGGTGGATTTTGTCTTGGAACTCTGCCATGCAGGCCATTTTAGCCCAGTCTCTTTCTTATGGTGGAGTCATGAACACTGACCTTAACTGAGGCAAGTGAGGCCTGCAGTTCTTTGGATGTTGTTGTGGGGTCTTTTGTGACCTATCGGATGAGTCGTCGCTGCGCTCTTGGGGTAATTTTGGTCGGCCGGCCACTCCTGGGAAGGTTCACCACTGTTCCATGTTTTCTCCATTTGTGGATAATGGCTCTCACTGTGGTTCGCTGGAGTCCCAAAGCTTTAGAAATGGTTTTATAACCTTTTCCAGACTGATAGATCTCAATTACTTTCTTTCTCATTTGTTCCTGAATTTCTTTGGATCTCGGCATGATGTCTAGCTTTTATCTTTTGGTCTACTTCACTTTGTCAGGCAGGTCCTATTTAAGTGATTTCTTGATTGAGAACAGGTGTGGCAGTAATCAGGCCTGGGTGTGGCTAGAGAAATTGAACTCAGGTGTGATAAACCACAGTTAAGTTTTAACAGGAGGGGGCAAACACTTTTTCACACAGGGCCATGTGGGTTTGGATTTTTTTTCTCCCTTAATAATAAAAACCTTAATTTCAAAACTGCATTTTGTGTTTACTTGTGTTATCTTTGACTAATATTTAAATTTGTTTGATGATCTGAAACATTTAAGTGTGACAGACATGCAAAAAAAATTGGAAATCAGGACGGGGGCAAACACTTTTTTCACACCACTGTATATACAAACAGATCTCTTGCATCATTTAGAGATAGTAAGACGCACTGAGCTTAAAGCCATTTACAATTTTTTTTTAAATAACCTGTATTCATCCTTGTAGTTAGCCTTGTATTAATTCAGTATTGGTCATTTTGAGGCTCCATACTACCGGAGATATGACGGCACAACTGTTAACACAGTTTAGTAAAAGGATAGTTCAGCTGTTCGACTGACTGTAAATCTCTTTTTATGAGGTGAAGTAGAATTAACGGGGCTCTGTGGGGCCCACCCTGCTGAGGTACTGAACATACAGCATTAGACTGTTAGGAATACTGTATATCACCCAAATCCAAATGTAGCAGCAGTGTTGAGTTACCGGAGTGACTCCTGTAAGCGAAGCTGAGCGTTGGGGTACCGGGTGAAGAAGTCAGTTAGGGTTTCCAACAGCATGAAAGAGAAGAAGGTGGCCCCCTTCAATCAGAAGCAGAAAAGTGTTTTATTTCACTGCTTCTCCACCTGCCTGCTGACAGCATCCAGTTTAGGATGTCCAACGGCTGTCCTCCGTCCAAACACGGCACTCACCATCCCTGAGAAATACACGTCCACTTTTTTCTTTTTCTTTGCACAGTTGCTCGTTAATCAGCTGTCTGCACAATGGGCTGACCATTTTAACATGCAGCTGAAGCTGCTGAAGATAGTGGAGGTATAGGAACATGTCATTTGGTGTCCAGCTCTGCTGTCAAATGTCCAACTGATTGTTGCTGTATTTTTTGCCTCTGGAGAAAAAGTTAATCTTAGTTTCTGTTTTGTAACAACATTTATTAAAGCAGACAGAATTATTATATCTAACAACATGCAAATACCACAAACTGGATATAAAAGTGTTTTGTAGCTTCCATGTCTGAGAAATGGTTCCGATGCAGAAGTGTCTTCAGCTGCAATACCAGCGAGTGCCACTAGAGGTCGGCTCCAAAAAGCCTCCGGCTCCGTAGACTCCCATTCAACTTCTCTCATCAAATCCAAAGTGAATAAAATGTGTCCATCAGTTATCTCGGTGTTGTTAGCTAAAGTCACTCCTTCTTATTAGTTTTCTGGAGGTCCATCTGAAAATAATCCCTCATTCATTAGAAAAGAAGATTCAAAAAGACCTGTTTTTGGGGGCGCGTCTGTTTGATTGACAGGCAGTCAGGTTACAGCTATCGGTGGGCGGGACGTAGTATCGTCAGGTTTACAATCAGATCGGTCAGATCCACCACTGGCTCCTCCCCCAGCTCATCCAAATATGGTCACTTCCTGCTCCAAACGAACTAGTAAGATGGTGACGGACAGAATCTGAACTGGAGGCTTCGTAACGTTCACAAACCAACGGGTGACGTCATTGTACGCTACCCTGGCCGGTACGAATGTTAATGATCCTGCAAGCACCAAAATCATGTCAAGGAAAGTTAACGGCCTGTGATCTTTTAACTGAAGAGACATTCCCAAATATTATCAAGAGGTACACAAAAGTAAAAAAGAACGTGAAAATGCAAGATGCCAAGTAACTCTGCCTCACGTCTAAATTCCAATCACATGAAATCATTGAAGATAGTTCTTTGCTTGAGATTGATATAAGTACTGCAGCCCTTCCTTTTAATTTTTTTGTGCATGTTGCTGTGAGGAATTCAGCTCTCTTCATCCTCTGACATGACAGAGAAAATGTGGCCGATCCTCCGTCGGGCCCGGAGCTCTGCAGCAGCGAGGCTGCAGCCCTGAGAGGAAACCTGCTATCATTAGAACATCAATCGCCTGCACTCGCCTCTCTTAAACTCCTTCTTCATCACCGCTGGTTTCAGCTGCAGTACATCAGCGCTGACTGAGGAGGAATATGGGAGCAGGTAGTCATCCTTTAACGCCGGCTGCAGCCTGTGTGTATATATTAATGAGACGCCACTGGCTAGCTCCAAACTTTTCGGCTCATCTCTGTCATTAAAACATCCGTGTGCACTTTTGACACCATATTTAGTTTAGTTTGCCCTTTAGGGAAACACAAAGGATTATGTAAGATTTATAGGGATCAGCCCACATCCATCCTTCTGCTGCTCGTCGTTGTCTGATTGAGGTAATTATTGGTCGAAGGAGGGAACATTTGGCTTTGAAGCGCATCTCTCTCAATCCAAATGTTCTACTTACACCTTCTACATTTTGTCTGTTTTTGTTGTACAATTTTTAGTTGTCAAGTGTGTTTATGCCATATTTAAAAGTGGCATTATAGTCTTTCAATTTATATTTACAAGAATAGTTATTATTAATTATTAATAGGCTAAAAGGACACAAATTGGGTGTCCAAGTTGTAAAACATCTATTTTGGGTTGTCGGTACAGAACAGTGCAGAACTGCAGGAAACAGAACGCTCACGTAAAAAAGCAGAATGTCAACATTCCTTTTCCACGACACGACAACGCTTTGATTCTCTGTGACACGACAGCTGAGCTTCTTGTGACTTCACAAACCTCCACACTTCCACAATTTGAACTGTTTTCTGTGAGTTTCTCACCAGAATAATAATAAGAAGGTACTGTAAGTAGTCAGTTATGAGCCGGCCTCACACGCTGCTCATCGAAACACCTGTTTACGACAGTGGTGTTCATCATGACCTGCCACATACAATTATAATATTGGCCCGTAACAGAGAAAAAAGAAAAACACTTAAAGGCGCGTAGAGGATGGAACAAAACAGTCGCGGTGACAGATCCGTGCCCGGTGAGTCTCATTCTGTCGCAGGTTTCCTCCTGATAAAAGGTCGTTTTTCCTCTCAACTCTCCCCGCAATTGAAATGAATTGGAAAACCCAGTAAATGATAGTGAAGCTCAATTGTGACAAAGCAGATGCTCATCTCCAAATAAAATGACTCCATATCCCAATCCACTGTCACAGGTACCGGTCATTGTTTGGAAGACACATGTAGTCAAACTTAATGCAGCAAGCCGTCATCATGGAGCACACAAGGTCAGTGGTTTCATCAGGAGAACAGGAAGTGGTACAACAGCACACATTGGCACAAGTGTGCTTTCGCATCATCGTAATAGTGGACTTTTGGCCATCGGACAAATGTCTAATAGGGATAAAATAGTGAAGAAAAAACATTCTGTATCCAAAAGCTCAAAAGTTGACTCCATTGTGACATCACAACATTCAGCAAACATACATTTTACCAACATTAAACGCCATAACTCAGGAACAGAAAGGGAGAATGTGATCATATTTTAATTTTGGTCACACTAATCTTTGGTGTCCACTTTGAAACTGTGCTGACTGTCGGGTTGAAGATGTGTTTGAAACACCCATGTTTTACAATTTGTAGCCTCTTTGCAGCAACATCCAGATTTGAAGCATCATCTGCCGACAAGCCTACAATTTGGTGTTCAACCAGCTTTATTGGCCAAATTCCTTCAAAGTCTTCACCACAGAAAGTATGAGTCTGGACATGCAAAGATATAAACTGCACCTTGACAGCTTGTTATTTTTACTTCTCGTTTTTACATGTTCTCCTCTATACCTTGAAAATAAAAGTTCAGTCTCAACATGATTTATCTGACTAAATAATATTTATACGAGTTAGAAAAGCTGTTACTTGCTGCAACAATAAATCCTGTTTTGACACGTTTTTCTCGGCTCTGTTTTTGATGCCACTCTGTGATACAGGGACAGACTTGTAAAATGATGATAAGCCCTGAACTTCCTTCCACAATTGGATTGACCACACTGACCATTGAGATTTAGAGAATGCTCCAATGAAAACAAATGTAAAGTACTAACAGTACATCATGGTGATTAAAATGTAGAGGGTGCAGTTTGCAGCGCTGTAATTTAGCCCTCGTCCATGTTTATAGACATTAAAATGCCGATGGCGTACTTTGACTCAGAGAGAGGTCACTGCTGTGTGCTCACGTCCCGGACCGGCTGAATTAGCATGTGGAAATATGCCACTTGTTAACTTGTGTGACTTTGGGTTCTGTGCAGCCGTCAGAACCACAGGAGCAAGACTTTGTTTGTTGTTCTGCGATGCAGATGAAAGGAGGGCAGGGGTGTTGAGGCACACAGTCTCAGAGATACATGAAGCGTGTGTTTGAAGTTCGTCTGTCTGGTTACAAGAAGGTGAAACATTCAGACAGATGACGTAACGGCTCAGAACGTATATCCTTGTCTGACATCATAACACCATACAAGTCTTCAACAATTCAACTTTATAGTTATTGTAAAGAGAACTGCAGGTCATGACTCTTACGAGGGTTTTGGAGATGAGTCTTCTAATGGTAAATTACTTTTATAATGTTCCCACAAGACTTTTCTACTTCTTTTTGAAAAGGTTTTTGAGGACTACAGGTAAGTCATACTAAAGGTTCATTGGAAATGATCAGCTTAGCATGTAAAATAAATAAATGGACACAGCGGGTGAGACAGAAACCACTGTGGTGTTTTTGAAAAAGCCCAAATATAAAAGTAATGAGCGTTGTAAAGGATGAAAGAGACTGAACAGAGATACAGGTAATTGGAAAAGCAATACATAAGAAACAGTGTGTTTTTTATACGGTCAATCAAATAAAAAGATGAAAATTAACCCAAAAATGAAGTTAAATATTCATTTCGATATCCGACACAAATGACATCAAAGTAGAAAAATGACAGGAGAATAATAATAGAGATGTCACAGCCTCGTTTTTAAGGTGTTTGATAGAAGGTGAGGATGGAAACCGCACATTTGTGATTATGTGAAATTTTTCAAAGCCAAAAATCGTCTGTTCATCTTCCAAGGTCTCCATCTCGGTCCCCCCCAACATGTTTCATTACTTCTCGATCGTAAATCCATACGGATTCGCACCTTTCAATCCATTACAGCTCGCTGTCACCAAACATATCCAGTGTGAAATAGTGTGAAGCTCATAGCCTTCCATGTTTCATGCATAAATCCCTCCACTATGGTAATAAGCATTTCCAAGGAAGGAGCAGTAATGGGTTTATTAAAGGCTGTTAGAGGATGTCGAGGAGGAAGAGACACTTTGAGACACCAATCCAACGAGAAAAATGGGATTCCAGATCGACAAATTCATGTCTCGAACATGACATCACTTTGTTTAATCCAGCATGGAAATGCAGCTGTTTCATTCAGATGTCGAGTCCCTCGTAACTGCGTCTCCTCATGTGACAGGGACAAATTAAAAAAACACCTTCCACTGGAATAAATCTGCCGAGCAGACAGCTGAGCCGTGACAGACACAATAAAAAGTGTTGAAAATTCAACCCATAAACTGAATACCCGTTCTCACCTCTGTAGTACATTTTAATGTACTACAGAGCTTTTTAGACCATTTCCACACTGTTTTAAATAAAATTAGATTCTCAAATTTGTATGTGTTTTGCCAGAGCAGCCAGTTTCCACCACCTGAAATGGAGCTTGTACATACATTCAATACATTCTTTATTTGCATGTCTGAGATTGTTCAGGTAATTTTTTTATGCAAATTATTTCAAAACAATGTTTTTGTCATGATTGAGCTTGACAATTTGTCCAATTTGATTCAAATGTGGGCACATTGCCTTTAAACAAAAGGAAACCTCTGACAGAACGAGACTCACCTGCATTTTCCACGGCCATCGCCTGTTGTGTTTCACACTCAAGCATTTTTGTCTATACATTTGAAAAAAAATTAAATAAGATTTCCAGATTTGGCCAATTTTCCTTCATTTTTCTGGGGTGTCTAGCGTGGGTAAACATTGTGAAATGGCATCTTTGAATAGCGGAGCAGCGACCAGTGTCTGTAGTTAGTGATTTACACAGACAGACAGACAGACAGACAGACAGACAGACAGACAGACAGTTAGTTAGTTAGTTAGTTAGTTAGTTAGTTAGTTAGTTAGTTAGTTAGTTTATTAATCCCCAAGGGGAAATGTTTTTGCTACAGCAGCATTTATAGATACAGGAAAGAAATAAAATAACAGTAAAAAATATTAAATATAAAAATGCACAGTATATGCAATAAAATAGAATAATCAAATTAAAACTAACTAAACAATAGTGCAAAGTTTAAAAAAAATATATATTTAAACAACCAAGAAAAACAGACAACAGACAACAGTGTTATTGTTGTGTGATGGATTTTGCCAGAGGTGAGTTATTGTACAGTCTTATTGCAGTGGGCAGGAATGATCTCCTGGATCTGGAATGATCTCCTGTATCTGTCCTTGTGACAGCGGAGCTGGAGGAATCTTTTGAAGAATGTCCTCCTCTGTCCCTGCAGCAGGTGGTGGAGAGGGTGGTCAGGATTATCCAATATGGATAATAGTTTCCTCAGCGTCCTCCTCTCCACCACCATTTCCAGACTGTCCAGATTGCAGCCAATGATGGAGCCGGCCTTCTTAACCAGTTTGTTAAGTCTGTTGGTGTCGCCGGCTCCAATGCTGCCCCCCCAACAAACCACAATGCACTGGCCACAATAGATGGTAGAACATCTCCAACATCTCGCTGCACACATTGAAGGATCGAAGTTTCCTCAAGAAAAAGAGTCGACTCATCCCCTTCTTGTAGACAGCGTTGATGTTGGTCTTCCAGTTCAGTCTGTTGTCATGGAGATACCCAGGTACTTGTACTCCTCAACCATGTCCACCTCCTCTCCCAGAACTCTCAGCGGTTGTGGATGATGTGTGATGAAGGTTAAGTCAAGTTATTTTTCTAAATGTAGTTGCAGTGGTGGTAGAGTTTCAGCACACATGGTGGTCAGTGCCCAGTGGTTTTAAAATTAACCTGAGGTCTACGCCCAGTAGGATGGAGCAACTGGGAACGGAGGGTAACCAGACAGATACGTTCACGCAGTGAATCTGGTAACACCAGGCTAGACGGTTACAGCTCAGGGCCAACAAATGGTTTGGTTTGGACCAGGATTTGTACAACGAATTAAAATGAATTGTCTTTATTCACATAGCACCTCTCGAAACAGTTTCCTTTACGCTGAAAATAATTCCAAAAAACAGTTCAGCACCACCATTGAATACAATTAAGGTATAGAAAATAAATAAATAAAAAACACTTAATCAAATTAAACCTAAAACTTGAAACATGAGATCCTGAACCAAGACTAATAAAAGGCATTATTTTTCAAAAAAAAAAAAAAAAAAGTTATTTCATAGATGAGCTTTAGATCTGTTGGGAGGCAGTTCCAGAGCTCTTAAAAAAACCTTTTTAAAAGAGATGCAAAGACAGAAACCATATTTGTTTGTGTGTATCAGTGCTGGAAGGTCGAAAAACGAGTGCCAGTACTCCTCTCATTCACATGTCGTACCGTCTGCTTTCAGCAAATCTCTAAATTTAACATTCTGAATTCTACAGTGAAAAAAAGATACGAGGATAAATTCCTGATGTCCACAACATACATTTGTTTAATCAAAGGGATCCACCTTTAAATTACTGAAGTAACAAGACTACATCGAAAACCTATTATATGTCTGGTTTGTGTATAAAACGCTAGGAAGCTTTTAATTTGAAAGGGATGAAGGAAGTTGTAACATGCAATCGACTTGTCATTTTCTCATTTGATCGTCTGCGTTCATTTGAAACTGTCGACAGAAAAATAGTAAACAAATATTCAATGTGTTCGGGGGAAAAAGACCATTATTTATATGAGTATGATTTTCACGTACTTACAGAAAGTAAGGTACAAATAAATGTTGATACTGTATCAACACTGGTGTGAGTCAGAGAGTTTTCTTCTATCTTCACGACATGAATAACGTTTGTGCATGTGGCGGAGATCATCCATACACACTTCTGTCTCATTTCAAAGAAAGACCTGAGGGCATCAGACAATGTGGAATCAAAAGATAGAAGCAATAAAAAAGTGACAGTGTGATTTGTGACTAAGAGGATAAATACGAGGATACAGACAGCAGGCGCAGGATGAGATAAAGATACAGATCAGTTTATGATCCAAAAGATGGTCAGAGAAGGCTGGGGAAGCTTACCCAGGGTCAGGATCGACAAGACAGGCCACCGCACATGAATGTACAATAATTGGAAAAGCCATACTTCATACAACGGTATCAGATAATTAAATCTCGGAACAATTGGCGCTTCACATCTTCCTACATGTCAGATTCAACATGTGAAATCGAAACCGTCACTCGGACACACAAAAGGTTGAGACGAGACTTTATTTCCAGACGTATCACAGCATCAGAGGATTATAAAGAACGAGAGGAGCACTTACTCCTCATTTCCAGAACCTCGCCTAATAATAGCCGCTGTCGAGCAAAGCTGGTGTGAAAAGCACTTTATGGGCTGAAGGTGCTGTAAAATTATATCTGCCGTTAAATTGAAATCCTGTTCCCTTGACATCATAGATAAGGCATCTGAAATCACAACACGTCTCCTTAACAGCTCATCAGCTTTACAGTAGCTGGAGCTCCGTTGGACATTTTGGTGACTTGAGGGATGATGTTCAACCTGTCAACAAGCTGCTGAAACACGAGTGACGTCCCGCGACAGCTATTCAAACACAAGGGCTCCAGCATCTCTCAGGTTTATGAAAATGAAGGAGGCAGATATTGCACCGCTTTTCAAAATCCACCCTCTTTCTCCTGTCGGTGGTTTTACACAATGATTGTTTTTCCTCACCTTTGGGCTACTCATCAGTGGAGCTGCCACATCACCACATGATATTCCTGATAATCCCATTAGTCTGTCGGCTGCAGAGTCCAGAACCTTCGTGCAGATACAGTTTTTTTTTTTTAAACGTGCCGATTGCCTCTTTGGTTTCTTGTCTGGGCTTGATGATCTTACAGTTTCTTTGTTTTCTTCTTTTTTTTTTTTTTTTTTTCCGTGTGATGACTCAAGGCAACAGCTTGAATCCACATCCTGCACAGACACGCTGACCCCACGGCGCTGCTCCTCCCTCCGTGGTGGAGACGTGTTTTCATACTGTGCATGCATGCAGGTCACATCCGTCGGCGTGGCGTCCGGCGGTCAGACGGAGCTGCCCGCTGCGCCTCATATACGACACTGTTCCCAGGATATACAGCTTATGGCAAAGAAAATGTGTTGCAGCCACAAATCTGCATCTAATTGAGGCAGCAGTGGAAGCACCGCTGTGGTTCATTAATACGAGAGCTAAAGTGTCAGCGCTGACCGTAGCTGGAGGCGACGTTTCACTCTGCAGTACACAACTCAGGCTTTCTGTGTCCACAATACTGTCTGTTCATCAAAAGCATTGGGGTAGTTGCTTTTCACTTAAAAGTGTCAGAAATGATAATTTGGTCCCGCATCATTTCTTTATAATATGTCAGTCTGTCCACGCTTCATTCATAGTTCATTGTCACGTGGCATGTTTGTTTTGTTTTGGTTTTACACCGACATGATAACAGTTTATTTCGGGGAATCGTGCATATAAAATGATTGCGTATGAAACAATGTTTCCATGTTTTAGAGTGGTTGAGACATAAAAAAGCTCTCAACGTAAACACAGACCTCCTTGTGACTCTACGTAACCTCACTTCCTCCTTTGCTCCTGTTATAATTACAGATGGAGGCAGGTGAGAGCAGGTCAAAGTAATGATAACTTTCCCAACTCTTAAAATGTGCCTAAGGATGTTTTCAGCTGCTGCTTTATACAATGATGAAATTGCTTAAACTTGTTTGCTTCCTTGGTGTTTCCTGGTCTCTTCAGATTTCCCTTTCACCAAACCTGCTGTTCCTTTTCTTCTTTTCTCTGTCCTGGTTGTTGTTATCGCTCCTCGTCTTTCAGATCCTGATAAATATCTCTGTGCATTCTTTCCTTTCATGACCTGTCACCGAGGCTCCGTCCTCAGTGTGATCTGTGAGAGGGTGGATCGACTGTTTCTCAGTGTCCCACCCACTGAATTTAAAGACAGATGAGTTGTCCTCCTCTCTCTGTCCCCACTTGTCTTTCATTGCACTTCACATGCATTTGTTTGGAATACCACATATCCCACGCTGACGTCTGTCTCATGCAATCGTTTGTCTTTCTGATGTCTCACAACACTGAGCAGCTCAGACGTCCCATCAGATTCCTGTCGACTTTATTTCCAGCTGCAGTTTGTCATCACGAGAATTAGAGCACACTCAGATTCAGACGCTCCAACTTCACTCGCTTACCTTTGGATTTCTTTTCAGGTTATATTTCTCTGACAAATACCAAAAACCTTCTCAACCATTTATTCACAAATGCACAAGCCGAGGACCGCAAGACAAGTCGGGTCCGAATCTTTACAAATATTGTTTGTCTTGTTGCCGTGGTTTCCAATCACATCTCCTCGAAATTGAAATGCATTTTTACACCATAAAAGTCCAAACCAAGGTTCTTGTTTTTGTTCCATTCCATTCATTCGATCCTGTTCAGTTTGGTTTCATGTTGTACTTCACAAGTGAACTAAAGAACCACCCATCCCATCCCCACGTCCCTGTCCTTAACATGTTTTGGTCTGTAGACAGCGAGCGTCTGACGTCGGCCTCTCGTAACAGATTAATTTACTTTCTACTATATTATTTTCTTTTACTGTAGTTGAAATGATGCGCTGCCTAAAATTCATGTAGCTGTTGGAAAGTCTGAACCATCTAGAAAGTCTTTTCTCACAGATCGAGACCATCGCTTTCGGTCGGACCAAATTTTGAAGTTTAATTGAAGGCTCCTTTCACACCTGCTTTTTAGGTTCAGACTAAATTGAAAAGTCTCAAAGTACAAAGCAGACAAGGAAGTTGTCAGAGCACCACAAGTTTCTAAACAACTAGTCGAAACAGAATTTTTTTTTTTTTTCTAACCTTAACCAAAGCTCTTGGTGTGAGGCCACCATCCAACCCAGCCTCCTTGCTGACAGAAATCACATTACACTAAAATATAATTGGGAAAACAATTTTGATGTTCAGGGATGTAATGAGTAAATGACATGCTTATTGTGGCCATCTGAAACTATTTTCCAACATATCCTTCAATCGCTGAGATTATTTGTATTTCTACTTTACAAGTTCATGGTGCCCAAAGGTTTGGTCTGGAGGTTTTTCCGGCCGTGGACGTTTGATGCTCCCCTCTGACGACATAGAGGACAGTAGATGGATTTCTAGGAGGGGGTGTTGATCTGTCTGTCCATGTCTGTCCATCTAACTCGAAAACTACGGACCAGATTGCTGTGAAATATGATCAGAGGTTTAATGGTCTCCAGAGGACAATTCTTTAAATTGCCGATGACCCCCCCCCCCCCCCCCCCTCCAACACTGTGTGGCATCACTCTCAGGATAAAGTTTCAAAGTACATTCATGCTCCATAGAGAATGAAGCCAGAAGGGCCTGTTGCAGTGTGAAGAGTGCAGAGTTTCGGTAACACAATCCCTTCCTTACAAAGTGTCACTTTGCAGTTAGAAAACAATGAAGTTTAAATATCTCAGCATCGTTAATAACCAACCTCATCCGTGAGAAATTCTGTTGCCATACAACTACATTTTCCCAGTTGAATTAAGGTGCAATTGCTGAACCTTGTAGGTGTCTGAACAACTAATTGTGCAAGTTTTTATTATGTTCATTCTTCGAGCACTGAAAACTGTGTAGTGTACACTCACAGCTGTTTGGTGATCAGTGCAGTCGACTTTAAAATGTCCAATATTCCTGCTGCTTATTCTTATCTGCTGCAGTTCTAGCATTTAGGACTTAAAATGGATCTACTGCTTCTTCTCTTGGTGTTTTATGAGGTGTTATTCTATCTGACACTTCAGTTATTACTTCATCTTGAGGCCCTTCTTGTAGAGGGGCCCAAAAATATAGTTCTTCTTTTTTATGGATATATTATATTTGCATGAAGTCTTTTTTGATGCCCAAATGATCACAAACAATAATACATATTTATTTAGGCTCCACTAAAGGAAAACTATGGCCATGTTATCAGTGCTGACTATTACTCTTCATACACATGATTATTGGTAGACAATAAGTCTGCACTAATATAGCTCTCTTCTACCATTTTTTTTTCACCATGTAAGCCACAGTTATTTAGATGTTAGAGTCTGCATCGCTACATGGTTTCCCATTAAAATAAATGTAATTATTTTTTTATTGCTGGCACCAGGAACAAATCATGATTTCACTCACATTGGACTAATCTTGCAGATGAGTTTGGAATTAATGAGTTTGCTGCACGATGCAAAGTCAGATGAGGATTTCTCCGTTCTTCAATCACCGATGAATTTATTCGTTATCATTACTCCCACGTTTGATAAAAATGATGGAATCTGAAAATAGTTGCGCTGTTAAAGTTGTCAGTGTGCGTTCATGTTGCTGTAAGGTGTTCAGGAAGTCCTCCAGTCAGGAAAGCTGTGAGCGTCTCAGAATAAAACATCCAGCCGCTCCTCCCGCAGCACTTCCTCTGTTTGTTTGGCTGCTGCAGGTCCACCAATGGAAGCCGCCTGCAGGACAAGAGCTGTTTATGGAACATTTGCTGAAGGCCTGCTGCATAGTAAGTAAGGGAGGGGGGATGGGGGGGACGACCTTCAGTCACCTCTAATGCCCTCTGGGCCTGATGTTACTAACCTGGATTCACGTTGATTTTGTCGATGTCATGATTAGAAAGTAGACCTTCTCTCAGCTTTGGAGTCACTCTGGTTGACGTGTCGTATTTATTAGACATGCAGGGTTCCCACCGCTCAGGAGATTTCAGGGAATATCAGGGACTTTAAAAACCTCTTTTCCAGACAGGGAATTAAAAAACCTTTTGACCAAGTCCTGTAATATCAGAGAATTCTGTTTGCAAGTATAAATTGTAGTTGTCCTTTATCAAAATGTTATATTTTCCAAGTATGTAGCTGTAACATTGAAAATTTTGCTTATTAGGCTGCGAGCTAATTACTGTTATTGTTGGATACATTCTTTGCTTCTGCAGCCAGTATTTAGACATTTATTGAATCTATTTTAATATCAGAGGTGGGTGTGTCGGCCTGTTTTTAACAGAAATGTGTCTGTAGGTGTAACAGGTTTTTCTGTTCACTACAGGAGTTTCCGTCAGTTAAAGTCAGAGAATTGGACATTTTACTTGGAGAGGGAACTCTGGACATACATTATTTAAATAGTTTGTACATGTGCAGTATATTTCTATTTGAACGTGGCTGTATTGAAACAGATCAGGTGACCACAGAGCAGGAGCAGACTGAACAGAACTGTAACCGACCCCGCAGTTTAAACATGAATTCTGAATTTGTCCGACTGGTTTTCCGTCTCTTCTCTCCAGATGTTCGCCGGGATGCAGCATTGTTGTTGGAGTGAAAAGACGATGCAGGACAGATGCAGCAGTTCTCAGTTGACCTTAATGTTGACGCTGAATGTTTTCAGGTTGAGGTGGCTTCACACAGACATGCTGCTGTCTACCTGTGATCCATCCCACCCCCCCTGTCCCCCCCGTACCTGTCCACCCTTTGAGGTGGGTATTTATGTGCTTGTAAGAGTGTGTTTAGAGAACAGTAGTGCAGCGTATAACCTGTCATCAGGAGGACACCGGTGCACACGCTTTATCTGAGTAACACAAAACACATGATGTCAGCTTTTTCCCACAGAAGGTCTGACTCCTGACTTCCCTCCAGACCAGAACTCCAAACTTCACAGTAGCTAATGCCATTATTATGAGTCAGCGTGATCACTTCCTGACTCACTTGTCTGCAACACATCGACTGAAGCTTTTAATCGGTGTGTCTGTCTGTTTGTAAAAAGTGTAGCAGGACAGCAGAGGTGTGTGTTGTCTGTGTTTGTCCGACTCTGTGATTCACTGGCTGTGTTGCTGTGATGTTAATGCAGAGGTTTCTCAACAGCTGGGACGAGGCAGGTATCAACACGTTAGCCAAAATATTAGCACATAACAGGTATTTACTGCTAAGCTGAATCAAACATGACGATATTATTACCATCCGTGTCAGATAGAAAAGTTTGGAAAGTGTTTCCAACACATACAATAAATAGGACATTGCTGCCCTCGGCAACCAAACAAATAAAAACAAAAGAAACATTTAAAATAATGTTTATAACATGTAATTCATGGCTTGTAATGGTATAATAATGCTTTATTCAATGGTATAGTTGCATCTTATTTCAATAATAACAATGAGTTGGTGTGTGTCACACATAGTTAACATATAAGTGGTTAATTATAAAAGTGAGGCTTCTGGAGATATGTTTTACTATAAAAGATATTTCTATATTATTAATTTATACTACCTTTACATGTGTGCATACAATATTAACACTGCTGCATTTACTGAATACAGTTATACACTCAACAAAAATATTTTTTTTCCTCCCATTTTTCATGAGATTAACTAAAATATGTAAAACTTTTCAGCGCACACAAGGTTAATTTCTCTCAAAATCAAATGTGTTATAATGCGTTTTAGTAAGCTTTTTCTTTTCTAAGATAATCCCTCCAACGTCGTTGGTTATTAGTTTTCTGAAGTTCCATCTGAAAATAATCCGTCATTAATTAGAAAATAAGCTTCAAAAAGACCTGTTTTTGGGGGCGTGTCTGTTTGATTGACAGGCCTGTGGTGCAGTCAGGTTACAGCTATCGGTGGGCGGGACATAGTATCATCAGGTTTTCAATCAGATCAGTCAGATCCATCGCTGGCTCCTCCCCCAGCTTGTCCAAATATGGTCACTTCCTGCTCCAAACCGCTCCGAACTGGCAAAGATGGTGACGGACAGAATCTGAACTGGAGGCTTCATAACGTTCACAAACCAACGATGACATCACTGCTGGAAGCATTTATATACAACTGTACTGTGGATAAAATAATTACAAAGATCATGCACATATCAACAACTGAGAATTTACAACATCTAATATTTCCCCATGTAGCTGCTCACTATTCTGCACTGAGAAAGCACATGATCCTTAAGTAAGGTTTGATATATTGATTATGATTACTTACCAAATGCACAGATGCATAATAAGCAGGATGTACTGCACGCGCATTTAATTGCGACAGAAGATGTCGAGACTAATCTCCTGCATGCTTCACACAAACCACCCATCATCATCATCCTCATACGTGTGACTGTTCCTGCTCACTACTTGCGGTTTCTTTGTCCATTTTAAGTTCTGGTGATTTCCATGTTAAAACCATTTTCATTATGTCAAACACAGATCATCATCTCACCAAATAGGACTGTTAAATTTGAATAAAGCCCATCAGGCTTTAAGCTGACTCAGCACAGTGATAATATACAACTGGGAAGATCGTTGCACATTTGTGGACTAATGAATTAAATTACCCACCATTATTTTAAATGCTATAATTATCTCCTAATTCTGATTATGTAAGAGCACTTTAAACTTTGACCCAATCTTTGAAAATGATTTAGTCTGATGCTGATGTCGTCGTTTGGCAATTATTTCACAAATCTTGATTACCCATAATTAAAGCAACAGACAGGTCATCCATCTGTATTGAAATGTTACGGCTCAAATTCCCACTGAATGAATAAATGCAGGAAAAATACCACTTAATCTGTTTGATTAGGCGGTGATTACTTCATTATCCCCACACTGCTGTCAATAAGGTCTGCAGGAGAAGAACAGTGATGTTTGTTGGCCTGCTGCTCAACACTGGAGGCCTTGTCTCTCCTTATTCAATTAATCTACACTCACCATGTGCACTGAGAAATAATTGCGTTTTCATGTTCCATTATTCATAATTTGGTGCGAAAAGAAAAAAAACACCATCAGAGCTAATCAGGTTGAAATAAACATTATCAAATAAGTGGAAGGGTGTATTTTAGCGTGGAGAAGATATTACAGTAATGAGCGTGTCATTGGGGAGTTACAGTAAATCAGCCAGGGGTTGCCCACTGCTAATTTTTGCACTTGAGAGACCCCGGTGATATCTGATGGATCAGGCTGAAATCCCACGGCACTTATCTGAGAGAGGATTATCATTAACCTCTGCATGCTGGACAAACTCCCGGCCTGGCTCCCTCATTGTCTCCATCTAATTATCCCCAAGTTTAATTGGCTAAATAAATCACTGCTGTGCCTTAACAACTTTGGTGTTGGGTGCATGTATTGAACTCAGTAGGCAAATAAGGATATTGAATCCTGAGGTCGTGTGGATGGAGAAACAGCAGGGCTAGCTGAGTTAGGAAACACTGGGCCAGTTTCACCTCTTGCTAACTTTGATTCCATCATCCCCAAGCCCCGGTAGAGCCTAAAAAAAAAGACAATCGCTGAGGTTGTGTTTGGACCAGTGGAGAATTCACTTCAGCCATGTCGCAAAAAAACCCCACAGTGCAGTGATTTATAACTGATTACAAACTGGGTCTGAAAGTTTAGTCACCAACCCAAAACCTCTCAGGATATCAACTTCAAAAGATTCAGAACACGCTGGTCCATCAGCACCTTGTTAAACGGAGGTTTGAGTTATGTGTGATGCACCCTGTTCACTCTTTTCTTGGATTTCTTGGACAAGCAGTCTGATGGCTGCTCTCAGGAATCAACATTAGTTTGAAAGTCACTAATGACTTCACTTTACGGCTTAACTGAGCAGACATTGTTCCACATTTCATGTTTAAAATAAGAGTCCGGAGTCATCACTGTACCGATGTCATGGGTCAGGTCACGGTCACCAAAAACTCACCTGTACAAAGTTGTGAGGCAACGTTGGACAACAGAATGTTTAATATCTGATCCGAACATCTGACCCATGAATGTTTGTACAACATTTTTATTACAATCTATCATGTAGTTTTGGTGTCACTTTGAACCAAAGTCAATCTGCTGGTGGTGGAAGAGAAAACGTCTTCACCCGAGTCACTACTCCGAACAGTCGCTGCCCGATGCTGTGGTCAGGCGATGTGGAAGGACTATTACTTGGTTGGGTTCTTCCTGCAGCACATTTAATTAAAAGTCCAAGATGATCCCGACACGATCAGACAAGTCCTGAATGGACCAACAATCTTTATGCCGCCATTATGCTTTTGAATTGTCCGCCCGCCCGTTCTCGTGAACACGATATCTCAAGAACGCCTTGAGAAGGAATTTGTTCAAACTTGGCAAAAACATTCACTTGATATCAAGAATGAACTCATTAGATTTTGGGGGGCAAAGGTCAAAGGTTATGGTCACTGTGACCCCAATTTGACACATGGACATGATCTCAAGAAAGCCTGGATAGAATTTTGTCAAAAAGATTACACAATCATCTGCTTGGCCTTCTCAAGGATGAACCAGTTTGGTGGTCAGAGGTCAAAGTTCAAGGTCTCTGTGACCTCACGTTCACCTCATCTGCACGTCCCGTTCTCGTGAACCCAACATATCAAGAACTTCTTGAGGGAATTTGGCTAAAACATTCTCTTGGTACCAACGTTGACCTGATAAGATTTTGTTGCTCATAGTTTACGTCCCATTTTCCTTTGTGAATAGAACATCTCAGGAAGGCCTTCAGGGAATCTCTTCAAATTTGGCACAAACATTCACTGAGACTCAAGAATGAACCGATTAAAAATGTGGGGGTCAAAGGTCAAGGTAACTGTGAATTATGTGTCTCTATTGGTTTGGACAGACATGGATGTAAATTACAATTCAAGCGGTTAGCAGAGGCTTATAACTGCTAGGGGACAATTATAGTTCCAGATAATCCAAATAACTTTATTTGGAACTGAAACATATGGCGTTATCCTTCATCACAAGAGAAAATTGTGTGTCAGCACAACTGCAGCAAATCCAGCGAAGTTTAATCAGGGAGTCAACCTGTAAAAGGTCTTTATTAGTAATAGGAAAGTACTAAATAAGATTTACGCTGCACAAAATCAGAACCACACTTTAAGTGGTCCTTGTACAGGCGGAACATTTCCACCTTTCATAGAGTAAATGGAGACGATCATTGTAGATTGTGATTGTACCCTCACTTAGCTCAAAATCTGCACTGAAAGGATTCCTGGATCCTGTGGCTGTTACACTGGTGAGAAATGTAAGCCTGTTAGGAGCTCAGGTGTGCGCTGAGCACATCAAGTGGTAAATATGTTGTCAAGCATGAACCTGGAATACCAAGGGCAAGATGTGAGGCATGAATCCCATCTCATTCGTCTGCTGCGGCGCTTTAAATTCTGTGAATAGCTGTATGGGAGGATCCCGGTTAGACACAGGCTGCAGTGCATCTCTGAAATACCTTTCTAGATCTGTCACAGATGAAATCCATGTTTAATAAAGGCAGTCTGTTGTCAGCTCATGAGCACAGAGAGGTTTTCACACCATAACGGCTTATCCAGGGGATTTTGCTGCTCCTATGCATCTGCTTAAGATTTCCTTCAAGATGGGATTTTTCTCCTTTTTTTTGCCTCTTTGTGAGGCAGGAAGTCCAATGCTTAGGTGAACAGCATGAGTTTAGTTTTGTGTGGGAGTGTATGTTCAGGAGTGAATTGCTTTGACACATACTTTACCAACTATTTCTTTGTGATAGAAACCAATGAATAAAAATCAGAAGCTATTTGCTGTCCAGAAGTGAACAGTGAAGGACAGAAGAGGCTCTTTTAATCCATGTAATGGGTTATTGACTTTGACCCCAGGGGGAATATATTTGCAGAGACAGGATGATGCTATTTTTTTACTTATATTACAGTTCAAGCAATGGAACAATCCAAATTGATCTACACCTCTATTTTCTCACCTTTACTCTTGTTCATTTAAAAGTGCAGAGCAGCCATTTATCTCAGGAGACCACAGAACGGCTTTCGTAGCCATTTAATGGTAGAAATAGAGCTTACTGCCACTTCTACCGCACTGCTGCTTCTTCTACTGTATGTTAGTTCAGAGAGGCATTTACATTCAACTGTGAGCCATGACCATGCTGCAGAGGGAGAAACCAGAACCAAATACAAACTCTGTGCAGGGGAAAATTGAATACTGATCACAATCTTTAAATGTCTATTTTACAACATCACTGGGTGAAATCACTGCTGGTGGCTGATTGGTCCAGCCGTGTCCATCAGTTCCACTGGGAACTTTTCAGCCATCGTCTGTTCTATTAGGGTCACAGTACGGTGCAGTCAGAGTGCTGAAGCTGTTTTTTTAATCTGCTTGTTTTTTTCGAAGCGCTCTCAGTGTGTATTAATCAACTATTACTCTGTACATTAACCATCCATAACTATTGTATAGATACCTATTGATAACATATTACATTTCTGCAATCATTCTAATTTTGTCTTTATGCAGTCGTGAGTCCATACAAATGACCAGTTTTAAAGCTTCTCTCAAACTGTTTTAATTTCTTTCAATCAGTGTATAAACAATAAAAAAAAGTACCCATCTATGAAATTGTATTATATTTAATTAAAGTGATGTTATACTCTTTTATCAACCATTCAGTAATGGAAATATAATTTACAGATTCTTTATATGAGGTGACATCATTGATAATCACACTAAAATAAGATGTCTCCATAAAAGAGTAGATTTCTACAAATGTTCCTGAAATCTGTTTGCAAATATAAAATGGAAACTTCACCAACTCCCCAAATTCAAAACTCCAAACAGGATGATAAATGTACTAAAAACAGGATTTAAACAGAAACCTGAGTTTCCTGTTTTCTGCACATTTGAGTGTGAATTGGCACAACTGTGTCTTTGAGCATTACATAAAACATTATGAATATAATATACAAATGATGAGAAAAACCCTCTTTGTGAGGATTCTAAAAATACACCGCTTCATTCAAAATGCTTAGATTTAAAATCCACCCTCGTGCTGGAGCTTTGCACAAAGCAGCCACAGACTGTACACATGAAAACTAAGGATCACCTGTGGACAGCCTTTGGCCAACTGTTTCCTGAGGTTGAATAGCCTTCTTGATCCAGTTGATTGCCGCAGTCATAATCCCATGTCAAAGTTTGTTTTAATTATACTAAACAGGTGTTGCAGGGCAGGAGACAGATAACAGAATCATCAACTGCATTTGCAAAACAATGAACATAATACAACAGATTTGTCCGTCATTTGAAAGACTTTGCATAATTACGCTCCCGTTGAATAATTCTCCATAATTACTCATGCACTAATGCTCCCCAAGAATAGAGCAGCGAGCAGCAAACCGTCAGTGAGGAAGTGTGTTTGCTGGAATTGGCGTCCAGTCTTTTTAACCTCCTGTTTAAAAAGGCCAAATGTATTTAAAGATGCATTGTGTTTTCAAATTCTCATTTAGATGCCACATTGTTGGACAAACTGCCGGAAATTATATCAAATCAAGCTAATGAAAAAGAAGCCATGATGGCAGCTTGGTTGTCCCCACAGAGGGATCACCAACATGCCCGAGTTTGTTTTTGCTGCTTTGAATCCAAGTCAATTCAAAAGCTGTGTGGCCTGAAAGCAAAATAATTGCATTCTGAAAAAGTGCCCGAGTGAAAATGTAAGTTTAACAGAAGTGTTGTCGTGTTATTTCCTTCAGAGCAGCGGGAGAGAAACTTGTGATTAAACTGTTCTTTTTCTCGTCCAGGTAAAAGACGAATCCGGGTCCATTTGGCCGGGAGAGCCTGCTTAAGCCGTGGTCAAGCTCCAGTCAGTTCTTGGCAGCCCCACAGGGCCCGTGAGGTCTGGCTGAGGTGTTTTGCGCGCCCGCATTGTCAATTTCTGACTCCTGTCTGGGAGAGGAAGAAGCAGACATCCCTGTTTTTTTTTTTCCCCTTTGAGCAGGTGCCAACACCTGAAGGTAAACAACATACAGGAGGGCAGCGGGGTCAGAGCAGCGTCTGGACCCGGCCGCTCCCCACAGACTGAGCCTGTCAGAGCCTGGATCTGGCCTGTCTGGAAGGCAGAGAGAAGCTGAGCCACCGTGGCACCCGGGTTTGACACCGCATCAAGATGCAGGACAGGGAATGTCACGGAGGAGGGGGCGCTCCTGCAAATCCGCAGTTTCAGCACGCAGACCCCCATACGGCCGGGATCATGTTTAGGAAGCCCCTCCAGTCAAAGGCCGACGGCAGCTCTGCTGCAGCTAAACGGGCCAACCAAATGAACTCTTAATCCTTCGCTCCAAATTTATGGGTGAGGGGACAGGATGGGGTGGAGGGGCTGGCGGGGTGGGGGTGGGGTGTGTGTGTGTGGGGGGGGGGGGGGGGGGGGGGGGCTCACACGGCGATGCCGGCTGTATTAAGGTTGGGGACACCCTGCAGGGGCTGAGAAACCACAACCCCAAAAAATAGTCAATATGAGTGTCAGGACTTATGGCAATCCATAAAACATGAGGAGTGATTTGAATCCCTCGTCTGAACCGGCAGCGACACGCAGGACAGTTTCCCTTCAGTTATTCACTCTGTTTCAGATTTTTTTGGTACAACAGTCACAAACACACTTTCTGTCTGCTTCATCATATCATGCACTTCCCTTACTGCACTATTAAACCTCTGTTCCAGTCAAATAAAGCACCTCTCTGATTCAGCTGTTGTAGATGTGGTGATGAGGAACAGAGGTGCTGCATGCCTTGTATCCACTGTTCTGTTAGATGAGGGACATCATCTGCTTTGAGCTTGGCTCCGCCTCCACTGTAGTTTCCATGCAGCGGTGTTGCACTGATGAAGAGCTGAATGAAGAAGAAGTGTTCTTTTACATGCATCACGATGGTAAAACAGACCTGTGAAGATAAATCATCAGTCTGAATTTGCAATGCAGCTATTTCTTACTCATGATTTTTAACTCCCTGTTAGTTTCCCCAATGAAACAACACCCTGTTTCCTTTATGTGTGGATGATAAAAATAATTCACATGCTACTGGTGACTGCTCGGTCATAAACCCAGAAACTACAGACTGAACCAAAATATGAGTTCATGCATCATTCAACTGAAGCCAGCTGCAGCAGCATGTCCTCCTGTGCACTGTCTAGTTTATTTTGTTGGTTTGTTTGTATTCACTACATCTCATCAGGCCTTGCGAATATTCAAGACAACCCTAAACCCTGATGCCAATCCCCACACACAGAAGTTTAAGTTTCTAACTTGCCAGCAGACTCCTTGAATCCTAATGGCCCTCTTAATTCATCCCATAACTCTGTCTGCCAGAAAATACATATTTCTCCCCCACTGTCATTATGACAGCCTGTGTGATCAGGATGAAGAGGGATGGAAACAGACCCTCGGTTGAGATGAATGGGCCTGAGTTTGCTATAGTTTTATTCAGCTTTGAGACATTTATACATAAAACTGTTGTTAAGTAGATTTCATATGAAACTGTTTCTAATGTTGAGAGAATTTTAAAGAAAGACCAAGTCAAGACTTCCACAGTGTAGGATTTATAGTGTTGTGGCTCCACGCTGACTCCGAGCCAGCTGGAACTGAGTTCGTGCTCCTGGCTGCCAGTTAACGTCCCCATTATGAAACAAGACTTGTCCATTAAAATTACAATTGTTCATCATTTTTTTACGTTGGTAAACAGCTCTCCACTTGCTTCTCCGTGTCCTGCTCATCCAAGAATAAACTGCAAAATAAAAACAGTTTCTCCTCAGGGCGTCAGTGTTGATGAACCCTTCCCCCCCCCACCACCACCACCACCACCATACACACACACACACACACACACACACACACACACACACACACACACACACACACACACACACACACACACTCACAGAACTATGCAGTGTCAGCAGTTTGTGTGTCCCTTCAGGTCAGTGAGACGAAGAGCAGGAGTTATTTAAGTAATTCAATTCAACTTTATTTATATAGCGCAAATCACAACAGAGGTTATTTCATGGCACTTAACACATTAAAGTCCTTCCAGCAAGACTTTACAATATTATACAGAGAAACACAACAATTCAACAATTCAACAATTCCCACATAAGCTAGGAGGGAAAAAAAAACCTCCTCTTTAAGGGAGAAAAAACTCCAACAGAAGGAAGAAAAACTCCCTTTAACAGGAAGAAACCTCCGACAGAACCAGGCTCAGAGGTGGGCGGAGCATCTGTTAACAGATCCAGACTCAGAGGTGGGGGGGCATCTGCCTCCACCGGTTGGGGTGAGAGGAGAGCAGAGAGAGAAAAGGACAGCATAGAGATACAAGAGAAGAACTGTTGGTGGAGACGACAAGCGCAGAGCAGAGACATGCTGCTCCATGACGGGACATCTGGAAAAGAAAGAACAGAAACTACACGAGCGAAGGAACTGAATGGAGACAACAGACAATAAGAAGAAACTATGGAAGAGAAAAAGATGGTGAGGTACGAGTCAGTTAAAGAGTAGGAGGAAAGAAAAGAAGCTCAGCATGTAACGAGGTCCCCCAGCAGCCTCGGCCTATAACAGCATAATTAAGGGTTGGTTCAGGTCTACCTGAGCCAGCCCTAACTATAGATTTTATCATAAAGGAACGTTTTGAGTGTAATCTTAAAGCTAGAGAGGGTTTCTGCCCCTTGAACACAAACTGGGAGCTGGTTCCACAGGGGAGGAGCCTGAAAACTGAAGCTCCGCCTCCCATTCTACTTCTGGAAACTCTAGGAACCACAAGTAGACCAGCGTTCTGAGAGCGAAGTGCTCTGCTAGGATTATATGGTTCTATAAGATCTCTAAGATATGATCGAGCTTGGTCATGTAGAGCTTTGTAAGTCATCGATAATTTTAAATTATATTCTTGATTTAACAGGAAGCCAGTGAAGAGAAGCTAAAACTGGAGAAATATGATCTCTCTTGCTGAATCCTGTCAGTACTCTTGCTGCTGCATTTTGGATCAGCTGCAGGGTTTTTAATGAGTAATTTGGACATCCCAACAACAAGGAATTACAATAATCCAGCCTGGAAGTAACAAATGCATGAATGGGTTTTTCTGAGTCACGCTGAGGAAGGATTTTCCTGATTTTATTAATATTACGTAGATGAAAGAAGGCAGTTCTGGAGATTTGCTTCATATGGTGGCTAAAGGACAAATCCTCATCAAAGATGACTCCAAGGTTCCTCACAGTTTTTCTGGAGGCCAAGACAACGTCATCTAGAGTAACTAAGTGATTACAGAAAGAGTTTCTCAGGTGTTTAGGACCGAGTACAATAACTTCCGTTTTGTCTGAATTTAGAAGCAGGCAGTTTTTGGTCATCCAGGCCTTTATGTCTTTTAGACAGGCTTCAGGTTTTACTAACTGATTAGTTTCATCTAGTTTTATAGAAAGATATAGCTGCGTGTCATCTGCATAACAATGGAAGTTGATGCAGTGCTTCCTGATGACATCTCCTAATGGAAGCATGTACAAAGTAAAAAGTACCGGGCCTAACACTGAGCCTTGTGGAACTCCATAACTAACTCTTGTTTGTCTGGAAGACTCATTGTTGACATGGACAAACTGGAATCTATCTGATAAGTAGGATTTGAACCAGTGTAATGCAGTTCCTTTGATCCTCGTAACGTCTTCTAATCTCTGTAATATGATCGTATGATCAATCGTATCAAAAGCAGCACTGAGGTCCAGAAAAATAAGTACAGAGACAAGTCCATTATCTCAGGCTAATAAAAGGTCGTTAGTAACTTTCACCAGAGCTGTTTCTGTGCTATGATGAACTCTAAAGCCTGACTGAAAATCTTCAAACAGATTTACAGCTTTGTAAATGATCACAAAGTTGATTTACAACAACTTTTTCAAGGATTTTAGAAATAAACGTCAGGTTGGAAATTGGTCTGTAGTTTCCTAAAACAGCTGATCAAGAGTTGGCTTTAAGTAAAGGTTTAATTACAGCCACTTTAAAAGCCTGCGATACATAGCCGGTTACAATAGATAGGTTGATCTGATCTAATATGGAAGTATTAATTAAAGGGAAGACTTCGTTAAAAGGTTTAGTTGGGATGGGATCTAACAGACAGCTAGAGGATCCAGATGAAGAAATAATTCTAGTTAACTCAGAGAGCTCAACGGGAGAAATGTTCCAAGTTTACATCTGGTCCTACAGCTGCTTTCAGGGCTGCTGTGCTTAACATCACATCAGTGACGGTGGCAGGAAGGGTCGGCCCGATTCTCTCCCTAATAGTAAGAATTTTATTAGTAAAGAAGTTGATGAAGTCATTACTGCTGAGAGCTGAAGGAATAGAGGGCTCAACAGAGCTGTGACTCTTTGTCAGCCTGCTACAGTGCTGAAAAGAAACCTGGGGTTGTTCTTGTTGTCCTCTATTAATGATGAATAATATAAAGTCCTGGCCTTACAAAGAGCTTTCTTATATAATATTAGACTATCCTTCCAGGCAGGTGAAATTCTTCTAAATTAGTGGAACTCCATTTCCTTTCCAGCTTTCTAGTCGCTGCCTAGCAGAGCGTAGTTCTGAGTTGTACCATGGAGACAACTTCCTCTGGTTCATGACTCTCTTCTTCAGAGGGGCGACATCATCTAGAGTTGTAGCAGAGATACTGCAGTGTTTTCTACCAGATGATCCACTTGTGTGGGACTAAGATCAACGTAGATGCCTTCCACTGCTTTAACACACGGCATCGAAGAGGATAAACATGTAACTGCTTCCTTAAACTTGGCCACGGCATCATCTGACAGACATCTACTGTAGTGGGATTTATTCCCACATGCTGTGTAGTCCATTATTGTAACTTCAGATGTTAATAAGAAGTGGTCCGACAAAACAGGGTTTTGAGGAAATACAATAAAATTTTCAGTTTCCATGCTATATGACAGAACCAAATGGAGGGTGTGGTTACCACGGTGACGGGGTTTATTTACATTCTGAGAAAAGCCAATAGAATCTAATAATGAGCTAAAAGTAGAACTGAGGCTGTCGTTGTCCACGTCAACATGAATGTTAAAGTCTCCCACTATCATCACTTTATCTGAACTCAGCACTAAATCTGATAAAAAGTCAGAGAATTCGGTTAGAAACTCTGAATAAGGACCAGGTGGGTGATAAACAACAACAAATAGAATCCGTTTCTGTGCTTTCCAGTTTGGGTGTGAGAGACTAAGAGTCAGACTCTCAAATTAATTATAACTAAGTTTCGGTCTTGGATTAATTGATAAACTTGAGTGGAAGATTGCTGCCACTCCTCCTCCTCGGCCTGAATCTCTAGGAATATGATAATTAATATGACTGGGAGGAGTTGCTTCATTAATACTAACATGTTCTTCCTGTTGCAGCCAGGTCTCTGTGAGACAGAGTAAATCAATCTGATGATCAGTTATCAAGTCATTTACTGACAGAGATTTAGACCAGAGAGATCTGATATTTAATACTCCGCTTTTAATTGTCAGATTTTTTTGATCCATTAATTTGGTAGGATACATTTTTATTGATACATCTTTTCTTGAGTTTTTTAAATATAGGTGGTCTGGGTACAGACACAACCTCTGTAGGATGTTGAAGGTTTTGGGTGAGTGACAGCTCTAAAGAAGCTGCAGAGGAGCGGGTAAGACTGCAACTCTGCATCCTGACCTCAACCCTGGATGTCAGGTTTTAGGGCTGTTAAGAGACATGGCCATATTTCTAGAAAGAAGAGCTGCACCATCCAAAGAAGGATGGATGCTGTCTCTCCGGATCAGACCAGGTTTTCCCCAGAAAGTATTCCAATTGTCAATGAAGCCCACATTGTTAGCGAGACACCACCTCGACAATAAGTGAGTAAAGGAGTGAAGATCAGAGAATTGTTGGGATAAATAAGAGCTGAGAATAAATATATTAAACTTTTAACAGTTAAGTTGGTCACAATGTCTCACAAAACAAGTGAAAACCACAGGGATGGCAAAGATGCCTCTGATATGCACATGATAAAACAGGAATCTACAGACTGAATTATAATGTTGGAAACCATGACATTTCATTTTTTTTTCATCATTAAAAGCCAACTATTATGATAAAAGTACTTTTACACAACAAGTACCAAAAATATCCAACATGCTGATTTCTTACTATTTTTCCACAAACAGGCTGTTATCAACATTACGGACTCCTGATTGAATAAACAGACAAATAAAGGCACTGCTGGAGACCGAAACATACAAAGGACGCCATAACAGCAGATTTTAGAGTGCAAACCCAGTTTTATTTTCCCCAAATTTAATTAAGTCAAAGTACAAAATTAAAATAACTGAAGAGGGTCGGAGATCCCGGCTAAACAGAACAAAAGGAGGGAAAGTCGCTGGGCCAACCACTCATCTCATTCCCCTAATTTCTACCTGAAAAGATAAACTAACTGAAACCAAACCATAGAGAAGAAAACAAGACTACTGGTGATTCCCAGCTCAAATTAAAAAAAACAACAACTACTAAACCATGCAAGGCAAAAGCTCACTGAAGGGAAACAAAAAGAAAGTGAGGAGGTAAAGAAGTCCTCCTGAAACGCCTGCTGCCTGCTGCCTGGTTGCATGAGAAGTGGTCACAATGAGCTCCTTCTCTGCTCCTCCCTTTCAAATCCTCCAACAAATGAGGGGAAATAGATTGCAGGTGTTCTGCCTGAGCAGGTAAGTGGGAGGGAGAGCACCTGTGAGACAGAGAGGGAGAACAAAAGAGAGGAGAGAACCCTCCACATGTAGGCCGAACGCAACCATCACAAAGTCAAAATGGAAAAATAAGGGCAACAGATTATGTTTTGTTTTTTTAACTTCGTTCTGCTGTGCTTTCATTGTCTCCAGGTTTTTTGTATTTCCATAAAATCAATCAGCAGCATGACATCAAACATTTTTGTTTGAAATTTATGTTTTATGTCTTCCATCAAAGCCTCTGACTTCATGCCAAGTTCCAGCACTGCCCCTCAAAATGAATGAATCAAATAGAATAACATTACAATGTACGTGATTCCTGCTAAATTACATTTAAATATACATATATTATTTTAAAAATAGATAGATAGATAGATAGATAGATAGATAGATAGATAGATAGATAGATAGATAGATAGATAGATAGATAGTTTATTAATCCCACAAGGGGAAATGTTTTCACTATAGCAGCATTATAGATACAGGAAAGCAATAAAACAACAGTAAAATATTAAATATAAAAATGCACAGTATATACAATAAAATATAATAAAATAAAATACAATAATTAAATTAAATTAAATTAAAACTAACTAAACAATAGTGCAAGGATTTAAACAAACAAGAGAACAGACAACCAACGGTGTTATTGTTGTTTGATGGATTTGTGAAAAATGTGATGTTTAATATCAGTGTTTACCATGTTTATTAGCATTTTAATTTTTTTTTTTCTCACACCTTTGTGAGTTGAGTATGTTACCACACATTTCATCACAGAGCCTGTCAGTTGTGCTATTTCAATGTGCAAATTATTAAGATCAAAAATTCAGGTCGATTTAAATTTATACATGTATGTAACCAGGAATTCCTTTTTCTCATCTAAGCAATTGCTATTTACCATTTTCAACATGTTGGTTTAACATATTATCATTTGCTGATTAGTGATAAACAACTAACAACTGAGACTTTTCCTTAAGTAAGTTTTGAAGCATTTGTGAATAAATCACAGACAAAATGTTGGCCTGATTGTGAGGTGACATGAAGTTTCAGGATCTCCAAAGTTGATGGAATTATTCGTCCTCGGATCGTGAATGTCTGTAGTTTCTGAGATGTTTTAGTTGTATCTTTTAGTTTCTGTCTTCATGTTTGGACCAAATGAAGAAGCAACATTAAATTAACTGACTCAGCTGTCTGGGCTACACAACAAGGTTTAAATACTGAGACAGTCGTGTTGAGGTGAGCAGCTCAGTGTCATTGAACCCAACCCAGACCAGGAGTTTCCAGGTCTTCTGGGAGAAAGTGAAGCAGAGTTTCCTTCCCACAGACGTAGCTAGTAGCCTGGTAAGAGGGAGATTAGGGCTGCTTGTTTGACGGCTTTAACGTGAGGGACTGGACAAGCACCTCAGCCTGACCTTTTCACATCCCTAGTGGACCAATTGTCCTGCAAATCACCGACATGGCAAGGATCATGTTTGAGCAAGAGCTTAACAGCTCAGGAGGGCTGCAGGACGCCACTCGATGACTTATTAGAAACAGAACAAGACGCAGAGAATAGAAAGCGTTGCTCCGTCCCACCCTCCATACGGCTGCAGATGGCTGCCAGACTCTCCCGGTTCCCATGGTACTTGATTAGTTTGTCATGTTGTAATACAGACGTGTGGGAATGCCGACAGCTAAAGGGTGTAAACGAGAACACTGGCTGTATCAAATGGTGTTTGGTTATCTTTTTGGTACCCTGGTATGTTTGCCGCTAGCTCTGGTTTGTTCAAACTCTGGAACCTTTTTCTCGTCTGAGTTCATTTGGACAGATTAGAACAATGTAATTTGAGCTCGCAGCCTGCAGTTTGTTAGCTGAGGGAATTGGATGATACCAAAGCTCATTTCACTCCTCTCCTTTTCCTCTAACCTTGCACATTTAGACTCCGAAGTTAATTTAGCTCATTGTTCCCTTAAACAAATTGTGATGCTTTGCTGAGGTTAGGAGTGTTGTCGAGTAAAGACATTTTTGGATTAACCTTCAATGGAATTAAAGTTGATTGGCAAGGACTCTCCGTTATTCAAAAGAAAAGCATGTTGTTGTTTTTTGAACTACTTAGGTTTTATTTTAATGGCCACAGAGTCACGTCGTGATAATCCAGTTGCAGAGATTAATTGGTGCGCTCGAGGACTATGGCAACATCATTAAAAACACAAGTCCAGTGTAGCAACAAGAAAAGGCATAAAGATTGAAAACAAGCTTATTTAGAAGTGAAAATGAAGATCCATCCATCCACCACTCCGTCCATGTTCTGCTCCCTATCCAGCAGGCTTACTAAAGTCCAAACGCCCCTCTGCAAGCTTTTCCATTTTTTCCTGGGGGATCCACATTTGCAGTGAAAACTCCTCGTTGAAGTGGCCCAGGATAAAACCCGATCAGATGTGTGAACCCCTTTAGCCGGCACTTTTTTACTGCTAAGGAGCAACAGCTGTATCCTGAGCTTTCTTCGGATGTCTCAGTCTCTAGGGGTGAACCCCAACACCCAACGAAGGAACCTCATCCTGTTTTCGCAATCGGTTTTGATCACCACGTAACATTCCTGACCATCGATGAGGACCTCTAAGCTGTAGTTCTCGTAGGATGCACACTACATGTCCCGTAGCCGGTTATAAACCCACAAAAGTCAACTTGGAGAACCACCAGATATATTGTGAACTTCAGTTAAAAATGAAAAAAAAAAAAAAAAAAAAAAAGTCCACCTGACAACACATGAGCATGTTTTCTTGGTTCACCACAGTCTGACTTTGTAAAAAATGTGACTTTCTTGTCAGGAAGTTGGTGGTGGAAGAAATGTGTAAATTTTAAAGTGGAACATAATCCTCAAATGCAGATAGGAGACTCTCCACCTGCATATCCTGAAAAAGCAGCAGAGGAGTGAGGGAGCAACATCTGTAGGAGGGATGGCTGTGTGGTGGTAGTGTGTTTCGTGGAGGGTCGGGGGATCGGGAGGGTTGTGGGGGAGGGGGGGGGGGCAAGGACGCCGGCACCCATAATCCTGTAGTCCTCTTTTTATGATTTCTTTTTAACATTTATTTTTGAATATCAAATTGTAACAGCAGCAGATCCCGTCTTCCTGACTCTCTCTTACCATGTTTTTCTCTGTTTTTTTTCCTTACATTTCCCAGCATGCCCTCTTCCTTCTTCCTTCTCCATCTTCCTTTCTTTATATGTATTTCTAAGTGTGGAAAGATTCTACCTATAGTGATACCTGATACTTGACCTGGGGACCAGCAGCATAGTAAGCTTGTCACGCTGCAGGGCATATTTATGAGAGTCACAATAGCTAGTCACAACTAGTCACAATAAAGATCATATTGTATTGGATGGGCAACTCGTGTGTGTGTGTGTGTGTGTGTGTGTGTGTGTGTGTGTGTGTGTGTGTGTGTGTGTGTGTGTGTGTGTGTGTGTGTGTGTACAATCCTGCCGGCGCCACTACTGACCACTACTCAGCTGGTAGTCAGAGCTAACAACCACTAGAAGCTTCTGTCAAACTCTCCGTGTCTGCTGGACAACCAGCTGGGAGTCTGGTGGAGCTCTCAGCCACGAGAGGCACATTAAGGGCCTTAGAGAGATTCACTGTGTGGAAATGTTAGCAGCTCTCTGAAAGCCTCTCTGGTGGGTGGTCTGTGTCAGCTTGTTTCCCTGCTCCTTATCCCACTTAGCATTAATGGTCAGCAGCCCAAAATATCTTACACAATGTCGTTTTTTGGTGTTATCCAGTTTTTCGTAATGCTAACGCAACCAGCAACTACATGTGCGAGGCACAAACTGGTTCTGCCCAACACTGTCAAACCAAAATACCAAATAGGCCTCAATCTTTCCTATTTTGTCACAGTTGTAGAGAGGCTGTTAAATTTGGCGAACCCATACTTTCAAATCCTGGCAGATGTAACAGCGACGGCATTTTTGAGGAGTGAAAAGTTTTTATTTCCACACTTTCATTGAATTGCAGTTTTTTTAGTTCAACGTGAACCCGGCTGTGCTGTAGGATGGGCAGACTGGCACAACATGGGGTGTGTTGGTAAAGATGCTCCGGTGTGGTACAACACTGGTGTCCATTTTGAGGTAAACTTGTTCCTGCGCCTCCGCCAGCTCAAACCAGGTCACATCATGGCGCAGCAGCAAAACGTAGACATTAAATATAAAAGACATGCAGGTTAACTACAAATGGAATTGAAATGAGATTACACATAAATGGTTAGCAATGCAAAACCCTTATCACCTACTCTTCTGGTTTAGTAATGCAGTCAGCCCTGCAAGGCAATGCAGTGGGACACTGTCATTTACGCACAAAAGGTTTGGGCAATTTACCAAAGTCAGTCATTTAATTCACAATTGGACGGTAAATTAGGCACACTAAAAGCTCATAAATTAATTTATTAACACCACAACATCAATGACTTTTGGAGCACATTGCTCTTCATCAGTATTGTTAATAAATGAATTACTATGAAAGCTTTAAGAGCCAATATGTGACTATGCTCACTCCTCAACATCGTTCCAGCACCTGATTTCTCTATATTGGATGAGTGTTCCTCTCTTGAACATGTAATTAATGCCGGTGTTTGGTGCCTCAAAGATGCAGGTTTTTGTCTTGTATCATTTGAACCGCTCCCTACACAGGGCAGCGGTTCTCGTATTAACAGGGGAAGAATTGTTTCTAACGTGAATTACGTATTTCCAAGCCAATTTAACGTCATTAGCCCCTGAAGGCCTTCGTACCAAAAATTGTATGATCAGAGTCTGAACCTCCCGGACAATTATCTCAGTAATATTACAACAGCATTTTAAAAGGGACGTCGGCAGATGGTTTGATTGGCCATGATTGAAGTCAGCTTTGAAACACCTTCTATGTATTTGTTCCTCCTACTTTACGACTGCACTACGGTCAGCCAGAGTTGTACCTCTGCATTTGTTTACCAAAATACAGAACAAATTGCCCACACCTACTTACACAGCTGGCAAACTTGCGCTTGTGTGGCATCTGTACTGCATCGAGCCGGACACAAATAAGCCTCAGCATGAATTTGGTTGGAAAAAGTAATCTACATGAACAACATATGCCAACAAAAGTCAATGGATTCAGTGTGAAACATAATAATTTAGCGTGTATTTCCCCTTTAATTTTTTGGGATCCACCCACTGATGGGAAGGTTCAGGTTGGTTCAGGTTGGATTGTTGGTGTTACAGTTATACAAGAGGACACAGATTTTCATCCAATAGCAGGCAGTATCTGCTAAGCATAAAAGAAGGACTTGGGTGAAATCCCAGTCTTGACTGATGCTTGCAGTCAGCTGTTTCTTCAAGCGTGTTTAACTGGTATGAACATGACGAGAGGCTAAATTACCTGAAATAAGTCCATTATGCTCGGCTAAGTTTACAGACAGAGATCAGATTTGTTTTGACACCTCTTCAATGGCCAGATGGAGCGAGGGGAGACACAGGCAGGTCTCCTGCCTCTTCACATCCATCACACACAAGCTGCATTCCTCAGCTGAGCAGCTGGAGTGATTCCTCCGCCGTGTCGTCTGCGATGACACAGCTGCAAGTCCAACACGTCTGTAGATTATCACTGTTACTCCTTTCTAAATCTGAGACAGAACATTGGTCAACAAGGTCGTTGGTGAGAGCAAGTGGTTCATCTCCACTGGAATTTCTTGTTTGAGTTCAACAGGTTTGGCGGGTGGGGATGGGGGGATGTAAGAGACACCTTGATTGCTTCATTAAATGCTTTATTCATGATGACAGCTGGAGGCATTAAGATTCCGGGTTGTTCGTCTGCCCCATTCTCGTAAATGCAAAATCTCAAAATCACCTTGAGGGAATTTCCTCAAACTTGCCAAAAATATTCATAGATGAACTGATTAGATTTGGGGGGGGGGGGGGGTCAAAGGTCAAGGTCACTGTCACCTCACATCGACCCGTGCTCGTAAGCACAATATCTGGGGAACCCCTCGAGAGAATGTTTTCATATTGGACATCCCTGTTTGCTTGGCCTCAGTGATGATGATATATTTTGGTAGTCAAAGGTCAGAGGTCATGATCACTGTAACCTCATATATTTCCCATTGTTGTGACTGCAATATCTTCAGAACGCCTTGAATTAATTTCTTCAAGTTTGGCACAAACATTCACTTGGTCTCAATAATGAATTAAGCAGATTTTGGTAATCAAAGGTCACAGGTCAAGGTCAATATGACCTGACATCTGTCCTTTCTGTCATTCCTATTCTTGTTCATGTGATATCTCATGACAGCCTTGAGCAGATTTCTTCAACTTTGGCACTGACATTTACTTTGACTGAAGGATGAACTGATTAGAATGTGATGGTAAACGGTAACTTTGACATCACGAAACACATTTTTAAACATGCCAAAAAGAAGAATTCAGAGTTTTTTTGGTACGTTTTAAAAATATTATGATTATAATATAAGTAACTACCCTTTAATATACGTTAGCCATTAGTTTTGTTTTTTTTCATGTTAGACTTGCTCCAGAACAAATCACGTTTTGTCTAGCCCTTTGGGATGATTGATAGATGTCATAGAATACCTTCCTTAGGAGAAGCTCGTCAGAGGCTCAAATTAAAAATGCTTCCCTTCTGCAGTTGGTAACCAAAGATGAAGTCATAGCTGCTAAATTCTATCAAACATGAAATAATTTAAGATTCAGATTGCGTTTTTTTTCTAGTTTTCTTCACCAGTGGTGGCTCCTTTGACAGAATTTTGTGCTCAGTGATTGGATGCTTTTTGCCTAAATGCACCTTGAAACTCAAAATTGACTTTTCCACTAAACATTTAATGTACCACACAGTTGTTTCTTTAGATTAAAAATAGGACTAGAAGAGTTTTGAGGTTGATCAAAGCCGTAGAAGCGGTCAAACTGTGATTCACTTCACATTTCCAATGAGGGAAATCCAGATCCAGGCAGTCCCAAAATAAATCCACCACCTTTTAAACTGTTTCTGGTGAAATCATCTTAACTAGCCAAGACAAACCTTTTCATGATACGATTTTATTTAGTAAATCACATTCTCTGAACAAAGGGCTTTTCATCCAAATGTAGTGATGTTTTTTTGAATACCTGGTCTCCAGTGTATCCAGTGTTTCCGTGTCCAGAATGAAAATATTACAGAGCTCACTTCTACTCACATCAGAATGGCAGCCGTATGAAGCACCTGGAATAATTGTACGGTTTAACACTAATGTGTTTGGAACTACGGTTGCAGACCAGGATCTGTGTAAAGGACGACATCCTGGGATTCATCTTACTGTGTTATTTGCTTGCTGAAAACATCTCCAGCATCACTCGTCAGTTGCAGGGTTTGTGTATAAAAATGTCCTGCTGATGCTGCATTATAAACCATCTCTACTCAGTCTGCAGTCTGGGCCAGTGCGACATTCATCTGCACAGACGTTGCTCCACTGCTGTAGGTGGTCCACCACTTGGCAGCTGATAAAAAGTTATTTTTTACTTCCCCTGCAGTCTCAGATTAATTAAAATGCATGCAAGCTGCGCCTGTTTCCCTTCATAATTTATCCATAACCCAAGACACTAAATAATAGTAATAATCCTGCCTTAAAAAGGTTTCAGTTTGAAAAATTCATGATAGATTAATTAAATGTGTGTTTGCATCTTTTTTGTCAAAGCCCAAGGCACTCTCTTGCACTTTGGCCGAACCCAAAATTCCTAATAATGAGAATATATTTCAGCTTCTGTGTTGGCATCTATTATGCATGTGTGCATGTGGAAGTGTGTTTTGGGGTTTTGTTTGAAGTAAGGATCGACCCAACAATTAAAGCAACAAACACTCCATATGGGCGACATGGTGATTTAAAAAAAAAAAAAAAAGGAAGAAAATGTCTTGTTTAACTGAGCCGGGGTCTTTAGATCTTTTTGGTGGAAGACTGAGCGCCTGAGTTTAAAACAGTGAAATCACAATCTCTCCACACTTTTCTGCACACAGTTGAGATTAAAGCCAGTGCAGCCCACAGTGCATAAACAAGCTTAACTTTAATGTCTGGGTAAGCTTCTGACAATAGTCCCTCTGTGTAGATAAATAGCTGCATATTCACAAGAGCCTTTTGCCCATGACCAAAAATACAATCATATGAAGCTGACTGCAGCTGCAGGTGACAGCGGCAGCATCTGACGGCAGACAAATAAAATGAAGTGACCCGTCGGGCTTGTTTGCGTGTTGGCTGTGGTAGTGAGTGGTAAGGGCACGGAGTCTTTGCTGCAGCGGTTGCAGTTCTCAGCACTTTGATTTGATGGAGCAGAAGAGGGTTGACGGGGGAGGCCGGGCTGAGCCCCGCCGGGCTGTTTGTTAGTGTAAGGCATCTGCTGTGTTTGTCAGAGAGATGCCCCTGGCACTGCACCCGCCTTCTCCACCAACACAGCGCGGTGCAGCATGGCAGCGGGTCACCTCTGCAGGGCCTACAACATCCAGCTACACACTGAGACACAGAGAGACAACGGCGACGACGACGGGGAGGAAGAGGAAGAAAGGAGATATTCATACTGCAGCTGAAAATGTCGTGACTGTCCCCACACACACACACACACACACACACAATGTTTCCTAATTAACACAAGAACAAAAAACTGCATGAAGTCTCATTCACTAATTACAAAGCCATGCACCATCAACAAAATACAAAAATGTGTTCAAAGAGCTTAAATCAAATCTAAATGTGATTTTGGTCACTATAAGTAGAATATGAACTTAATCACGTTTTATTAATAATAAAACTCTGACCAAAACTACATAATTTTTACACCTACTAAAATATTTTTACTTAAAAGCTGCAATACTAAATACATTAATAAATATATATATTGGAACAATCTACTGTGTGTCATGTGACAGGCAGCACTTGAAGTGATAGAAAATCATTTCCAGCTTTGCAGTTCCTCTCAGCTCGAACTTTTGCAGTATCTTTCAGCTCATAGTTTTGGTTTTAGAGTCTTTGAAGTTTTATTTCAGTCTCAGCATTTGAATATGTGTTCTTTTCTGACAGCTATGAGAGGGTGGATCAAAGGGGTCCAAGACACAGGGTGTGCAGCACCATGACATGCATGGAGCAGGGGGAAGATACAACCTTTGAGAGTTTTCTCAGTTTCATGATCAACATCAGATTCAGAGATGCATCTTATGAGCATGCATAGAGGAACATAGAGAAGTCACAGGGAGCCAAATGTGGTGAGTAGAAGTGGTGGAGAACAACGCTTGGGAAAACGTGGATATTTTCAATGCTCTGTGAGTGTGAGATCGCAGCACATTTCAGGTCTTTGGCACTGAATGTTTCCCTCAGACGCCTCAGAAGGTCCCAGTACAACTCGGTGTTGACTGTCTGACTCTGGGGGACAAATTCACAGAGCACAAACCCACCAATGTCAAAGAAAACCCACGTGGTTGCTCCTTAGCTGATGCATCAGTTTCAGTCTCGAACAGTGACGTTCGGCTCCTCTTGAAACATGACTGTCACTTAAACCACTTCTCCAGGCTCATCGCTTCGTCTCCGTCGACTTTCTGAAGCACTTTCAGGGTCTCTGTTGACGATTTCCAGAGTTTGACAAAAAGGCCAAAACTTAAAATGCTGTGAAAAGACTCAGCACATTTTTTTAAACAAACCAAAGCAGATAAGACAGTTTATATTGGTATCAATACAGAACATCAGAAGAACAGAACATATCAAAAATGCTACTTTCAAAAACCCATTAAAAATCAGATACGAGCAGCAATTTATACTGAAGCAGAACAATCAGCTGTGTGAACATTGACTGGTGTGTAAATAAGTGAGAGACAAAAAGAGGCAAGCAGGTTGAGAAAGACAGAGAAATGTAGTGCGAGACTACACCGGTGGATTATATTGATTGGAGGTTGATTGAGTTCCAGATCGGCTGATCGGATTTATTGACCGTGCAGATCATCAGCGGGAGCGATTACGGGCCGAGTGTGTGCAGTCACGCTGATCTCCACGAGCTCGGGCGTTACATCTGACTGGACGTCGGCTGGTTGCATATTCCGAGGGTGGAACTGCGAGGCGGCTTGTCAGAAAGCCGACGTCTGTCTGGCATCCCGGGGACATGCGGGGCATACCAAACCCCCTGAACCTGAGCCTCTCACTGGAGGATTGAGAAAACTTCAGCGTCGTTCATGCTCCGCCGACTTTCTGTCTGCTTTCTCCAGAGCTGCCCTGTGATTGAGCGTGGCTGGGAGAAGGGAGAGTGTGTGCATGTCCGGGCCACAGGAAACATGAAAATCTCAGTTTGTGCTGAAGGCCGTGTTCATGTTTCTCACCTGATACTCTTGATCTGCTGCGCCGTGATTTCAGCCATCTCTCTGCCTGTCTGCCTGTCCCCTCCTCACTTACACATACCTGCTTACACAAGTCAAACTCTGATGGAGGAAGCATATGTTTATGTTTTCCCTAAATCCCTCATCCAAACAGAAAGAATATGGATTAGCTTTGGCTGCCCCTCGCCAGCTCTGTTTTACACTAGCTCCCCTCCCAGCAGTTGAAATTGCAAATCAATGCTAATTGTCTTCTCAAGGTAAACACTAAATGATGCTAAAATGAGCATGGTGTGACAATGGAGGCATTTAATCTACACCGTTGGGGAAATCTGCGTGGTTTCCCAAAATAACCGCGGTGCTTAAGGCAGAAGTGGAAGGATTCAGTCATATCTAACACAAAAGCTGTTTGACACGGTCAAGATTTGAGATGACTTTGCTTCACTGGCAGCGGTCACACTTTAATTTCAACAGTAAATTATACAGGGCAATAAATTAAAGTGAATAAAAATGCACCCGACTGCTTTACGTCAATCTGTGTGAACCGAGCTACCGAGAAGTCAGCCATCCTTCCCCAACCTTCCGATAACATTCACTTTATTGTAACTTGATGAGTCTGTCCTGCCAAATACATTCCCCATGAGACTGCTAATAGCTTATCAAGACACAAGTTAATTGTTTTGCTAAGAAACCTTTTCAATTGAGTGAGAAATGCATTTACATCATGGACTGTATATACAAGTGTTCGTAGCTTCTGGGTCTGAAATGTGAGGCCAATGCAGAAGTGCCTTACGCTGCAATACCACCGACTGCCACTAGAGGTCGGCTCCAAAAAGCCTCCGGCTCCATAGACTCCCATTCAACTTCTCTCATCAAATACAAAGTGAATAAAATGTGTCCATCCGTTATCTCGGTGTTGTTAGCTAAAGTCACTCCTTCTTATTCGTTTTCTGGAGGTCCATCTGAAAATAATCCCTCATTCATTAGAAAAGAAGATTCAAAAAGACCTGTTTTTGGGGGCGTGTCTGTTTGATTGACAGGCCTGTGGCACAGTCAGGTTACAGCTATCGGTGGGCGGGACGTAGCATCTTCAGGTTTCCAATCAGATCGGTCAGATCCACTGCTGGCTCCTCCCCCAGCTCATCCAAATATGGTCACTTCCTGCTCCAAACTGCTCCGAACTAGCAAGATGGTGACGACCAATAATGTAATTCCAGTCACTGAAATTTAAGTGCACTTAATAACTCGTTAACTTTGTCTTACTTATAAACTCTTAAGATGGCCCCAAAATTGGGTCACGACCTGCCAGTTTAAAACCAGAGATAAACCATTTAAGAAAAAAAGACTGTGCATAACGACAATGACGATGGTGTGCTGGAAACCAAAACTGTTCAGCCACGGAAGGACATCTTTCCAACCAAATGCTGGATTTGTGGTTAACAAAGGAGAAGTTAACAGTCCTGTGGTGTTTGCTAGAAAAAGGTATTGTACACATCAAGCTGTGTCATATTTTGACTACCCTACAAGTAAACATAAACCTACAAGAACAGAAACATTGGCATTATACTGTACTTAAAGTGTCAAAGTAAAAGTACTTGAACTACAGAAGCATGTCGGAGTTAGGGAAGGCTGATTCATTTCACTATTTGCTTCTGTTCACGTTCCTTGGTGATGTCACTTCCCAGTTCTTAGTGTTAAACTTTCCCCAAAAACATGAAATGTTAAAAAATTAAGAAATTAGAAAGAGAACAATCAAGCATAAGGAGAAAGCTTGGATTACGACGTCACATTAAGCTGGAAGCTCTTGCTAACATTTTGCATCATTGAGACTCTTTATTGTTTGTTTGAACAGCTTCCCTCTGAACTCTCCCTTCATCCATTTCATCAGCCTGCCGAGTCGGCACATTAAAGGATGCCACCATTGTGTTAAATTACATTGATGTGAAGACGCCTGTCGCGGCACGTCGTCAACTCAATCACCACTGAGACTCGAGTCAATGGGCGCGCATACTGTTCATTCCATGTATGGGTTCAAAGTGTTACAAAAACACTGGGATGCCTTGTTGAAGGTTCTCTGAGCAGCGGTCTACGTTGGCTGCAGCTGTAGTGGCGACCGTGACCTCTGACCTCCCTGTGGAAGGGTACGGAGACTTTCCCCTCAGGGGTCAATGAATTAACACATCACACAGCATCTAACATACTTAACTTCAACTTTATCTGCCTGTAAACCTCCTGATCATGGAACAGTTATACTTTGTTTTTACTGCAGCTGGAAATACCTCTGATGATGATCAGTGAAAGGATCATTCTGGTTTAAGGTAAATGGGTTTTATATTCATAGTTTTGATCACATTTACTGACCAACAGCATAAATTCAGCTCAACTTCTATAAAAGATACTTCACGGCCATCAGCAAATCTGCAGCTTCCTGTGAAACAGGAACCTTGAACAAGCCTGACCCTCCTCACCGGAGACCCCCAGGGGCCGTATACGCTGTCCTTGGATCCTCCCACTGCATACCAACCAACTCACACTCCCATCGCAGCTCTGTTTATAAGTACAGGTACGCCGATGACATCATGAATTGTAGACTCAACTTGAACAGCAATGAAAATCACATACCATGAACAGGTTGATCAAACAGTTCCTCAACTTCTCCACATACAAACCTTCCATTGACTCTAGGCACAAAACACTTGCACTGATCACCACCGATCGATCGACCAAAACCACCTGATTCAAAGTCTTCATTTCTACAATACACTCGGATGGAGAATCAACACAGATCACATTATCAAAAAAGCCAAGCAGAGACCCTTCTTGAAAGTCTGATTACAAATAGAAAAACTGTTTTTCACCATTGTGTGAACAAATGAACCAAAGACGAACTGGAACTGTCGAATATCTAAAACTCCTGCTATAAACTTCATTTTTACTTTCGTTTACTGAAACTCATGTATTGTGCTGCAGCTTGCAAAGGTTGATCTTGGAATAAATAGTTTGCCATGTAGTACCACGTGATGTCAGCTGCAAGACAACAGTTTTCTGCTTATGCAGTAATATCTCAAATCCAGATTATATCATCAGATGTGTGTTGTTGTGTAGTTTGTTGTGTTGTTTCCAACATCTCATCACATCTCTTTCCGTTCTGAACTTTGTGTTAGTAGTTTCACCATGTTTTGGTAAAGTTTATAGTTACGGCTGTTTGTGTGTGTGTGTGTGTGTGTGTGTGTGTGTGTGTGTGTGTGTGTGTGTATGTGTGTGTGTGTGTGTGTATGTGTGTGTGTGTGTGTATGTGTGTGTGTGTGTGTGTGTGTGTGTGTGTGTGTGTGTGTGTGTGTGCGTGCGTGCGTGTGTGTGCGTGCGTTCAAGTGACCATGTGTTTTTCCAGGCCACCCTGACAGCAGAAGTTTCATTAGACACATTTCATCCCAGTGATATCACAAACTCCTTGACCTCTCTCACCTCACAAACCTCACCACACAAAACAACCCACGGAGCCTGGAAGGAAAAAAAAGTTCACAGCAGCTTCACGGAAGGTCAAAAACTTTTGGATGTGATTCTATGCTTCTATGATGTCCTCTTTATTTCCTGACCCTCATTCTTTGCTTTTCTAAACCAGAGACGTTGCCGCTCGGGTCGTCTCCTCTCAAGCAAAAGGGTTTTCTGTGGTGCAGTGGACTCTTATTATAGAATCTCACAAGGCTCTAAACCTGCTGATTGTGTCGTCCCACACACACACACACGCTGCTCACACGGCGCTGGGTAAAACCACAGGAGGACAACAATAGGAGCGCAGAAAAGTTTTTTGTTGTCACCAGTGTTTGATTTCAGCCTGATAGGTGATCCTCCTGAGGAATGCAATTAATATTTAACTCGATAGGCTGGCGAGGGTAGCTCTGAGCAAAGTGGGGACAAATAACAATAGAAGCAATTTAAATGTGCAAAAGGAAACTATTGAAAAGTGCGGCTCATAAGTCATCTGTGAGCGACTGAAAGGAACAGTGTGCGCTGCTGCAGACCCAACATTCAATTAAAAATGCCATCTTATCCGCTCTCCATTTCTTTTGCTCTTTGTCAAACAGCCATGTTCATATCCATTACTCATATGTGGAGTGGGGCTGGATGCATTCTCCAGCTGCCGGATTCAATCAGGGAACTTATATTGTTTGCAAATAAGTGTAACGCTTGTAATACCCTCTAATCGATTTTTCATCCTTCGGTGACCTCTGACCCCTTCTTTCCTTTCAACCTCTCCAGAGTGAAATCCAGCCATCTCCTCCAAATTATTCTTGGAAGCTCCCCCGGAGAGTCTGACATTTTGCCCTTTCCATGCCCAGTCGTATCTGGAAGTAAACATACCAGTGAGTGGAGGACGCTGCATTCCAGTGTTCAGGTTTCAGCTGAGCAGAGCTGCAGAGAATGCACACAAAACATGCACACAAAATGTTTTTATATAACGGCTCAAAATCTTTCCCTCTGTTCCCTTCCTGGTTTCCAAATGTCAATAATGAAATACTTGATTTACGGAGTCACATCAAAGAAATTCCAAACACGATAAAACATATTTTCCACAGTTAAGAACTAGGGCGTACTGATGTGGGCAGCAGATTTGATTTGTTCAGGTTTTGATATGTCTGTCTTCCCAGTTCAATGGAGGTGGCTGGAATTTTATTTATGGTGCTCAGAGCACTAACATCACGTTCACAGTCTTTACAAACAGAAATGACACGTTCCTCTTCATAATGAAAAGCTAGATACATAACCAATGAAGCACATTCCTGTTGAGTCACTCAGAGGTTTCGCTGTGACAGCCTCACCAGGTCTCATATGACCAGTGACTAATGTTAGCTAAAGCTGCCACACAGCAGTTACCGAAGGCAAACCTCTGGTCATTTTTAAACGGGATGAATTCAGGAATATTTTCTGTCTCTTGGTCTTTACACATGGGGCATGATGAATAAACGACCCAAAAATGCAAAATAATCACAGTATTTCGCATGAATTTTACAATAGTTGTGAAAAAAAAAAAAAAACATTTCTCATTTTTCAGACCACATGATCACGTGTGATTGTGCACAGGTGAAACTAAAAATGAAAACAACGTGGAGGATGTAGTGCACATGTGCTGCACTTGTGAAACACGTGTTTTGCCCATCAGAAACCTGGTTATGGAACATTTTCATGGTGCAATATGTGAAACACCTACATTAATCTATGTGAAACGCATGTATATTCCATGTAAAACTCTCTGGGACACCCATGTGTGGTCTATGTACAAATCATTGGGATTACATGTGAAACCCTTTAAAGTGGTGAGAGGGAACAGTTAAATGTGTTTATTAAGCATTAAACATTTCTGCAGGTCACATGATGTTCCAGGTGGTGATGTCACAAACCCACAGGATTATATGGAAACACGAGATTATTAACGTATGTACATTCCCATATGAAACTATATATATATATATATGTATATATAGACAAAACAAGATAAAACTAATAAGAGACACAAATCAAGTTTGTATTTTCAAACATTCATTGCAAATATATTGAAAAAAAAGACAAGTAAAAATGTAAAGCTGTCAAATAAATGTCATGACGTAAAAGGTGAAATGTTTCCATCTGAGATGGTTTAGAGTAGAACTATAAAGTATATGTATATATATATATGTATATATATACACATATATATTTCGTAGAAAATCACTTTTGTGACTGAGTGACCATCACTAATAACAATAATAAATATAACTGTATTTTCTTTGTTTTTCTTTATATTTATTTCATTCATGTCACACATGGAGAGGTCGTCTTGTAACAGGCATCTCCAGGTTTGTCCAAATGAGTCTATAGTAAAAGTCGGACTGACGACAACATTCCTTTTCTTTGCGTATATATAGTTGATCTATTTTCACAACATTAATCTTTGTGTATATTTGTGTTTTGAGGAATTCTCTGTTTTTCCTACCCAGGAGGGTTTAATGAGGGGCGGGGCCAGCTGCTGAAATGAGCAGATTAGCGGCTGTCACTCTCTCTGTGATTTGTGCAGTCGTCGCAGTGGGTCAATATTTGCATTGTCTGATATATTCTTTTCTGCGCTCCTTCCCTCTTTGTGAAACTGTCAGAAGCTTACGTCTTTGTCAGGGATTCTCCTGAATAGCGTCGGGATGTGCCTCCGCCTCTCGCTGCAGCCGGCTGCGTTGAAAAGCCCGGCCAAGGTATAATTATGGAAACTTAAAAGTTGTCATCAGCTTCAGGGATAATTGATACCGACTATTTCCAAGAGACATTATCTTGTCATTTGCACTGAGTGGTGTTGCCTTTCTAGTTCTCCCGGCGGTAGCGTACATGGATGTATTTACACTACACGGGAAGTCCATTTCACCACCTTTTCTATAAATCATTACCTCTTCCAGGAGAGCTGTATATATTTTTACAACTTTATCAAATTCATGGGCTTTTACAGAAACACAGGAATTACAGCTCTGTGATGGATTCCTCCTTTATCTATTGTGACTTCCTACGTGTCCGGGACTGTAAACATTTTTGCAGCCGTCCTGTGCATTCGAACTGTCAGCTCCTAACCTTTCTCGCTGAGGCTATTTCTCTGTTCCTGCAGCTCTAAAAATATCCCAGGGCCAACACCCCCCCGCCCCCCACCCACCCCCGTAAGACCTGCCGGTGTAGCACGGAGAGGGCCGTGAAACACGCCATTTCATAGATTTGAGGAAGACAGATGACCTGCACTGGCCGGAGCTGAGTGTGTGTGTGTGTGTGTGTGTGTGTGTGTGTGTGTGTGCGTGCGTGTGTGTGTGTGTGTGTGCGTGTGTGCGTGCGTGCGTGCGTGTGTGTGTGCGTGCGTGTGTGTGTGTGTGTGTGTGTGTGTGTGTGTGTGTGTGTGTGTGTGTGTGTGTGTGTGTATGTAAGCAGGGCTGGGGTTTTGGGAAGAGAGATATCCGACGATCAAGAAGCCATTTGGAGGAGGCTGTCACAGAGAAGGAGCACAATTCCCCCGCAGACAGGCTGCTGGAGGAGGGGGGGGGGGGGTTGGCATGTGTGTGTGTGTGTGTGTGTGTGTGTGTGTGTGTGTGTGTGTGTGTGAGGGGGGGGCATTAGTGTGAAAAGCAGGCTGGGCAGGTTCTGGGTTGTTGGAGGGGAGTGATGCTCCTCTCAAATGGAGCACTGGGGACGATTAATACATGACTGGAGGCATGGGGTGGGAGTTACAGAGTGGTGTGTGTGTGGTGGGGGGGGTGCAGGGGGTTGGGGGGGGTCACGAGGGAGAGTTAATGCTGCTTATCAGGATCACAGGGAGGCTGTGGGAGGCTGGGAGGAGGCCAGTTTATCACGGGGACACACTCAGCACTGCAATCAGGAGCAGATTCTCATTAATGATCTGTTCATTTGTTTGTCCCATTAAACCGCTGACTGTCTGTCCACCGGTTCCTGTCTGTCCACCGGTTCCTATCTGTCCACTGGTTCCTGTCTGTCCACCGGTTCCCGTCTGTCCACCGGTTCCTGTCTGTCCACCGGTTCATGTCTGTCCACTGGTTCCTGTCTGTCCACTGGTTCCTATCTGTCCACCGGTTCCTGCCTGTCCACTGGTTCCTATCTGTCCACCGGTTCCTGTCTGTCCACTGGTTCCTATCTGTCCACCGGTTCCTGTCTGTCCACCGGTTCATATCTGTCCACTGACTCCTGTCTGTCCACTGGTTCCTATCTGTCCACCGGTTCCTGTCTGTCCACTGGTTCCTATCTGTCCACCGGTTCCTGTCTGTCAACTGGTTCCTGTCTGTCCACTGGTTTTGGTCTCTCTAAGGTCACCGTAAGTTTATACATCTGGAATGTAATTAGGAGAAATTTGACTGTTCCATTTGTTTTTATTGGCCCTCTTGAATGAGATTATCTTTGGATCTTTAAACAGGTAAAATACGTTCATGAATTTCAACCACATCAATAAAACTTCTGCTTTATTTCCTCACTTGTACAACAAAAGTGTCTGGCTTCACTCTGGGCCTGTTGGACCTGGTGTTTGATTGTTAAAGACCGTCTCAGTCTCTTTATCGCCAAGCTAAATCCTTCGCACACTGCAGAGTATGGCAGGATTATGGACGTGATGGCAGCTTGTTTCTTTCCATCTAATACTCACATCAGACTGCAGAAGCAGATCTGGAAATGACAGATCTGGCAGTCAATCATGGAAAGATGTTATCCTGATGATGTAATGTGAATACCTCATAACTCTGAAGTCCCAACATACCAGTCGAAGTTCTGTAACAGAACCTGGACGTTCTGGTTCCCCTCCCTCTCTGGTGGTCCTCTGCCTGCATAAACACTCATTGGTTGTGGAGCCCCGCTGACCCATGCGAGTGAAGTATTTTGGAACACAACGGCCCACAGATGCTCCCCAAAGAGCCGGATAAGCTCCTCTATCACAGAAGACATAAGCAGCCACTTCAGCCTTCCTGTACTTGGAGAGGAGAATGCAAATGAGCGGGCTGTTCTCTGTAAATAAACAAGAGCTGAATAAACCCTCCCAACTCAGCCATTCATTCAGGAAACTCACCTCAGCTGCCTAATGAGCTGGCTAATTTGTCTCAGATTCAGTTTTTACAAGACGCAGCCGTGTTTGTGTTTATCTGATAGCGCCTGTTTGGTTAGGGAGGGCTGAAGAGGCTGATCATCATTCTACACACCAGCTGGAGACCAGTAGGAGCTGGACAAACCTCGTCTCTCCTCGTCCTGCCTCTCAGGCGCAGTCGTCCAACTGCTCGCCGCGCATCCGCCGGCTCTCTGCCGATGTGGAAGGCAGTCATTACGAGAACAAGTGATTTCTCTTTCAGCCCGGTTCACGGGTCAATTGCTCTCTCCCTTTCTATTTCATGGCAGAGTTGGTGGGATTGAAGCTCTCCTCTAACCTGAGCTCCCCATTCCCACGCATTCTTTGGGGCCATTGAATCCTCTGGAGCCTCACAGTTTGCTCTTGTGCTTTTGCAGCATTGTGTTTTACTTTATTGATCCTAACGAGGCGGCGATTTGTGTCATCTGAGCAGCCGGGGCTCCCTGTTTGTACAGATTTATGTGGCCTGCCTTCAGTGAAAATCCCTTCCCAGTAAAATCTTTAACACCCCTCACTGTCGTCTTATTGAATAACTGCCAGCCGTCTTTTGATGACAGAGTTTAGGGCTTTACTGCTCTCTGTAGCCGCAGAGGTCTCACCGCACAAAAAAAACACATGAAAAAGCAAGATTATTTTTTTTTAATGTTTTTATGTTGTGGATGTGGATAATTTAACAAAGCATAATACTGGTTTAATGAGGGTGGGGCCTGTCCAGCGTTTACGACAGATTACTCTGCGTTCTTTTGTGGAGAATTTTATGGTGTTTTTTACTATTTGATTTGGCAAAAACAAAAACAGGAAATTGAAATTATTTACGAAATACACTTGATGTGGCACATTTTATTGAAATATCCATGTGGATATAATATTTGGCCTTTTCTGGTGCTCCCTCATTACTAGAAAAAGTGTAAGTGTTTACTGCTGATTTCGATAGTACATTTGACTGCTAGCAAACAAAGGTTCTTCTGGAAAAGACAAAAGTACGATCTACAGGTGGTCTTCTAGTAAAAAGCTTCCACAAATGCTGAGATTTTTCATTTTGCTGTTCTGTCATGAATGCACAAAGAGAGCGTTTCACTGATTTAGAATGTCACTCCTGAAACACTGGCAGACATTTGATGGACAGATTAAAGTTATAGATACAAAAAAAACCAGGATAAAAAAATTGATGCAGCAGAACTAGATATTGTCACCTACCAAGAATACAACTCAATCACCAGCAGTTTGGGATTTGGGTGTTTTACTCTGGCAGCTGCTTGTCTTGTTTTAAACTGTTACCTCCAGAATCTTTTTTTTTTTTTTTTTTTTTTTTTTTTTACTTTCAAAACCAACCATTAGCTTGTTGCGATCACAAACAAGTTTCACTGCATGAATATGAGTCCTTTCTCCCTCCATTGGGAATCATTTGCAGTCTTACCATCTTACTGGTTGTGGACTTCGGGTTAATTTTAACCAATCAGCAACCGGCCGACACTCCGCCACCACTGCAGCGAACTACCGTGTCCACCAGTACAGAATATTTAAAAAATGATTTTAATAAACTGCAGCAGCTTGACGTTTATTCTGCGCATTTTTTTCCAGTAAGTGAGAGTTGAAAAATGTTCCCGCTGCCCTCGTCACTGTCGCCAGGCGTCCAATCACAGTGAAGGAAGGGTGGGACAAACGCGGTAAACCACCGACACTGCTCTCTGATTCGTCTGTGCAAACATGAATACAAGCCGAGTTAGACAGGTTCACCAACACCGACTCAAGTGACATCACTTCAGGACAATTATTACCTCTCTACAGAAGTACTTAAAGCTTTATGCTCCTTGTTTTCACATGTGGTAGTACTCCCCGACACCTGGACACACACTTCAGTTGGCCTCCCCTTAAACACAAGTGGATATTATTCATTCCGAGTTGCTCACTTGACAGTTATGTTATAAAAGTGTCCTCAGGCTTCTGTGTTTTTGGCTCAGAGATTGTGCACACAGGAGTCCTTCTCGGGCCGAGCCTGCTGGGAGCATAATGCAGTCGAGACTTCCTCTGAGCCCGCTGCTGTGCTGTCAACTCCCTGCACACGTTAAAACTAAAATGTGTGTCTTTTCATGCTTTTTTTAGAGAGAGCTGATAACATTGTGATGTTTTTTGATGCTAAAAAACATGGTCCTGCGTTACCCCACCTTTTATTTTTTGTATGGATTTGTGCAGCATTCCTATTGCTAATAAGACTAACTTGGTTCATGCAGTGTTAAGAAAGGTCTGAGAACAGAGCAGCACTGATTAAATGTTGTTTGATAGAAGCAGATGTTACAAACCTGAAACGCTGCGTGCAGTGTGAAGGCAGATCTAAAGAGCCTTTTCATCGAGCAGAAACACAAAACTGTTGTACAACAAAGAAGCAGATGTGTCTGAGCTGCGGGTTCCTTGTTATTCAGAGCTTTATTTCTGCACAAGGTCTTCAGTTAATGCAGAAAATGAAACGGTTTGTTCTCATTAGCCTTGCAACGTCTCATTTGTTTCGGTTGGCCCGTTTAAATCCATTCATAACTCTTACAATTCAAAAATGGTAAGAAGGTTGTTATTTTTAAATCTGGCAATTAGATTTGGGGAAAAACAATTTATGCTTGTTAAATATCAGATTGTTAAAAAGATTGATTATTGTTACTAATTTTACAGCTTAGTTCATGCATATAAAGTAACATGACTTGAAAACGTTTCAAAACTCCAGTGCCCTTTGTACTGTATTCTGACTTTTTGGATCATGCGTTACAGATTATTTAGGAACAAGCAGCATCCATCAGCGACGTCATCGTTGGTTTGTGAACGTTATGAAGCCTCCAGTTCAGATTCTGTCCGTCACCATCTTTGCTAGTTCGGAGCGGTTTGGAGCAGGAGGTGACCATATTTGGACGAGCTGGGGGAGGAGCCAGCGGTGGATCTGACCGATCTGATTGTAAGCCTGACGATACTACGTCCCGCCCACCGATAGCTGTAACCTGACTGAAACACAGGCCTGTCAATCAAACAGACACGCCCCCCCCAAAAATAGGTATTTTTGAATCTTCTTTTCTAATGAATGAGGGATTATTTTCAGATGGACCTCCAGAAAACTAATAAGAAGGAGTGACTTTAGCTAACAACACCGAGATAACTGATGGACACATTTTATTCACTTTGTATTTGATGAGAGAAGTTGAATGGGAGTCTATGGAGCCGGAGGCTTTTTGGAGCCGACCTCTAGTGGCCTCATTTTTCAGACCCGGAAGCTACGAACACTTTTATATACAGTCTGTGGTGAGGAGGCAGAAAAGGAAATGATTGGGTCCTTATTACAGATAAATGAGAACCAATGACCAGTGAATGGAACTGCAGCATGTTAGCTGAGCCGCTGCAAGAAGCATGAAGCTCACTTCAACAAGAAAACAGTGTCTGCTGAAACACAAGGAAACATTTGAACAAGAAGCTGGTGCATTTGGAAGAAATGGGCTTAATTTTCCTGACCTTCAGCAGCCATTTAAAATGCATTTTTATTCAAAATGAGGACTGAATATTTTGATCCCCTCAACTAACACTGAAACTGCTTTAAGAGTCCATAATAAACAAAAAGAAACAACTAAAGTTTAACCAATAAATCTTCCAATGAACTTTTGGAACCTGTGAACACTGAGATACATTAAAAAAAAAATTAAAAAAAAAATCTAATTTACTTTATATTCTATTTACAGGGGTATGAAACAAAAAAAAAAAACAAGACTAGATCAAAAGCCATCATATGTCTGTACTGTATATGAAACACGGGCGGGCTTTTAATTTGAAAGCAGTTCCTTTCGTTACATGAAGAGGCAGCAGCAGGATGATGTTGCTGCGAGGCCTGTGGTGTCGGAGGGAGCTGAGCTCTGTTTACTGGTCAGTGTACATCCTCCTCTCACCTCTGCTCATTCACTCTGGGTAACGACCCAAACAATAAGACTGCAGATACAACAGGAGGAAATGAGTTTCTCTGTCTGTGGCGGGGTGAGAGGTTCAGAGAAGGAGCTGCTGCTGTCGAGGTGATCCGGGCACCTGATTAGGATGCCCCCTGCCCGATGCCCCCCTCCCATCCCCCGCCACCACCACCAGGCACAGTGAACTGGAACGAGACCCTGAGCTCGGCCCAGGACCCGCTGGACTGATTATATTTCCCAGATGGCCTGGAAGCAGCTCAGGATCCCCCGGGAGGATCTGGAGGAAGTTCACTCACTCACTGAGTGACAGTCAGATGAGTTTAAAGGGCCGGTCAGTGCCCTGTCACACAACAGTGACCCGATGACATCATCCAGGACTGGAGCCAGGATCGCTGACACACGGAGGACAACAGGCTTCAGAGCCCCCCAACCCCCCCCCCCCTCCCCTCTCCCTCCCTCATGCACTCCACACACCCTTCATTTTATGTTTATCTTTTCAGTTATAATGTATGTAGCAGAACTTCTAAATCACTAAAGAAGATGGTTAAAGTGGTTAAAATAAAGTGTTAGAATATTTTAAATATCCAAAGTTGATATTGAATTATTGTTCAGATTATTGTTAACTGATTCTTTAATAAGATATTTACACATTTAAAGCAGGACATTTTTTAACTTTGGGAGAAGTTTGTTTTTGGAGAATCGGTCCTCCATATTGTTACTGCACAGGAAGGTGAGAGGAGCATGAAGACAGCTGGGTGGTTCATGATGAAGAGCATCTTTTCTCTTCTTCTATATTTGGGGGGTCAGCGGCTCTTGCCACCCCCCCGACCACCATCCCTCCTTTCTGAAAGGATTTTATGTAAACACAGCTGCTTTGTTGACTTTAAAGTCTGACTCTTCTTTGAACAACACCCCCCACCCCTTTCCTCAGTATACACTCTCTGCCAAACAAAAGGCGGCCATTAAAGTTGCATCATCCGCCTGGAAAGTAAGCGGATCTGCTTGAAGCTCAGATGCGACATGTCACACTGTGATTTAGCATCGACAAACAGGGACGAACTGCAACCTGCACACGCACGCACGCCCGCACACGCACACACACACACACACACACACACACACACACACACACACACACACACACACACACACACACACACACACACAAGGCTTCAAGGGAGTCAGTGTGTGGTGACACTTTCACTCAGGGGACAAAAAAGAAAGCTGGGGGCCAATAAAAACAACACCCGAAAAGAATCATAAGGAATCCTTTCACCCAAATCACAAACAAACATCGTTGGTGATGTTCAGCATCGACGGCTGCTGCAGTCAGAGAGCAGAGCGAAAGGATGAAGTGTAGAATAAAGGGAAACTTACAGACCTGAAACAGAAAAAGACTTGCAAGAAAAAGTGCAGTATGTTGACTGAGAAGCAGACAGCTGTACCCGGCATGGCCACAGAGGCCCCCAGGACACACCCCAGGACCACCTCAGACCCTCGACACCCAGATCTGTTCAGCAGCTACTCTGTTTCATATTGATTTTTCTGTCTTACCTGTCAATTTTCTGTCTTTCTTTTTTCTTTCCTGTCGATCATTTTCTCTTTTTTTGTCCCATTTATCTATTATTTTGTCATTTTTCTTGTTTTTTTCTTATTGATCATTTTCTCTTTCTTTCCTTTGTCATTTCCTCACTTACTTCTATATTTCCTTCCTTCCTTTCTTTAATTTTTTTCCAGAAAACTTCCTACTAACCACTAAGATCCCTGTGAATGAAACTGGATGTTCTGTTGGTGTTTCTGCCGTTGCCTCCAATGTATACTGTGTATATTAACTGTAGAGTCATTTAGTTTTGTGTTAAAAGTACATTTTAAATATTGTATATTAAGTACAGGAGGAGAATTTTGTTGTTGTTAAAATAACCTCTAAAATTAAACATTTCAAAGCACATGTATTATTTATTTTATAATTTATTATAAATCATGTACATCACAACAAAAATATAAAATAAAATAAAAGATTCTCAAATCAAACATACAAACAAAAGATTAATAAAATCATAAGCTACATTAAAATATAACTATAGAGGAAATCTACAAAGTCCCTCGAATTATATATGCATCTTCATCATGTTTTCCTACTTTCCTGTTTAACATGACCTCATAAAACATAATTTTTACAAACACGTCCATGCGTTCCCAAAAGGAGGGGGCTTCATACCATAACCAGACTTGAAAAGTTTTCCTTTAAGTAACTTCACTTCAGTTTTATTCCTTTAGAGTTTCAGTGTCTGAGGATGCAGAATCCAAACCTCTCTTCCATTGTCTCTAAACAACAAAACACACAGTAACTTCCCTTTTTTTGCTTTAACTTCATAAATCATGATCTTCTTCTTAATTTACTGTAAATATATATATATATATATATATGTATATATATGTAACACTGTATACATGATACCTTTTCAATCGGCCTCCCTGAATTCTACCCAATATTTGTAATTATATTTAACCAGGACTTTTTGTCAATCTCTGATTCCCAAACTTTTCTGACCCACAAACCACATTCCCATTTGTCACTTCTCTTACAACGTCTTGAGGCCTTTGTATTGTACTTAAACAACTTACAAAAGTTATAATATTACATCATTGATTTGAAAATCACCGTTATTTGTCACAGTATCAAGCACTTTTTCATTTGTATATACTTCATTAATGTCTTTTGATAGTTTTTCACCAGTTTAAAACGGTGTACTGTTTCTTCTGAGAAAATAAAGCATTCATCTTTGTGTGACACATTTCTCCCAGATTATTGATAAAATTTCCAACACAGTAAAGTGATGCTTCTTTTTAAAATCGGACTTGCAGCATACTGAAGAGGAGACAGAAACCAACACTCTGCATTAGTACTCCGAGCACCGACCTACTGACAACTGTGTGAAATTACAGAGTGGTGACATCACTGAGGACAATAAAAAAAACAGCGCTGGCAGAAATTGATGCAGTGTGGCAGAAGCATGCGAAGCCATCCACAGAAATCAGCTCTGATTGTAAGTCTTATTAATTAATAACATCCCAGGAAGCCAGAGGCATTAAGCAGATTACGCGGGGCAACAAGCTCCAAAGGCAGGCATGTAACCCGACACAGGCAGCCGGATCAGAGCGCTCAGCATCTGGCTGCGGAGACGGGGAAGTGTGCTCTGCTGAGTTCAAAACCAAAACCCGGTTTGATGCAGTTCTGTATTCTCATATTCGGTTTGGCTGCAGACCAGCTGATTGATGTGGCAGCAAACCTGACTGAGAGGGGCTGCGTGTCGTGTTGATGGTCCACTTCACTCCATAATCAGGTGGAGCACACGCGCGCGTGTGTGTGTGTGTGTGTGTGTGTGTGTGTGTGTGTGTGTGTGTGTGTGTGTGTGTGTGTGTGTGTGTGTGTGTTGTGTGTGTGTGTTTATCCAGGTCTTGCTACTGTTTCAGATTACCTGGCTGGTTAGGAAATTATGCCTCCTAGTTTGTGTTTTTGTTCCCGTCCTGCAGGCCCCTCCGTAAAATTCAAATCTGTTTCAGAGAGGGGGGGGGGGAAACAGCTGCTGTAGGGAAAGTGAAAAAAAAAAAAAAATAAAAAAAAAAAATATATATATATAGATATATATATATATATATATATATATATAGATATATATATATATATATATAGATATATATATATATATATATGTTTGATTTGGAAGTGGGTCTGCAGCTGTGTATGCACACTGCAGACAACACTTTCTTTGCAGACTGATATTTTATTCAGAGGCTCCGACACATTGCGAAGACGTCTGGGAGAAATGATACGTCTTTCGCTGCAGTAGGTATGGATGAGGCTGCCTTGTTAATCACGACTCCTCTCCTGAAAGGAGGAAGTTTTCCCACTGCTATCAGAAACGTCATCTTTTATTATTATTGTCATTTTTATCATATCCCAGCTCAGATGGACTATTTCTCTGTACACACATGCAAATAAACTGTGTAATTAACCATAGTTTTAAATGATTGTTGCTACTCTGGATTTACAAAATCCAGTGAAAATAAGAACATCCGAGTCGGTAAAGGAAATATGACCGAAGCTGTGTCTCTCCAGAGGAAACGATAAAAGGAGGTTATCGATGAAGTTACACGTCTGCCGTTCAGTCGTGACACCGCAGCGAGAGGAGAGAAAAGCCGAGCGGCTGTAGAGCTGCAGGTGAGGCACAAACATGTCACGTCACGTCACGCTCACAGCATCAAGTCACCTGCTGTCTGTGTTCACGCCTGATCCTGTCGCCGACAGCTGCCAGCGCAGACATTAGGTCTCAATCAGCTGCTTGACGCACTTTGTAGAATCCAGTGTTTGTGGTTCAGTAAAAATGGGCTGTAGCCCGGTGGAAAGGTGAAATGAAACCTGGACGTCCGCGGTCACACAACACACTGCTAAAATGGCTAAAGAATAATACAAAAAACAATATCAGTTTGTAATCAACCATCACCTTTCAGATTTGACCTCCTCTTCTTCCTGCCGCTGTGTATGTGAACATGTTCAGTGTAATGACTGGTGACATTGTGGGCGGTTAGTTTATCTGTTTCTTAAGCCAAATCTTTTTAATATTATTGGTTTGTTGTTATTTCATATATGATTTATATTTTGGAATATGAATCTGTTTGATTAATTCATTGCTATCATTCTCTGGACCGAGATCATTAAAGATGGACTGAGGTGAAGTGGAAAACTGTCCTGAGGTCTGATGGATCACAATCTGAGATTCTGTTTGGAAATCATGGACGCTGCATCCTCCAGGTTAAAGAGGAGAGGGACCATCCAGCTTGTTATCAGCACTCAGATTTTATTTACAATCAAATGTGTTTTGACTCTGGATGATCCACATCCACAGGAAACAGTGTGTATAGTTTTCACTGGAAATATATTGTTTTTATATGTCCCCCTTTCCACTGTCTGCAGTATGACGCTCCCCAACGGAGTGATTATGGACGAAGGAATAAACTCATGTGTGACACAAATTAGTACTAAATCCTCTTATTATCAAATGTCATCTTTACATTTCACTCTGCATATGTAAGCATTAAATTCAGGATGATATCATACCTGTTTGTCAGCTTTTTCCTTGGGCTAACAGTTTGATGCTAAGCTAGGCTAACACTGTGTCAACGTCAGGTGGGACCGAAGGATGACCTTGAGATGGGAAGACTCATGTTTCTGACGTGCTATCCGCTGCCCGTCTTCTCGTGCTGCTGCTTCCATCTGATCGCTGGAGATTCCAGCAGAGACGTTGACGTGGATGATATTTACGAGTGGGAAAGTGTTAATTACAGAAACTCAGATACGACACGAAGGCGGCGCGACAACGTCCTGCCGACAGTTTAATGTACAAACATCAGATTGATATTAATCTTCCCATCTCAGAAATATATTGAATGTGCACTTCTTAAACTGTTGATATATTTCTTTAAGCTTCACAACACCAAATGTTTGCTTGTATAACTGGTTGTGTGTTCCAGTGCCATGTGTCCATCACTATAAAGGAAACAGCAGTCTACACTGTTTATTGACTTTAATAGTTTACTGTTTAACAGTGCAGTAAACCGAGCATGTGTCCAACACAAATCAAGCAGAACTTCCAGTTCCCCTTTTAAATCAAAATCTCCAGTTTATCTGCGTTGTATGTTCTCTGCCAGCTGAGCGAGTCCTCCACCAGCCAACACCTGATCACTGCTGTCCAGCTGAGGAGCTCCTCCACCTCCGCCATGTGACCAAGGCATGCACGGTTTCGTGAACTTCACTCTGGAGTATGAACGAACTGTAAACAGTGTGGGACGCAGCTTAGAGGGATTGAAATGAAAAAAAAAAAAAAAAAAAAAAACGGTGTGTGTGTGTGTGATGCAGACAGAGAGACTAACAAGGGTAAAAGAAATGAGCCGGTCACATGGAGGTGTATCGTTCTCAGCTGGATGTAAAGAAACTTAAAGAATCCACAGGTATCAGCTTCCATAGCGGCCTGACTCAGTATCCAGAGTGATGTCGGAGTCAGCAGCGTTTCCACTCGGATGGAATATTTAACGAGTTTGATGTACGGTGGGTAAATCCCGGGACGGGGCTCTGATGTGAGAGGAAACTCTGCTCCTGAGATCGGGGGGTTGGGGTGGGGTGGTGTGTGTGTGTGTGTGTGTGTGTGTGTGTTTGTGGGGGGGTGTCTCCGGGGTCCCCCTGCAGGAAGGAGGCCTAGCATGATGACCAAACACGGCGCTGATTGGACATCTTGCATTCATTAAGGCGGGTTAGATGATGCACCGTGTCCTTCGGCCCCAGCAGATCCGATAACAAAGCCGAGCTGTGCGGGGTAAGCCGATCCCGGAGCAGGGCCGCGGCTGCAGGCCGCTGCCTCCCTCCCAAAGAAACACCTCTCTGTTCCAGCGCCGTGAAAGAGGAGACGCAGCGATGAACACAATGAAGAGTCGACGTGGACGCAGACATGTGGAGAGCAGGCAGGAGGACGGAGAGCTGTCTTTGAAGTCCATACCTGGTGTACAACCGCACACTTCCAACAAATACACACTCTTTTAATTGCAACAAAATGGTGTGAATCTCATCTTTTCTTTTAATATATTTTTCTTTTTTCTTTCCTCTTAACTCGCCTTGTCTGTTTCCTGTTTCTTTCTTGCTTTATTTCTCCCCTCCTCTCCTTTCTTTTTGGTCGTATTGATTCTTTTCTTCCTTTTTCTTCTCTGGTTCTTTTCTCATCACATCTCATATCATCAACTCTTTTGTTTACTCTGCTAATCTAATCTAATCTAATCTAATCGAATCTAATCTTTTCTGATCTTTTCTATTCTTACTTCATGTTATGTCTACTTATTTTATCTTTTTAATTGCCTTTGTTTTCTCATATCTTCTCACCATTTCATCTCTTCCTCTCTGCTTTTTTCATCTTTTAATTTTTTCTCATTGTGTTTCTTCTTTTATGATCTCATCTTTTTTACTTCGTCCCTTCTCTCATCTAATCTCGTTTTTCTTTTAATTTCCTCATTTCTTCCCCTTTATTTTTGAAGATTTTTTTTCTATTCTTCACTTTTCTTTTATCTGATCATAGCTCATATCTTTTATCTACTTGGCTTTTATTTTCTCAGGGCATCTCCGCTTTTCAGTTCATGTCTTTAATTTTTTTGTAATTGATGAATTGATGAGGTCCTCAAACTGAGACACTGACTGTTTTTTGACGGACAAATGAGAAGAAAAAGTTTCACTTATTTAGATCAAAAGGATCATTTAAATGTCAAATAACTAGGTGATCAACATTTCCACATTTTTATCACACAGTGGCCTTTTATGTGTGATTTTTGCGATGCTGTCCTATAAATCACTAATATTCATAATTCAAAGTTGTAAAGATTTCCTACAAAAGCTGTTTTTATGATTTGCTGTGATTTCACCAACTTGTCTCTACATGATATATAAATAAAGTCATGTAAGTATAAATAAAACATGAGTCGACCCTGATTTGCTGTGAATCTAAAGATCCCCTGCAGGCAGCTCGGAGATCATGCCTCCTCCATCATTGAAAAACCCACAATCTATGAATATGCACATATTTTTAATTTCAAAGGTTTCACTCCTAGATACAGAAGTCTTTTAGTGTCACACATCATTCTGCACGGTGAAGCTCAAACGTCCAAGAAAACAACACATTTTTGAGAGGAAGTGAATTTAAGATTGATGTCACAGTGACTTCATGCCAGGACTTCATCCTAACATTAGACCCAGGTGGATCTGATCCTAACATTAGACCCGGGTGGATCTGATCCTAACATTAGACCCAGGTGGTTCTGATACTAACGTTAGACCCAGATGGATCTGATCCTAACATTAGACCCAGGTGGTTCTGATCCTAACATTAGACCCAGGTGGTTCTGATACTAACGTTAGACCCAGATGGATCTGATCCTAACATTAGACCCAGGTGGTTCTGATCCTAACATTAGACCCAGGTGGATCTGATCCTAACGTTAGACCCAGGTGGTTCTGATCCTAACATTTGACCCAGGTGGCTCTGATCCTAACATTTGACCCGGGTTGATCCATCTGTCATTGTCATCTGGCACTTTTTCAAGAATATTAGTTTTAAAGAGGAAGAGTCAAACATACTGCGAGGAAAAATAGCAAGTAAACATTTTCCTCTCTGGAAATGACTAATAACAACAAAACAATATCACCCACAGAGAAATCTTAAAGGGGAAGTCCACTCTTTAAAGGGTCAAAGGTCAGAGAGATAAAAATCCTCCTACAGGAAACCTGAATGAGCTGAAAGACTGAATACCAGAGAGCAAATATTTAGTTATCAGCTCATATAAATGTTGATCAGATAAGTGAGAGGAATGTGCAGCTTCCTCTCTGCATACATCAACATCGAGTCCAGTGAATTACATAATAAAAATGGAGGAAGAAGACTCCGTTACATCTTAATTCACGAGTGACACAGAGGCCCATTTTTAGTTTTTGCAGGGAAGCACATGAATGTGTTCAACTCAGCTGCACTGAAAAGATAAATGTAAAAACATGTATATTGTATATTATTTTATGAGTCTGTATTTTCTTTACAAGTCTGACATTTCTTTATAAGAACTGTTTGATTATGTACTCATTAAAAGTTTGAGTTCTTTCGGTTGTATTGTGTTTTTAAGCATCTGTTGTTCACATTTTGACATGTTGAGTTAAACTGCTGTCATGCTATTATATTATTAATCAGGATCAATTGATTGGAAGGTCACTGACTTTTTACAGCATACTTGTCATTAAATAAGATTGTTGAAAAATTACCTCAACTGTTTGGGAAACTGCTTAAAAATTAACATTTGTAATTTGCTGTTTGTATTCGTTTGTAATTTATTTTCTATGTTTAATCTGACACTCTGGAGCCTCCTCACCTGACATCAAGTATTTACTTACACTAATGAAGGGGATATACACAGGATTAGTGAGGACAGGGTTCCCCTTTTACAGCTTCATATTGTACGGAACAGTCGCTGGGTCCTCTGTATTTTGGATAATAATGTTTCCTGCCGCTGCATTAAAAGCTTATTGGGATTAGAGTGTCACAGATTCATGTGTTAATGAGACTGTCATCCACACAACGAGCCTGAAGTTCACACAAGACTCAGAGCAGCACGTCTCTGCAGGAAATCCAGTGGCCGGGTCTGCATGGAGGTGCAGCAGGGCTGGAAAAAATCTGACTCTGTGTCAGGGTTAAAAACAAAAAATTGGAAAACAAAATGGTTGAACTTGGCACTCGGACACACACCTCGGTTTTTAAATGAATATTAATAATAACTTGACTCCAGTTTTACTAAAAAGCTGTATCATAAGAATAAAGCAAGAACCAATTTGATAGCAGCATTAACGTGTGTGTGCATGTGTGTGTGTGTGTGTATGTGTGTGGGTGTGTGCATGTGTGTGTGTGTGTGTGTGTGTGTCTTTGCCCCCTGCTCAGATGGATTGCTGCATTCTTTTTGACAGAGAAAACAAAAGCTCCATCTTTAACTGTCTGTAATCAGCTGGCACAACTTCAGTTTATATTTATATCGACTTCTCTCCCCCAACAAGATCAAATCCAGCAGTTACCGAAGCAACGGGACTGGTGAGGCTGCACTTCATCTGCAGCCTGCCTTGCAATGACATGCGTGGGAAAGACGGATGGCGGCGGTGCAGTTGTCATGCAGCCACCGGGAGGAAAGAGAAACACACGTCTGGTCATTAATTACGCGGCGCGGATCATCAGATTTGGTTTGAAGGGAAACAAAAGGTGTCTTCTGGTGAGATTATTCTCTCGGCCCGGAGCTGACTTCTTTCCGAGGATCTATTGTTGTGCTGCGGAGACACAAGAGGCCGACTGAGACTAACAGACCCATTGAAGAGCTGGAGGATAAGTAAGTGGTCTGCTGCACCACCACCAGTTGGTTGAAGACAAAGCACTGTTTGTGCAATTCTCTTTCTTTTATCTACATCCAGGAGGATTAAAGAGTGACGCCATGCCACTTTTAACTTTTAGCTAATTCTATAATTTCTAGGTATTTTGAAGATTAAAGGGTTACTCAGAAAACTTGATCAATCCCCTCCAGTGATTTAGCGTCTCTGTTCTGTACAGATGGAGCACTTGTGTGAGATTCAGTAAAAACAGAAGAGAACAGTAAATTGAGTCAGCAGCCCCAGAAGCAAAAACATGGGATCCTACATTTCCCATAATGCAACTGAATATACTTTTTTTCTTAGACTCTCCATTCTTTGAAAATGTTTCTGTGTTTTAAACCTAACCCCAGTTTGTAGCATTAATGTTTTCAGTTGAGATAACCTTGATGATGTCATGAACTGTCACAGATGACATCATCGAGGGGTTATTTTTTTTAAAGTTGCTTCACAGGCTGAGCAGGACTAATGAACAGATCTTCATGTCGTGGCCCCTAAAGATTTTAAAGATTAAAAAATCTGACAAGAATTTTCTCGGATTTCACTAACAGAATTCAAAGTGTTTTAAACGTTTCATCTTGACTTTCTATGACAATAAAACCGTCTAGACGTTGTTCAGCTTTTGATATGTGAGTATATTTTGCAGTTGTCTCTTTCATAGAAAAATCTCACCTTGAATTTGAATGAAAGTTGTATTTTTTTTTTTTTTGCTTTCAGTTACATGAGGGCAGCCAGAACACCAACTTACATATCTTTAAAAAAAAAAAATATATATCTTTACAGTTGTTATTGCTACTTGATTAGCAAAAGGTTTTAAATATATGTAAAACAAACATCAGCTACATGTTCTCTTTAAGTTTTGATCTTCATATTCTTTTTTATCTCTCTTCATGTTCTCCTTTTTAGTTTTTGATCTTCAGCAACTTCTGAGAAAAACAGCTGGTTTTGCAGCTGCTGAATGCTCCACTGTGGAAACTGGGCTAAATCAGAGCACTTTACACAAACCAGTTTCCTGCTGGTGCTGAACAGGGAAAACAAGGAAGCCGACTTAAAACTGTTGGGTGTGGGTGGCCCACAAAATCGAAACAATGACCTTAAAGGTGCTAAAACGCTCCGGAGACCTGCAGACTTGACTGATGAATCTGTGTCACTTCTCAAATTTTACAAAGTGATTTGAGCCAGTATTTGTTTATTTTCAGCATGTCCTCCTGCACTGTGCATCAAGTTCTTTCCAGGAAAAGAAGTTTGTTTTGTTTGCTTTGTCAGGGACTTTTGTTTGTTTCTCTCCAAATTAAACAGATATAAACTTATAAGCAGAACGTAATTTAAATGACATGTTTATTTAAGGTAATGAGGAGTGAAGAGGAGTAAAGTTTTCTGGTGTGAATTCAGATTCACGAGGTAATCAAGAAAGCCTTAAAGTTTTCTGATTATTATTGTTTTGTGTGTTCTGCCGAAGAAACTTATGGACTGGTTAATGCAGTCTGTGGTGACATTCACTCTGCTGCTGAAGTAGACTCCGCCCCTTCTAACCCTCAGACTCTTCATCTACCCCCTCCAATACAACCCCCCCCCCTCCCCCCCACACACACACACACACCACCCATCATTCCCTGCCAGCTCCAGGCTGAATGAAAGAGAAAATAAAGAGATCTAAATGTCAGTGGGGAGCTGAGTGCATTCCTCTCGCCGTGTCCCGAGACCGGTCACCCAGAACAACTTGTGATCCTGGGACAAAGCTTGACGACAGCAGGTGGCCATATAAAGAAATTTTCCTCCTAGAATTAGATCTTATCCCAGGGAAGTGCCATTGAGTCATAGATAATACAACCCTGCCCCCTCCCATCCCACCCCCACCCTGCTGCGTCCAGAAGGATTTTCATTTCAATTTCTTTACACAACGATGCTTTTCATCTCGGCCGGGGTGAGATGACAGTGCTGCAGCTATGAAATAAATGGGAAGCAGTTGAAAGGCAGAATTATCCCCCGGACCCGCAGCACTGCTCCGAGCACCCCGCCGCTCACATTCATGTACATTTGTGACATTCTCAGATGCAACAGAAAAAAACTCTCACACACATGCAGTCACACACAGACGGAGATGGATAAAATCAGACAGGAGTGGTACCTGTACACACACACACACACACACACACACACACACACACACACACACACACACACACACACACACACACACACACACACAGACAGACAGACACAGACTTTAATCCAAACCGGGCTGGTATTTTATAATTTCATCTCCTCTGTTTCCTTTTCCTCATCCCTGTTTTTCTTGGGGGCGAATAAATGATGCATGAGGATGAAAATGTCATCCCCAAAATAAAGAGAAAGCAATTTTGTCACATAGAAAATGGTAATTTTCAACAGTTTTTTTCAGTGTTTGCAGCTTTTCTGTCGCAGGTCTGCTGGTGAAATACCAGCTCACACAAAGAGTTGAATGTTTCAATGTGTTTGATGATTCACCGAGATGATCTGAGGTCATCCTGAGATACGTCTCTCTGTAAGCCCATTTAATCAGTCCGCGTTGCAGCTAATTCAGGATGACAACATGCAACAGGTAGAGACATTAATGTCAAATTCATCATAGAAATAACCTTCAACTTGAACTGAACTTTGTGTCAAATGACTCACTTAAATAAAACTTTGGTTTATTACATGTTGATCTTTAAACAATGTCGTTACTGCAGTGCGGTGCAGCATAAAGAAACCGAAGCAGTCAGGTGATCAGACTCGTTCAAGCCAACAGCTGATTCACATGATCTAAACCAGTTGCTCCCTTCGTAGGAGGTCGGTTCCCCACGGAGCAATCACAAGATGACTGAAGAGATAAAAACAGAAAACATAAACCTCCAGGCAGAGATAATGTACAAACTGTACAATGAGATACACAAAGTTAGTTTACCTTTTTCTTGTGAAAAACTGCTTATGTTAACATTGTCAAGCCACTGAAAGTCCTCCAGAGAGCAAAATCACTTTGAAGTCATTTGAAGTTGAGAAGTCCTTATTTTAATGACGTGTTCAGTCAGAAATCCTCGGATCCAGTTCAAAAGTAAGCTCGTAGAAGTTTTGGTAAAATCTTGTAACTGTACAGGAAAGCTGCACGTCCACTACTACAGTAAGAACAGTACAACAAAACCATAATTTATGTTTATTGTACCTGATTTTACTTTGCATCAAACTGAAGGTATAAAAAACATAGAGAACATAAAATACAGCACAAACAAGTGTATAAAGATCCTGATAAAGTACATTAACACAGATCTACAGTCAGAAATAGTTATTAAACTTACAGACATGTATTTAGTAGTATGGCATCAAAATAAAGAGTTACACAATATTTGCTTTGCTTTTACCTACCAAAAAGAAAAAGAAAATCTTTAAAGAAATGAGGTAACACAACGTTGATTGAGACTTTGCTCTTGCTGTAATATGACCTGAACGAGTTGGTTTCCGTGGTGACATTGAACAAGCGATGCACAGTCAGAGACACATTTTCCATCATGCAGCAGGAGCCAACGCAACATGCTCGCTCTTCGACCCACATGTCTGCCAACTGACCGGTGTCTCACAGGCGACGCTGTTCGGATCTCTGGGAAGTGAAGTCCAAAAGCAGCAGTTACTGCTTATTACCACAGGTGGCGCCCAAGAGAACAAATCAGAGGTTGTTGAGTCTGTATCTTTATCAGACAAACAAATATCAGGAAAAATTGTCTGTTGGAAAACTTTAAAATGTGAATATGAACAAAAATGAATGCACATGTATTTCAGACGATTTGTGTAATTTTTAGGGAGCAGTTTGAACATGAATTAATCTTCATATTTGGTACCAGGAATTTAAAGGGCAAGATCCAAAACAACTTTTCCTCTGGACCAACAGCACATTAGGCAGGGGGTCACGATGTTTTTGTGCAGATACAAACCTGATGGAAGCTAATAACACAGTTTGGTAAAAAAAAAAAAAAAAAAAAAAAAAAAAAAAAAAAAAAAAAAAACGTTGCAATAAAGCAGATTGTTGCTTTAAGTGAGTCTGTGTGTAATTAAGTGGTATTTCACATGTTTGACTTATATGACAACCTCCCGGTTCTACATTACACCGATAAAGTTTCAATCACAAAGACAAGCCTGAAGGCCGACTTTATGAAAACATAAACTTGTAAAATAAAACAAAAGATCTACAAAACTCCTTCACACGCTCATCAGTGTAATTCTTCATGGTCGGCAGCTCGCAGGCCTCTCCTGCTTTTTTCGAGCTGTTTTGACGTCCTTAATTCTGCTGAGTCGCCGTTCCTATTTTTTCATCCGTGTCCATTTTTCCACTGCAACTCCAGAATTTACACAACATGGAGGCAACTTGTGACTTCACCCTGCAGACCAAAGTGAATATTTGAAAAGATCAGACCGTGGTTTCGTTATTCTGATGGATAGCTCTGCTGGAAACTGTAAACTGTGGTTTTGAATCCCTTTATGCGCTGAGAGTTTGAACTCTAAACTGTGGATGACTCATAAACCTAAGAGGCATGTTTGAGCATAAAAGCTTCAAGTCCCGAGCAGTTACAGATCGGACCGTGCAGTTATGTGCAGAGACTTTATGTCATCGGGGTTCATCGAGATCCAGGAACAGGCTCTCAACCCCGGCTGAAATCTCCTGGAATACATTACACATAATACATGTCTCACTCAAAACTAGCTTCACCTCAAACGCAACAGCAGCCAGCCAACTTTAGATTCACATGCATGTGTGTGATATTATGTGGCTTAAACCCAGCTTAGACTTAAAATACATCTAACCACAGTATGAAAAAAACGTCCTGTCTGTCGCTACTGGATGTGTTTTAAATTATTGTACATCAGTGATGATGTCAGTGGATCCAGAACGAGGAAACTCTCAGACTCTGAAATGAGCTCTGATCAGCCCGCCAGTGATGTGATTAGTTCCCAGTTATACTTTGTTGCTTCAGCACTGCGCAGTCAGCTAGTTGGCGCGTTATCAGGTACCTGATATGACGTTCAGTGGACACAATGATTCAGAATGTGTTTGCTCAGCAGAAATAGAAGGAATGTTCAGGACTGTATCTGTGTCTTTAATAAAGATGATAATAAGGGAGCTAACATTATCATTATACATGTAAGCAATGTGTGGAAAAAGAGGAATATAATCTAACTAAATACTAACATTCAACTTTCTTAACTAGATAACATGCTTCCAAAGGTTAGATTGTATTTGTTAATAAAAGTACCAATAAATGTTTATCCTGAGCCGAAGCGTCATCAAAATACTGGGAACTTTTTACAATGTAATGATGTGTCTGTGTCAGAACCAATCAGCAACCAGCAGTGACGTCATTAGACTCAAAACGTTCCTTTTTGATAAAGCCTATAGTTTGGGCTGGCTCAGGTAGACCTGAACCAACCCTTAGTTATGCTGTTATAGGCCGAGGCTGCTGGGGGACCTCGTTACATGCTGAGCTTCTTTTCTTTCCTCCTACTCTTTAACTGACTCATACCTCACCATCTTTTTCTCTTCCATAGTTTCTTCTTATTGTCTGTTGTCTCCATTCAGTTCCTTCGCTCGTGTAGTTTCTGTTCTTTCTTTTCCAGATGTCCCGTCATGGAGCTGCATGTCTCTGCTCTGTGCTTGTCGTCTCCACCAACAGTTCTTCTCTTGTATCTCTATGCTGTCCTTTTCTCTCTCTGCTCTCCTCTCACCCCAACTGGTCGAGGCAGATGGCTCCGCCCACCTCTGAGCCTGGTTCTGTTAACAGATGCTCCGCCCACCTCTGAGCCTGGTTCTGTCGGAGGTTTCTTCCTGTTAAAGGGAGTTTTTCTTCCCTCTGTTGGAGGTTTTTCTCCCTTAAAGAGGAGGGGGTTTTTTTCCCTCCAAGCTTATGTGGGAATTGTTGAATTGTTGTGTTTCTCTGTATAATATTGTAAAGTCTTGCTGTAAGGACTTTAATGTGTGAAGTGCCATGAAATAACCTGTGTTGTGATTTGGCGCTATATAAATAAAGTTGAATTGAATTGAATTGAATTTGGAGGAGTTGGGAGAGGAGCCAGCGATGGATCTGACTGATCTGATTGGAAACCTGACGATACTACGTCCCGCCCACCGATAGCTGTAACCTGACTGCACCACAAGCCTGTCAATCAAACAGACACGCCCCCAAAAACAGGTCTTTTTGAATCTTCTTTTCTAATGAATGAGGGATTATTTTCAGATGGACCTCCAGAAAACTAATAAGAAGGAGTGACTTTAGCTAACAACACTGAGATAACTGATGGACACATTTTATTCACTTTGGATTTGATGAGAGAAGTTGAATGGGAGTCTATGGAGCCGGAGGCTTTTTGGAGCCGACCTTTAGTGGCACTCGGTGGTATTGCAGCTTATGACGCATCAGCATCGGCATTATTTTTCAGACCCAAAAGCTACAAACACTTTTCTATCAGTGCATGCTGTGTACTGTGTATGTGATTTGGTTTGTAGGGTTATCATCCCTTCCTCTTTACGTATCAATCAGATTGTGGTTTTTACCTCCAAACTGCTTTAGCTTGGCTGCTTTTTCTTGGTTGTTTGTATAGAAAAAAAATGTAAAAAATAAATATATATATATGTATATATATACTGTACTGTATGCACTGCATATACTGTGCATTTTATATTTAATATTATTTTACTGTTATTGTATTGCTTTTTATTATTTTATTATTATTTTATTATTTAATTTTATTGCTTTCCTGTATGCTGCTGTAGCGGAAAAAAAAATTCCCCTTAGGGATTAATAAAGTAACTACCTAACCTAACCTACCTTTTGAAAATTGTTATATTTAAGTCTTTGGAAGAAATGTAATACGTAATTTACTCTACTGTTGCTGGTAAGTAATTACCATGTAATTTCCTTTTACTGGGTAAAGTAATTATGCTTTAATGATGTTTCTTTGTAATTGCTTTAAAGGCACCACTGACATAACGTGTTTGGGCTCTGGGAGCAGGTGGGACCCAAACGCAATGACAAGACTCGTGGCTAAAAGGAAAAAGGTCTCATTCAAACTAAAGTACCACGAAAAAAAGCGAACTGAATTCTTGTTGATCACAGACAAAAAAAAAAAAAAAAACACCACCAAACCTCAAAAAAACAAACAAATCTAAAACTGAAGACAGAGCTGGAACCAGGGGCAGAACCACACAGAAAGCCAACTGAATACAAATGACCAGGAGGAAATGAGACCTGAGCAATATAGACTGACAGGTAATTGGAAAGTGAGAGCAGATGGGGATAATTAGGGAACAGAGAGCAGGTGAGGTGGGTGTGGCCAGCAGGGAACACAGCAGGGAGAGAGAGAGAGAGGAACTCAGGTGAGCAGAGGTGAACAACCTTCAAAATAAAACAGGAAACAAACAAACAGAAAACAAACTCAAACCCCTATCAAAAGAAACGTTCAAACTAAAACAGGACTGGACCTGAAAAAAGAAACAGAAAACAGGTGAAATCATATGAAAACAGGTGAAATCATATGAAAACATGACACTGAGCTTCTGTAACTCAGGACAGTCTGGTAGCTTGATGAAATGAAGAAGTGCAATCCACCATAACACTTTCTAATACAAGTTAAAACCTGAATGACCATGAATTAATTTGTTAAACAACCAAAAACCACAGCTGTCATTGAAATGGACAAACATTAGTTTTGTTCAGCTCCCTTTTCTTTAACAGCTTTTTGGTGTAATACCTGCTGCCTAGTACCATTTATTACCAAACCGATATCGTTCTGCTTTCTAGGGAAAAGTAAATATCTTCTTTTTTTGTACAGCATCATTGCAGACATAAGAAGTGAACCAAATACTGTTATATAAGGTCAGCTTTCAGTTGTAGTTCTTTGCATTATTGTAAACGTCAATATAAATTTAAATGAGATTTTCTGAGTTGTAGAACACAACCAGACGTTCTGGCTTCACTTCAGCTCTCTATGTTTGGTGTAATCGTGTTTAAAAGACAGATAAATAAGTAAATGATTACATTTTTCATCAAACTTACCGGACTCTGACACTTTAACAGTCTGGTATCACTTTATAGTTCTGTTTAAAAGGGAGCACTGAGATAGTGTATGTATAAAGAGCAGCGGATCATGCATGGTTACCCTCGTCTCCCCGGCTCGAGCCGACCAATCTGCTCTCCCTGCCTCACCTTTCCTGGATCATTTGCTGGCTAACACCTGATACTTTCATGTCTCTAACTCACTGGCTGCCCACAATTGGCTCGCCAAATGGCCTGAGACCACCTATTCTGCAGGTCCCTATTGTGGATCAGTTGAACCCCGTCCAGGAGCAGACTCTGCCTAATTGACCCCATATGTTCTCCTCGAGTTCACATCCACCCGCCGGCAGTATCTGTGGCTCAGGACAGAAATCGTAGACTTCATGTGTGTATGGACTCAGCGATCAAAGACACAAAGATGGTATTGATCCGAAGGCAACAAGTCAGAGATAAAAGGAGGCCTTGTTTTGGTGGCTAAAAGAGAAAATCAGGATAAATAAACTAATCTTTTTATGGAAACACCATAAATAACTTTACATGCTTGAAATTGACATTGAAATATGAAAAGACGTGAATTATTTGAACTTGTGACATTTTCCTATTTGGAGTGTTTATCTTGTCGGCGCAGCGTGTTGTGCAGCCGGTGCCGTGTTCAAAGGCTGTAGTGGCGAGGGGCCTTAAAGAGCCGAGTGTGCCAGAGAGGAGGGACGAGCAGCAGTTGGCAGGACTGTTGGGAGTCAGCGACTACTGGCAGCTGCACAGCGTGGAGGAGCTGCTGCTCCGTGCTGCCTTCACTTCCAATTGTAATTTATTTGCAGGTTGTTAAGGGAATTTGTTGCAACAATCTGGGACATTTGCTAATAAACACATTCCCATTTTGTTGCTCTTTGTAGAGCGTAAAAATGATTTAACCGATTCATGAAAGCTTTACAGTTTCTGTTCTAAACGTCTGCTAATGTCGGTCTTTACTGAGGGGAAAGAAAACCCAACAACATCCCACTCACAGCAAATCATGTGCTTTATGTTTCTGGCAGCAGACGTCATGTCTTTAGGATACATTACAAAAACAATCTCCCTCCATACGTCTCCTCTCTTGAACCATGACAATCAGATGTTCTTAAAACAACAGATATATCGTACTTCTGGCACTGTTCTGTCTGATGGAAGTACATTCAACAACAGAACCATTAGAGAAACTACTTTTAGAGCAATGAGGATTAAATGTTGTTATAAAGTAATAAACAAAAGTCTTTACTAATGAAAAGAAACAGCTGAACTGTACTTCCACCAGTCTCAACCACGTTTCTTTCCAGCGCGTCATGTTCAGAATCTTTCCAAGGAATTAAAACCTCCTTCAGTCCGTGATTACATATGTGCTGTAATCCACGTTGTTATGGTGAAGCACAATGAAATTAAAACCTCTTTGCAGTTGTAGGTTTTGAAAAATGGCAGTTTGAAAAAATTGGAGAAAATGCTGTCGTACTGGAGAGACATTCAGCGAGCTCCATCCTGAAAGTGACTTCATGAGGTGGATGCACGGACTTAAACTGCTGCCTCAACTAAGCTGATAAAACTCCTCCCTGGAACTCAGTTTAGCTCTCTATTGGAAATGCAGGTCGAGGAAGTGACCAGACTTTTCCACCAATGCAGCAGCATTTCCATTCCATCTTACTTGGATTTTCCTGACATACATTCACTGTAAAAAAATAAACTCAGTTGTTCTGGTTACTCAAAGGATCCTCAACAAACTGATGGAGAAGCAGGCTGGTTCACGCTGGTCGTTCCAGAACCAGTTCCAGAATCAGAACTAATGGTTCTTAGTTCCCGGGAAAAGTTCCAGTGGTGGAAACAGGCCTTCAGATATTCCGTTTTAAGGCTCAGTAATTTCTATAAAACACTGGTCACTGAGCATCATGACTCAAACAGGAGGAAATAGTGTTGCGCTACCTCAGAACACACAGTGTGGATTTTATGAGCTGATTGCAGAATATTCAAAATTAATATTTATAAATTCGATTGCATGTAGGCCAATAAATAAAGGTGTCAGCAGGCCCTGCAGCGTTTTCTTCCTGGCAGTGTGGAGACGGCATTGAAACTTTCATGTTGGGAAATTACGTTTACTCAAAGTATAATAGAACAATTTGCTGAATCAGTTAGGTGGCTTCCAGTAAAAAAAAAAAGGGTAGCGTGTGATCCATATAAAAGATATGAGCGCAGTAAATATAAGAGAAAAACAAACACGGTTAACAGGATATTTATGAAATCAGCGTTTGAGTGAAGCGAGTAGCAGTTCTGTGAACCTGGATCCTGGATCTGACTGAATGTTGGCCTCCCGTTCAGGAAAATAAAGAGCAGCTGATTGTCTGGGGAGTTCATCTAAAAGTGAGTTTAAAAATAAGATCTTAATTGATCAGGAAGGTTTCCTTTTACACAAGTGCATATTTAAAAAATAATAAGTCATAAAATGTGAGAAGCTGACTGTTGAAACAGAGAAGCAGATGTTGAGTAAAGTAGCGTCGTCATGGAAAGACATTTAACATTTTAAAACAGGCTACACTTATCCAAAATCCAAAACAGGAGGAAATAGTGCTTTTGTTTGGGACTATTTTCAGCGGCGGATGAATCCATGTTATGCTCTTGTGTGGATTTGGGGCAGGAGAGCGGTGTGTGTGTTCATGATTGTGTATCAGGCAACAAGGCGACTCGCTGATGTGTTTTTATAGTGTTTGGAGAACAAGTAGCTTTGGATACACACAACACTTACAGGAGGACTCCTTAATTGATTTGCATGTTTGTTTGTTTTTTTATTGGGATTTGTTGACAATAAGAAGATAGTAGGAAATCGCTCTTATTCCTTATAAGTGTTACTGTACATGGTGCAAAATCTGGTTGTTATCTTGAGCCCAACATGGCAGAGAATGGAAAGAAACAGCACCAGAAAGCCAAACTCATAAAACCACCCAATGCTTAACAGAAACTCAGCTGTTTACTTGTTTTAACATGACCATAAGAAAGTGTGTGTGCGTGGGAATGAGGCAGAACTTCAAAAGGACCATCAGTGCACACAAACAGCTCGGCCTCGGTGGCAAACCTCCCGTCGAGCTGGAGGAGTTTATAAAAAAAAAAAGAGCCGCCTCGAAGTGCTCCTGCGACAAAGTGCTGCACACAATCTGGAACAAATTGTGATCTAACTCTTGCTGGAATTTAAGAGAGCTGCCTATGAAAATATCAACAACTGAAGGAGGGAGAAGTGAAGCACTCTGAACCATAGCCGCACTCAGAACTGTGAAAGCTGACAAAGAGGAAGGAGTCATTAAATCATACGTGATAATTAGTGATAATTCAGTTTATTAAGATAAGGGAAATGATCATTTATTGTGCTCCAATAACACAGCAGAAGGCCTACAAATATTTATCCTATTAGTGTTCTGCTTTATTTCTGTTTACCTCATTAAAATGATTCGTTACTCCTGATTCAGAAGTGTAAAGTGAATGTAATTGCTTCCTTTTGGGACTAAAGAACGTGTGGGAGGAAAGCAGAGACGTTGTTACTGAGTGCCACATGACAATCATGAGAATATGTTCACTAGCTGTATCCATCGAGTCTAATGTCGTTCCGGAGCCCTGAGCAACACGGCGCGTGGAGACATAATTGCATTACTGCATCCCACACACGTAGTCATCCAAAAATATCTCCCCGATGAGCTGCGAGATGAAGTTTGTACCTCTCAGGAAGGAGATTAGAGGAAACGTGGTGACCGAGTGGTTCCTGGAGAAATTACAACACGTGAAGTAGATGCTGGGACTCATTAACAGAAGTGGAGTGGAGTTTTTTTGTTGAAGTAGCGGAGCGCAACTGTGACGCTGGAACGAGTGCGCGGTCAAGATGTTCCTGTTTCTAAAAATGTGTAACAACTCGAGTTTCTTAAACACACGCGATCACATGTGATTCTGCACACGGGAAACTTAACATTTAAAAACATGATGAAATCACACGTGAAGTATATCATGCACGTGCTGCACTTGTGAAACGTGGTTTTGGAACATTTTCATGGTGTCATGTGTGAACCAATGTAGATTTCCATGTCAAACCTTTACATGTACAGTATCTACGTACATGGGAAATATTACATTTTCATGAATGGAAACTAAAATTTAAACATGCAAACAGAAGTCCCTGATATTCCAGGCCCCAAAACTGATTGGACTGGAAAAGAGTTTTTAAAATTCACTGAAATGTCCTGACCAGTGGGAACCCTGAAATGTATTTTTCCATTACTTTGATTTAATAAAGTCATAAATATAATCCTGCCTCTTCAACTGCTGTTCTGGATCGTCATCAGCAGCTCGATCTGCCCTTCAAATTTGTGGTTTAAATTATATATTGTGGACAACAGTTAAAGATTGTGGCCCCTGGTAATCCAGCCTCGACTGAATGGAGGACGGGAACATAAAGTGTGTTATTTACTTTTTGTTTTGTAATCTATTTCATTATCAGTCGCGCCTGATTATTTGTCTCCCTGTTTGTTATTTCCTGTTCCTTGTCATTAAATCTGTGCTGTGAGGGTCGTGTCGCCTCAAACGCCTCTCAGATCTGTAGTGGTGGAGGACTCACACCGCGAGCAGCTCTGTCCCTCTGACAGCCCGTGATGAAGTGGCCTTCAGGCCGACTGACCAGCGATGGATGGGACAGCGCCGCGTGTGTCCTATCAGCTCCCCTGCTGAGGCGCTTCCTGCTCACGCGGCCATCACTCTTCTTCACACTTTTTACAAAGGTTTTGTCTACACAACAGGACAAACATCTGCTCTGCAAGTCTCCCTCCTCTTTTGCTTTATCGTTTACATTTCCCTCATGAGACACATATTGTGCAACTTCATGTGATCTGAGATTTCTGTCTTCACTCCAACAAAATAAATGTTAACGGATTTTGGTTTTGTGGTCCTCAGAGTATAACAAATCTGAAAGCCTTGAAAACTTCTATTTATCCAATATGTAAGTATTCATGAGTAAGTAGGGAAAAGCCAAAGAGTTTGTCCTCAGTCTCAACATGTTTCCATCCACCAGCTTCCATCCGATGTTTAATTTGCACATAAAACCTCCTGAAGGGAAATTCAAAACAAATCTCAAAATGTTGCACACGATGTTTTCGTCTTGGCTGACGTGAAAAAAAATTGGCATCAAATAAGATGTGAAACAGACATTCCAGTACAACTACTAGTAGCAGGTAGAAGTGAAGTCACCTCCTGTGTTCGTATCCTCAGAGAACAAACCCTGAAATAGTCCAAAAATCTCAACATTTTGCAAAAGACGTTGAAAAAGCAGAATGTGACAAAGTATAAATGGATTCCGGGAAAAATTAACATCAATTAAAAATGGGACTTTAAAATGAAATGAAGCTTCTGCTCTAATGGAAAGATAAAAGAAAACATCCGATCTGTGTGGAGCGATGAGGAAACTGAAACCTGCCTTGAATATGTTCCAAACTATCAGAATCAGGTTCAGTGTTTTGATATGTTTCGGTGTTGTGGTGTCGAAAAATCCAAAACTAAAAGGTACGAGAAAACACAAGTAACTCAGTGAAAAAAAATACAACCAACATTAAAGTCAGGTGGTTTGTCAATAAAACGTCACGATAAAGACTAAGTTTACAAATATGTTGTCAAATGTACACAGTGTGAACTGTGAAATATGTAATAATATAAAGAATAACTGTATTAATGTCACGCTTGATGTGATGAGTTTCCAGACGTGCAGTATCTGTTTAGATTTCACGTTAATGAGATGTGATGTGATGTGATGAGTGGGACACACTCTCTTTATTTGATGGGTGGAAAAAGGAATTAATTAGCATTTTCCTTTTCGGAAATTCAGATCAAATTTGCTTTAAATATGGAGAGAATCTGATTTACTGTTTATTAGAAGTCTGTCACAAGCGCAGAACATTTGTGGGTGTGGCTAATCAGATTTGATTGACGGTGACCTGTGAATATATGTTAAGCTCCGATTTGTCATGTGTTTTATATTATTGTGTAAAAGACAAAGGTGTTTTTTATGCTTTCTGATCCCAACTGAATCTGCCTGTTCTTATATAACGGTACATTATCACAGCAGCTCTGCGCTAGAACATTCATAATGGATGAAACTTATAGGACGTGTTACTTCAGGTTGAATGGGAGTTTAAGTGTAACATCTGCAGCAGCTCGCAGCGCTGCATGCTTACTGTTCATAGTCACCAACTCTCATATAAAAACATTTTTACAACACTTGCACTTCATGACGTAGATATATTTTAGTATACAGCACAGTTTATAGACGGTTATGAATATGTTAAGTAGCTGCAGATTCAACTTCAGCACCAAACAATTAAGAAGCTATTAATGGCATGCACTCAGTCTTTAATGCTGCTTTGTTTTTAAAAGTAGTTTCCTTTGAGATACTCTCAGAAAAATCAGAAAACAGGTCAAAGGTCAAAGAATCATTTAAATACTTAGTAGAAGCAAAGTATGTACATGAGGCATCTTTTATTTGACCAGGTAATATCAATTGAGAACCAATTCTCATTTACAATGATGACCTGTCAGCACAGTCCTGAGGTGCATGTTTTTGGATGATGGGAGGAAGCCGGAGAACCCGGAGAGAACCCACGCAAGCACAGGGAGAACATGCAAACTCCTCACAGAAAGGCCCAGGACCGGATTTGAACCCAGAACCTTTTTGCTGTGAGGCGACAGTGCTAACCACTGCACCACCGTGCCGCATCTGGCAGGTGATCTCCATAAATGCTCATAACTTAATTGAATTAGTTAATATGAATACATTAGCGAGAGCATCAGTGCTCTTTGTGTTATTGTACATCTTTAAGACCAGCAGCTGTCAGCATTTGGACACTTCTCAGCAGCTTTTCTAACTCTGAGTTCTGAACTGAAACGTCAATAGTTATTCATCTTTAACAAGCTTTTAAACTCACGGCACACCGTAATGCCTTCGCTCCTCACAGGTTATTATTATTTTAATCAGTATTGAAACAAGCAAGTAAACAAACACTTCATCCGTTTAGTTGGAGACAGTAGCGGCGGCGGCGCTGCTCCGAATTCAGATCTGTGAAATGGTAATCTCCTTTCATGGTCCAGGCCCCCTCGCTTTTGTCCTCCGAGGGACTCCCACTGAGATGCGTGACTTGATTTGAATAAGAAGCACAGAGCTGACACCTCGCTGCAGATAGACTGAGGATGGGTGGATAGGGAGACCTTCACTGGGTCAAAGCATGGTGTGCACTTCAAAAAGCAGCTGCTCTCTGGGGGAAACTCACTCCCTTTGTTCACGCACATCCCAGAAACTTTACACAACAGCTACTTCAGATGGAAGAGAATTATGTGAAAAGTTTGACCTCCAGAAATCATGAAATCACTGACTGCTCAGAGCGCTGTCAGGCAACGAGGAACTGGACGCAGTTCAGGACCAAGAAGAGATGAAAGTTCATGTTTCAAATGTCAGTTAGTTGATTCAAGAGGTTGAGAAGCCAAATAAAAACCAAACACTGACATCGTCTGCTCTATAAAGTTGTTAGTCATATAAGTTTGATTTTCACTCCTGACAAACACCCGACGTCACAGGAATTTTATTAATGATAATAATAATGACAAGAAATGCAGCTCAAAGAGAATTACATGCAGTGTTTCACGTAAATACAGATATAAAGGAGCATTTCAAAATATAGAAAGTAAATGAGATGCACAAGGACAGATAAAATGCATAAGAAACAGATAAAATGCACGAGAACCGATAACATGCATATAATTAAACACAAATAGAGTTAAAACATAAAATAAGCAGATATTTTTTTAGCTTTCTTTTTAATAATGAGGAATAACTCCTTGAGATGTACCATCTCATTTTCGAACGGGTCCTTGACGTACAAAATACACAAACCAAGACATCACCAAAAGGAAACAAAATGTTAACGTTAATTAACAACATTTGACTCCAACAGAAAAAAAACAGACATACATATTCCACAAAAAATAAAGTATAAAGAGGGATCTATCATAAACTAGAGCAAAAATATTAGTAATAACAGTGACAGCAGCAAACGACAGTACAGCCACAGAAAATCCTTAAAATCATAGTTATATAGTTATGGATTGTGGTACAACTGGTCCTATAATAAGACGACAGATTTAACAAATGAAAAGATGATATAGATCGAATATTTACGTCATTCTGATCGGAGTTTTAAGCATGAAGTCTTCTTTGACTTGGAGACGACAGGAACAGAAGAGAAGCTGCACAGAGTCTCAGTTTATAGTTGGAAGAGAAGGAGACCAATAAATGTTTCAGATATGATGATATGATTATGATGGGTGAGGCCCAGTTTAGCGTGTCGTCCATCGTGCAGTGACGGTTTGTGAACGGAGGGCCAATAACAAATCTGTGATGGTAAGATGCGTGACACTCCTCTAGCTTGTTGTCAAGGTAGCGGCTCTTTCTGCCGTTTGGTGCAGTCATTTCTGCTGATATTGAAAAAGTACATGAAGAAAGCAACAATTTCTGGTCCAGAAATAAATGTAATTAGATCGAGGAAGCTAAAATGTTGATCTGCATCATCATAAATCATTGGATCCACTGCTAATCTAAAAATACTGGTGAGTGCAGTTTTAATAATAATAATAATAATAATAATAATAATAATAATAATAATAATAATAATAATAATAATAATAACTTTATTTATATAGCACCTTTAAAAACAGAGTTTACAAAGTGCTCTACAGAGGAGCAAAGCATAGTCGTACATAACGTCAATACCGGTAAACATTTAAGAAAACAGGAGGCAAAAAAGACCAAACCATAAAGGTAATGAATACAAGAAAACCAAACAAATAACCAAAATGAGCAAATGGAATAGAAAACAAACAAATACATAAATTAATAAAATAAACAAACAAAAACAGGGGAACAAAAGAACTGCGTAAAAGGGCATAAAAGGACGACATCACTTAAAAGCAATTCTATAAAAATGTGTTTTAAGAAGTGATTTAAAATAAGTTAATGATTCTGCAAGCCTTATCTCCTCAGGTAGGTCATTCCAAAGTCGAGAGGCCCTGATGGCAAAAGCACGGTCACCCTTTGATTTAAGTCTGGACCTAAATGTAGCTCGGGGCCAGACCGAGGCGGGCCTTAAAAGTGATCAACAAAATCTTAAAATCAATTCTAAAACCAACCGGGAGCCAGAGAGAGAGGCCAGAACTGGAGTAATGTGATGTCGTCTGTTCAGACCAGTAAGAAGCCGGGCTGCTGCATTCTGGACTAGTTGGAGGTGGGAGAGAGATTTTTGGTTTATGCCAGAAAGGAGAGAGTTGCAGTAGTCGAGTCGAGAGAAAATTAACGCATGAATGACTTTTTCCAGGTCAGAGTGTGACAGTACGGGTTTGATTCTGGAGATGGTTCAGTTAAGTGTTCATCTTGGACCGAGCAGGAACACACTTTTGTAATCGTCCAGTGTTTCTGGCAGACGACTGTTTTTAACCAAAAATAGAGCATATGCTATTTAATGTTCCCCTTTCGTTGAGCACAGAGTGAACCGGTTGTAGCTGTGTGGAGACAACAGTAAATACAAACAAACAAAGAAGCTCCCAAAAAGCAGCAATTTGTTTCCTGCCAGCGAGTTCGGCCGCACGCCAAATTACTTTTTTTACAGCTTGAATGTGAAGCAGGAACGCTTTTGCTGTTGTGAGTTATTGATTAGAAGTTTGCTGTCCATCTGTTCTATCTGTTGAATAACTGTGTTGAGGAGCGTTACAGTCTCTCCCAGCCGGCTGTCAGACAGCCTCATGGAAGTCACCAGCAGCTCGCTGCCTGATGCTGGACCAACGCCGCCCCTGATTGATGTGGCGGACAGTTGGCCGGATGTTCCAGAGCTGCGTGGACACTGAGAGTCGTGGCGGGATGAGTTTTCACTGCAGAGTGACTTCCAAACTTTGGGGTTCATCCGGCCGGCCGACTGGCATCAGCAGCAGATGGATGCGGTTGGTCCGGTGATGAAAAATGATTTTTTTTTTCTGCCCCCAAAGATATTTTGTAGATGAATCCGAGCAGCGGCGGGGTGTTCAGGGACGGGAATCAATGAGCAGTTGTCTGCACACTTCAAGGTTTGAACTGTTACCACACAGCCAGATTTCATCAGGTCTAATACTGCTGCAGTATTGCGTGAAGTGTTCAGATTGTCCTTTGTGTCGGTGGTCTGACGAACACTTGAAGAACGTGCATTATCACTGAGTCCCCGTTGGAGCTGCTGCCTGCTCATCACAGCCATTGTGTTCACGTCCGTGTTGTCATGTCAGCTTCTTTTGTTCCGGGTGTCACTGGCTTCAGCCATCCACCATTAAAGTTGTGTTATCTGGTGGAAGCGGGCCGAGGACGTGGCAGTCAGGTGGGAGGTGGGCTGCTGTTGTCACCGAGGAGGAAGATCCCACCCGGCCGGCACCGAGGAGTTTTAACCGTCAGGAAAAACCTTAAAGGTCTCAGATGCTCACAGTGTTAAATGTTGAAGAATCGAATGGTGTCCACATTTCAAATCTGCTCTCTTTCACTGCATTTATAGCACAAGAACAGTAACATGACCCTTCATACACCTGGTTAATCACTGTTTATTTTAGAAAGATTATCAGAAAATGGTCATCTGTCTGTCCTGTTGTCAGTAACAGTGTTTCTGGAAGATTAGACCCTCGGCAGCTGTTCAGGTGTGTCACAAAAATTGAAAGGTTTGTATGAGTGGAAGTACCTGACACTTTCTGAGACAATGTGCCTTCTTGGTGTTGGATAGTGTTGAGCAGCTTAATTTTACATGTGCAAATGAGTTGTTGTTGTTGTGTGTTTAAAAACCCCTTTAAGGGAAAAATGAAGTATTTTGAACTGACCTTTGATTTGAGCAGTAAATCAATAAGTTTGAAGGCAACCAACCAGTCATCAAAACTCACCACAGCAGATATTCTACTATAATTCTACTGTAACACTTTACAATAATCACAGTGAATGCTGGAAATGCACCTTTGGTAGGTGCATTTTTCCCTGTTCCCAGTTAAAGGCCACCTTTTAAGAAACTCCTACTGGCTTTTCCACCGAAGGAACCGGAGTTAAATTGCCCCAGGCGAAGAGTCATTCAGTTCAGGAACATTCGAGGACATGTTGAACATCGCTGATTGGTCGAGCTTTCTGCAGCATAAAATCAACATCTGCAAATGTTGTTCTGCTGTTAAGTTGTGGCTGACAATAATCAGGATGGAGCGTCCAAGACATTTTACAACTCGATAAAATCCAGACTCTGTTTAACATTTTTTTAGAGAATAACATAAAGAGGGAATTGTTGCACTTTTGATATGTCACAATATGAATTGGCGTGGTCTTCCCAGGGCTACTGCACTGCAGTGGAAATGCAATTGAAATGCAAACTTTGGCAAATTGTGGACATTATTTCTCGGAAAATTGTATTTCACAAAATTTGTATTTATTCCGCTCACGGTAAAGCACAAAAATCTCCAGAAAATAATAACAAAAAAGTGATATCAATATTTACTAATTTCATACATACAACAACAAATTAAAGCATCTGTTGTAATAGAGGGACCTGAACACAACCATTAAACAGACTAAACACAGACACAAAACTACACAAAAACATGTTATTTCTACTTTGTATACCATGAAAATATGTTGTTGTATTATTGACTGCATGTCTGAGCATGTAAACCATGTACCATGAAGTCCTTGTGAGGACCATTGGGAGATATTTTTGTTTCCATTTTCTTGTTGCTCTGTAACATCCTGCAGGCAACAACAACTAAATGCAACAATAAAGACCTCTTCATTACCAGAGCAGAAGGAAGAAGCTGGTCTGGCATTTGTATATTGGTGCTACAGGCCGCTACCAGCTGGCTGCATTGTTATCAGACCAGAGGCTGATTATTCTGCCCACTTTGGTCCAGATGGATCCTGGGATCAGAACCATCCACAGAACTAACACCTCCCTCCTGGACATGACTGTAGACCGCTGTGGGAGATTCTGAGCTGTAAAAGAGCTGGTCTGTTGGCAGCTCCGCGTCCTGCTTCAGAGTGAGCAGAGGTCCTCCAAAGTTTCCGAGTCTGAGCTGAGTCTGAGTCTGAGTTTGATGGCTGCTGCTCTGGTCCTCCGCAGCACTTCTGAGGTAATAGTTTGGGGCTTTAAACAGTAACATTCCCTCTAAAACGATTATAAAATGGCTGTCCAGCAATTTTATATTTTAAAGTCAGTGAGTTCTACTCAGCCAGTGAAAATGATTGTATCATATGGACTTCATGTGTAAGAGAAAAGGCTGCACGCCCACAAACAAACACACAAGCTGCTTTCTGAATCGTATACATTTTTCTTCTTCCTTCTGTGAATTGCAACCGAGCGGAGCGCCACCAACTCTCTCGGTGACGTATCTGGCATCAAAACCAGTGCAAAAGAAGAGGAAGCAGCAAGATGATGGAACTGGAAGGAAGGCAGGCAAAACTCAAAAACAGAAAAAGAATGAACAAACCATGATGGAAATATGACATTACTGTTGGCCTGATTCACTAAGATCTCAAATAAAGGTGCTAAATTGCGTGTTTCTTAAAAAAGTTTGCACATTTATTTTCCACCAGGTGATTTACTGAGTATTTGTGTCACTGATATCAGTATTTAAATGAGGTGTTTGTGTGTTAAAGTGATTCCAGTAATGGAAAACAGAGCGACTGCAAAAGGAAAAGTAAATATAATCCCATTGAAATTAATAAATATAAGAACAACAAACCACTTTATAGGAGATTATCAGCAAGAAATCAATACTGTAGTAAAAACTAAAAGGAGAAAAAAGGTCTTCATAATAAAACGTGGGTAAATAAAAAAGGAGGACGGTGGATGAGATCCTCTAACAAACAGAGATCAGCAGGTCCAGATCTTTCTGTGATGAGCAGCTGACTTTTCATTGAGTTCCTGGAGGTCTCGTGAACCTGATGAAGCTACCTGTGAATTCTGCAGGACTCATTCAGGATGTGACAGCTCACCTGAATAACAGGACTGGAGGGAGATCCAAGCAGAGATACGCTGGAACCACCCAGAGGCAGCAAAATGCTGAGTCGGAAGAAGTTCTAACTTTGCTGGTATTTCGTGGCTCCTCTTTGTTGTTGGCTGTCAATCATCTTTCAGTTCATTCAATAACTCAGAAATATCATCGCTGGACAAACGATATGTCTGAATAATGTTTCCCTCTGACATCAGAAATGTTTAACGGGTGTAAAACCTTGTTCTCTCCGTTCTCTGGTTTCCTGCGTCTCCTTCACAATAAGAGCAGCCGTGTCTCCTTCATAATAAGAGCAGTCGTCTCTCCTGATGTTCATCTGATTAAAACTTTCAGTCGTACTAAAATACACAACAATCACTTCTCCTGTTTCTACTTCCTGGTTCAGTAAATATCGTTGTGGGTGATAAATTGTTCTATTTGCATGTTTCTTCTCAGTATTTTACACCTTCAAGTAGAAACGTCCAATATTACATATGATGCAGGAAAACACACAGAATGGACAACGAGTGTTAAACTGAACATTAGAAAGATGAAATCCTCGCTGCACGTCGTCAGTAGATCTGATGGACGTTGTTTTGCGGGTGGTGTGAAGTTTGAACCTGATTTTACACACAAACCTTCAGTGAATCAGACCCTGAGCGTATTAACGTAAGGAGGGTTTCATCTTTTTCCTCGTCTCACACAGATTTAAAGTTTTATTACACCAACATGTATTTGCTGCTGCACTTTATTCACTATTCCAACTTTTTAATCTCAGCAGAGCACAAAAGCTTTTTTACAATTCATATTTATAATGTTCAATGTTTCCGTTCAGGGTGTTTTATCTGCAAATTGAAAATGCACGTAAAAACAGGCAGATTGAAAAACCCTTAATGTATTTGCATCTTCTCCTGAATTGGAAAGATGAAGGTCTGGGAGACATCGTACCATAAAACCTAGAAGGACGCCTGAAGGTTACAGAGATGAGCTCCACGTTGTGGTGCATTGAAATCAATCAAAAAAGCAAAAGGAAAGCCTCGACTCACCATGAATGCCACTTTTGTCTCATCAAGCTGGAATTGGTATTGATGTGCGACAACAATGGTTGTCGAAGATTCCCGCTCGCAGTGGAAGATAACCACCCACAGAATTCATGAACGATGACTCAACGTCCCGAAGGGAATTTGTCTTGGTGTTGTCTTTTATTTTCCCGCTCGAAAACACGAGGAAGGAAAATGGATCAAAAAGAGAGACGGAGGCAGATTTAGGCCACGAGGAGAGGAGATGCTTCATCAAACAGCTGATGTAAGCCGAGCTGCTGCAGATAGCGATCATCTCAATTGTCGTCATTGTCTTTTACTGTCAGCGAACAAAAACAGAAAGAGATTTTATACACAGTTCGATCTATAATCTAGTTATTAAGATGCCTGTTATTTATCTGGCAAAATGTGGTGAGAGCACGCAGTCATGTGAATCTGTTCATTTCCATCTGAAACAGACTCCAGCAGCAGGCCGTCCTCCGACACCAGCTTGTTCCTCAAAGTCAGTTTGTACCAGTCCGGATGCAGCCAGGAGAGCCAGACAATAGACGTCACCCACAAACCTCCACAGCAATTCATCAGCGGCAGCTTTGCAAGGTTTCCCGCCAGTTTTATCAGCAAACAGCCAATGAATATGCTGTTAAACAAACAAGCGTCCAAACAGGACCACCGTGCCTAACGTCATTACGGCTCGTCGACGGGAAGAAAGCGCCAGCCCCGTCTCAGGAAGCCTTGTGGGGGTTTAACGTACCAGAATTCTGATCGGACTTGGACGGCGTCCCAGAAAGCAGCAGAGTTAATGGCCTTTCTCTCTATTGAATAATGCTTTGAATGTGTAATGTGACGCATACACAGAAGTGCAGTTCAGAGCTCCGCCGAGGGAACTTCATTTCCTCCGCTGCAGAGAGCTGAAAAAGTTGGGCTATTTTTTCAAATTAAAGGAAGACAACGTCCGCTTTCTAGACGCTAATAAATCTCCGAACATCACGACTGCCCCGACGTTGCAATCCTGAAAACGAAGCGTTAGCTTGGGTTTTTACTGACTTCTGCTCTTTTACATGGAGATTAAACAGAAAGAGAAAACTCTCTCTCCAAATGTACACTTGTTTCATCGAAGGTACAAAAATGCCCGAAGAAAAAACTAAACGTGCTATTGTGCAATCAATAAATTATTTTCCTGAATCTCACGGGGATTAAAGAATGAATCAATTAATGGGGGAAAGGGCAAAAAGAATTCACAGAGGAAGGAAACACTTTTCACAGTCAGACATGTGTGAGGACACACACACACACACACACACACACACACACACACACACACACACACACACACACACACACACACACACACACACACACACACACACACACACACACACACACACACACACACACACACACACACACACACACACACAGGAGAGAGAGAGATAGTAAATAAAGATGTTGGTCAGTCGATCCGTTGTATTCGATAGAAAGTTATATTTTTATATTTCTTTACTTTGACACAGAGATGTGAACACCAGTGTGAGGACGTCACTCTGCTTCATTAGTAACAGACATTAGTGGTTAATCAATCCACTGCCTGATGACGCCTGACTTTTACTGTAGCGCCACCAGCAGGCCAGACTGAGAGTGTAAAACCAAGCGAGCATTTAGATTACACAGTGAGTATGTAGTCTCGGTGGTTCTCTGGGATGATGTCATCATGATAACGTGCTCAAATAGTCCATATTAATTTAGCTTGTTAGCACGAGGTTTTGCAGGTATTCAGTATTCGACAGATGACCTGACCATGGAACCAAATATTAAGTTAAGGCATCATTGTTATAATTCATCCTGAGGCGGACATGAATGTCTGAATGACATTTTTCATTAAATAGTCATCCAATAGGTCTTGGGACATTTTACTCAAAACCACAACAGTCGACCTCATGGTGTCATTTAGGAGAGGAAGTCAGATGGATTCATCCTCTGGGAACCATGAACGTCTGTATATCCCAACAGCCCTGCTGCTAGCACGGCAGATCAGACATGCTGCCATCGTGGTTCAACTAGAAGACTTTGGCTCGTTCATTTACTCATTTTATCTTTCTTGTTGGTTCAAGTAAAAGAAGAGAAAGAAACGCAAACTGTCCACTGAGAGAAAGAAAACCTTGTGATGCAGCTGAAATCGTCAGAAAAAGCTAGTAAGTTGTTTTGGCAAATAATTAACAAGTTAGCAGGTTTTGTTTTTGTTGTTCTGTCTTGCTGTTACAATCTTAAGATATCGTCTCAGCTTGGCTTTTATTTGAAGCTCTATTGTTCTATTTATAGTTTGGGTTTTAATTGCGTTTAAATTAATTGTGTCTCATCCTTGTTCCACTTTTCTCTTGTTTTTATTGTATCTTAAGTTTCTTTTAATTGCTCTGTGAAGCACTTTGGGAGGATTGTGGTATGACAGGTGCTGTATGAATATGTGAGTTGAGTTGAGTGGAGTTGTTTTTTCTTTTTCTTTTTTGTTTTGAGGGGGTGGGTTGAACTCGGGGAAGAGAGCTGAAATGATCAGTGGAAATATTGGGATCTTCTCCCCAACACCTGCGACTGTCGTGTTCCATCAGCTGCAGAAAAAAACCCGACAATATTTACATACAAATATCACATTAAAAGTATGTTTCTGCACCCCGCCCCGGTCCACTTGTTGTTGTGGTTCCTCTCCGGCGGTATGTGGTCCCAGCAGGCTGCGGAGCCGCTGCCTCGGCCTGTCCACATGCCGGGCGTGACTGTCAGCCACCTGTTGAAGTGGTGGGTGGCTAATTCTGGTGCTGAGTCCTCCCTCTCCATTACACTCCATCTGACGGACCACCGGCGACACACCAATGAACCACCAGCAGCAGTCCACCCTTCACCCACACCCTTCCCCCCTCTCTCCTGCATGCCCCGGTGTTATGGTACCCCACCCCCCTCACACCACCACCACCCCTCCTCCTCCTTGATTGATGGAGTATCTCTACTCAGGGTTAATTTACACTCCTGAATAATGCATGGCATGATGCCACCACTTCCATTCTGCAGCTCACCAGGGGGCGGGGCTTCTGAGCTGGACGAATCAAGACTTTCCTTCCTCTTCCCACTCGTCTTCTCACAGTTAACTCTGGAGGGTAAAGGGCTTCTCAGGAGATGACAGCTGGAGTGGTAAAAATGTACTTTTGCTATTTATTATTGAGCTGGTGAGAATGGTAAACTTGATAAATTCATAATGTGTGGGACATTTTAAATGAGAGATCTTTTCTACTCTTTATTCTTTTATTTCCTGCTTTGACATTCGAGTTTCACATTTATTGGTGAAACATCCCAAATACTACAAATAGTTTTAGTTTAAAACTAAATTAAGTGTAACCTTTAAAACAAAAGCGATAAAGTGTGTTTCAATTATTGTCAGTAAAATAAAACTAACCAAATACACAAACAAATGTTCTTTTTTCATTTTCAGTTTAATTACTTTTATTTGCAGTTTATAAGAAGGAGGACAGGATAAATACATTTTAAACAAACTGCTAAAAGATGAATGATGGCTGCAGTCTGTTCTAGTGTCCCAGTTGACCATGACAGTGAGTCAGCATGAACAATGACAGGACCCTGAAACTGGAGCAGCTAAACGGAATTCAGCCACGATTCATTTAAACCTGCAGTCTCCCCCTGCTGGCCAGGAGAGTAATTACAAAATAAAGGCAACACATGCTTGCATAATAGGCTGGAAATGGTGGCTAAATTGTGGCAAGTGTTGTCCAAGATTGTTGGGTATTATATTTTGAAATTAATACAAAATAAATTGATATTTGTGCAGCTACATTACAGTGTTATCACTGCAGTATTCCTGTCACACTCGATGTATACTTGCTTTTTAACGATGAGCTTCTGAGTTTCTAGTCGATTCCACAGAAGGGCATGAGAGGACTTCAGGATTTGCACAATGTAAGTAAGAAATATGGCGATACTCAAAGTGGTTACGATTTTAAGTCTGCAATCAAAACACCACATCGATACCGTCCCCACTCCATTTTCCCAACATGCACCGGCTGTCATGGACGCAACAGTCTTCTTCCATATATTATTCCATTTCTAAAATGGAGACACATCCAACGGGTGCAGGTCATTGCAGACTCAGTCATTTAACCGTCTTCAAAACTTGCCGCCATTGTTATTGGCATGCCTGCTGATGTCTGTCACATCCCCATACTGCTCTAGACTGCCCCTACTGGTCATGTGCGTACTGCATCTTGCCAACGCTTTGCATTCATTTGTGAAAGTGAACAACCACCACTCTGAACGGATGCAGGAAACGTGACGGTGCACCTATATCAAAGCTGTGCTGTAACTCCACTGTAAGAGACAGCTCCATCACCCTGTGAGTGCTGCTGAGAAATGACTGGTCCCTCCAGCCACCTCTCCTCTGCTCCTCCTGCCTGTCTTTGATGTGTCAGGCCTGGGGGTGGAGGTGGTGGAGGGTGGGGTCAGAGTGTGAAGACAAACCCTGATGAAAAGGACACGCTGATGATTGATGGCAGCTTAGTTGGCCAGAGACACAGGAACACCCCTGAAAGCCAACATGTGCCACTCTTTTTTTTACCGTGTGGATCCCCCCAGCCCCCACCCCCACCACCCCCAGCACCATTCCTGTCCCTCTCTCCTCTGTGTCTTCATTTTTCATAAATGACAATTGTGCTGCTCAGCACTTTCCCAGCCCTGACTTCAGCCGGTCCCCGTGGTAACGGGTGTATCCCCGAGTTCTCACAATGTCAAACATCTCCCCAATAAAGACCTGATGTCGACTAAAGAGCAGCAGACACTGTTTCAAATGACTCGTTTCCCTCAATAAATCAACAAATAGTGTTCTTACATGTCGGGACACTTCCTTTGCTTGTGAGCGTTCTGAGTGCTTCATCCTGGTACTTGTAGAACTGATGTTTCTGTACTGACAGTGAGAACACACTGATGTACTCAGAGTAGAGAGGTAGTGTCGTAAATAATCATAAATTTGAATACACAGTTTATACACACATATATTGTATGTATATATTTAGCAGATGTGATTGAATCTCAGCACTCAAAACTAAATAAAACCACAAATGCTGGTCTTTGTAATAAACTCAGATCAAGTCTATTTGATTGTATATGTGTTCATGTTTAATGTGGAAGTTACGAACAATACCAAGAGGATTTAATTCAATCACTTCCGTTCAGCACGCAAGGAAACGTTTTCCAGGCTCTCCTTCACAAAGCTGATTGCTGGTTTGCCGAAGACTATCTGAAAAATATTTCTATTTGATGTACAGTTTTTTTTGTGTTGTTGTTGTTGTTGTTGTTGTTGTTGTTGTTTTTTAAGGCATTCCGTTCTTATTGCAAATGAAAGTGAGCACATCTTTATTGATTCAATGTTTGGGGAAAAGACAAAATATATAAACACCAAAAACAACAAAAAAAGACACTTCTGAAACAGCTCTCTGTCTATGGATTATATAGGATTGTGTTCAGAAACAGAAATCCCAAAATAACAGTAAAAACTAAAGCTAGTCATTAGTCCTGGAGTCCTGTTACAGCTGAGATGATGAGTTTCTGGTGTCAATCTTCCAACACGTCTGTGCTTATTGTCCAACTGAGGGAGCACCAATCATCTCCCGCGGGCTGCATCATTACGTTGAGACTCTATCGACATGCTTCATAAATCACAGCTATTGGATTGTCAGCTGCTATTTTTACAGCAGTGACCTGACCTGCCTGCCAAGGCCTCGAATCCCGACGGCCGCACGCTGACCCGACGCTCTGAGGCAGCAACATTCGGGTGAGTCCACCATTATTTCTGCCTGACACACACACACACACACACACACACACACACACACATTACGCTCACCCACACAGTCCAATATTCAGGCAGGGCCTATTTTATCTGCTGTATATTCTTTAACCAAACAGTGACACACTGCTCTCCGCTGTTTTCCCCCCCAAACCTGATCTGTCAACAGGCTGGGCCTTCGTTACCGAGCGGGGGGACGCCGGCTAAAGCGAGACGTCTTCCATCTGTCCACAGCCATTATGCTTCCCATTAAACGGGACGTCTTCATTTCCATCGGGAGAGATGTGTGCGACCAGATTGAGCCGACTCCTGAGTGCTGATGGAGAGAGACAATAGACTGTCAGGTGTCCGGTCCCGTTCACGCTACCCACGCATCCATTTTCATTAGGCGTTGTCAAGAAGCGGTCGGCATATTTTCTATTGGACTTCCACACATAATTTGTTCCAAACACGAGTTCAGCCATCAGAATGTGACAGCTCGCGTTGAGGAGGGGAGGGAAGGGGGGGGGGGGGGCAGTTGCCATATTACAGGCATTGGTCACCTATTTTAGTGGAAGGAGAGCAAAAATAATTTATTGTACCTGCATGTTGACGTTAAAAACCTGTACATGATTGTATAGAGGATATATCAGACCGATTGGGACATTGTAAGCTTTAACAGTGACAGTTGATTTAATGAAAAAAGTATATTTTCATGGATTTTGTCCCCCATAGATTTTTCTCTGATTTGGATATAAGAAGGAAATATAATAATAGCTTCAGGTTGACATGTAACAAATTTAAGCAACAAAAATTCATCACTGAATTCTTTGGTTTGGTCCAGTTGCAGCTCTGAGGCCTTTTAACAATACCAATCAGCTTTGCTCTTGTTTTACGTACTTTCCCTGAAGCAAAGTCACTGGACTGCTTTTGGTGGAAAGAAATCAATTGCATGTTCGATGTGAACTTATGAGGGAGATTCGTTTTAACATGACTTCTGTGGGATAGGGAGAATGGAGATCATTTGGATGCTTTGCCTTGGTTGACATTTGGCCCATTTTTGGCACATTGGGCTTCATGGACATCAGAGACGCTTTGATTTGACCGGGTTCGAACTCGGAGGCCGATAGTTATGACCTTTGATACTCCTCATGTTGGCCGTCATCAATATTAACCGGCTGTTTAAATTTGGCAAAGCTACACTGATTGTTTGGCCATGTGGAGGAAAGCAGGACAAGATGAGAACGCAATAATAAAAAGCTCTTTCAAGAAAATAAAAGCCCAAAATAATTAGCCAACCAACCTCGAGGCTAACTTTGAACCACAACCTTTGTTTCCATGGTGACACACGGCACCAACTGACAGTAAGGGAGAAAACACTGCTCACAATTTGGGGTTGAGAAGGAAAAAAATATTTCTAAGACCACAGTAACCTTCAGAAATAGTCTGCTGATGTTAAGTAAAATATCCTCCGGTTTTCTTAAGTCTTTAGGATCAGGGTTGACGAAGTTTAATGGCCTCAATAAGGCTAAATATCTCTGAGCAGCTGCTGGGAAACAGTTTAGGTGATTCTCCGTGGGTTTGTAACTACAAGCAACACCGTTCATGTCTCACATTTGATTTGATGCTTCGATAAAATACAAGTATTGTGCAGCTTGAATGCTCATAAAGCTCAGAACTGAAAAGTCCTCCATAATCAATTATACTACAAGCCATGCGGGCTGGTGTGGCAATCATCATCTACTCAGAGGACTGCTCATTCGAGTGGCTGCAGTTCCCCTCGATGCAGCTCACATCCCGCTGCGTGAACACCAGGGCGTCCCCCGCACATGATCCACCCTCACTCAGTCATCCTACTGACACGCATGCACTCAACCCAATTAATATGCCACGACTTCCCATGACTGTTTCTGACTGGAAGTCAGATATCGGCTTCGCTAATTTGAACAACACACCGAGCCGCGCTGCACACGACAGCCGCTTCCAGTTGTTGTCAAAGATGCATCGACCGGCGTCGGAGCGGCGAGGAAAAATAGCTCAATACGGAGCGCGGCGTGCCGACTTTCTGAAGCACTTCACTGACTTGTCACGGTTAGTTCTCAGTTGTTTTTTTGTGATTATTTTTGGTGGCATTTCTGCTCCGCTGGATAGTGACAGTGGGGAGTGACAGCAGAGACGGCTCAGAGGGAAGGGATGACATGCAACAAAGGTCACGAGGACGGGACGCGTCATGTTTCTCAACGAGCTGTCAGGACGCCCCATTCATGCTCATTTCAATGCTTTTACTGACACACATTCTGCATTGCTGCTTCTCTAACTTTATATTCATTTGATTTGCACTTTTCTCCTCGATGAGCCCGTCTCAGTCTCTAACCTGTAATTTACTTCACCTGTCAGCTAACAAAGCGCACAGGGAACAGAGATGAGGGCTTTGCCTTTTACTTGAGTTAAAATAATCATAATAAAATCCAATCACACAGCTACCGACATGTTTTATTTCAGCTTAGAGTGAAGTAACAGAGCAACCATATAAACAGATGAGGACTTGTCACAGGTTGTAATAAGCAAGGAACCTCTCATAATCAGCTTTACAAAGTCTGATATCTTATCTTATGTTTCTGCATAGTTTGAGTCAAGAGATGTCCCTTTCATTCCAGACAAGAGTCTAACTGACAGCTTTCGCATGATCCAAAGAACCAGGCCAACCACAGAAGTGATCGCAGAAGAGTGATAGCCAGTCAGCTGAATTTATTTTTCCATGTGGGCCTTTATGATGCTGGATGATGATAACCAAATCTGTCTGGATGACTTTGGGCCTTATTTACGTATATTCCCAGAACAACTGATGCTGATGCACAGATCGTACACCGAGATGGACTCACCTGCAGCGACAGGGCGTGTGTCATGAAGATGAAGATGAAGATGTGTCGATGCAGTGCAATGTTGGTGTCAATTTTGAAGTGAACTTGCTTTGGTGCTTCTGCCCCCTCAGACTCTGCCCACCTCCGCTGCATCGAGCAAAGAGATATTTCCGTGGCTTCGGTGTGCAGAGCGCACATGAACAGACCTATCCAACATCTAAACGACAGGTGTAGTGGATGTTCTACATATTTAATCCCACCTACATAAATTATTTGAACAATTTTTTTTTATGCAAAATTCTGGTTCAGTTAATCATATGAAAAATTCAGATGAGTGTGACACTGTATCATTTACGCACTAAAAGTTCAAGTAATTTACACCCAAGCTCATGTTGGGTGTTACTCCATGTTATTCCATAATAAACACAATCTGTATTCAAGATCACCTTTAATCATCCAAGATAAGCATTTGTGTGTGTGAGGCACTGCAATGCTTTGTGCTAAATGCTAATATTAGCATGACAACACAATGCCTAACAACATGCTTAAGGTGACAACTTGCCAACTTGCTAAATTGCTGAGAAAACATTCGACCTAAACATCAGAATGTTAACAATTGCACATCAGCATTAAAAGACAAAGAACAGCTGAGACTGATGGGAATGTCACAAACCAAAGTATTGGACAAATGTTGACCTGATGGTGGCGCTAAATGAGGAGTCAGAATATCAAAGTTACTTCAATACCAAATTGTCACGGCAACCCAGTCCAAAAAGGTGGAAGCCATCAGGATACATAGTCTGGTAAATATTAATAACTCATTTTTTGTTGAATCCATCCAGTCAGTCAGTCTTTTTTTTATTTTTATTTTATACACTTTATTAATCCCCGAGAGGAAACTCCTTCACTACAGCAGGGGGGCTCTCAGAGGGGAGCTGCTGCAGCAGGCTGTCACTAGCGTGGCGCCAGGTAACCTGACCTGAGGTGCATGTTTTTGGATGATGGGAGGAAGCCGGAGAACCCGGAGAGAACCCACGCAAGCACAGGGAGAACATGCAAACTCCGCACAGATAGGCCCAGGACCGGATTCGAACCCAGAACCTTTTTTGCTGTGAGGTGACAGTGCTAACCACTGCACCACCGTGCCGCCCGTAACTGTATTGTGTGAGTTTGTAACAAACACGATACACGACACCAACAACATTCAGGAAAGTGCTGCTTGGTGACACTTTGTTCACTGTTTAATATATTAAAATTCAGGAGAAGTAATAATGAAGTTATAGTGAAGACACTGCAGTGAATGGTGATCAGCGACCTGAGGTCTGCCAGCAGGTCCTCCATATTCCACCAGCTCCTAAACATAATTATAAACAGGATATGACTCTGGACCGGCACAGAAGCATTCATGTAAATGGGCTCAGCGGTGCACATGTGCAGCAAGCCGTTCAGTAATTTCATGGTCGTGGCTGTGCATGAAAACTGCTGCGTCATATAAAAGCAGCCGCAGGTGTTTGGAGCTGCAAATATCCAAAATAGCTTCTGTGTTTAGGGTGCAGGTTGCATCACTGACTCAAGCACTATACCAGTTTTAAAAATGTCACTAAAACAAGGCAGTTACCATTGAGGAGCTCCTGGTCTTTAAGCCTTTCTGAATCCTAAAACAGGCCAGTGTTTCACAGGATATCTGCAGCGGTTTTCCCAGGTGAGCAGCTGAGGCGGAAACAGGCTGCGGTGTGAACGCTCCATGTAAACTGGCCTCAGAGGCTGAAACAAAAGCAGGCTGACAGTCAGCCAACAGACACAATAGACACTGCTGTCACCGGACAAAATGGTGGGCGACGAGCAGGTAAACACAGCAGGCCAGGTGCATCGTTCGCTGTAGTGATCAGGCTTCGTAGTGGCTGTTTGCTCACAAGCAATAAAAGGCCACCATAACACGGACCATAAAAGTCAATCACAGAGACGGTAAAGAGTCCGAGCGGCTGGCAGGGAGGTTTAACTATGAGCCTTTCTCTTTCGCACGCCTTCAGCCTGCGGACTTTGGAGCAGTCCAAGTTTGAATTACATTTTTCTCATCCTAACGGGCCGGTGTGTATGAGGGGGATTTTCTGGAAAACATCTGCAGCGTGTTAGGCAGCAAACTGTGGCAGTATTTACACAGCGAGATGAATAGAATCCAGCAGGGATCCCGTCACAGTGACCCGATGTTACGCTGACGGATGGCGGAGCTGTCACAAGGTCGCCGGCGGTCAGTCAATACGTTTCAGTCTTAGTTCGGATCAATCTGCTAATTAGGCCGGGTTACATGCATGAGTATCCGGCGCAGTCATGATTACAGGATGCTTGTTATACACTTCTGATCAAGCTTGCCGATGGCTCTTATGATAATAATGACATAACAGAAAAGAGTGCTGAAGCAGGAGGTTTGATGTGGTGGAACTGTGCAGAGTTGTTGCACTAAATGCTTCTGAGTTTTTGGAGAAAGAAATATTCTCCAATATATTCATCAAGTGTATTTCAGAAAAGATGATCAGCATCAACGCAGTGGCTCTGAAGTGATGAGTCAACTTCGAGGCTTCGATCCAAATCTGTTAACAGGATTTGTTTAAGTTTAAGTTATTTATTATTTTTTTTGAGACTTAGTAAAGATAATTTAATCTCTGTAATTAAATCATGGTGAAAATATGACGTCTGATTATATCCGTAATATAACTGTTTTTTTTTTATTAATTTAGTTTTCTTTATTCCTCCCTCAGCTGCAGGATTATACGTAGATAAGGTATTTGGGGTGTTTGGTACATTTCTGTTTCACAATTTATGATTTAATGTAATTGTCTTTATTATTAAATTACAAAGATCGAGGACAGAGATGTTTTCACATTGAGTTGTTCTTCTCTAAATAAACATGACTCCTCATGTCCCTACCAAATGAAGGAGAAAACATTTTCACACTAAATTAAAAGGCAGATGCGACGAATATGTAAACAGATTTGTCCCTATCTGCCCACAAAGGTCTGAATAAAAAGAAGTGATATATTATCACTCTGTTCTGGACAAATTTATCTTTCCAGGCAGCTCAGTGGTGGACAGTCACCACTCTGCCAACAGAAAAAACGTTCCATGTGTGAACCAGCTAGAAAAGGCCACGTTGCTCACAGGTCATGTCATTTCCAAAAGCCATGACACATTTGTCACAATATTCATCTCGCCTTGTGAATCACACGCCCACTCCTATCGGAGAAATAGAGACGGGCATGGCGGACAGAGACACGAGCATGTAGACCGTGGAATCCTTTTCATGGTCCAGAAACACATGGGAGACAACAACCCCCCACCCAGTTCTACATGCTGAGAGATAGAGAGGGGAGGAATGTGAGTGGCGAACAGCTTCTTTATGAGATTGTCCAGCCACACATGTGTGAGCTCCTCCTGGTTAAAGCAAAGCAGTCTGATCAAACAAACAGATCCGCAGCCACACCAGCGCTGCGATGACAGTGAAGGCATGTGATGAGGCGTTGACACAGAAAGAAAGAGCTTTGAAATGAACAAACTGTCAATGCATTAACATAAATAAATAGTGTTGAATAAAGGAGAATAAAGTGAGTGTTCGTGGTTGGTATTTCTCACTCAAGCTAAACACTAACAGGCGAGCTGCTGAAACCCGCCGATCTTGATCTAGATGTATGAACCGTCCTGGGACCAGGCGTTTGTTCGTGCTGTCTGAGCTGCAGGGAAACAATGTTGTATCGCTAAGTTACAATTCGAGATTTTTATTGCAGATAAACACCTCAGACCGACGCAGTTCATAAAAGCGTATTAAGAATTTATGTTGCGGTATCGAGTGTTGAGTGGGCCACATGGCAGGATTTTTAGCACCTCGTTAAAAGTTAAGCACAACATGAATTATGCAGGCTTGAAATATTGTTCCCCTGCTCGCCCTGTGTTTCAGGGGGAGATTGTTGGGTGCAGAGACAATTTAGGAGCAGTTTACATGCATAAAGAGGACTATGGGTGAATTAAGATCACACACATGGATAATGCAGGGGAGGCATAAAGAACTTGTCATGCAGCGGGGGATAACAATGACTGCTGGGAAACATCTGCGGTGCGCTGATAGGAAACGGCAACGAGCTTGTAGTAAACTTTTGATCTGAGATCTGCTCACACGATGTAAATCATGTCTCTGGGAGGCTGCTTGGATCTGGCACTCAGTAAATCACACTCTCCCTCCAAACCTCCTCAGAGAAGTTCACGTTTGGAGATTAAGCAGCTGACAGGGTCCCATGATCCTCGGGGTCACGTTTTAGCTGAGGGGAAAGACAGGCTGGCCCTGAAGAAGCTTTCAGTCGGGCTCCTGGAGGAGAACTGAGTAAATCTTATTTCAATTCTCAGTCAGGAGATACAAGATTATTTGTGATGGTTTGGACTAAGGAATGTAGCCCCCAAAAAATAATTTAAATGATCTATTTTTATGCTTCTAGTTTCCCATTTGTCAAACCTGAAAGTGTGTGGCTTTTAAAAAAAAACTTCACAGTCGGATGACAGCAGAAATAAACATTTATCAACGGCCTTAAAGTCCTCCGTTCCTCTTTTAATTGTTAATTTATCATATCAAAATGCCTCTCTTTCCTCATCCTGTAAGACAGAAAATATTACGCGCCGAGGGGGCGTTTGTATAAATGTTGATTTAGGATGACGAGCTAACCGAGATCACCATGTAAAACCGTGATTGACCACCAGCTAATGGTTCGTATAGATTTCATGATCAAAACTCAAAACTGGATTCAAAAACGGCAAAGACCAACTTAAATGAAAATTGATCTGCCAACACATGGGAAACAAAAGGTTTCTGATTTCCAGGTTTATTATCAGAATATAATTGATTTGTAACAAAAACATTTGGAAAGTATAGAAGAGCCACACGATGATTTCATTCCAGTCATGTGAGCGCCTCTGAATGCATCGATAAGAAGAATGTCAATAAGCACACGATGGCAGATGTGTCTGGAACATCCAGGTACCTTTCATTCATGTTGTAATCTGGTCCTTCGCCGAGCTGTTCTCTAAGTGACCCTACAAATCTAAAGGATGGGATGTTAGCTTTGGTAAGTGATAAAATCCTTCTTTTATACCGACAGATTGGTCTGATAACCAAGACAAAAAAAAGATGTCACTCATGTTTGTATTAAGCTTCACTCTGTTAAGGCAATATTCGTCAAAACCTGACACGCTTCTTATCAGATTTAAAGCCGGTTCAATTTCAAATTGAATTTCCTGTCATGTTCTCAAGGTTCTCTTAAAGTTTGCTTAAAGGTGTTAATATTAGGCAACGTGACCCAGAGTGCGTAGAACCGGACTACAACTAGAAAACATAAAATATGTTTCCCAGAGAGATCTCGTTTCATCCATCCATCCGTGTTATTCTTCTTATCTGGGATGATGGCAGCAGCGAGCTTAGCAAGTTAGCCCGAATCTCTCCCCAGTCTGTTTTTCCAGCTCCTACTGGAGAACCCAAAGTTGTTCCCAGGCCAGATAAGATATATTTCCTCTCTAGCCTGTTTGGGGTCCACCCCCGGGGTCTCTTACCAGTCGGACGTACCCAGAAAACCTCCAGGAAGCTTCCTAATCACACGATAAAACTACGCAAACTGGTTTCTTTTCATTTGTGTTTCGGTCACTACCCAAAGTGCAGAGATGAGCTTTTGAATTACCATAAGGCTCGGATATGGTTTTTGTTTCAGTGTTGCAATATCTAAAGAAAAATCTATCTAAAGTTTGCTAACATTTGCAAAGATGAACTACCTGACTGGTACCAGACCCATTTCTGAACTGTTCTGTGTACTTAACTGAGAAAGGTTTTGAATAACCACTTATGAATAATAATCTTTCTCTGAAACTGTAAATAGTTTGACTTTAAACGACAGTAAACCGGAAGGTTAGTAAATGATGACACATGGTTGGTTGTTTTGGTTCATTGATGATGAAAATTTGACAAAGTTTTGAATAATGATTTCAGACTTCTCACCAGAAATGTCTCAGTTGTGTTCGGTGATGAGTCTGAGGAATGTGTCAGAGAGACCGACTGGACTCGTTACTCTCACCAGCTGGATGTACTATCATTGTACTTCAAGAATCTCCCTCTGATAGGATATGTGAGGTGTCTTTGAAGTTTGATAGTAGTTATCTGCTGAGTACAATATCTGGTGTGGCTGACAGGATCACAAGCTTTTGTATGACAGTACAAAACCATGTAAAAATACAGATGGATTTACATACATTCAACAAAATAGTCATTTTATGGGGAGAAAAGGACTCCATAAAAACTAAATTCAATGAATTGCAGTATCCAGTAAATAACCAGATGAAATGCATTGACCCTCACCTCAGTAACCTTTTTGTTTTCTTTCATAGTGTAGGTGGATGCTGATTTAAAAAGACATCCCTCACTGCCTGTGTGGCACATGTGTTTGGTCATATGCTCAAATACCGGAAAAGCACCAAGCAAACTCCTGCTTTGCATTGCAAAACAAAAACACTGCTTGTCGGTTTGGATGTGGGGTGGGAACGTTTCGGGGGAGGCGGAGTGGTGGTGGTGGTGATGGTGGTGGTGGTTGGGAGGTGGTGGGGGTTGGGGGGTTGTCAGCACCCACGCCTGCGGAGAACCCATCTCGGCAAATCGTTTGTGTCAGCTGAGGGATAGAACGTGAGGCTCTGTTGTGGTTTTGAAGTACAGATCAATGTCAGGCGTGAAGTACGAGCGCGGTGCTGTGAAGGGAGGACAGTGGTGGTGGTGGTGGTGGTGGAGGTGGTGGAGGGGGGTGCAGGAACTGAAATTTAAATGACGTCGACCCCCCCCCCCCCCTCTCTCTCCCGGTTGTCCCCTAGCAGACCTCAGTGCCTGACACCGGTGAGAGCAGCAGAGACGGGGCTGGCGGGGGGAGAGGTGTCTGATTTCAGCCGCTCAGGCCTCGTTGTTTGGGAGTCTTGGAGCGCATGATTTCAGGGTCAGAGGCTCACATCTCAGGAGGCTCCAGCTGCCTCCCTGCCGGCTATGATCACCCTCCCCACACGCATACACACCGACACACACACACACACACACACACACACACACACACACACACACACACATACTCCTATACACCACTGCACCTAACTAGGCAGCAGGAACACACCATGCTCTGAATAAAAAGGAGATTAATATCATGATACACAAAACAGTCACATTTATGTTTTCCATGTTTGTTCTATGTCGTCTGGGTTTGATTTCCATACAACCATTTCATCAATGCACTGTTGTACAGAAGCCAACTGCCACATAGCTCAGATTTACTTCTCAAATGAATAACAACCTAAACAACAAAACATGTTACTGACTATGCAGTTGTTTCATAAAGTATTTCAACCCCTTCACCATTTTTCTGCCATCAGTCTACACTCAAAGTGAAGACATTTTTTCTAATGTATAAAAATCAAGAAATGTACTCTTCTTTCTTTCATTTACAAACGTATTCATACCCCTAATTAAGTACTTTATAGAAGCCTCTGGCAGCAGTAACATTGATTCTTCTTTTGACCACCTTGATTCGAAGGCCAAACTGCAGTTCATAAGAGATTTTATTCCTTTCTTCTTGACAGATTCCCTCAAGCTTCATCAGATTGGAGAGGAAGTTTCTCTGAACTGCCATCTTAAGGCTTCTTTCTGTAAATGTTCTGTGGGATCTGGACTTTGGCGGGCCACTCAAAGGCAGTAGGAGACTTGTCCTGTCCTGCTCCTGAAAAGCAGTTCCCATAACATGAAGCTGCCACCACCATGCTTCACCTTAGGGATGAAATTAGCAGGTGATGAGCAGTGCCTGGTGTTTGACAAAAATGGTTGGGAGTTTTTCCCAAAGAGTTCAGTTATTTTTTTTTTTTTTTTTATCAAATTCTGTAAAAGAAACTTCAAACAGATGATAATATGCCCTTTGGTTCCTTCAATCAAGCCACCCGGACATGTAGGCCTGACTGAGGGAGGGCTGCTGAGATCCTTCTGGCTGGTTGTCTCATCTCTGCAGAGAACTTGGGCCGAGCGAGGAGCAGGAGCCAGATAGACGCTGACCCAGCTGACAGGAACAGGACAGGTGGTGGCGTCAACCCAGCCGGAGACTAATGGCTTGACCTAAATGACCCGCTTGGAGACTGGAGTGGAGGACTCTGAGGACTACGGAGCACAAGACTGAGGCTAGAGCTTGAAAGACAAGGTCATCGACCCAGCCGGAAGCTGATGGTGTGGCATGGACGGCCCGCCTGGAGACAGGAGCAGAACCAGAAGGAGAACCAGGAGCAGAACCAGGAGGAAAACCAGGAGCAAAACCAGGAGCAGAACCAGGAGGAGAACCAGGAGGAGAACCAGGAGCAGAACCAGGAGCAGAACCAGGAGGAGAACCAGGAGGAGAACCAGGAGCGGAACTAGGAGCGGAACCAGGAGGAAAACCAGGAGGAAAACCAGGAGGAAAACCAGGAGCAGAACCAGGAGGAGAACCAGCCAAGACACTGCTTTGTTGTTCTAAAGGAGCTCCTGAAACCAGAAGGTTTCTTCTAAAAGCTTCTCAGGGGTCAACAGGCTCTGACAAAAGTAGGCTGACAAGCTCACTGCATGTAATGGAGTCTGAGTGGATGACAGGATGGAGGTAGAGGCCCAGAGGTCAGAAGGTTTACCTCAAGTTTAGCTCTATAGTCCAAATAAAAACATGTCAGCTGGGTGAGGTGGGCGCGGCAGATAGGTGAGACAGACAGAGCAACTCAGGTGAACACGGGGAGAAACAGGGCACACACAAAAGGAAAAGGACTTTCACAATAAAACAGAAAACAAACAGAAAAGGAGCTCAAACCATGACAAAAGCAACTATGAAACTAAAACAGGACTCAAACTGAAATAACAAACAGAGACACAGTTCAAATCATATTAAATCATATTAAACCATGATATTTGATTGATATTTGATGATATTTACATGGGATGTGAAGACGTGGCCGTAGACCGGTTCCATTGCTCCTGATCCTGATACTCTTACCTTAAACATCTCCCCAGCCTGACAACGAAGGCTACGGGTACTACCTGTGCACCTTCTTCCACTCAAAGCAACCAATGCAAGAAAGAGTTAGCAGGTCCTTTACCTGAGAGAGCTTTCTCGTGTTACCGCAGCAAACGAAGAGTAGGGAAGCAGGATGGGTTGAAGTTCTGAACCTGCCTCTGAAGACAAACTGGTGAGAGAAGGCATCTGGTTTGATGTTCCTGGAACGGAGGCCTGGTGAAACTAAAACGAGAAACCGACAAGGCCCACGTGGTGTTTCGTCTTTTACAGTTCTGGATGTACTTGAGATTTTTGTCATCAGTCCACACAATGGACGGCCTACAGTCAGTGGAACCGTTCCTCCAAAGCTAACTTTACTGCTAAAAGCTCCCTGTTGCTGAGGTCATATTTACTGTGTTGATGGTTGAATGAGGACAGGGGCTGAGGTAGGCCTCTGTTTAAGCTCCTGAAATGGTTGTTCTGCCTTGAGAGTCCAGCTGAATGAGATGGTGGTGGAGGTGAGTGCTGGGAGAGGGGTGCTGCAGTCATGGAGGAAATGCCTGTAGAAGTGGACGAAACCCAGAAAGCTTTGGAACTGTTCCCGGTTACTTTATCCTGCCTAGTAAGGACACAGAGGACACGTGAACCAACCAGTCAGTTCTCACCTTTGACTTTGACTTTCTCACCTGTAGCCAACTGTTGCTGATGAGTCCAGGTCCTTAGAGTGAACGAGGATGTCATCCACATAGACAAAAACAAAGCAGCCAATTATGTCCCGAAGGACATCTTCAACCAGCAGGAGCATCGGTTACCGGGGACTTGCAGTTGGACAGTCGTATGGCCAGTGAGAAAGGACTCATTACTGAAAACAGGACCAAGATCACAGTAGATAGAAAGGGCAGAAGAGACGGAGGGTGGTCGGTGCTGTTCGATGGCTGACCTTGGCAATGAGCTGACCATTGAGCACTGTGGCTTCCATGGGAACGTCCAAGGTGACGGAGTTCAGGGCAAAGCTGAGTGATGATGAAGCGGTCTAGAAAACTTTAAACCGAACCTGAATTAATGAGACATAGCGAGAGAAAAGCATGTTTTTTCCACTGCAGAGTGGGTTCTTGATGGGGTCAGTTTGTAGAGGCTTGGAGGATAGTGCTCACAAGTAATTATCCCCTTTTGCTGGAGGCTGAGGGCACAACGGAACAAGTGATGCGCCGCTCAGGATCTGGCAGAGACTCGGGGAACAAGACAGGGTAAGTGGAAGGAGTCTGAGCAACGTAAGTCTTTTGCAGTTGCAGTCTTGCCAACGTTTCTTGAGCCGGTACCAATACGGATGGTGAGGGCAATGAGTTCACCCATGCTGTCAGGTTCGTCCTGGGAAGCCAGCTCTTTCTTGAACGACATGGAAAAAACGTCCCGAACTTTTTGCAGTTGGAGTCCGGAGCTCCATGGACGTCGATGCAACACTGCGGCTCCCCTGCTGGAGAGATGAGAGGTGCTTGGAAGCATCCGCGCTGCAAGGAGCAGATGAACGGCTGCTTGAAAGTAGTTAGCAGGCCGCAAATGGAGCTGGTGAGGTGATGGCAGGGAATGGCTGGGCAGGCTGAGCACACGAGGAGCAGAGGGAGGTGTCCTGGAGAACAGTCGAGGAGCCGGAGCAGGCAGACCTACAGAGACAGGAGAGTAGGGTCAGGAAATGACATGCTGGTCAGCGATGTAACACGTTAGAGCCTACGGCGTGTTCACTCATGGAATAGCTTTTACCATTTTGTAAGGAGGTAGTGGCTGAGCTGAGTGTCTGTGGAGAGCTTGATTGCAGGGATGGGTGGCAGCTCATGAGGCCCTGGTACACCTGCTTCCACTCAAAGCAATCAATGCAGGAGAGACACCCACACACATGCAGAGTAGGAGAGAGAGGTAGATTGCTAGCAAACAACCGCTAACTGCTGGATGAGGAGGCAGCTGCAGCAGACGTAACACCAGCCATTCAGAGCCGCAGTAGGGCGGGTTTTTACACAAGAAAAACGGGCAAAGAAAATAAGATGGAGTTCTATAGTCTGTACTTTATAACAATGCATGCTGGACACATTAATGTTCACTTCTTTGAATTTGTATCAAAATACTCAAACATAAGCAACATAAACTGACTGGAATTGGAGGAGAAACATACGTCCGCTCACATTTACCTCGAGGAAGTAATCATAATTTACATGGACAGTGTTTCTTTTGAATGGCTGAAGAACATTTTTGAAACTACCCCTCTACAACAGATTTCAATTCCAATTGATTATTTATTTAAATGTATTATTAATATGTATTATTATTATTATTAATAGACAAACTTAGAATAAACTAAGTCCAACAATTTTATAGGACTTAGCATTTATGAATTTTCTGACATATTTAGAACCCCAAAATAATAATAATAATCTGAAGCTGTATTTATAAACATTGATATGACTGTATCCTTTTACCATATTATATATGTATATATACTTTTTTTAAGGTACGACTATTACTGTTCAGTGCTTATAATGGTTACCCAATGCTAAATACAGTGCATTTATTTGCAGTGCACATTCCCTGCCTACTTATAATGTTTCTTATGCAACCGGCATGATGACACGCTATTCAGAGTCACCACCTGCTCTGAGTCCAGGTAATTTTAAGGTTATCTAATGTAGCAGTGGATGGTATCCATGGCAACAAATGTTATATGCACCCCAGCCAATACAGGTAGGTGGATGTAAATGAATGTAGTGTAGAATGATTTTGACTCCTCTATATTGCCTTGGATCTATTATATGTATAGTATATACTGTACATACAGTTTGTGGAAGTAAAGATTCTTTATTTCCATTTATTTTAAAGTATTGGTGCTGTGGTACAAAAAGTGATACAAAAACGTGTCCTGAATATGGAGCCCCTCATTTCTGGGGATAAACTTACATGAATGTTCTTCAAGAATTTAACAATTCATATTGACATATGGAGCATACTTATGGAATCACTCTTTTGTAAATGTTGACGTTTTTAGGCTGAATGTGAACTGAAGAAATTATAAAAAGTTATAAAGTGGCCTTCAGAAAAGTCTTAAATGAAACATCTCTAAACCTGCAAATATTTGGATGCATATTTTATATTTAATTTAATATAAGGTACAAGTACAACAAGGTACATTACATATAGCAACATGTGCTGTCATGAGACAGAAAATAAAATGACAGATATAAAAGAATGGAGAACTCCATGTTGTATTTGAAGATAATCATATTTTCTCGCTCACGTCGAAGCATTAAGGACACGAGGTTGTTTATCTCCTGTTGTGCATTTTCCACTTCATAAGCTGTGTTGTCAGCGTGGCCCCCGGCCACTGTTGCCTTGTACCATGTTGATGCCTGCATCATTCGGCTTTGAGTCATTCTACAACTGTGGGTGTTTCATGTATCTTTAATGTTAATTACATTAATTCAGATTATTTTCTTGTAAAATATCAGATTTTATGTATTTATGTTACAGTAGCACACAGACATTATGTCCACTCCATGCCCTTAATTTTCCTTAAAAAATGTCATGATGTTCCTAAATTGATGGTTTTTACTAGATCTTCAGTCAGGGCCATCCTGAGTCCCAAATAATGAACATATACTATTGTAGTCAACACTATGTTTTTAAAGTAAAGAAAAATACATTATCCAGGAATATCATTTTGAAGTTGATTTTCTGACTCAAATGAAGTAAATTAAGTCTGTAATAGAATGAAATGTGTCCTTATAAAATCCTTCCCTTTAAAAGAGCAGTTAATGTATAAACCTTAATAGCACCTACAGAATATTATACTAAAGGAATAAATTAGCTTGAGCAGCTAATTGTTCTCTAAAAAAGATCGCCGTGTTTGTGTTTTTTTTTGTTGTTGTTGAGCCCAAATTATAGAACAACTCCTTTAAGGAAGTGAACTGCTCTAAAAACACTGAACACCTGACCTCACGAACTGACGCAGCGCTGCTGTGCTGCTGCCAGGAAACACATTTGGGATTCTTGCTCTCAGATGAGTCACTGCTTTGTCAAACCCTGCAATTTCCTGATGCTTTGCAGTCCGTCACTCATTGTGTTGAATTACAGAAAACAATGAATGGAGTGGTGGAGAGGGAATCTCTAATCTGTGTTGCAGATTGGAAAAAAAAGATCTGTTGTTTGTTCAGTAAGGAAACACAAATTAAAGATGTTTCAGTCAAAAGTACACGTACGATGTCGCAAATAATGTTAGCCAATTAAATGAAGACTTCAGTAACAATGAAACGTTAATTTGAAACGTTATAAATGAGTTCAGGGGGAACTTATTAGAAGATCAACACTTGGAGTCTTTTCTTGGCTTTTAACTGCACAAACATGCTTAGTCGAATAGTCTAATATTTGCCAATAAATACCAAACAGTATTTTTGCTTAAAATGCCCATCAGTACCACAGACTGGACATAAAAGTGTTTGTAGCTTCCAGGTCTGAAAAATGGTTCCGATGCAGAAGTGTCTTCAGCTGCAATACCAGCGAGTGCCACTAGAGGTCGGCTCCAAAAAGCTTCCAGCTCCATAGACTCCCATTCAACTTCTCTCATCAAATCCAAAGTGAATAAAATGTGTCCATCAGTTATCTCGGTGTTGTTAGCTAAAGTCACTCCTTCTTATTAGTTTTCTGGAGGTCCATCTGAAAATAATCCCTCATTCATTAGAAAATAATATTCAAAAAGACCTGTTTTGGGGGGCGTGTCTATTTGATTGACAGACCTGTGGTGCAGTCAGGTTACAGCTATCGGTGGGCGGGACGTAGTATCGTCAGGTTTCCAATCAGATCGGTCAGATCCACCGCTGGCTCCTCCCCCAGCTCGTCCAAATATGGTCACTTCCTGCTCCAAACCGCTCCGAACTAGCAAGATGGTGAAGGACAGAATCTGAAATGGAGGCTTCATAACGTTCACAAACCAACGGCTTGATCAGCACTGATTTTGGTAGAAATACTGATGGAATTGAAACTTTTAATTCCAGTGATATATAAACTCTAAATTATAATAAAAACTGAAGGGGCATTTTTTGACTTGGGTTGAGGTTTGTGGGTGACAGCAATCATGTTTGAGTAAAATAATCTGCCAATAAAAACTAAAATTAAAGCATTTCATGCTTTCTATCAGTTTTATAGTTTACGGTCCAGCCTGACCTTTTTTTTGACACCTTGACTAACGCCCACACTTCCCTCTGAATGACTTTGTTTTCAACCCCATGCTGCACATCACAGAGCTGCTCAGTTTAGCCTCATGATACATCCCTCCTCGCTTGTTTCTTCTCTAATTAGCTAGCTTAGTTTTCCTATTGTGAAAATGTGAAATTAAATTCTTAGAAGCTCTTACAGAAAGCTGTCAGTGTTTTTACAGCTCATTGAAAGCCAATAAAATAAAATAAAAAAAATCATAAAATAATTAATATCCATTTAGGATGGCCAGTTTATAGATTCAGAGAGGAAATTAATAAAAGGCAGCACTAATGGTGACAATGTGACAATAAAACATGCTGTAGAGTTGCCTCTGTTCTCAAAAGGTCTCCAAATGTTCAGTAATGTCTTTAAATATGGCACAAAACAGCAACAGTTACGCAATTCACAGCAAAGTGATATCTTCATTAGGCCCTGGGAAGTCATAACACTGCAACTCATAACTCTGCTGTTCCCCTCGCTGCCACTGAGTACATAATTTCACCATCGTAAATGATGTGGAGGTCCCTTCTGCTCATCTGCAGCAATGGATGAAGACACACAGCGATGAATATGCTGGAGTTATTACTCTGTCTCCCTGTGACCTTTACACAGGGGATGCAAGCGAAACATATGTTCTCTAACAAGAATGCTTTTTCTGCAGCTCCTATTTATCTCCCGGGTCTCATAAAGTCGTAGCTTCTGTTGTTTATGGTGACCCTTAGCTTCTCCAGCCAGCTCCTATGACAGTGAGCTCCGCTGCCTCATTATGGTGATAAAATAAAATGTGAAGCCAGAACTTCATGTCCTTGCTGAACTCATGTCATCAGTATTCACACCAGAGCATATAGAAAGCAAATTCAAAATTTAGGCCAGTAGTTAGCAACACTGTACATAAATAATTCAGCATGCTGATGGTCCTCGCACTGTGAAGTCCAGGTTAAACATAAATAAAAAGATAAAAAGTGCAACCCGCTGACCAGCCCTGCTGCAAACACTGTGTTTCCAGATACAAAGCTTTGAATCATCTCTGATGGGCTCAGTCAAAGGAAACTTTTACAACTTGTTGAGACTGAACTGAAAGAAAATGAGAAGAGGATTAATTTTCCCTGAATACTTAATTTACTTCACACTTTATTACTGGAAACAGTAATGCTGATAAATATATTTGAACAGTGTAGTTCCTTATCAAAAAAAACCCAACAACAACATTTTCATAAGTCAGCCTAGCTGTGTTAAAGAGCAACTGGCAGGTTATATTTTTCACAACATTTAGTCTTAATATTTTTTGGAAATGGTTGTTTAAAAAGTGAATGCAGGATTTTACATGTTTAATGCAGAAATTCAGATGAAAAAGTTAATTGACCCTGGTTACCAACCTGCTAATTTCTTATTAAAGCAAAATTGATCAGATCTAATATGAAAGTGTTTCATAAAAGATAATATCCTTATATCACAGTTCAACAATGGAAAGAACCCATTGGAAAGAACACACAACATTGAGGCAAGTTGAAGCAAACAGAGAGTCTTTCTTACAAAACAACAGTTGAATTTATAAAACCGGGCATTTGAACTCAGGCAGAGAGAAAAGCATCATCCAGAGTCCAGGCTGGGTACAAAGCTGACAAAACACTGACAAAGAAGCAGAACATAAACTTAACTCTGCAATGACGTCTTCATAAAACCTTTTGCGTTGGTGGAAAAAGTGCTTTTTGGGCAGCAGTGGATTTTTGTTGTTGTTGTTGTTGTTGTTGTTGTTGTTGTTGTTGTAATACTGGGAGTGACCACTTTTGAAAATTAGCAGAAAGCAACGCAGCAAACCGTAAATCCCCCACTTTTTTTTAACTGTGGATGAAGCTTACAACCAAATATCAAACAATACTGTTACACATCTCCAAGACTTGGTTACTGTATTGAGGTACTTTTCCTTTACTCCCTCATTTCTATACTGACATGAAACACATGATATTATTTTACATTATGGTAATTTGTATCAGAAGAATCTGTCCCAAAATTCCCCCTCTGCCATAATAATGAAACGTTTAACTGTTGGCAACCACTCTGCAGTCGATATGAAGAAAGAGGTCACATTTCAAAGGGCATTGGACTGCTGAGTGAGAAAATCTGGACCTCAAACCTCCACAGACAAAAGTAACAAAGACAACAGTTTGTGTCACACATTTTCACCACTGACCAGACAAATACGTCAGAATAAAGGTAGATTATCATGCTTATATAAACACTCAATCAGATGCAACATTCAGCCAAAAAAATTCCAGGACATGATATCTTTGAATGTCCATTTGATAAATGAAAGTGATGTTTGCGCCTCTCCTCCAGTCAAATCTTGAAGAAATCCAGCATTTCCTCTGCTTCATTTATTCTGTGATAGGAAGGTCTCTTCCGGCTGCTTTGGTTCATTCAATCTTTATTCCTGTTTGATGTCTTCACACTCAGTTAACAGTCTTCTTGTAGATATTAAGCCACTGAACAGAGCCTGTTTATGTCATGTAGACAAGACCTCTGAAAGCTCCGACAAGGAATCAGACATAAGAGCAAAGTATGTGAACATGAGATACACAAGACACATTAATCCTGAATGAATGGATGAATTATTGATGAGGTTTTATGTGAAACTAGAAAGCATTCTTTGATTTATCCTCAATACATATTTGTTCAATGAAGTCTTTAAAAACTTCTTGAAGTCTCAGATAAGACATTCAGACACGTCAGATATTCTTGTAATAAAGGAAGAAGTTGTGCTGTATTAACATATGAAACAAGCTAATTACACTGCATTTAAAGAGCTAATGGGTGAATTGGCCTACGAAGAGATGACAGACTTCAGATGAGGAGAGGAGCGGTATGTAGCAGTGACGAGGCAGCCTTTGGTTGGTCACAATTCTTCACCCATTAATGAGGAATACAACGATTAGAGAATCTAATTTTCATACTTACTACACTAAGGAGAAATCTGGAATTTGGAAACAGTTTTACCGGTGGAAGAGACAGGATTAGATTTACATTATCACTGACAATGAAATTACAAGTGGACTACATATAAAGGTAAAAACAGCAAAACAAAGAAAAGAAAAGAAAAATTCAAAATCATGTTATATTTTATTCGGTGATATAAAATAATGTGTAATTTTCCCTCCACTGCATCAGAAAAACATCAAGCCAAAGATTATATACTTAATTTCTGTGATGCAATAATCAATGCAATCAATGTAGCGTAAATTGGCTATCAAGTCCTTCAGAAAACCCCAAACTGCAAAGTTGGGAAGACACTGTGTATTTGATTCAATTTGAATACTGATTTTGGTTGCCTCCAATAAACTGTTGAATTGATTATTGTTGTGAAACCCTGTTTCCAAAAAAGTTGGGACCCAATTTAATATGTAGATAAAAACAAAATGCGATGATTTGCAAATCCATATTTAATTGAAAATAGATCATCAACAACATCAAGGCAGATCCAGGAGAACAGACTCAGGTCATAAAGTAGAAAAACTCAATGCAGCTGGTCGAGAGCTGTGAACTACATCAAACTGGCACAGAAGGTAGAAGGCAAACATACTAAATACACAGCAGGGAGACAACTAGACACAGGTGTAGGCAATCAGGGTGGGAAAGACCATTAAAATGACGGGAGGACACAAGGACTGGAGGTAAAGAGACCTAGAACGAAATAACAGGACAAAATAAAACAGGAAATGAATGTGAAATTGCTGACCACGAAAGAAAATTGAAAGACAGGATGAGATGTAACACAAGGTAAACAAAAGATGGGAAAAGTTGTGTGAAACGAAAAAAAAAAAAAAATCACCTGGTGGAACCTCACAATCAATTAGGTTACAATGGCAACATGACTGAGTATAAAAAAAAAAAATCATTTCAGAAAGGCAGAGTCTCAGCAGTGAAGATGGGGAGAGGTTCACCACTCTGTAAAAGACTGTGTGGGAAAATAGTGCAACAATCTCAGAATAATGTTTCTCAAAATAAAAGTACAAAGAATTAGTGGATTTCATCGTCTACGGTTCATAAAATCATTAAAAGATTCAGAGAATCTGGAGAAATCTCTGAACACAAGGGACAAGGCTGGAAACCAATATTGGATGGTGGTGATCTTCGGGCCCTCAGGCAGCACTGCATTAAAAACACACTATTCTGGAGTGGAAATCACTGCATGGGCTCAGGAACACATCAATGCTGAATAATATATTCAGGTTTTGGAGCAACATATGCTGCCATCCAGACAACGTCTCTTTCAGGGAAGGTCTTGTTTATTTCAGCAGAACAATGTCCAACCACATTCTGCACGTATTCCAACAGCATGGCTCCGTAGTAGAAGAGTCCGCTGATAAACTGGCCTCCTGCAGTCCAGACCTGTCAATCATTGAAAACATCTGGAGCATCAGGACATGAACAATACAACAAAGGAGACCCCGAACTGTTGAGCAGCTGAAATCCTTTATCAGGCAAGAATGGGACCACATTTCACTTTCAAAACCCCAGAAACTATTTTCCTCAGTTCCCAAATGTTTACAGTATTGTTAAAAGAGTTTAAAAAAAATATATAGGTTTACATGTTTTGCAAACAGTCACGTTCTGTTTTTATTTACATTTTACACAGCGTCCCGACTTTTTGGGAAACTGGGTTATTTGTGCAGATTATGGGACCACAAGGACTGATACATTTCCAAACCATTTAACGAGCTGGCTCTTGTATGGACGTTGGACATGTCAATGCTGGTCAGCTGTCTTACAGTTTTAAACAGTGCAAATCATTTTGTTTAAATAGAACTTTATTTAATAATGTTAACGGACAGACCATAACTCATCCATGGGACAGGTACGTGTGTCCTCTTGAGAGAGACATCAGGGTGGTGAGAGACATCTGGTCTGCTGGAAATCCATACAAAGAAGAAGAAGACCCCAGTCAGGTTTCTTTCAGTTGAAATGTGAAGTGTACATGTGCCAACACTGCCTGCCAGACTAGAGATGCTAACTACATTCATTTAGCAATCAAGGTCAAGGTCATTGAAAGGATTTTAGGAACACTGAGGTAACGCAACTCCTTTTCTTTGCAGGTTCTGTTTGCAGTCAGACCGGCGGTACTGTTCGGACCGGGACGCTGCCTGTGTCCACGTTACCAGGTTAGAGCTGCCACACAGCCGAAGTGAAACGCTCGAGTGAAGCTTTGCGTCTGCGGCGCATCATCTAGAAAACAGACCTGACACGTATAGACAAGCTAAAGGCCAGTATTCACATGAGCATCATGTAATCATAGCAGAAATCCACTGTAGGCTCTAATTATAACATGGTGATAATTGAGCAGCTGAAGGGCAGTGTTTTCCCCCTGGTCTCTTCCCCTCTCTCTCTCCTCTGTGTCTGTGTGTCTCACTCTGAACGAGGGTGAACAAAAGTCACATGACTGCATTTTTGTTACAACTCGTCACTTGTCAGACCTCAAACATTCATGACTGATTGCCATCATTAAGGGGAAACCCAGTGGCTCAGTGATTGGACTGGCAGTAGCAGCGCCGCAGCAGACACACTGCTGGTGTGGACAGAGCCGTGGAACGAGGTACCACGCAGCCTGTGTGTCTCGGGCCTGACACCCTGCTTATCTGCTAAATCAAGACTGTCTGAGGTCCGTTTGGACTGAAAACAAAGATACAATCACAGACATCGCTCATGTGAAATAAGAAAAATATAAACTTGCTCAGACTAGAAGAAAGTTTGAGAAATCATTTCATTAGAGTGTTTAACAAGTGCTCTGAGTTGGCCTCAACATAACTATCAAATTATAAGTAGCCGTCAAAAGGTGAACACGTGAAATGCTTTCATTAAGCGTTTCCTTATGTTGATGAAAAAGTGTAATTCAGCCTGCCAAGCATCATATTTTGTATGAGTGTAATTTTTCTTAAAATTATTACACTGGATGGCAAATAAGCAAATATATGTTGTCCTAATGAATTCACCTGAACAGTGAAGCAGCATGATGAAACTCGTGCTCCCCCTCTCTTGCTCTTTGTTGTTCCTCCTTACGGGAGATTCCTCATGTCTGTAGCAATAAACATGACTAATCACCAACAACTTAGCCTCGTCCCCTGATACGTGCCCTTTGAGGCTGCGCTGCAAGCACAGCTAGGTGTTGCTTATCCCGTTGATTTGGTGCACAAACATCGGATTATTTCACCAAGTATCTGCTGGCATTAATTATTCACCGTCAACCCCAGCACTGCCGTCCTCCGTGTGCTCGATGCAGATCCTTGCAGGACTGACCTATATTGGATTTCGGAGGAGAGACGGTGGAGTTTTTTTTTCATCAGCGGAGCAGAGCGGGATTTGAATGATTCCCCAGTGTGACCTCATCCTCACAACTGCATCCTCACCCCATTATCATGAAATGACCCAGATTTCGACACACTCCTGAGCTTGAGAGGACGACTCACTATTTGTCAGTTCATTGTTGTGGGGAACATGAATGCAGCTCCCTGTGATTGACCGCACAGCAAGCTTTCCACTTCGGCTCAAAGCTTTCGATCTCCTAACAAATCAGCCATTGCTTCATATACCTATAACAAAGCTCGGGACAATCGCTCACAAGAGTGGCACTTTTGGGAGGTGAAGTTAGCGGGATGGAGGGGGAGGTGGGATTGCAAAAGAGTGTGCGAGATCAGTGGTAAATCCATTGTAATCTCCTTCTAAGCTACAGACCTGCTCCACAGAGGCCTCATAAGTAGGAGATGGTCCGTTATGACTGGGCCTTTCATCCGGGAAAAGGAGATTACATCTGAGGAATGCTCCGCTTTCAGAAGTTCTGCGCAGAGCTCCAACAATGCCTTATTCTGGTCACATCCGCATCAAGGAGACTCCTCGCAGACCTTCAAAACTAACACTTACATAATCTGCTTCAGACCGATATTTCCACAGAGCCGAAGCTGAATGGCGACAAGTTAGCATCCCCGAACAGGTGTCCTCAGCGCTACATGGGAGCGTGGAACACATTGTGAACAGTCACTTGGATGAGATGCTAATATTACATTAGAGTATATCATATAGATCCCGTATTTCACTTTAATTTTCTGCAGAAAAAAAGATCAGGACTCACTGTGTCAGAGTGTGTAAAGATCTGTTTCTGACACAAATCCTGGAATAATATGTTCTAAAACAAAATGCATTGACACTTGTCTTCATTGCTGCAGCACAAATTATGAATGTCTTTTGTTTTCAGGCCAATTTTCATTCTCTTTGTAATAATACCTTTTAATATATGAATTTGACAAACAGTGGATCCAATAACATTCCAGGATTTGGTCGCTTTCTCCCTCTGTTCCACAATGAGTTCATCTTTTACCCTTCAACCGTCCCTCCATCCATCCATCCATCTTAAATGTGGTCCCAAAGCGCCATGTTTATTGACAGATACCCATCAGACTGACATGAAATTTGGTATACATGTTCATAGTCCCCAAAGGATGATTTTACATTATTTTTAGTAACCCTCCTGACCTTTCCTCTACTGCAATCATCAAGTCCAGATGCCCCTCCAGTCCATGACAAGCTGTCTTGACTCTCTGCTAAATTATAAATAGAGAATGGACTCTTTCAATTTTAGACACTTGATGAGCTGCTCAAGCACATTTTGCATAAAACAAGTCAAAATTGCCACATTGCCAATTATATATATGTGTATTGTCCTCAGAGGTTGACCACAAATATTGGTGACCCCTTGACTGCACAACAATAAAGTCAAAATCGCCTCTTGATTACAATTCAGGTCCGAGCTACCTTAAAGCAAATACCCAGATCTGATTGAACCTTGTAAATATTAATCAATGGCTTCATGAGCTCTAATCTTATCTAATCGAATCAAATGGACATCAAAGCAACTACATTCATGGTCCCAAACGATGAAACCTTTCCATTTTTAACTCCATCTGGTTTTATTTGAGAGCCACAGTCAGCCTAAAATATCAATCTGGAATATAGAACATATCAAAATCCAACATTCATATTGCCATGAAATTTGGTTTAACAACTCAAAGTCCACAGTTGTTTATTCCCAATGATCTTCCTTTGGGTGCAACTATCAGTTCATCATTTCGCTCTGACTATGATGTTGGTCCACAACATAATAATAGTGTTGAAAAACTAGACTTCACTGAAACATGTGTGTACATCATCTCCGGGTTTTTGTTTTTTTTTCCCACTTCCAGGCCTATATTCTACTCGGACAAATTAAATACCAGAACGGACAGATTGCTAAGAGAGGTATGGAGAGCATTCATGCTCCCCAGAGGATGACACTTTCAGTTTTGAAAGAAAGCCCCAAATCCAACAGGCAGGTTGCTGAGATCAGACATCCACGCTCAGAGGAAGAAGACCTTAAATGACCCCTTGACCTTCAACTGTTCTACCTTGTTGTGGTTAGAAATCAATTATTTCTGTAAGAACACACACTCAATATTTTACTGACGATCTGGAGTTTTTATCCCGGAGACCGAGGTGAATTATATTTTTAAAGTACAGAAGGGTGGCAAGAGTTAAATATTTAAATTTCATCCAAGTAAAATAGAGAAGTTCAGTATTTCCCACGTATCATCTGTCTGAAATCCTGGTTCCAGGTTTTTGCAGTAGTTTGTGTTTGACTGCAGCACTCTGCCAAAATGTTATAAATTTAATTATTTCCAGTTGGAAACAATAATAAGAGTCCTCATAAACTCTTGTTCTGGAAATAATTATCCAGTGATAGCCTCCTACAAACCACAGACAACGCTCACATTCACCTCAAATCAATAAAAACTACGTACACGTTTTAACATTAATATTTAAATGTGCAGGTATTTATACGGTACTGTGTGCAAATTCAAACCCATTCAAGATTCGTTCACTGTTTCCGCTCATGCAGAGCATAGAAAACAACCCATTAAAATCCTCTTTAATATGCATATCTGCCATGTATGAGGGCTAATGTATTGGCCATCGAGAGGTTAGATTTATGGCGCTCATCTAGACAAAGACAAGACGACCGAGAGCAGCTCACTGGGGAATATCCTGGCCCACGATATTGATGGGATGGTTTTATGAATATGAGCAGTGATCGAGAGCTGTCAGGGATGATGGATGATGTTGGAGGTAAACGGTCAGACGGGTTCTTACGCCTCACCGCTCATCTGTCTCCAGAACAGCTGTTGTGCGTCTTGACAAAGAGGTGTGGGTGTGTCGGGTCGCGGAGGCGATGTGATGTACCTTCAACATTATTACAAGCTGTTTAGGGAAGAGCCAGCTCGGCAGCAGCAGCAGCACACTGATCCTCTGAGCGCCCAGCGGATGTTCCTCATACTGCTGCAGACGTGGTGGTTTAACTCACAATTACTCTGTTATGTCCAATTAGTCCTATAATCAGGCTGGCGTAATTTCTGCAGCCATCACAGCTTACACTACAAAGCACCGTCGGTCACAACACATTGATTGAATCTACGCTGGATGGTCTTAATCTCAGCTCTCACTGCACCGAATTTCTTTTTTCAACCTGACTGAATGTAATTGTCATCAAACCGGTATGCTCGTCATTATGTTGGGATGAAGCACTTTACAGAAAACATCGAACAAGATCCACATGTTGATAATTGAGAGCACATTGTGATGAATGCTCATTGTTTACCAGGCAGGCCAGACAAAGACAAGTCAGTGGGACTGATCATCCTTCCAGATAATTTATATACTGATGTTATGTAGCCTGAACCAAGCAGCAACCAGCAGTGACGTCACATAGGCTTTTTGGAGCCGATCCTCTAGTGGCACTCGGTGGTATTGCAGCTTCAGATCCAGAAGCTACAAACACTTTTGTGTACAATCTGTGGTTTGAACCAGCTTCACTGCCTTGTTTTTGCACTTTTCTCATGCTTACATCCTCCCTGCCTCCTGCACCAGAGTCAGTCTTTGTCGCAAACATGATATAAATGTAGTCGGTGGAGTTTTTAGGATTTTATCCAATTTTATCTGAACACACAATCTTAAAACCTCCTGATGCTGCCTATTATCTTTACTCCAGCCCCAGTGAGACGCCGCAGCCGCCATCCTGACACCACACTGTGTAACAGATAAACAACCCTGGCACCCTGGCTTTGTTTGTAATATTAGCGCAGATAAGATTATGACAGCCGTGATGGATGGCACAACAGGAGCAGTGCAGCGGTCTCCGGAGCGGGAAGCCTGGTGGCGGTGAGGGAGGTCAGGGCCGAGACGCCGCTCTGCACATGCTCGCCCGGCGCCGGGCGAGTCTGAGCGACTCGTCTGAAAGCAGAGACGACACTCGGGAGCGCAGAGGCTCACCCAAGGATGTGAGACTGACAGGGACAAAATGAGGCAGAAAATTCATTAGCCGTGCATAAGTTCTGGGCTTTATTTGTCATTTGCTGGCAGCCCGGTTTCTGTTATCACCACAGACTCCAGCAGATTCAGCCTTCTGCCCAGGAGACACGGAGGAAAGTTGTGTTTTTCCCTCCAACACATCCTGCCTGACAGCACTGGTGTCATTCCGTTTAACAGCTTGTAGGATGTTCAACTGAAGTGCGACTATATTGTTTGAAACTAGCTCCTTTTCTTTTTTTTCTTTTTTTTTTGTATTTCTTGGTTTCTCCGTCTTTGCCTCACAGATATTTTTTTCAACATATTGCAAGGTGTCATGTAGAGGCCAGATATTTAGAGTAAAGGGAGTGAGGTTCTGAAGTGGTGCTCGAGAGAGATGTCTGCATAATTCCAGCCGGCAGATGAAGAGGATCTCTCAGTCTGCAGCGCTGTCAATCCGACGGCTTTGAAGTGCGCCAACTTCACAAGAAATCCCAAACAAAAAGGGGGAAGGATACGGTACGGGGATCCGGGGAAGAGAAAAGTTGATGTCTGTGTTCTACATAAGAGCATGATGCGGTTTTTCTTCAAAACTTTACAGCAGCAGTTTTATTTAATGAGCAGGCGCGGCGCTGCAGGAAGATGGAGGGTTCAAAGGATTACGGCACCGCAACAAGGCCGTTATTTCAATTCATACTTGTAGATTTTCAGACGGGTGTTTTCGACCAGTGAAGTGTAGACGAGAGGACCTGAATCACTCAACCGCAGCTGCAGAAGAGCACCTCACCTCTTCTTATCATTTTGAATGAGGTGCATCTAAATAAAACCATTCTGTTCTATCATTTCACACAATCAGATTGTGCGTTTTCATCGTCCGGTGTTTGGGAGCTTGTGGAAAACCCCGTGTTGACTGCTGAGAGTGCTGACATTCAGCATCTGTCCGAACTGAAAGGTCTCCGAACGCCCACAGACGTGTTGGGAACAATGGGGAAGCAAACGAGGTGACCTTTCACACCCCACAGAGGCCACGAGGGCAATGGAGGGGAAGTAACAGTGAAGAGGGACCACTCGGTTATTATTCAAATGAATGTTACAGGTGACATATGCAGACCGGAGGTGGGGGGTGGGGGTGCTCGAATCGTCACACAGTAATTGAAAGCTGCATTTTTTCCCAAAATGCAGAGTCCTCCAGGAGACAGAGGTACAACACTGATTTATTACATACATCATCTCACATATATTTCAGCCTTGTTTACAGATTTGCACGCTTTCATTTTCTTGTCATTTTGTTTGGTCTGCTGAGAAATGGGAGACGTTGAATCATTTTGTGAATTACATCTGAGGAGAGTGATGTAAATAGAAAGCAAACAGCGTGGCTCAGAGCCTCACTGTTAAACAAACTCATTAAACAACACGCTTTCCCAGACAGCAACAACTAAAGTAACTGTGGACACGCTTTGAGTTTACCTTCTTTTGTAATGAGTATAGATATTCGGGACACACTCAGACTGTCACAGCCGCAGAACTTCATACACATTTACCGCCATTGAAAAATTTCTGCTGATAATGAATAATTTACCTCCTTTAACAAAGTCGAGTTTAGATGCATTGCACGGAAAACAGGCTTTTTTTTCCCTGCTCATGCACCACAGCTGAACTCCATCAAAGTAGGCCATCAACTTTTCCCAAAACTCCCTCACACAATTAATGCAAAACTTATCAACATAAAGCTTCAGCCCCCAATATTTCTACATAAAGACGGGTTATGTGTAATGTGAAAATGCAAACATTCAGCATCCAACTCTTCACTTACACTGTTTTTGTTTTTTTCACTTCATTTCTTTGGTGCACAAATTTACTGTTTTGATTCAGTCTCACTGCAATCCTCAATGTTGTTTCAAGCAGCAGCCAGCAGCTGTTTTCAGGAGGAAAATCTGGTGAACCAACTGCTCACTGAGTACACGTGTGACAATTAAAGTAAGCATCTTGCTAGGAAACATAGTAAAAGCATCTGTGCACTAAAAACAGGTATAATCTCTCACCAGTTTATGACATTACACACAAGCCACAAACAGCATGATTATTGGACTTCAATCAGTCCCTCCAGGAAATATTGCAATTGCAATAGCTAGTGCAAATTCAACCAATCACTTGCAGGTATCCCATGAAATTCCCACCGCAATAAAATGACTCAATAGAAGGTATCTTGGAACAAATCAAGCCTTTCCAAACAAATTGCTTTGTCAACAAAAAATAAATCCTCACTCACAGTCAGCTCTTCAACCTCGTCTCTCTTCATCAAAACAAACCACATGCAGGCTAAATAAAATGCAAAACCAGAAGTGACAGGGTTTTTGAGAAATTTAATCCCAATGCCCTAAAAACCTCAGAGAGACTATATCTAACCACATTCTCTGGATGTCTTTGCCACGGCCTCCACTGCCTCCACTGTGAGGAACCTCGGCGTTACTCGAACCACGATATGTCCTTGACAACCTGAATGACGTAAATTGCATCTAATTCCCTCCCCTTCTTCCTGGTTGAATTGCGCAGCGAGTATTAATCACAAAGATGCAACACATATCCTACTAAACTGCTCGGCTTGAGCTTTCTAATATTGCCAGTGCCTCGTCTGTGTGATGAAGCGTTTCAGGGAAAAATCAACCTTAAATATGCATCAAAATTACACTGCAGCATCTGTTTTGCAGTCTTATTTAAGCCACGAGTCCCCTAAATTACTATTAGATTAAATTACTGTTGGAAATGAACATCAGTAATACATATATATTATATAACCTACGTATTCCACCAGACAATTACCAGTTAAGCACTGTGATAAGATAAACAGCTCAGAAAGTAAGTTCTTCTGTAACATTTTTCACATCACGACTTTCTTCAGTCAGCAACTTGACTCAGTCAGTGACACTGATGATTCAGTGCATTCAGAGTTTGATATTTAATACTCATCATTTCATTACACAACAGTTTAAAATGAAAAGTAGGATTTTAAAACTCTGCAGCCAGAGTACAGGAGTACATAACATATTTGTATTGGCAAGTAAAGCCAATATCCCCTCGATCTGGCATTAGAAAGCATTACACTGTGTGTTGATATAATATTGTTGTGGGTGAGCTTGTGATAGACAGACAGAAGAGGGCCAGCATGTAGGAAAATAAAGCATGAAGGCGATCCTGTCGATGTCTGTCTTCAAAAGAACAGTGGCAGCGCAGCAACATGGCACCAACATCTATTCATGAGCCATATCTGCCTCTTTGAAATAAGCAGGGGACAATTTAGCTTCGATTTCTGCTTTGTTACATTGTGGTCTGTGAAAGTGCAGCGTGAATAGTGTGCCGTTCAATGACATGGTGAAGAAAATCCTTATGATTCTGAGAAGAAACTGAGGCAGCGGGGGGGCTGAAAGCCGGTCGACTGCAGAGTAATGGCATGATTTTATCAGCATCTGAGTCATTTTACTCGCTGAATGTAGAAGAAGGTGTCTTAGTGATGCCACATGCGCAGATTAACAACTCACACGCTGACACACTCTTCGATGCAGGCTGCCACACCGAGAGGATCGAAGAGAGAAAACTCCAACGTAGTCATACATTCATCTGGAATATGGGAATGGTTACTGACGTACACCTGATGTATGTGGTTGCAGATAAACATAGTTGGGTCGAGACCTTACAGTCGTATGATAGAGAGAAACCCAACAATGGCTCATGTAGATAGACGACAATAAGGAGGGAAAATTTCCACAAGTCGTGTATCCTTCGACATCTTTGTGGTACACGGTGAAATGTAATTAGTAGTTTCCGCTGCACGTATTGGGCTGTAATCTATCTACTACAGACGCAAACATGCTATAATGTTTTCTCCCATCTATATACACCGATGAAACATTATGATAACCTCCAGGACATTATTAGCAGTTCCTCTAAGTTCTTAAAGTTGTGAATTGGCACCGCCACAGTTCAGACTTGTTCCAGCCAATCATCAACCATCAGTGATGTCATCAACCAGCAGCAGTGACGTCATCGTTGGTTTGTGAACGTTATGAAGCCTCCAGTTCAGATTCTGTCCGTCACTATCTTTCTAATTCGGAGCGGTTTGGAACAGGAAGTGACCATATTTGGACGAGCTGGGGGGAGGAGCCAACAGTGGATCTGACCGATCTGATTGGAACCTGACGATACTACGTCCCGCCCACCGATAGCTGTAACCTGACTGCACCACAGGCCTGTCAATCAAACATACACGCCCCCAAATTTGAAGCTTAATTAATGAAGGATTATTTTCAGATGGACCTCCAGAAAACTAATAAGAAGGAGTGATTTTAGTTAAAAACACCAAGATAACTGATGGAAAAAATGTATTGACTTACAATGTTCTGAGAGAAGTTGAATAGGAGTCTATGGAGCCGGAGGCTTTTTGGAGCCGACCTCTAGTGGCACTCGGTGGTATTGCAGCTGAAGACACTTCTGCATCAGCCTCATTTTTCAGAAAGCTACGTCCACTTTTATATACATATCCATATAGTCTTTGGTTCCAGCACTCCAGCTGACATATTTGGCTTTCTCAAAAATCGGTATAAGAGTTTATCCAAGTTTCTGAAACCAATATATGATGGTTACATGTGAAACCACAAAACTGGGATACCTTAAAACCTGATAACTGGAATACTCGTGTCCATGTAAACAAATGCAAAAGTAAGACAATAAGGGATGATAGTATTAGACTTTTTCTTGCATTGAAATACATCCCTCAGGCCAACAGAGGTTTACGACTAATACATTAATTTCATTCACTGAAGCACTCAGCTCTCTGGTTTTCCCCAAAACATGTTTCTTCATCATTTCATCAAAAACGTCAAAAATAACCTCCTAATAATGCATTTTGGTTTTATAGTTTTCTCTAAAATTAAGTGTACAGGAATGTTAATTGATAATAATCACGTTATACACAATGAAGTAACAGCGTGTTTACATGGTCTTATTGTCACAGTGACATGATGGCTGGTTTAAAACCCACACTCCACCCCCACCCTCACAAACATACACTGTGTTTTAGTGTAGAGAAAAACAGATGCACACATAACCAAGCGGAGACAACATAAACATGATCTCAAAATAGACACTTGCATTAGCTCGAAAAACACAGTTCAACATATATGCAAACTGGCCACTGGCAACTTATTCATCAAGCTGTTCTTTTATTCAAGCACTTAACAAGATCTCTGCTCAGAGGTTAAAGAGCCCTCCATTAAATCTCATCACACATCTTCCCCTCCCGCTCTCCACTTCTACAATGTAATATAAACGATGTGGAAGATGGGTCAAATGGAGGACTGCATGCTATGGCTTATCAAGCATCCTTCAGAGGTTAAGTCACTCTTATTCAACCATGAAATGAATAACTCTTGTGTGAGCAGAGGCCTGCATGTTGGTCTGTATGCCGTGGAAGTCAGCGGTGTCCTGCTCCTGGTGTCATGTGACTAAACAAGCCTTCAATTGTTTTCAATTTCAGGTATTACCAGATGAACTTTAATGAGAGCCAAGCTGGATCTGTGCTGTTGCACAACCAGGGAGAGAATATAGGTCACTATTGTGTCACTACATTTATTAATGCTTACTTGCATGGCCTCCACGGAGTTAGTGTGACCTTGTGGTGACTCCAGGATGTCCCTCTCTGTCACCTAGAGAGCATTGGACTCTGGGTGACTCATGTCATTGTCAGAGAGGTGCCGCTGATGCAGGCCTGGAGGTCGGAGGCTGATTGACAGTGTTGAGACGTTGACAGCGAACACTTACTGCAGAGTTCATGAGCCACTGGTCAGCAAGAGACAGCAAGTTGAAATATCAGAGCAGATCAGTGACAAGTTGGACTGAGCCATGAACCACAGACACCAGGCACGAAATGGGAATTGGATCTGCAGGGAGTTCATATGATGGTTGATCAGAACCATCAGCTGAAGGAGTCTTGACCTTCCTGGTGCTGTGGATGGCAATGTTGGTCCGTTAGGTTGGAGATATACTTGAAATGAATGCAACGCGTAAGCAAGATGTAAATACAGCTGACCGGTGAAGGCGGTGGAGGGGAAGGCTGTTAGACAGGTTATGTCCATGCGTGGTGGAAAATGATGTAAAACCGGAGCCCAGGACGTGTTCTGTCATATCGCAATCACCAGAGTAGTGACCCCTTGATTTTCATCATGTTTTTTTGTTTACAACAGGCAGATCAGGATGCTCTAATGGTATCATCGTTCCACTGGTGTGCCCTCTGCTGGAGTCCCCCAGTAACACGCAGTACATCGTATAGTATGTGAACAAATACATTCACAATGCAACCAGTTGTCAACAGCAAGTATATCTCTGGCGTTAGACATCTCAACGACGTTTTGGATAGACTACCTTTGCATTGGGTTTATACATCCAAGGCGCCCACAGGATGGACCCGAATGACGTGTCATCTGGCAGGTCACCCTTTCCAAGAAAATATCTCCACATCAGGATTGGAACAAAATTACGTTTCTTGGTTCCCAAACTATCCCAATGACAACTTGCTGTTTTTTCCTATAGCACCACCATGAGGCTTACATGTTTGGTTTGCCAAAGAATTCCACAGAAACAAGGGGCAAATTGTTGCATGATCAACAAGTTTGCCATCACTACTTTTGAGCCAAACGGTGTTGAGCTACTGGTTGGACACCCCTGCTGTCGACCAACCAATTCTCTCTACTAGACCAACCAGTTTCTTCTCTTTGTGAAGTGACACTGTGATGAGTGTGACAAGTCAAAATCATATTGTACTCTCTAAGAGTACAATAAGAAAGAAAATGACAATGTCCTATTTTGAAGAAGGGGTGTTGAGGGAACTTGGAAGCGTGACCGTTTTGGGTGAACCACTCCTTTAGATTTGTAAAACTTTTGTACGTGAAAGAAGTTCTCTCAGGGTTCAGGTGAACTCCGGGGGAACAATGGACGGACTGAGTCCAGTTAATGACATATTTTATGTGCAGTCAATTTTACACTTAGCGCCTACTTACTTCATTATCTTGCAGGTGGCCCATAAGTTGTCTTTACCTGGCTGCCAACTCCATCTTACACCTATGATGTACAAGGCCGACACTTTCTGCATTTGTAAGTGTCCGCTTCTATTTATACAAGGTGTTTATTTCCGCCAGTCTCCCTCCTTTATTCCTACCTGCAATTAGCTGCCAGGTCTGAAACGGTTCAGCCTCTAATTTCACAACTGCTTCTGGCAAGAGGAAAGGGAGGGAAAAAAAATCACAAGGTGTTCCATTTTAACATGACCTCTGAGTGAATAATGAGGTCCTTCGAACTGGCGCTCCCACACACCATACGATGCAGATTTAACGTGGCTGAGCTCTCAGCAGGTTTTCTGGCAAACGGAGATGTGAAGCTTCTGGGCAAAGAGTGTTAGTTCAGCTCACTGTAAATGTGGGTGGTATGTTCTCAGTAAGTTTAAAAATATAATGTGAAGTATCTTCAAACAAGCACAGGAGACAGCACGGATGGACATTTGGGTGATGGAAAGTAGAGCTCAGTTAAAATACATCAAAGATACACAAAACAACCTCGAAGAGACACAGAATCACAACAAAGAGTCAAAACAACTACAAAATGATGCAAAGACACAATTCATTTATATTTGATGGTATTCGTAACTGCACTAGAAGAAACTTAAGCTTAACCTAAGCTTCTTGTCTTGAAGTAATAATTTACTGTTGTTTGTCTTCACTTAGTTCAGTAATGTTTGCCTTAATGTGTATCAGTACAGTAGTTGAATGGCTGTATACAGACACTGTGGCAACAGATCATAATGGTGTCAAACACATCCAGGAGGCAAGACATGTCCTCAGTTCAGCCTGGTGTTACCAACTTCACCCCCGTATAACCAATCAGGTGCACTGAAACCAGCCAAAGCTACCATCGCTGCAACTACATTTAGAAAAAGAGAACTGAACTTTAACATCATTGCATTAATGCATTGGCTTTGCAGACGTTAACGTGAACAGGGTGTCCAGACTATTATCACGGTGGAAAACTGAAGCTGTGAGCGATAGATTGGTATTTTTCACTGCATCTGTGAATACCGAATGAGAACAAGGGATGTCAAGGGAACTTAACATTCGGTACCAAGTTAGCAGAACAATTGTATCAGTGTGGCTGGACTTGTTTTCTGTTGTACTGAAGATATCAATAATTTTTTTTTTTTTTTTTTATGTCAAGGTTATTTGCCAGTTCTGGACTTTAGGGTGAATAATGGCCGAGATCCTCACCCAGCGGACTTAACAGTCTCAGCTCTGTGCATCATTTTCTTTTTTATCATTAATCAAAAAAAGCACTCATCCAATATACTGAAATCAGGTGCTGGAAGGATGTTGAGGAGTGGGCAGAAGTAAAAAAGTGCAAACTTAAAACTCCCAATGCAATTCATTTATTACAATACTGACAAAGAGCAATGTGCTCGGATGTCACTGTTGATGTGTTAATAAATAAACTGCATCTTTAAGTTTTAGTGTGAATCATTTACGTTCCGATCATTAAGCTGTGTGTAAATTACTCTAACCGTTTGTATGTAAATGACACACAGCTGGTAGAAAATAAAGTACGAGTGGGTGAAAAGGGTTTTGAATTGTTACCTTAATTGCATTTCATTTATAGTTAAAGATAATTGGCTTTCATATTTTATGGCTGAGACTTTCTGCTGCGTCATGACGCGCCCCAACTGATTCACATCCAATTCAGTAGACTAAGAGTCACCTTACTGTTTTATATCATAACTGAATCAGAGTTTTGCATTAAAGAAACTGCATCTGCAGCTTTAACTATTCATATAAGTGGAATTAAATATGTAGAACATCCAGCAGACCTGTCTGTGAGAGATCTGTTCATGTGTGTTCTGCCCACTGAAGCCACAGAAATATCTCTCCGTTGGCTGCACTGCACTAAAGATTTCCTCTTTACTGGCCCAGCCGTTGTTGTGCTCGACCACCCGTCTCGGTGCAGCCAGGTCAATGTCGAGCCACGGAAAATAAAGCCCTTTGCACCGTACCGACATGTACAGTTGAAACCAGAAGTTTACATACACTGTGCAAAAAGACACATAACACTTTTTTTCTCACTGTCTGAAGTTAAATCAGACTAAACCTCTCCTGTTTCAGGTCCGTTAGGATTACCAAAATTATTTAACTTTTGCTAAATGTCACAATAATGAGAAAGAGAATTTCTTAGAGAATTTTATATTACTTTCTTTGAGGTCAAAAGTTTACATACACCAAAAGCACTATGTCTTTAAACAACATGGGCAAGCCCAGATGATAATGTCATGGCTTTTGAAGCTCCTGATAGGTTAACTGACAACATGTGAGTTAATTGAAGGCACACCTGGGGATATATTTTAAGGCCACACCTCAAACACTCTGCTTCCTTGTTTGAAATCATGGGAAAGTCAAAAGAAATCAGGGAGAGAATGGTGGAGCTCCACAAGTCTGGTTCATCCTCGGGTGCAATTTCCAGATGCTTGAAGGTGCCACGTTCATCTGTGCAAACAATTATACGCAAGTATAAACATGGGAATGTCCAGCCATCACACGGCTTAGGAAGGAGACAGGCTCTGTGTCCCAGAGATGAACATGTTTTGGTCCGACATGTGCAAATCAACCCCAGAACAAAAGCTAAAGACCTTGTGAAGATGATGGCTGAAGCTGGTAAGAAAGTGTCATTATCCACAGTAAAACGAGTCCTGCACCGACATGGGCTGAAAGGCTACTCAGCAAGAAGGAAGCCATTACTCCTAAAGAAACATAAAAAAGCCAGATTACAGTTTTCAAAAAGACACCAAGACAAAGACCTTAACTTCTGGAGACATGTCCTGTGGTCTGATGAAACTAAAGTGGAGCTGTTTGGCCATAATGACCACCGTTACATTTGGAGGAAAAAGGGGGAAGCTTGCAGACCTGAAAACACCATCCCAACTGTGAAGCATGGAGGTGGCAGCATCATGTTGTGGGGCTGTTTTGCTGCAGCAGGAATTGGAGCTCTTCATAAAATAGACGGCATCATGAAGAAAGAACATTACCTGGAAATATTAAGGCAACATCTCAGGACATCAGCCAGGAAGCTCAAACTTGGGCGCAAATGGGTCTTCCAAATGGACAATGACCCGAAGCATACTGCCAAAATAGTTAAAAAGTGGCTTGAGGACAACAAAGTCATTTTCTTGGAGTGGCCATCACAAAGCCCTGACCTGAATCCCATAGAAAATTTGTGGGCAGATCTGAAAAGGCGTGTGCGAGCGAGGCGGCCAACAAACCTGACTCAGTTGCACCAGTTCTGTCAGGAGGAATGGGCCAGAATTCCAGCAGAGTACTGTAAGAAGCTTGTGGAAGGATACCCAAAACGTTTGACCCAAGTCATGCAGTTCAAAGGCAATGCTACTAAATACTAAGGAACTGTATGTAAACGTTTGACCTTGAAGAAAGTAATGAAAAATTCTCTAAAATATTCTCTTTCTCATTATTGTGACATTTAGCAAAAGTTAAATAATTTTGGTAATCCTAACGGACCTGAAACAGGAGAGGTTTAGTCTGATTTAACTTCAGACAGTGAGAAAAAAAGTGTTATGTGTCTTTTTGCACAGTGCATGTAAACTTCTGGTTTCAACTGTAAATGCTCCAGGAACCGAGCTCGGACCAGCTCTGACTGGTACAAAAATAAGGCCCTTTATTGAAGTTGGAGAATTAAACTAAAGGGTCAGACTGATGAACAGACTGACTGATGTATCCTCACACTGCCGCTACCAAGAACAAGATGTATAAATGGATAAAATGAACGACCAGATAGAGATTTAAAGTAGTAAACATTTGGTGAGTTTATTTGAAGGCAACTCTTTTTCATCATTTTGTGTTCTCAAAAGAAAAAGTATTTCACAAATTCAGTGTGATGAAATGCTTCAGTTGAGCTCGATGTTTCGATCTTGATGTAACAATGTGTATGTGATAATCTCTCACCAGCTGATGTCTCTTTGATCCACTGGAACATAAGCCCACCATTCATTTTCCATCAGTTAGCATATCGAAGTGGCCGGGCGGCTGGCACTCCACTCACCAGCCCGCTGATCCTCTTGATTGACTTCGTGTTTGGACCTTAATTCCAGTCAACACCACAGAGCTCCATTTCATGGGGATTAATTGTTGCTTGACATTCCAGGCAGAAGTCTGAAGGCTCACACGGCCGAAATATTCCGAGCAGGTTGTTTTAAATCCCTTTTGAGGCGCGACGCTGACTTTAATTCAATTTGAAAAACTGATGAAAGGCAGAGATTGATGAAGGCTGGATGGAATTCACTATATTGCCATGAAGTATAGGTATTAAGGTAGCTGAAGACAGCATTTATCTGACATGTGTTAGCTTTTAATAATATCTTAATGGGCCAGTCTTTGGCGAGATGGTATAAATACAGCAGTAAATATTGTTAGGGAGGGGAGAAATCAGTACGCTGGATCTGTGGATCTTATCACTGCACCTGTTATGTGAACATCACTGGGCCTCTCTGAGGGCATCGGATAATAGAAGATTTAGCATTGTATAATTGATTTCAGCTACTTTGCCTGAACCATTTCAAGTGGCCATGAAATGCTAAAACATTATTTGACAGAAATAACTTCTCACTTATTTTTTTCTTTTAGATTTACATTTTATTTGTTTCTTTTGCTCCCTTAAGGTTCAGAGAAGACAAAAAACAACTCATCTCTAAAGTGTGGAAATGTGCAGAAAGCTCCGTGCTGGCGACAGCCTCCCGTTGGGTTTTTGACAGAGGACTTTGTAGCACACCGGGGAAGTGCAATGTTTTACAGCCACTGGCATCATCTCCTGACAAGCCCCGCATTTTAAAATGAAGACCCAATCAGTTCTTATTGAGCTGGAGCTCACAGGTCATTAAGAGGTCAGACGCTTTTCATTTCAGCCAAACATCCTCACTGCTGTTGGGTTTTACTCCAAGGAAACATAACAGGCATATCCTCATAGAAATGAGAGTCATCATCCATCTTATTTAAAGTCTTTCTGCAGGGATTCTTTTTGCATTTGGTGTTGTTGCTGCTGCTTGTTTGCTTTTGAAGAGTTAAATAAAGTTTTACTTGACAAAGGTCAGCATCAAAACCTAAAACAGGGAAATGACCATCCAAGCTCTCTACATAGTGCACTGCAGTTCATTCTGCTTTCTTTCATTTTTAAACTGCCTCTCAACCTTTCTAGGTTTTCTCAGGAGAAATGTGTCTAACATACTCCATTGGAACATGAACCCAACTAGAAGTACAGATTTCTCACCAATCATCAATTAAGTAGATGGAAAATTCAAATCACACCGTGGTGTCATTTATTCATTCTCTCCCGGTCATCTTCCTTCTCTGCTGTCACTGTTACTTCAGACCTTGCTTTCCCACCTGCTTCTTCACCTGATATTCCCCACCTGCTCCATCACCTGATATTCCCCACCTCTCCACTCACCTGTGGTCACCTATGCTCATTAGTCCCTCAGTATACACACCACCAGTTGAATTTCATGCCATTACTTTTTTTTATATTCATGCTGCAAAACCATCTAAGAGTCTATTGTCTATCGTGCTAGAAGTCTTCACAGGTCCAAAATGTTGGACCCAATCCGCATCAGACCAGGAAAAGTCCAACCCTCCATCCATCCATCCATCATCTCCACCCTCTTTCTCCTGAACAAGGTCACAGGGGCGCGGAGCCGATCCCAGCTGACAGCCCATCACAAGACCAACACAGAGAGACAGACATGCACGGTACAGGGTATTAAAAATAACCAATTAACCTGCTTTGCATGTGTTTGGATGGTGGGAGGAAGGCCGCAGAAAGGCCCCGGCCCGAGCTACAATTCAAAACCCATCCGCAGTCATGGCTCGAACCCTGAACCTTGTTACTGTAGGGCAACAGTGCTAGCCATTGTACTGCCATGCCGCCAACCCAAACCTGATGTGATGTGATTTTTATTTTCAAAATGTTCACATGTGGACAAGAGGACGGCGGGATTGAACCACCAACCTGAAATCAGTGGGCAAGGTAGAAGGCAAAGAAGTGATTGGAAGAAACTAGTGGATGAAAACTGCTTGGGTTTAAAAGACAAACTCAGAGGTGCCAAACAGTGAGACATGATTGTAGTAACAGATTTTGGAAACGTACTGATCAAAGGATTCTTTACATTATCTGTGTTAACATTCTGAAGAATTTACTATTTTGACCCATTACAGTGGAACTAATTCAACTAATCAGTCAATTAGACGAACCAACAGACATTGGAGGTACTGAGAAGATAGCTTTTAAATTGGACTATTTTTTAGCAAAAAAAATTATGGTCTTTTGCTTCAAGTTTACTAGTGAGTATCTAAAATTTGCCAATCAAGGACAATCTCACTACTTTGAATCCAAGCTTGGCATCGCACTCCACACTTCAAAAAGCCCACAGTGAAGGATGTTCATGCCAAGGACAGCCTGTTTTATGACTGCACTTTAGCTTCAGTGCTCCCAGCTCTCCTGAAGTGTTTTTTTGGCGGAGAGCAGGCTGCCCTTTTCTTTCTCTCAGTCCGCCCAGTGTGTTTGTCACTCTATTTAAAGGGCGATCTGACTGGGGGATTAAAAAGATTAGTCACTTCAGACAAAGGAAACATGTGATGAAATTGTTCCGTCTCACACGGACGCAAACATCTCAACTAGCACTTAAACATAACTGGAAGGCTTGCTGAACTGTATTTGTCTGTATGTATCTGTGAAGACGTGCTGAGGTGTGTACTGCCAAGCTGCCAGCAGGAGACATGTAATAAGTGAAATGTTAGTTTGCATACACACACAGTGATGCACATGCACGCATTTCAGCACTTGAGTTGTCCAACTGAAAGGTTCCTGTTTATGAATGTTGTTGTGCTGCTCCTGTATAAAGATATAGACAAAGAACGTGGCCCATACTTTCTGCTGAGAACAAACCTGTACATGAAAAGGAAGGAAGGGATCAGCTGCATCTGTGTCAATGCTGTCGGATGGGTGGACACGTATCCTGCCCCTGGTTGGCCATCATATAATGACTTATATAAGCTGTATTTATAATGGGGAATATTCTACCAACCAGCTGGACTGTGACTTTTGCTTGTCAGGAGTAATGCAGCAGTAGTGTGGTGTTGTTACCTGCATATAGCAGGTAAACGTTGTTAAACAGATTATTTTCTGTCCGTTTTGTAGTAATTGTTGTTTCCTACTTTGTGCTGCAGACAAAGTTAATACAGCCTGCTGTGTTTTTGTCATTGAAAACATGAATCCTCCTATTTATTGTGCAACTATTTAACATACCGTGTCTGTAGCAGGAGGAGAATGCATTTCTTGTCCAAATTGAGACTGCGTGGGTAGACGGTGATGTAGTGACGTTTTTTACGACTGGAAGTTTGCTCATGGGTGTTTTATTTAGAACATTTTCCCGTGATTTTATTTTTGTTTTCACGATAAACTTCCTGCCCGGCTGATCTACTCCCTCGAGATTGCCGTCGTCTCCGAGCGGCTTCCGTCAGAAACTCGCTGCCTTTTGTTTAGCGGAGCCGCATCTGAAACGCTGGTGAGACGGTGGAGACGAAGGAGACGAAGCATCAACTTTAATGACGGAAATTCACTCCGGCAGCCGCATCGAAGACAGAACCGGTGGAAAATAGCCTTTACTGCTCACTATTAACAAAGCAAGCGTTTTGGATATTGAAGTATAATAATATTTTGTAGTGACATTACTTCAACTTTTGTCTTCATCATCTGATGCACACGAGCCTAAAAAGCATCGATCCTCTCACAGTTTATATGGAAAAAGAACAGCTGCAAAACAGCAGTCAACAGTCTCTTTAAACCACGACAACAGTCTTTATCGAACCTTCATCAACATACCGAGCGACACTGCATTCATTTGAAGTTGTCCAGTACGTACTCTTCTTTAACTCTTCAGCTCAGTTAACACCCCTGGTACTAATTAAACCTCTAAAAAATGTGTCTCTGTTAATCAAACTTACATATTCAGAAGTTATTTTTAAGAAAATAAATCCACCAATGCCTGTTAAATAGATGTAACTTAACACCTTTGCCTGTATTCAGAACTGAGTGGCAGCCCACCTTGACATCACGCTGTTCTTTGTGAAATGCCATTTTTAAGACTCCAAACCCAAGATGAATCTGCGCCATCTTGTTTTTTTCCCAATGTTCCAAAATTTTGGTTAAATTTTGGCATTTGGATGGAAACCCACTTTGTGTCTGACCATTTTTGTTTAATATTGTAGCACTTTGACAGTGAACAACCCAGTTTAAGACTATACATGCATTCCTTGGTAAACTGTTTACAAATATTTGTTATCTCCAAACATAAATTATATTGACACACTCCCAACAGATTTGTTGAACGCTGGTTTTTGTCTCAGACTTTAAGCATTCCTTCAGAACTTGGCGTGACCTAGTTCTGATAACCGGCTCCTTTTTGCTTCGGGTCAACCAAATGTTATCTATGAGCCAACAATCTTGTTGTTTACATTGGGTCTCATGCCCCTGCTGACTCAGCACTCAATCAGATATAAACAGGTCTGTCCACCAAGACCAAGACCGTAAGACTTCTGATTGGGCCAATGAAAAGCAAAGGAGGGCGCACTACGAAGGCTGCAGAACATGGATGGATATCAGGGTACTAGTAGAAGTTTGTCCAAGTTAAAGACTGTTTAATTCATCAATAAATCTCATTGGAAATACATAATTATTTGAATCACATGAAACCAGCAAAGGACTCATGATTTGAACCAAAATGAAACATAAATATTCATTATCAGCTAACAATATCCAGCACATCATATTTTGTATGAAAATATATTTCATTCTTAAAATTATAGTGTCAAACTGAAATTTGGCCAAGAAATAAGATAAAATAAAATAATGAATTATGCGTGCAAAAATGACTGACCTCAGGTTCTGATGCAATTACAAAAAAGGTTTCATACTCTTGTTTTTTACTTAGCAGTAATTATATCATCTGGACGCCACCCCCGTCTCTTTGGGGGCATTCTTGTGATAAATCCTGTCATGAAAAGATATCTGAAAACTGCAATCAACAGTTATTGATGCAGAGAACAAAAGCAGATAAACACATGCAAACACTCATCTCTCTGAAAGTGATGTATGAATTTCCATTTGTGAGCGCTAAACATCTGAGGCCAGGCGCTCACATTTGATAGCCTAATGTTGTGCTGCTTTCATTTGCAGCGTCTGGTTGCATCTGTTGCGAGAATGTCACAGCGTGAGATGGAAATGTTTTCAGATGTTTACAAATTGAGATGTCTGGGAGACAAATTCTGACAGCCTAACCAGGAGGGATGCCTGGGTGCAAAAAGGAAGGGGGGAAATAGAGAAGTTTGGCACCAAGGACAGTCCTCAGAGGAACCATCATAATCTCTTTTTCTGCCTTCCTGGCCTGAAAGAAGGCCTGAAAGAGATTCTATAAATATATGATGGCAGTGAGAGAGAGGAGGGAGGGGGAAAAAAATCAAACATCTCCTCGCTCTGAAAGGCAGAAGTTGAAAATGTTAGCAGCCTTAACGGAGTGAGGAGTGTAATGCATGGAAGTAAAGTCATGCTTATTGCAGCGGTGGCAATCTGCATTTCTTATCTGGTGATTATGGATTGAAACGTGGTGCACCTGGAGAGTCTGGCTGCTGCTGCTGCTGCTGCCACCGATGATGGAGGACTCGCCCCACGCAGGAATCTCAAACCTTTCATTTCCCTCTCAGATCCTACTCGTCATTTTCGGGAATCAATTAGAGCTTGAAGCCAGCACCGTCCCATGTGTTAAGGGGATTAGTCGGTCAGTCGCTCAGCTGCATTCAGCTCCGCCTGTTCTCGCAGCTTTACATGCTGAAACAGGCTTACTTTACACACAGATACAACAGATGGTAAGTGGAGATGGCTAAACTTGAGCCCACTTGTCTTCTTCCCACCATAAGCTGAAATTCAAGGTCTTTCTTTAATAATGAAAAGAGCTGGCTGTTTTTTTGCAGCAGAAGTAGGATCAAGGCCGTACCTGCTTTTCCGAATTTTTATTACAATAAATTCTTGGTGTAAAAGGATTATGGGATTACAGAGTGGTGACACTTGTCTCCAAGACAGAAGGGGTCAAAAGTTCAGCGCGGCCCAGGAGTGTCGGGGCGGTGGAGCTCTTTCCAACACCGAGGCTGTGATGCCGTGCCAGAGCCACTGGGCTGCCAGAGTCGAGAGCCCGGTGCATGGCAGGAGATAAAGACACCCTGCTGCTGGTCGATAATAGTGAGAGGACTGTGGACCGGACTGACTGTCGGACCTTCGCACACACACAGAGGTCGACTGACAAACACACTCACTTTGATTCTCCTTGACAAGAAACCCAACAGTACATTTCACAGTGAAAGCCCGAGCGTGTAATCGGGGCCGAACCGAAGCAGCTGAAGGAGCACGGAGGTTCGGTGGAACTGGTCTGCTGGGGTGAAAGCTGCAAGGTGGACGCCGGTTCAGTCGGGGTGGAGCCAAACTGACCTGACTGAAATACATGAAATGATCAGGAGCTCTGAACATGGCGTTATGTGGTGGTGCCTCAACCATATGATACGAGGGCAGATCAATACATTCCGAGACTACTGCTCGTGCACACGCACAGAGCAAAGCAGCGTGTCGTGCACGGAGCAGCAGAACGATACAACCCTCATGAGTAACTGGTACAAATTTCTTCACTTGATCACCATCAGTTCCTGAGTTACACACGTGTTTGCGAGCAGTGCTCTGGCTGCGATTTCTCCGCAGACATGACCAGAGGGAACACGTCACATTTAGTATCAAACTCTGGATGTCGGACTGACAATGCTGGAGTAAAGCACGTGGCAACAGCCACGTGGGGTTTCTTTGACATTGGGGCTGTGTGCCGTGAATTCATCCCAGGAGGGTCGGAGTGAAACCACGGAGCTCTGCTGGGAATCGCAGACGCACCAAAAAAAAATCGCAGACGCACCCGGACGACTGCTCACAAAAATGTGTAACTCAAAAACTGATGATTGTGAAGTGACGTGAGTGAAGTGAGTTACTCATGAGGGTGACATCTTTCTTCTGCTCCGGTCACGTCACAGTGCTGCGCTCTATGAGCGTGCACGAGCAGTAGTCTCAGAACTTTTAGATTTACCGTGGTACCGTATCAGGTCCTGATGCCTGTACTACAAAGCAGGATTTATGGTTAGCAAAGTAACTTCAGGTTGAACTCTGGATTTCCAATACTACAAAGCTGGTTCACTTCTGACCAGGATACATCACCATGGTAACGTGTGCTACAGAGCAAGAGGAGAAGGTTATGTTCAAGATGTCAGATCAAAATGTTCAAAAGTATCTCCAACTGACCATCAGGTCGCTCAGAAAATGGAGAAAATCGGCGCGTGCAGTGAGACAGTCCTCTAAAAGAGTGAGACGGTCCTCTGAGGAGTGAGACAGTCCTCTGTGGAGTGAGAGGGTTGTCTGAGGAGTGAAACGGTCCTCTCTGGAGTGAGACAGTCCTGTGAGGAGTGAGATGGCCCTCTTTTGAGTGAGACGGTTGTCTGCGGAGTGAGACGGTCCTCTGAGGAGTGAAGTGTTCAGCGACCGACAAACCTCTGTGGTTTTCCCCGGTGATTTATATTATTCAGATATTTATATTTCAGATGATGACCAATCACAGTGATCTGGTTTATGCTTGTGAAGCCAGATAACAGGAAGACATCCTGGTTATGTTGAAGCTGCTTCGTCTGGTCTTTCCTTGTGTTTCTCTGGATTCTCTGTTACTTTACTCAGTTTTAAACTTCCAGTCTTAAGAAAATTGCTCTGTCGATGAGGATGAAGCAAAGTTTATAGAGGTACCAAATGTGTTTTCAGATCTCCTTCGTGACATGAATTGTCATGGTGTGTGTGTGTGTGTGTGTGTGTGTGTGTGTGTGTGTGTGTGTGTGTGTGTGTGTGTGTGTGTGTGTGTGTGTGTGTGTATTTTGGCACTTTCACATCTCTTCCACAGAATGTGTTTTTTGTTCTTCGTCTCGTGTTTTTCTTATGGTTCCCAAGTGAAAGTTTTAATTTCCAAAATGCTTCTGAGGCCACATTTTTTCTGATATTCATTACTCAAATTACACTTTTGATTGCATAATCATAAATGAAATAATTTGCAAGTAATTAGCTTTCTCTCACAAAAAAAGGATCCATAATGAGTGGGGCTTTTTTGAAATCTCATTTTGGATTAGTGCCCCAAAGAGGCAAATAGAGTTCAGCTCAGCAGCAGGAAGTGAGCAGGAACAGATAGAAGTCAAACTGTGATTTCACAGTGAGTCGAGTTTGTAGTGAGAGTCCAACAGCATCAGTTTGTAGCAGATAAATATACATCCCAGACTGCTGGAGCTTACATGAGGGATTTATCCTCATTTTCAACCAAAAAATGGATGATTGCTTTTCAGTGAGTCAGACGAGGACTGTAACAACTCAGCATTTCTCTCTGGAAAATACAGTGAATTTTAATCATGATTTTCAAAGGCAGTAAGCGTTCAGTGGGTTTAGAGAGATCCTCTGAGCTGTGAACACCATTACCCCAATACTGATTTTTCCATCACAGCTGATATTGACTGGTTTCCATTAGTGATAGCTATCAGGGACACGGCAACAGAGGGGAAGTGTTGCATGTGACCAGCGTGGGACTGCCTCTCTGGGACCCCCGGGGAGAGATATGCTGACACACCATACTGAACCACAATCTGTGTCACACACACACAAACACACACACACACACACACACACACACACACACACACACACACACACACACACACACACACACACACACACACATCCACTTTCAGATTCATCAACAGCACTAATACATCTGAAAAACAACATGTCAGACTTGTTCTGTCACAGATGGAGTGATGAACATATTTGCATGGCAGCCCCTGGTGTTTCCTCAGTCGACCTACTACTACTACAACCCCATTTCCGAAAACGTTGGGACACTCTGTAAAATGTAAATGAAAATAATGTAATGATTTGCAAATCATTTAAACCAATATTTAATTGAAAATAGACCAAAGACAATTAGGTTAAAACTGAACATTTTAGTGTTTATTAACACGTCTCAAAAAATTTGGGACGGGGCAACAAAAGACTGGAATTGTTGTATAAGAAAACCAGCTGCTGGAACATCTCAATTAATTATGTTATTTGACAAAAGATCGGTATCATTATTGGGTATAAAAAGATGTTTTCAGAGAGGCAGAGTCTCTCAGCAGTGAAGATGGGGAGAGGTTCACCACTCTGAAAGACTGTGGGAAAATAGTGCAACAATCTAAGAATAATGTTCGTCAACGTAAAAGTACAAAGAATTAGTGGATTTCATCATCTACGGTTCATAATATCAATAAAAGATTCAGAGAATCTGGAGACAAGGGACAAGGCTGGAAACCAATATTGGATGGTGGTGATCTTTGGGCCCTCAGGCAGCACTGCATTAAAAACACACTATTCTGTGTTGGAAATCACTGTATGGGCTCAGGAACACTTGTGAAAACCATCGTCCATGAACACAGTTCATCGCTGCGTCCACAAATGCAGGTTAAAACTCTCCAAAGAAGAAACCAGATATAAACATGATCCAGAAACACCGCCGCCTTCTCTGGACCGAGATCATTGAAGATGGACAGAGGTGAAATGGAAAACTGTCCTGAGGTCTGATGGATCACAATCTGAGATTCTGTTTGGAAATCATGGACAAAATCTTCATATGCATGGGTCAGACTTTCTGTACATTTTCTCGTAAAGTTTGTTTTTGTAGATTCTGACTTTTGCATGGGGAGTGTCACACATATCCTTCAGGCCACGTTTTGCATAAACACAATTATAAATGAGAAGTCTGATCTTAAGGGCACTGAAACGTGAATTACCTTTCCCACCAACATGGTTATATTGGGCTGGCTCCATGCATCACCCTATCACCATGAACTATGGAGCCATCAGGTGCTGCAGGGGAGCAGGATGGACAGTCTGTTTCCTCTCTGATGAGGATGAAGAAAAAGCGTCCAGCATTTGGAAAGAAGTGCAGGAACTGTCAGGGCAGAGAGGTTTTTACCAGCCGAGACTCAGTGGAGGACTGACGGTCTTTACTCTGACATGCTGACTGCCACACAGTGACTTTACTTCCAAAAGAGGAGATGAAATGGGTTTCTGTCATTGTCAGTGGAGATTTATTCTAAAGTAACTCAAAATAATGCTTTTGTGTTTTTACACAAGAACAACAGATTTTGCCGGGTGTGTGGAGATAATCCACCCTGAGCTGAAAATAATGTGGTCGGGACTAAAGTGTTTTCAACCTTACCTGTTTCTTCTTGACACATCGTTCCAGCGTCCTGCCAGTGAAGCTGCAGTCTCACTGAAGCGCTGCACCACATGCAGCTGGAACCAAAACTCCCATTTCCATCACTGCCATGACAAGAATTACTTGGTAAGTCCTTTGAACAGTAACTTAAATCTATTTGTTTTGTTTTGTTACAGTTCAAAAAGCTGAAAACAGTAATATTAAAGTAATGGTGGTACATTATGTTTCTTGGATGTCGATGTTTAGCCACAAACATTTTTTTCACTATCAAAAAAAGGGCAGGAAGACTTTTACTTATCTTGTGGATGTGTATTTTTATTTAAATTTTCATTGATCTACATTGATCATGTAGACTGACAGAGTGGTGAGGAACACTTGGAAACTAACAGCTGGAATGAAGAGCACAAAGTACAACAACAATCCTGTACAGGAGGACAGAAGAACCAAAATATATATAGACATGAGAACGAGGACACAGCTGGACACGATCAGGGCAGGACAGATTATCACTCTGACGAGAAGACACATGAATGCAGGAAGTAAAGACGTGGAAAAGAGAAGACGTGAGCATCAGAATGAAATTTGGATCTGCAGAAAACAAAGCGATGACCTGATGGCCGAAGCGCATCATGAGAACATATTTTGTGAAAGTTGGTTGATTTTTTTTTTTTTTTATCTGTACATGATGAAGCGAATCGTCTCTGATCCATTTTCGATTGTCAGTTCCTGATATTCATTTCTATATCTGAGGGTGGATCAGAAACTTCTGACGCTGTTCCTGTTGTGCTTGAACGCTGTGAAGTGCATGTGTAGGTATTCACAGTTCAGTCACTTGTTCAACATCAGCACCTGAGTTACACGTTTTTGTGACCACCGTTAAGTGGACATTTGTGATGTCACCGTGGACCTGGAACTGGAGCAGAGAGCAAACATCAAACGTCAAACACAGGAAATCAGAAACGGACACCGAATGAGAAAGACGAGGTGTTTTGAGTGGCGTTCACGTTTAAAGACGGCAGAACATCACTGTCCGAAACATCGGCCGCAAACGACCTGATGTGTTTTGATGTTTCTCTGCTGAAGTGTCCATGGAGGCATCGTAACTGTGCGCCTGCAGGGGTCACAAACACACGTAATCCAGCTGCTGGATGAATTGACAAAGTGACTTTGCAGGAACAGTGTGAACTCTGTGATCACCCCTCGTACATCTCCGATCACAGTTACACAGTCAAACACTGCAAAAATAAAGAGAACTAATGTATAAGAGGTGAAGAGAACAGTGAACCGTTAAATATTGAATCAACGTGCTCTATATCAATTTGTGAACAAAGGAATAAATGTCATGTTATGACAGTCAATCAATGGGCGAAGTTTACAAAATTAATCAGTAGCGCTCCATTAAAGTCATCAATATGAACTGCTTCATTGTCACAGTCACTCACTTCTCATCGCTATATTTGAGAAGATAGACTCATAAAAGAGCGATGACAGCAGAGCTAACGGCTTGTGTTTGTTGTTTTATTTTGGAGGCATTTCCTGTCAAAGGAATAGAAGAAAATGAGCGTTTGGCATTCTTACATTCTCCAGCGCTGCTGATCGAGACCCTTCTCTCTCCTCAGGTGTGCCTGATCAGCTGATTGGAGTGGAGCTGTTAAAGGAGGTGCATAGATTGACTGTCTCTCTCTTCCATCTTGCAGCCGCAGCAGTTGCAGTTTCCATTTTGCTTTGCAGGGATGTGGAGTCCCTGTACGGTTTGTTTCTGATGGTTCAGCAGTTTTATTTTCATGGTTAGTTTCAGTTTTGTGTTTTTTCTTAGGTTATAGAGGAGACACCAATTTCATTGTGGCAGATTGATAATATGTTTGATTCTATTTTTGCTTCATGATATCAATATCATTGGATTATAAGGTAGTCAACATATTAATATCAATTTGCAGTGATTCTGCTTTATGCACAGAAACAAGTGTCTGTAAACACACAAATACAAATCGTAGATTCACTGATACTTTTTGGTGTTTCAAAACACGAACAAAAGACTGTTTTATCATGTCAGTCTAAACATGGCAAAATGACCATCGGTTTTCGTAACCAGTTGCAGTCGCAGTCCTCCGCTGCCTCTGGTGCTTAATTAGGCACCTTGACAGCTGCTGTCAGATGAGAAGATGGACGCTTTCTTTCACGTCGCCTGCCCAGAATCCCTGAGTCATTTTGGGTTTCAAAATGGCTTCTTTCTGTTTCCAGGCCTCCATGTCCGGCCTCTGGGCGGCTGCTGCCCTCTGCAGTCCTGATTGAAGGAGAACTGAAGCGCTTAGTTAGCAGGCAGTGTTTGGAAAAGGTGACCAGGAGGTGACCTTGTTAATCACCTCTCCCCTGACTCTGACAACCCAGCGGCTGCTCAATCCGCGTGTTGTTCACCACATGCATCAATCTCAGTTTGCTTGAACATACTGAATTCTGCGTTCTGAAATATTCTGGTTGCTTTTTGTATTCTGGAGCCAGACGATATCATCTTGGCAAATTGCTTATCCTGGCACGGTCGCTCCTCTCAGCCATCGCTTCATCAAACAGAGCAAGCTGCTTACTATTCCTCTCATCCGGAGACACTTAGGTTAAGTAGCCGTTTTGGCTGGAGGCACGCCTTAAACCCTTGAAAGGAGCCGCCACCTGCTAGTGACTGTCACCCCACAGGCGGCCTCGGAGGGCCACCAACCAGGAGGAGCCTCCACGCGGCGTGTCTAACCGATGTGATACAGTGATCAGGTCCGGAACATCAGACCTGCAAAGTGAATGCTAAGTGGTACAGTTGGCTATCTGATTATCTACCTGCTGCTGCTTCACACTGAGCAACACCACTGCTTTAATCCACTTATATCCACGGGGAAAAGTCTTAGCTCCACAATGAGAGCAAATTGAAGCCTCTCCCATATTCCCGCAGTGGGAGAGTGTGATGCCCCGTCTGGATCCTCGGAGACTTGTTCAAACCAGACCCACAACTACAACCGTGCAGAGCTGCTCTTTATTTTCTCTGCAGGCGCTGCTTTGTTTGGTAGATCACCGACCTCAGCCGGTCCGCAGACAAAGCACGCTGCAAAATTTCAGACTTTGCAGCCTGTGATGGATTTCATATGTCAGGATGAGAACTGCTGATATTTATCTGCTGTCCACTCCAAAAAACAACGTGGGCGTGTTTGTATGCGCAAAAAACCGGTCCGATAGTACATGTAACATACAGAAATATGAGGGAACATTTTTGAAGCAACATTCCAACAAATCCCATGAAAAAACTGAACTTAGCAATGAATGAATGATATTAAGTGTTGTGCAACACCCGATATGTCTTGCTGCTCTGTCATGGAGCTCCACATCGTTGTGAAAAAATATTAAAATGCAACACTTAACAGTGGTACATGAATTATTGTGAATTATCATGAATTGATGCAGGACTTCAGTTATTACTTACGTATTAATACATCATGAATCATCAGAAAGTAACATTAGTTCACAGACTTTCATTCACGTTCAACACATTAATGACATCATCAGTGATTATAATTTATTAAGCAGGATCATAATGAATTCTTTGCCAAAAAATTTGGGCCGGTTTTAATGTCTGTCCATTTTACTGCAGGTGAACATACTAACTTAAACAAAAACAAAATTCATCACATTTATTGTTCTAGCACTTCCTGCAATTTTACCCACAACGGATATTAAAGAACAAATATTCACCACTTCACTTCGGGGCCACAAACATGATGAACTCATCAGTAACTAATGTTTAGTAAGTGATGATCATAGGTTTGGTTCAGTGGTCCAAAATTTGTTTTGCAAAGAATTCATTATGATCATGTTTAATAAATCATAATCATTGATGATGTACTCACCTCAGTTAAAGCTTTAATTAATGTCTTGTTCATGCATGAGATCATGAATGAAAGAATCTAAATTTATGTTTCTTCCTGATGAGTCCTGCAGGAAGTCATGCAGAATATTTGATAATTCATTCATTCGAACGTAAAGTGTTACCATTAAAATATCATCACCACGATTGGGGTTAAAGTCTGCAAATAGAAGTAGCTTAAAGGTCCCACGTTGTATATATCGTGTTGCTATAAAGCAGGTCTCGGTGCTGTATAAATACTGTGAACCCAACAAATCTGAGAGTGAGAGGAAATTCCTCTGGAAAACATCACCATCACCTGGATCTCTCCAAGGCCGTGTCCGATGATGTCGGCCGCTGTGACATCAGAAACATCCCATAGTGAAGTTTGCAGACAAGCCTGCTGAAGGGCGACGGAACATCCGGTCCTGTCACAGTATTCTTTAACATGTTGACATGAATCCTTTTTTGCAACTGAATGTGACAAAGGTGTTTTTATTGAGTTTAGACGTCATGACTCCAAACCTGTCAAAACTGAAGTTAATGGTCCAGATATAGAAATGGTTGAGTTATTGGAAACTCTAATTCATAATAGGCAGAGTTTTGATTGCGACACCAACGTGTTGTTTTTCAGTAGAAACCAATGAGACGGCACACAGACAGGACGGAGGGTCACAGTACTGAGACACACACACACACACACATTGTTGGTCTTTTCGTTGGATGTGTGCGACTGTTCGTCTGTTGCTGTTTCGTCCTCGCCACGTAATTATTGATGCATGTTGAAATGTATTTTCCAAACTGTTTATGGAGTCAATAAAGTCTTTTGTTTCATATCTTGTCTCACCTCAGGGTCCATCTGCATCACATATAAAATGTGGTATTTTGTCAGGATGGTTTCACACGATTATTTGAAATGGGCAACGTGTTTTAGTTTGGTAGAAAACGGGCACAAACACAACCAGAACATGCAAACTGCACTCTGAAACGGCCGCGGCCAAGATTCAAATACAGAGACCTGACTGTGAGGAGGCAGCACGAAGCACTCAGACACCATGCTGCTCGTGATCATTGTGTTTAGCAGTAACAGTATGACGGCAGTGTACGTGACAATCTGGGAAACTGGAACACTTTCAACATTCTTTGAAATCTTTTGATGAACTTCTGAAGAAAGAAACTTGCAAATTTTGGTAAGAAAAGCTGCATCAATTCAACATGAAAGATCTTCAATGTTATATTATTTTTCTTCTACATCTAACCAATGTGATCAATTCCTTACAAATGGAAAAGAAACTTGTGCAGAAGAAAATGCAAAATTGTCGGATGCAGCAGGTGGCGCTAGTTCTTCAACCAGATGCCATTAGACTGTTGCAGCAGAGGAGACATAATTAAAGTTGCATTAGCATTAGCATTTCCCAGCATGCCTTCTTCTTTGGTAACATTTCAGAATAAAGTAAACAAATAGGTCTAATTGAAGGGTAGAAAAAATTGTCATGTTCATGTATCTTTAATTAAACATGTAGTATCGGAAACGTTCAATAAAGATTCATAAAATAGACTGAAAATCATATTATGCAGAAGGTGGAAGGGTGTCTCTATAGCCTCTACAATCAGATTTATTTAAGTATCTTTGCTGAGTGATTGTTTCGAAGTCTGTGTAAAACAAACTATGCATTCAAGAACTGCAATTTAAATTATTGCATTGGCCCTTGACAGCTTCTGGGCTCCACTATCAATATTTACACCACTGATGGAAATGCACAAACAACAGAATCATTTACCTTTGTAGCCTTACTAGCCTTACTTTGATTGCTAGGTCCAATACTTTGGTTTTAACTCAAACATCTCAACAACTATCAAATGGATTGACATAAAATGTTGTGCAGACATTCATGACACCAGTATGGAGAGGTCTATGACATTTAAACTTTTTACTGTAGCATCTCAGAAATCCACTGGATACTGTGGTATTTAAAATGAATGCTCATGATCCCCAGAGGATGTCTCAGACTGACTTTGACAGTCCCCTGATTTTCCTCCAGCACCACAAAAAGTCACAGCTTCCACATATCCAGCTACGACACGTTTTACCCACAGGACCAATCCTTGTTTTTTCTTTCTTGTGACCATTAGGTTCACACGTGTGGTTTGTCGTGTTTTCCTCAGGATGAACTGTAACACATTTAGGATTTTTCATCAAGTACATTCAAAGGATCAACATTTTATCAAACATAACTATTCATGTCTTGATAGATACATTTTTCATTTCATGGAAATTCAAAACTTGTTGCCTCTAATTGCTTTTAACAGATTATTTCATCATGGATTACACACTAGTTAATTATTAGAGAGATCGACTATGTATGTGATGCTCATTTAAAATGCTGCGAATGTTCCCCCTGTAAATCGCCTGCTCTGGAGACTCACTGCTTGTAATGTGTGTGTGTGTGTGTGTGTGTGTGTGTGTGTGTGTGTGTGTGTGTGTGTGTGTGTGTGTGTGTGTGTGTGTGTGATTGCATGCATAACTATTTGTGTACTTATGTGAATGATTGCATGTTGGAATCTGAGCATTTTATCTGTGTAAATAAATTAAAAGCCTGTGAGTTATTAAAAGGCTGGCTGCCCACGTCAGTCTGGGAGTGTCTGTAATCTCCTGACACCACGCACAGCACACAGATTCATGCTCCAGCAAATCAGCTGCAGGAAATGGCTGTGTTGCCACAATCTGATTGCTCCAACTTCAGCAGCCAAACAGCCGCTCAAGTGGCTGATATCAGCTAATGGAAGTGAGTAGCTGTTAGTGTCAATATGCTGTCACACGCGCTTGAGATCCTCCTCACATTATAGGGAAGTGGGTGGCTGTGTGGCTTGATAACAATGCTCGGCTGACATGCCGCCACGCTGAGGAGCAGAACCAGAGATCATTGCAGGTCAGCTGCCGGCTGCAGGTTCAGTGTTTCTCAGCAAGTTTTAACCAAGTGGCTGCCGTCATGGCTGACAGCTGAGCCACGGTACACAGTGAGTGTCCTAAGATGTTGTATCTCTCCCCTCTGGCCCTTCACTAAGGAGTGTCACGCCACGCGAAGTCTCGATACTCTTCATTTAACAGGAGGGGATGCTATAAATAAGAAAGTAAACCCAGTGACAAAGTCAGCACTGTACTCCTTGAGTAGAAAACATCTGTTACCATGGAAACGGATCAATACCTGGCCTCAACTAATGCCTTAATGTGACAGATACATTACATGTATGTAAAAGTCCTGTACTAAAAAGTACCAAAAGTAAAAATACTCACTCCTGGCACGTGTGTCTGCAGTAAAAGTTCAAATTAAGCAGGACACATCAAGTCTGATCTATAAGCGGGTTCCTTTGCTGCATCAATACATCCAGCTAAAACTGAAAAATATGACTGATTAAGTCATTTGTACAAGCAGTTTATGACAACCCATATTTGTCTTTCATTGTGAAATAAATGATGATGGGAGCAAAGGATAAAAAAGGGGATATATTTATGGAGCCAAAGATCTGACCAAGGAGGAGGTTGAGGGGGAAGAATGGGCAACGCAGGACACTTTTCTGACCCAACAGTCTTCATTTTGGCAACGTAGCAGAAAGGAAAGGAACCAGACGTGAAGTATTTTCAAATCTCACGAAGCTGCAGCTGTTGTTGAGCACCACACAAAAGTGTTTATATTTCACAAAGTAGCACCATACTGCTGCTTGACAGAAGCCATCAGTGTGTTTATTGTGTGTTAAACAGAGGGAACGAAAATATGTTAATTTCAGGGTAAAATAAATAAAGCTGCAGATACGTTGGCAGGTGATGCATTGGAAACCGTTATTTCCAGTGAATGTAGAATGGGAGTGTGCCATTAAAATTCAAGCACTGCACATGTTAGAGTCCGAACATGTTAGAGTACTATCCGTTCGTGTTTACGTGAGCACAAGAAGAGTCCAAATAAACCGACCACTCTTGTGGTATTCATGACAAACATGTAAATTTACTGAAAGCCCCTACTTTAGGCGTTAAGATGTTTACTCGCGTTTATGGAAATGGCGGTGGCTATGAAAGTTTATTTTTCATAGAATAAGGTAAAGCCCACTCTAAGAGCCTTGAATGAATCTCTTTTCTTAATGTCTTTACTATAACAATTTGAATTTACTCTTTGATTCAGACTTTGTGAAACCCAAACACAGACTGGATATAAAAGTGTTCGTAGCTTCCAGGTCTGAAAAATGAGGCCGATGCAGAAGTGTCTTCAGCTGCAATACCAGCAAGTGCCACTAGAGGTCGGCTCCAAAAAGCCTCCGGCTCCAAAAAGCCTCCGGCTCCATAGACTCCCATTCAACTTCTCTCATCAAATACAAAGTGAATAAAATGTGTCCATCAGTTATCTCGGTGTTGTTAGCTAAAGTCACTCCTTCTTGTTAGTTTTCTGGAGGTCCATCTGAAAATAATCCCTCATTCATTAGAAAAGAAGATTCAAAAAGACCTGTTTTTGGGGGCATGTCTGTTTGATTGACAGGCCTGTGGTGCGGTCAGGTTACAGCTATCGGTGGGCGGGACGTAGTATCGTCAGGTTTTCAATCAGATCAGTCAGATCCACCGCTGGCTCCTCCCTCAGCTTGTCCAAATATGGTCACTTCCTGCCCCAAATCGCTCCGAACTAGCAAAGATGGTGACGGACAGAATCTGAACTGGAGACTTCATAACGTTCACAAACCAACGGGTGAAATCACCGATGGTTGCTGCTTGATGTCAAACAAAATATAAAGAAAACGTCACTTTTCTTTTTCCACTTCAGCTGCTTTTCTTGCTCACTGCTGCTCTACAGTTGTCAAATTAAGAGAATCTGAAAACATGCCTTAAAAAAAAACATTAGGATTAAAAAAAAAAAAAAGAAATCAAAGACAGAATCAAACAGGTACTTGATCTCTGACTCACTTTCCTCCACCTGCTGCTGCTTCTCTTTTTAAAGTCTAACTTGATAAAAACAAAAGAATTGATTCTTTCCGCCACCTTTTTTTTTTTTTCTCAAAATGACCACAAGCAAGGACACCCATGCAGGATCCCCTGTTCGCTAAAGTGAATATTAAGTCAAATAATTGGATTTGCTTTCTAAGCCGTCGCCACCAAGGAGCTGACAATGAGGGAGAGTAATGGAGGATCTCTGTATCTCCGGCCCTTAGTGGGATTAAAAGAGGAGAAATTAATTGAATTCAAATTATATGTGTGTTAATCTTACTCCGAGAAAGGCAGCAACCTTGAATGCAAAAATCAAATGTGAGCACTTCACAATGAAGTGTGAATTGCTCTAAATGATAATCTGCCAGCTCTAATATGGATCTAGTGATAGGAGTAGGGTTCCCTATTGATGGAATGAGTAGAGAGAGTGTCTGAAATGTCAATCTGATCGTCAGTATGATTATCTCGTTAAAGCAAAGCTCCCTGGGAGAGTCTTGGGTAAGTGAGCAGCAGGGCTTGCATAATGCTCGAAGATTAGTGCAGAAATTGAAACCGAAGATAGTCCAGTGTGTGTGTGTGTGTGTGTGAGAGAGACTTGCAGGGATGTGAAACTGACGGAGAATATTAGCTGCATGGTGTCACAGCAGGTAGAGCTTCATCAAGTTAGAGATTATTCTCTGACTATGCATACTAATATGACAGACACATAGACCAAGGCAAAAGAGCTGATTCCACCTACAGAACAACACCGGGCAGCTCGACATGTATTTTGTTGGCCAGTTTTATCCAGAGTGTGTATATGATGGTATAGTATCATGGATGTTCAGCCTCAGTGTCAATCTCTGTCAATCTCTGAACATGGCATCAGTCAAAATATGGAGCTGAAGATTATCCAAATAAAACTCATTAAAAGCATTTCCTTCAGTTCTCCAGTTCAGTACAGCCAAGTCACTTGAAAGTATATGACAATATTAATTGAGGTGGCCACAGACAACGGTTTTACAATTAGATGATTCAAAGCTTCTTCATTAAGTGGAGGCCCACATGTATATCGTATATAATCCAATGGAGTCTAGACGCTGGTGATGGTGGAGAACAGCCAGAAGATGGATGATGGGAACTTTTAGTTCAGACGTCATGGACATCCGAGAGGTTGAGGGAGGAGGTGAGTTGTGCAAAAAGTAGGTCTGAAAGGACAGAATGGAGGAATTACAATGATATTTAAAGGACAGCAACCAGGGACAGATTTGTTGGGAGGATGGGAACAAACATTCTTATGATCACTGGAGGAGTATCGTGATGTTGAAATTGTCAATATGGGAATTATGGGAGGTCGGTTCCAAAAAGCCTCCGGCTCCATAGACTCCCATTCAAGTTCACGCGGCAATACATTTCTCCACGAGGTATCTCTGTGTCACTTATTAGTTTTCTGGAGGTCCATCTGAAAATAATCCCTCATTCATTAGAAAAGAAGATTCAAAAAGACCTGTTTTTGGGGGCGTGTCTGTTTGATTGACAGGCCTGTGTTTCAGTCAGGTTACAGCTATCGGTGAGCGGGACGTAGTATCATCAGGTTTCCAATCAGATCGGTCAGATACACCGCTGGCTCCTCCCCCAGCTCGTCCAAATATGGTCACTTCCTGCTCCAAACCGCTCCGAACCAGCAAGATGGTGACGGACAGAATCTGAACTGGAGGCTTCATAACGTTCACAAACCAACCGGATGCCGCTTGGTAGGGGAGCACACATCTTCTTATTAATTACCCTGGCAGTTTGCGAACTACATGTTGATTTCAGAAGCATAATCAAAGTGCTTTGGAAAAGGTTAGAAGGTCTTCGCAAACACTTGAAAGCATCTTCTGGCAACAAGGAATGTCTACAGCCAAAACAAATCTGTCCATTGCTTTTCGAGTTACTGAACCTTAAAAGTTACCAAAGTTAAGACCTAGTGGACGAGTGGGTTCAACAAAATCATCGGCAATAATCCTCTGAGGACCATGAACATTCATGTCAAATTTCAGGGCAATCTGGTCCATAGCTTTTGCGATATCTGTCTCTTTGGACAGAGACTGAACATCATCGCCATCCTCTGGCCGAAAATAAAGCTCTTTCCACATTACATAGTCAGGGTAAAAGCATTGTGAGTAAAAAAATTGCCTTCCATGAGCCACCCAGTCTGTGTGGGGCTTCATTCTGGAGGAAGGAGTCAGCTAAAGTTGAGATGCACCATCTTCCTCCCATAGCTCAATTCTCATTAATGTCAATTTCATAGTGCTGGTCCCGCGGCGATGCTCTCCTAAAATGTGTGTCAAGAATATAGCTGCATGCTGAACGCACTCCCAGACATCAAAAGGCTCCTCAGATAAGGCTGTTTTTATAAACTTTCGGCCCTGTTGATCAGGATGAACTTTTACCCCCGTACTCTTTTGACCTTAGATGTGCGCCAGCCCTGTAAAGGAATGTTTGTTGATAGGAACAAAAAAAGCTGAAGATGTGACAGGGACATACATTAAAACACAGAGAAAGGAGGTAACACGCAGATTCATCTTGCAGATGAAGAAAAAGTTGCTGGTAACTTTTTAAACCATTGAGATGTGCCACATCAATGGCCACATATGGATTTGTCACAGTCGGAATATATCTGCAGCAGGGAATATTTCAACGTGGGGGAAAATACAGGCCGTGTGTGTGTGTGTGTGTGTGTGTCATCCCCCACACACTGACTGTGGAATGAAAGAAATCCTCAGCTGCATATTTCTGCCACTTTTCCCTCTCAGTGTTGTCTCTCTGCTGTCCTTTCCTTGTCCATCTTCTGACAGCGAACCCAGCTGTGCACGCTCTAATTTCGTTGCCATGGTCACAGTAAAGTTGTGCTTTTTGCTTGTTGCACTTTGGAGCTGTCATTTTTCCTGTCAGAGAAGGGTACGACTAACTGGCAGGGTGGTGGTTGATGGGCGAGCCCCCTCGGAGCAGCACCCACCCGGCAGACAAAACAGATTTGCACCCCGCAGACTCCAGATTCAAGCAGATTGCAGCTTTAAAGGCTCTGTAGACGAGACACGGCAGCCGCCTGGTAATCATTCATTTTCAATGAGAAAGCAGGCAGGGGGGGTAGCGGCACAGAGGGGCTGACGGTCTGGCAGGCGAAGCATCAAATGCCTCAATCGCTGTCAGCCCACCGGCTCAGTCAGAGCTAAATTATATTGAACTATATAGCATGGTCATAGGAAGGTCTGACCGTCCTGCTGTGCAGTCAGTGGACACCACCATGACTGACCAATCAAATTAGTCTGAACTCGGAGTTTGAAAAATGTGGAAAAGCTGATTGTGGTCTGTGACATAAAGGATTTGTGAGAACAAGGCCAGATTTACACAGTGTGGGGCGCTGAGGTAAAAATGAGGTATTAAAATAATAACGTGTTTGTCAGCCTGTACGCGACAGCTGAGTTATTAGCACATATCACAGGGCCATATGTCCTCAGTGTGAGTCCCTGTTTGGGCCCCTTGACACCCAGTCATTTATGACATTTATTTTCCTTCAGACACTAAACACATATTATTTCAAATTGCTGAGTCATACAGTGTCCCAAAAACATGGTTCAGATATTGACGGATTCTAGACAGTCTCCTCTACACAATTATAAAAAGATATCTATACTGCCAATATTTTATGGTGAGATGCATGTAAAAACATAACAATTCCATAAAACAAAATTATTATTTTCCTTGATATAAAGGCAAATATAAGAAATCCCTTAGTATTATCAGATGAAATGATGAAATATCTGGATAGATGAGACTGTCCTGAAAAAAACTAGATAAAGCATGAAGGGTTAGCCCCTATAATGACCAAGATATGAGCTTAAAATTGAAGATAGTGAAATCACCCTGAAACCATCGAGGGTTCTTCGGGTTAAATCACTGTAATCTCTGGAGGAAAAAACCCAAAACTCCAGCGGTTTGTTTCTCCTTCATTGGAAACAACACCTTGGGCCACTGCTACAGTAACACAAGGAATGCACACAGCGCTGTCCCCAAACCCCATTTCAGTAAGTCAGACCACCTGGCAATGGTGTGACAGCCCACGAACACCACAAGGCTGGAAGCTCCTCCACTCATAGTTAGATCTGTTAGGCTATGGACCGACAGTCAACCGGCAGACTGGTGGGGTTTTCTAGAGGCTACAGAGATTACAATTTCACCATTACACAGTGACTGTTAGCAGCTACTGCATATTAACCTATCTACATTCCCTCTATTTGTAGTTTTTCCAGATCAAAAGCCCTGGTTCAAAGTGGAAATACATATGAAGATCAGGAAACACTGCTCTCAAGCCACTGACCCTAATGAAGTATAAGTGTTCCTGATATGAGCTACCAAGTTCGATTATTTTCTGTAAACAAGGAACACTCCCAAAGGCTTGAGAGCTGCTACATGGATAACAAAACACCGTATGTGACATGTCTCACATTAAATACAGGAGAAACAAGAACAGGACCAAGACCCAAGGCACCACCCTGTCAGACAACCTCAACAGTTGACAGACTGACCAGAGGCATCCTCTCAAAATCCCCCTGTAGCCCCGGAGACTGCACTGCAGGTGACACACATGTTCTTAGAGCTCTGAAACATTTTCCACAGGTTTTCAGAGGTGTTCCTGAGCCCATGTAGTGATTTCCACTACAGATTTGTGTCTTTTTTTAAAATGCAGTGCCTCCTGCGAGCCTGAAGATCACGGCCATCCTATTTTGGTTTACAACCTTATCCCTTAAAGGTGACTTTGAGATGTACGCTCAAGATCTCCAAGGAAACTCTTCTCTCTCTCTTCTCCTGAATGAGTATGTTGGTCCAAAGCCTCGACTTGTACTGGACGCCTCAGTGTTGCTGCCTTTGTGATGCTTTATTCTGTTGTTAATTTCATAAGAAGTGGCATCTTATTCAATCTATGTAGCCTAGCCAATTACTGTTCTGATAAGAGTTTAATCAGTTCATCAAAGCAACAAAAATGAAATAAATGAAAAACAAATTAGTAAACTCGTATTTTATTGCTAAATGGACCTTGCATCTTTCTTACATAATACAGTGAACACTGAACTTCTATTTAATGTATTTGTTTCTGTTATTTACAAGTGTTCTCATGAATTAAACCACTTGAACTTCTCAGGGATCATTAATTCATTACCTGAAAGCAGAATAACACTTCTCATTGGTCACATTCAGGATTGCGCTGAAGTGCAACTCAATTCACTGTTTACAGGATGTGAAGTCAGCTCTGCACTCCTGTTCCTCTCAATAAATGTATTATTTTAATGGTGTCATATGGCATTTTGATATAAAGCTGTCAACTGTAAATGTTCACACGAGGAGTACTCTGTGGTTCATTATGAAGTGTAGCGTCAGTCCCCATTGAAAGGCCGCCCTCTCATAATCACATGTATCTGACAGTTTACTCTGTTATGCACAAACATTTTCCTGACTGCTCTGAAATGTGACCATGAAACTCTTTGATTCTTACATATTTACCCGGGCTGTGTATCTTGTGACAGGGCAGTGTGAAAGGAGACTTATTTGCTTTTTCTTGTAATCCTTTCCTATTTGATAGTGCTAGTTTCGGCATAATTTCACATTTGATTTATTGCTTGTGAGGTAAGAAACTCATTCCAACAGGATACGAGGCGCGTTGTAGTCCATTTCTAAGGTTTTCAAGTGCTTCTTTTTGGATTTCATCATGACGGATTGGAAAGGAAGTACTCTAGAACAGGTTACAAGGCATGTAATGGTAGTTATTGCAGTCTGAGCATCGATTGATGCGAGGGGAAACTCTTGACATCCCAAGAGGAGTGGAAGTGAAAGCAAAAAAATGGAAATTGAAACAGAGAACAGAGATGCATGCTGATTATGGGCTTGACTAAATGTATAGTGATCTATGAAGCTCTGATTAATGTCTGCTTAGCCATAGTTTCACTGCTACTGTACCACAACACAAACATACATGTCACTGTTAAAGATATACAATGTGAGGAAGATCAGTAGGTAAAAATATGAATTGCATTTCTTTGTTTCTGGTTAAATAGTGAAGAGCTGCTTATTACACTTACACTGAGCAAGTGATTTATGTTGAGGATTCATGGTCGCACAACTGATTCAGTAAAACAGAAGACAATATACTGAAATAGAAAAAAAACATCATTTTTTTTTAAACTATTTGAATGCATGTGCAGTTACGCCTTAACACTCTCCAATGTAAACTGACACCCTTGAACAACCAAAACAAATATTCATTATGTTTCACTGTTTTTGAACTGGCTAATAAGCTGGATGGTCCCTCTCCTCTTTAACCTGGAGGATGCAGCGTCCATGATTTTCAAACAGAATCTCAGATTGTGATCCATCAGACCTCAGGACAGTTTTCCACTTCACATCGGTCCATCTTCAATGATCTCGGTCCAGAGAAGGCGGCGGTGTTTCTGGATCATGTTTCTATCTGGTTTCTTCTTTGGAGAGTTAAAACTCTCCAAAGAAGAAACCAGGTTAAAACCAGGTTAAAACCTGCATTTGTGGATGCAGCGATGAACTGTGTTCACAGACGATGGTTTTCACAAGTGTTCCTGAGCCCATGCAGTGATTTCCACTCCAGATCCATGTCTTTTTTTTAATTCTGTGCCACCTGTGAGGCCAAAGATCACGGCCATCCAATATTGGTTTATAGCTTTACCCTTTGTATACACAGATTTTGTCTTCAATACAGAAGGGTGGGTAAGAGAGGCATGTACTTCTTTTCTTTTTACTTGGTAGCTGCACTGTCACATTCCTCGGAGAAAGGCCCTTTGGAAGATATTGTGAATTGAGAGGTTTCCACAATTTGTTCTTCAGTGCCTTCTATCAAAGCCCTCTTCTGAGTTTGTCATGTTTCCTGACTCCGATTTCTGAGTTTGCAGCCATGATTACGGTTCCCAGTGGAATAGCTTCAGATGCAGAGAGACTGCAGCTGGCCAATAACCCTCTCTGGTTTTCGATGCTCCTCAGAGCCAGAAATATAGAAATAGAAATCTCAGTCTGCTTCTAATTGTAGCTGCTCAAAGGCCTGCCCAATTCACGGCAATGCAGGCGGAGAATCAGCGGCATGAGCCAAAGCTCTGACAGACCTTACTGATTAAAAAATAATTACTATGTGACTGCAACATTTTTACATTCCTCCACAAATAGAATGAGTTTTACACTTGCTCATTTCTGTGAATCGAAAAACAGTTTACTTTGATCAGTGTTGTACACAGTGAAAGATAAATGCTGAATTTCAATGTTTTTATAATTGTAAATAGGCTGCAAAACTGAACTAATAGCAGAGATGGCTGAATATGGTTGTAAAGGTGCAGAGCTGCTGTGAAGGTCACCTTGGTAACAAGCTCTAGTTTAATGGCTACAGTGATTTTCTACAGGTGAAGTATAATTTTTACAGTAGAGTGTATTTCATGTTAATGGCATTTAGAGATTTGAAACTTATTTGGCTTTTTTGTTTCTGCTCACGTCAAAATGACCTTTTATTTTTAATAGATAAGTTCAGATTGAGTTGAAAAGTGTACGCCTGACCTGTGCTGCTTTCATATGCTGCTGAGAGGCTCTGAAATCTGAGAATCATGAGAGTTGGCTGCTGAACAGAGTCCTATTGACGAGCTCTGCTGTGGGAGAAATAAACGTAGCAGACATACATTATGGAAACATGGACACCATGAAAAAAGGGAATAAAGGCGGCTTAAAAATCCCACCGAACATGAATTTACAAACAAAAATGTGGTTTATGTGTATATGTATATTTATATTAGAGTTCACTCACCCACAGTTTTCTTAAAGATGTTGTGCTTTTTTTTGAGAAAACTGTCCATACTGCAGGGAGTTTGCCTTTGATTTATTTATATTTTATTTTTGCTTTTAAAACAGTATGTTAGCCCTTTTTTTAATTATTTTTTTTAAACTCTATTAAACATCACAGGAAGAGGTCAATTAAACCACAGGACCCCCCAGACTTAAGAGACTTGTTGGAAAATGTCCTTCACTTGGATTTGATGAATGGCTGTTCGCAGCACTGCTCATTTCACACTGAAGGTCAATTATATTCTGTGATATTATAGGCATAAATTAAAGCCCCGTTCATTCTGTTCACACGCTCTAAAGAGGGAGAGCCGCCATCCTGTGGATATTAAGACCTGATTTAGAACACCTTAGTCTGAAGCTACTGATCAAAGACAACGTTATTATGTACAATAAAAAAGAAAAGCGTTTTGAGGAGAGTCCTTCAGTCGCTGAGCCGAGCATTTCTATCCACAGCTGCCTTCTTAGCACCTTCACACATCAATAGCAGGCTGAGCCAATGTCAGTTAGGTTTGTTCAAGGTGAAAAATGACCAGATAATGTTTATCGTGCGGATAATTACTTCGGTCATTAGCCATGATACAGCGCTCCTGGTGCATCAAAGCCTGTGTTTCTGGCTGTTCAGGCACTCGAACGCCTGCAGCCAAGCAGCTGTGAGGGGGAAAAAAAGATGAAAAGGGAACAGAAATCGATACTATATTACCTCAATTACACCCCCTCCCCACCCCACACACACACCCCTGCTCCACTGCTCAAGGTGCACAGCCTGAAGTGCAGCACACCGGGCCCAAGGTGAACAGGACGTCAGCTTCAGACCTCCATCGACTGAACAGAAAGATGTCAAATTAAAAACGTCCTAAATTAAAGAAACAGATGATCAAAGCTTATCATAAGATTATGACTGTGGGCCACCAGCTCACCAATTTTAGCAGTCAAATCCTTGTTTTGAGAAGAATATGGTCATTTCATCTTTTACTGTAAATCATATTTAAAAACACGGGTCAAATTATTGTGCCTTTTCTCCTGAGTCCATGATAAAACATCACATTATAGTGTAATATTAATTAGTTGAAAAACATTTGTTTAGATTTATGGAATTAAAAAAAGAAAACGAACACCTCTCACATGTTAAAAAGCGCATCCAGGCTGAAAAACTGTTTTGATCACAGAGCCAGCAGTGATTTATCACTGAACTGAACCACACAATGAAATAACTGCTGAAGACGGTCTCCTGTTTACTGCTGTCTGTTGTGTCCTGCTGTGCAGTAATGTTCCCGCCTGCTTGAAACTGTCAATTTTACTTTACCGTGCAATACTGTTTATACCTTTTTATGCACTTCTTTTATAAGTTTTTACGATGCACCTGTTTTATCTTATTACGTACCTTCTCTGTCTATTTTTATTCTGTTATTATTTCTCCCTATGATGAGTGCTTGTGTATGTGTGAAATTTTTTTTGGAGATGAATGGCAAATGTGCAATAACAATAAAGGCATTAAATTCTATTCTTTATATTTTTGAACTTTATCTCTAAGTCCACTAATAACAGGAGTCCAATACAAACACAGCAATGTTCTACATCACTGTTTGATTTATTTTTGAGTGCATCACATATGAAACATCTGAAAACCACATGAGCCTCCAGATACATCACAAGTGAAATGTCCACGTGAAATATTGCTTCACTATCTAACTGACATCTGTCACTGCATGGCTAAGAGATCCGGGGAGAAAACGATGTATGAGGGTGAATATAATGTGGAAAAATGTGCCATTACCAGAAATAAACAGAAGCAATCTAGCACTGGTGTAAGAAAGAGCCAACACGGCAGCTTATTTCTGATCTAGTCTGCTCTAGCTCTATGTTCTGGACCCGGTGTTTCCACACCGGTAAATCTCTGCCTCTCCCACATGTCCTGCCACAGAGCTTCACTTCATACTACTCACCTTTCACCACTGACTTTACAGACCGCCATACCGCATCAACTTTACATTTCCCTTTTGGGTCAACATTGATTTAGTTTAAATCAACCAGATAGCTGGTTACTACTAGCTACTTGTGTATCCTCAGTTTTTGTCATATCTTTTTGAGCCAAGTCGGACTCAACCAGACGACCACTTCTTGATAAGCTAGTGTTTATCAAAGCTTTATAAGTAACATATCATGTAGTGTGCTTGTAAGTCTTAATAAATCATGGGTTGTACAGTCTATCAAGCCTGCAGTTGTAAATGTTAATGAGCAGGTTATCAGTGGATCTCAGTCCAGATGTGTTGCAAAGTGGTCAAACAGTCCACTAATTAATAATAAAACAATAGAACGACGTGCTGAGCTCGAGGAGGATTTTCCAAAACCTGACGAACCAAAAGTTATTCTCATTAATATCTTATAACCGATTTATGAAACATCAGTTAATGATGTATTTATTATTAACCGATGAACAATCACCTAACTTGCTCATTTTACTTTACAAGTTACTTTTTCTGTCCCTGTCAAAATACAAAGAATGAAACAAAACTTTTAAACCTATTATAAATAGTTTCTGATCAGGAAGCAGTCATTGATGATTAATGATGGCATTTTAAAAAGTAGTTTCAATAAAAAAAAAAAAACACACCACAGATTCCTTTATAAGTAAATTAAATTGTTGCCACAAAGAAAATTAAATTATAATAAAACCAAGTCACATGATAAAATGTGTTTTTGGTCCAAACGGAGCCTTTAAGTCGCCCTCTCAGCTCTTAGAGGTGCAGTCTTCTGTTTTCAGACTCACCACAACAAAAGCACAACTGGGATGTGTGGAATTTTTTTTATCAAATGCTGTGGTCACATTCATATTGAATCCTGGAGACAAACAGAGAGAACAGAGAAATGATCGTTGATGAATTATGAATAAATATTGCCTGTATTTAAATGAGTACATCTTATAAAAGAATACAGCCCTCTGTTTACAGTTAATTGCAGCTGATTAATGAGAGTGATTAATGACCAAATAGCCATTCAGACTGTGATAATATTCATCCATCTATTTTTCTAAATATGTGTTCATCTGTAATGGCTTCAGTCTGACTTCTCTTACCTGATATTTGTCGATTTGACAATACTGTTCAACCTCCAACGCTGCATGATGAATGGGCAATTTGTGCATAATGATACATGCTAGAGATTGCTTTGCCTAGAAACACAGCAGAAGTATTACTTTTAATTTGATTTATTGCGCTTTAATCTGAGCATATGTGCGGGCTAGCAGAATCCACACCCACGCAGAGGAGCACCTGGCACACACACACACACACACACACACACACACACACACACACACACACACACACACTTCCTCTGATAACAGCTAACTACAGACAGTAAACTGTGCAACACAACTGTCCAGGTCACGTTTTAATACCCCGTGTGGTCCTGAACATGTTGTGAATATGTGGATGTGCTCGCTGCTGCAGAGGAACACCGTGTTGTGGGACACCAGCTCGCCGCTCGGCCTCCTCTCACCGGCAGAAATGCCGCAGCAGCAGTTTGTCCTTCTCACTGTGGGCCGAGCAGCTTCCTTCTTTATGGGGAAACATCTCCCTCAACACGTCCACTGTCATGCTCACTTCAGCTGCTGCTTGTCAGAGTGATATCCTCCTGGGAGATAAGGAAGGGATGCCCGATAGAACGACAGTCTGTCAGGCCTGCAGGCGGGAGAACAGTGGAGCTGACCAGGAGGAAAATACAGAGAGCTTCCTGCTTCTCTGCCTGACTCCATCTGCCTTTGATAGAGGCAGTGATGGAGCTTGTAACACGCCACATTTGAATATTTTAAAGAGGCTGCTGCTGACTTTTGATGTACAGACCTTTATGCAAATGAGTAGGAGATACAGGTCCCAGCAGGGAGCACATCCCTTTATTCTTCACTTTGGATTTTTTTTTTTTTTTTTTTTTTTCTATAAATCGAAGTGAACTCTTCACACTCCCTTTGAGGACCTCCTCTCCGATGAACTGCAGAGAGGGGAGTCAAACTCTTGTCGCCTCCCACAGATGGGTGAGTGTATCCGCCGCACCATGACTGAGCAGTATGTATGTGCACTCCAAATACACCCACAAGGAGAGAAATCAAAGAGATAATTGTGCACGTTGTCTGAGGGTTAACAGTGAGGAGCAGCATATTTATTGTGAGGTTGCAGGTATGGAGGTTGGGTGGGCAGCGGGGTGACTGCGTTAGTGATAGATGAGTGAAGACATAGATGAGTGAAGAGGTCAACTTTCAGCTCAACAAACATTTCTTGGAGGCTAAGCGGCAGAACTCCCAGGCGATGAAGATCTGCACAAACACATTAAGAAACTGAAGGAGTGGAAGCCACTAGAACAATCAATTTCATGCTTTAGGTATTTTTTAAACATTGTGCAACAATAAAAAAAAAAAAAGTGAATTCTTTCAATGAATCTGGTTGGTTTTGATGCTGTAAATGACCACTTTCACATTTAAATTAGAGATCTGATGGGTCAACCGAACAGTTGGAAATCATCATGACATCACACCCTGCTCGTCACTAGAAATATAACTCCGCCTCCTCAATGGGAATATAGAATTAGAATAGAATTTCATATAATATGTCATATAATGTAGTTTTACTTGTTATAGGTCTATTAAATGACCCCAAATGGGTCATTGAAATCAGGTCTTTTTTAGTTCTTTTTTTTAAACATCTTTGTTCATCCGATATCTTTGTTCCAACCAGACTGAGCTAGCTGAGCAGTTTAGTTTTTCTATGTTCTGTAATTATTCAGTTGGAGACTAGAAATTATCTCTGTTGCTAGGTGGTTGCTAGGGGGCCGACTACTTCCTGGAGTAGAAAACGCTGCGTATGTTACATACCAGTCTACTGACGCCACTGATTGTTTTCCAGTTCTTAGTCATACCCCATGTGTTGCCATGGAAACAGGGCTCACACTAACAAAACTAATACATGTAGATTACATGTTTTATGTAGTTGATCATTTTTTCTATAATCCCTATATTACACTGGAGGGTGTTTTAATGTCATTATTGGCCCGACAGTGATGCGTTCAGGACCGTAAGCATTGCTGAAATGTAAGATGACTTATTTTAAACAATAAGCATAATTCTTTGGAAAGATTTGGGCTTCTTTATTTTTTTCAAGGGAACCTGATCACAGCACTTTACAAATATTTACCAGGCACAACATTCAAAGTAAAGTTGTGTTATCTAAGAATGAGCGTACTGAATAATCCTCCACATATCATGCCATAGATTTCAATAAATGTCTAAAATAATCCTGACGGTGAGGACAGCGGTTACGAATACGTTCCTGTATTTCATTATAAATGGCAGATTCATTGCCAGTCCGTTCCCGCTGATGAAAAATAGATGGCGGCTGAGTGGACGAGCGGAGATAATGGCTTTAATGTGAATCAGGTGTACTGCCAGGACATTTCGTTTAGCCTGACATTCTGTTTTGGGTTCACTGACTTCCGCCCGTCCTCCCACAGGACAGCCAGGAGTCTATTTACAGACACTTGGACCACAAGCTTTTCTCGCCACGCAAAAAAGATCTTAGCTAAGGCCCAGTCATGCATAAACATGAAGCCCGAAAGTATTGCCACATTTTTATGTATTGATACAGGAGTTGTAGAGAAATAAAGTGCCTCTGAGAGCTGACCCGTCCATTTCTGACAGTTAGCCTGCAGCTGCACATGTCAAATATACTGTAGGTTAGCATGCAGAGCGCGAGAAGTGATTGTGTTCTTTTCCCCGGTCCTGGAGGGGACGGGTCTTCTGAGCGCAAACCACTCATTCTGAACTCTGTGAACTTTTCGAGATCTCCATTTACATAAGTGAGTTTAAGTTCACAACTTCACAGAGAAAATAATATTTCAGTCTTTTCAAAATAATCCTGAAATTAAGAATTTGACCTTGAGTTATTGAGGGCTCCAAAATGCTACACATTCCTGTCTGTATTTCATTACCAGTCCCACATCATGCAAAACAAAAGCTTGAAGGGAGTCTGAAGCGGTTCCTTCTAACTGCAGGGCGAGGAGTCAAAAGCAGTGTAGTGAGAGTAATTACAGGTATTGATTCACAGCCTCAATTATAGAAGGAAAATCTGACCCTTGCAGACGAGGCTAGTTTTCTATTAATTCCCTTTCAGTGTTTTCTTTTCCACCATGTAAATGATTCATGAAGTCGTCACATAGCGTCGAGTAGGAGTTGGGTTTTATTGTCTCTTTTTACAGGCTGAGAGAAATCTTGTTTTTTACCACCCAGTCAAAAGAAAACTCAGAAGTTCATACACGTTATAAGACAAACATGGAAAAGACCCCCAAGAACAACAGACCCTTCGTGGTCGTTTTGTGTCATTTTATGTCTCTTTGTGTCGTTTTGTGGTCGTTTTGTGTCTCTGTAGCAATTTAGTGTCTTTTGATTGTTTTTGCATATCTGTGCTTGTTTTACATCTCTAGTCTCTTGGTGGTTATCTCTCATCTCTTAGTACTATGTTTCTGTCTTTGTGGTTATTTTGTGTTGTTTTGTGGCCATTTTGTGTCCTTCGTTGTTGTTTTTTGCATCTCTTTGTGCTGGTTTAATGTCTCTTGGTGTTGATTTTTCATCTCTTGGTACCTTTTTCTTTAACTTTGTGGTCTCTTTGTGCCTCTGTGGTCATTTTGCATCATTTTGTGTTTTGTTGGAGACATTCAACATGTCTTTGATGCTTTGCATTTCATTTTCTTTCTTTTTTTTTACTCGTCGTTGCTTTATTGAGTTTCCAACAAGAAATGTTTAGAGGCCTGAGGGCTCTGAGCCCGGTAGGTCTGTTCAGTAATCCGACCAGGTCATCGTGCCACAGAGCCGTATGACTTAAACATGAGAAACTCTGCACTCGGCAAGCTAAGCATGTGCACTGCCACCTTAACAGGCATGAAAATAGGAATGTTTGTTAGATGTGGACAGAGTCTTTCTAGCTGCCCACACAGCCGATCGACAGAATCCTTCAGTAACGACATGCAGGGACGGAGGCAACGGTGTCGTCACATCAACGATGTCGTCAGAGAACATCTAAAAAGTCTTGTTCTCAGTAAACGGCCCAAAAAACAGGATTCCTGTGGCTCATGATTCAGACTGTATGCTGCACAAAAAGAAGTGAACTCCTAAAACCTCGAGGCTCTGAAACTAAAAGCCGGTATGTTGTACCTAAGACACACACTCTGGTTGTGATTAGGTTGCCCTGATCTGGGATTTTCAGATTTGATGGTACTTTCGAGGCAGCGGCGTGAAAAGGAAAATCTCCAGGGCTCTACCTGGTTCTATAAAGGTTAGATAAACGCAGGAATATCAATAATCTGGGGACGATAGATGAGGTTACGAGCAGCCCTGCTGTCCTCAGGAGGCGATTGATGAGTCTCTGCGCTCACATTCATTCCTCGCCCCGCAGTTAATTGTGCACCTATAAAAAGCGGGTGTCACAGCGCCTGTAGCCAGTTATCAGACCGGCTGTCCTCCAGAGACTCAGGAGTTTGTGAGGGGTGAAACCTCAGAGCAGGCTTTTTACTCCCCAGCTGTCAGCCTATGAAAGGATAACTAGCACCTCAGAGTCCCTGCTGTGTGGGAAATACAACCCGAGTGAGAGTTCATGCTCTTCCCCAAAGACGGAATGACAGCTCACCCTAGAGGCCAGCAACAAATTAATAAATCTACTGGATTGGAGGGAAATCATGCATTTTTATTATAAGATTAAACTTGGCATGCCATTACTACTAGAACAGGCCTTTTAATAAAACACATGTCATTTGGGTTTCTCTTTGGGTGTAAAGATGACTTATTTAAGGAATTTCAGTGATATTTGAGATGATAATTAATAAATGGTCAAGTGATGATTTTTCCACTTGGTCCAGTGTTTCAAGATGCCCCAGAGGTTTTCAGGGTTAGTCTGAGGAGAAGCTTGACTTGTGTTTATACAACTAATGATTCAACAAACTCGCAGGATCTCTGAAACATCTCTAGTATTTAACAGGATGGTTTCATGGATTCCTGTAAAGATCCAAAACTGAAACACTTACAAACGATGAAACCAAATCACGTTCAAAAAGCTCTTTGGCGTGACACCTTGACAACCTTCCACATTGACTGTCCATAGTCCCGAACAGCAATAAACCGGGAGGCGCATTCCTCTGGTCATTAGAGATTGAGAATATCACGCAGGGTATCAAGGAACATGATAATATGAGTTGTTATGTGGGTGATGTTGCCACGGCACGCTGCCTGATGATGCTTCACCCACGGCATGTTTTTAAATAGACTGAAATCAACCTTATCGATAAATATCGAAACAGGCTGGTCTGCAGCATCTTCTTGCTCCATGACACTCTGACCGACACTGTTGTTGAGCTTTACCGAGGTGCCGTTGATCCAACTCCATGAAACACCGGTGACGGGAGGAGCCCACTGGTCCCAGCGAGATGCTGCACACTCCCACCTTGCTGCACAGGCTTTGCGCTAGCCAGCGTCTTACTTTGGTGCGTGAGCACTGCATGCAGTTCGCTAGTTGAAGGCTCTTTGTGTGTCCTTTAAAACCAAAACTCTTTCAGTGTCTTTACAGTTGCTTCATCTGAAGTTGATGCCCCTTCAGTGGAGAAATAGATATATAATAGAGAAATAGTTCGCTACTAATTATTACACAGCAAATGTCCAGAGTGAAATATCCTGGAGTTAAACAAAGAGTTTGATTTTGGGAGTTTATGTTCTATGTTAGACTCCAGCTTGTGTTCAGTGTTAATCTCTGGTGATATTCTGGTGTTCATTCTCTGAGTGTTGAGGAACGTGATTCAACAGCTTTGTTGCTGTATTAGGATTTCTCAGCATGCCTTAGTTACTTACTTATTTTTGAGAAAAAAGCAATTAAATTAAATCTAAGTGATGAGCAGAAATTATATTTAGTTTTGTTAAAACATGCTGTTTATTAATATTTCAATGAAGACATAATGATAAATAAAATGAGGCTGTCATTCTTAACCATAAGTGTACAAGGGAGGAATGCAACATATAAACCAATCACAGCGGCATTAATACATTGGTTAGTTAGTAAGTTGGTACACAAAGATTTCTTGTAGCATTGATTGACTGCAAATAATCACACTTCATATAATTGTCAAATATATATTTGTTAATGACTATGTTATCTTGTAGTCAGTTTTACCTGAAACCTTTATAGTGTGATGACATTTTAACTCCATGGATGTCAAACAATTTACACATTTAAGTGTTGACTGTTAACTCTGCCAAGAGTTCATATTCAAATAACTCAAGGTTAAAGTAGAATTTACTCTTCATGGGAGTTGAGTTTTAACTCCCAAGGAGTTCAAGTTCAACTCCTGAAGTGTTCAAAATCAACTCCTAGAAAAGAGTTCCTTCCACTGTTGAGAGTGAATTCGATGGTCTCACATGTAACAAAGCAAAAAGAGCTGATTTGAGTTTATTCCAAAGAAGATTTTTGAATTTGCTGTGTAGTTAGAGCTCAACTCTTTGTCAACGTCACCTTCCAGACAGAAACTCGAGTTCCCCACGTTTTCAACAAATCGCAACACACATGTGATCACGTGAGTTTTTGCACATGTTGAATTCATGTGTTTTTTTTATGATGGTGGCAACAGAACTGAAAAGAAACCAGCAGAAACATGTGTGTAAAGTCGATAACCATGTTTTGTTATTTACAAAATGTGTTCTAGAATTTCAAACTTACTTTAAAGCAGACGATGATTTCTTTAATACCCCGTCGTTATGACAACAGACTACATGAGATAGCATTTAAAAAAATTGTGTCACAAGTCACAGATTTTTTTTTTGATGGAAACATTCACAGTTTCATTTACACACTGGTAGCTTTAAGTGCCCTTTTACAGTTTATTTTGCACATTCACAACACAAACAGAGTGAGATACAGTTTCATAATTCTTCATTCATTGTAAATAGTGGCTATATGATGTTCTGTAGAAACAGGAAACCTGTAAAGTGAACAGCTCCATACTCACTGTATCCGTTGAAGTATGTTGGTACAAAATCGGAGCCACAACTTTCTTTTGGAAGAAGCTTTTACATCTTTTGGGGCTTTTTGTACAAACTTCTACAAGAGGAGATCGTTTGAGGTGCTAAAGTTTGTAGCTTCATCTTGAATGGCTGATTTATTAAACCAACCTTTGTTAACCCAGCATTACTTAAGCAATATAAATGTAGTTTCTCCAAATAATGAGAGAGGTTGATCAGTTCTTTAAGTTAGGAGTTTATTGATCGTGGAGGAGGAGATCAATCGTTACAGGAGCTCGGGGAAGAGGCCAGAAGAGGTCCTCGTAACCTTCAGCTTTAATTCTCTACTATCATCAGCAAGACGGGTTTAAATCAACAGTTCAGCCTCACTGTGCTGTACATTCACACTCCAGTATGCACCATCACGGCCACTTCAATTCAATCTTATTCATAGTGCAAAACCACAGTGGAACATGGGACCAATCACAAATATAAATGTTAAAGAAATATAAAAACAACATGTAGCCCGAATCACAAGCATGATCAAAAAGGAAAGTTTCTTGAGAATAGAGAACGTTTCTACGTCATGAACCCAAAATGGCAGCTGGTTCACTGGAGAGGGGCCTGATAAATTAAGGCCCTTACGTTGGACATTTGATAAACTGTCCATGAGTTTGCGTCGGCGGTGAAGTGTACCAGAATAATAAAGAAGACATAAGAATTGTATTCATGTTCATTAACATTTTTCCTTTAATAGGTGAAGGCTGAGAGAACAAGTTGTTGTTGATGCTGTTGATGTCTGAGAATAAAGTTTTATTATTTCTGTCAGACGGCCATCTATTTTTTTATTAGATGTTTCTTAGGGCTTAAATATTAGCTGTGTCTACATTTACAAAGTTATGGAAAAAAATGTATGCAAACTATAAAAAAGAAGCTTTTGTTGGATGGCCAGATTTGGGCCATGGACCATTACTTGCGAACCACTTTTGTAGACAGTTGAGCTATGTGACCATTACAGCATACTAATTCTAGACAGTAAATTCTGCCCACAGCACAAACAATGTATGTGTAAACATGCATTGTTTGAATTCACTTTATTTGATCACTGTGCATACGATAAAACACCTTAAATTCTGGGGCCGGTCTTAAAAACCTGGACGTAGTAATGGCAAGCTTTTATCTTTTCCTCCCTTTTCGCCCCTTCTGGAATTAATAAACATTATTTTACTCTAACCACCATAAAATAAAGTATTGCTGGTGTTGTTAAAAGTCCAAAGGCAGTTGGCTAAATCTAAAGATCATGGACTTTGAGTTGTGCAGAAATTGAGTTGACAACGAAAGAAAGAAAGAAAGAAAGAAAGAAAGAAAGAAAGAAAGAAAGAAAGAAAGAAAGAAAGAAAGAAAGAAAGAAAGAAAGAAAGAAAGAAAGAAAGAAAGATAGATAGATAGATAGATAGATAGATAGATAGATAGATAGATAGATAGATAGATAGATAGATAGATAGATAGATAGATAGATAGATAGATAGATAGATAGAGCTGTATGTGATCTAATATTTTAACCTGGTGGTCAGTACAGTTCTATTGTTTCAGTGTTATTGTAATTTATTATAATTGATTAGCAGTAGATTGTTTCGGCGTTCAGTCCTCTGATATTCCAGCTTTCTTCAAGTAAATGTTTCACTGTGCTTTTGGCTCGCTTTCTAGTGGGCTGTATGTGTGACAGAATAATATGTACCCATCATCTAAAGTCCCTTACCCACAACACTACCATGACATCTGCTGATGGAATTTGTCTCTCGCCCAGTATGACACATCCAAGCAATCTGGAGCCCAAGGACACGGGACATGGACCTTGCCAAAGGAGGATGATCGACTCATCCTCTCATGAACTGGGACTGAACCGGCAAATCACATTAGAAAGCCGTTCCTTTGCTTTTTCTTTCCTCTCCATGCCTTCTTCAGACATGTTTTGCTGTCCTTTCCTTTTCTTTCTTCCTTTTCCTTTTTCCTTTCACCATCTTTACACATCCTCCATCGCCTTTCCTTTCTCATGTTCTTACTTTTTTTTTCTCTGACTTGCCTGCTGTTTAAATTTATTGGGTTCTATTTTTACCGGATTTATCTTCCCTTTGATAATTTACTGCAGTGACGGGAGGAAACAAAGAACGCACACAGGTTGGGAAAGCTCCAGATAAAATCTGATCATTGTTGGGAATTGACGAAAGCTACAAATTTCAGCATCTAACGTCCCCTCAGAGTGTCCAACTGGAGCACCATGAAAATGCAGCGTGAAAGTCCAAAACCTCCCACAGAAATGTTGCCCTGACCTTGAAACCTGTTCATGGGTTTGGGTGATGACATCAGCAGCTCGTCGCCAAGACGACTGGTTCTTTAAGGCTTCCTCGGGTGAGCTGGTACTCGGAGTCAACTTGTATGAAATGAACTTTTAAGAAGCACTTGTGTTTCGTGTTGTGAGGTCACACTGTGTTCCCAAACAGGAGGAAGTTCAGTGAACGTATTGGAGCCTGTTGGACCGGTGGTCAGTCTGCTGCCCCCTCATTACTCTTGGCAGCAGTGCGGACGCTCGTAAGCTCTCCAGCTCTCCAGCTCTGGTCGGACTTGGACAGCAGACGAACTCTTCCTGTTGTCTCCCTCCGACATGCTGCTTCACAGCCACTCTGTGATTCTGCAGATCTGCTCCACACATTCAAATATTGTTTAATCAGCTAAGTATACAGTAAAATGCTGCTGTTTATAGAAGGCGTGACGTTAAAACACCTTTTTATATTGCAATCAGTGAAATTAGCCCGAGGCTAACGGCACTCTGGAGCTTTTTTTATCCGTCTGACCTAACTGGGGCTCTTAGCCGTGAGGTAGCAAACATTTTGCACTGCTGTCTTTTGAAGTTGGTATGAAAGGACCTAAATTTAACTTGGTTAAAAGCTCAGCCTCTCATCAAAACCTACTTTAAAAGGAGCGCTGCAAAATGTGTTTTCTAAATGTTTGTTTCTGCACATTTTTTTATAGACGTAAATGAATGCAGTTTGTGTCGGCTCTGTAATAGACTGACTGGCCTGAATAAATAAGTTGCACTTACATGTGGCCACCATGAACCACTTTGATCACTCAGAGAGAAAGCACCGCCCACATCCACCTCCAGGGATCAGAGACCAGGACGGAGGGTCGACGCCACTGGAAGGCAAGAAGTCGGAGAATCCACCTGGAGCCGCCGGCTGTCACTATCAGGCCGTGAAAAGACGGGACACAAGACTGAGTGTGATTTATGTTGGCTGAACTTTCACAACTTGTGTATTATGTGTGTTAAAAATGTGTGTTAACATGGACCTTAAGGATAACTGAGGTAAATAGATCTGGGGTTTTTGAAGCACCAAGAGTAACTTAACATTAAAGCAGGGATTTGCTCAACTCTCTCAACACTCACATTCTGTTTATTATTATTATTATTATTATTATTATTATTATTATTATTATTATTTTATTATGTATAATCACCTTATAATGCTGAGTTGTAAAGTTGTGTATATTATTTCTCCATTATTGTGTTACAGAGTGAGTTTACTCTTCACACAGTTACTTGGGACATCATAGATGGCTTTGAAGTTGTGTACCTTCATGAATTCACATGAAACATCCTGTGTTGCTTCTTTCTATTTGAGCTGGAAAGAACATTCACAGTTGAAGCTGTCCAGCTGGCACTGTTGCAGGTTTTATACATATTGGATGAACACGGGTACGTCGCCAACTTTAAGTCATATTCACACACTTTAAAGTCCGTCCACAAACACTTTCAGCATCTCTGATCTTAGATATGACAAAACTGACAAACATCAAAACTCGCATCAACTCATCGTTCAACTGCAGCCAGCAGGCTGAAGAATGCTGAAGACAGTTCAGTAGAGACAGACAGTAGAACCAGTAGAGTCAGACAGTAGAACCAGTAGAGTCTGACAGTAGAAACAGTAGAACCAGTAGAGTCAGACAGTAAAACCAGTGGAGACAGACAGAAGAACCATTAGAGACAGTAGAATCAGTAGGCACAGACAGTAGAACCAGTAGAGACAGTAGAACCAGTAGAGACAGACAGTAGAACCAGTAGAACCAGTAGAGTCAGACAGTAGAACCAGTAGAGTCAGAGAGTAGAACCAGTAGAACCAGTAGAGTCAGACAGTACAACCAGTAGAACCAGTAGAGACAGAGAGTAGAACCAGTAGAACCAGTAGAGTCAGACAGTAGAACCAGTAGAACCAGTAGACAGACAGTAGAAGCATTAGAAGCAGTAGAGATAGACAGTAGAACCAGTAGAACAAGTAGAGTCAGACAGTAAAACCAGTATAAATATATATATATATATATTATTCCATTACCTGATTAATTAACAGCAAAGGATGTACTGTTGTATGTAGTATGTATCCAAATGAGACATACTACTTCATCATTAAAATAGGCCTTGAACTTTGACCCTCTTAGCCGCAATCTGTAGCGCTATGTTTGAAGTAAAAGGAAAAAGGATGCGATTTGGAACAAGTGCGCTTCTTTTTAATGCCTCTTCTTCTTCTTCTTCTTCTTCTTCTTCTTCTTCTTCTTCTTCTTCTTCTTCTTCTTCTTCTTCTTCTTCTTCTTCTTCTTCTTCCTTTTGTGGGCAGCGCATTATCACCACCAACCGTCTGCGAATGAAACTGCTGAAGATAACACTTTTTATGTGCATTTAAGAAAACCAAAAGGATTCATATTAACAAGCACCTGGCGTTTTGTTCAGTAACACATTCAAAATAAAGGCTCCACACGATGAGCAGCAGAGTATCTGAAGTTCAGCTGTTTGAAGTCACAGGAGAAAAACTGCAGAAGCAAACGTGTTTACTCACCGACTTCAACTTGATTACAATTCAAAGAGGAGCGTTGCCATGCTTATTCACTGAGGAAACCTAAATTTAGTCAGGAAAGCTGTGCTTGGAAGTTTGAAATTAGACACGGGAACTTTTATTTATATTTTAAGAAAAAGGCGCTTTGTTAAACACGAATTTAATTGTCTGTTTAAAAGCTTTTGAAAACTCAATTAGGCCCCATCGGCGTTGTTGTCATAAATAATCATCTTAGATTTGATAGTGTCACAGCGAACAGACGATGGATCTGTTTGTGAAGCGTTAGAGCTCAGTGATGACATCATCGGATCTGTTTGTGAAGCGTTGGAGCTCAGTGATGACATCATCGGATCTATTTGTGAAGCGTTGGAGCTCGGTGATGACATCATTGGGGATGCCAGGGCCGTCACCATGGCAACATGAACCTGCAGCACCAGGTCCTTGGGCGAGTCTACGAATCCAAAATCTGTTAATCAGAGTTCTCTGGTTACACTGCTGCTGTTACACACACACACACACACACACACACACACACACACACACACACACACACACACACACACACACACTCAGCAGGGGCCCTCAGACAAGCAAATTGTACTCTTTATTTAATTCTAGTCTTTAGTTCATGTTTGCCATAATTTAAGTCCCATTATAACATTTGTAAGATTTTGCAAAACTGGTTATAAGGTTAATTTATTTTCTTTCCTAAAGTAAAAAAAAAACAACCTACAAATGTACTTTTACATTGTTAATAAATTAAGTTGATTTTATTATTTTTATTGTGATTTTGTGATTCAAGTTCAAATATTGAGTATAAAACCCCAATAAAGCTTTTTATAAATGTATTTCCACTTCACTATTTGTTGGAAAACAGTTCATGGAAAAAAAAGAAGTCAAAGTCAGACGGGAAAGAAATGAAACATATAACATTTGTACAATTTGAGGTCTGTGTGTTTTATTCAACTATTAACACATTATGCTTTTAACTGGGCTTCATTCATTCGAGTAGCGAATTTTACAAGTGATGCATCGCTACTGTAAAATGCTGACACATTAATTATTAATTAAAACACCAAATTATATAATATATCATCTAAAACACATGTTGAATACACACACATACATTTTAATTTTATTAATTTTATTAACATATTTAATTTTATCATGTTGATAATGAGTCATTTTAATTGCAGTTGGTTATTCATTTTTTTAAATAGTTTTTGCCTATGACAATATTAATAAACTTTGTGTTTGATGCATAATTATGGCACATTCATGTACATATTTCTAATAAGTGTAGTATTAATGCTTCCGCATTCACATGGAAAGCAGGTCTGAGATTCATGGAGGCACAAACACGTAATGCTCCTCTATAAAGCAGCAGCAGCGTCATGATTAACCGAACACATTCATCTTTCCTCAGTCAGGCGGGTCCGCTCCTGAAACACCAGCTTTATGTGTGCTGGCCGCATCGAGGTGCTGGAGGGGGATGCTTCATCATCAGCCGGGTCAAACACAGTCAGACCTGTTTGGAAAATTCTATTAAAAGGCCCGAACAGTGGAGAATTCTGCAAACGCTCATTACACGTGATTTAATATCCTGACGGAGAGGCAGAAATTATATGGCGAGGGAATCATATAATATATCCTAAAGTTTGAACAAATCTACTTACAGCTTTCCTCCTGATTCTGAAACGTAGCTGGAGGCTGCTGATTAGTTTCTACTTTACGCTCGTGGAGAGTTCAGTTTCATGGAAGTGGCAGGCCGAGCTGCAGCCGCACGGCACCGACGTGGAAGATGTGTTATGAAGACTGTTTCAGGAAGTTCTTCATGGCAGCAGCCTTGTTAAATCACACGCGAGACAGTGAAAGAAATTAGCACTTTTTTTCACATATATTGTGCTTTTAATTGCTTTTTTTTTTTTTTTACATGCAATTAATTACTTGTAGGCCTGCAGTGAATATGTGCATGACATATAATTACAGTATTTCACTCCGACCAGGTCTTCGCCGTCATGATGGAGCGCTTCACACAATACAGCACTATCTGTTCAGCGCCTCTAGAAGGCGTCTGATGGCTTGTAGTGTGCTGCCCCCCAGCGGTCACACACTTACACTGCAACATGTTTGTTTCAATAACGTCATAGTTTACTGTGCAACAGTGGCACAATCTTTTCCTTTTTTTTGTATTATCTCGAAGTAGTTGAGTACGGTAGAGGAAGTTTTAAAGGGTCAGTTCACTCAAAAATGCAAAACCAAAAAAGACCAATGCTGACTCTTACATATCTGGTTTATTATGCTATCTATGCTCTTAATTGTCAGATAATGTTGGATTTTTTTTTTAATATATATATATATATATATATATATATATATATATATATTAAAACAACAAATTAATATTTGTGTTCCTGACCTAATATTTATTTTCTATTTTTCTTAATTATACCTTATTTTTTGTGTATGGCTGTTGCAGTAGTCCTCTGTTAATGGACCATGGCACTGTGGTCTGACGCCGTTGTCCTTTTTTTTTACCTGTTGTATGTTTCTAATCTTAGTTTACATATATATATATATGTGTGTGTTTTAATGGTGTGACGTCTCAGCAGAGAACGTCTCACTTCAGAATCCTCTCTGCTGTTACGTCATACACCGGAATGCGTCTCATATCGTGACGTCAGGGTCGGCGAAGGGTCGGAATAGTAGCTTTGGACCCTCTGGCGCACCGTCCTACGTCACAGTGTGTTGACGTGTGGCGGAGCGGAGCGGAGCTGCTGTCACGTCAGCCGGCTAACAGTTAGCTGAGTCCTCTTGAAGCGCGTGCTTCGCTGCATTTATTAACACATAAACTTGTAATAATGGCGGCGGACTGGGAGGAGATCCGCCGGCTGGCCGCCGACTTCCAGAGAGCTCAGTTCGCGGAGTCGGTTCAAAGGTAACCGGCGTTAGCAGCGGAGCTAATGTTAGCTACGATTAAAGTTTGACGTAAAAGTAACGCAGCCGGCTGTGCATCGTTTGTTGTTCTGCAAACGGATGTCGTCAGCAACAACAAGAAGACGGTCAACATCTGCAGCTGGTCGTGTCACTGACGCCTCTTTCCTGAAACTTTCCCCCCCCACACAGGCTGTCGGAGAGGAACTGCATCGAAATTATTGCAAAACTGGTCCAAGACAAGCAGCTGGATGTGGTGCACACGCTGGACGGGAAGGAGTACATCACCCCGGCCCAGATCAGCAGGGAGATCCGGGACGAGCTCTACGTTCACGGAGGTCAGTGTCACGTGTTGAAAAAAAAAGATTTCCCGCTTTCACTTGGTCACGTTATTTGTCTGTCTGAGAAGTGGAAGTGCTGACCGCGAATTTCACTCGGTTTCACAGGGCGGATCAACATCGTGGACCTGCAGCAGGTGTGTGTGTGTTTTGGCATGTGTGTGAGCAGCTGCTGCGCGTCATGTCCCGTCAGTATAATCATCTTCCTCACTTGACCTTCATCCTTTCAGATCATCAATGTGGACTGGGTCCACGTTGAAAGCAGAGCCATCGACATTGCGAAATCTGATAAAGGGGTTCAGCTGGTTCTGGGTCAGCTGATCGATGAGTGAGTATTCACACTTCATCACACCGCTGCTGCTGCAGCTCAAGGAAACGTCGGTTCATTAAACAAAGCCAGGCGGATCCTAAGAATCGGACACGAAGATTTTAACCCGGCACATTTTGAACCGTTCTGCAAAAAGACCTTTCGCTGCGTGTTTGTTCGGATGCACTCTCACACTGTTCTCCAGGAGAACTGGACCCGAGGTGTGCCGTGTGCTTTTACGTTCAAAGAACTCGAACTCGTCTGCAGAGGGGGGGAAAAAATACAGATTCAACTTCACAAAACATAATGAAAGACTACATTTAATCGGAAGACCAGATCAGATCCGGCTTCCATTGTGATGGACAGCCATCAAAAATGCATCGTTTTTACATTTGTTTGGCATATACATTAAAGTACAGATATGCATTCAAACATAATGAACCCTCTCAGCCCCAACATACGCAGGTATAAGTATACATCTATAACAGCAAGTCAATGAATGAATAAGTAAATGTCGGGCTTTGGTTCAGGATTTAACTTTGAATATTTTTGTAGTTTCCGAATAAAACTTGCCTGATGACATGAATTGCAGTAGTGGCATAAAAAGAAATGACAATAATAAAGTGAGGAGTTCTGGTACAGAAGCACTAGTTTCAGTCTTATATGTACAAACAGTAATTTCACTCTTCATTTTACTTTCAAATGATTATTGCAGTGAATTCCAGTTTCTTTTGTTTATATTGTTCCAATCTAAACGACTGTATTAAAGAATCGAGGCGTGAACGGGTTCATTCTGAAGGAATCGCTAACTGGTTCCATCCGAACTGAGCTGGAAACGCTGATCTGAAACAAAGAGAAGTGAAACATCTCCTATCTGCAGCTCGTACCTGAACCGTCTGGCTGAGGAGGTGAACGACAAGCTGCAGGAGGCCGGGCTGATCAGCGTCGCTGAACTCTGCAAAAGCTACGACCTCCCAGGAGATTTCTTAATGGAGGTGAGTCGGTCTGCACCTGCTGATTTGATTTGATTTATTTGGATTTAATTAAAACAGAAATTCAGTGCAGAGCAGGAAGAGGCATTAAAAAAAAAAAAAACAGCGGGCTCATTTGAAGCCTCCACCAAGATAATTGTTAAAAGTTTACAGTTATAGAAAATACAAAGTTTACATGCAGAAATAATATCGCTTCATGAAAATAATGGAAACAAATAACAACAGAATATAAGTCACAACAATCACAGCAAAAAAAAAAGTCACGAAGCAAAAAGATCTGCATATGGTGATGGATGAGAGGTTATATATGCGTGTGTTACAGTTATGAAACAAGTTAAATGGTTTTTTTTTTAAGCACCTTTTCTAGCATTTAATAGAGGAGCAGCTTTTTGTCAGATGGGAGAGGCCATCCCATAATTTGGTACCCAAATCTATCGAACCTCTGCAGGTGAGACTGAAGATCTGAGACTTGACGGGTCTCCAGACTCTTTCATCATTTTAGATGAATCCTTAGAAAATGCTGCTTTTTTTTACCGCTGAAGATGACAAAAATTAGATTTGTTTAATATTCAAAGATAGTTATTTAATCCAGAGCGTAGGAAGTTAAACCAACATTAGCATCCTTTATCAGTGAAGTGACATTTGAATGAGAGAACCAGGGTTGTGTCATCGGCAAACAGATCACTAATATAGACATGGTCCAACAATAGACCCCTGTGGAACTCCACGTGGGTCGTCTACCTGTGTTGCCATAGCAACCCTTTATGCAAACAAACTGTCTTCTGTTGGTGAGCGTTTTTTTGTTTTTTTTAACCATTTGTATGAAGTATCATGAAACCATATTTGTGCAGTAAGCTCGCGTGTCGACGTGACGGATTCCTCTTCAGCCTCTTCATGCTGCTTCCCTCCGTCCACCGCTTGACCTGCGTGTGTTTTCTCACGTCTCGCAGGAGTTGTCCAAGCGTCTCGGGAAGCTGATCCAGGGAGAGATGGACCAGTACAACAGAGGGGTCATCTTCACTCCTGCCTTTGTTGCCCGACACAAAGCGAGGATACGAGGACTCTTCAGCGCCGTCACCAGGTGAACGTCCGGTTCTCTCGTTAAAACCGAGGTCTTGAAACACATGAAACAGGGAACACGTTTAATTGAGGGAGGAATGTGTAAAGAGCTGCTTCGACGTCTGACCAGACGACGACGACAGCAAGGTTCCTGGTGAGCAGTGGTGAGTTCGTCCGGCGGTTGGAGGACCAGCTGCAGCCAAGTCGGATCTCTGCGGGCTCCAACTCGCCACTTACAACACTTTCATCACCTGCCGCCGCTGCTGTCGGTCATCACGGGGCTCCTCAGGTCCGCTGGAGTCTGCAGTCTTTGCATCTCTCTCCTCAGAACGCAGCGAGCAGGTGAACGGCTTCAAATCCTACACGAAGGAAATGGGACACCACTCGTAGCGTCAACAGTCGCCTCAATTCTCCGAAGATTACGAATTTATGCAAATATAGATGATGACAGCAGGTTATATTGGAGAACCTGAGAGCCTCCATGCAGCTCCTCCAGACCGATGCTCAACTCTCCCCCTTCACACATAAACTCTGACCTCTGACCTTTTGCACTGTGGACCCGTATTTGCTCTACGTTGTACTTATACGTTTATAATATATATATAACCTGACCTGAGGTGCATGTTTTTGGATGATGGGAGGAAGCCGGAGAACCCGGAGAGAACCCACGCAAGCACAGGGAGAACATGCAAACTCCGCACAGAAAGGCCCAGGACCGGATTCGAACCCGGAACCTTTTTTGCTGTGAGGTGACAGTGCTAACCACTGCACCACCGTGCCGCCCTTTTAGTTTTAGTGCCCCGTTTAGTTTGTCCCTTCTGGACTCCTGTAGACACGCCGCAGTGCAACATGGAGGTCGATAGAAATTACAGACTAATGAAAACAGAGTTACGGATTTTATGTTCCACTTCCACCCATAGACCCTCTGAATCTAACACGGGACCTGTGGTTGTATTGTTTGGTACTTTATTCTAACAGCGTTGTGTTGCTTCACTCTGCAGGCCGACTCCCGTCAGCAGTATGATCGGAACGTTTGGATTTCAGGAACATCTTCTGTACTGTAAGGAGAGACGGTTCTGTTGTTTCACCGTCGTCACTCAACATACAACACACTGGGTCGTAATGTAACGTGTGTTGTTGTGTTCAGCTGTCCTGGAGGAGCTGGTGAACTCCGGGCGTCTGAGAGGAAGTGTGGTCGGAGGCCGGCAGGACAAAGCGGTGTTCATCCCCGACATCTACTCCAGAACTCAGAACGCCTGGGTCGACTCCTTCCTCCAGCAGAACGGATATTTAGGTTGGTTTGGGGTCTATTTTCAGCTCTGAGTCTTCACCCCGAATGTCTCAACACCACATTTATCACATGGACATTTAACCGCGACACTGCTTACATCACTCGGTAAAAAGATGAGCAGGGCGAGGCAGAAATGAGACTGTAGGAGTTCATAGAAATTCAAACCCCGCGTAGCTTAAAAAGCTTTCAGTTCTGTGATTCCCCTGCAAATGTTCTGCAGACGGACTTTGAGATTCCTCCTTAAATAATCCTATTGAAAGAACAAACGGACTCACCTGCACATCCAAACATGACGTAATCAGCAGCTCGTGCTCATGCTCAGTTTACAGCTTCAAACTTCTACATTCACCGGTTCCAATGTGCTTTTATTTAATGTTACCTGGAGGAAAACGCTCTTCCATGTTTGAAGCTTGAAGCTTTAATAATGTTGGTGCAGTTCAAAGTGCTTAACAGATGATTGACAGACCAATAATAAGACAGACAGTTGTAGACTAGAAACCAACAAATACATTTAAGAACAACTTGGAGACAAAATAAAAAACAAATGAAAAGAAGAAGAAAAAAAGACAAGTTAAAAAGCACTGAGACAATAGAGATAATAGAAATGTAAACGATAGATTAAAAGCTAAGATAACAATAAAGATGGTAAAATAGAATGAAATAAGAACTAGAAAAGTAAAAAAAACAAGAATAACAATTAGGACAATTAAATGCAGTAAAAAGATGAATGCTGTAATAATAAAAAGTAAATAATAATAACAAGTTGGAGTTAAATAGGAGCTAGGATAAAAGTTTAGATAGGTAAAGGCAATAAAAGTATGTAAAAGTAGTTAAAAGGACGACAGAAGGTATGAAATAATAAAAATGTAAATATAATGACATGAAAATATGTCAAAGCCAATCTTTCAAAGCCATTTTAATTAAAAGCCAGACTGAAGAGGTTTTCATGGACCAAGTAGAGCTTCTCTGTTGGCAGATTACTGCTGGAGAATAAACATGTTCCTGAGCCCAAATGTTGGTGAAAATGATACACTTGTACAAAGTTGGACATAATTTGAGTCCAACAAAACCCTATTCATGAATTAATGATGTACAGTTTGGGTATGTCACGTAAAAACATGCAAATATTAAAAAAAAAAACAATTCAAATTCAGCCTAAAAAGTGCTGCAAGCTCCACCTGTCGTAGTTAGAGGTATCAAATAAAAGTGACACGGCAGCAAAATGTTTACTTGTTTTTGTCCCTCAAAGTTTGAGATCATGAACAAAGACAGATTTCACTAAATGGAGCTCATTGAATCCTGCCGAGTCACCGATGAAGGAGGAGCTTTTTAATGACAGTGACTGGTGTGCTCGGGCCCGCTTTACTGCAGCTGATGCCAGACCAGCTGAACGGCTACTCTGAAGCTGCTTCTGATGTTCTGTGGCTGTTTGTGGAGTTGTTGACGAGCCGATGAGTCGTCCTCCTGCAGAGTTCGACGCGTTGGTCAGACTGGGCATCCCCGACCCCACCGGCTACATCAAGAAGCGCTTCAGGTCCAACAAACTGCTGTTCCTCCGAGCGGCCTGCGTGGGGAAGACTCTGGTGGACCAGGTGGAGGCGTCCGTGGAGGAAGCAGTCAACTCGGCCACGTGGACCGACCTCCAGGTCATCACCATGACAACTGTCTTAATCATAAAGTGGTTACTTAGGAAGAGTTGATCATGAACTGTGTTTCCGTGCGTGGTTTAGCCGATCCTGCCCTGCTGCCTGTCCACGGAGGACGTGGGCATGCTGATCAGCCAGGCCATGAGGAACACCAACGTCCAGACCTCCGCCAGAGTTTTGGGAGGAACCGTCGTGGTCAGCGAGAAGTTCATCAGCAGCTGCCTCTCTCTGTTCGATGAGGCCATGCAGCAGAAAGCTCAGAAGGTGCCGCTGCCTTCCTCGCACATCTCCACATGAAACAACTCTCTTCGCAGCGGGGAAGCTACTGAACAGTGTTGTTGTTGTTTTTTCCTGCATTGTGGTTTTCAGGAAGTGAAGAACAATCCGGTGTTTCTGATCACCGAAGACGATCTGAAGCAGGCGTCCATCATGGCTGAGAGCTCAGCCACTTCCAAGAAGGAGAAGAGAGAAGCAGAGCGCAGGAAGAAGGCTACAGGTCTGTTAAACCCTCCCTACAGCTCACTCACACACACACACACACACACACAGCCTACAGTTACTGCCAGTGGACACTCGGCGGTTCATTGAATATCTGCCTCGTGTTGCTGCGCAGGTCAAAGAGCAGAGTGAAGAAATCGTCTTGTTCACTTGTAGGACGCGGGACACTTTTAACGGGATCTATTCTCTCTCAGCCAAAATCTACATTTATAGTTGATTGGATTTCTAGAAGTTATATTTGATGCAGAGTGCAGTTCAGAGAAGACAAAACTCCCCTTTTTACCGACCTGTCTTCATGCCTGATGTTTCCATAACCCTTTTTAAAACGTATAGGGTCTATTCTATACTCATACTCTTATTTTATTCAATGAATTATTTTTTAGGGGATTTCCCTTTTGCCAGGAGCCTTGAGCATCTCTATCAACATCCCTCTGACCTGTTCTTGAACCTGCAGTTACACTCCTCTCCACCGTGCTGATGCGTATCAGAGAATTGATGTAAATGCATTTTAATTTACCAATAGTTTACTGAATGTGGAAAATAAGACCACAATGTGCATTTTGAATCGACTCTCTTCTTCAGGACTTAGAGGCCTAAGATGAAAGAATAGGTGGTTTATGACCTCCTCGTGATGTATTTGTTCATGTTTTGAAACTTTAAAGTTTGATCACGCCTTTAAACTGATCAGGTATTGGAGGAATAAACGACAATATGTCCTCTGTTTGCCTCCCAGAGGGCAGCGGCAGTGTGAAAGCAGGCGGAGGAGGCAACGCCAGAGAGATCCGGATCCGTAAAACCAAGAAGAAAGGGAGGAAAGACGAGGACAGCGATGAAGACACCGGACCTTCACAGCAAAGTAACGCCGAGGGCCGTCTCGTCTTCTCAGGAACACGACGTCTCTTTATCCACATTAAACCTGCTCACTGAGGCTTTTTACTGGAACACGAGCGGAGCGGCCGCTTGGCTCCAATCTCTCCTCTGGGTTGTTTCAACCTGTTTTCATGAAGACGAAGGTAACTGGAATCCCTCTGAGAGTAATTAACTGCTGTTTTACGTTGGCCCAGATCGCAGCAGACAGACCGAGGCTCCCTTCATGGCTCAGGAGGAGATCGAAGCGGTTCTGGAGCAGAGAGTGAGCGACTGCCCCGAAGAAATCCTCTCTGAGCTGGCGGAGCACTTAGTGAGGTAACGCAGGTTACCGAGGTTACGTGTCTTCTGCTCACAGCCATCCGTCCGTCCTCTCACTGTTCCTGTCTCTGCAGGCCGCTGACTAAAACCTACCAGGAGGTGCTGAGGACGGTGTTCATGTCCTCCAGCAGCTCCCCCTCAGGGGCCAACAAGAAGAAGAGCATGAAGGACCTGCAGGAGGAGATCACCAACTTGTACAACAACATCCGACTGTTTGAGAAAGGCGCCAAGTTCTTCTCTGGTCAGTTCTGCTGTCTGTTCCTCTGCTGAAGTGACACCAGGGCTGTATTCAGAGCAGAGTCCCCCTAAAGGGCACTCAGAGATCCTCCTGAGGCCTGCTGGGAGACGTACACACTCAGCTTCACAGCCTGAACACATGTTGTTTGTTTGTTTGTTTGTTTGTGTGTGTGTGTGCAGATGAGACGCAGGTCCACATCTCCAAACACGTCCTGAAGACCGTGTGCTCCGACGTCACCAACATCCTGGTGAACTTCCTGGCTGCCGACCTGATGATGTCAGCGGAGGATCCCAGCACCATCACTACCGAGGTCTGTCGCTGCGTCTCCTCCCAGTGATGGACGAAGAGCTGAGATCAGCCAGAACAGGCTGCAGTGAAGCAGCATCCACTTTGTGTTTGGGAAGATCTGGTTGGTTCATCCTGAACGTCTCTGATGTTTGAGATGATCTGGTTGGTTCATCCTGAACGTCTCTGATGTTTGAGATGATCTGGTTGGTTCATCCTGACCGTCTCTGATGTTTGAGATGATCTGGTTGGTTCATCCTGACCGTCTCTGATGTTTGAGATGATCTGGTTGGTTCATGTTGAACGTCTCTGATGTTTGAGATGATCTGGTTGGTTCATCCTGACCATCTCTGATGTTTGAGATGATCTGGTTGGTTCATGTTGAACGTCTCTGATGTTTGAGATGATCTGGTTGGTTCATGTTGAACGTCTCTGATGTTTGAGATGATCTGGTTGGTTCATCCTGAACGTCTCTGATGTTTGAGATGATCTGGTTGGTTCATCCTGAACGTCTCTGATGTTTGAGATGATCTGGTTGGTTCATCCTGAACTTTTCTGATGTTTAAGATGATCTGGTTGGTTCATCCTGAACGTCTCTGATGTTTGAGATGATCTGGTTGGTTCATCCTGAACGTCTCTGATGTTTGAGATGATCTGGTTGGTTCATCCTGAACGTCTCTGATGTTTGAGATGATCTGGTTGGTTCATGTTGAACGTCTCTGATGTTTGAGATGATCTGGTTGGTTCATCCTGAACGTCTCTGATGTGTCTCTGCAGGTCAGAGTGAAGATTTTGAGCAAACTGTCTGAGGAGACTAAAGGACCTCTGATGAAGCTGCACAACTGTCTGAATGGAAAAGTAAGTACAACTTTCTCTGTTTTATTAAATGTCCATCTGAAAAGTGCTTATTAAAAATCCCTATAATGAAATTTGGAGATGAATTGATCACATTGACCCCGAGCCTTTTACGTTACATATACAGAACCCAGTTATTCTTCATGAACCATAGATATTCATAACTGGAGGCTTTATTGTTTCAGGTTTTCTGTCCTGTTCTTGTAATCTCGATATCTCAATGACGCTTCGAAGGAATTACTTAAAACTTGGCAGAAAGATTCACCTGATAGCAACGATTAACTGATGACGTTTTGGTGGTCAAAGGTCAAAGGTCAAAGGTCAGCGTCTCATTACATTGGCCTATGCTGGTGAACATGATATTTCAGCAACATCTGGAGGGATTTTTTTTTTTTCTTCAAGTTTCTCACAATTTAACTGGAGGATGTACCGATAAGATTTTGGTGCTCAAAGGTCGCCGTGAGCTCACATCGGTTTCCCACTATGAACGTGATATCTCAGGAAGGCCTTAAAGAAGTCTCCACAGACGCGTCACAAACCAGCTCTCGCTCACGACGGCTTTAAATTCTGCAAAGTTCTAGAATTTGATTTGCTTTTGATGTCCGCGATAGAAAACATGAAAGCTTTCTTTCCTCCTTTCTTCCCCTAGAGTCAGACTTTATCTAAGATCAGGACTGGAGGATGAGCGCCATGAAACCACGGTGCAGAGACATGATGATAAAAGAGAAATAAAGATCTACAGTGACTGCAGAGCGAGGCAGACCTATTGAAAAGGCCTTTTTATCTTTGTGCGGAATTTACAAATTGATGTTTTCTGTATTAAAGACTTGAAGCAAAAATATAAACAACTTTAACTTGAGGGAAAAAAAATTCTGAATCGGAGAGTAAAGCCTCATTTAAAGGATCAGCGAGGCTGACATTGAAGCTAAATGATCCGTTTTGATCTCGGTGGCTCCAGGCAGCCGCTCGGCCGGGTCCAGCGGAAAGGCTTCAGGATGAAATGTAAATACAGACATGAAACCGGGTCTCTGTGTTTCTTACAGACCATTGAAGACTTTCTCACCAACATAGAGACGTGTGCCGAGGTGTGCGGGTTCATGCTGAAGAAAGGAGACAAGAAGAAGGAGAGGTAGTGAGGTTCTGCATGTTTTTAACATGTATTTATACTTCACATCGCGTGTCAGTCCCGAGGCGATGTCCCGTCCCTGACGTTGTGAGTGTGTCCTCCAGACAGGCTCTGTTCCTGCACCGCCAGGCCCTCTGCGAGCAGCTGAAGGACACCGAGGACCCGGCGCTGGTCCTCCACCTGACCAGCGTGCTGCTGTTCCAGGCCAGCGCCCACTGCATGCTGCACGCTCCGGGCCGCTGCGTGCCGCAGATCATCGGCACGCTCACCGGACGGATCCCCGCGGTACGTCTCCCTCCGAGCTCCAGAACCAGTCCGGGTTTAGTGATCTGAACGCTGGAGGACAGAAAACGTTCGGTGTTTGCGCACAAATAGTTACATTGCAGCTGGAAGGAGAAGCCGAGAGTCCTCCGCTCCTTTCTCACGTCTCGGCCAATCAGAGCGAGGGGGGCGGAGACTCCTCTGAATGGAGCTCATCGAATAACGCCGACCGTGTCGGCAGACCTCCTGAGTCCAGCTGGGCTTCAGTATCTGGTTCTGCGGTGAACGTGTTTGCCTCTCTGTGACGAGCGGGTCACTGCATCCATCAGGCGATTCTTCCTGCTGCGGCTCAGAGTCACAAGCAGCATATAATATATGCACAATATGTATCTCCATATTTTGAAATATTCTCTAAAGCACTTGAGAAATGCTTTAAGCATTTGGTGCATTCGAATAACACCAGTTTGATGATTGTTGTTTAAATTCATTTCTATTGGAACAATTTTAAACTGGCATGTAAAAAGGTTTTAACAAAACAGCTTTTTTCAACGACAGTCCATTTGGTTCTTTTGGATTTTTTTAAGAGAAGAAATTATATAAATTTACAGTCTTGAGCTTCGGTGTAGAAAAATGTGAGGATTGTTTTCAGAAGAAGCAGCTGCAGGTCTTCATGTGACAGTTCAACAGCTGGCTGGCTGGCTGGCTGGCTGGGTGGGTGTGTGTGTGTGTGTGTGTGTGTGTGTGTGTGTGTGTGTGTGTGTGTGTGTGTGTGTTTGTTTGTTTGTTTGTTTGTGTATGTCTGTCTCTGTATTTATTTGTCTTTCCCTCTGTGTGTCTCTGCAGGACCAGCAGCAGCTGCTGTCCTCCTTCCAGTCTCTGGTGGTGAAGCAGCTGGTGAGTCAGAGTCAGAGCAGGAAGCAGCAGGAGGTGGAGGCGGAGGCGGAGCAGGACGAGGAGACGAAGAGCGTCCGCACTCAGCTGATGTCGCTGACGCCGCAGGTGAAGGACCTGGTGCTGTCCCAGAAGAAGACGTCCGTCTCAGAGGAATGAATGAACGTCTGGCTGATCTGAGGTGGATCGGATGATAATGATTATTCATAATGATTGTGATTTCTCCACGTGGACATCATTTTCAATTCTTAAATTAAATTCCTATGTGGGATGTCTCCCTGTACACCCGGTGAACACGGAAGTCCTCGGTGAGGTTCAGATTCTGCTACCTTCATTAAACGCTCTCCTCTTCCTCACGAGACTCACTTCTTTGCTGTCCCAGACACAGACAGGCGTTGGTTTCACCGCAAATGAAGGTTTTACATTTAAAACATTGTGTGAACGTTTAGTGAAATCTGATTCGTCCGCCAGAACGCAGAATCTCAACGTTGACCTTTTTTTTTTGTCCTTATTTAAATCCCGACGCACACACACTGTCCACATTCGACCTCCTGAGCTCCTCAGTATTCATAGCAGAGACACGACGCACGCGTCACATGAAAATGCTTCGACTTGGTCTTTTCAATCACGCTCGTTGTTCCTCTGAGAGATCAACTGTCGGACAGAAATCATTTTAAAGTTGCATAAAACGGAGATAAAGTCTGCATGCAGCTCTGCTTCTATCGTGTTGGGACTGCAAAAATAAAAATAAAAAAATCACATGACAAGGAAGAGCAGAGCAGCGTTGTCGTGATGCTGGTCACACATTAGGAGGCCAAAGTCATCGTCTTATAAGGACGGAACGAACGTCTTTCGGGTTAAAAAAAAAAAAAAAGCCGCACGTCAATAAACCAGCTGAAACTCCTCTGTGCAAAGGCAGAACCATTATTTCCACATCATGGGGGGGGGGGGGGCGGTCCCAAATGACATTTGCCCCCAGTGACCCTGCTGTTTTGGTATAACGTGAGGTCATAAATGTGAGAAATATAATGTTATATGTTCAGCGATGAGTCCAGATTCTGCCTACGGAAGTCGGATCGTGGGGTCAAAGTGTGGAGGAGACGGGGAGGACGCCGTGCTGATTGCTGCGCCGATAGAGTAACACCTTTTGGTGGAGGCAGTGTGACGGTGTGGGACGGCATCTCCATCCGCCGGAAAAACGAGGCTCGTCTTCATTGGGGGCAATCTCAATGCAGAGAGATATCGAGATGAGATTCTGCAACCGGCGGCAATCCCATTTCTCCACAGTCTGGGACCGAACTCCATCCTCCCAAGATGACAACGCTCGCCCCTCCACAGAGCGTTGTTTATCAGAGACTACCTCCAGAATTTGGGCGTAGAGAGAATGGAATGGCCTGCCGACAGTCCTGACCTCAACCCAACTGAACACTTGTTGGATCAGCTTGGGCGTGCTGTTCGTGCCAGAGTAACCAAGACAACCACGTTGGCTGACTTGGGACAAATCCTGCTTGAGGAGTGGAATGCCGTCCCACAGCAGAGTGACCAGGCTGGTGACCAGCATGAGGAGGAGGTGCCAGGCTGTTGTTGTTTCTTCCTTGTTACTGATAGACTCCAATCATCCAATCCACCAAACAACACCAAACAAAAGTCAATAACAACAACAGCAGAATAAGCTGTTTGGCGTTGGCAGAGAACATTTGGGGAATTTTTCATGGGCGCAACTAACATACTCAGCTGTGCTGCTCATCACACAAATGCATGTTGCTCACAAATGGGGCTCCATTTAGAAGGTAAATGAACAGGCTTTCCAACAGTATACAATGTATTGCCAAGAAGCATTGTTACAACAGAGAAATAATCTACCAAACACAAATTTCCAAACTTCGATGTTTATGATAAAAATGTCCTAAATATGGTCATTCTGTGTAAGATGTGATTCACTGCGTTTCTGACGGCTGACGGAGAGGAGGACGGCGAGCAGCTTCAAAAATGCACGGAGACAAGAAAAGCAAGAAGTGACTGACAGGATGTTTATTAATTCAACAGAGATGTCAGTCAGGATTTCAAAATAAAAGAAATAATTAGTCAGCAGCAATTTATTTACTTAATTCTCTGAGTCCTTATCATGGAATGGGTTCATTCAATGTATGTTTACGCTTTTATGATATTAAACTGAATATCTTGCATATACACGTTAAAAGTTTGCTCATATTTTACTGTTCTTTGACATTATCATTATCTTATTAATTAAGAAAATACTTAAAAGATGAACCAATGACAGTAAAGGAGAAGAAAATAGCAGTTGTTTGTCTCCATCTTGTGGCAACTCATGTCACCAGCTGTTAAGCAGAGAGCGTGTGTAATTCTCCTTTTTAACACTGGGGGGCACCAACATCCAACACTGAAACAAAATCCCAACAGAGCACTGAGTCCATTTATCCTGCAGAGGAGAGAAAAGACAATTATGTTAACAGCATTGTTATGTGAAGGGAAACATATCTAACACGCGTGTGCGACTGGCAGTGATCTGCTGGGATTCACTCCTAAACACCAGTCGGTCTCAAGGAGGTGCCGAGGCCTGCGCGGGCCGGTCCCGGTGCACGTCGGGAGGATCTCCTCACGAGGCCGGTTTTGCTCCGAGTGTCCGGGCGCGTTGAAACAGGAACGCGTCCTGTTTTTGTCTAAACAAGCAGTTTATGGATGTTGTAACAAACCCAGACAATGAAACAGCGGCAACGCAACGCCTGAGGACCCGGCGCGTGTGGAGTTCGTACGTTTGTTGACTCCCGCAGCCACAATCACAAGACAAAATGGGAAATGCAGAAAAACACCAGCAAACGGTAGCATTTGTAGAAAAAAAAAAGACATTAAAGCTGCTCTGATCAACATTTATATCCCAACAGTAGTTCAAATGATTACGCGTCGTGTCAAATGGACCGTCTGCATTGATAAACACATAATTATCACCCAACTAAAAGCTTTGCTCAGCTTTTTTTTTTTTTTTTTTTTTAGCATCTTTCAGCCCACCGTTTAGTTTTTTCTTTCCGTTGAAAAAAATAGAAATCTTGCTGTTGCTGGGCAGGTTTCATCCAACAGCATCACGTATATCATCATATCATTATCATAGAGGAGCATATCCGCTAAGATGCCGACATTTTAAATCAAAACTGGACTCAACGTTAATAGCAACGGTCACGTAAAGAAAGCGTAAACGATAAATCAGCGTTTGTGTTTAAGGTTTGTTTTGTTGCTTTAAAAAAACAAAAAACAAAAAAAAATCTTTGAAGTTTTAAGCGAACTGATTCGGTAACATCGGTGAACCGATGCACTTTTCAATTCTATTCGATTTCACGTTTACGGCGGCAAATCACACGCGCGCGACGTGCGGGGCGTCTCGGGGTGTTTTACGCGACGACGATACAGCAAGAGAAGCAAAAAAAAAAAAACGGCCCGCGTTCAAACCGGTCCGGGATGTGAAAAACAAGCCGTATTAAAACGTGACGTTTTGGCAGCCAGAAGCAGAAACTGCCGGCCGATGAAGCGTAAACCTGCCGCTTCCCTCCGCTGCGTTTCTTCGCCGTGCGACGCGTGGAGGCAAGACGCCGGGAGGAAGGCCGGCCGCCACGACGTGCGCGCGTGAGGCGATCATACGCGCGTCACCATGGAAACAAGCATCTTCCGCGCAGGGACCAGATTCTTTTCTCTCTTCTGCTTTGCTTTCTGTTTTTTTTTTTTTTTTTTTTTTTTTTTTTTTTTTTTTCCGCTGCGGCCTCCGGGTTTGGCAACTGAGAGAAGTCAAATGAGGAATTTCATTCTAAAATAAGAGATAAAAAAAAAAAAAAAAAGAGCCACCTACTCTCAGTTTCTGATTCATACCTCAGAAAAAAAAGCTATTTTTTTTTATTAAACAGTTGATGCGGAGGGGGATAACGTACCATTATCCATAAAATCAGCAGGTTAAATATTAAAACACTCCTAAAAGAAGTAAACCAGTAGAATATATAAGTTTCTGTTGTTTGAAAAAGGTTTTTTTTTTTCTCAAGCTATTTTTCTTAGAGTCGTCAAATCCCATCAAAAGACCAATAAAAGCACACCAGCAAGTCACAGTGTTGTACAGGATGACATGTTGCTTCATGGTGAAAAATATTGTTTATTTAAAACAGTATGAAATCATGTTTTTCATAATACTATTATTTTCATTGGCTTAAATGTAACACTGATTTAAGCACACATCCTGCACACGTACGTGCATTAATGAAACATGGACACGACTGCAAATGATGAACTGTTGTTTAAAACATTATGCTTTTGTTTTTTAAATGTTGTTTTTTTTTTTGTGTGCAAAAAAACATGGTAGAATACAGTAAATGGAAGCACTGTAAAACACATTTGGCCCGAGTGGGAATCAGCCGTTGATGACAGCACTTAGTCCCACACACTCTCCCCATTAAATAACACTGGAGTGTGTAAGTGGCTCATACAGTCACTATAATCCATGTATTATTTATTATTAGTCAATATGTTGTTGTTTATGTAGAAACCCTCCTTTCCACATGATCAGAGGAACGACCAGCATCACGTACACGAGCGTTTCTAAACCCACGAGCAGTCTGACGTCTCCGTGACCTTTCAGTTCTGCCCCTGCAAGATTATTAGAATAATGCACGCCCGTCGCCAGGGGCAACGAGACGACGCCTCCGTCCTTCCTGCACTGACTTCGTATATAGCCCAAGGCATCTATGTTTTTTATAGAGGACATGAGCTCACGCAGAGGATTACCCAGAAATCCCAGCGCCTGCTCCTGTTGGGATTATTAAAACGCCTGCTTTGAGACTCTGCAGGTGTGAAAGCTAATCCGTTGTGTTTTTCTTTTCCGGCAGTTCTGCTTCCTGTTAAAGCGGTTAAAACGAAGCACGTTTCAAACGTCACGAATTCACTTTGATACTTTTCCAGGAGAAAGATGAGTAAGTCCTACCGAGGCCAAAGTAAAGAGAGCTTCCCGCGAAACAGATTTTAGGTGATTTTCTAAAACTCGACAAAGTTCCCGTAGAGCCACAAAAGTCTGTGTGACCGCAACTGTGGTGAAGTTTGACATCCCATAATATAAAACCCCTCTCTCCTAAAAGCCAAAACAGCAACGGAACCCGTAAGAATATGTGAACGAAACCGAAGTGAATGCTGAGAACGCAGGCGACGCATTTAGAGAGTAGAACGGTGGGAAGAGTGGCTGCGATTTTTTTTTTTTTTTTTACACAACTTGTGCAGTCTGAGTGACACAACGATGGCAGAGCGACACGCAGCGGGACGACCGAGCGCTCGTCTCCTTCCGTGAACTGCGCTCCCTCCTCCGTCACCGCGTCCCCCCCGAGACATCTGCAAGTTCCCGTTGCTTAGGAATAGTCTTCAGCGCGATGATAGAAGTGAGCTTCAAAGCCCTGGACGCGCTCATTACACGCTGCTGGCTGCATAATGAGTCCCAAGGAGGAAGCCGATGAGGAACGCCACCCTTCATGATCGCGATTGCGGAGCGAATTGGACCGAACTGTCGCCGGCGACTCCGCGGGTCGGTGCCGGGCCCGGCGATCCGCAAAAGGTCACCGCGGGTCACCGCGGGTCAGACCGGTCGGGCATCTGGTCGGGAACGCAGCCCGCTGACCTTTAGCGGACCGGCCGCGTTCTCCCCGCGACGCCGCGAGCTGCCAGCAGCCTCATTTGCTCGGCTTTCATGTCTCACATCCGCACAGATTAACTCCTCTTTGATGTGTCTTTTGGGCTGACATTAAAGGTGGGCAGCTTTGAAAGGCATCCTATCATAAATTAAATATTGACTTGCAAGCATGTCCACCGCATATGCAACATTTACATGAGAAGAGAAGGTAGCTGCCTGCAGGTGTCATAATGGACCTTTATATTTGGATATAAAATGCAGACACAGCAGGAAGGTTGAAAACAAGTTTACACATAAAAACGTTGAAATAAAGCCGTTGGTTTGGAAGCAGTGTTCAGTAGTCAGTATTCACTCCTTCATTGCTGCACTTTATTGTGGTGGAAATTAAATGTTAAACCCTATTGAACTTAATAACCCAACGGTGGATTTAAAAGTCATATTTTCTTTAAACAAAACAAAACATCAAAATTACACAATTTATCAACCAGAGACAATACAAATAACAAATTATTGATGGTCCACCAACTAATCAGGAATCACTCCTCTATCTGGAAAATAACCAAATCTAACCTGAACAATTTAATATTATTTCATTCAATAATATTTCGAGATAATATTTTTTCTAAATCCCTTTATACCCCGTCTCATTAAAAATTTCACCAAAAATAAACAAAAATTTACAGATCAAAATTCTGTTCTCTTCGTGTCCAGATAGAACGTAATTCAGTTACATAAGATGACACCGGTTTTAAGTAAATATCACAGCGAACACAGAACACTCATCTAATCAGGAGCTGGAACCATGTTGATTGGTGAGCAGAAGTAAACTATGCACACTTAAAGCTTCTGATGCGATTCATTTATTAACAACACTGATGAGAGCGATGTGCTTCAAACGTCACTGATGTTGGCGTTAATAAATAAAGTGATGTCATGGTGTTAATAAATATACTGATATTGGTGTTAATAAATAAAGTGATGTTGTGGTGTTAATAAATATACTGATGTTGGCGTTAATAAATAAACTGATGTTGGTGTTAATAAATAAATTGATGTTATGGTGTTAATAAATAAACTGATGTTGGCGTTAATAAATAAACTGATGTTGGTGTTAATAAATAAACTGATGTTGTGGTGTTAATAAATATACTGATGTTGGCGTTAATAAATAAAGTGATGTTGTGGTGTTAATAAATAAACTGATGTTGGCGTTGATAAATAAAGTGATGTTGTGGTGTTAATAAATAAACTGATGTTAGTGTTAATAAATAAACTGATGTTGGTGTTAATAAATAAATTGATGTTGTGGTGTTAATAAATATACTGATGTCTGCGTTAATAAATAAACTGATATTGGCGTTAATAAATAAACTGATGTTGGTGTTAATAAATGAACTGATGTTGGTGTTAATAAATAAACTGATGTTGGTGCTAATAAATGAACTGATGTTGGTGTTAATAAATAAACTGATGTTAGCGTTAATAAATAAACCGATGTTGTGATGTTAATAAATAAACTGATGTTGTGGTGTTAATAAATAAACTGATGTTAGCGTTAATAAATAAACCGATGTTGTGGTGTTAATAAATAAACTGATGTTGGTGTTAATAAATAAATTGATGTTGTGGTGTTAATAAATAAACTGATGTTAGCGTTAATAAATAAACCGATGTTGTGGTGTTAATAAATGAACTGATGTTGGTGTTAATAAATAAACTGATGTTAGCGTTAATAAATAAACCGATGTTGTGGTGTTAATAAATAAACTGATGTTGGTGTTAATAAATGAACTGATGTTGGTGTTAATAAATAAACTGATGTTGGTGTTAATAAATAAACTGATGTTGGTGTTAATAAATAAATTGATGTTGTGGTGTTAATAAATAAACTGATGTGGTGTTAATAAATAAACTGATGTTGTGGTGTTAACAAATAAACTGGTGTTGTTGTTAATAAATAAACTCATGTTGGTGTTAATAAATAAACTCATGTTGGTGTTAATAAATAAATTGATGTTGTGGTATTAATAAATAAACTGATGTTGGTGTTAATAAATAAATTGATGTTGTGGTGTTAATAAATAAACTGATGTTGTGGTGTTAATAAATAAACTGATGTTGGTGTTAATAAATAAACTGATGTTGGTGTTAATAAAAAAACTGATGTTGTGGTGTTAATAAATAAACTGATGTTGTGGTGTTAATAAATAAACTGATGTGGTGTTAATAAATAAACTGATGTTGTGGTGTTAACAAATAAACTGGTGTTGTTGTTAATAAATAAACTCATGTTGGTGTTAATAAATAAACTCATGTTGGCATTAATAAATAAACTACATCAGGGTGATGTGAATAATTTACTTTCCAGTCATGAATTAAACGACCTAAAGCTGCCGTGTGTCAACGGATTCAACCTTTCGTGTGCAACTGATGTCACTGATAACCAAACCAGATAAGTAAGTAAAACGGCTTTTGAATTCATACTTCTTTATGTCTAATTTAACACAAATTATTTTATTAACTGCAGTGCCTTTTTATAATTTGTATAAGAACTCTGGAATTTAGTCACAATAAAGACGCCTTAAAGGCAACCATCAAAAGCAATGTGAAAACACAAAGACCTACGTAACACAAGAAACAGGACAACTGATCAACTCAACTACCAACCAAGCTGAACTTTTCTCGCTGCTACTGGGAGAAACTAACCGACTCTGGTCCACAATCACTGGGACACTGATCAAATTTCTGTGTGGAGTTTGCATGTTCTCTCTCTGCCTGCGTGGGTTCTACTCGGTACTCCAGCTTCCTCCCACCATCCAAAAACATGCACCTAAGGTTAATTGGTGGTTCTACAAATGGCCCTTAGGTGTGAATGAGAGCGTGAACGGTCTTTGTTTCCGTCTGTCTCTATGTGTCCCTGTGATAGACTGGCGATCTGTCCAGGGTGTACCCTGCCTTCACCCAAAGTGAGCTGGGATAGCCCCCCCACCCCACCCCCCCACCCCGTGACCCTGTTCAGGATAAAGCGAGTATAGATAATGGATGGACAGATTCAAAAATAAAAAAAATAAAAATTCAAACAGCAACAAATATGCAACAAAGGTTTGTCCTCTATCAAATAATGATCTGGTACCTCACATATAATAATAGCTTCATCACTGTCTTTACAACTTCACTCTTTGCTTTGTCTCGACACAATGCAACAAGCATGGATGAAGCGCAGCTGGAAAAGCTTCTGTGAAAAAGTCCCTCGTGACTGATGGTTTAAGACAAAGCAAACATTGGCTATCAACGAACTAAAGGTGGCCAACCCTTTAGTTTGTACAGCAATGTACAATTAATGCTTCCAGCCTGTTTATCAGTCTCAGGCACTCATGGCGGCCAAACACACCGTCATATATCCAAAATCCCTCCATAGTGCAGCAGCAGTCACAAACGTGACTGGAGATTTGGAGATTAGTTGGAGTGTGATGAGTCTGGTGGTGAGCGCCAGTTATGAACTGCCCGAATTTGAATAAGGTTGTTTTTTTTTAAGATGTCAGCGGAAACACGTTATCACATCTGCCTCTTAGAGCTTTCTAACAAACGGGAGCAATGTGGTGTGTCGTTAATTAAAATGATCCTCTGAGTTGTTCAAATTCAACCGTGACGTGTTTGTTTTCAAAGAGCATCTGGAGTAGGTAGTTCCTCAAGTAGCTTTTGAGTAATTGTGAACAAGAAACGTGTTCGAGCGTCAAAAACAAAGCGGTGAAGAGTCAGCGAGGCCGAGTTGCCGGTGCAGCCCTGAACCGGAGATGGACCGAGCTCATTCACACGAACCAGGAAGGACACATGCCGTTGCTGAGTTTTTCAAAAGCATCTCTCAAGGTTTTGAGCACCAAATTTAGAATCCCATTCATCTCCTTTATAGAAGCAGATTCATGGCTAAACTGAGTGAGATTGTCTTTGAGCCAGAGATACTTTTACAGTTTGATTCTCCAGAAAAGTTGTTTTGCTGCACATTTTTTTAGAAAAGCTGGGTCCACTGTCTGATCTCAAAGCTCACCAAACTTGCAACGATCGGTTCAGATACCGATTCCAGTTAGAGAAACCCAGAAACACCTTCACCCCGGGGGGTGGGGGGTAAGACAATCATGCATAAACACACAGCAGGCACATGTCGCCCTCGCGGAGGCATTCGCCGGTGTAATGACAGGAAGTGCGAGTCCCCAGGTGGAAACGGGAGACGCTGGAGACTCGCTGGGAGGATGGTAATTAATGCGGAGCTCGGACGGAGGCACCGTGTAAACAACGGTGGCTCCCCGATGCGACGCCTCGCGCATGCAGCGTGTTTACATGCACAGAGTGCTCCATGTTGCTGTATCCCAAAGAAAGAATGAGTCACAAAGTGATCTGACGTGACGCCCGCATCCTCGTCTCCTAGGAGATAAATCCAGCGGCAACCAGTGTGTGTGTGTGTGTCCAGAAAAGCTGCAGCGCACAATATGTGAATGTTAAACGCTGCACGTGATGGGGGCGATTTGGTGGAAAGAAGCCATGATGAGAAATGAATGAAGTCTGCTTCGGTTTCAGGGTCCTGCTGAGACATGATGGGTCACTTGTTATTATGACTGGTAACATGCTGCTGTTTCAAATGCCCGTTCAGCCGATACACTGCTGCACACGAGAGCATCGTGCTGATGTTTCAGGTCGGATGCTCCTAAAGCTTTCAACAAAATGGTCGTTGAAGGCGGCTTATTTTTCACACTCCAAAGGAAAAAAAAAAAAAAAAAAATGTCAAAGCTCCTGGTTGCTCCTCATTCTGACCCTCGATGGGCTGTTTTGTGCGACTCCTTGTTTCACCACAATGAAGGTGGACAGTTTGACTTACTGAGCCGCGACAGACACATTAGCGGGAAATGACTGGAATTTTCACTGCAGAAGCTTTTGCCACGTATGTTAAAGCGTAAAGAGCGGCGTCAACCATCACAGACAGTTTGAACTGCAAAGAGATGCGCGGCATCAAATACAGGAAAAAGCAGACCGTGTTCTTCAGTCTAAATTCCTCCCGTCGGGCTGCTGACAATAACGTTCTTCTGCTCTCCGGTTTTAAAAGCGAACCATCGTTTCGATCGCCTCAAACTCAAGAGATTCGATTTGACAGACAAACGGATACATGTTTTTGGTAAATCTGCGTCTGTCTGAAGGTGCTGTGAGAAGCGCTCGGTCCGGTCCGTCACCCGCCATCGGGACCCGGAGGCAAGGCCAGCTGCGAGGCTGCTGCTGGCTCCGGTTTACGGTCGTCGACCTCGCCGCTCCATGCGCCGGTCGGCCCGCTGTTATCGATCCAACTGTGAATTCTGCAGCAAATCAAAGAGAGCTTGAACAAAATAACGTCAGGTCATCCGTCTCAAAGTTGAAGTTCAAGCCGACCTTTCAAGAGGGTAATGAGCCGAGAAAACCCACCAAAGGGACGACTGGAAAAGAAGAAATGGAGCGGGGGGGAAAAAAAAAAGAAAAAACTCGATTTAAATGTCACAAAACGATTGAAAGAGTTCAGTCGGAGAGCCGCGGACAATCGTGCAAAACGCCTGCGGGAAGTTCTTCCTGCTGGAGGCGGCGGGGCGACCTTCCGATGCCGGCGGACGGCTGATGACGTCACGGCTTCTGATCTTCTCGTTGAAGGAAGGAAAACGAAATGTCCCCGCGGGGTCGAACAAGGTTAGCGTCTTTATCAAATATCTGCCGACAACTCTTCCACATCTGCAATCCGACGGTTTCATTTTCCACCAAAACAGACGTTAGGTAACTTTCAGTCACCACGGTAACAACAACAACAACAACAACTTTGCTCACGTGTTTTCCCGGCTTCTGCCCGAGCGCCGCGTTTGGTTGTCAGATTGGTGAAAAAGGTTTCCTGCGTTTTTGTTTTTTTTATTTGCGTTTCAGTGCGTTGAGCTCTGAAGGCGAACGAGCTGCAGACATCAGAGGAAGCCGGTCCGTCACCTCGGCTCACCGTTAACCTGCTGCCGCCCATTGTCCTGGAAACTAGTGGAAACGCAGCCGGGACACCGAGGTCCCATCCGCTCGGGTTGTTTTTGAGACGCTCGTGGCCACATTTTCTGAGCGGTGGAAATTCAATTCAATTCATTTATATAGCGCCAAATCACAACTCAGGTTATTTCATGAATCTTAACACATTAAAGTCCTTACAGCAGAACTTTATAATATTATACAGAGAAACACAACAATTCAACAATTCCCACATAAGCTAGGAGGGAAAAACTCCTCTTTAAGGGAGAAAAACCTCCAACAGAGGGAAGAAAAACTCCCTTTAACAGGAAGAAATCTCCGACAGAACCAGACTCAGAGGTGGGCGGAGCATCTGTTAACAGAACCAGGCTCAGAGGTGGGCGGAGCATCTGCCTCGACCGGTTGGGGTGAGAGGAGAGCAGAGAGAGAAAAGGACAGCATAGAGATACAAGAGAAGAACTGTTGGTGAAATACGCGTCTCCTCAGCCGGCTGATCTCTGAACACGCGGGTCCACGTCTCGTTTGCGTTCCGACCCGATGTCCTTGTCACGTTACGGCACTGGAGACGCGCTGGACGGATGAACTAACCCGACACCAGCCATCAGGTCCTCGCGTGTCCGGCTGTGAATTTGGTTCACCAGCTCCAGCGTTAAGGACTTTTCTAAACGTTTAAATTCATTTCTTAAAAAGACGGGAGAATTCAAATGAAGCTCGGTGATTAAAGATGTCTGGATTTGTTGAATACGTGTTGCTTCAACTCCTTCTCGTGCATCCGTTCGTGCACTTGTCGACTTGTAGACGTCCGTGATGCAGAAGGTGAGCTCCGATCAGAAGATCCCAGACGGCTCGAAGCTCCAGATCCAAACTCGCGCCGACGAAAGCTGGAAAAAAAAACAAAAAAACTCCACGACCGACTGAACCAGCAAACTAAAAAAAAAAAACCCCACTTCACACCGTTTACCAAGGTAAGAAATGTTTATTTCTTTATTACATTCAACAGTACAGTACACTGAAATTGCACATTTTCACCAGATGTAGCAGCATTCGGACTGGAAATGGACTAATCATTAGGCACAATCAAAACATTTAAATACAAATACATATTTTCAAAAGGCCGCTTCTCGACCGCGACCGCTTAAAGCTGTTCATGTACATGCCCCGTGAAACGGGTCGTATGAAGCGAGACGCTGTCCTCGGCTCCAGTGGCGAGAGAAGAGGTGAGCTCGATCCCGGCGGTCTCAGTACGACAATAAGGAAACGACAACAAAAAAAAAAAAAAAAGGACCTGTCGATACTCTCGCGCTCATATTTTACCTTTCAGTGCATTTCAGGAGTGATAAAAGTGTTTTCATTGATGGTTTCCTTCGGACAGGTTTCTCAGCGACAACGACCCGGTTCATCCAGGGAGGAAACGCGTTCCGGTCTCGTCGGGCCGGCCGGGTCTTCATTTTGGATGGTTTCAAATGTTATTGGTTTCGAATTTCTGTCACGTTTTAGAGAAATGTTGGGAGTAAATCTGGTTTGTCTTCTTGAGAGCTTTGGTAAAAAAAAAAAAAAAAAAAAAAATAGGATGGGTCTGGTATTCGTCCCGAGACGGGACTTGAATCTGCACGAGTATCAAACATCGCTAAACAAAAACCCAGTGTGACTAACTGAAGCTGCTGCAGGTGGAGATGAGCGGTCTCCACCTCCTCAGCCGGGTGGAGATGAGCGGTCTCCACCTCTTCTGTAAAATGTACACGTGCTCGTCTCCCGAGTACCGCATCACGGGTTCGGTGCGTCTCCACGGTCCGAGGGTCTTCACGGGCTCTAAAAAAAAAAAAAAGGTAACTGGACTTCCAGTGTGGTCGACAAGATCAGCTCAAGTTTCATTAGCGAAGCCAAAACATCTGGAGAACCACCTGACTGCTCACACCCCCCCCACCTCCCTGACCTGTGTTCGGATGTCCACGTTTCTGCTGGCTTGGTTTTAGGTTGGTTCTTCGTCAAGCGGGCGTCCGTCGTTGTGATTGACAGCCGCTCTGAATAAAGCCGACGGTTCCTTTCCTCTTAATTAATGCTAACGTTACAGCTAACAGCACAACCACCGTATCGGGAAATAATGGGCTCGATGGACCGGTCGCTACTTATCAGCAAGTTTTTTTTTTTTTTGCCAGATGTTGGCTTTCGTACAATGGAGGGAACCTCTCACCACATTTATACACAGTCTACGGGCCGGACCAATCACAAGCCACGACAGGAAATTCAATATTAACTTGCTCGAAATGCAACTCCTGAATGTTTCAGAATCTGTTACGATCCTTTTTCAAAATGGGAAGTTCCATCTTTTTTTTTTTTTTTTTTGAAATGCCGGAGCGCAACAACGAATGAATACGGCAGCTTTCACCAGGTCACCGTCGGCGGTAAAATTCATCTTTTACCAAAATGCAATGAAACTTAAGACCGTCACATCTGGAGCAACTGGACAACATATCTACCGAGATAGAAGAGACAATCCTTCCGGGGTCGTAGCCGGTACCGGTCCACGGTGCCTTCCGACTTCTGACCGTCTAACGCGGTGACCTTCCTACCGAAGGACGGGAAGTACCGCGAGCTTGAAAAACCTCGTTTACTTATTGTTTGGCCAAACTGAATACGGAGATCTCCCGCTTGTTGGTCAAATAATAATATTGTGACCTCGCGTACTCCTGAACCGATACGGGCATCGTCCGTCTCTCCGTGTACAACCGCGTGTCGTGTTTCACGTTGAAGTCGCGCGCCGGACCTGAAGGTCTGTTTACTGAAGGACGAAGTGGTAGACGGTCAAACAGCTGAATCCTGAGTTTAGACTGTTTTATCATAAAGAGAGTTCCTGATTTGACGTTGAGATCTCGTAGTATGTTCAGGCCAAGTTGTTTTGAGCAACGTTATTGAAACGGCAGGTCAAATGTAACGAGTCTGTTTGTTGTATTCAATCAAAAACGGGGTTTGGTAGAAAATGGTGATCGTCGTCCTGCTTCAAGTCCTCAAGCGCGCGTCTGCAAAAATGTTCTGAACATCTCCCGGCCCCGTTCCTGGGATGTAAAATCCCAGGTTACTGCGGTGTTTCCTCGTCGGACTGGCCTTAAAACTCTGGACCCTTTCAGAACCGGACCCTCAGCCCGGTCCCAGTAACAGTACCCCGCACCTTTCAGCCTCCCCCCCCCGCCCCCCGCCTTTTAATGCAGCGCTACCGTCAGCCTGAACGCCTTCTACGAGACGTTTACCCCCCTCCCCCCCTCCCACACGCACACCCACCACCCCCAAACGAGCCACCGGCCCGGTGACGTGCCGTTGGGGGGTGGGTTCTGGAACGGTGCCAGCTTGCCTTCAGACAACAGAGCGGTGCTCCCCGCAGACGTACACGGCGCTCGGCTGGATGCGCCTCTTGGTGTTGCCCGGCAGCTGAGGAAGAAACTTGAAGTACTTGGGCATCAGGTCGAGGCAGGCGTCGCGGAACTTCTTGATCCGCCAGTAGTAGATGAGCGGGTTGAGGGCCGACTTGAGGTAGCACAGCCACAGGACCCACGTGCTGATCTGGAAAAAGCTGTCTTTGCGGTCGAAGCCGTCGCTGAACGTCGCCACCAGGCTGTAGGCGGCGAAGGGCGCCCAGCACACCGTGAACACCGAGAAGAGGATGAGGATGGTGGTGAAGGCACGGGTCTTGAAGCTCATGTCTATGTTCATCTGGAAGGGCCTCTGCAGGCTCAGCAGGCCCAGTTTGCTGGCCTGGCTCAGGCAGATGCTGTCCGGGTGGCTGTGGATGCGCACGGCGTTGTGGCGGATGGTGTTCAGGATCCCCATGAACGTGTACAGCATGACCGCGAACGGCACGAAGAAGAAGGCCAGCATGAGTATCAGCACGTAGGCGTGGTAGCCGGGCGCGACGCTGTGGCCGAAGACGCACTGGGGGGCCCGGGGGGGCAGGTGGAGGGGCGGGGCGCCGAGGGCCAGGGGGAAGGAGAGGACGAAGGAGAGGCCCCAGGTGACCACGATCAGCAGCTTGGCTCGCTGCGGACTCAGCTTGTCCTGCTTCTGGACGATAATGAGGAAACGATCGACGCTTATTATAAGCAGTATGGCCACGCCTTCCATCACGAAGAACCAAAAGAGCATGGCGGAAACGCGGCAGAAAAGGTCCCCGAAAATCCAGTCGGTGGTCACCACGGTAACCAGCGCGAAGGGCATGTTCAGGACGGCCAGCATCATGTCGGCGAACGCCAGGCTCGCCAGCAGGATGTTGATGGCCGAGCGCATGGCGGACCGCTGGTACACCATCAGACACACCACCACGTTGCCCGACAGCGCCACCAGCAGGATGGCCGCCATGACCACGCAGAAGAAGACCTGCAGGGGGAGGCCGACGCCCTGCAGGATCTCCGGGGTCTCCGCCGTCGGGGTGACCGGCCCGGGTGGGGACCGGGAGCCCAGGGAAACATTCGCCATGGAGACGTCCTCCGCCCGCGGCCCCTCGGAGAGGTTCAGCGGCCCCGTAACGAGGCAGCAGAGACTGGCGTTAACGTCCCCGGCCTCCGGGAGGGGAACCGTAGCGGAGCGAACCATCCTCCTCCGGGGTGAACGGGCATCGTCGAGGGACAGCTCACACTAAACATACCGCCGGGGGAGGGGGGAGGGAGACCGCGTCGCCTCAACGCAACATGGCGCCATCTTCAAGGATGTTGGACCCTAAGACGTCAAACACAAAACACACGTCATCAAACAGGGCCGAGGGAAAGCAGCTTTTACCCGCAGGTCGCGTCGTCACGGCGCTCGGAGTTGTGACCACGGAGCCGGCGATCCCCTCGGTTACTTACGTCATCGCGATCTCACACCGAGAGCATCGACACAAACAACTTTTAAAGCTAAAAAAAAATTTAAAAAAAAAATGGTTTACAATCGTTTCTGCGATGGGAGTGATTTTCAAACAACGAGGGGTTCGTTTTGTGCCGTCGAGGCCGAAAGGATCGGTTTCAACCATTTTGGGAAAAACAGAATCACGTCAGCTTGAAAACACAACCGGTTGTAAATCAGATGAGGAGAAACGAGAGCGACATTTAGGACGGGAGGCGAAGAACTGGAGCTGCTCCTTGGCAAACGACAGCCGGGCGCGTTGACGGCGCGGGGCTCCCCGGAGTCTCGTCGCCACGGCTACGTTCCCGTGTTTGGTTCCCGTAGAGACGAAAACCAAAGACCTGTCCCCGCTGACCGCGCCTGGAAAAAAAAACCACCGCGGGGGGCCCGCCGGCGGATGAACGCGCAGCTTAAAAAAACCAAATTGTTTCCCCGGTCACGCTAAGCTAAGCGCTTCCTGCCTCCGGCTGCGCACTCGACGCAAAGGCAGCGGCGAATCTTCTCACAACGTCTCGGACAGGAAGAGCATCGAGCCTCGTTCCAAAAACGTTGACTTCACAAGATACATGACAGCAGAACAAGAAATGTGAAAAAAAAAAAAAAAAAAATCTCTTTTGTTTGCCTGAAACGTGATAAGACATCCTGCTAAAGTGCTTTTTTTTTTTTTTTTTTTTTTTAAATCGACAGCCGGCGAACGCAGCAATAAAAAAAAAAAAAAAAGCCTTATCGGCAGTATAAACATTGGAGGCTGTTATTTCGGGCCGCCTGATGTCGTTGCTTTGGCTCCGCAGCAAACGGTTCAGAGGGAACTCCGTTTGAATGCCGTTTACATTTCATTAGACTTTCCCCCCCGGTGGGGGTCAAAACACAGAAACAAAGCAACGAAGCGAGAAGAGCTGAAGCTGCGGGCGAGACGACGAGTCTGTCGGCCCAAAGAGCAAACAACGGGCCGGTTTAATGGGAGGCTCGCTTCCCCCTCCAGACTGCACGTCACAGTACTGAACATCCTGTCCACCCCCCCCCCCCCCCACCACCACCTCCCTCCTCCTTCAGGGGCCGCAGTGACCTGAAATGCTAAAATAGCCACTTCAGCCTCGACGCAATCAAGTAAAGCTGCTGCACAGAAACGACTGTCGGGTACTTGGCGTCCCCGACAAAAAAAAAAAAAAAAAAATTGGCGGAAATGACGGGATAACAAAGCGGCGGCAGGATTACAGGACAGAGAACCGCGGGGGGAAAACGACGAGAGCTTTTTTTTTTTTTTAAAACGCATCGTGGAAAACTCGAACGCACGAGGTGGAGAGTCTCCGAGGGAGTCGGTGCAGACGGGAGAGACGCTGGTTTACTTCCCCGTTCACTTCCGTTTCCCCGTAAACATCGGATCTGATGGGAGGAACAGACGCAATGAGGATCTGGACAGAAATGCATTTTAAAATGAACTCCACCGACTTGTAAATTGAACTGCAGAGTAAATAAATGATTAAATATGTGATCAGTAGTTGTGTGTTTGAATCGAAAGTCTGACATGAGATGATACTTTGGTACCACATCATGATAACGCTGTGTCGGGGGGGAGGGATGAAACGAAGTTGGTTTTGCATTTGACAGGCGGGACTTTTACATTTCGTACAGGGAAATTCAACACGGTCGTTTCGTCTCGTTTGGCAACATTTGAACGCATCGACCTGCAACAGCTTTAATCATTTTACCCAGAAATCAACGTGTGTTTGTTCCCTCTGTTTAACGCCGCTTCCAGATGCCTTATTTTGAAAATCCCTCAGGTCACTGGCCCCGCCCCTTCCTCTACGTAGCCAAGATGGCGACTGTTTAGCGTGGAAAGTGTTCAGTTTCACACTTGACTTTTTTTTTGGACCGTTTTTGAATGCATCATGTTTTTAATTCTTAAAGGCGTGAACGCTTTAATGCGCGAGTTGGATACGCAGCTCATTTCTATCAATTATCAATTAATAATGTTTAAAATTTGAAAATTAGATTCTGTATTTTTGGTTTCACAAATTCAGACAGAAAACTCAAATGTCCGGTTTGCAGCTGATCAACTGAACGCCTCTTTCTGTTGTTTATCGTGTGAATTTCTTATCTTGAACTTTTCTCTCTAAATCGAATAAATACAACGTGATTACGTCCACTTGTAAACCGTGCGTATTCTTAACAGATGAAATCAACCTAACAGAAATAGCGACGCTGTTTTCAATTAGCAGAACTCGCACCACGTGAAAGCAGATTTTCAGAGTAAAAGCCTTAATGGCCTCTGAGGTTTGTAACCACAGTTTGTGCTTGAAATGCAATCAATTCATTGTTTTAATTGAAAAGTGTTGACGTCAGGCCCGGTTTACATTCAGGTTTTGTTTTTTCTCAGTGCGTCGAAGACATTAAAAACATGGAAATCATTTGAAATGTTCTGATTACTAAATGTCCTCAACAACCTATCAGGTGGCTGGAAGTTAGAAACACGGCGGTGGTCTCACTGGTGACGGATCGGAGATCAATCCCGACAGCTGCCTGATAAATGACACCCTCCCCCTCCCTCGACTCTCGGAGCCCCGCAGGCCGAACCAGCAGCTCGCACCACGAGCGCTTATTTTGAAAGGACTCGGTCCGCGGCGGCGGTTCCGCTGCTCGACCACCAAAATGGTTGAGACGCTGGAGAGTTTCACATCTTACCGTCTCGATTTATAAAAACCCGTGTGGTTGGATATTCTCTCTGTATTTAATGCTGGTAGGTGTTGTTGTTTTTTGTTGTTGTTGTTTTTTTTTTTACCTGCTTCTCGCTCCCATGTTGGAGCTCCGGAGCGGCTCGACCGTTGGGAGCTCAGTCCTCCAAATGGAGCATCTCACCGCTCGCCCCCCTTCTCCCCCCCCCCAAAAAAAAAAAACCCCGGCTCCTCCTCGTCGGTGTAGACAGAAACACCGAAAAAAATAAATAAATAAACCTTTTGTTCTTTAGAAACAACAACAACCTATGACTCGCTGCGTGTATTTCAGCAGCGCTGCGACAGCCTCCTCCTACACGTCTGAAGTGAAATCCGCATTTGGGTCCAGCGGCTTTGTTTCCTCGCGCAGCTGCGCTCCTCCACGTTTCTGACGGACACCGTGAAGGGAAGACGGAGCTCTCGCGCTGCCTTCTTCGTTATTTTCCATCATCCAGATGTGAGAAGCGCGAGCGGCCCATCCTCCACTGAAATGTACCGGGATCACTGCGCACCGCTGGCCACTGTACGGAGCCCCAAATCTTCATCTGTTACAAACTCACTCTTACTGGCGCCGCCGCGAGGCAAGACACCGACACCAGTACCGGCCACTTCCGGCGTGGAGTTTCAAAATAATAGCCCTATCTATCTAACTATTATCTATCTATCTATCTATCTATCTATCTATCTATCTATCTATCTATCTATCTATCTATGTATATATGTATATATATATATATATATATATATATATATATATCTAAATCAGATAGATTTATGTGTGCAGCAAGATGTTGGAGATGTTCTACCATCTATTGTGGCCAGTGCATTGTACTTCGCTGTGGTCTGCTGGGGGCAGCATTGGAGCTGGAGACACCAACAGACTTAACAAACTGGTTAAGAAGGCCGGCTCCATCATCGGCTACAAACTGGACAGTCTGGAAAAGGTGGTGGAGAGGAGGACGCTGAGGAAACTATTATCCATATTGGATAATCCTGACCACCCTCTCCACCACCTGCTGCAGGGACAGAGGAGGACGTTCTCCAATAGACTCCTCCAGCTCCGCTGTCACAAGGACAGATACAGGAGATCATTCCAGATCCAGGAGATCATTCCTGCCCACTGCAATAAGACTGTACAATAACTCACCTCTGGCAAAATCCATCACAGTACAATAACACTGTTGACTGTGTTTCTTGGTTTGTTTGTATATAATGTATGGATATATAGATATATAATGTACTGTATATACTGTGCATTTTATATTTTTTTGCTGCTATTTACTGCTATTTTATTACTTTTCTATTATTCTATTCTATTCTATTATTTTATTCTATTATTTCTATTATTATCTTATTGCTTCTGTATGCTGCTGTAGTGAAAAAATTTCCCCTCGGGGATTAATAAAGTAAATACCTACCTACCTACCTAAATGTACACAGTATTTATTTTTGGTGAACAGTCTTTGCACGAGGTCACCAGGAAGGGACTGAACAATGTTCGGATAACTTGCCTGACTAATTATAGGAAACTACAGATTGTCAGTTTTCCTTCATTTATTGAGACGAATTAAACAATTTTCATCACCTCAGTAAGAAAAATCAGTGGCGATTTAAATCGCACTTAAATCAAAGAAACCTTAATAAACTTGCTGCAAAAAGCTGCAACTAACATATGAAATGAGATTATACTTACCCTGCATTCCAGTATCCATACTGCCACATTTAGTATGTCCCAAGACGTAGTATGTTAAACGTAGGATGCCAAAAGTACCAGGATGTTCGACTACATCCGGTCGTGTTCTGCAGACACTCTGGAAGTTAACTTTAGTGGTTGCTGCAGTGTAATGATGACTTTTGTTGTCACGATGCTTTAAGTATGTATTGAGTTGAGGTTTTACATGTCAATTTAAATACCAAATGTTTTCCATAAAATGATGGAATTTTGATCTGAAGTATTAATACGAAACGTCGCGCAAACACCAACTTGTTTTTTGAGATTATCTTTTTATTGCCTGGATACAGATAAAAAAAATGTTTTCTATTAAATAATTAAATTCAGCAAACAGATTGGTATTATTCTATTTTTGTTTGTTTGCTTACTTATATAAAACATCTACCTTGTTCTGAAGGAATTACGAAACCACTTCCGGCGGTATCGGCGCTCTCGCTGTCTAACACGAGGCAGCTTTCTCCTCGGTGATGACTGACACCTCCGGCAGCCAGCGGCGTTGGAAAGAGGAGGTCACGCCCATTTCAAGCGTCCTCCCAATAGAAACGACAGAAAATGTACACGGGGCGTGGCTTGGTTTGGAGGAAGCGCTGTTTTGGGCACGTGCAGATGCGGGCAGTGGGTGGTAAAAAAAAAAAAAAAAAAAAAAAAAAAAAAAGACAAATGGAAGCAGTTACTGCAAAAGAAAGCTGTGATTTCACAACGTAATTTACTCAGTAATGCTGGTGGGGCTGTGGATATTATTGTAATAACACTGATTACTTGAAACACACATGAGGCTCTTTATTATGAAATTATTATTAAAGGCCACACCAGACAACAAGATTCACAACAACATATTTTATTTTGGAAAAGTGTGCGTAGTTGCAGCGAACCGGTGCTACAGGATCCTTCTCATTTATAAATGTACTCACTGTTTTCCTCCTTGTAATATATCGACGTCCCGCCACCGACCCTTTGGACCAGATTTTCAATACACGCAGGAAAGAAAAAAAAAAAAAAAAAAGGTTTCACGTGAACCTAAATATGTTTCACAGCTGCTGTCAGTACTTCACTGGAGTACCGGCAAATTGCACTTTCCAAAGCATTAGAATATCATATCGGTTGCACTTGTAACGGCGAAATGTTGATTTTAGGGGCACGATACGACGCAGCGGCGAAGCACCCGACGTCGCCTCACGTTCAAGATCGCGTGAGCGCCGGACGGGAACGCGGCGGCGTCCGTCCACTTCCTGTCTGTCCGTCCACTTCCTGTCTGTATGAACGTCCGGGCTCCTGCTTCGACCCAACACGCAGACGCGAGGCCGTGGAACTAAACCACCGTTTCTTTGGACATCTGAACCCACAAACGTGAGTGTGTATGTCGCTTAGTTCTATTTTTTTCTGGAGGAATCACCCAAAAGATTTACAGCAACAAGCACCAATGTCTGCACTGTTATTTTCAATACATTATATATCCCATAATTCCATCTACATATCAAAAAAAAACCTCCTACTGCGTCCACGCTGGAGAGACTAAATCAGCTCACTCGGGTCATTCTTCCATTGCAACACACTGAAGTACATAAATAACTGGTGCCACCGGGCTCCGCCACCTACGAGGCCTTGATCCGTTTGGCGGTTCCGGTCTTGGGCGGTATGATCTCCACCTTGAAGGGGATGAAGAAGTCCAGCAGAGCTTTGGCGTCTCTGGGCTCCAGAGAGTACTCCTGCGCGATCCTGTCGGGCGTCCAGGTGTTCGGCCGGTGCTGGTGGCTGCCGAGCGCCTTCAGAGCCTCGGCGATGGTCAGCTTCCCCTTCGGGACGTCGGTGAGCTCCGCCAGGCCGGGGAAGTTCCCCGGGAGGCTGAACCTGAGCGGCCGCCGCGCCGCCGCCGCTTCGTCCGCCGTCACCGCCTTCGACGCCTGTCGAGAGGGAATGGAGCAACAGAAGACGAACGTGTATCAACTGTTTTGACGACGTTGCTGAAAATCGCAGCTCAACCAGCGATTTGTTCGAAGCCTCAGAAGTTCCCGCAACCTCAGATACCAACTGGGAACCTCCGGGGTCAAGCTTCATCTGAACCGGGTGAATCTGACACCGTACGAGCCGTCCCCGCGGTGGAAACACTGACTCGTCTCCACGGAGACCGTGTGTCCTGCTTCCGGCTGTGCGTCAGCTGTGCCAAAAGGTGAAAAAAAAAAAAAAAAAAAAAAGCTTCACCGATGATTATTTTGATTTCCCGTCAGCGTGCTGCGAGCCTGCGGACCGGATGATCGGATTAGACGTCGAGTGTCTGGCTGCATTAAATTTCATATTAATGAAACAGATTTTTGTACCGTCGCAGCTCTCGCTGATGTCGTTCTCAGCAGGAGCCGGAAGATGTTCCTCCGACTCTGAACGTCCAGAACACCACGTGGCTCTGCTCGCACGTTAAAATGCACCATCCAGTTTAGAAATATCAAAAGCTCTGATATCCAGCGGTCAAACTTCTGGACCAAGACGGGTTGACGTACCAGTGTTTCACCAGCAGGGGGCGGTGATGAATCACCACAGCTCAGCTCAACCCAACATGTTAAAGCTGCATATAAAGTGGCGTCGGATTATTGATGACGATTATCAGCGTTCAAATTTGAAAAATATAAATCTGAATTTTCTTTCATCATAATTGCGGCATAAACAGAAACATGGTGATTCCACTTGAAGTGATGTGAGCTGAGTCAGCTGATGAGAGGTAGGACGACGTGTGTGAGTGAGAGTGTGTGTGTGTGTGTGTGTGTGTGTGTGTGTGGGAGAGGGGCCCCATTTTTTTTTTTTTTTTTTTTAAATCTCCCACCATTTACGTAAAGTAAGAAATCACCGATGTGAATGATGAATTTCAAAGAAATAAAAGATTCTTATTTTCTTGTTAAAAGGTGTCAGCGCCTGTCAGTGGTGTCGGACCGGGCCGCGGACCACATGTCCTACGTTATATCACTCCACTGATGTCTCCTGTCTCCGAATACCTCTCTGCTTGCAGCTGGACGGACGGACAGACAGACACAGACAGACAGACACTGATGATTAAAAAGCCTTATTTTAAAGCCCATCTATCCATCCATCCATCCATCCACCACGCTGACCTCTGCCGGAGCTGCCGCCGGGTCTGTGGACTCCACGTACACGGACCTGAGGAGGGCCAGCAGCGGGGCGTTCCTCTGGTTCACCGGGTCCGCTTCTGAAACACACACACAACACGGGCGGGTCAGCTGAGGAACCGGTACCGGTCCCGGGGTTGCCGTGGAGAGCTGAACTCAAGCCTGCCCTGCCGTGACCCCCGCGGATGAACAGTTGCTCAGGTCAGCGGAGCGTCCACACACTCACCGGGGGAGCTGCCGGCCGCCGGCGGCAGGGGGGCCGCGTGACGTGGCGCCGCTTTCGGCTTCTCCTTCGAGATCTCTCGGTGCGCCCGGTTCTCCAGGTTAAAGTTTCGGAACATACGCGCCACCCGTCCCCCCATGTTGGATAAGACCGCTATCAATAAAGTTCCTTCAAACTGGGGACGGCGAGAGAGAAGGTTGTTTTCGCAACGGACAAGGCGAACAGAGCAACTGTCAGCGACACCTCGTGGTTGGAGGACTTTATTTTACCTCGCGCGCTCACTGTCCAACACGATGGCCAAATGTGTGGAAGACGAAAGTAAAATTAAATAAACTATGGTGGACAAATGATGAATTAAGTAAAAAATAAATTAACTGTGGAGGACAAATGATGATTTAAGTAAAAAAAATAAAAATTAAAAAAAAAACTATGGAGGATAAATACTAATTTAAGTAAGTATGAACAAAATAATCTATGGAGAACAAATAATGATTTGTATAAACATTATAATGATTTAGTTATTTGGGGGAAGTATTCAAAAGGTCCACTGAGGCGACACTCTTCCCTTTCCAATGTATTAGCAGTGACTGCAGAGCATCCTGTTCATTCTCACATTATTTTTAAGTTGTGTTTTTCTGCCTTAATGTCTAAAAATGAGCTGTAAAATGAAAAAAAACAAACAACCACCAGCTGCCTCAAAGACTGAACTACATGGAGCGTGTTCTACTCTTCTGGCTGCTTACATATTTTTGACAACATGTTCAGGGCCTTAGATTATTGTGCCACATCGCTGCTGCAGAGTAAACAGCGCTGAGAAAATACCTGATCTGATAAGGTCAAAGAGTGTGTTCGCACACGTCTGAAGCAGCAACACGAGAACGTCAGTGTTCTCCGTCATCTTGCAGTAATGAGAAGACGTGCACTCTTGTTTTTTTCTCAACCCGTATGGATTCGTCAGGAATACTTTCGGTTTGTTGCAGGTTGGTTCGGCACCCCATCGGCATGCTTTCCCGGGAAACGTTCCCGCAGAGTGGATCAATCAAACGCTGCAGCAGAAGGAGCTCCTTTAAACTCGAAGCTCCCGCTGCCATCCTCCGAAAGGCCGGATTCACCTGCAAGCGTTACCGTCTCACAGACGTGGACGACCGGCGGTCATGTTTCGATGATTTGTCTGAACGTCAGGACGTTAGTGTCAGCAGAATTTCTGGGGGTTTTCTTTCCCCTCTCGAAGTAGGTAGTTTGTCTTTTTTGTGTGTGTGTTCTTGCTACAGTCGGAGAATCTGCAAGCCTCGGAAAATCTTCTGTAATTATATTCTCACAACGAATAGATCCCAGAGTGTTTTTTTTCTCTCTTGTTTTGTCTGACTAAAAGAGGCATCGTTATTGGGCTGCTGTCGGAGGCTGAGCTGCACTTTAGCATGAAAGGTGCAAAACCACAGCATGCGTGGATTTTCTTTAAATTTTCTTGTTTCATTGAATTTTATTTCATTTCATATTACTTCGTTGTATCTCTCCCAATTTGAGACATGTAAACAGTCCTTCCTGTAGGAAATCATCCAATACATTCTCACTTAAAGGATTTTTGGGGGGGAAGTTTTCCTTGTAAACAGGGGTGAAATGTCAAACAGAGTTTTTAAACACGTGCAAACCTCAGAAGATATTCCCTGTTTTGTAAAACCTCGTGAGATTAGGTTCAGTATTTTCAGGAACGCAGGGAGGCAATTTCTCCTAATTTGGAAGAAATGTTCTCCTTGACTCGCGGATGACCTGAAACACCAACACTGCCGTCTCCATGTTAAGACCCAGAGTGGTTAAACAGTCATCCACAATGAAAAACTTTGCCACTTAAAACATGCAGATTGTCAGCAGGGCAGAACAATAATGTGGATGACTGGAAGTCTACTGGGAAGCCCTGGTTTAGGTTTGTGGTTATTTTTTTGGGATAAAAAAAACTCCAGATGTCCCATTGTCAGGAAGCCTGTTAGAGCATTTATTTTTTATTTAGCACAAATGTTCACTTGGACTCAATGGATGAACTGACTGTTGAACACAGAAGAGGCAGCAGGGTTTAATAGCTATCCAATAGTATCGTGTCAATGTTTTTTTCCCCCGCCATAGTAACACTGAGGCTGGAGGTATCAAACAAATGCCTTTCCTACAGAAATACTACGTCTGTTGTCATTCCCTTCAGATGCGAAAGGACCTTTTCTCTTTTTTGACGGGCCCCATTTACACCCCTCATGTTCAGCTCGGCGGGTGTTAACAAAAATACGAGTTGGGAATAAACCTAATTTGTGCACACACGTGTGGTAAGACATGTACATGTGACGTTTTGAGTGTTGTGTGATTCATGTGTAGGGCATCCGATACAAAGGAAATACAGATGGAACAAATCTCCACCAGAAAGGATGGAGATGTTATTTAAAAAGCCGCTCCATAAAACCCTCAGAATCTCCTCTTTGAACATCGACCCAGAAGAGAAAGAAGGGACAAGTCTCCAGTCTTATATTTACCTCCCAGAACGAGCTGAACAGCAGGTAACTATTATTGCATAACTCAACATATCATCTACCAGTGTTGGGGACTAACTAGCTGCATGTACTTAAATGCATATACTTGTAATCAGTTATAGTTACTAGGAACAAATATGTAAATGAATTGCATGTACTAATCAAAATGTTGGTGATTACAAAGGAGTTTCATGTGAATATGTTCTTTTTTGGTAAAAAGCTTATATGTTGAATATAATATTTATTCTGCTGCTTTGCACCTTTTCACCCAAGAGGAGTGTTTTTTTTTTAAAGACTTGTTTATGATTGGTTCAATTTGCAGCATCTCGCCTCGTCTGCCAATCAAACCAACGTGCACTGCTCTGAGAAAGGTGGTTAACCATATTGTCTGAAAATACAAAGAGGTATTTAAAAAGAGTTATTCAGAAATCCGTGAAAAATAGTAAACGGTAACCATTTATTCTTTTAGAACTGTTACAGCACACACACACACACACACACACACACACACACACACACACACACACACACACACACACACACACACACACACACACACACACACACACACAGTAGATTTAAAGCAGGTGTTTGTTCGGGCATGTCACCCCATCATGTGGTGGAGCTGAGTATTACACCTCTGCAGACTCCAGTATCAGTATGATGTAATAAATCAGTGCAGCTCCGGCCTGCCCACGTCTGTATGAGACAACGTTAAAGTGCCATACTGTGTGTTACAGAGGACACAGACATAAGTATTGTTGCTCCATTTAAAAGAACTGAACTGTGCTTTAAACATTGTGAAAATCTATCAGCGTGAAAACAATAATATTAATGTGCCAAGTAGCACATTTACACTGACAACAGAGCAGTTTGAAGCAGAGTGCAGATTATGAAACTAAAAAGATGAGTTATTGCTGGCTTCATCTACATTGTCATGTATCACATGCTGAATGTAGACATCGTTCAGGCTTTAAATAACCACACAAAGCTCACTGTAGTTTGTGCTTTATATGTGTTGATTGTCACTGTGTTCTTGGTTTTAATGTTCATGTTTTTTCTCTCGTTTTCATTGCTTATGTTACCAATACCTCGTCTGTATTACATGTGCTGTACGTTTAAAATGCAACGCACATTTTTCTGGTGATGTAGTGGGCTTCATCAATATAACTGCCTTGCCTTCAACTGTCGATAATTAGGTATAAAAAAATGTATGATATTTAATGCACTATAGACTGGATATAAAAGAGTTCGTAGCTTCCAGGTCTGAAAAATGGTTCCGATACAGAAGTGTCTTCAGCTGCAATACCAGCGAGTGCCACTAGAGGTCGGCTCCAAAAAGCCTCTGACTCCATAGACTCCCATTCAACTTCTCTCATCAAATCCAAAGTCAATAAAATGTGTCCATCAGTTATCTCGGTATTGTTAGCTAAAGTCACTCCTTCTTATTAGTTTTCTGGAGGTCCATCTGAAAATAATCCCTCATTCATTAGAAAATTCAAAAAGACCTGTTTTTGGGGGCGTGTCTGTTTGATTGACAGGCCTGTGGTGCAGTCAGGTTACAGCTATCGGTGGGCGGGACGTAGTATCGTCAGGTTTCCAATCAGATTGGTCAGATCCACCGCTGGCTCCTCCCCCAGCTCGTCCAAATATGGTCACTTCCTGCTCCAAAATAGACCTCTTCTGCCAGGTCTTTGTGGTTGGAGCCGCATTCTCTATATGCAAATGAAAAATAAGTACATTATAAGTGATTCAGCCCTCAGCAGTTCCTGCTCGACCGGCTCCTGTGTGCGTGTTCCTCCCTGATCCACTGCTATAAGTCGCCGTTGGTCAGCCGTCAGTTCGGGCATCCCGTGCTTGGCTGACTACCAGTTCACAAACCCAAGTCTATCTCACAGGAAGCAGGCTCCACACAGTCAGCTGCAGTGACTGATGTACATTGTGTAGAGCAGTCATAATCCGTGAGTATGACTGACATAGGGGAAGACATCGAGTGCAGCTCTGCATAATTTTGGTTCTTAAACACTGTGCAGAAAAATCCTCGGCTGCAGCATCACAACCGTCCAAACACAAACAACAACATGGTTGACAAGCACTTTTTTTTTTTTTTTTTTTTAACATTTTATAGTTTACCTTTAAGGTTCAGAGGGTAACTTGTTCCAAGCTTTAGGACTGAGAGGACCAGAGAGACTTTATTAAATTAACATCCCCTCAAAATCAAATGTGAAAAAAAAAAACCCAGAAAGCTCACAGAGACATCCTGTCTCTGTTTCTACAATCAAGTTGTTTATAACTAATTTGTCATCGCATGGAAAGTTCCTCCATCAGTTCCATGCTGTGGCCCAAACAGCGTTTTTACATACTAACGGTCACTATTTTGAGGGTATAAGTGCACTCACATCTACAAGTATGGAAACATGCTCCAAATACCAGGATGAAGCTCTCAAACGAGTCCAAAAACTGAGACTTTACTTTCCACACTCAACTGAACAACTGATGTACAATAGATGTACAGATGAAATAACAAACGGATTAAGTAATAGCTGAATAAACGATCATATACCAGGAAGCGATTGACTCCCAAAATTGCAACCGTGCAGCAAATTTACATTTTTACAACAAAACCAGGGACATTGTGTCATTACAACATACACTGCAAACATCCCGCCGCCCTCAGCTGCTGAGGGGTCATTAGTTTCACGGACCAGAGGAAGTTTATCGTCTTTCCACTGATCACTGACGGTTTCGGCGTCTTGCAGTACAGATCTGGTGTACCGTCATTGTATCTTGCGACAGAACAGCATCGCCATTTCAGTCGTGTCGATCCCCACACGCAGCCGAGCGATCAGGAGTTAAGATGAATCACGGGACTCGGCGGCCCGGAGGAGGCCCGGAGGAGGGGAGGAGGCCCGGAGGAGGCCCGGCGGAGGCCCGGCTCAGGTTCGGTGTGCCTGTAAAGGTCAAGCCGCCGATCTGCAGGACTGCACCGCTCCGGCTTGACGGTGTGTGCCGGCTGCTGAACAGACCGAGCCGGGAGTCCTCCGGGCAGAGAGCGGGTCAAACCACCGCCGACTGTAAAATGTCAACTTCTCAGTCTGACAACCATAAATCTTTCAGACCATCCAACTTTTTTTTTTCAAGGAATTTCACGAGAGTCGTAGAAACTTCTGACTTCCATAGCGGGATCACGGCGTCCTTCCAGTCAGACCGGTGGTCGGTCTGTGAAGTGTCGACTGTGAGCGGCTGTCTCAACAGTTTCATCAGTACTCAGCCGAAGCACACAGAACTGCTCCAGACTTTTCCTGAATTCATCGAAGTATTTCTTGCTTTAAAAGGTGATGCCGGTCCGCTCGAGAACAGCCGTGTGCGTCCAGACCTGCGACGTCCTCTGTGCCACGGAGCTGCGTAGCTGGGAGAAACTATTAAAAACATTTTTAATGAACCACACAGCTAAACTAATATATTGTAGTTTTAATCATGTGGAGTTCATCTTTAGAACTTAGATAATAGCCTGCGTCTGAGGAACACTTTGACCTTCTTCCTGTTAGCCTGTGTGGCTTTTTTTTTGCCGTCCATGTTGCAGTTGCCTAGCAACAGTGTTTTTACGAGATAACCACCGAGCACTACGGCGCACACACATTCGCTCCATTTGAACGCAGCGACAGTCACCTGGTAAACCTGTTTACTTTTTTTTTTATCCAATCACATCCAGACGCCCCGCCCCGCCCCTTTGTGACACAAAGTGATTATTACGCCAATCAGTCAGTATTTCCTCGCTGCTGTCAACTTCGGTAACCCCGGAGACGCAGGAAATACAATATAATAATAATATAATGAAGAAATACATGAAGAAAAAAAAGCTTAATTTGAACTGTTGTGATACAAAATGTGTGTGTTGAGTATCAGTTTGTTATTTTTTTCCACAGAAAAGAAGCTGATTCAGCTGGTTTGGGTGGAGCTCAGCCATGTGAATACGTGTTACGAGTAGCTCACAAGACACTTTCTGTTCATCAGACTAGATCTCAAAAGGTTGGAGAGAGAGCAGAGCAGAAAACATTTTATTCATCCACTGAAAAGTGCAGTTAAGTAACGAGAAACAAAAACTACGCAACAACAGAGGAAATACGTTGTTTTATTTTACCGCATATCGACATGCTGTTCGCAAACCGCCAGGAGTGATTTCAAAGTATTGAAAAATGAAACATTTAAAAATAATAAAAATATAAATTCCTCTTGATAGCTTCAATGTGTGTGAATATATAAAACAGAAGATGTGTTGCATTTTAACTTGTCTAAAGTCCAAAAGAAAAGACGGCATCGAAGCACAACTGAGAAAGTTAAAGTCAGCTGCGTTTGTCAGCTGCTCTCCTCAACAGAAGCTGGATTTTCTTTATTCTGTTGTGTGTGCGCAGTGTTTCGCGTTAGTCGAACTCGTGTGGACTCTGACAGGTCTGACCTTTAGGGAACAGAGTGCCTGTAGACTCTCAACAGAGACGAGGTTTAGTTTGAGTCCAAATAAGTCTTTCCAAATAAATGGTGTCAACGTCTCATCCTATAAATCCTTTCGTAACATCTCTACACAACTAAAATGGTTTTTACAATTACACACAAGTGGATGACGGGTTGTGATAAAACAACGTGAAAGTTAAATGTTGTTGTTGGGAGTTCTACCGTTAAACTATTTCTCATCAGTTGTCAGTTCAGGGGTGTTTAAAGAGGAGAAATTCCTCCACGGAGCTGCCTGGCCGACTGAATATAAAACCCGCTGCATGAGTCCTCCCCTCATCAGAGTTGTGTCATCTGTGGGGTCGTTAAAGATGCCGTAAAGTAGAAATGAAAATGAGTTTTAAGTTCATCACACCACAGAAGTATGTGTTGTTAACTACCCACCCAAATTTAAATGAAAAAAAAAAAACACCGACAAGTTTGTTAAATTAGGCTTTGAAATCGTGAGAAAATCATCAGTCTTCTCTGGTCTGAGACTGAGGGGGCGTGTCCTGAAGGAGCTGAAGCTCCGCCCCCTCGCTGGAAGGTGTTCAGTGTTCTGTCGGACAGTCCTTTTCCCCACTAAGCGGTCCGTCTGACATCCAACCTCTCAGTGACTTTATGCGTGATGTCCCACTGGTCCTCTGTCTCTCTGGTGGACGGAGCAGCCTGCTTTGGGAAAACAGAATAAAATCAGAATTGATTTGTCCAATGAGTGAAACATACAGATGCATATAAATGAAGCTTGTCCCCCCTGATCTGTAACACAGGAGTAAAACTGGACACCAGAGACAGCAGACAGTGAGTCTCCAACTACTTCTAACGCACCTGCATTACAATAGTGGAGATAATAAGAGCGGAGGAGTTGATTTAGTTCTGTAACGACTGCAACATGAACAACGCTGCATTACATCACGTCAGTTCATTACATCACATCAATTCATTATATCATATGTTAATTAATTATATCACATCAATTCATTATATCATATGTTAATTAATTATATCACATCAATTCATTATATCATATGTTAATTAATTATATCATCAATTCATTATATCACATGTTAATTCATTACATCACATCAATTCAAACTTTGAACCTGCTCAGGTCGAGCCGACAGTCTTTCTCCTCCACCTCCACCTCCTCCTCCACCTGCTCTCTGCAGCCTCCTGCACATGTAGTCGGGCTCGTTTATCCGGACCGGTACCGGTACCGGTACATGTAACCGAGAGGGTCGCACACCGGAGTACAACAACAACAACCCTTATGAATCGGGAGGACTAGATCTCCTCTGGTCCATGTTTACCATCACCCCGACATGTAAAATACAGAGTTGCATATATTATAGTTCTTATCGGATAATTATTGAGACGCATAAAACAATCCGCGGTTATCGGAGCGTTTTCCTCTGAACTCTGCTACGAGCTCAATAGAAGCAAATCAGCACGTTAGTTCCCATTTCATGAAAATAAAGTTATTCTACACCGAATAAAATCACGTTAGCGGTTTGCACCGCGGATTAAATATAGCAGAGTTACTGTGGAAAAGTTATCTGGTATAATTATAACAAGCACAGAACTTATGCTGAGTGGTGGACTGCTGGCGGCGGTGGACGAGACTGCCGGCGGACACGGCTGGCGGTGGACGGTGCCGGTGCGACCGGAAGATGAACGGCCGTGAGGGTGAAACTCGCCTGCCCGCTGCAGGAGAAGCGGTGCGTCCGTGAACTCCGTCCGTCTCCGGTGGAAGATGAAACAATCCGCCGTGAAATGGTCCCTGCAGACGCGGCTGTTGGTGTTAATCCTAAAGTCTCCTTTTAGCGCTTCATGAAATCAATCCACCTCTTTTTCCTTCATCAGTAGGACATTTAAACAGCGCTGCAGGGCTGCTTTGGAGGTTCTTGCTTCCAGGAAAGATTCCCTTGCGGGTGGAGGGAGACATCCTGTAGCAGCCGGCTGATGTACAATAACTATCTGACTACCAGGAGTTGAACTGAAGTCCAGTGGGATGACCTCTTATGCAAATGAGCTCCAGGCTTTTATAGTTTCACCGTGTGAGAGGAGGAGCCATGCAGAAGGTTATATAAACCGGCTGTGATCTGACGGAGATAGGTTGTTGTGACGTAAGGTTGTTGTGACGTAGATAGGTTGTTGTGACGTAGATAGATAGGTTGTTGTGACGTAGATAGATAGGTTGTTGTGAGGTAGATAGGTTGTTGTGACGTAGATAGATAGGTTGTTGTGAGGTTGTTGTGACGTAGATAGGTTAGGTTTTAGCTCCGCCTAAAAAAACCCTGAGCTGAAGACGGGTGAGAAACTGTTCAACGGTTTAACTCCACATTTCAGTGCGACAAAGTTTAAAAGCTTTGCAGAATCTTTCAGCGACTCATTTCACACGTATATAATGTACTGAGAAGCAAATCATGGAATTTGCTTTACAGCATCTTTAAGGTCAGGAAGGTCGAGTTTATGTCTGAACATGAAGTGCAGCTTATTGTTCACATCAATCAGGACTGTTCGTCTGCACTGTGACACGCAAACGTGACAGCTGAGGTGGAGCTGCTGCTTCTGCGTCTTGTTCCAGCGAGCAACAGAAAACCACGTAACTCCACTTTATTTATATGATATGTTTATAGCCCTTCACTGTACACACAGCACAGCGGACAAGGTCAGTGTTCGTAAATGCAGTCATTGAAAAAAACAAAACACATTTGGATCATTTTGGAGACCAACCTGATCGAACTCCAAAAGGTTTTTTGTTGGATTTGGTAAAATATACTTTTGTTTTTCACCTGTTTTCCATGTAAAGCACCACCAGTGGGTTCAATGCACAGCCAGTAGAAACCTCAAACAACTGGACGTCGAATGACTTCTTCTGTGGATGCAACCTACGAATGACACAAATGTTATATGCATATATCATTTTTAGGTTCTTTACTATTAATGTCTTTTACATTGTTCAGGATTAATAAGAGATGTTTGTTTGTTTGTTGAAGAAAACGTTAAAAAAAATTGGAAAATAACTAATGAAGTAGAAATACAAAAATTACAGACTCTGGCAAAAAGTAATTTACACAACATATTCTTAATATGTAAGATAATTTAAATAAGTATTTTAATTTAAATCAAACAAGTAGCTAAAGATTTTGGTCCAGTTAAAGTAATGCTTTTGTCTTAAACAGAGAAGACATCCTCGACTCTGTAAAAGCATTCGACAATCTAACAGAGGTAATAAATTGTCACTTTGCAAAGTTTTGTCACTTAATGGCATTTATTATTTATACATAAAGTGGAGGCTGGTAAAGTTAACCAACATCTAAATATACCTTTAATATTATATATGTATATATATATATAAATATATATATATGTATAAATATATATATATATCTATATATATATCTATATATAGATATAAATATAGACATATATATATGTATGTATAAATATATATATGTATAAATAAATAAATATATATATATATCTATATATATATATATAGATATAAATATAGACATATATATATGTATGTATAAATATATATATGTATAAATAAATAAATATATATATATATATATATATATATATATATATATATGCACACACACACAGAGGAGCTGGAGAGAATCATGCAGACTGGGCGAGTGTCCTTCAACCGAATGTTTCCATGGAAACAGGAGCTTCAGTGACATGAAGGTATGTCAAGTTTTCTATATTTGGACAAACAACTACTGGTCTTCAAGCAATACAAAATAAGTGTAAGTAACCGCAAGATATCTTGATATCATGAATATTTTCAAATCCTATTTCATATCCAATTCACAATCTTTAGAGGACAATGCACTACATGCTTGAAGCAAGATAAAGTATGTTGTAATGTTGACGGGGATAAACAACATGTTTTCACATCCACAGCAACAATATCCAACTTATTAATTACTTATTAATAGACTTATTGTTATTTGCTCGTTAGCAGTTTTCTCACGGACCTTTTTAACGCTGCTGTGTTTTTCCCTTCTGCTGCTTCTGAGTTCAATAAATCTGAGAATGGAACTGCGGGAAGGACGAGGAGGTGAGACGGGCGTGGAAATATTATAAGTAACTGTTTTAGAAAATATGCAGGCACGTGATGTGGCTGGCAACGACCCTCCACCGCTGGATGAATATTCATGTGGGTTTCACCCCTGCTCCTCAGCTAATTAGTGCTGAGTCATGTATATTCATCTGCCTATCTCCCTGCTCCAGCTCATCGCGCTGCACCAGTTCACTCTCCTTTGATCTAAGAAAATGGGCCATTTACTCTCCTATCAGCGGCAGCTTCTTCCCAGTGCACCCCCATTTTTCACCACATATTTCCCCTCAGTTTGGTATTCGTAGATTACGTTTTCATCTTCTTCCTCATTGTTTTGTCAGTTGTCGAGAAAAGTTTTACCTGCAGAAAAAGTTCCACTTGGAAAATGTGTAATTTTTTGAAGACTTGTCTTTTGATTCACTGTAAAAGTTTCTGTTCTCCATTTAAAAACTACGTATAAGTCCGTATTTTCAACACTGAATTGTTTCAGTGCTCATACATTAGTTTTAACTGTAAAAAAAATATATGATATTTTGAAGTATTTAAATGTACGGAGGCCAGAGAGAGAAAAGAAATCCTCACATACAAAGCTCTCCATGTTCCCGGACCGATTTACATCTCCAACTCTCTGATGAACTATCAGCTTCAAGAACACGGAGATCATCTGCTGCTGGTTTATTGGAGGTTCAGCAGCAGATGAAAGGAAATTGGGATTCAGCTTTTGTCAGCTGTGCTTCAAATCTGCGGAACAAACTAGCTGTTAGATATCAGAGAAGCTCCTCAGTTAATGCATCTCATTTATTTTCTACATTTTTAAACGTTCCTTTATATCTGTTTTTATGTCAAACACTGCATGTCATTTTCTTGCGTTGAAGCACTTTGAGCTGCATCTCTTGTCTGAAAGGTGCTCTACAAATAAAGTTTATTATTATTATTAAAAAATAATGTAAATTGTGCGCACAAATGACTACATCAAAACTAAATCTAAGTTGTGGCCACAAGATACGTTTATATAGAGAGAGACAGCACAAGAGGCTTCCTCCTCCTGCTTCACCAGTCAGCTGACCAACTATAAGATGGATAAAAACATAAATATACTTTATTGATCCCACGAGGGAAAATTGATTAAAGTATAAAGTTGCAATCACGTATCTAAAATTCAACAGCAAGGCCCCTCCAGCTCTTGACTTCCTGACTTTGAATTGTTATTACTTTGATGACTGCTGCTGGACAACATGATTAGAGGACCCACGTATCCACACATCTCTCTCCTGCAGCGTTCAGGATCTGATGTTTCATATAAAGCTGGGTTGTTTATTTCATGAGAAAACACTTTTAAACTGCTGTGGCTGGTTACACAACAGCCATTATCCCACGCCTCGCTGACACGTGCTTATTTTAGGACTAAATTGCTGTTGTTTGAGGTGATGATGTCCAGCAGGGATTAAAACAAGTGTCAGACAGGAGTTATTATTTGTGGAAAATGATGACGCAGTGCCACTTTAGGTTCTCCGGCGAGTTCGTGCTTTGATTTTCTGCCTCTCAGCTTGTTCCAGTCTGACCTGAACATAATAACAGTGTTAAAGCTTCCCTTCATTCAGCTACTACGAGCTTAGAAATGCAAACGGCCTTTAAAAGCAACATCAAATAAGACAAACTATATAATTAACAGTCTCATTCTTGGCCTATGTACAGAAACACACTTTATGTTGTGTTAACTGGAAGTGTCCTGGATTGAATTTGGTTTAATAATAATCATAAATCTAAAGGCCCCACAGCGACTCCATAACATGAGTCTGAATTGGATACCGTAGCTGCAAGCTGCTCGGTCGGTTCCTGAAGTCTGGACCTCGGTAACTTTCACCACAGGCAAGTCTTTTATGAATTTCACTGTTTAAACAATTTGGTTGTCCGGGTAACATCATCAGAAGTGTCTCCGTGGATATCAAGTCATGGTCCGACCGCCAAATAAAACGGCGAGAGTCAAAGATGTGCAGCGGCCTACACACCTGTCTAAAGCATAAACCTCAGATTCCAATCTTTGTTCCACCTGAGTTACACCGACATCCAACCTTTACCCAAAACATGGTCACAAACTTCGATGTGCACTCTGCTCAAGTTTCAGCTGCAGGCTGCTCATCATGTGTAACTCAGGTGCTGCCCTCCAGTTCTGGACCTCGTGTACTCACTCAAACAGCTACCTCAAATCAACGTGTCTTAATGTCAGAATTATTTTGCCTTTATCAAACATTGCTTCTTTTTATTTTTTAAATCACCAGCCGTCATGTATTTCAAAGGAGAGTGAAGCTTCATCTCTGGTCTCCAAACTTTATCCTGAACTGAAGAACTTCCTCTCAACCTGACAGGAAGTTAAATGAAGTTGAATCAGATGCAGTGATATTGTTAGGCGTGCAGGGTATAAAGTGTTATTCCCAAAGACTTTGGATAATCATGATATGATGAAATGCATTTCATGTACAAAGTTTGCTATATTACGATTCACAATATTTTCTATGTCACATCTCATACGATGAATTTCTAAACCTCTGGGACAGCCCTGGAAAAGTTTGATTTGAACACGGCGATCTGCTAAAAGCAGCATCAGCACAGACTTTTCACTTCAGTCCCCAGCTTGAACTCGAATCACCCATCAAGGCTGACGGTCGACCTGTCGGAGTAATGTTGGTGTGTGGGCAGAGAGTCCATATCCACTTCATAGTTCACGCTGCTTGATATCATAAAGGCTCAGCAGCGGAAATCTTTTAAGGTTTCTGGCTTTGAATTTGAGGACATTGTTGAACTGATCGAGCTCTCTGGACATGTAAGAAATACCACTGAGGCAAACAGGGAAACATGAGCGCGAGTAAAACCGAAGGCCAGATGACATGTTGTGTTTACAGTTAAAGCTGTAAATGTCTTAAAAGGGATTAACTGAGTAAAATATTCAGAAATATCTGTACAGCTTCATAAAACACATTTTAATCACTAAGAAAGCCATGAAGTTATTTTTTTTTAGGACAAAGGAGAATTATTTGAAATAACATTTTCACAAATTAAAAGGAAACACATGCACCAAATAGGATGTAACACATATTAAGGGTCAATATTTATGAGCATGTCCTGCAGCTAATATTAAACCATCTGAACTCATATCTTGAATAACCTACGCTGTTGACCTTTGCTGTCATGTTTACAGTGATTCATTACTGCGATGCAACGGTGGAAGTTATGAATTACATTTACTCTTGCTTTCGCTAGTTTTTCTAAATGTGTGGTGTATTTCATGCCGGCATCGTTCTGATAAACAGGCCCACAGTAGATCTGTGGGTTGTGCTAACTCGGTATTTTCCACTTAGATTGTAGAGCTTCAGAGGAACAAGCATGAACAGCAAACATGAATCATTCAACATGCTTGTCTCTGAGTCAGATTGAAAATGTACGTAGAAATTAGCCACCTGGAAAAAAAAACACTGACGGCAGAGAAATCAGGAATATCACACCGCTTTATTTTGAAATTAAAAACACAATCTGCTGGTACAGACCTCAAAAAGAAAAATACATTTTGGGGCTCAGACACCCGGTGATAGAGGCGAGTCAGCAATATATAAAAAGCAATGCAAAACAATTTTGGGAAACATGATTTTGGAAAAAAAGAAGGGGGACTTATTGTAAGTCGCTTTGGATAAAAGTGTCAGCTAAATGAAATGTAATGTAATGTCTGTAATAGTAATTTCTCAGATGACCTTACATCATCATGTCTTAACACAGTGTCTCACATTACCGCTTATAGCAATGTATCTACACTCGATGCAGCTTCCTGTTTGCTGTGTGTATCTTCCTGTTTTCTACTTCTGCATCATATCACAAGTACATTATGAACTCTGCTTTGTGTAATAACCCAGACAACGTGACCACTCTATAAATATGTCCTGCCTTTTACATTGGAGGTCCCACTCTCTGCAGGCTGCTCTCGTACTCTGTACGACTGACTCCTCTTTGCAAAGAAGCCTCATCGGGATCAGCAACAGGAATTTCCACCACAATGTCACAAACCCACAGGATTATACGTGAAACTCATGTTTAATCCCATATAAATCCATATGTTTACTAATGTGAAACAAATGTGCACTGACATGTGAAATCCATGAGATTACATGTGAACACCATCAAACTATGACAAAAGAATAAAAAACTAATGTGATACAGATCAGGTTTTTATTTTCAAACATGTATTGCAACTATATTGACAAAACTGTCTGTAAAAAGGATCAAAATGCTCCAAAGATTTAATTGAAAGGGGAGATATTTTTTTGCATGCTCACCAATCAGGAGCTTCACTTTGCCTTCGTCAGGATTCTGTCTTCTCTCCCCGACAATGATCTTTATTCCTGTGATGGTGTGGTGTTTGTACTGTCTGTACGCATGTTCTGTATGTATTGATAGCATTTTTTAATACAGTTAAACCTTTGTGTTTGTCAGTTTCTAACATTACTGCACCTGTTGAATTATTGTATCTATTGTATCTTTCTATTTCTTCAGCGCTTCACTTTGTCATCATGGGTTATTCAGTGTCAATGGAAAAAATACACATTTTTATCTTTTTAAAAAGAAAGTCAAAACATTTAATGTTAAATAGGAGGCTGAATACTTTCTGAAGCAAAGATAAATGTTGGAAAGGCATTATGGTATGAAGAAAAAAGATACTTCCCAGTCTAATGTTGATGTTGAACAGATTTAATCACAGTTTTTTTTCTGAGCTCCCGCTCACTGACATCATATTCATATTAATTTTGATGGATGACTGAAATTTCAGACCAATTTTCTTCCTGCTAAAGAAAGAAAAAACAGAATAGAAGAGTTTCAATCTTCTCCAACAACATGCAATTATTGAAAAGTCAAAGAAGTATCTGTGTAATACGTTTAAAAATACCCACTCATGTCCTTGGCTGATTAAAACAATTTGTTAGAATATGTGCAGCCCCTCCACAAGCATTGTGGGTGGAGGGCAGGAGGAGGGGGGGGGGGGGGGAGAGAAGGAGGGGGGTTGCTAACCAGTACAAGGACTCCTACAGGAAGAAGCTGGAGGCCAAACTCCAGCAGAACAACGTGAGGGCGGTATGAAGGAGATTACTGGGTTCAAGGAGAGAGAGAGAGACAACTAGGGGGAACCTGGAGAGGAACAATGAGCTAAACTGTTTCTTCAACAGGTTTAGGACACTGCCCTCATCTGTCTCCTCCTGAACGTGGCCAAGACCAGAGAGATGGTGGTCAACTTCAGGAGGAAGACGACGGCTCCACAACCGCTGAAAGTTCTGGGAGAGGATGTGGACATGGTTGAGGAGTACAAGTACCTCAGTGTCTCCATAACAACAGACTGAACTGGAAGACCAACATCAACGCTGTCTACAAGAAGGGGATGAGTTGACTCTTTTTCTTGAGGAAACTCCGATCCTTCAATGTGTGCAGCCAGATGTTGGAGATGTTCTACCATCTATTGTGGCCAGTGCATTGTACTTCGCTGTGGTCTGCTGGGGTTGGGGGTGGGGGGGGTGGGGTGTGGGGAGGGGGGTGGGCAGCAGCATTGGAGCCGGAGACACCAACAGACTTAACAAACTGGTTAAGAAGGCCGGCTCCATCATCGGCTACAAACTGCACAGTCTGGAAAAGGTGGTGGAGAGGAGGACACTGAGGAAACTATTATCCATATTGGATAATCCTGACCACCCTCTCCACCACCTGCTGCAGGGACAGAGGAGGACGTTCTTCAAAAGATTCCTCCAGCTCCGCTGTCACAAGGACAGATACAGGAGATCATTCCAGATCCAGGAGATCATTCCTGCCCACTGCAATAAGACTACAATAACTCACCTCTGGCAAAATCCATCACACAACAATAACACCATTGTCTGTTGTCTGTTTTTCTTGGCTGTTTAAATAAAAATAAAATAATAAAAAAAAAAACCTTTGCACTATTGTTTAGTTAGTTTTAATTTAATTATTATATTTTATTGTATATACTGTACATTTTATATTTAATATTTTTACTGTTATTTTATTTCTTTCCTGTATCTATAAATGCTGCTGTAGCGAATCTGTCTGTCTGTCTGTCTGTCTGTCTGTCTATCTATCTATCTAACAAAAAGGTTGCACTTGGGATGGCGGTCTGCCACAACCTGGATTACATCCTATCAAAAAAGCTCATCAGTGGAGGTCGGAGAGGCCAAGGACTGAGGAAAGCCAGCGAGCTGTAATTAAGAGCTGGAGATGAGGACGGTTTCTATCTGAGGGATTCGAGCTCCCTCCAAGGTCACAGGTTCGATTGTTAGAAAACACGGAGTGCGACTTCACTGTGGCAACTGGTACCGATGACAGATTTAAATAGTGTAAATAATAATAAATGTGCAAGAATTCACTGCTTATTTTCAAGGCAAATGTCTCTGACGACATGCAGGTGAATTCATGTAACTAACTTGTATAAATAAAAAAGTATTAGCTCATTAAGTATCAATCATGTTTGCTTATTTGTTTACACAACAAACCATAAAACCAAAGACACTGGAATAAAATCAGAAACCAGTAAATCAAACAAAACCAGTACAAATCTAACATGTGCAACATATAGAACATAAGTTGTGAACTATAAAGGACATAAAACATATTCATGGACAGATTCACACAGATTGTCAGTCATAAACTCACATTATTCTCACAGAGCTGAATCACTGTTTCACTTGGATAAACCTGAAAAAAAAAACACAATTCATAACTTCAGATGATTAATTTATTTTCCAACTAACCAAGGTGATAACCACGAAGGAGTCATTTCATTATTGTTTAAAAAAAAAAAAGAGTTTAAGAATAACACTGAGATGACAAAGCAAATACAATATACTGCCTGTAAAGTATGGGCTACTCTAATGGATTATTTCCATCATCGGAGACAGGCATCAGGTCTACTGATTATTCTCAGACTTCAGGTGTGTCAACTGTGAAACCGAATGAAATTTAAACCACCTTGTTATGAATGAAATGTGAAAGAGAAACAATTAAACTCATGCAAAACAAAAGACTAAAGCTTGAAATGAGATGATCTGACGGACCATGTGATTAATGACCGTGTTTAACATGGTATTAACATGTGATCTGATATTTCATCTGAATGCGTACATCTGATCCGGGGCTTTGCATTCACACCAGAGCCCAGATGTATTAACATGTTGTCACAACTACATTTTTATTTTTTCTAAAGCTGCACATGTGCCTGTGAGAAAAGAGCAACAGGTCTTTATCAAGCAAACAGCCTTCATGACACAGCTGAGGCCACTTACAGCTCTCATACCACTAATTTGTCACACGTATCTGTAAACCATCATCGTGCTCACATCTAACTAGTCACAATTAAATGTTAGACATGTTATTAACTGTTAATTTGGAGCAGTAATGTAGAAGCAGACTTCACTAATAAGACAGGAGAAGATACAAAATAATTTTAAATGCTTTTAATCATAAACGGGTGGTAGCAAAATCACCAAAACAATGTTTCACTGTCACAACACATTATATCATAAATTATATTAAATTTAATATCCTCTTCGTTTCTTCTCCTGCAGAAGGCTGCGAGGCGTTCACTGTTCTCACCACTAACAACGAGTGTGGAAAATAGTGTGTGTGGTTTTCTGTATTCATCGTTTATACATGTGGCCTCTGGCATTAATAATTAAGCATTGTTGTTACCGTGACTCTCCCTGGACCTCAACATGCATATCAGTTATTTAGTTATGAAGTGCCGGTGTAACGTGTTAATAGTGTAAAACAGGTGTTGATGAGTGGATGTTGTTCTGTCACTGTCTTTAGGGCTTTAATGCCCCTCTGGTCTCTTTAAATTAACTTTCTTATGCAAGCAGCAGCTTATGTTTACATTGTTCATGTTCACAACTTTATTATTATAATTATAATTTGGCATATTTACCTCGAGAGGCGTAGACATGGGCAGAGAGTGCAACTCCCAACTCTATGTTGCAGTGATTCCATTGATTCCCCTTTTTTTTTTTTTTTTTTTTTTAATGTATTTTAGATATTAATGTCAGGATGTACAGCTCAAACAGGATAAAACCCAAATTCTCGTCATTTGTTGTAACGTTCAGAGAGAAACTGATCGCAGAATTAACTTCCATGTGACATCCAGTAGCCAGCGAGCTGGACGATAGTGATGCTCTCCTGTCCAGTCCACCCAAACACATCATACATCAGAGCTGACCAGGACCAGGAGAGAACATATTGCACTTATCTTACAGGCCTCATAATGGTTGCCTGTCACTTTCCGTATGGATTTTAAAATTCTTTTACTTCTTTTTAAAGCCCGTCATGAGTTTACATCGTGAGTAAATTATTTATCACCACATGCCCAGAGATCAAATTGTAGTTTCACTACGTACAGCTGAAGCCACGAAGTCGAGGGAATCCAGGAGTACCTGAAAGCACAAGGAGAGTTTAGACGTGGTCGTACACGGAAATTAGCTTTGGTTTTGTTTTGTTTGCTCTGTCGATGGGTTTTATGTTTCACGTTTTATGGGCTGGTTAGTGGGAACATGCCTGCGTGGCCACACTGTGCAGCTGTGCAGACACTGTACTCTGCAATACAGGAACACACAGCATCCTTAAATGGCTGCCAGCAGATATAAATATCCTCCTGAAATATGGATGTGACCATTCTGAATAACATAAGCCTAATGTATTGTTAGTCCTCGTGTGCTGCTGAATGTTTTATATATAAAGGGACCCAAGATGCTGGATGAAGTGGCATCTGTCAAACCCTCCTGAACATGAACGCAGAAGTTTACTGTGGTGATCTGAGACACGTAGTTTCCTGTCTGGCTGGAACATTTTGGTGGCTTTTAAAATGCTCAGTTTCAATCAGCTGTGTCTCTGTAAGAGAATAACACTACAATCCTGGAGGTTCAGAGCTTAGTTAAAATTCACACAGTCTAATTTTAATGTCTTTTTTCTTCATCGTCTTTGAAGACGTGACATCTGAGGGAATAATAAAACGGCTCAGTGATGTAACATACGGAGCTCCGAGGTTAGAAGATCGCCCGCTGCTGTGAATTTATATAGTGTGCTCGTTTATAATCACATATCCCATAATATACAGACAGCTAATGCTAGCTCCTGAACGTAGGACAAACACAACAACGAGCATCCTGAAGCCTCAACAGAAGCTTTGTGTTGTTGAGTTACTGTATGTTTGTTTCATCGCTGCCAATTGTTATTTATATATAATGTTTAAGCTTTATGTTATGTCATGCTACATTATTATTATTATTATTACATTTCATTTAGCTGACGCTTTTATCCAAAGCGATTTACAATAAGTACATTTCAACCATGAGGGTACAAATTCAGAACAACAACAATTAAGAAAGTAAAATTTTCTTCAAGATAGCCAAACTTCAAAGTTCTCCTATTCAAGGTAAAGTTGGAAGAGGTGTGTTTTTAGTTTGTGGTGGAAGATGTACAGAGTTTCTGCTGTCCTGATGTCGGTGGGGAGCTCATTCCACCATTTAGGAGCCAGGACAGCAAACAGTTGTGATTTTGCAGAGTGTTTAGCTCAGTGAGGAGCAACAAGCCGATTGGTAGAAGCAGAGCGGAGTGAGCGGGCTGGGATGTAAGGTTGGACCATGTCCTGGATTTAGAGGAGGAGGAGGAGGAGGAGGAGGAGGAGTGGAGTAGTGTGAGTGAATTTAGGAGGTTAAAGACCAGTCGAGCTGCTGCATTCTGGATGAGCTGCAGAGGTCGGATGATACTAACAGGTAGACCTGCCAGGAGGGAGTTACAGTAGTCCAGACATGAGATGACCAGAACCTGGACCAGAACCTGGACCAGAACCTGCACCTCCTTCTGAGTGAGAAGAGGATGTATTCTCCTGATGTTGTGCAGCATGTATCTACAGGAACGTGTTGTTGCAGTGATGTTGGCAGTAAGAGAGAGTTGACTGTCGAGTGTCTCCGAGGTTCTTAGCAGTCAGGGTCGGGGATAACAGAGTTGTTGAAGGTAGTAGTCAGGTTGAGGGTGGGAGAGTCTTTCCCTGGAAGGAAGAGCAGTTCGGTCTTGTGGAGGTTGATATCAGGTGGTGTGAGGACATCCACTGAGAGATGTCAGTCAGACAGGCAGAGATTCATGCTGCTACCTGTGTTTCAGATCGGGGAAAAGAGAGGATCAGTTGGGTGTCATCAGCATAGCTGTGGTAGGAAAAGCCATGCGAGTGAATGACAGAGCAGAGAGAGTCGGTGCAGAGAGAAGTGGAGGGGACCCTGGACGGAGCCTTGAGGGACACCAGTAGTGAGAGGACAAGGTTCAGACACAGATCCTCTCCAAGTTACCCGGTAAGTGAGGTCGTTGAGGTAGGATGAGAACAGGGAGAGAGCAGAGCTGAGACACCGAGGTCCTGAAGGAGGAAAGAAGGATCTGGTGGTTCACTGTGTCAAATGCAGCAGAAGGTCTAGAAGGATCAGGACAGAGGAGAGAGAGGCTGCTCTAGCAGTGTGAAGCTGCTCAGAGACAGCAAGGAGGACCGTCTCTGTTGAGTGGTCTGTTGAAACCAGACTGGTGGTCAAGAAGGTTATTATGGTAGAGATAGGAGGAGAGTTGGTTAAAGATAGCTCGCTCCAGTAGTATCTGGTGATGGTATATGATGTTACTGTGTTATTGAGAATTGTTCTATGTTATGTCATATAACTGTATTTTGTATGTTACTATGGTTTCTTAATGGAAAATAATATTAGTCAGTGGGAAATGTTTTATTTACAACAGCTGTCTACACGCTTCTATATGTCTTTAGATGTGTAGCCAAAAACTGTATTGAAGTAACAGTGCTGTTAATTTGTAAAAACAATCACCCAAGTGGAAGTAAAAGTAATATTAAAATGTATGGAGTAGTGAGAAACACGCACACACCTTTAATTTATCATTCAAAACCTCATGTAAGGTAAGAAGTGATGATACACATTTATTCACGACAGTTTGTGATGTCATAATCACTTCATCATCTTCTCAATCTGCCACATAAACATCAGGATCATATTCTGATGTCTGAATATGATCCTGATGTGTGTATATAGCAGATATTTCCGTCAGTCTGTACGTCTCTAGTCTCTAACATTATATCAGTATCTCTGATGGACGGAGGTTCTGCCCCCCGATCCTGACCCCGACCAGAAAGAAGTGAGTATAGATAATGAATGGACTATATTAATATTAAAACACAACATTTCATTAGGGTTATGTCTGATAAAATATTCTCGCGGGGGACAAAAATGTAAGGCAGAGAATCAGTCTGACCCTGAAGAAAATGTCTGATATGGGACGACTTATTTCAGCTGTTAGAAGTCAATGATGCAGGTTGTACATTCACATCTTCAGTGTGTCCACAGGAAGACGTCTGTGGTGGAAACGACAGAGAGCAGGATGTGTGCACGCGGAAGTATTAAACTCATAAACATCCACACAACAGACACTCAGGTCCGTCACTGCTCTAACGTCCAGCCTGGCGGGTGTATTAAACGCTTTGCCGTGATACCAGATTGAAAATGTCTTGTAAGGCTTTGACTAATATTTAGTCCATGTTAATGTTTCCACATGCGCTTCCTCCATTTACCAACGTGCCCCATTCAAAGCACAACGTTTCACAGAAAACAAGAGAGGACTCCGACTTTAGTGAGGAAGACACTGATGTACTCTCAGCTGTTTGTTTCTCTCTCTGCTCGTCAGAGTTGGTATGAAGGGTGTGGCACGAATGGGAAAAGAAAAACTCCTTTAATGGAGAGAGTCAGTAAATAAAGAATGACGTGCGTGAAGTAGTTTGCATTGCATTTTCCTGTCACGCTGGATGTGAGGTCGCAGCAGTCGCTTGCTTCATCGCGTGAGGAAGTGAGTGTCAGCGTTCACTGAATGCAGCCTGACAGATGAACGTTGGGAAGCGTTCAGCTGAACTTATCGGCTTCCTCCGCTTCTTCAAATGAAGTCCATCACCTGCAGAGTACATATTCGGTATATGGATGGGTTTATAATATAGGCAGACAGTCCATAACACTGGATATGTGCATTTCCCGCTTCATTCCACAGTCCCGTTTTTCTGGGACTGAAGCTGTTATTTACAAGTGAGCAGATCAGATTCGTTGTGTCCGGACGTCACCAACCCGTCTGCATGGGTTGCCACGGTAACGACGCTCGTAAAGCTATTCTGGTGACGTGGCTTTCCAACACCGGAGCTGCCGGCAGGGAAGTGTCAGCAAACAGTTTATTTTAACTTCTATCTGTGAAGTGTCGTTATCGTTGTCCTCCAACGTGTGGAAATTTACACTTTCTGCTAGCGTCTGCCAGCGGTGGCACCGGTTCTGCTCACTGTGTCTCTCTGACACGACGTCGTCACCGCGTGTTGCGCTGCGAGTGACGCAAGAAATCCGATCTGAACCAGCAGAGCGACCGGACCGAGACGCATCTGTAGAAATGTGACTGGAATCTCATTTAAAACCTCCAGACATGGTTTGGATCCAGATTTGGGCCATCGATGAAGCAATGCCATCTCTCCTAACATCTGTCTTGTTCAAACGAGTCATTCAACTGTGCAAATTAAATATTCACAGTTGTTAGATCTCTCATTGTGTCCTTGTTACCTACAGTTGTGCATTTACATCTAATTCTTCCATGAAGAAGGCAGCAGGTGAAGGTAGACTGGAGATGGTTAGAGAGCGGAATATGCTGCTCTGAGAGGTTGTCCCGATGTAATTAAAGAAATACTTACAAACCCGTGAACACTGCCAACAATGTGAAAGGAACAAACCAAGACTACCTGAAACGGGAACGGAAACATTCATTCACAACACTGGTCATTTGTGACGCGTTTGCTGACGTCTACAGAAAGGTCAGAGGTCGTGGAAGTTCATGTTTGGTTGGATGTTGAGCCGATACGTCGTAGTTTTAGTCGCGTAGAGTTTGTCTTCATAACTTAGATGAAAGTCTACGTCTGAGGAAAATGTTGATCTTCCTGACAGTCTCCGTGTCTTTGCATTGCCTGTTAGCTTCATAAATTGTTAGCCTCTGTGGCTTTTGATGGGTGTCGACGCTGACGTTGCCTAGCAACAGTGTCTTTACGACTTCCCATGTTGTAACCACGAGTTCACGAGTTCCATTTGAACGCAGCATAACTTTATGGCTCCTGGCTTTCCAAGTCACCGGCAGCAAATCACCTCCTCAACCTCTCTCCTGCTGGTGTGCTCCGGTTCTTGGAGAAGTCGTGGGGAGTTTGAACAAAGCGTCCGTGGCCACTGAGATTGAGTATCTGGGTTGGTTTACCTGTGTTTTATCGTTTGTCTCTTGTGTTCAGGATCATCGCCCGCTCTGCGCCGCCTTCATGCTTCACCCACCCCTCACCCCCCACCCCGCCTGCCTAATCTCATCGGCTCAGTCCTTCAGCTCACGCCAGCCACCAGCCTCTTTTCCTCGTCTACTCCCTCTGTGAGTCCCGCCTGCAGAAAGAACCAATCGAGATCCTTCTTCCCGAGTACAAATCTGAGATACAAATGATGTTGGATTCAGAGCACGAGACTGAAACCTTGCTTCTTTTTCTTTACACCTATCTTACACCTCCTCATGTTCCTCTTGTTGGTCAATAATCAAAAAAAGGAAGTCACTCATTAATAAAACAAAGTTCTACCTTTTACTCTCGATAATAATTATTTTGTTAATATAGATTTCAGAAAAACAGTAGAAATGCAGCTTGCCGACATTTTTGATCTCAAAGTTTCCAGGAACACAAGCATCACTTTCTGAAATTATTACAAGTTTATCTTTGATTTGAAATGAACACATTGTGATTTTGTAAATAATACAGTTGCTTTGAATAAAATAAACACATCTAGAATATGAAAATGGCTGATATAGAAAAACCCAGAGTTTTCTTTTAACAAGCCTGGTGTGAAGTCCTCCTCAGTCTGCTCTTGGCTGAACCTCTTTGCTCGTTCATTCTCAGTGAAACTTAAAACCAGCCCAGTTAACCTCCAAATCCCACTGTGGTCCTCAAAGGTTGGAAACTGAAGGTATTCATCTGCTGAGTCATCACTGTTGCTGTTAATCAGAGGACATTTTGTCTCACCTGGACCCGTTGCATTTATTCCAGCTGCTCCAGTATGTTGAGACGTCCCACTGTTGTCTTGTGCTGTGGCTCCATCATCTTCAGCAGCCTTGAACTGGAGATCCTGCGGTAGGAGGCAGCACGTCGTACCTGCAGTTTGTTCAGTGTTCACAAACTTCAGCTCTCTTTTCTTAGATGCAGCTTTCTGCTGCGTGTTTGGTTGCGTTGCTCTTCATGCTGTCTTCACCATGAACCTGCTGTTGGGAGATGTTGTTCAGACTAGTTGGAAATGTTTCCTGACACTTCTGAATGCCCAACTTCTACTGTTCTGCTGTGACATCATCAGATCCTCTTCTATGACATCATCAGATTCTCTTCTGTGACATCATCAGATTCTCTTCCTTTAATCTCAGATCAACATTCTACTACAGAATGCTTCAGATGCTTTTTAGAGTTTCAGAGTTTCTTCAATACTTCAATAACAACTGATGGTGTGACTTCACTGTGGATTACAATGGAGACAGGTGGAGACATACAACCCTTCATGCTTACATTTATACAATTTTTGCTTTCATTGAGTATGATTCCTACTGGATGTTTTTTGTACAGTAGGACAGATGGTCACACTACATACAGTCCATTGCAGTGTTGTTGCGTTTATTGAAGAGGCCAGTGATGGCGGCTGACCTCTGGCTACAGCCTGGAATCGTCTATAAGGATGATCGACCGAGGTGATGCACTGACTTAGAGTTCGGTGAGAAAGATGGTATCTGCTGAAGAAGTCCAGATGAAATCTGTCTTAAGCACTACGGTTTTAAAACAACTTAATAAGGCTTGTTGATGTTTGAGCTAACTAACGTTTTTAGCACAACCTGCTCTTTAAAGCCACTGGATAGAAATAGTTTACAATATCTTATTAACTTTTCAACACAAAAACCTATCTACTGCTAACAAGTATTAATTGAGTTGGGCAACTTTCATAGTGTTATACTGCCACCTACCAATTAAAGATAAAGACAATTGAATGTCATATTTTCTTTAAATGATGAGGACTCAAATGCACGAGACAACAATAAGTGTAGTAAAACACCTTTCCTGGTTACCACAATTTAACAGGTAGAAGTGGGTACAAAGAATCTCCACAAGCTCAGAAAATTAAGTCCTTGATCCAAAAAAAACAAAGAGGTGAAAACAAAAGTCCATAAAGGAAAAAAAACACGTCAAACATAAAAACTTACGAGACACTGCAAAGAGCGCAAAGACAACCAGCTCGGAAGTAACGACATCGACGACCTGACAGAGAAGGTCAGGAGCACGCAGACTTAATTAATTACCTTTTAACCTCGAGGACAGGAAGAGAGACAAGATGGTGAGTTATCAAAATAAAACAGGAAGTAAACATGAAAGAAGAACAGACTGAAATGGACAGGAAGACACTGATAAAAAAAAGACATAACAAAACAATGATGAACTGTGACAGAGATTCTTTCCTTACGTGGAGCCATCCATCGGAAAGGCTCAGAAGTTTCTAATGTCCATTAATCACCAAACATTAGCTGCTCTTCCTCCTCAGAGATGGTGGCACCGTGACCTGTGAGGGCCACGGACCTGTGATGGACCCTGACAAGTGCTAAAGAGGATAAACGCTGGCTGGACTTGCTGCTGTCATCTTGAGTCACGTCATGTCGCCTCGCTCTGCTCTCTCGTCAGCGCTCGTCCCACTGCTTCACTTCTATTTCAAATGAGATGAAGAGAAAGAGCGTCCTCAGCCGTCTTAATCACGCCAGGCTTTTTATTTCCCTTCGCTGTGCTCCACGGAGCAGCAATCCAGCAGACAAAGGATCAGTTCTGCTTCACAGGTGGAGAGGAAAGACAGAGGGAACATCAGCTCCTCTAACAACAATATGCTCTGAGATGTGTTCAATACTGAGCTCTTTCAGGTCCTCTGGAGGCAGATAATCCTTTCTGTTCAGAGCTAATGAATCTGCACTTCGTCTGACCGTATCACACACACCTGATAACTGTTTTGTCTCTCATTAAAAGATGTGACACATGGGAGAGAAAAGGATGGACATGCAGAAAGTATTCACAGCAAACCTTTTCCACATTTGAGGTTTTTCCACATTTTGTTGTTACAGCTTTATTCCAAAATGGACTAAATTCATTTTTTCCTCAAAATTCTACACGCAATACCCCATAATGATAACATGAAAAACGCTTTTTAGAAAGAGCTCAGGTGCATCCTGTTTCCACTGATCATCCTTCAGATGTTTCTACAACTTGATTGGAGTCCACCTGGTAAATTCAGTTGATTGGACATGCTGTGGAAAGACACACACCGTCTATATAAGGTCCCACAGTTGACATGTCAGAGCACAAACCAAGACATGAAGTTAAAGGAATTGTCTGTAGACCTCCGAGACAGGATTGTATCGAGGCACAGATCTGGGGAAGAGTACAGAAACATTTCTGCAGCATTGAAGGTCCCAATGAGCACAGTGGCCTCCATCATCTGTAAATGGAAGAAGTTTGGAACCACCAGGACTCTTCCTAAAGTTGGCCGCCCGGCCAAACTGAGCGATCGGGGGAGAAGGGCCTTAGTCAGGGAGGGGACCAAGAACCTGATGGTCACTCTGACAGAGCTCCAGTGTTGGTCTGTGAAGAGAGGAGAACCTTCCATAAGGACAACCATCTCTGCAGCACTCCACCAAGCAGGCCTGTATGGTAGAATGGCCAGACGGAAGCCACTCCTCAGTAAAAGGCACATGACAGCCCACCTGGAGTTTGACAAAAGGCACCTGAAGGACTGTCAGACCATGAGAAACTAAATTCTCTGATCTGATGAAACAAAGATTGAACTCTTTGGCCTGAATGCCAAGCGTCATGTCTGGAGGAAACCAGGCACCGCTCATCACCTGGCCAACACCATCTCTACAGTGAAGCATGGTGGTGGCAGCATCATGCTGTGGGGAGGCTTTTCAGCGGCAGGAACTGGGAGACTCGTCAGGATGGAGGGAAAGATGAATGCAGCGATGTACAGAGACATCCTTGATGAAAACCTGCTCCAGAGCGCTCTGGACCTCAGACTGGGGTGAAGGTTCATCTTCCAACAGGACAACGACCCAAAGCACACAGCCAAGATAACAAAGGAGTGTCTTCGGGACAATTCTGTGAATGTCCTTGAGTGTCCCAGACAGAGCCCAGACTTGAACCCGATTGAACATCTCTGGAGAGATCTGAAAATGTCTGAGCACCGACGCTCCCCATCCAACCTGATGGAGCTTCAGAGGTCCTGCAAAGAAGAACGGGAGAAACTGCCCAAGAATAGGTATGCCAAGCTTGTAGCATCATACTCAAAAAGACCTGAGGCTGTAATTTCTGCCAAAGGTGCTTCAACAAAGTATTGAGCAAAGGCTGTGAATACTTATGTACGCGTTATATTTTTGTTCTTTATTTTTAATAGATTTGGAAAAATTTTAAACAAACTTTTTTCACTTTGTAATTATGGGGTATTGTGTGTAGACTTTTGAGGAAAAAAAATTATTTAATCCATTTTGGAATAAAGCTGTAAAATAACAAAATGTGGAAAAACTGAAGCGCTGTGAATACTTTCTAGATGCACTGTATTCATCTCTTCCTCCCGTGCCATTAAAGAAAAACTAAACTTCAGAGGAATACACAAGACAAACTTGTCAAGAATCCTCCCTTATTATGATGCAGTATAAAACACCACAGCAGGTCTCTCAGCGTGTTAATTACTTTCCTTTATAAAAAAAAACTGTGAATGAAAAGGATGAGTCACTGCAGAAACTCAACATATGCTGAGACACAATTTGAGTTCAAAAGGCTGCAACGTTCATTTAAATATCACTACTCTGAAGCAGACTGCTGTCTGAGCACTGAATGAGTGGGAGGGAGTCGCTGTTTCTGGTCTGAGCTCAGCACAGCAGGAAGTGGAGGGGGTGACAGTAATCATGTTTTACAGGTGAGTGGTGAGGCAACATGCACATAAACAGTGAATATAAATCCAGCAGGTGCCTTTGGTGCAATGTGAGTGGAACCAGGAATCAAGCTGCAGCCAAAAGCAACTCACAGGCTTCACTTCATCAGCTGTAGACGTCGTTTTTAAACTTGGACCATGGTGAGAGCAGCTGGAGGTCCATGAGGTATCATTCAGCATTTGAATATATGATCTTCTTAAATAAAGAAAGTTTGTCAGTCATTTTTCATTCATTGGAATTTGTATGGTTTTGATGCACACAAACACGAAGGGAAACATCGGTAAACGGTCCGCACTTATATTACTTCCTAAAGCACTTCACTCTTTGCCTCCCACTCACACACAAAGCTGCCATGCAGGGAAACCCAGCGGACGCTTCAAGATGCAGAGATGGAAGCACCACCCTCAGGATCAGTGGGCAGACCCTCCACCGTCAGAGCCACAGCCCCCCCCCCTCCCCGCCCCTGCTGCTACGTATTGCTGTTTGATGTATTGTGCATCAGCGCAATGTGATGATCTTTTGTCAGATTTCTGCTTTTCTGCTGCCGTTGTTCTTGTAAACCTGAGTTTTCCTGTTCATCCTGAATGATCCCCACCCTGCTATCTTAATCTTCTGGTTGTTACCCAGAGTTCATAGGGGAGGTTAAGGATGTGGGCCAACTGGTAAATAGAGAACTTAGCAGTGGTGAGGAGGGAGCTGAGCAAAGGCAGTCTGAGACAGTGACTGAATTACTGCTGCTTCTCCTGGCCTAATGAAATGAAAAGTCCTGCAGCATTTAATACGCAGGCAATCCTTTATACTGGGTGTTTAATCTACTCCACTGCTCAGCGGTCAAGTGTAGATGGACAAAGTCTTTCAGCTCAAGTGGGTCTGATTGCGGGCAAATTAAAGACTGAGAACAGAGCATCTCATTCCTACTAAAGTTGGAAATTTGTCCTTGATAACCAGCAGTGCAAGTTGAAGTGAAGTTACAATGAGATTCCCTCATCAGCCATCACGTCTTCTGGGATGTTAATAGACATGTGTTGATGAATGAACCATTTATTTTTTCACAAATGTCATTTTCCTGCTCTAGTTCTGCTTTTATATGATGATCTGATTCATGGATGACAAAACACCTCATCATCAGTCTCAGGTACGTTGTCCTGTGCAGAGCTATTGTCATCAAAACAATCCAATATCAACGAACGTGCTGCAGTGACATCCTGTTACCATGACAACAAGCAAAACAAACACACTTCTCCATCACTGAATCTGGGGCTCGGTCTCAAATAGCATGCTTGCGTAATTACACGAGCTATTTTTAGTGCATAAATGGGTTCACACTGTCAAATATGGAAACGCGCAGCACACTGTGAGTAGCCTATTATCGTACGGTCCACAAATGGAGGATGAAAGGATGGACAGTTCTCCATCAGAGCCGGTTGGGAGGGACCACCGAGCTATTTTTAAGCTACGAGAGCAGCAGCTGTGGCAGAACACTATTTCAATGCAAACTGTACACATGCACACAAAAGTGTTTATTTCTGTAAACACAGCAGACATGTTTGCAAGTGATGCATTTAAATGTCACGGTCATTTCAGTGAGGGCAGAACAGCAGTGTTTGGGTTTAGACATTGAAACCAGGGTTCCCACAGGTCAGGGAACATCAGGGGATTTTAAAAAAACTCTTTTCCAGACAGAGAAAGTCAGGGGATTTGTTAACACGTTATTTTATGTTTGCCTGAGGGATTTTATCCTCTTTCTGTTCTTCAACAATTGGCAGGTCCTTCAGTAAAGATATGCCTTCTCTCGTACCTGATTAGGAAGCAAACATGCAGGAAAAGGAAGTTTTGCCTACAAAATGATGAATTTAAAGAAATTATAAAAATAGATGATAGAAAAGCTAAATGCAAAGTTTGTAAAACTACTATAGATCTATCAAAAATGGCCCTTTGCTGCCATGGCGACGGCAAGATGCATACTGGCTTCTTATTGTTCCCATTTAAAAAAAAACGTTTTTTGCACAACGGTCTGTGTGTTTATAAAGGTGCACAGGTCTGTTGTGTGTGATCATAATGTTGCAGTAGGATTAAGTAGTGAAAAGTTACACCTGTGAGTGTAGATTGATGTGAATAAAATAATGTGTCTGTTACTTGTCTGCTCAGCACAATGGCAGCCTGTTTTTCTGTTTATTAGAGGTCATGGAGTTTCAGATTTGCAGTCAGTGAAAATCAGAGAATTTGACAGTTGAATCCTGTGAAACAGTAAGACTGTCAGATCTCCGTCTGTCCCGGTGTTTTTTATCCTCTCTGTTTTCCTCATGTCTCCTGTCTTCTCCCCTGTTTGTTTTTGTCCGTCATGTGTTTCTGTGTATGGAGGGAGTGGGTTCGTTCCACTGCCCGCCTGCAGTCACCTGCCACTACCACACAGTAATCATCACCTCGGGGTACATGTACCCCAGATCTACACTCCACCTGCGTCAGTCCGTCCATTCATCTACGCTGGTATCACGCTGTTGTTCAGTAAGTCCGTTCACTCGATCAACAATCCCGGTCCTGACCCCCCGTCTGTCTCCTGCCTGCCGCAGTTCCACCTGTCTGCTGTACTGTGGTACGTTCCTGCTGTCCAGTGTTGATCCACGGAGTTCACCAGAGACGTGTCTTGGCAATCCTGTGTCAGTCCAAGGGAAACCACACAGTCGACCCAGCTCGCTGCTCAGCGTCAGGGTCTCCTCGCAGTTCGGGATAAACCGGAGTCCTTAGATGAACTTATCTCCTGGACACAGCTAACTAGCACCACCAGGCCTACCAAGAAACAGGAGGGCTGTATAGCAGATAATGAATCTTCAAACGGTAGTTCTCCCTGGAACTCTCTCGGTACAAAGCCGAAGAGGAAATCATACCCTCAGGATGTGGGAGGACGACAAACAGGCAGAGCCCAGCGCCCCGAGATCTGTGATGCGACTGGCTGGCCTTCACTACCACACGTACAGAAGTCCTCCTCAACCCCTGCAGCAGGACACATCCAAGGACCGCTGAGAAGAGGAGAACCAGCAAAAAACCTCCACAACAACCGAGCCTACAACTTGAAAACAGATTTGCTCCATTGTCGCAGGATCCTAAATCTCCATCTGATGACCTGGATAAGCAGCTATCTTCTCAAAGCAGGGTAAGAACTGAGAGTAAATGTGAACGTAAAATGCCTCATTGAAAGCTATTGACTGGACCTGAGACTATGATTGTTGGTGACTGTCCTGTAAAAGATTGTGGAAACGATGTGCAGCAAGAATACCAAAATACTCTGCTTTCTGAAAAATATGGTCTCTAACATGAGAGACTAAATCTTGGACATCGTGGTGAAAAACATCATGGTGCATACAGGAAGCTGTGATATTGTGAAACAACAGTCTGAAGTTCTGGAGCGAGACTTTATTGATCTGTTAAACACAGTCAGCTCTGTCAATGCTGAGGTGTTTATCAGTGACCCTCTTCCACCTGTCAGAGGAGGACATGAAAGATTCAGCAGGCTGTTTGCACTGAACAAATGGTGGTCAATTGTATGTACTGACCATCCAGTACATCTTTTTAACCATTTCTACCTTTTCTGGGAGATCAGACATCTTTTTAAGGCAGATGGAGTTTGCCTGAACAAGTCAGGGGTAAGACGGTTTACCTCTAATCTATTTTACTTCCTGCGTCACCCGTCTGTTCCCACTGCCAAGGACAAGAGACCAGGAGTTTAAACAAGAGATAACCCCACAACATTGCTGTAGAGACCTTCGGGGAAGGATGCCCCCCCCCCACCTAAGGAGAGCCAAGAGGAGGAGTCTCCATCATCATCATCATCATCAGTGAACGCCTCTGATGAAGTTAAAGCGCCCTGCCCCTCCCCCACCTCCACTACAGCTCCACAACCATCCTCTGTCTCCCCATCCTGAGAAAGGCAATAATTGATATCTTCTGGGTCCAGGCTTAAAGGCTAATGACACCAATGATTCTCTCCAGGAAAAGCCGGGGCCCCGTATGCAGCTAGCCTTCTTAATTCCTGTCCTGATAGTTTATAGAAAAAGAAAGGGGAGGCTGCGAAGAAACGATAGTAAATCTGCAAACTTATCACACTTAACATTCATTCCTCCTCAGCCACAGCCTGTCCAAATAAACTGGGCAAATAAAGCTTTAAACACATTAAACTTAGCTTTATTAAATGTCAGGTCTCTGTCAGGAAAAACATTTTTAATCAATGATTTTATTGTTCAGCACAAACTGGACTTTTAGTTTTTAACTGAAACTTGGTTGGACCGAGATAACGGTGCAGCTGATCTTATTGAATCAACACCTCAACTTCAGTTTCATGAGTGAAACAAGAGCTCATAAGAAAGGAGGTGGAGTTGCTATTTTATTTAATGATTCTCTTCAATGCAAGCAGATGTCCTTTGGTCATTTTACTTCTTTTGAATATGTAGCTCTAAATTCCTCTCGAGCTTTATTCCTAAACTTTTACAGACCACCAAAATACCGTGGAACCTTCTTTGATGAATTTACTGAGCTGCTGTCTATAATCTGTATTGATTTTGACTGTGTGGTTATTGTTGGCGATTTTAATATCCATGTTGATATTGAAGGTCTATAGAACTATGTGGTGTCCTTGATAACTATGATCTCACTCAGCATGTGACAGGACCCCCCCACAACAGAGGACACACTCTGGACCTCATCATCTCCAAGGTTGCTGTGACTGATGTTGCACTCTCCGATCATTCCTGTGTTTTCTTTGAGAGTTCAATCTCCTGGCACACAAATGTCCAAACCGAGGTTGTGACGAAGCGTTACATCTCTGAAAACACCAGTGAACTATTTAGTCAGAGGTTCTCCTCCACACCAGCCCTCTCTGGCATCTCAGTCAATGAGCTTATAGATGGCTTCAATTCTAAACTTAAACATGTTGTTGATGGCGTTGACCCACTAAAGTGAAGGTTGTTGCTGGTAAGCAAAGATCTTGGAGAAATGCCACGCTGGTCATAATAGAGAAAAGAGAGTTGAAAAGCTGAACGCAGGCGAAAAACAAATCTCCAGGTTCACTGTGACATCTATAAAGAAAGACTTCGCAATTATAATTTGGAACTGAGAAATGCAAGGCAGTCCTTCTTCTCTGACATCATAACCAAAAACAATAGCAATACACGCGCCTTATTTGCTCCCGTCGACCGGCTAACGAACCTCCAGTCAGTAGCTGCTGAGCTCCAATCCACCTGGGCATGCAATCAATTTGCCACCTTTTTTACTGACAAAATACAGAAAATAAGACAAGCAGTAAGTGCCTCCACACCAACCACAGGATATGTGTTGTCCCCATCTCTAAATAGTATTGTGGTGGCGGGGCGTGGTTTGGCTCGGCTGCAGGGCGGACAGAGTGGGGGAGTGGTTCAGGGAACGATGACGGGGAAGAGGTGTAATTAGCCCAGCTGAGCTTGATTTGACTGATTGTCTCTCTCTCCCCATAAATGGAGCAGTGAGACACCGGAAAGGAGAGGAGTGCCTGGAGGCTCAGCAGACGTCGAGACGGACGTTGGCGATCGGAGGCGCGGCAGGAGAGCGCAGGCACGGTGGCGGGTGAATGTGAACTGGAAATAAACCAATTGAACTGAGACCGGTGCTTAGGGGTGTGATTTGTGCCTGAGAACCCACGGTGGTAACAAATATCCATTCAAATATCATGACACAATTTCATTCAATCAACCATGAAAGTCTGGAAGACATTATACTACATCTGAAGTCCTCCTCCGCCAGAGGCCCCAGTCTGTCCTCACCCACTTCATCCTACTTGCTACCCAGTCACGCAAGTATCCAGTCTGCTGCCTGCCTACTTTCCTGCCAGCCGGACTGCTGTGTTTATGGCTCTCAGACATTGCCCGGACCAGAGCTGGTGCGTGTTCGCCCCCCCCCCCCCCGGTGAGAGTCGGTACCTCCGACCGTTCCTCCCGTTACAGTCGCCGGACGGGTCGCCGAAACCACGCCTCCTGTCGCGGTCTCCGGCTGTGTCGACGCCACGCCTCCAGCTCGGGGTCTGGAGGGATTCCACCTTCACTGCCGACGGTCTCTGACTATGCGGATGAAGAGGTCCCGCAAGCCCGTCCTGCCTTGCGGTCGTCCTCCGGAGAGGTCCCCTGAGCCCGTCCTGCCTCATGGTCATCCTCCGGAGAGGTCCCCCAAGTCCATCCTGCCCCATGGCCATCCTCCGTCCACCTAGGTTTCCCTATTCGTTGTATTGTGTTGTGGTCCTCCGGACCCCCGCCTCCCACCCGGTCCGGCTCAGTCTGGTCGCCGAGAGGCTCCTTTTGAGGGGCTTTCGAGCCACGATTTTCACCAAGTTGGACCTCCGCAATACCTACCACCTCGTCCGGAGGCGTGAGGGGGACGAGTGGAAGACGGCGTTCAACACTCGTCAAGCTTTTCAGACTAACCAATGCTCCTGCGGTGTACCAGGCCCTGGTGAACGACATCCTCCGCGACTTCCTCAACCGCTTTGTTTTTGTCTACCTCGATGAAATCTTAATCTACTCCCCGAACCTCCAGGCACCCCTTCGTTATCTGGATAGACCACAAAAACCTGGAATAGATTCACACAGCAAAACGCCTCAATTCCCGCCAAGCCCATTCGGTGTTGTTTTTCACCCGGTTCAACTACACCATCGGTCATAAGAACATTAAACCCGATGCCCTCTCCTGTGCCACCCAGGTATCCGACGCAACATCACCTGGCTCCTTCGTACATTTTGGTGGCCGTCCCTGTAGAGTGATGCTCGCACCTATGTTCTCGCCTGCGCCACATGCGCTCGAAGTAAGGCTTCTCACAGGCCTCCTGCTGGACTTCTGCAACCCCTATCCATTCCACATTCAGTTTCATTTTTCCCTGCCACTTGGAAAACAAAACTTCCCGTTTTTGAACTCACCTGCTCTGTGTTTGCATTTGGGTCCGTTTATAACACCATCACATAATAAAGACAATCGAATTTACAACACTTATGTCAAATTTTTATCCAATGTAATGTTCTGAAAACACACCTCATATTACAGACCTGCACACACAATACATCATAAAAACATTCCTATTGTCATTTTTACATATTGACACTTGAATATTGTCATTGGAGGGAGTTCAGCAGTACACTGGACATGTAAAGAGTTCAGCTGGCAGACTTTGTCCCCTTGAAGAGAAGAATCAAACTGAGGTTGTGCACAGAAGAGACAGTGTTCTCAGATGTCAGACAACACACAGCTAATAGTTCTGACTGGATGTCCTCGCTGACATGCAGAGTGTTTTCTCCTCACTGGCACACAATGCTGGTATTGCTGTGTTCATCAACGCTGGTGTTACCGTTAGCAATGCTGGTGTTACTGTGTTCATCAATGCTGGCGTTACAGTTGGCAACGCTGGTCTTACTGTGTTCATCAATGCTGGCGTCACCGTTGGCAACGCTGGTGTTACTGTGTTCATCAACGCTGGTTTTACCGCGTTCAGCTGCAGGCGGCTGTGTTGTGAGTTCCTCTTGACAGCAGTCGGAGGGCGGCCACGCATGAACTCACTCTCTAATAGTTCAATTACCGGCTCCACTTGGCTTTCTCACCTCTTTTCTTCAGCAAGACACACTCCTTTGTTTTCATTTGGTCTCTGTTCTCAGAGATAAGGGAGATGAACAAGAGGAGATGAATGAGGAACAAACAGAAGGGGATCAGATGCAGGTCACGAGTTTACAATAACACGTTCAGTCTTGTGAAATATTTCATTTACATTCCTCTAATGGTCCAAAGACACACAGATAAAAAGATTAAATCTATAACATTGCTATTAGAAACAGTAATACCATTCAGTTAATATAACAGGATTTAAATCCTTTTATGTACACTATTATCCAACGATGATATGTTAAGGGCAAGGATGAGTTACACTTACAGCTGCAAAAATTTTTAAACTACAATTATTTATCCTGTTAGTGTCAGGAGTCCTGTTTTCCTCTGTTTCCTCCGTTTTACCCCCGATCACCTCTCCTCTTGTGCCCCCTCAGTCCCCTGTCTGCTTGTTCTGTGTCCTCTCCTCACCTCCCGTGGCCACGCCCCTCACCGGTCCCAGCAGCTGCAGCCACTCACCCTGGATCACCACCTGCAGGTGTGCTGCATCTCCCTGATCACCTCCCCGGACTATATGTACCCTGCCCCTGCACTCCTCTGGGGGTCGGTGCATTAGTTAGTACTCCTACTACTAGCAACAGCTTGACGACGGCGAGTTACTGCGAATGCAAGTTGTGCACCTCAAGGACCGCCGTCACCTGTCCGTCCTCCGTCCGTCCTGTTCCCATTCCTCCGACTCCTGTTCCACCTGCAGAGCTACCTGTCGGAGACACCAGTCGGTTGAGTTGCCATCCCGACTCGAAGGATTACAGACTCTGTTTTTTCCAGCGGCCCTGTCCGCTAGTCTGCCCGCTGTCCTGCTGGCTGCGTCTCCCTGGATCAGTTGGTGGAGTTGCCCTCCTGACTTGGAAGCAAGTGGACGCTGTAGGTGCCACCTTTTGTTTGTTTGTTTTATGGTTGTTGGAATAAAGATTGTACTTTGGAACTAAAACCCGAGTCTGTGAGCCTGCATTTGGGTCCTGGTAAAACACCACCTCATAGCAGTTAGGCATTTGTGAAACATTTTGTCATAACAAGTGTATGAATTCTTGAGCAATGACCACAAACATGTCTTGTGAACTCCTCTGGTCCATAAAATCCAATCAGTTCATCCCCGAGTCCAAGTTTGAGCCTCATTTGAACAACTTCTCGGAAGAAATTCTTGAATGCGTTCACGACAATTGGACCAAAAAAAACGTAACACTTGTGGCAACAGCTGTCGCCAGTGGAAGCATAAAAATAGGAAGCAACAATAATGAATCCTCCATCTCAAATATCTGTAGTGAGCAGGAATCGGCAGTAAAAAAGCTGTGCTGTTACCGCTCATCAATGATCGGCAATTCTTTTGACCACGATAACCACGTAGTGAAAAAACCACGCGGTCCGGAGGGATCATGAGGAGTCGGTGGTCCCTCGTCCTCCAGGACTACGTGGCCGTCAGAGAGGCAGTGCTGGCTAGCTCGAGGCTGATGGCTCAGACCAGCATCCAGCTCTTCGAGCTAAACCAGAGGACCTTGTCCCAGTGGTGAGCGCCGTTACCGTGCCATCGTTTATCTTTCCTCTGAGCCTGGTTCTGTTAACAGATGCTCTGGCCACCTCTGAGCCTGGTCCTGTTAACAGATGCTCCGCCCACCTCTGAGCCTGGTCCTGTTAACAGATGCTCCGCCCACTTCTGAGTCTGGTTCTGTTAACAGATGCTCCGCCCACCTCTGAGCCTGGTTCTGTTGGAGGTTTCTTCCTGTTAAAGGGAGTTTTCCTTCCCTCTGTTGGAGGTTTTTCTCCTTTAAAGCGGAGTTTCTTCCCTCCTAGCTTATGTGGGAATTGTTGAATTTCTCTGTATAATATTATAAAGTTCTGCTGTAAGGACTTTAATGCATTAAGATTCATGAAATAACCTGTGTTGTGATTTGGCGCTATATAAATAAAATTGAATTGGATTGCATGTGAAGCACTTTGTGATTGTATATCTGTGAAAGTTGCCATACAAATAAATAAACTTGACATATTTATGTTACTTTTCAATACATCTCAATAGCACGAGTTTGTGTAAGTTTTCACGGGCTGGACCTCATTCAATGTTAAACTGGACCTGTGTGTGGAAATCAAATTGCGGTGACTGACAACAGGTCATGCAACCGTTTTATTGATGTTCTCCGGTGTCACAGAGTGAAAGACGAAAGAACATGATGATTAAAATAAGAATTAAATCGGCCTCATGTTCTGAATAACGACACACAGGTAAGGACAGAGTGTGCTTGGAGGAGTTTCTGTCTGTTGCTTTTACATTTCGTCTTGATGCTTTCTATACTTTATGAAAAGCCCTTTGAGTTGCTTTGTTGAAATATGCTTTACTTTATTTTAACTCAATTAAAGAGTTTCAGTTTGTAGCTTCAGATGAAGTTGAACTATGGACAGAACCAGACGAGCTTCCAGCCTAAACTCCAATCAACACCGACCTCAGCCTCATGCTGAAAACACAGCAGGGAAGTCCACCGTTAACTTGTCCAGAAAACTCCGGCCAAGTTTGTACTGACTGATTGGTATCAGCTTCATACTGAATGTTCCTAAATCACCTTGACATTCTCAGCTGTGTCTCAAATCATATCCAATCCAGCCAATAAACCCTGACGTTACTTCTACTCATCTCTGTGATGTTTGCTGCCACAACTGCTCCAATCTCTATTTTTCTATTGTTTAATACCAACAATTAAAAGATTCATGTTCATGTGTGGTCAGTTTAACATGAATAATTGTATTTTGATGAATGTCAAACTTAATGCTAAAGTTAAGCACCCGTTTCTAATTAGAGATTGTTTGTTGGTTAATGATTTGGTTAATGTGTCATTATATTTTTGCAGTGTAGATTGCTTGTATTCTATTTTTGCTGTGTATTGTTGCTTTTATATTGGTTTTAGCATGTTTCTTTTATGATCTACAGTTTTGAGGCGTGTTTGTTGCCACTCTGCTTTGATTCCACTGAAGCTGCTCTGATTCACTGATCTCCTGCACCTCTTCTGCCTTGTTTGAAGGACCAATTATTGGTGCTGTAATGGCGGAAGCGCCCCTCAGGATTTCCCCTCCTACAAGGTGGACATCAGTCAGTGGAGCTAGTATATAAAAGGAAGGCAACACAACAGTGGGGAGGACACTGAACCACGACTTCACCTCGAATAATCTTCACACCCTGTTCACCAACTCACCTCTCACTTGATTCTCACACACACACACAAGTTTTTGTTTTTCTGCTTCGGTCCACGTGTTGTTACCTCACCTCCTGAGTTCTCCCTCCACCTTCACACCACCAACTAAGCCCACCTAACATGACGCTGAACCCCTGAGCTGTCCCATCAGGCTCCTGTTTAGTCTAGAGAGGAGGACAGCACAACAGGAGCACCAGAAAATATGGCCACAGACGGGAGGACGTGAAGACGGCCGTGTCCCTGGTGGTCGGAGGAACTCAGGAGGACGGGTGGCCGAGACTGAAGACCCAGAAGCATCAAGAGCCTGACTCCCCTCGCTGTTAGCTGGTGGTGAACTATTTTTTTTTTATACATGTTTTAGTAGTTCCTTTTTAAAATGGAACTTTTAACCCTTTTTAACTTGATTTATTGACATCACACTGGACTTTATGTTATTTTATACTATTTTAATGGTCTCTTCACTCCATGATCGAGTGTGTGGAGTCACACTCGCGGCCGTGGAGGGTGTCTTCATTAAGGGGGAGTGTTTGAATACACCGACAAGCTGTGGGACGCCTTCACCTCCCTTCAGCAGAAACAAGTGGATACACGGAGAGATGCGGCAAAAGATCATAAACCTGTTACCAAAAACATTTCAAAGAGACATCAAAATTAAATAAATAGTGTATATTCATACACCAAACATCATTATATAAATATGATGCTGCACTGACAGTTTTTCCTCTCAAGCCTGTGAGAGGAAAAACTACTCCCACACTTTTATAGCCACATACTTTCTTTTTCAGATGTTATTTAACAGTTCCTCAAATTGTACAACACGCTAAAGTCAAATAATCAACTAGTGTACAATATTCTCAGGTACAACAGCATGTTTATTTCAAAGTACAAACTTCTAATCCTGTCATGTGTCCATGAAAAGGATACAGGTTTTAGTCTGTTTAAAAGGAGCTCACAGTGAAACAGAAATACAACAATAAGACGATGAACGGGAAAACAGCTCCATTAAAACAGCTTCACCAGGAGGAAAAAATGAATAATAATAATAATACAAAAAAATCTCATTTGCCACTTGAGTGTGTCATCACAATTGTCATTTTGTTCATTGGGCAGCGAATGTGATTCTCCACTTGACAGCAATTGCAAATGTCACATGGACACTTTAATTACAGACAAACTCGGGAGTTTGACAGCAGCGCAGCATCTTCCTCAATGAATAGGTTTAATGTGAGCGGCTGAATGCGTGACAAGACTTTGACACGGGAGTTCACGCTGTAGTAGGGAACATTCGTCATGGAAACGGTCTCCAAGACATTCAAGTTTTCAAAAGCATTTTTCATCTACTGTTAAATGAATCTGTTGAACTGTCGGCAGGAGACACAAGTTTAGATGACGGAAGTCTGAACACAGGGAACAGGAGATGAGAGCACAGACATATTACATTTATTCTACTTTGAGTTGAAACTCTCATCAAGTACTCTCTCCTTGTGATCATTCCCATCACTAAATCAGAGCAGGTCAGCTGATGGCATGAGTCACTCTCAGATCATTTAATAAAAAAAATTAAAAAAAAAGGTGCCCTATCCAAGATTTTAGTTTTAAACTTTCAAAAAATATTTTTCCACAGAATGTTAAGAAATGGTTGATGTCAGGTCAAAATACAGCCACTTAATGTTACTAGAGCCACTTTATCTTTTCAGCTAGTGGTGGAATGTAATAAATGCCGTCTTCAAATTGAATGAGGTAAGGGATTTCAAAATAAAACTAGAAACAAAAACCTGATCAAATGTGGTCACTATTGGGGGGGAAAAAAGCAAAAGGGGCTTTATACCTCATACTAAGTCTATCAAAACTTAAGAATTTGGACCTAAAACAAACAAAACCACAGTTGAGAGTCAGATGGAGAGCAGGACAGAAACATGAATTTTAGGCTGTCTGAAGGCAACAACCTTCCACCATTTTGGTAAAAAAAAAAAAGAAAAAAAAACACGCGGCACTCGGCGCGCCCACTGACCCCCAACAAAAAAATAAATAAACACCACAATCCAGCAAGCCAACTGAAGGTGTCGATCCTCTGGAGACACACACACCACTGAGCATCAAACACACCTCCTATAAAACCTCCCACATCAGGCTGATCACCACCAGGTGAGGAGAATGTCACAGGTGCAGTGAGTTGATCCTGTCACTTAATGACATGTTCCTTTGTTACTATGAGCACTTTCATTTATTATGATTCAGTCCAGCATACATTATTGTAAATCTGCAAATGTAAATTATAAAAGTAAAATGATACACTTTGCAGAATCTGTTTTGTTGAAGTTGTTTGAGGTGAAAAAAGTCTAATGAAATGGAATCAAGCCTGTTCAATATAACAAGGCATGGATTTAAAAAGATGATGCACTGCACATATGTTATTACATTCACAATTATTGGGCTACTCCTCCTCAGTTTTATAGTGTTTCAGCTGTTGGTCCTGTGGTGAGTAGTGTTGTGTTTTGGGAGGTGGGGAGGTGGGGGTTGGGTGTTGCTCTCAGCAGTTTTTCAGGCCTCCTAATGAAAGCAGAGTAAAAGGAAGGGGAAGCGGTGTAACTTCCTTCAGGATGCTGTTGGCTCTGCAGAACCAGCTTGATCTGAATGTGTCTTCCAGTGAAGACTGGGGCAGTCCAATTATTTTCTTGAGAGATGTTTTGTCTGCTGCTCAGCAGTTGGTAGATCATGATGTTATGCAGTGTGTCGAGACATCCTACCGAGTCCAGACAGAAAGACTCCCGTAGCGTCGACAGGCCGGTTGTCTAAGGCATCCCAAATGAGCCGCTGTTGAGGCTTCTTCATGGCTGGCTCAGGTAACCCTCAACCATCCTAAAGTTATGTTGTTATAGGCCCAAGCTGCTGGGGAACTTCATGTGATGCTCCGCCCACCTCTGAGTCTGGTTCTGTTAACAGATGCTCTGCCCACCTCTGATCTGAGCCTGGTTCTGTTAACAGATGCTCCGCCCTCCTCTGATCTGAGCCTGGTTCTGTTAACAGATGCTCCGCCCTCCTCTGAGCCTGGTTCTGTTAACAGATGCTCCGCCCACCTCTGAGTCTGGTTCTGTCGGAGGTTTCTTCCTGTTAAAGGGAGTTTTTCCTTCCTTCTGTTGGAGGTTTCTCTCCATTAAAGAGGAGTTTTCTCTCCTAGCTCACATGGGAATTGTTGGGTTTCTCTATATGATGCTGTAAAGTGTTAAAGTGTTAGTCAGAGCAGTGGTGTTGAAGGTCCACCTGAAGTCCTGAGAAATGTCGGTCCCCAAAAAAATTAAAGGTGAAAACCCTCCTCACCAAAGTTTAGAAGGATTTAGGAGGTCCTCAATGTCTCTCCTGAAATCTATCATGACCTCAATTGTTTTTTTCGATGTTCAGTGACTTCATCTTTGTCTTGTGTCTCCTCCCTGTTTCTGTCCCAGTACTGTTGTGTCATCTGCAAATTTAATGATTGCAGTCATGTGTATGAAGAAGAGAGAGGAGATACAGAAACGACAGCTGACGCCAGCACCTCAGATCTAAAAGCATGTGTGTCCGTGTACCAGATGAGATCACTGCGGGCGAGGTTGGCCTCTTTGATATACGTCTTTCTTTACTGTCAGAGCCTTTAATAAAGGACCTTTGGGGCCATTAAACAGCTTTACAGGTGATGTTTGGTCTGCTTCATGCTGTGGGTCACAAAAAATGGTTCTTAGTCTTGGACAAACTAGCTGAGCTCGATTTCAACTGCTGAGAACTACATTATTGCAGTAATAGACGTTATTACACTGAACTGAAACTGAGTGACAACAAATCAACAGTTCTGGTAAAAAATAATTTAAAAACATGCCTCATCTTGTATGTTATGAGACACAAAAAACATTTAGCTAAAAAACGATTTCCATTTTGTGTTGTATTGTGTCTGACCTGAGTTAGGTGGGTTTTGACCACATCAACACATTCCAGAAGAAGCCAAAAGACGATAACACTGGTGTCGGGAGTATAACAGTCACAGTTGGGTGTAAATTAACAATGTAGTTTATTTACAAAGAATTTATCTATTCAATATAGTAAAAATACCAATAATTCTTACTTTTATATAAGACACAACTACTGCATGCTGTCAATAAGAAAAGACTGAGCTGTTTTCTCTGAGGTGTAAAATAAATAAAATACAACTCCATTAATCATTTAACCCAGCTGTGTCTTTTCAGCTTTACAACTGCACAAAGCAACACTGCATTTCTCTGTCTGTCAACACTGAGCACACAGCAAATGTGTTTGAATAAACTTCACTGAATTGTCCCTGCTAGCAAGCAACTGCTGATGGACAACAACTGAGGGGTGCACTACGAAGTGAGATTAGTGGGCTAGCGAGGTATGCGAGACTAAAGCCAGAGTCGTCAGTATCATGAAGGAGGCTCTCTTTTAAGATGGGTAGATCTCCATGGTAATGTATGCTGCAAACTTAACCTGGTCCGGGGCAGATTACGTTCCCGGGTTTCGTTTAAATCGCCTATAAAAGCACCAACCTTTCACTAAACACCTCCTTTGAAAACGGCTCCACTGTTTTGTGAAAAATCTCGTGGATCTAAGTGCCTGAATTGTGTAACTCTTCGGATGGAGAACGATTTTCCAGACCGGAGTGATCCGGTGGCATTTCCTGACGATATTCTCTATGAGCGCAGAAGATTGTCAGCTGAGGGAATACGTTATGTTACGTTATACGTGCAAACTGATGGAGCCATTTGTCGGTAATGCCACTAAATGAAGCCGTGTGCTTACAGTTACACAAAGTGTTTGCTAATCGCTGTTTTTTTTCGCGACAGGAACCTTCAAGCATCCAACTGGTGATGCAGAAAGCTCGAGCCAGAATAATGTGCGTCGTGCAATTCTCAACGTTGTACTTGCTCTCATTAAACTGAATATGTTTGTAGTGTTTTCTGGCCTTTTGCCCACACTTACTGTGAGAGGTGTGTTTCACCAAGTCGCAGGTAGTATAAGTTAATAGTTCACTATATAAATAACCAGTATGATGTGAAAGGATTCCCTCTGGTGATAAGTGCAATAGATTGCACACATATTCCAATAAGTGGAGCCGTAGGGGAACATGAGGCTGACTTTGTCAACAGAAAGTCTTTTCATTGCATCAATGTTCAGATAAACTATCCGTTACTCATATCTGTCAGGTGATTGGTGGCAAATAGCATGCAGGTACGCTAGAGCTTTGAAACACTGCTGCACAAACCATTTGTGCAACTGTCAGAAATAAATTAGATGTTGTACTTTTAAAAAGCCACCCTGGTATTTCTGGGGTTTTAGTCCTTGCTGGGTCACATGTTTGAGAAAGGTATGGCAGATACACACAATTCATTCTATCGCTTGTTTAAGTGTGTCACTGATGAAGTCATTTCTCTTTACTTGCTTAACAGGGCATGTTGATGGACTGCTAGTGGGGGACAGAGGCACATGTAACTGATGACCCCCTATCTGTGTCATAAGGGTCTCTTCCAAGTGAGCCTGCCAGACCATAACAGCATGCGTGATGCTGCACAACAATGCCACAATACGTAAGGAGAGCCTCTCATGTTGCACTGGTGGCCCTTATCACTGTGGACCTCCAACTGGAGCAGCAATCAGACAGACCTTCACTGATCAGTTTTTTTTTTAATGTAACTGAAAGTACAACTGTTTCCCACAAAGTTTTTTTGTAAAATGTAAATACAAACAGAATGCGATGATTTTCAAATCATGTAAACCCATGTTTAATTGAAGTTAGACCAAAGACAACATATCAAATGTTGAAACAGAGAAATTGTATCGTTAAATTGTGGCTGTTTTTTTAATGCAGTGCTGCCTGAAGCTGACCACCATCCAATATTGGTTTTCAGCCTTGTCCCTTGTGTACAGAGATTTATCCAGATTTTATAAACCCATCCATCCATCCATCTATCATCTGCTTATCTGGGTCGGGTCGCAGTGGCAGCAGGCCAAGCAAGCTGACCCAGACTTCCCTCTCCCCCACAACATCTTCCAGCTCATCCTGGGGGATCCCGAGGCGTTCCCAGGCCAGCAGGAGATATAGTCCCTTCAGCGTGTCCTGGGTCTTCCCCGAGGTCTCCTGTCAGTTGGGCATGAGGGAGGCGGCCAGGAGGATCCTGATCAGATGCTGAACCACCTCAACTGACTCCTTTCCAAAAGAGTAGCACCTCTTTCCAAGTTCCCTCCTGATGTCCGAGCTCCTCCCCTGATCTCTAAGGCTGAGCCCGGCCACCTACACTCTAAAAAGAAAATAGTTGAACCTACTCAATAAAATTACTTCAATTGGTAACACACAATTGAATTAAGTTTGTTCAACTTAATTTATCAAGTTATATTAACACAATTGATTTAAGTCAGAACTACTTAAAAACTGGACTCATTTCAAATCAACAGTTTACATTCGTGCAACTTAAATTTAAAGCAAGTCAATTTAAAATGTGAAGTTTTTCTAGCTCAAATATTTGCCTTATCCTAAAGTAAAATACTGTTCTTCAACAACCTAATAGTATACGTTCAGTTACAGTAGTTTTTGTAGTACCTTTAGTGTGTTATTTTACTTTGTTAAATGTCATTAAAATACTTCTCAAACAATTACAATTTTAAGTTGGCTAGATATAAAAAATAGACTTGAATTTGTTAATATTAAGACTTTATTAACTTTATGGTCACAAAGACAAACAAATATGCAAATAATGCACAACACGCAATACATAACGTTTTGGCCCAAAAAAGTGTGCAACAGAATTTGGCCATGAGGCAAAAACTTTCCAATGGCATCACTGAAAATAAACACACGTAACATAGATGCCAAGAACAGTAATGTTAACTAGTTTTGTTGTAAAACTAATATGTAGTAAACAGACATAACGTATAAAACCATAATCTTGACATCACACAGCCTGTACTACAGATACTGTGTTCTATGTAACTGGTTTTTCGAACACATCAAAAGTTAAATGAAACCTTTTCCCACAAAGAGAACGAACCATGTTCTGAGGAAATAATAACAAATTCCTTACACAAAAAAGTGTTGCAAAATCAGTGAAAAAGCATTTAACATTGTTCTTTCAGGAATATTTGTTGTGTTAATAATGTCTATTGGATCAAACAAATGCCTGACATTGGAAAAAGGCTGAATTGTTCCATGCTTCATAAACACTACTGTGCTCCTGTAACATGGTAGTAGGCCAGTTTGTGGCCCAGAGGAGCAATACATCAGAGTGTACTGTATGTCCCAGTTGTACACATACTACATACTTTGTAAGGGTAGCTGCAGTACGTACTGAAAGTAAAAATAAATAGTATGTGATTCTGAACGCAGGGTAACTATCTCACATTGGACAGGCAGTGTTTCCTCTGAATCATTGATCTCCCCCAAAAAAGAGAACTGCATTGAATGGATTCAACACACCAGGAAACAGTGATAAGAGTACAATAAATCTTGTTTTGACAGTTTCCTCTGTGTGGGGGTTCACAAGGGTGTGTGCTGGCAGCTCACGTAGAAGCATAGTATCTCCTTCAACTGTAAATTAGACAACTTTTCACACCTGAGCGCCCTAAAAACAAATAGTGGGAGGTGCCCCTTCATTACTGGCCATCCTTTCTTCTTCTCATTTTTTTCCTGTTTGCTTCAGGCAAGGTTAACACTTCATTTTACACAGCATATCATTCATACAATAAAATAATTATTAAGGCACAGCAACTGCATACCACTTTGAAGGATGTTTTTATGCTTGGTGCAGATTTGCTGCCAAGTCCTTTTAATGCTGCTGGTCCATCTCATATTTACCATGGTTTCATGACCATGTCATATTGTGCATTTTTAATGGTGCAATCAGTTAGGGTTACTTGTGGAATTGGCTTTTGTAAACATATATCAAACTGTATTTCTAATTGCTAAAATAAAATACCTAATGACAAAAAGGGTTTCAAAATGAACTGGATGCACTTTAGAGTTAAATCACGAGTTTAAATCTGCTGCATCGTTTCAACTTTAAGAGCTCTGGATATGGGAGGTCCTGAAAATGCATCAAGTGGTGAAATAAATGTGTCTTTTGAATCTACACAATATGCAATCTTCTACCAGCATTTGTCTCTGGTAGCACAAGTGTTGTTTTTTTGCCATTTCTATTGCCATGTGCTCTTCATAACTCTCGATTATAACTTTTTTCACCTCTTGACTGTAACGGGCAGCACGTGATCGTCACATTTTTTGCAAAAGAAGAAAGAAATGAAGCTTCACACCCTTTTTTTACGTGAACAAAGAAAGATGATAACCTCCGTCGTGGTGCCAATTATCTGTGTTTGCAAGTTTCCGCTTTGTTGAGCAGCTCAGACAAAGAAAGCCTGGACCTGCTTTGTAGTACACACTTCTGGTACGCTGTCAAAACCATCTGGATGGAACTGGTGCTCAAACAATTTTTATTCCCAGGATGTGACTGCGTCGACACAAATTGTTTGGATCATGTACAGGCTCTACGGAAACAAACAATACCGTGGGCCACCAGTGATGTATATTTATGAAATTCTTTGAAAATATTTTAAACCAAGTCTTTTATGAGGCAGGCAGTGGGACAATCTGATGCATGGTGATGGGCAGGTCCTGCTTTTCCCATCATGAATTGTGACCCGGTGCTGACTCGTTACGCCACTGGAAGTGAAACTACATTTCTACAGTGAGTTCTCACTACAAACTGGAAATCATTTTGTTTTATTCATGACTGGGTGTTATAACATTTTCACCCTTTAGGTATTATCTCACGTCCATCTCCCCTGAAAATGTATTTTCACATGTCTGCAGTTAATAACAGGCTCGACACTGTAGAACTACATGCTGGGTTAGAAAAGTTTGTGAGAGACAATAGTTCCTCATGCATCGGTTCTGCTTGGAGCTGACCTTCTGACTGAGTATCACAAAACATTACCGTGACGCATACATAACTCTGACATCGACTGAGAATAAATTCACCAAACTTTCAGAGTTTGTCACAGGTGGAGACGGAGAGAAGGGAGGGCCGATGATTTCATCTGAGCTCCAGAGACAGAAGCACTGAGCTCCGTATTTCCAGTGTGACACAGTCTGCTGAAGGTGTGCGAGTAGACCGTTACATGACCTTGGAGGGCTGACGTGGGCGACCTTTTATTAAATGGTGCTATAAATGTCTCTGACGTACTGATTTCAATCTGCGTCCCAAAGAACACAAGAGCTGGAGAGAATGAGTTAAGGATAAGTATCACTCAAACAAGGGCACGGGCTAACAGGGAGGTGAACCGACGTTACAGGTACAATGAGATAATAAACACAGGCGTCAGCTACAGGTTATTTTTAAGTCTCTCCAGTTAGAGCTGCTGTTCTATGAATAAAACAGTTTATCTCAGTGGCTGTTGTAGTTAATGGTTCTGATTTACTTGCATAGGTAATCACAGTCTAAATCAAATCTCTGACTATACTATATGTATTTAATGTTCTAATTTCTAAACATATCTTGAATGGTAGCTGCTGACTTGGCATGCAGACAAATGTGATGTTATTCATTGTATGATTGTTGTACCTTAAAAAATGTTGTCAATTAAAATGAAACTGCAAGTCAATCATATTTTGAGCTTAAATGCCATAACATGATTTTTTTTTTTAATATAGTTTTATTGTATTTTCAAAAGCATATGTAGAGACGACAGCAAGGCATTTTCCAAAGACTCTTCATGTAAAAGATTCATTTTAATCACAGTCATTGGACTGCAGTCCAATCAGATGCATTGCAGGTTGCAGTTTCTGTCCTCTGATCTCTGTTTCCTAAAGGCGAAGCTCAACCCTCCCTGTCCGCTGTCTTTTTGAGGCCTAATATCTAATTAATGAGGGATTATTTTCAGATGGACCATCAGAAAACAAATAAGAAGGAGCGATATCAGTGAACTTCACTATAACAACTGATGATTTTTTTTTTTTATTTATTGGAATAGTATTTAATGAGAAGTTGAATGGGAGTCTACGGAGCCAGAGCCTTTTTGGAGCCAGTCCCTAGAGGCCCTCAGAGGTATTGCACTTAAAGCCACCTCCACATTGGCTTCACTTGTCGGACGTGGAAGCTACATCCCCTTTTATATACGTTGGTAATGTTTCTCCCCATTATCAGTCTCCTGCCTACACTGCCCTCCACCTGTTTCTAAATCTGCCCACCTGCTCTCAGTCATCAGGAACTCAGTAGATAGTCTCCAACCCATGTCAGCCTGTTTCTCACTCCTCGTTTCTCTGGACTCTTTACTTATTTTTATGTACCAATCAATCAATAAATCCTCGTGTTTTTGTGTCGTGTGTTTGGATCTTCATACCTGTGAATCGTGACAATCACGAAACATGTAACAACATCCTTTGCAATAGCTGTAAATAATACCCACCAATCCCTCTAGTGGTTATTAAGACAGACACGAGGTGGGCAGCGGTGCGAGCGCTTGCAAACCTCTGACTGAGCTACTGTCCGCTGTGGCCGAATCTCTCCCTTCAACTACAGAGTAGTCTGAGTCAGCCTGCAGCATGGACATACCAGATCTGAATCAATAAACAGAGATTGTGTTGAGGTGAGGGCGCCTTCAGCTTTCAATGGGAGCGGAAATGCACAGAGAGAATCGGCAGGAAAACCAGCTGAAAAAAAGCCTTTTTGCTGGCGGAGGTCACAGCGGAGAAGAACCACACCTTTAACCAGGTGTGTTCAGGATGGTGGATTGTTTTGGCTTGTTGTTTTCAGGGAGTTGGACTGGAAGCTGTTTGTCTGTTTATCCAGGAGGTTTGGGTCAGTACTACTGGCAGGATATTTTCAGACATCTGATTGTGTTTGGTACAGTGCCTATGGATAAAGGTGGTACATTTAACAGCTTCACATTCAAGAATAACTTGTTGAACAGGTGTGAGAGATTCTGCAGTGGAAAAAGGAAGTAACATATTTGGCCTCAGAAGCTAGTGTTTCCCTTCTCAGTAGAAATATTTATCATTTATTCCATAACCCTCCATTTCTTCTTTGTGACTCTTGCCTTGGTGGATTTGCTCCTGTGATTTGCATCAAAGATTGAAGTTTTAAAGTAACATCAACACAAGAGAACATTGATTTCAGGGAAATGTTTCACAGATAAGCTTCCCCTTACGAATGGATTGTCCACCACTGTAGAACCAATCACAATAACATAATGCTCAATGCTCAAACGTTTGCCTCTGGGAGCAGTCTCCTTGAGACAGTGTCGGAAATATAAATCAGTTGTTGTTCTTAAATGACCGTACGCGTGTACTTGTTATACTACTGTCATTGCAAAGAACGGCATAGAGAGCCAACAAACACTAAACACTGGGCAGGTTGGTGGGCCCACTAACAGAAGCATGCAGCTCCGGAGCCGCCAACACCGTTCCTTTATGTTCGGTTTAATTTTTGGTTGTTTCCTTGGGGATTAGCCCGATGTCCTTTTTGAGAGGACAGATTGGTCTTGTTGGTTGTTTTGGCCTCTGGTTCAGCCTGATGGCAGATTCTTCCCACCACCAGCTGAGAGACCTCTGGCAGGAACCAGAAATGATACCTCGAAAAAAGACCCCCCCTGAGTTCAGCTGTTAAGACGTTTCCAGCTTCAATGAACATCAAAGGTTGTTGGTTTTGATCAAAAAAGCTCTGACAAACCCCTCTTCACTTGATTACGATACACGCCGATGTCAGAACAGCTTATTTTATATTAAACTTCACTGTAGATAATATTGTTGTTAGTTATCTCACAGTAGTGATTTGCAATACTGATTTCCCAACTGATACCAAGTAAAATGTAAACCGGAATTCATTCATTTCTTTTCACTGGATCCATCCACCTTGATTGTAATCTATTATCAATCTTTTCATTCATTCTTGGTTAGTCGATTAAAGGTTCATTAATATTTTTGTTGTCCAGTGTATTCCTTTGAATAGCAGAAGGACATCAATTTAATTTAGATGTTGCTGCTTCTGCTATCTGACTTTTAGTTTACGTCATCTAATGTAATAATTTTTCCTCTTAATATGAGGTGGTGCGCCAAAATCTTAGCGAGTGCAAGAATTAAGCGTAATAATCGCGTTCCAGAATGGTGTGTTGGGAAGATTATTAGTCAGCATTTAAAATCATGCCCTCTGCATCTACTACTCCCTCTTCTTCTAAGCTGCAGATCCCTCTTCCCCTCTCTCTGTCTGTGTGTGTGGGAGATTACAGGAGTAGGTTTAGGTGTGCGGGTGTCGGGATGCCGAGGCTAATCATGTCGAATCACCTCTGCTTCAAAACCCCGGCTTCACCTCCTCCACGCTGCCAGACAGGCGACTCAGCTCCTCAGTTAGTCACGCTCCAGCCATCTTAAGAAATCCACTCACTGTTTCTGAGCCTCTTGCTAATTCCTGTCTCCTCTGCCTGCAGTTTTCCCCGGCCTGACTCCTGTGTCATCCTTTGGATCAGCCATCCATCCATCCATCCATCCATTCAGCCGTTATCTTTACCCTCTTTATCCTGAACCGGGTCGGGGGAGGGTGTGACATTTGGACGAAGGCGGACAGGTCGCCAGTCCATCACCGGAGCAACACAGAAGGACAGACAGGAACGGACATGCACGCTCACGTTGACACCGACAGGCAATTTAGAATCAACAATTAAACATGATGTGCATGTTTTTGGATGGTGGAAGGAAGCCGGAGTACCCGGAGAGAACCCACACAGGAACAGGGAGAACATGCAAACTCCACACAGAAAGACCCAGATCGGAACCCATGACCTTCCTGCTGTGAAGCGACATTACAAACCACTGCACCTGACTAACTCTGAATATAAACATGCTTTATTCAATTGATTGATGATAGTGGATGTGTTGAGAGATCAGAGGCCTGAACTATGAAGCCGGTTTAAATTATCCAAGATATCTCTTTATTATCTGGATTTAACATAACAAACCAGATCACGCTAAGCGTTCACATGATGCTGGTTAACAACTCGCTATGTCAGCAAAGGGTTTCCCAATCCAACTGAGAGCATGTTCATGTTAAAGGGGCGGGGTTTGCAGTATCTGACCAATCACAAACATGGACAAGTGTAGCGATAACAGAGCAACATATATTACAAACGAGAAGCAAATGATTATTTTAAAAGAATATCACGAAATTAAAATTATAATCCAGGTTGGAAGTAAAAAAGAAAATCTGAAAACATAAAATCTACAAGTAAATTGAATTAATACAATTTGTATTTAATCAAAATTATACTAAACATTTATACTCTCCTATACTTATTATATAAAAAAAAAAGTTTTTAATTCGAATACATTTTTGCACATTTCATAGTTCAATATCAAAATTTTACTTTCAGTTTGAAACTTTACTTTTTCAATTTTATATTTTTTGGAGTGCAGTTTACATTGGTGGCACAGCAGCAGTAACTTCATTAATTACTCAAATTGTATTACTTGTCATTGTGATATTACTTACTTTATTAATTCTAATGCTTCCCTGCACAGCAAACGATGAACTGTTTCAGATTCACTCTTTCTACGGTGACGTTACTGGGAAGAAGGCTGAGGATGGATCCCGTACTGTCAGAGCAAATTTATTTTCAGCAAAACTTCTAACGGTTTCCTCTAGAGAATAACAGTATTTGTACTGGTGTTATTGTAGATACTTATATTGGGTTAGAGCAGTGCAGGGACTTTACAGGAGAGCATCATCCACAGATTTAGGCAGTTTATGTCCTCATGGCTCTTCCATCTTTGAAGTCATGTCAGAGCTGGGTGAACAGGGAGAACCGGAGTAGGACACACAGGAAGGTTCAGTTCTACGGGACCCAAAGATTTACACAGCTGTCGGAGGAACAGTATCCTGACTACTCCGACTCTCTCTCACTCACTCACTCCTGCAGGTGTGAATGTGAGCACAATCAGTCACATCTGATGATGTCACAGAGGAAAATCTGATGATGTCAGAGAAGAGAATCTGATGATGTCAAAGATAATCTGATGATGTCATAGAAGATAATCTGATGATGTCACAGAGGAGAATCTGATGATGTCAAAGATAATCTGATGATGTCAAAGAGGAGAATCTAATGATGTCACAGAAGAGAATCTGATCATGTCACAGGAGAGAATCTGATCATGTCACAGGAGAGGATCTGATGATGTCACAGAAGAGAATCTGATGATGTCACAGCAGAACAGTAGAAGTTGGGCTTCAGAAGCGTCAGGAAACATTTCCAACTGGTCTGAACAACATCTCCCAACAGCAGGTTCATGGTCAAGACAGCATGAAGAGCAACGCAACCAAACACGCAGCAGAAAGCTGCATCTAAGAAAAGAGAGCTGAAGTTTGTGGACACTGAACAAACTGCAGGTACAACGTGCTGCCTTCTACCGCAGGATCTCCAGTTCAATGCTGCTGAAGGTGATGGAGCCACAGCACAAGACAACAGTGGGATGTCTCAACATACTGGAGCAGCTGGAATAAATGCAACGGGTCCAGGTGAGACAAAATGTCCTCTGATTAACAGCAACAGTGATGACTCAGCAGATGGACACCTTCTTGGTCTGTTATTAGTGTCCATAATAAGGATCCAGATGCAGTCAAGTGTTTTTTATCCATCAGTCCTTTGGTTGACCCTGGTGAAGAACACAAGCCGAAACCAATCGTCTAAAAATAAAGTTATTTCACTGTCGCTGCAGTTCTGACCTGAGGATTACACACCCGCCCATTAAGGGTGAACAAAAAGGTGCACTTTAATGCTAATGATGTGTTTGGGCTCTCTTGCCTGCCGAGATAAGCTGAGGATGTTCTGCAGGACACACACCAAGAACTCACTGCATAAACACGAGTGTTCATTTTGCTGTGTCATGACTCTGATGTTGGACTCTGTGATGGAGCTCTGCCTGACAGTAATAACTCTGTTCTGACATTTCAACATGTTTTCTACTAGAGAAGTAGAAGAAGCTCTATAAATGAAAGTTGACTGGTGATGTTGGAGAGCTCTGTGTTCCCTCTAAACAGAAACTTTACTGCCTGTAACAGCCGACGGTAAATTCATGGCCTGTGTGTGTTTTGTTCTGTGCAGCACCGTATTTCTCCCTCTGCTCTGTTGCTTTTACTCTGTTTATTACTGTTTGTTTGTTGGATTTTAACGTGAAGCATCACTTCAGGGAGCACATCGGTACTGCTGCCATTATTAGACAAATTAAAAAACATATTTCTCTCCCGTCGCTCCTCGTTAAGTTCCACTTTCTTAACTTTAATTAACAGTTTTGATAAGTATGCACTAATATTTGGTTCTAAACATTCAGGGCTGCAGCGATAGTCTAACAGAATATGGTCAAAGTGGATCAACAGAAATTAACTCGTAAATTCTAGCAGTGATCATCGTTGGTTTGTGAACGTTATGAAGCCTCCAGTTCAGATTCTGTCTGTCACCATCTTTGCTAGTTCGGAGCGGTTTGGAGCAGGAAGTGACCATATTTGGACGAGCTGGGGGAGGAGCCAGCGGTGGAGCTGACCGATCTGATTGGAAACCTGACAATACTACGTCCCGCCCACCGATAGCTGTAACAGGCACCACAGGCCTGTCAATCAAACAGACACGCCCCCAAAAACAGGTCTTTTTGAATCTTCTTTTCTAATGAATGAGGGATTATTTTCAGACGGACCTCCAGAAAACTAATAAGAAGGAGTGACTTTAGCTAACAACACCGAGATAACTGATGGACAAATTTTATTCACTTTGGATTTGATGAGAGAAGTTGAATGGGAGTCTATGGAGCCGGAGGCTTTTTGGAGCCGACCTCTAGTGGCACGCGGTGGTATTGCAGCTGAAAGCACTTCTGCATTTTTCAGACATGGAAGCTACGTCCACTTTTATATACAGTTGATGTGACTTTCTCAAAGGGTTTTGCAGGATGTTTGGACCATGAACTTCTTTTTAGTTTGTCAACACAAACTGGAGTTTTTATTCTTCAGTCACTTCACACAGACGGTCTATTGAACAGTGTCCCCTGATGTTTGGAGCCCTGTAGGCCCTTTCAACAATCCCATCATTAAGGTGCTCAATTAAACTCTGCTACATTTCTCTACAGCCACACTCATCCCCCTCAAGTCTTTTTCTGTAAATTAAAATCAGTTTGTAGCCAGCTGGCTTCGTTAAACAGGAGGTAAAGTTTACCTCGACACGAACGTGGTCCAGCAGCATTGATAAAAATAATGGAACTGCTGAACTCATTACCTCCTAAAACTCACTGAATAAATGCATGAACGAGCATCATCTATATTCATTTCACGAGTTATACTATTTGCCTGCTAACAACCTTGCATTGGTATCCCCCTTGTGGTCTTTAATCCCATGTTACTTACAAGGAATATGGATTGTTGTAATTAATCGCTTTTTCATTTTTTCAGCACTGAAATGCTCACTATCAGTGCTGCAGGTTGGATCTTGGACTGATAAGTGTGTCAGGTGTGCACACATTTTCAGCACAAAGTACTGACTGTATACATTTGGTCACTGTGGGCTGCCTGAATGGATCAGTGTTGAATTATTTCATCTTTCTATTGATTTTCCACAAGTCCAGTAAGAAAGCGACGACATAAAATGTATTCTACTAACACGGCCAATATTCGTTGTTGTGGACTTTCACTCTCTCCAGTTAGCTTGGCTGTAACCTATGTTTCAGTTCAACGATTGTATTTTTCGTCTCAAATGACAAAGAGAGTTCAGTTTCCCCAAATATAAGACCACATGTCATGTTTTTTTTTTTAAATGGGAACAAATGTTTCAGTCTGCGCTCAGATGATGACAACCTAACTCTAAAAGTGTCAGGATCCCTGTCTGACCCTGTGTTTTAACCCGTGTTCCCCTGATCTCCTCCTGTGTTCTGTCATTCCCCTGTTTGTTGTTGTCTGCCATGTGCTGTAAGTTTTTAATCCTCTTTTTTTGTCCTCGTCTGTCCCTGACCTCAGTTCTGTCTGCCTGACTCAGCAACCTATCAGCGTACTTGCACTCTACCTGACCTGTCCCCTCGTCTAGCCTCGGATTTACCTGATGACTTGCAGAGCTCCAACAGCCAACTCTCTGCTGTCCTGTGTCGGTCACGGGTCGTCATCGACGTGGAGTCTGCTGCTCCCGGTGTGGTTCAGACTCAGCCCAGCAGGAGAGCTCTGCTCTGTCTCTGCTGGCAAGCTCGCTCTCTCTCTCTCTCTGAACCCCTGAACTCTGCATTACTGTTAAACCCTCACACACTCAGACTCTCCTTCAGCCTGGAAGACTCCCGGCTTTCCCTTGTCTACACAGCCTCACCTCAGAAGAGACTGGGTCTTATACATTCACGCTCCATCTACAACTCCTGTTTACAATAAAACATTCCATTTTATTCTCACCATCCAAGCCTTTGTTTCTGCTCTTGGGTCCTATCCAGCACTCCCATAACAAAACGCTGGGTTGTCCTGGTAACGTGAAGACGTTTACCATACCACCATGTTATTTCCTAGGAGCATTTATTATTATTATTTTTTATGTTTTTGGGTGGATTTCAGTGTGTTCATCTGAGTACTGGTTTGCTATTCTTGCGTGTGATTTGGAAAGTGTCTGATGCCACCAAGGCAAGTTTATTTTTATTTTACATACACAACGGTAAGTCTTAGGCTTTTCTATAATGCATTAAAGACAACAACAGGCTCAGAGGTGGGCGGCCAGCTGCCTCGATCGAAGGAGAAAAGAACAGCATAGAGTAACAATAAACACTCGCACGGTTGAAAATGGTCAGTAACCAGAGATATGAAACATGCAGCTGCAGACATTCCTGCAAAAAAAGCACAAACTACTGGAGAGAAGGCATAATGAGGCAATGGTGGTATATGAATCTATCATGGACAGTCCCCAGGAGCCTCGGCCTATAGCCGCAAGCCTATTGGCTGATTCAAGGTCATCTGAGCCAGCCATAACTATCATCTTAATTAAAGAGGAACGTTTGAAGCCTGAGCTTAAAAGTAAAGAGGGTGTCTGCCTCCCAAAGAGAAGCAGGGAGCTGGTTTATCTGGAGAGGGGTCTGAGAACTGAAGGCTCTGCTTCCCATTCTACTCCTGGAAACTATGGGAGCCACAAGCAGGCCAGCACTCTGACATCAAACCATCCTATTGAGATAGAAGGGCACAATGTCTTTGAGATAAGATGCAGCTTGGTCATTAAGCACAGTGTCAGTCAGGAGAAGACTTTAATATTATACAATATTTTTTATTTTACATTGAGTCAATGAGGCAGCAACAGAGTGAGCAGAGTACGGACTCTTTGATTCTACCTTGACCAGTGGATTTGTTTGATTTTCAGCCACTTCTGTGTTACAAACATGTTGGGTTTTATATTTAGTTTGGAAGGCAGTGAATGTGAACCCTCTATGTCAACTGGAAACATAGTTAAATATGAATATGAAATGAATGCAGCAATATTGATGGTAGTGAGACTTTTTGCTTGTAATCCTGCTATTTTAGCAACAACAACAACAACAACAACAACAAAAATTCCTTTTTTTTGTTCTTCCTTCTTTTGTTTAACTTGCCAAACTGATGCACACTGCATCTCTGGCAGTACTCAAGTGTTGTGTTGCCCTGAGAATGATGCAATGTTCCTGAAGCCGCTCTAAGCACTCTGACTACTGATGCTCTTTGCATTGAAGCAGGAGGAAGAACCTGGCAAGTGTTGCTCCATTGCAGATTGTTGCTGAGGACTCCAGATGTGAGAGGATTTAAAGCAGCTATAAATCAGTGTGGGATGAATCCCATATACACATTCTGCTGTTTGCTGCCTCTCAGACAGCTAGGACCTGCGTGACATCCTCTATTCATAGTATGAGGAGGAGGAGGTGACTCGTGTGTCAAAGATATGTCATTCCTACTATAAACTGCTTCCTTTTAATGTGAGTAATGGAGCCAGTTTTTAAAGACTTGTTTCTGCCTTTTAGAGTAGAATATACTGTAGTTACATCTGTCTGTGTGTCTGTTCAGTGGGACTTTTCTTTTTACAACAAAAGTAGATCTGTTACCCTGAATCGTCCATCTGAAGTCAATTCATATGCAAAACCATTTCTGAAATGATGAGCTTAAAAGCAGTGGGTTGGGCTTGGCATGAAAAGTAGGAGATATGGCTGCAGTAACAGTTTTCTTACATCTGCAGCACCGTGAGCACAAACTCTAAAACTCTTGATCACCTTGAGGGATGGTCTGATACCCAGGAAGTATTTTTTCAGGCAGATTTTAGCTCTGGGATTTAATTAGAAATAACTAATTTTCTGTCAATAACAATATATTGTACCAGCAGCTTATTCTAAAAACTTGGTATTTCACAGGCTACAATTTGAGTTCATTCAGTTGTACAATCCAAGAATCCAAGTATCCCCTCAGGCCGTTGAACCTCACTTTGTTGAAGTCAAAGCCTTGGAGGTGGTTTCACTCTCATAAATACAGAATGTTACTGCTCATTTTCCTCGTCTGTACCTCCAGCTGGTATTTCAAAAGTGACACCTTGACATTTGGAAATGTAGGTCGATATGTTTCATGAGGAACAAAATTATGTTTCAGAAATGTCTCATTAACATTAATGCAGGAAGTCTCGATGATGGACGCAAACTGTGCTAACAGACATTTTTAAGAATATTCCAGAACGAAAGCAGCAACTTTTCTTCATTGTCTGTGTCTGGAGAAAGACAAATCTTTACAGTCATTTGGGGATAATGGAATAGAGAAGGCTGATGCCAGTATTTTTTAGTCATAATACCAACCAAAAGTTTACATTTCCTACCTTGTACAGGAAATTATTGGTTAAGAGGAAGTTCTTAGACACCTTCAGCATCAATGGAACTACTTCACAGATGTTCCAGATGTCGTTTAACTTAAAATTGTCATTAATTTACGGTCTAACTGAATCTACTTGTCACCTGCAACTTTCTTTCAATTACTTTTCATGCTAGAATTTCAACTCAGTTAATAATTGTGGGAAAATGTTTTAAAATAAATAAACACCATTAAAGTGGCTGTAATCAGATATAAACACGTTGAAAATGTTAGTTGCCTTTGTTACGTATTTCTGAACAACTTCTTTACTGGAATACAACCATGTCTTATGTATTTTATTAATATTGCCAACCAGCAATTGCACCAGTAAAACACATTTTTCAAGTAAACTACAAAACGTTTCTTTAACTGCATCTTATGTTATTAAAAACCTTAAACAAAGCCGATGATTCTAGAAGAACAGGAGCTATAGTATGATGGACTGTGACAATAATATCATAATGTCTCCAATGATTCATTTCTGGTCAAGCAACGTTGCGTCTAATGAATTGCTGGTTTAATCTGCATTTTTTGGCCTTTTATCTGCTTCCCACTGGTGTGGGTATAGAAAGAGTAAACATCTGTCAGCTGCGGTCACATCTGGGAAGCCTCACATGGACCCATTTGTAGATCAGTGTACAGTACAGACCGGCTCCAGGTTTCCTCTGCAGTGACAGATGGTGATTGTGTTATGTGCCCGGGAACCTGACCCCTCCCCCAACGAACACACACACACACACACACACACACACACACACACACACACACACACACACACACACACACACACACACACACACACACTCACTCACTCACTCACTCACTCACTCACACACACACACACACACACACATTCTAGTCATACTCCTGGGTCAGTGCTGTTTACGTTTAGACAGAAGATAGTGAATATCAATAACTCAGCCATTTGCTGATTATTTCCACTCTTTAGCTTGAGTGCTCTTGATAATCTGAGGTCTGCGACTGATGATGTTTGTGAACTGTGTGCTGCCTCATGAGGACACAGTCAATGATATGATTATAATTGTGATATTGTACAATTTGAATGTGAGGCAGACGCTGATTTCGTCCAGCATATTTGACCAAATCCACAGACTCTTAATCTCTGAGCCCATGTTGAATCACAGGGATGAGTTCAGTAGAGGACACATTTATACTTTGTCAACACTATGATTGAAATTTTGCCCAAGCTTTAAGTCAATGATGTCAATCAGAAACTAGAGTTAGTGTTTTTGTCAAAAAGGATTTCCTCTATTACCAATGGACCTGCAAGTCCATTGTTCAAGTCCAGAGTAATGAGTGTCAACAGCTTTCAGTCAGTTTTACATGATCTTGGTATGGTTATTTGGTGCCCTTGAGGATGAATCAATAAAATATCCTTGTGCTTGGCAGTGGCAGCAGTGTACCAGATGTTGAAGGAGGAAGTGATGATGGACTCAATGATGACAGTTCAGAAGTACACTATCACTGGCTATGGCAGGCTGAACTTGACTCTTCCATGCACATCAACATTAGTCATGGAGTTCCACATGGCTCTGTACTTGGACTGATACCTTTCAAGTTATCCAGGCTTCCCTTCCCTTATTTACTTCATAAATTCCCATTGCTATGCAGATGACAGACTGCTATACCTATCTATGAATTCTAAATCCATTATAATACACCATTATCCCATGAAAATGCTTTACTGTAAGAGTGCAGGTTTACTTGAGCTTTGCAGAGTTTCCAATAGTAGACGGGGAGGCAGAGTTTTTAGCTATCAGGCCCCTCTACTAGGCAACTAGCTTTGGGTTGAGGAAGCAGACACCCTCTCTACTTCTGGGATTATGCTTCAAACAATCTTTTCTTTATAAAACGTATTGCTAGCGAGGTGACCCTGAACTACTCATTGCCACTAGAGGACGGGGCTGCTGGGAGACCTCCCACGATGTTGGGACTAACATTGTTAAATAAAACAATCGGTTGCATGTCAAATGGTAGGCCTACAGTTTGAGAGGGATGTTGCATAACCTCACTAAATGATTGACAGCAGAGGATCAAAATTACTTGTTATTTTTTTCCCCAAGGATAGGCCAACTTCGCCATCCTCTATATTCCTAAAATATAGAATAAATATTAAAGATAACTTGCGTTGGTTAGAATAAATGTCTATATGTTTAGGTTTCCAGTGTACTACTATTACGGAGCCATTTTTGTTTTACATAGCAAAGAAAAATATATTACATTACATTTAATTTAGCTGACGCTTTTATCCAAAGCGACTTACAATAATTGCATTTCAACCATGAGGGTACAAAACCCAGAACAACAAGAATCAAGAAAATACAATTTCTTCAAGAAAGCCAAACTTCAAAGTTCTATCAGTAAGTTTCATTTTAAGCTACTAAAGTTCTGCTATTCAAGGTAAAGTCTGAAGAGGTGTGTTTTTAGTTTGTGGTGGAAGATGTTCAGACATTCTGCTGTCCTGATGTCGGTGGGGAAATCATTCCACCATTTAAGAGCCAGGACAGCAAACAGTTGTGATTTTGTAGAGTGTTTAGCTCAGTGAGGAGCAACAAGCTGATTGGTAGAAGCAGAGCGGGGTGAACGGGCTGGGATGTAAGGTTGGACCATGTCCTGGATGTAGACTGGACCCAATCTGTTCGCAGCATGGTACGCAAGTACCAATGTTTTGAAATGGATGCGGGCAGTTACTGGTAACCAGTGAAAGGAGAGAAGAAGGAGGGGGAGGAGGAGGAGGAGGAGCGGAGTAGTGTGAGTGAATTTAGGAGGTTAAAGACCAGTTGAGCTGCAGCATTCTGGATGAGCTGCAGAGGTCGGATGGTACTAACATGTAGACCTGCCAGGAGGGAGTTACGGTAGTCCAGACGTGAGATGACCAGAGCCTGGACCAGAGCTTGGACTAGAGCTTGGACTAGAGCTTGGACCAGAGCCTGGACCAGAACCTGGACCAGAACCTGGACCTCCTTCTGAGTGAGAAGAGGATGTATTCTCCTGATGTTGTGCAGCATGTATCGACAGGAACGTGTTGTTGCAGTGATGTTGGCAGTAAGAGAGAGTTGACTGTCGAGTGTCACTGAGGTTCTGATGGCACTGAAGAACAACACTGATCAATGTACTGGAGTGTTTACAGCAGTCATCAGATTCCTGCATTTGTGATGTCTGAAGGGAAGACAAAGAGCCATCAGGAGTGATTTACATTACAGACAGAGGGGGAGTAATTACACTTCAAATAAGCAAAGAGGCGACTAAGGAGTTACAGCATATAGAATAATTGAGGTGATGTCTGGGTGTAGAGGAGGACTCTTTCACACGGTTGCATCTCTGTCTGTGACTGTCTGTTGACTTGATTGTTTGGGGTGAAGTAATTACGGTCAGTTAACATTTACCCTCCATTAATTGTCTGGAAAAAACACCATGCTGGTGGTTCAACATGTGATCTAAAGGAACTTTTTGACAGCAGACAGTTCAGATTGTCAAAGCAGAAGAAGTCAAGTCAGTTTATGGCTTTGTATGACTTGATGGTCGGTGAAAGCAACCGGTGACAGCGGGGGTGGAGAATAAAAAGACTGCTGTCAAATCGGACTCCTTCTACGTCATGCAGCGCGGGTGAACACACAATGATGGCTGATCTCATGGAGTTAGGCTTTTCATTGCAGAACAAGTTGATGCACTCAAAATCTCTGTGAATGGAAAATACAAGACACAACGAAGGTGATTAAAAGTTGCTTCAATAAAGATAAAGATCAATAAGATTTGTTGTAGGTGAAATCTTGCTTACAGTTTTTGGCACATTAAACTGGTTGCTCAAAAATGTTCCATGATTCTTAATTTGACAAATATAACCATCAGGGATTAGTTTACCTATTTGAAGTAGGAAGGCATGAAGCTTTGGTTAAAGCTCTAACTGAACCTGGGCTGTAGCGTTCTTGACCAGAACAAAGTCCATTTTGTGTTCTCTTTTCTCTAGTCTTGTTCCTAAAATACTTTCGTTTGTGGAGGATGTCATTCTTCTTTACAGCCGTCAGAGTTTACAGCTCATTTCAGGCCTTCTGAAGGACAAGTGGAGGTGTGTCGGGCATGTGCCTTTGGACCAGTGTATAAAGATACACAACAAAGCAAAACCCCATTGCCAAACAGTATCCTGGCCTGTCAGGAGTCTTATAGAGGTGTTGCAGGAAGGTTTAGTATCAGCCAATCTACTTTGGTAACAAGAGTTTTGTGCTCTTGTTAAGACACACAGTCCATTACATTACCTTTCCTGTAGGGGAAGTCCTACACAGGTCCAATTTAGGACGCCAAGAAATAGCTTTCCCCAGAACAGCACAGTAGATGGGTGCCACATTACTCTAAACGGAACATTTTGATTGGGTTTTGTGACAGCCAGAGGCAATTCTGTTGCATCAGTGAGGGGCACCCTGGAAGCTGCCATGATGCCAGAGCTTTCTGCCTCACAGCGGGTGTTTATGCCCTGGAGGAAGATCACTGATCCCTTGTTCTACAGGGCATGTGCATCATTGGGGACCTTATCAACATCAGTAGTACCTGACAATTTGGCAAGAAAACTTTGATTAGAAGTTGAATGCTGCATGAATTGTAATGATTTTGAAGTTCCACTGACTCACGTTCACATTAATGGACAGCGTACATTATCTCTGCAGTGTCTGCTTCCTGTATATTGTACAACCTTTGTTCCAAGGAACCTGCACAATGGGGATAGAAATAATGCAGCCCTAGGTTATGACCCACATCCACCTCAACCCCATAATGAGCAGACATCCCATAAGAGATGCAGTTTGTCACATCCTTTAGAGCCCGAACCCATCATCCCCCTCCACAATTAACTTGTGAGCTGGTGGGAATACCACCACAGGGTGACATGATGGCACTCCTACATTTTATTACATGAGATTTTTTAGGTCTAAGACCTAAAGGATTTCCTTTTTATGACACTGCCTCTCAGTCATCAAGACTCCCGCTGTTCCTCCATGTGGCAGCTCGTGGAAACTCAGAGTAAAGAACCCAGCAGGAGATGTCAAAGTAACAGCGGTTCCCAAAGGTGTTGTCACATTGGTTTACTGCCCTTGGTTAACCAACCGCAGTCCCTCTCTCTGCAAATATAAATTGTAATGTGGAGAAACTCCAGGAAAATGACAAAACAATTTCACAAACAAGTTTTCTAAGTTTTTTTTATTTTTTTTTATTTGAGCTGAACATGTTTTTCAAGCAAATCAATTACCTTTTTATGCCCTTTGTCAATGTTGTTGAAGCTTTCTTTACATACTTTTCTCATCACAAGAAGCTGTGTCTTTAGTTTCTTCCCTTCCATTTCCGTCTGTTCTCTTTGTTTAGTTTTGTTAATCTGTCTTCTTCATTGTTTGGTCCTCTTTGTCTCTCTGTCTAGTCTTTCATGCTCACTTCCTGTTTTACTTTGCTAACTCGTTTTAGTTCTTGTCTCTCCTCTGTTGTCTTAACTTCCTGTCGTCTTGTCTTCCCCCCCGTGTGTCTGATTGTCCTCACCATCCTCCTGTGTATAAACTGTGTGCTCCCTACCTTCTGTGTCAGATCATTGCTGCAGGGGTGCTCGTTGAATCCTGGCTCGTCTTCTTAGAGTCCTTACAGTGTTTTTGTAAGTTTCTTCTCTAGTATTTTGTGAGTTTACCATTTTTTGTCAGGAGTTCAGTTTTTGTCCTCCGTTTTGCCCCCGATCACCTCTCCTCCTGTGTCCCCTGTCTTTGTCTGTGGCCACGCCCCTCACCTCCCGTGGCCACGCCCCTCACCAGTCCCAGCAGATGCAGCCACTCACCCCTGATCACCACCTGCAGGTGTGCTGCATCTCCCTGATCACCTCCCCGGACTATAAGTAACCTGCCCCTGCACAACTCTGGTTGTCGGTGCATTTTTGTTAGCCACCCGTCCGTCTTCCGTCAGCTCCCCGTCCGTCTTCCGTCAGCTCCCCGTCAGCTCTCCGTCAGTCCTGTACCTGTTCCCGTTCCTCCGGCCTCTGTGTCTCCTGCGGATATCCCCCGTCAAAATCACCAGTCGGTGGAGTTGCCCTCCCGGCTTGGAAGATTGTTGACGCCGTCCCTTCCGCTGGTCTGCCGGCTGCCCTGTTACCCGTGTCCCCCTGGAGCTGTCGGTTGAGTTGCCCTCCCGACTGGACGTAAAGTGGACACGCTCGGTGCCACCTTTTTGGTTTGTAGTTTTTTGTTTGTTTTTTGGACAATAAAGACTGTATTTTTGGAATTTGAAAACCTTGAGTCTGTGAGCTTGCATTTGGGTCCTGGAAAAACACCCCACCTCATAACAATTTTTTGCTTTGCTCTTAGAGCTTCCTTTTATTCATCCTGCTGTACGTCAGCTTGCACTACACCAACCGGATTATTTCAACCCTGGACTGGACTTGTTTGAGCTAATAGATTGCCCGTCTGTACCTTCGCCTCGAACTGTTAACTTTCAGTAAAGAGTCAGAATTTACCTGTTGTCTGAGTTGTGCGTGTGAGTCCAACTCCTGGCAAAGTTACAGTGGGTGACTGAGGTGAGGTGTGACAATTGGTTTCTGAATGGCTGTATTGGGCTGTGGTGGCGGGGCGTGGTTAGCTCGGCTGCAGGGGGGGAGAGAGTGAGGGAGTAGTTCAGGAAACGGTGCCGGGAGGAGGATAATTGGCGCAACTGAACTGAATCGGGGGGAATTGGTTTCTTCCCTGATATAAGTGAGCAGGACCTGGTGAGGGGAGGAGGAGGAAGCAGCCTGGAACCGGACGCTCGGAGGCTGGGCAGGAGAACGCCGACACCGGGTGTAACAAAGTGTGTGCCGCAGTGTGGATCACCCAATAAAGCGAAACCATAAACCAAACTTTGTGGCTCAGCGTGTGTCGTCTGTCTCAAAGGAACCCCCACGGTAGCTCAGACGTGCTAACATGGGCATTTTGTTATGTGATCCTGTGGTTTCTGTATGGTTATTTTGCGTGTGTGTGTGTGTGTGGTGCTGGTGTAGTCTGGTTGGTGTGGGAGTCATGGAGGCTGTCGACAGCTAGATAGGTGCAGATAAGTGTAGAACCGGATCGGGTCGGGTGGGTTCTATTGTTGAGATGGAGCCTCACCAAGTCAAAGAGGTGTTGGATCTAGAGTTGCACAACCGATATCCTGAGGGGGCAACCAGCAAGAAGAAATACATAAATAAAAGAAGAACTGACTCCTTTGGGATACAAGTGGATAGAATATCATCTGTTACATCTTCCATGGTAAATGCTTTTCACAGTCACACAGTAAATGGGACCTGTATTATGTCTGCAGATGTAATACCGACACAGTTCTGGGCAATTTTCAAAATGTGTGCTGTGCCAAAGAAGCCAGCAACATTTTCTCAGAATTTTATTTCAGCCACTTTGGGTGACACTGTGGAGTGCAGGAGACCCACAGTGTCATCATTAACCGTTATTACTGAGTTGATATCTCTAACATAATGAGCCTGAATATACACATGCAGGGTCAGGCTGTACCAGCACAGTGCACATTCAGGGGCATTTGCATTTTGGTGCAGCGCAAGAAGCATGAGCCGAGTTGCCATTTTCATGGCTCAACATGCACCTAGATGGGCACAACACTGGGGTGTCATTAAAGATACGCCTGTGCAGTGGAATTTTGGTGTCAATTTTGATGTAAAGTTATGCCTGCTCCTCAAACCAGGTCTCAGTGCTGCATAGCTGTGGAGGGGGGAGTATTTTTGTGGATTTTTTTGTGATATTTGTTCTTAATGTAAGCTTCTGATTTAGGTTATTCATTCAACATTCAGTTGCTTATGTTGCAGGAAAAAAATGCAGGAAAATCAGGAAAATCCTGGACATGATGTGAAGACTTGTGGCCCAGATGTTGAGGCTAAGCCAGCAGGTCCGTGCGCTCTCTTGGTAGCTGTTAAAGTGAGAGAGATTCTGACATTACTCGACACCGGATCTTTTCAAAACTCCTCAGGCTCGGTGGATGGGAGTCCACTTGTATGTCAACTATCCAGGGTCTGCACATGATTCATTTATTTTTGCCAATTCCACCATTCTTACAGTCTTTCAAGACACTGTTAACACTTTGGATGGGTGGCTGCTGGGTGACAATCGCTATCCATAAAAAAAACATATTTTGCCATACATTATACCCACAACAAGAAAGTATTGTGTTTTGAGTAGTGCCTGGTCGGACGCACATCTGGAATGTTGAAATGTGTTTCAGATCACGTAGTACGTGAACATACAGCCCACAGAGAGTCATTTAATTCTTTGTTGCATGTTATTTTTTTACACCAAATGGTGACTTGTCAGGAATTTTAAATTTAGTTGACAGAGGAGACATAATTGGACTTAGGACGGAGAGAGGCAAAACTACATGTGTATACAGCACCGCTGGGAGAGCAGCCGGGCACAGAGGAGATGCAGGAGCTGCTGGCTGCTCAACTGGCTCCTGAAGAATTTATTGTTCGTAGCTTGGATGAACACAATAGGATAAAAATAGACTGCATTGTCCTGCTTACTCACAGCTATTCTTGAATTTTGGATCTAGTTGATGATCACCAAAAGAAGTTGGGACAAATGTCTGCAGTCCACCTCGTTTGGCAAATGGACCAAAGAGCAGCCCATATTTCCTGATATGTGGGAGGAAGTTTCAAAAGAATTCAAGGTAAAAAGCCGTTTCATTCATTCATTCATCCAACCAACACAAAACTTGTTTAGAATAAGTTCCAGTCACTGCATAAGGAAAGAGGAAATGGGCCAGGATGACAGCTTTGCAGTGGGAGACCTTGTGCTAAAATAATAATAATAATAATAATAATAATAATAATAAGGGAAAAGGAGGTGGAGGTAGATATGTTGGGATCCTTCAAAATAGTTTAACAAATTGAGGACAAGAGTGCTGACCTGATGTCTGAACAGGCAATAAAACACTCAAGATAAATATTGATCACTTGACACATCATTTCCTGACAGAGGGAAGGTTTCCTGCTACTCTATCAATGGGTGAACTGTCACACGTATGTAACTAACTTACCTGCTGAACATGTTGACTCCAAAGACCCACAGCTAAGACCTGGGCTGATATAAGTGCTGCAAAACCACGCAGTATGACACTGCATCATTTACACATAAAAGGTAAGGGCAATTTACACAAGGCATCTTTGGTTATTTAATTAATGATTGGGAAATAAATTATTCACCCTCAAAGCTACCGATGCAGTTTATTTATTAACACCACGACATCAGTGACGTTTGGAGCACATTGCTCTTCATCAGTGTTGTTTATAAATGAATCGCATCGGGAGCTTTAAGTGTAAATAATTTACTTCTGCTAACTCCTCAACATCAACCCTGCAACTGATTTCACTTCATTGGATACATGTTCTTTATTCACTTTGATATTTAATTGATGCCAGTGTTTGGCGTCTATATGATGCAGGTTTTTGTCTCACATCATTGATCCACTTCCTACAATGGGCAATTATCATAACACCAGGGGTAGAGGCATTTATAATATTAGTGACCTTTTCCCAAGCCAAGTTATCATTGTCAGCCTGTGGAGGCTGTAGTACTATAAATTTGATGATTATGTATCTGACCCTTCCATATCAGTATGTCAGTTTCCTCTGACTGAACGTTTGGATGGCGTTGCCGGTCTGCTCCTTCAGTTATCAGAAACTGACAATACGCTGCGTCACAGCATTTTTAAAGTGGGCAAGAGAAGCTGGTTTGTTTGGCCATGATTGAAGTCAGCTGTGACAAACCTTCTAATTGTCTATTGCTCCGTCTTTACCACTTTGTCACAGAGGTGCTTGCGTTCACCAAATTCCCCAATTAAGTTGGCCACACTTCCATGTGCTCCCAGCGCCCAAAACTTAGACCTTTGTCTAAGTTTGTTGCCCAGTCTCTGGCATCAAATTTAAAATGAGCCTGTATTTTTTATAAAGTAATAAAATGTATCAGTTTCAACATTTTATGTTTTCTTTGTTAATTTTCAATTAAATATGGGTTTACATGATTTAAAAATTTTACACAGCGTCCAAACTTTTAGGGAAACAGAGTTGTACACAGCTTCATGGCCCTAATGCACTGAGTTCTTTCAAAAGTTTATTTAACGGAGAGGAGGATTAGAGGGTCATTTGTGCAGAATCTAGCTTGCCATTGAAGGGGAATCTATTTTGGACCATTTTATAACAATGCATCAGTTCTGAAGAGTAGGATGTGTTCATTTATCCAGTTACAGACTCCACTATTGTATGTCCTTGTCTGAAGCCTTGTCAGGATGATTGACAGGTTATGGCAGTTCTTACTAAAATATTAAAACCCTTCAAACCACTCAGAGAAATAAAGTATTTTCAGTGTAACACACTGAAGAGAGGGCACTGCCTCCAGTAACTTAAATTCTAACTACCTTGATCCATACCTTTTTTGAACTCCTCTTTTATCGTCTTTTCGCTTTTGTATTAAAACACTTGCCAGCAGTAACATTTCCCCATCAGACATCATTAAAGATAATGGAGAAGGTTGAAATGATGATAGCAACACATTACCATTTTAAAGAAAGAGAGTGTGCGTGGTTGAGTGAAGCTGGCTAGCGTTAGTGCTTCAGTTCAGCTACTATAAAAGCTACAGGTTCAGATACCGTCATTAACAGTGTTGGTATCGGGAGCTGCCTAAAGTGGGGGAGCCATTAACACATAAAAGTAGAACAGAGAGCCTCTCGACTGCTCAATCTTTCACCACTGTCTGTGGAGAAGCTTCACTGTGGAAATGGAGGGCAGTCTGAGGGCTCATTAGTGACTGAATTATTAATGGTTTAACACATCCACTCTGAAAAGACAGCAGTTAAGTAAAAATTATGCTCCCAATCCACTCAGTCATTTGTATTCAAGCTATCTTTAAACCCACCATCTTTGGCTCATCCCAAACTCTCAGCAGGCGTGAGCAGCGTGTTAGAGATACTGAAGTGTCCATCTGTTCAGTCCTCGCCAACTCCAACCTCTGTCATTTATTCATGTCATTGATGACACACTGCCATTACTGAAAAAAAGCCTGTCTTTAGAAAGCTGAGTAAAATTGTAAGATCCCAGATTTTCTCTGTGGGAAAAATTATCTGTCAGATGAACACGTCTGAAAGGTTTTACAAAGTAAACATCCAACAGTGAAACCGGGAGCCTTCATTCATTCTTAAAAGAACAACTAACATTTTTGTGCGATTTTTAAATGATGCCTGTGTAGATTTAACACCAGCCAGTATGCTACAGGAAAATAAAAAAGACCTTCTTAAAATGCATATGGATTGGTTTAAAAATGCACTGGAAAAGCCTCACAAACGCCAACCATGTAACACGAGAATTTAACACTTGAGTAAAGAGATGGTACTCGATTCAGTCCAACAAAAGGTTCTTCAGGTTGTGATGTGTCCAAACCCACATACCATAACTATTAGCATCCTGCTCCAAGCCAGCTGGCTACCCCACACACGAGCTCTTTACAATTTTAATTTTTTTCTCTCATCTTATTATATATAATTGAAAATAACTGTGTGTTTGTTTGTCCCTCGCATGGCTCGACAAAGGTTTGTCCCATCTGCTTCAAACAGGCAGACCTAGCGGAGATATTAATGTTCATTAAAACTGTCTGAACAGCCCGTCCTCCGTCTACCTGCAGGAAGACAGAGGAGTGACTGCAAACTGTTTAGGTTCTGATAATAATGACTGATGTCTGTTCTTCAACCTGTCTAAACTTCACTCACTACTTTGATGTTAAGAATATTATTGAGATATTATTGAGTTTATGGGGACATTTGTGTTGGTGCTGTAAAAATAATATATTTTATCATATTTAAATGATACATATGCTAAGAAAAACCACAAGAGTATTGATTCAAATCCAGACTGATGATAGTATGGATAAATAAAAATACAATTTTAATCATACCCTTCCCTACAGCTGCCTCATGAAGTACAAATTCAGTGAAAATGTGGTGTTTTGTCCAAAAACTGCCCCCCCCCCTCAACTGCTACGTCCATATGGTCTGGAATGCTCTGGCAATGATCACATTGCTTTAGCAGTGTGAACATAAATGCATCGTCGGCCTCAGTAAAGGACACCAGATGATGTCCTCTGAATAAGCAAATATAAATATTGAGAATTGCTCTCAGTGCCACCTTCCTATGTTTATATATCTGATCTGGTGCTTCCACGTGTTACTGTCAGTAGTTTTAGATGGTTTTCTTTTTTTCCCCCTCCACTCAAACAGTTCTTACGCCTGAAGATCTCTCCCTAATGTTTCTAAAATTGTCCTGCTTGATTCTACTGAGCGCAGCTGAACTGTACAGGAAATAAGAGAGATTTACTGCAAACTGAAATAATATTTATTCAGCAGCTGTTTACTGAAGAAAAACTCAGGTTGTCTACCTGACGCTGGCTTCACCAAGCTGTGTTGGCACATTTCCCATTCATAAACATATTAATAAAGGCATATATACGCCCTGAAAGACTAAATCCACCGTTATGTCACACAATAAGGAAGTAATGATCTTAATATTTATTAAACAGGGCAGCTGTGCTGTAATCTCTTGCTGCATGTGTTCTTACTGTCAAATATCTTTTTCTGGATCCTATTCACGCCCAATAGATATGGATTTAAAACATGTTTTTAATTAGGTGTTGCTACTTTTACTTCTCCAACGGACATTAATTAATAATTCACCTGTAAAATTCTGAGATACATCTGTGTTGAAGATTTGTATTCTTCAATGGGAACACTTCTCTCTTTGTGAACAGGATGTCAGGAGTCCTGTTTTCCTGTTTCCTGTTTTACCCCCGAGCTCCTCTCCTCCTGTGTCCCCTCAGTCCCCTGTCTGCTTGTTCTGTGTCCTCCTCTCCTCACCTCCCGTGGCCACGCCCCTCACCGGTCCCAGCAGCTGCAGCCACTCACCCCAGATCACCACCTGCAGGTGTGCTGCATCTCCCTGATCACCTCCCCGTACTATATGTACCCTGCCCCTGCACTTCTCTGGTTGTCGGTTCATTAGTTAGTCACCCGTCTTAGTTAGTCACCCGTCTGTCCTCCGTCCGTCTGTCCCATTCCTGTTCCACCTGCGGAGCTACCTGTCGGAGTCACCAGTCGGTGGAGTTGCCCTCCTGACTCGGAGGATTATAGACTCTGTTTTTTCCAGCGTCCCTGCCAGCCGTGTCTCCCTGGATCAGTCGGTTGAGTTGCCCTCCTGACTTGGAAGCAAGTGGACACTGTAGGTGCCACCTTTTGGTTTGTTTGTTCGTTTGTTTGTTTTTATTTATGGAAATAAAGACTGTATTTTGGAACCGATACCCGAGTCTGTGAGCCTGCATTTGGGTCCTGGTAAAACACCTACCACAAAACGCAAGAAGCTGAATATGAAGTGAGCGTCGCCTGCAACAATAAAAACCTTGACTTCAGTTATTAGATGAAGATGAATGTTTTCATGTCTGAAAAGTGCTGCAGACAACAACATATATTAACTGAGTACAATACTAGTAATACAAATAAAATAAATTAAAAAAATAATAAACACTTTAATAAATACAGTGTATTATAAAACTGAAGTGTTTTCTTTATCCTGATGTCAGGTCAGTGCACATTTCTACAGAATACAGCACACATCATTCTGTGTGTGTGTGTGTGTGTGTGTGTGTGTGTGTGTGTGCACGTGGGTCTGCATGTAACCATGTTGATTAAAGTTGGTAATCACTATGACACAAGGACGTTATCAATTCTTTTTTTATGAGTGTGGGATTAAAATAAAATTCAGAAAATGCGGCTTCATAATCCTGTGTCTTTCATGGGATTATTCCAACCCCTTCTGACCTGCAAGGAGGATTAATACAGGGAAAGCTGACAAGGTCACACAAAGGGGCGGAGTCTTACAGTGGACATCTCACCTGCGAGTTTATCATCTGTTTGCTTTGGAGAGCTTCTGTCAAAGGAGAGCTTCTATTTCTGCAGATGACTGAAGGGGTACAACTGTTTGCACGGCATAAAGTTCACAAGCTTCTATCCGAATCTACAGTCTCAGTTTCAATGCATATTTAGTCCGGTCTCCCCAGAAAATAATTCATCAGTGCACAAATGGCGGTGGTGTAATGCTGTTTGTCTGCCAAAAGTACTGTAAGGGTGTAAAGTTTGGGGTGGAGGTGGAACTCTGGTCAGACACCGAGATGGGAACAGTAGTTTCTTTTAGAGGTGTTACTTTCACCAATCAAAACCCAGCAAACCCTGATGACATCACTATGGCGTCATCTGGATTACTTTTTTAAACTGCTGTAGAGTCTTCAGAAGATGTGACATGATTCTGAATGGAACACTGGTCAAATATGTAATATAACTGTAACAACATTATGTAGCATCACCACCATGTTGAATCACAATGCGACATTGTAACTGTTGTAACTGTCACTTATTATCGTGGGTGGTTGTTTGCAGCTTTACTCACCTCTGAACGTGGATATAATTTCACACTTTCATAGAGTAAAGTTGATCACTCAGAACAACTTTGATTTATTTTCTGTGCATTGTTTTCCTCTGAGGGGTCTAGTGGACCATGTCAGCAAACTCTTAAAGAAAAATAGGAATTTCACAAGTGACCACATACACATCTGATTTAGCACATGGTAAATATTTAGAGCACAGGTTCTTGCACATGTAAAACCCATGTGTTCTGCCATGTAAAATCTATTGGATTACATGAGAAAACCATGAAACTGCAACAAAAGAAGATTAAACAAATATGTACATATCAAGGGTTTTTGCAATGTGTTTGGTGCATGTGCATTTCCTCAGTTTATTCTTTAAGAAAAAAGGTTAATTTCTGTTCTATCTGGTTTTCAGGATTGCTTATATTAATTTTAAAGTGATGGCTGATCCATGTATTCTGAGTAGTCTAATATGCAAATTCACAGATTCTATGCAGACCCACAGCGAGCCCTCTAATAGCCGTCTAAAGCTGGATTTGATAAATTATGCAGTCATTAGTAACTTGGCATATACAGTGTACACAGGTCACCTTTGTTTTGCTGTCCTCTGTCCATGTTTGTGCCATGCAGCCTGGATCTCAGTCTCTCTGATGCCTCTGTGAAGTTTTTAGACAAAATAATATGAAACAATTTACCATGCAAATTTGGCATCAGATGCCAGAAAGAACCTCATTTATTCATATTGTGTTGAATGTCAATGGTTGATCCAGGAATGTCATATTTTATTGAGAATGGCTGATGTCAGTTTGCATTGGGAATAAAAAATAAAATAATTGAAAAGGAGCTACCATCTGCTAACAAGCAGATACAAGAACACTTCGTCCAACCCAAACAATATTCTGACATGCTCACCAATCATGAGGTTCACTTTGCCTTTGTTAAGGCTCTGTCTTCTCTCAACGACAATCCCCTTTTTTTTCCTTTTTTTTTTCCTGTGATGATGTGGTGTATTTACTGGATTTATAATGGTTCTGCTAGTGTGGATATCATTTATCTATACTGCCAAACTTTTGTGTTTATCAGTGTTCACATTACTGCACCTGTGGAAAATGTGTTGGTGAGTACGTATTTCTGTATTTGTGACACACTACAAAATATGATAACATGTTTTTCACGTGCTAAATTTCCCCCCGATATCAAATAATGCAACATGTGGTAACATGTTTCCTACATGTGATGATCATGTGTGCACATGGGAATGTCCCCCACAGCATAACAGAGTCACTGGATTTCATTACATTTTATTTATGTGACATCACATTTTAAGTCATATCAGTGAACTTGACAAAGTGAGGTTGAGTCTTTACAACATTAGAGACAGAAATACAAAATTCAACAATTCCCATAAGAGTGACAGAAGGGAGAAAAAAACTCTTATTTAATAGGGAAAGCCTCTGACAGAACCAGACTCAGAGGTGGACGGACATCTGCCTCGACCGGTTGGGGTGAGGGGAGAGCAGAGAGAGAAAAGGACAGCAAAGAGAATCAATGAAGAACAAACCAGAAAGCCAGAAACTGCAGATCAGAGTCACGCATTGGCCATAAAAACCTGCAGAAAGGAACAGGGAGGAGAACGTTTTATAATAATAATTCATGTTTAAGGCAACCGACGCAAAAAACAAAATTCTGTGTCTGTGATACCTGGTGCTTAATTTGCACTCTATTTGTACCACTGAACAATTTCAAAGATTAATGTATTCCATTTTCAGACGTCAACACATAACAGACCTCAAGGAAACAACGTATGCTTGTCAGAAAGTGTCTGCTTTGTTTTCTTTGTTCCATGTTTCTCTCATTTCCTGCTGCTCTTAGAGAGCTGCTTGTTTTCATGTCCAGATTCCTTTAATTTGGTTCCAACACTCTCATTTTAATTTCAAATATTCTCCCTCTCAGAAACTTTTTTTTCCTGTCATCCCCTCCGTCTCTTTCTCTCTGTCTGTCCCTTCAAAGCCCAGATGCAGAAACTCTTAATCAGCCGGCTGTTGCTGAGCAGTAATCTGAGACACTGTTGGCCTAGAAGAACAAGCCAGGGTTTGCTATTTTTACCATCCCTCTCTGTGCTCGTCTCCGCCTTGCTAATTGGGTGATGAAGAAAAACAGGAGCTTTGTCTCTTTGCTGCCCCAGTCTTAAGTCCACAGATGCTTTTTCTGACATGGTCTCTCTTCACTTTTATAGTGGCTTGGCCTCAACCTGTTTGTGTAGTCACTGCAGCACCACTGCTTGTGATATCCTCCACTTCCAATAATCCCAATTGGCTTGTGTCCCGGAGGGATTTCATGCAATGCAATCCAGTATTCAGACAGCTGCGCAAATGCACCTTGGCATCTGCTTATTTGGTACCTTTTCAAAATATTTCATCTGCTGGCCCAGATAAGAACACTTTATAAAAAGACCTAACCTTTTTTGACCTCATAAAAGTGCATTTCTACCTCATAGCCAGGTGAACCCTTCAGCTCTTAATCTTTGATACAAGACCTGTAGCACTGGAGACAAACAGTTATGTTTTTAGACTCTGAAAATCGATCACCAGGAAACTCTGTATGTGTCACATTCCTTGAATTTCTGGCTGAACAGTGGCAGAAATCTTCCATTCAAGCTTATCAATCAACCAGAGACCAAACTTGTAATTATAGTGGGTGGCTTTAACAATTATGTTAATGTTGACGACGACAAATTAATTACTTCATTTGGCTTTTGTCAAAATGGAAATAAAGCCACTCATTGTTATAGCGACACCATTGCTCTTGTTCCGACATATGGGATAGAATCTGAACATTCAATAATATCTCCTCAAAATCCTGATCTTCAGAGCATTTTAAATAACATTCTGATTTACAATAATGGACTACACAGTATGTTGGTATCTATGCCATTACAGTAGATGTCTGGTAATCTGGATATCTGGTAATGCTGTGGACAGATTTAAGTCCATCCATCCATCCAAACATTTTCTTCCGCTTTTCTGGGATCACAGTGCCAGCAGGTCGACCAAGTTTTTCTAGACTTCCCTCTCCCCGGCAATATTTTCCATCTCACAAGAGATATATAATCTCTCCAGCGTGTTCATGGGTATACCCCAGGGTCTCCTTCCAGTTGCGTGTAGCGCCTTTTTTTTACTGCTGCTGCCACCCCAATCCACGTATCAATCTCCCTCTCCATCCTACCCTCACTCGTGAACAAGAACCTGGGATACATCACTTGGGGCAGGCTCCCTGTCCCCAGCAAGCAATACACTGTTTTCCAGTAGAGCACCATGGTGTCAGATTTGGAAGTGCTGACCCTCAGCCCTACCACTTGACACTTGGCCACAAACTGCCCCAGTGCATGCTGGAGGTCACGGTCTGATGAGGCCATCAGGACCACATCATCTGGAAACAGCAGAGAAGCGATCCTGAGACTCACAAACCTGACGTTCTCCTTCTGCTGGTTGTGCCTAGAAATCCAGTCCATGAAGGTCACAAACAGGATCGGTGAAAAAAGACAGGCCTGGGAGAGGCCAACACCCACTGGAAATGTGGCTGACTTATTGCAGCGTAGGAACGTAACTCCTACTGCAGTCGTACAGCGACCAAATGGCCTATTGCAATGGCTCCAGAACCCCATACTCGTGTGGCACCCCCCACTAAATCCCGGCCGTAGGCTTTCGCCAAGTCCACCAAGCACATGTAGACTGGAAAGGCAAACTCCCAGGATTCCTTGAATAACCCTGCGAGGGTAAAGAGCCGGTCCACTGCCCCACGGCCAGGACAGAATCTGCATTGCTCCTCCTGAATCCAAGGTTCGACAATCAGTCGGAACCTCCTTTCCTGCATTCTGGCATCAGTTTGACCCGGGCGGCGCGGCCTTCCTGAGGTGTCAGATGGTTTGCCAAAACTTACTTGAGGTCAACTGAAACTCCATCTCCATGGCCTTTCTGAACTCCTCCCACAACTAAGTTTTTGTGTATGGCTTGCTGGTACCTCTGCTTTGGGAGACCCCCTGCCCTGCCAGACCCAAAAGACCACCTTCTTCAGCTTGACTGCTTCCCTCAGTCCCAGTGACCACCTCTGGGTTCTTGGGTTCCCGCTACGACAGGCACCAATGATCTTCTGACCACATCTCCTAGCGCCCACCTCCACAATGAAGGCTTTGAACATGGTGCAGGCTGAATCCATGTCCCCAACCTTCCCTGGGATGCATTAGAAGCTCTTCTGGAAGTGGGAGTTGAATACTAACTGCTTTAAATTCACCATTGATCATCAATAGCTCACAACCCATGTTATATCGCTTGGATACCTTTTATTCAGTTTATTCATTTACAAACATTCATCAGAGGACATACTATAGGTTGGGATATTATCTGGTGTGGGGTATTAATAAGGCACAAACTTTAGCTGTGAATAATCAACATTTTGTTTCTTAAATGAATGCAGCCTTTCGAGGGTCAATATGTGTTCTATAGACAACATCTGTAAAGGGCTTCTCTTTCCTATCTGTCTGAATTGTACAAAAAAACAGCTGGGGCAGAGTTAATGTTCGGATTTTAAATAAAGTCTGTAAGTGTAGTGATTCCCTCCATAAAACATCCATATTGCACATAAAAAGTATGGGGGAGTTTATAACACCTAATGAAACTCCAAAATTGTTGAATGCCTCAGGGATTAAATAAGAATATAAATCTTTTTGTATAGCACCTTTTTTTTTTTTAGAAGAAATGCTGCAAAGTGCTTTAAAGTGACTTATTCTCAGTAGAAATCTGCTTTGAGCTCAGTGCGTATCTCCTCCACCTCCCCAGAGTGGCCCTGTTGTTAAAACTTCAGGGCTCATATATGCTGCAAAACTATAAAGTTTCCAAACATAAATTGTCTTTAGCAGGTTCAGGTGATGACAGATATGCACACAACTTTAGTTCAATTAAGCCCCTACCACCTGAAACACAACAGCTTCACTTTCCATTGTAAATCATCTGAACAAAGAACAATGCAAGAAACTATTTTTCTCTCAGTCAATACCTGAGCTATTCCACTCTCGCTGCAGCAAGGCTCTTAGCAAGCAAAACGTGCATCATCTTCTGAGGAGGCTCTTCCTCAGGGCTTCCTGTTGTGCCTACTAGCACGGTGACCAGCTGGCCTCATTCAGTTGGTGCGGTTCTGGAAAAAACATTCAATTCCCAGTTGCGATGGTTCTTCTTCAATAATTTATATATATAGATCATTGTGAGAAGAGCAAACCTTTTGAGCCCAGATTCCATTAAAGGAATAGTTTAATAATTTGGGAAATTATTGTTTTTTTAGGTACACCTAAGCTGTAGTTGAGATACGATTAGACTAGCTTAGCAGAAAGATTAGAATTCAGGTAATCAGCTGGCCAAGTTCTTCAAACATAGCCATTAAAGTATCTCTAAAGCACACTGATGAATATGTATGAATTTAATTTAATTTGTACACAGAGATGTAAAGCGGATGCATCCTGGGTGTTTATTCAGTGTAATAAAAATGTATTTGCTTTTGTTAATGAAGTTCATGTCGAAGTGTCCAAGGCTTTAACGGTATATTTGATTTTATTGTCATTGGGCCCTGTGTGTTTGTCAAGTTTTTTGTTTTTTTTTGTTTTTGTTTTTCTGCTGTCTGCCAGAGGCCTGTGTCTCAAAGCAGGATTTGGGGTTAACAAAGTAGCTCCAGGTTTAACTCTGGGTTTTCAAGGTTTCTGTGGTGGTTCAGTACTAACTGGGGTGCATTGCCATCATAAATTATGCTGCAGACCTAACCTGCTCCAGAGCATGTAATGTTCAAGATAACACATCCAAATGTATAAAAGCTGTGCCTGCTGACCAATTCATTCTCTTGGAAAATTGCATCACTGAACGTCAAAGACTGTGGAGCTCAGTACAAGGATAGTACGAGGGTCTCTGTGGAGGGCAAGAGTGTTAAGGGACCACCCTTTGGCTCACCCTGATGATTTTCTTTTATGAGTTATAAATTCCATTTCATTGTACTTTTGTATGTTAATATAACCACAACAGAGACTGATTGAAGGACTAAAGCCTTGCACTTGTACTTGTAAGATATGAAAGTATCTCTACCAACCTATTTGAATAATGTTTTTATATATTTATTTCTTATTCACTCTGAAGTCTGTTGCAACTGAAAGACAAAAGCTCTCAGTACTTTGTCAGCTTTGGGCCATTACAAAATGGGCAGAGTGACCAGGGAATACATTTCCTGTATATCACTTTTAAACAGACTGCATTTTTCAGGTATCTCTCATGCACTGTCCAGTGTCTAGCATCCAGAGTCACGTAGTGTGCGTAAAAAGTGGCATCACATCGATGTCCACATTAAGTGCCTTTTGTTCTTTTTGCCAGTCGTGATGGTGATTCGTGATGGATTCAGCACAGCAGAACATATGAGTGGACACAATGCTCCTAACCCACTGAAGGTCAACTGACATATTGGATTTTGTTTCACAGATTAGGGACAATTTGAACAGTGTGACCTCATTTCCAAACGAATCCTTCTCATGCCTGTCCAGGAGAGAAGAGAGATGAAGAAAGAGATCAACTATCTGATTTAACCAAGCTGAGTAACAGTCCCTGGAGCTCTCTAAGCTTACTGCCTCTTAAGCTCTGTTTCTGCACCAATTTCAGGAATGGTTTAATTTCCCTGCATGGAAGCCTGTAGTGACAGCATTGGCTCAGCAGTATGGAACACATGACGTTTACTGTTAACTTTGAACCCATTCAGACCACAAAGTGTATTTTAAAAAGTCTGTCAATAAGAAAGAGATTAATCAGTTTATCTAGACTGAAAACAATATTGGATGGTGGTGATCTTCGGGCACTCAGGCAGCACTGCATTCAAAACAGCCACAATTCTGTAGTAGAAATCACTGCATGGGCTCAGGAACTCTTCTGAAAACCATCACTGCATCCACAAATTGTACACAGCTTCCCACCTTTTTGGGGGAATGGGGTTGTAATATATATATTATTTTTATTATTATTATTTTATTGTGGTTTAAGATCATTCAACTTATAAAGCCCGGCCTTAATGTAAAATTGAACTAAAAATGTTGCCCCATTTGCCGAATGTTTAGTCTTTTGCCACCAATGGTTGTAATAAACCCAACGAGGTATTGTTATGAGGTAAAAGAAGCAAATTTTTAAGTGAGTAAATCTGTCATTTTTATATTTGTGCTGATAATCTTTTCTCAGTCAAATGTAAGTAAACTATTTAAAATTATCAATCAAACTGAAAATGGTGGCAGAGCACAGCATCTGAAGCCACTGATAAAACCCATAAAGCTGCTTAAAACTTTACACCATTTCCCCAAAGCTGGAATAGGACCAGTAGCAAGAAGTTAGACATAATGTTGGAGTTTGATAAACCATATTTACTGGTCAAAGGGGAAGTCCAATACTTTTCTCATCAAGTGAGTTTCAAGAGATCGGTACTATGAAGCAGGATTTGGAGTTAGCGAGGTTACTTCAGGTTTTACACCTGGTATACATCGGCATGATAACTTAACCTGCAGCAGTGCAGCAGCAAATTGTTTTAAAACTACCGCCTACTGATCACTCAATTCTCTTGGTAAAAGGAATCATAAGGGGTAGAAGATCTTGTGGAGTTCAATATGTGCATAAGAGGGTCTTTAGAGAGGAAGAGTTTTCAGAGACCAAATAAACATTGGCTTTCCTTGACCATTCTTATATGACAGATATAGATTCCAATTCATTGTACTTTTATACACCGACTTTTTATATTATTACTTGAGGTTTGATTAATATTTTATTGCAGTTAATTTCAGTTATATTAACTTCCTCTGCTCACGTTTAAGGTGTCCAACTGATAATTAGAGCCATTAACTCCTTGAATTATAGAGTAATGACAGTTTTAGGACAAATGTTTAATTTTAGGAAACTTCGCATTCAGTCAGTCCACTGCTGTCTACCACACCTTTTGACACTCTTTAATTAAAGCAGCAGTGTTTCCTTTATTTACATATTTTGTCCTTTTTCCTCCTCGTGTGCCTCCATTAAAAGCTGTTTCTCACTAGATTTTAGCATCATCACGTCTCTTTTCCATTTCATCATCAGTGAATCTGTGATCTACCTCGTGGTCTTTTGAAGACAGCCGTGAATGTGTATTTATCCGGATTAACTACACCTGGCTTGAACTAGCGGCACCTGATCTGCCAGGCTTGGCAATTGTGAAACAGCTGAAGCCAGAATGCAGTGACTGGGCTCGGTTAAGCCTGGCTTTTCTCTGTTATCCTGGATATCCTAATCCTGCTTTTGTGAAACAGGGCCCTGATTGCCCGCCCCACCCTGTTTTTTTCCACCTGAGTCCAGTTGTCTTTCCACCCCTTTGTGTTTGGAGTCTGTTCCAAGCTCCAGATGTGCTCAGCATATCAGTCTTTATTTTTTCCTTCGTGTCTGGTCTCCTGGTTTCCGATCCTCTCTCTGCTCCCTGGTTTAGACTGACAGCTCCTTTGTCCGCCTGCACCTTGTCTGCATGCACTTAAGAAAAAGACTTCCTTTTACATATTGTTTGTTGGATTTGTGCATTTGAGTCCTGTTAGTTTCTACATCAGCGTTAAAGAGACTTACTATAGTTGATGCCTGTTTAAAATGAATCCTTGAGAGTGGAGACTTTGGCGTGAGACCCAGGTGACGCACAGTGTACGTATATGTCATACTTTGTTACTCGGCAGCTCAGCATGTCCAGCCAGCAGAAAAACAATACCTCACATGATCACCACAGATTTGATGATGAAGAGTAGATTTCAGCATCACGTGGACAATATTCCACTTTCTATCTATAATTAATTCAGCTTCATGTGTCTGATTAATATTTTAAGATGTACGGGGACTGTGAACAACACATGCAGCCACTGAGGTAATGTCAGACTAAAATATTTAGATGATGAAAATCAGGTTGATGTCAATTTTCTACGGTGATATGATTTGGAACTTTATTCTAAATCATCAGTAACTGAAACAACACAGCGCTGTGCACTCAAAGCAAACAGCAAAATAAATGTTTGCTGCTTATAGTTTTTACATGCAGATTCTTCTCCACATAAAGTATTTCCTTGATCTGAACTGTCTCAATAAGAAGCTTTGTCAATCATTGTCACACTGCCGCCAAGAAATGAACGACAACTGAGATAATGTTAAGGTTGTATTCCAACAATGATGAGATGAGACTGATTGCAGGAGTCTTTCTAAACATCATTGGGTTGACTGGAATACTTTCATCTTTTTACCACTTTACTGGTTTAATTTGTGGTCATTTATTCTATCCAGCCTGTATTTTTAAGCAGAGGTCAATTTTGTGAGGCTGTTTTTAGGTGCAGTGGTGATTTCAATCTGCAGACACTCGATCTTAATGAATGAATCCAAGATTTTATTGCCATATAAAAGAACAAGGAGAGTAATGTGAAGGATGTGAGAGTCTTTGAGGATCAGACCCCATTGTGATGTCATCATATTTAAAGAGGGAGAGGAGATATACATATCTCAGACATTTAGTAAGTGCATACTTTTGTACACATTACTTAATCTATTTATTTTTGATAAAATCATACAGTAGCCTACTAAATGTGTATTTTGTTTATTACGTGACATATCTGCTAATAAACTATATATCACTTACAACATTTGTTTTGCAAAAGGATTCCATCCATACTTCACTATAGTAATGTGTATTTGTTACATACAGGCTTATTTGCAAAGTATCAAACACAGTTTAGTTGGATCACGCCTCCACATCCGTGCTCCACATACAGTATAAAGTATTCACAGTGCTTCACTTTTTCCACATTTTGTTATAGTACAGCCTTATTACAAAATGGATTAAATTAATTTTTTCCCTCAAAATTCTACACACAATACCCCCTCCCCACATGATCATAATAATTAATAATAATAATTTATGATGTGAATTTTTAACTTAGGATTCAAATGCATAAATTGATTCTATTGTAAAATAAGCAAAACCATATATTAAAAAAAGATAACAAATTTGCAACTGAACCTTATTTACTGTCTTGTGGAAGAAAAATAACGTTTGGGTTATCAGGGTAAGATTAAAGCTTGATTGAATATAGTTAATCATTTATTATTCATTCATTTTCCAAAGAAAATGCCTCAATGACCTTTTGGGTTTGCATCAGGAGAACACGATGACGCTGCCATTTTCCTCTTCAAGACACAAGACAGCACTCAGTTATTTGATGGGATGGTGTTTATGGTTTGATTATTTACACACACACGCCTACACTCACAATTTATATTTTAGTGAGAGGTACTTTCTGTAACTGTTGCTTTTTCAAAAACTAAATGTGAGTCTTCACATTCAGTTTCAAATGCAGAGCTTTTAGTTTTGATACAGAATTTAAAGTATTATACAAACTAAACCATCAGCATCACCCAATCAGTCAACCCGTACCTTTTATCTGTTGGCCTGTCAGGCTCAGTGCACCTATCACACTGCAACAAACACACACACATACACATGCACACACACACCCCACTAACAATTTATCAAGTCTCAGACAGTCGACAAACTTCAGCTTGCCAGGGCAGGCGGTGGAGCTGATGAAAAACGAGGTGATAAAGAGCTGTGAGGAAAGTGGGTCAGTCTGCTGCGGACCACAGAGGTTGGAGCATCTGATGGTCCACACCGCATCGGCCTCATAATTAATGAACCTGTCGGCTTAATGCTGCGTGAGAGATTTATACAGCTCTAATCTCTCCATAAATGATCCAGCACGTTACCTAAACCTCACAACTTGCAGCACTCAGACCGTTCGACAGTCTCCCTCATCAATACAGTCAAACTGTACCGACGTTACACATGCAGTCACTTTTGTTGCCTTTAATGGAAGCACACGTACAGGTTGGAGTCATGTGTAGCTGCAGTGAGACTCATGCATACATAATGTTTCATCATCTCAGAAAGGCATCACCACGCAAAGTGTTCTGTTAAACTTAACCTGGGAAAACAAAAGCAAGGTGCTGCTCTGCGCACGGGAAATACTGTTTATATCAACTTTGATATCGTTTTGAATTGTATCTGAGATTGATGTTTTTTTATTTTGTCATCTAAAAGGCTTTAACAGCTACAGCAAAAAAAAAACACACAAATGTAAACAAACTTCTAAACGATGAGATCATATTTTTCATGAAGAACACGGAGTCCGTCAACAGATGGTGTGGTGTCTGCACAACAGAGCGGGTTCAACACCACAGGACATCTCCCTTATCTGGCTTCACTCAGTCCAACAAATGGAATCGCACCAAGCGGTCACATGAAGCGGGTTAAAAGGGGCGGGGTTGGCAGCATTTGACGAATCACAAACATGAGCAGGTGTCCTGGCAGCAGAGCGACAAATTTCATGCAAAAATTAAAGACATACTCCAGGCTGCCAAATGCAGGAAGGAGAGCTGGCCAAAAATAAATATATCACAGATTGTATGAATGTGTACATTAACAGGGTTCTAATACTATAGTCATTAGGGCATGGGGAGATTTGACGATAAATATTTTCCTATAAATTATTGTGTTGTATTTCATACTTCATGTTTTCATATAAGTACACGTCTTATTTGTTCTTAGGTTGACATCTGTGTACAAAAATACCATAAAATGGAATCTAGATCAAATCCTGTCTCACAATCTTCCTCTCCTTCTGCTTGTTAAGACTGTCTTTTAAAATGAAACCATATATTATGAGGCGTGTTCAAAGATTTTCATTTTTTAGTAGAAACCAATGGTCTTGGAGATCCACAGGTTCGTTTCTGATATATCCTGGTTTTGATTTCTTGTCGGACAGACGGACGTCCTGCACCTTGGTTTCAGACTGCTGTGGTCAGCTCATGACCTGATTTGGTTGTAATTACAGATGGCACAAATCAGCTGAGAGAAAATCTAGTGTCAGATGTCACAATTTATGTCGGTCAACCCCATTAGCCTTTCTTTTCTTTTAGTCATTGATCCAGCGCTTTCCAGAACAACAAAGTCCTCGAGATGAGCTGAGTTGTAGATAATTGTGAACGGTTGATAGTCCCTGCTAAGCCATCTTTATCTCTTAAACTAAAAATCATCAGTGTTGAATGAAAGCAGGGAGGTGAAAGCGTCTGTGACGGCCAACAGAGGAAGGAGCAGAAGCCTGACAGAGCTCCTTCGAGGCTTATTTGAAATCTCCTGTGTAAAATGACATTGGAAGACGGCAGCAAAGAAAACACCCGAAGCTGTCTCCTCTAAGGACTGTGTTTCCTCCCACCTCTGCCCTCCCCGGACGTGTTTATTGGGCTGCTTTCTCTGGAGTTGAAAGCTGTAAACTGTCGAGTGAGAGAGAGAAAGTGGGAGCCAAATTATTGAGGATGAAGTCCAATCCCGAGCAGCGCTGGCAGGGTGATGTGTGCACTCTCTCCAGGTCAGCTGCAGCCTTCCACTGATGGTGTGCGGTTATTCTTTGTGTCACAGGATGGATTTATTGTCAGATACACAAACCCAGGTAAGTGAGTGTTGAACAAAGTACGCACAACCGCCGCCACCCAAACCACAATCATTTAGGTTGATAAAGAATGACATTTATATATGAACACACGCCTTCCTTGCTTCTTATCATTGATCTCTAAGTTCACGATATCTATATATTTATTATATTCATAACAGGGACTCAGTTTAAGACAGGGCAGCTGTGAGTTTGTTCTCCTAAACTCTCAGTGCTCTGTTTGGCACTGAAAAATCACTTTGTTTTACATAGTCATGGAAACTAGGATGTTGAAGAACCCTGCAATTCCAGAAACTCCGTTAATATGCTATTTACAATAAAGTTAAAGTTAAAAAACTTTGATGGCTTTAAAAGCTGCGTGTCAGTATGTATGTTCAGGAGATGCATGTAAGGAAAAAAGCAAAGGATTCAGTAATGATCATCTGCACATCAACAGCTCCACTGATGCTTTCATATGAGTCTTTTGTAGAAAATGAGTGACACCTGCCACATCTGTTCCAGCACTCATTAAAACCATCAGTGGAAGCAGCCATCTGCTGCCGGTGGAGGACGACGCTGCTCACAGAGGCGGTGAGGCAAACCGAGGAGAGCTCTCCCACCCGCTGAGGACACATTTCCTGTCCTCTCTGTGAGGGATGGAGGTCAGGCAGAAGTTCAGAACCAATGCGGAAACTTCATCTGCATTAACAGAATAAATATCTCTTACCATCCAAACATCTGAAGGAATCCAGTGCTCCTTTACGATGCTGTTTTCCTTTTATATCTCACATACTCAGAATAAATTGTAGTTTCCTGATGTGAGGGACAATGTGTTCAGTGTTTAGTGTGTTTAGTTTGAAAGCTGAGGACAAGTAGTGTTTCTTTGTCATTCTCAGGGTTTGTGTGCCGTGAATTCGTCCTCCGGCGGGTCAGACTGTCGACAGAGTTCTCCCGTGACCTTCTGTGATGTCTGAGTGCAGATGACCTGAACTGTGGCGAGACGGCGCTTTGGTTCTCCAACATGACAATGCGCAATGAAAACACACAAGTTTCCCACCCACAACAACACAACCGTCGCTCCCAACCACTCCCACTCACTGGATTTGGCTCTCCGTGACTTCTCTCTGTTCCCCAGTAATTCGTCACAAACTTTGATGTTCGCTCTCTGCTCAAGTCTCAGGTGCTTAAAGACATCGCAGACGCAATTAGAACACAAAAACGTGTCACTCAGGAACTGATGACGCTGAAGCAATTAAATTTGTACCAGTTACTCATGAGGGTTTTGTCTTTGTCCTGCTCCGTGCACGTCCCGGTGCTGTGCTCTGTGTGCACACAATCAGCCCGAACCCTCTGTATTACTGTAAGGTCTCAACCTTACGATGCAAAGTGTTCTTCTACATCATGGTTTGCTACAAAAGAAATAAAACTGAATAGAGCTAATTTAGTTGTCAATTATTTAACTTCAAACTTTTAATATTAATTGGCTTGAAACTGAATAAACTACACAAAACACAAATTCCTTGAAATGAGCATTTTTGGTCTGAACATACCTGTCTTCTCTTATTTCCAGAAACACTAATCTGAAATTTCACATTTTTCACTTTTTGCACTGGATTGAGCCTGACACCATTCAGGATAAGCTTTAATGTCATGATGATGTTACCTCATACCTATCAACTCCTTCACCCTCTGGCTGACCTTGTTCGAGCAGGCAGGTTTCTGAATCTTCTGTCACTGAGCCAACACATTTATCAAAGAACCGTTTCCAAAATGACTGACCCAGACTGCACCCAGAACCTTTCAGCTTTTACTGCAGTGCTGTATATGACCTGTATGTGACAAAGATCACCTGTCAGTGTCCGAGGCACTGAACCCCCTCACTGAGGAAAGAATAATAAAAAAAAAAGATTCCCCTACCCCCTTACATACACACACATTCACACACCGATATTCACCTTAATTTGCTTCATGTTCACTCTAAACACTTCTTCAAACCTGACAAACCTTGAAACCTGAATACTTTTAATTCAATCAAAAGAGCCTTCACGCTTTTCTGTCAGAAACTGATGACAGTTGTGACGGGACAGTTGTGAAGCAGATATGTTCTCACGGAACATACTCTGATAAACAATCCGAAATGTAGGAAAGTGCTGAACCATTAAGAGCCTTAAAAACCAGTACAGGAATTTAAAACCACTCCTCAGTGACAGGCAGCCAGTGCACTGATGCTAAAACTGGAGTAATGTGATCTCATTTCTTGGTCCTTGTTAAAATCGTGGCTGCTGAATTTTGTACAAGCCGCAGCCTCTCAGTGTTTTTTCCCGGCAAACCACGAAGTGCTTTGCAATAATCCGGTCGAGAAATGACAAAGGCATGAATCATCTTTTTGGCGTCTCCCAGTGTGAGGTAGGGTTGAGCTCTGGCAATATGTTTTAGGTGATAAAGGGCATTTTTGCAACATGTTAACACGTTAATGTGTGAATTAAAATCTGATTCTGAATCAAGGGTAACAAGCATAACATATCAACAGCATAAATAAATGTATTTTTAAAGTTGCAGTATTTGTTTTTTAAATTAGCCCATCACACACAAAAGCTGGCAGCTGTCGCTAAACTCAGCTGTGTACTTGAGCACCACGGAGAGGGCCTAGTTGACCCCTCATCAACCTCTCGTGTTCAGCACCATGGACAGCACTGACATTTCAACCACTTTGTCAAGTATTTACAGAGGTAATGTTCATTTTACAACCCTCCTCCCGAGCATGTACTCTGGGCTGTGTCAACTGCTGAATTACTGGGTGGTTTGGATTTACGGTTCTTCCATTCTCGCTCTAAAGTGCCCATCTATTCTTGTATAAAAAGTGTGTTTGCACTACAGGATCTTTACGTAGAGAAATGGAAACATTTGAATAATCCAGTCCTCATCATGTAATAAAGAACCGGTGTCCAAAATAAGTTCTGAGAGATAGTTTCACCCCCCAAAAAGCCCTGCTTTGGGGTGTAATACCTTCTGAAGGTTCAGTTTAGATGAGACTTGCAGTGCTGAAAATCACTGATTGCTTAAAAACAACAATAGTTGTCATTGCATTGTTCCATACCTTAAATTTAAAATATCAGAAACAAAGAGGTTGTTTTCATAGTGGTTTGTGGCAGACAATTATCAGGCACGATTGGTCCAAGAACCGATGGACTGTCAACAAAGTCCAAACGTTATCGTCCATTTCTGCAGAGGACAATGTTCAGAGGGAATCGGACACCACTGTGCTTTTGATAAGTAAACCGACTTCATTTTCTTAATCTTCCAGGGGCTGTGA